>NW_023416309.1:53797703-55145703 GCF_014176215.1 Rousettus aegyptiacus | reverse complement strand
CAGTGACAGCCCCACAATCACCGAGGGCTTCCCTGTGTGGGCGCTTCCAAACATCACATCCGTCGGCCCCTTTTTCTCGACAAAGAAACTGCGCGGCTTGGCGGAGGCCTGGCGGTAGGTAGGGCAGAGCCGAACGTGAGCTTCCAGTGTCAA
The DNA here is from genome assembly GCF_014176215.1 of Rousettus aegyptiacus. Lineage (NCBI taxonomy): Eukaryota > Metazoa > Chordata > Mammalia > Chiroptera > Pteropodidae > Rousettus > Rousettus aegyptiacus. The sequence goes on along the minus strand of NW_023416309.1, from coordinate 55,145,550 downwards.
AGATTCTGCCTTTCCTGCGACCCGGGCTGCAGAGCAGTCAGTCCAACAAAAGAGAGTTTGCGTCTATTAGGTGCAGGCAGCCCCAGGGGGGGCGGGAGGGGGAAGTGCATCAGACAAACTTCTCCTTCTGTAAAAGGAGTGAGAGGAAACCGTCCTTCCCTTTGGACGAAGATTTTACTCTGAAACTGTTGATTAACCGAAAAAAAATCACCGAGTATTGATCTGATTGGTCATCAATTAACACCTCACTGCAGGCCACACTGCTTGACTTCCTTAGCAGAGGCTAAAGGGACAACTTGTTCCAGTAGCTTAAGCCAAAAAAAAAAAAAAAAAGGGGAAAAAAGGGAAAAAAAATGTGACAAGCAGGGTGGGGAGGGGCCCTGGGAGAGGTGAGCACGCAACGGCGAGCTTGAAAACCTCGCGTCCGCTTCTCAAGTGGAATACATAAGAATGTGGTGAAAATTTTAAGATAGATTATCTCTGATCACGTTTCTCTATTGTACACTGGGTAAACATTTATGGCAAATCGTTTGTAAATCTCACCCTTGGAAAAACGACGGTGCAATCGTGTTCGTTATTTCGCCGCTGCTAACACGGCCTTCGGTGGCAGACTTATATTTCTCCTATTACCTTGTTCCAAATGTGAGCCGGGGCAGCTGCCTCTTTTTCTTTCTTTACATTTTCATGATTTATATGAATACTTTTGCCGCGGTATTGTATTTTATTTTTATCCTTTGCATTTTATTGGTACCAAACTACTCGTGCATTTCCAGCGCTCCCATGCGAATATTCCTATTTATTCCACGATTATTTATTGAAAGCTATCTCATGCTCGGTTACTCGGCCACTTTCTCTTGCTTTAAACATTACGCGGATGCAGTCTATTTTCAAATAATTTCAACAATACTTGATGAGTGAATTCTCCCTTTTGCCCTGGCAAGGTTTGGTTTCTTCTGGTCAAAATGGTGACATCTTTGTCTCTGTCGTCAGACTAGGGCTGCAGACTGAGAACCCCTCTCGAACTTCCAGGTGTCTGGTGTTGATGAAACGGGCTCTGTTTTTGACCCAGAGAAAGTTTTTGCACATGGAGAAAAAGGCAGAGCTAAGTGGGGTGCTCGGGGCTGTCCGGCAGACCTTCCTGAGGCGGGAAACGCTGCTCGACCCGAAACAGAAGCATGAGCCACGGGCGGCTTGAACTACCGAAGAGCTGAAATGTCAACTTGACTTCACTTTAATCAGATGCGGCCACGTGCCCAGTGTCCAGAGTGTGAACAGCACTGGTCTAGGTGATTCTACTGGTCGGTTTGTTGGGCTCTGGGAGTGGTTTGGCGAGGGCAATGAACTTCTGACGTACCCCAAAGCTCTGAGATCCTTCCACGGGTTCAGGGGGCACCGGGGCCATCGCCAGCCCCACCCCGTGTGGCCCAGTGACCACGAGTAAGTCAGAGGACCTCTTGGAGTCCCAGTTTCCTCGTCAGTAAAATAGTCACAATAATGGCACACTCACAAAGTTACCACGAGGCTGCAATGTGATTGCCACGAGTGAGAGTACTTTGGAACACAAATAACAAAGTATATTGAACACTTAGCATTTGCTGGGTAACTTACACTGATGATCTCGTTTAATCTCGATGGCGGCGCCATGAAACAATCCCTACCATAATTATCCTTATTGCCAGTCCCATTTTCGAGATAAGGACACTGAGGCTCTGGGAGGCCAGCGACGTCCTCAGTCACCCCAGCCGGGAAGTAGCGGTGCGGTCCCTTGGGCCCCTGTGCTTTGCCACTGTGGCGAATGACCTCAGCAGCGAACTCTTCGGATGTCAGGAATGATTAATCACGACGACCGTTTTCAGTCGCCATAGTGCCTTTTGTCTTGAGAGAGACGGGAACCAAATCCACGCTGGGGGCTCCCGCGGCTTCTGAAGCAAAGAGGTCTGACGCTGACACCCGCGACCCAGCGAAGTGGCTGGGGGGCCGGGGCAGGGAAGGGCCTCGGCACGACACCCAGCCCAGAGCCCTTCCGGTCCCTTGCCCGCCCGCCCCCTTCTGCTGGGAGAAGTCACTTCTTGCTTTGAGCTTCTAGGTTTCCTTCACTGGGCCAGGGTTGCAGTGTTCCCGTAAACAGACTGGCTCCCCAGAGTCCCAGAGGGCTCTGGTCTGTGTCCCCTTGCTGTCTCTAGTGGCCCCCAGGCCCGCTGAGTGGCATGTGAAGGGGTCTCTGGTAAGTCGTGTCCTTCCCAAACAAGAGTTATGATTCATGCCAAAGAACAAACAAGCAGCATGTACAGCAGGGCGGGGAAGGGAATGTAGGTAGGATCTGCAAAGATGGCTTGGTGACCGCACACCCCAGGGAGGCTCCAGGTGGTGGTGGGTGGCCAGCCGCTGATGGCCACGGCCCTTTTGCTTTGCCCCCTTTCTTTAAGGACAATAGCCCTGTCAATATATACATGTATACATAAGTATATTGACATGTATGTGAAATGAATCTGTGATGTCTGAGGCCACTGGTAAATCCACATGGTTGATTTCCGTGAATCACTCACCATGTGACTGAATTTTGCCTTTAAGCAAAAATAAAGAGGCTGGACTATGCGGGCGGTGGCTTCTTGTCCCATGCATTGGGCTTCCTGACATATCCATTTCATAGATCTCTAGCAAGGGCAATCAAAACAAGGAATGAAAATAGAGATCTCGGGAGGTTTGTTTGACCTGGGCCCCCGAGGACGGGGAGCTTCTGAAATGGTAGGAGGCTGTCGGGGCGTTTGGGCAGCAGACAGGACAGAATGCCGCGGTGCAGGGTTCTGGAGTGGCCGGTGGGCGGCAGCCTCGGGCAGCCAGGCCTTCGGGTCCTCCAGTCTGTCCTCAGGGAGAGGCTAGGGCTCCAAGTGGTGTATCCGGCCCTTTTAGTTTGTAAAGGAGGTCGACTTTCATTATCTGGTTTGATCCTCACAGCTGTCCTGGGGCGGGGGGGGAGGGGTGTCTTACTGCCCTTACCCCCACTTTACAGATAAGGCAAACAAAACTGCAAACAAAACTCAGGAGAAAAATGACCCATCCAAGTTCACGCTGCTGGTGAAGAAGCAAAGCCAGGACTCAAGCGTAGCTTTCCTGGCTCCGAGCTACTCACACGTTGTCATGCAGGTGAATCCCCCGCCGCTCGGTGGGCGACAGCGAAGGAAGGAGACTGGCTGGGCCCCACCTCGCGGAGGCGGCTTCGAAGGCAGCTCGGAACGTGCCGGCTGGGCTGCTCGTGGGCAAGGCTTGCGTCTTCTCGGCGCAGTTCTGGTTGTTCTTAATTCAATTATTTGTGACGAAGCATTTTCACAGCCCCTCGTAAAAATTTCTGTAATTACAGTGTGTAATGATGTAAGAATCCCCGGAAATCCTCGGTCAGCCCCTCCCGGGGGAAGGCGACATCTCCTGGAGGAGGCAGCCCACGGCTCCTTTACCAAAACGCCCCCCATAATTAAGTCACATTAAGGGTGCAATGCCCGTAAAATTGGATTGTTTAAAAATAATGAAACTTTAAGCAGCAAAAAAAGAATTTTAACAATTAAAGATTTTCGGAGGGTGATTAAGGGACGATTTCCTTCCAGTTCAAACTGATTAAAATGTCACTGAAGGAATCAAGTGCCGGGAAGAAACGAGAGGGTCACCTTCATCTGCATGACGTGGATGGGCCCCTGTCGAGTTCCAGCTCAGAGAGAGCTGGGGGGGCGGGGGCGGCGGGGAGAATAGCCCGGCGGTTGTGCGGATGGGGTCTCGGAAGCTCCGAGGCTGTCGGCGTCGCTGGTTGGGTCGAGAGATGGCTGCCGTTTTTTGAAAGAAGCCCCACTGTTTGCCTTTTGGGCTTTGATTTCAACATTAGGGGGAAAATCAATGAAGCGCACCCAAGATGCCCAGTCCGAGCGTCTCTCCAGCCAGCCCCTGCCCCTTTGGCTTTGTCCGACCCCCAGGCACAGCCATCGTCATAACCCGCCTTGCGTTGCATTGGCTTCGGGTTGGCTTCTCCGTCCCCAGGCCTCAAGACTGGGGTTAAGAGAGAGGAGGTCAGGAATCTTCCTCATTCCTATTCTGGAAGCTTCCAGAAAGCTCTCTAGAGAGTCCTGGAAGCCAGCCCAGTGAACGCTGGGTCAGGAAGAGCAGGGGGCGTGTCTGCTTGTCCAGGGAAGGGCTTTACTTCCGGGCTCGGATTTCGTCCCGCCTCTCAGGTCCCCTCCTGGCCCTCTGTGGGAGACTGCTCCGGGTCCGAGCATCCCTCATAGTCATGCATTCACTCACTCACTCGTTCGGTATTTACTGAGTGGTCCTCTGTGACGGCGGATAGCTTTACATGCTCCAATCTCTTTGATTCTTGCGGGGAGAGGCAGACAATAAACGAGAAAAAAAAATACACGATTTCAGGCCGCGGAGAAAGTGAGAGTGGAGGATGTGAGTGAGGGTGACCCGGCGGTTAGTGAGGTGCAGGTTAGAAGGCCCGGGGAGGGAAGGGTGACGGGGAGCCAGGAGAGGACCCCAGAGCGCTCACTGCCAGCGAGCGCAGGGGCCGCTGCAGTCAGAGCTCCCTTCGCTGGGGTGGCCAGACCCGCCTGCCTCCTGGGCGGGACTTGTTCCCAGGGCTGGCAGAGAGCGGCGCCCCTGGGCATCCTCTTCAGAGTGGGGACCGCCAGGAGGCCCCTTTCAAGGACGTGTCCTCTCCGTTGCCTGGCGAGCACACTCCACGCCAGAGCACACGCCCCTTTTGCTCCCCCCGTTGCCCTCCTTCCCTGTGCCTCAGTCAGTCCCTCACATGCGGGGACCTCGAGCTGGAAGCATCAACTCCTCCCCGCACGGGGGTCTGTCCGCGGCATGTCCCGGGAGTCAGGGCCTCTCCAGGCCGGTTCCTGGGGCCTGCATGTTTATTAGCGGATTGGGTGCTAACCCCACCCAGTCCTGTTGGATTCGGGCCACCACAATGATCTCCTTTAGAGTCAATCACCTCTTTAGAGACCGTCTCTCCCAATAAGTCGCATTCTGAGGTACTGAGGGTTAGTACCTCTAAAACGTGAATCTGAGGGGACGCAAAACTCAGCCCATGACACACCGATAGCATGCTCTTCCCTTTCCCACGTTGATTTTTCTCACTTGTCCTTCAAGGCTCAGTACCATTGGGGCACCTCCTCTGTGAAGCCTTCCTGGAATTCCTTTTCCCGCAGTAGAAGTTTTCACAGTAGACCAGCATTCACACTACTGACAGCTCTGTCAGTGTACCTCACAACCGGCCACATACCTGTCTGTTCCCCTCCTGAAGTTCAAGGACTGGGGCTACTTCAGCTTGGCCTCACCTCAGAGTTCCTGGCTCATGGTCTGGCATAGAACACATGCTCGCTTGACATTTGCCAAATGGGATTAAATGGCTCCAGGCTCTGAAGTCTTCTTTCTCCTTCTTGCCCGTGGGTGAGAGTTCTGGCCAGCTCCCAGTCTCTGGCGTACCCCTACGACCCTCCAGCCCCAGCGTGGGTCACAGAGGATCTGAGAGCTAACAGGAGGCAGAACTCACCATCTTGTCTATCGTCTGCTTCCATATCGGGGCATCTGATTTATTGATGATTCTGATTAAACGAGGATTAATTACCAAGGGCATTTTAGTCTAATCATCTGTTCTGAAGGAGGGGACACAGTGACATTCCCTTATGTGGAATAAAGCACTGACAAGACACAAATCCTAATAATGTGGTGATTCGGAAGGTTCTCGAGGGCCCAGCAGCTCTCACCACGGTCACCATGATGCTCCCTCGTTATCACTGAAGCCGAGATGAGTCCGCTTTATGCCAGGGGGCCTGGTAGGTGGAATGCCAGCTAAGTCCCATTTCCTTGCAGTGACTGGGCTTGCTACCCACCACCTTCCTCTGCTTCTCCTCACATTTAGTGCATAGTGACCTTCCAAATGGAGATCGTCAAACTTGCCCCGAGTCCCTCCTGGGCTCCCGATGAGCAAACACATGCCAAAGAGCTTTGCAAAGAGTTAAGAGAGAGAGAGAGAGAGAGAGATTAAAAATCATCGTGTCTGTTAAAAGCCCTGCATAGGATGAGCCACGCAGTTGAGAAATGGAGTGAACGGTCTGTGCCTACCCCGAAGACACCCAGGCTGCAGCTGAGGACGTGGCCCTCTGAGCCCGGGGACCAGGCTGCCCGGAGACACGCTTCTGGCACAGTCTCTCCGGCTGCTTTGCTCAGTCCACCCCTGGACAAGGGCCGGGCCAGGCAACCTGGAACCAACTGTCACTTGCCCGCAGGCCCGGAGCCAGCTCCTGGCTCTCGGTAGAGCCATCTGCATGAAGCCCGAGGACAGATGAGACGTTTAAATCGTTCCAGCTCTCCGTTATGGGCTTGACACAGAGAAATGGCTCCAATTCTTTTTATCAGCTTGGAGAACCTACCGTATGACGAGACATGCGCCAGGGCCTGGATTCGCGAGGCCCGCAAGTTCTGAAGCGGCTTCATGAAATCTCAGGTTGGGGCGAGGCTGGAGACGGGGCCGGGCCCCACTTCCCAGGTGGGGCTCTTTGAGCTCCTTGTTCATTCTTAGGTTTCCTGTTTCTCCCAATCACTTTATTCATCTGTCTCTCTGCGTCAACCCATTTAAAAAACATTTTTTAATTCTTATTTATCGACTGACCTTAATAAACTCTCCTCAAGTACTGTGGGGTTTGTCACTGTCATGAATGAAAACATTATTAATGGCAGGCTGGTCGACCGGAGACAATGGCTTCCCTTAAACTCCGGGCAGCTGGCCAGACCGCAGGACCTGGGCTGGGAATGGGCGGTCGATGAGGTCAGGGGTCAGCCGCGGTGGCCCATCATTAACTCCATTCCCGCTGCTGCATCTGCAGGTGGAACGCCCTGCCGCCACACTCACAAACTGTCCTCGGCTCTCGAAGGCTCCGGAAAATTCACAACAGCAGCCCTTGGCCTATTTGTTGAGAATAAAGACAACTAAACGGGAGGGGGAGGCGGCCGGTGGAGGAGGATGTGTCCGATGCTGCTCCCCAGGTGCGGGGAGCCAGGTGAGAGGCATGGGGAGCAAGCGGGGCCGGCCTGGGGGGATCGGGGTGCCTTTGACCTACGCTCCTCCAATGAGCTGCCTTGGCCGGGCTACCCTGGTCTTAAGAAAGAATCTGCCGGAGAGAGACCTGAAGTGTGGATCCTGCAGCTCAGGTCGTGGCCGACGAACCCATCGGACACAGCGCCAGTGCCTGGGGCCCACAGAGCACGTTCCTTTTCACTTCCTTTCAAATCAGAAGAAAAAAATTCAATGTAATAGTAAAGACTATATAATAACGAATCCAGCCTAGATTTTTGTCCTGATACCAATGCAGTTATAAAACATAATTAAAGAATATATAACATAATATATATTTACGTACATATTTATATATCTAAAATTATGTGTGTGTGTGTGTGTATTTATTTATTTATTTTATTTATTTTTTTCCCCAATGGAGGGAGGGTCCCATAAAGGTAAAAGCACCCTAGGACCCGTGAAAGTTCGAATGCAGCCACTCATCCAGGCTCCCAGCTGGCTTTAATCTACATCCCATACTCTTCCCATATGGGCAATCCATAATTTCATTAAAAGGCACCCCCCAGCTTTGTGGCCTTCTGTTCTTACCTGATGTAACAAACATTTCAAAGAGGTTGGCTTGGCAGGGTAGAAAAATATTGCATCAAAGTGTAAATCAAGGCTGCTCCTATTAGCCTTAAAATAAGACATTTCTATGTGAAGTCTCGGGCGCGTTCTGACTGAGAAACAGGCTGAGTTCTGTTGATGGAGGACTAACCTGCCTGAAATGTACACTTTTCCCCCTAATGACTTAGGCTGAATAATCATGCGGCAGAATATCTCGGATACTGTTGGTTTTCATCTCAGGAGAGGCCTGCCGTGCCCGGTGACATGGTTTGGGTATTAAAGGCAGAGCCGAAGGGCTGAGATGGCCGTGGCTTCCCCGAGCACGTGGCCACTGGGACGTGGGGAGTCCTCCCTGGCCACCAGGCCCAGAGCTGGCGAGGTAAATCACGCCACGTCCCCATTAACGTCTCATGTTGTTGCAGGGTGGTAATTTTGACAGCAAAATAAGCCACAAAACTGCATATGCTATTGGGTGACATGTAATTTTAACTTCATTCAGGAGCGAGACTTTTGAGACATTGTTACCTGCAGGAGCAAGCAATAAAACAAGGATGGACACGAATATGTCAAATAGAGGGCCTTCCTAAATTACGCCGGGAGGCACGGATTAATACATTTAATATATTCCGGTCATGAGTGAAGCGCTCATGGCAGAACAACTGCTCCTTCAGCGATATCATTCACGGGAATGAACTACAGTCGCACTGACAGCCTGGAAAAATGCCCCCACTTTTCAAACTGTACAAATGGTGGTTGGACACAGTAACTCAAAACTGGACACTTCATTTCAAGTTTAAAGCTAGTGGCCCAGCCACAAACTATTACTCCATCTTCTTTATTTGTGGTCCATGGTTTTGTACTCTTTAAGAATCAAATAAATACTGGTGTAATGGGTAGCAACTGCCGGCTCAACGAAAAATACTGCTAAATTCACCGATAAGTCTTTTTTCCACACACACAAATTTATGCCCCAAGAACAGAACCCGTTCCTGCCACAGGGTCTGGGCAGGTTTTTTTTTTTTTCTTTTAACGTAGAGGGAGACTCGCTTTAGTGATAAGAGTTTAAACCTGGACTCCTTTTTCCCTCCTTCTCGCGCATAGATCTGGCGCTGGGAATGGAGGGAGGTAAACGATCGATATGTGTAAGTGGAGATGCATTAACTCATCAGGTCACGGCCGGCCCGAGCCGGGCAGGACTCCGGCCCGGCCCGTTCTAGCAGGACCCAGCGTCCGGAGTGCCAGTGGGTCCCGGGGACCTTCCAGGCTGGGAGTAGCTGAGGGCTCCCTGGGTGTCCACAACGTACTGAGTCCTGACCAGCCCACATATTGTTGATATCATTGCCATTGATAAAAATATCCTGTTTTCAGAGTGCCTTTTTTTTTTACTTTTTAAAGTTTTTTTTTTGAGATATAATTCACGCAGCATACACATCACTCATTTAAAGTGTACGAGTCAATAGGTTTTAATATGTCTGCAGATATATGCTACCATCAACCACGGTCAACTCTAAAATATTTTTATCACCCCATATAGAAACCCCATACCCATTAGCAGTCACTCCCGACTTCTCCTCAACTCCCGAGCCCTAGGCAGACACTAATCTACTTTCTGTCTCTGTACATTTGCTCATTCTGGATATTTATTGGAAAGAGAGTCAAACAATACATGGTCCTTTGCAACCGGCTTCTTTCACTCAGCATAATGTTTCTAAGGTTCATTCGTGTCGTAGAATGTATCAGTGCTCTGTTCTTCTTCACGGCTGAATAATATTCCATTGCATGGATATACTACATTTTCATTAATCCATTCATTAGTTGATGGACCAGAGTGTCTCCCAAGCCCCTACCCCAAACAAAACCTGGGTTACAGCCAGGCATCACTCTGCCCAGCTAAAATACTACATACAGCTCCCATCCTCTATTTCTGCAAAAACTGGCCAATGAGAAAGCAAAAGTCGTTGGGCAAGGATTGTGGGAAATCTCTTCTTTAAACAAACAAACTTATTAAGAAAATGTTCAAGTGTAAAGAAGAGAGACTAGGGAAACGAACAACCATATAGACCCTCCACCCGGATTTAATAGTTAACATTTCGCCATATTTGCTTCTTTTTTTTCCCTAAAGTAATTAAACATAGTCATAGACATGATGATATTTTACATCTAAACATTTTATGATGCGTCTCCGAAAAAAGGGCCTTTTCTTACATGTTCGTAATACCTCTCGTACCTAACAAAATGAACAGATCCTCTTACGTGCAGACCCCAGCCCTCCCTGGCAACTCGGCTTGGTGGCCGCCCACCAGCACCAGCCACCTTACAGGATACAGGCCCGGCTCCAGGAGCCAGGTCACCTTAGGACGAGCCTCTGGCAGATGCTGGGGCATCCTGGGGAGCCTGTTATGGAGTCTCAGGCAAGATCCTCCTCCAGCCTTGTCTCCCTTTCCTTCCCCTGGGGACTCTGCCCGCCAAGCCAGCCTGCAGCTGCAAGCAAAAGCAAACTGGGAGGCAGCTGGGGCCAGTTGCTCCTGCGGAGTGCGGCTGAGCACATTTGGGGTTGCAGCCTCGTTGGGCCAGAGAGTTCCTTAATCGCGGTGGGAGCCATGGCAGAGACTGCGGGAGCCTGGGGGTGGGCTCGTGGCTGGTTTCCCTGGGCCGGGGGTGGGAGGGGGGCGGGGGGAAGGTGAGAACAGGGTTGGAAAGAGTCTGCTGAGGGGACGGCCCTGGATCTGGGGCCCAGAGGACCTCTCATCTGCTGAGACAATTGTCACCTGATGAGGCCGAAAGGACAAACACCCACAGGCATCAAGGTGAGCCAGCAGAGAGGCCAGGCCTCCCGACGACTCCCAGCCCAGAGTCCTTCCCCAGCCCCCTCTGCCCTCGGGGCCCACCTTCACCCTGAGCCCTCACTAAACCAGCTCTGGGATGCAGCCGTGGCCCGGATGGCCCCCCGGGGTGTCCCAGGGCCCCGCCTCGTGCCATCCGAGGTGACCGTGTCTTCTCGGGAGTCCGGGCTTTACCCTTCATGGACGCAAAGGTGCGGTGCGGCTTCCACCTTGGCGCGGGTAATGAGGAAGCAGAAGACAGATGGAGGCTGCTCCCGCTCACGCTATGCTAATTCCGCTAACCAGCGGACCAGGAAATGGCCGGTCATTTGCGCAGCCATCAAGACTCAAGAGATGCCGCCTCGAAGCTCACTTGTCTTTAACGCTGTCCCCTGTTGAAGCTCCTCAGAGCGATCGCTCCAGCCAATTTCCAGAGCTGCAGGCAGCAGGAGGAACGGGACGGGTGATGGATGGGCGTGCGGGTCTTCGGGGGAGCCCCCCACCCGCCAGCGCTCTGACTGCCCTGCGTCCCGGCACCCCCCGGGTGCCCTTGGGTGGGTCCCAGCCCTCCTCCTCTGCCTTGGTGCTCACCGGGCCTCCCTCTCGGGGCTGCGGCCGGGTCCAAGGGGGCAGGCGGGCTGCTTCCAGGGCCACGAGGCTCCCGGATGAGAACGGGCTTGCCGTGCGGCTGACGGGCATTTCTGGACTCCGCTGACCCTCCGCTGCCTGGTGGACCCTCTCCGTGGCTCGCGAGGTGGAGGGCGAGCGTGTTCGCAGAGCCCTGTTTCCAGGTTTTGGGACGTGCCCGGGGCCGGCCAGACCTGGCGCTGCCTCCGTGGCTGCCGTCAGCCCCTCGCGTCCCAGCCTTGCAGCCCCAGTGCCTCGGACCCCGTCCTCCTGGGCCCCATCCTCCTGACCGCCGGCCGCAGAGATTTCCACTGCCCGTGCTGCAGGGAGGCCGGGCTGGGATCGCTCTCGCTACCAGATAACATGCATGACGGAGCTCAGGCCTCCCGAGCCCTACATGCGAGAACATGTGCCTTTCGTTCCGGGGGTCCCGGGGGCTCACCTGGCATTCGCAGGTCCATGCCGTTGCCGTCCTAGGAAACACATGGCTGGAAAAAGCCCACTTTAAATGAATCTGTTTAAAACAGGGACCTCCTTTCCTGGTAAATGATGAAAACAAAAGAGACTTGATATGGAATTTGTCCTAAAATTTAAAATTTGTGCTATAATTTATTAGAATAAATTTACCTTGGTTTTTTTTTTTTTTTTTTTTTTTTTTAGTTAAGGCTATAATTGCATCTGTGATCTGAGCCAAGCGTGAATCAAATGTTGCTTTGGGGATATGTTTTTCAGCCCAAAATTGTCTGATGGGTCATTCTGCAGGCCATCCTTTGTGGTTGATTCTTACAGCACGGTCTTACGAAGTGTTTTTTTTGTTTTTTTTTGTTTTTTTTTTTGCCAATTTAGCCAAAGGCTTCATGCGTTTTCGCAAGGGCATATCTTAATCCACGACACTCAAACCATCCTCTGTTAAAAGTCTGCCGTGTCTTCAGCCCTGCCCATTTCTTCCTTCTCATCAGGAATGCCCGCCCAGACCCTCATCTATCAACGGCCTTGCATAGAATTCAAATGCTCCTCCGGCACCATTTCCCCGACTCCGTGAAATCCTGCAACTCTGGCCCAACTTTGCAACTCATTTACACTTCGCGATCGATTTATACGGGTTTCGCGTAGATGAGCAGAGATGGACGCGAGAGCTCGGCGGAGGGGGACGTTTGGGTGGCCACTGTTTGTATAGATGGTCCATTCTTCAGTGAACACAGTGCGATGATGTTTCACAGCCCTAAGGAAGCTACATGACCGGGGAATCAGGTGCCGAATCCAAGAACGGTGAGGACCTAGGCGTGGCGGTCCTCCCGCCGCGTATCCAGATCCTCTCACCGGGAGCTGCAGACGCAACCAGCTCCATTCTGTGATGTCTCCGCTGGTCCTTGGACTAGCTGAGAGTCATCATGATCGGGGACGTGAGCCTCGGAAAGGATCAGGCCAAGTCTAACACCGTGGAGCTCTGTCCATGGGAGCTCCAGATTCACCCAAAACCTCCTTAAATTGGGTTCAGGCAGTCTTCTTACCCCTGGACAGGAAACAGGATTCAATCCGAGATGACACTTCCTGTGCCACTTTCTCTAGGGGGCACACACCGCAGGACTCAAGGAGGTGGTGAGCAGTACTTTGGAAAAGCCATTCCATTGAACACCAGTGTCTTCTGGGCATCAAATAATGATAGTAATAGGTAAAATGTATCGCCTGCTTAGTATGTGCCAGGTATTGTAGCAAACGTGTGACAACTATTATTTAATTCTCGTCACCCTTCTAGTGTTACTGCCCGTTTGTAGTTGAGGAAATAAAGACATAGAAAGATGACTTTCCTCCACGTCACGCAAGGGATCAGTTACGAGCTGAGATGTGAACCCGGGCAGTCGGATGCAAGACCTCATATTTATAATTAATATCATATTGGAAACCAACATGGCTTTTTTCTTCTGGGTTTGAATAGCACTGGGGGAGCAGTACTGAGGTGTTACGGGGTCACCTAGCCCATCTCCCATATTCGATAAGTAAAAAAAAACAACTTGCCAAATGCAGCCTCCAAAATTAATAGCAAAGCGCAATAAAAATCCAGGGTCTCCTCAACTCACAACTATACTTTATGTTCGACCACGAATCCATTTTGAAAATTCTACGCGTACGCGAAGAAACTGTCTGTCTCTCAGGAACGGCAACCCCAGAAGACCTGTGTCACTGTCTCGACGGGGGCAGAAAGTAGTTCCTCAAAGATGCCACGTTTCTCGAAACTAATAAAATAATTGGGATGAACATGCTCAATGCCGACTTTCCCCTACCAGTGAGCTCTTTGATAGCCCCTGAAAAGTCACTTTTGGGGGAGCTCATTATCCCTCAAGATCTCGTGCCGCTCATTTGCATATGAAAGAGGAAGTTCATAAAAGCCCTTTCTGATTTTCTAACACGAGTTCAAATCAGGGGCCATTATCACCCTATAGAAAGACCCAAATGGCATATGGATCATTCCGGAGAAAGGGGGGAGCGCCTTTTAAGAGAATTGTTTTAGTTTTTGCAGGAAATTAATCAGAGGGCTGAGCTTTGTGGAGCGGGGAGCGAATCTAATCTGTCCTTTGTTCGAATTTGCCTTGCTCCAATTCCTAGCAATTGTAGACAACATGCTCTTTTGTTCGGGAGACACTTGTTACATGCATAATTAGAGACTGCAGTCGCTGTGTTTAAAGAAAAACTGTTTTCCAATGTAATGTGTGATCTTGATAATAGTATTTTCATCAAAGGTAGCAATTACATTCATTAAGCTGGGACTGGCGTGGCGGCAAGGAAATTAAGTGGAAAGTGAATAAAAAGCTCCCCTCCCCCTTCTGTTATCTCCTTCCCTTTATAAGGTGAGATGCACCATGGTGAGCTGGATCTGGGAAGTACGTAGTGAATATAAAAAAATAAAGTCCTCCTTAACCTTTCTGAATAATGACCCTGCAGCTATCCTAGGGACTGCAACATGGATGCACTTTTCAAATTAAAGGCCTTTATTCTACCTTAATTTCCTATGCAAGTTTGAAACGAGCTCAACATACGATTCAGGTCTTTCAAAGCTGCAGGGCTGTTTGGGATTAATTCACTGTTCTCTGCACACATAAATTAATAGTTTTGTGTTCTCAAAAAACCCACAACAAGGCATAAATCAACCGGTTTAGGAGAGAAATAAGGCCATTCGCCTATTTTTAATTACTCCTTCAACTATTCATTTAGGCTTCCTTACACTTTAATTTCGAGGCGGTTGTAAATGAAGTCCGCACGCTGAGGTGGCACAGGGAAGCCCCCTCCCCCGGCACGCCCAGCCAGGTTCTTCCATCTCACTGTGTTGCTGGGAGAAATTTATTCTGGAAAAGATAAAGTGTGTGCGTGTGTGTGTGTGCGTGCGTGTGTGCGTGCGTGTGTGCGTGTGTGTGTGCGCGTGTGTGTTTCCTCCAGGCAGATGCTCTGTGTCTCTACTCCCCCCAACCCCCATTAAAAGTCCTGCTTGAAAAATGTCCTTGCAATGCCTCAAAGGGCTTGATGATTTCAATTTTATTCAACAGAGCACACTGATAGCCAGACATTCCTGGGCAAAAGTAGATGGAAAGACGCCACTTCCTTCCCTGGCTCCAGCCGGTGTTTGGCCTGAACGCTTTCTGAGAAAATGAAGGCGGCCCACAGAAATCAATTGGGGCCCCCTATTTCTCGTGATTGGACATGCCCGGCGCTGCGGCAAGAATCATTATCTGTAGATTGATTGACCCAAATGTCATGCAGATCGTCTCGGAGTGCGAAGCCGACGTGCCCGAGCAGGCTCCGCGTTTCCTGCTGGCTGCGCAGCCAGATGCAGCGGTGGCCTTGATGGCCAACCTCTAACCGAGCTGGTCAGAGGATTTTGCCCTTGGCTCGGGAAGGTGCTGTACTACGAGCTAAAGGGGGACTTCGAGAAGTTTTTTAACTTTACCTTCTGACCTGCTCATTAAGCGGTTGGTTTGACTTTATAACAGCAGTAAACCGGGAGCCAGGAGCCCCAGCCGGTGGCCGCAGCTGGTGCCGAGAGCCGACGGTGACTGAGTGGCTCCCCACACGCCCGGCATGCTGCTGAGGGCTCTCGCACCCTGTACATCTTACTCCTCACAGCGAGCCCTCCCGGGGGGCATTAGCATTATCAGCATGTCCATTTTATAGTTAAGAAAAAATCCTTAGAGAGGTCAAGTACCCCCGTGCCAGCTTGTGAACTTGAGTGTGGGGCGGGGGTGGATTGCCGAACCCGGCAGCCTGATATCCTCACCCAGGCTCTCGGCTGCCTGACCACGGGAGAAACGGCCTTCGCCGCGCAGGGCTCGGTTCCCACGATGTAAGGAAAAGGGTAGCTGACAAGCCCCCAGTGTCCCAAGCAGCTTGACGAATACGGGATTTTTCAGAAGACCTGGTAGGTTATCTTGGGATAACCTCAGTCACCCTCTCTTTGAGCCCCGTCTCCTGCTGGGAGGTAGCTCCCTGGGCATAGTTTGCTTTGGGGGCCTCCTTTGAGGAGCCAGATGTGGCCCCTCCCAGCAGAGAGAGGACAGAGTCAGGCATCCAAGGATTTTAGGTACCTTCAGACAGCCGAAGATCCCAGGAGGCGGCCCGACGGCGGCGGCACACGTAGATCTCCCGCTACCAACACAGGGCAGCGAGGAGGAAATAGTGCATTTCCTTAGTGTTGTGACAGGCTTGTTGAGCAGGTTTTGGGGCTGTTTTCTAATAATCCTCAGTCGCCCTCTCCTTGAGCCCCGTCTCCTGCTAGGAGGTGGCTCCCTGGGCAGTTACATACCTCAGTTCAGTGTGTCAGCTTCTTAGTCACTTTTGATTTATCGAACAGGCTCGGCTCATTTAAAGACTGCGGTCTCATGTCAACTTTGAAGCTTCTATGCCCTGACCCCTGGCATTGGCTCTGTCTGTGACTCTAGCAGCTTGCAGCGTGTGTGCGCGTGCGTGTGAAGGAGGGAGCACAAGGTCTCTCTTTTTTCCTTTCTACCTCTGGTGTTGGGGTCGGCCGTGGGCGAAAGGAGAGCAGAGAGACCTCCGCCTCCTTATGTAGCCAGACGAGGTACCGCACCCTCCGTGACTGTGCTGTTCAACCAGATGAGGGTTGGCTACAGTAAGTCCCGCTGCCAAGGGTCTCTTGCAAGGGCGCCTCCATTTTCCTGCTGGCTCTTTGCATTCCTCTCGGTCATCAAGGTAAGAGATTATAGGAAGGCCATATAACACAGTCTCATCTACCTCCCGCGCTAACTCTCGGGCACACACAGGACCCATTTCCTTTACTTTTTGGAACCAAGAACTCCATATGGGGTGGTTCTGGTCTCTTCTCTGTAGCTTCCCCCATCACGCCATCATTTCCCAGGTCTCTTTTTCTCCTGCTCTTACAGAAAAAAACAACAATCCACTGGCTAAGTAAGGTGTCCAAGCTGCCGGGCTGCCTTGCTTGTGGAATTCTCAACCTTGGCTTTGGGGACACAGAGCACTGAACTGGGGCCTGGGGGAGGTAGCTGGTCCTACTCCCGGTGGCCTTTTGAACTTAGAATATGAGGTGCTTACATGTGGTAGCCTTATAATTTATCACCCACATGGGAAGGTCCTTTTGAAAGTAAAAGATGGCACTATTAATAATTGTTTTGAACCAGAAGGCATTAACTGGGACCGTCCTGGGAAACTACATCTGGTCCCGGACCCGTGAGCACCTCTGGACTCTAGTGCCAGTTCTGCAAAAGAGAGAGAGAGCTCATCGGACACCCTCCACAGAGGCACACGGAGCGATGTCCTCTGAGCCCCACCCGACCATTCGACGGGGTGTCCGGCTTTGCTCAGGGCTCCTTTCCCAGCAGTCCTGTCTGGGTTCTGGGGTCTTACGCAGCGCAGGTGCACAGGGCTCTCCGGGAGCCTCTGCCCTGCATGCAATGCCGACATCCACAAGACGGAGGCCTGTCCAACCGGCCCGAGGTGCTTCTGTCAGGTTGACGTGGCTGCCTGGCCCGGGACGTGCTTGAGGTTCAGCATCTCCTGCAAGGCCAGAGGGCTCTGCCCAGGATCCAGCCCCCTGGGGTCCCAACCTTGGCTACACAAGGGGCACGAAGGCCTCTCTTTCTCCCAACCTGAGAAACCGCTTTCATTCGGGGCAACAGAGGCCTTAATCTCAAGCTTTTCCTCCACGTTGGACTTAGGTTTCCCTTTTCCTGCAAACCCTGTTTGCCATTGAAACAGGGACAAACGTCAGGAAGGGCCGCGACCAGCCTTGTGAGAGGCGGGGAGCACAGAGCCTGCTTGAATGGGCGGAAGAGAAAGAAGGGGCCGGGGGGAGAAGGTAATAGCTCCAAAAATTAATCTTGTCATATTGCTTCAAAGTCAAATTTTCTTGGAGACCCAGATGGCGGGGACAGGTGCTCTGGACACCGCCTGCTCTTTGGAGGGAGCCGCTGCTGCATCTTCTCAAGCAGAGCAGACCTGGAGAGCTCTCCGGACACGGAAACGCTCCATACCTGTGCCGTCCAATACGGCAGCCACGTGCCACGCATGGTTGGTGAGCACTTGAAACGTGGCTAGTGCCACTGAGGAACTGCATTTTTCATTTCATTTCATTTCAATTTCAATTTCAATAGCCACATGCATCTGTCCAGGGGCTATCATACTGGACAGCATAGATCTAAAGACATGGTTGAAGGGGAGTGAGTTAGCTCCACTTAAGTTTAAAGGACTGTCTCAGGCTGCTAGATGGAAAATGGACTGGATACTGGGTGGAGTGGAAGCTGGAGGCCAGTTACGAGATGGCCGTGCTGCTCCGAGGGAGAGCACACGCCTTAGGTTGGACTAAGGTCCTGGTAGAGACGGAAATACAAACTCAGGCCAAGAATCACTCTAGAGGCGGAACTGGCGGAGGAGGTCAAGGAGGTCACTGGTGACTGGGCCTCCCACACCACCGTGAAGGCGACACCGCGGTCGAACAGGTCCGCCCTCTACGGGTGTTTTGAAGCATTCGTTAGTCATGATGGAGCCCACTGATGGAGGACATGTCTCCTTCTGGTTGGTTACCATACGTACTGGGTTGACTAGTGTCACCCGAAATTCATGTCCGCCGGGAACCCGTGAATATGACCTCACTTGGAAATGAGATCTTTAATTACCGAGAGAACAGTGAAAATCTATAGGAAAACCAGGCTCATCAAATCCATGTGAGAAGTTTGAAATTCCTACAATTTCACCCTCTTTATTAATTTCATGCAACTGTGCATCAAAACAGTAAGACCAAAGCTGGGCCTCCAGCTGTAGGCTAGCCCCGGGCCCAGGACCCTCAGCGGTGGCCTGCTGGCCTTCAGGGGGCATCTGCAGAGATGCCGGAGGGGTCTGGTGTCCTCCTGTACACGGGCATGCTGAAGTCGCTAAAGGGTCATAGAGAGGAAACCCAAAATGGTGGAGGAACAAGAGGCCAAAAAATATTACAAGTTAATTTAAGGGCGCAGGATAATTTCAGGAGAATACAAGACAACCGGGTCTTGAAAGAAGTATCAGAAAGCCCTCCAAACCAGCCAGCCGGCCGACCGAACCAATCCCGAGCCCTTCCTTCAGCTGCACAGTAACAAGAAAGTACGAGGGCTTTCTTTCAGGGCTTTCTTTTGAGAGCTATTTCTTTCATATGTCTGTGGAACAGTCTTAGTTTTGCATAATAACGTGTGATTCTTTCCTGTGAGGGGCCAGCGGTGAATGCCGCAGTATTTGATGTGGACTCAGGTTCTTCACCGTCTATATTCTTAGTCAGAGTGAAGTAAATGTGTTTCAGAATTTCCATTCTTTTGGAGATTGCCCTGGATCGCTGAGGTCCAGCAAAAATTTCAGACCGAAACATCAGCTGGAATGAGGCAAACATCTGTATAAATTTCAGATCAATGAGGTGCAAAGTGTGTTAGCCCGAAGACAGCACGTGAATGTCCACACCAAATGATGATTTGACAGTAGATGAACAGAGCCTAAATTTTTTACACAATGTTAAAAAAAAAAAAAAAAATCTACATCTTTATCTAGTGACTGTTTTACTACTGGTACATTTTGATCTGAGTAATTCCTAAGACTTCTTCCCCGCTGGGCAAGTACAGGGTTGCCTCAGTCTCAAAATGCCTTTTATTACAAAATACACTTAAAATGAGCTTAACGGCAATCAATAAGCATGTCCTTAGTCTCTGTCTACTTGCACAAATCAATCGAGTTGGAAAGATGGGGTATTAATGTGCAAAGGCACTGTACACACATTACACGGTGCTGGGTCTGTTCTAGGACCCAGTGCAAAAGAAAGCGAGACTCGAAGGCGCTCCCCACTCAACCAGATGCACCCCCTTCGGGCTCCCTAACCCTCCTAAGGTACACAGCCTCCCCACTCTGGAATTACTTCATCATTAGTTTATATCTCTATGAGGAAAAAAATCCTTTTCTAAGAGAAAGTGTTAGATTTTAAGGTTATTTATCTGAATTTAAGGTCATCATCATAAAAGCAGTTTCTTCGACTCTTGCGAAGAAAGCTAACATTTCGTTAAAGCAAGTGCCACCGAGCTTCCTACTTCGGGTGAAAACGTGGTGAACGCAATGCCCTCGACTGCTTCGGTTCCACAGAACCAGGAAAACAGAACGTGCAGCTCGTCAGCGGCACGTCGGGTGACCCATCGTGAGCTACTCGCCTCTGACCTCGGTGGCAGGAGGGGGGGTCCCCTGCCCGCTCCATCGCTGCCTCTCAGCCCCTCGAAGCAGGCGGGTCCGTGGGGTCCGGCCACCCTGGAACGCTGGGGCAGCCGAAAAGGCTCATGGACCTCGGGGCTGGAATCATTTGAAAACACCACTCAGGTTTTAGCGTGTGACTCTGAAACGGGCACTTCCAGGGTCCAGCCTCAACGATCTGACCCGTGTATAAGAAAGCCTGCCTTTTCACAAGGACCTAGGGTGACATGAGACAGACCGAGGGCCCAGAGATGGCTGTTGGTCTCTTCCTGAGGACTTCATCTGTCCTCAGGCCATCAGTGACTGCGTAAGACTCTGTCTCCCACCCTAACCTCTGTGGGGCATTTTAGACATAAATTTCCAAGAGCCTGCTGGACACCCGGTCAGGGCAGACCTACAGACACGTGTCATACCGAGCGACTAGGAAACCCGAGGAACGGGGCATCGGCCTGCACCTCTAAGACTCAGTTACCCCGAAGCACAGCGAAGACGCGAATGGAGAGGAGAAGAGGTATGATCTTGATAAACGGTGGAATTTCTATAGAAGGGAAAAGAAACCGGAAGAGTCGGCCAGAAGGAGGCGGCGCCTCGTCAAAAAGCAAAGGAGGCAGAGTTTGGAGGAGAGACGTGCCCCAAACTACAGAGCGTGGAATGGAGATGATCATCAGTCCCTGACTAAGAGTAAGAGGATAACTTCTGAGAACGTGGTTTAAATCTACTCACCAAAGTGAAGTCCAGGTAAAAAGAGGTGAGAAGAGCAGGTGCCAAGGATGAAGGGGGCTGAACAGGTGCTGACCCCCGCCCAGCCCTTCGGTGCCGCGCAGCAGTGGCTCATGGGAATTTTTCTTCGAGGAACTTGAAATACTGTGTAGATGGGAGGAGGGAGCCAACCGGGCTGCACAGGCTACAAATGAAGTTAACAGAGAATCATGACCCAAGTTCCTCGGGGAGGCCTCCCCGCTCCCTCTCCCTCTCCTGTGACAGACTGACTCTCTCAGTAAAATTTGATCGAAGAGGCAATCATTTAATCAGGGTTGGCAAACTCTTCCTTAAAGGTCAGACGGCAAATACTTTAGGCTTTGTGGGCAAGAGGCAAAACTGGGGATATTGTGTACATATTTCTATACCATTTAAAATGTAAAAAGAAATTATAGTTTGCAGGTAACAACAAAAAGAGCCAGGGGTCCACAGGCCACAGTGTGCTCAGTTTCCTCAATGGGTCTGGGTCCTATGACTTGAGTAGAAGTTTTGTATTTTCTTTTTTGCTGGAAATAAATGACTATCTCAGGTCAAACCACATGAAATCAAATTGCAAGAAAGACAACATGCTAATCCCTAGTTCCTTTTTCAGTACTTTTCTTACCCATTATCTTTCCATTGCCCTATCTACTTATGCCCCGATTCTTTCCCCCAAAACATGCATGCTCCCACACCTACTTACTTGTCTTGCGGGCCCTGTTCTCGGCTAGTTCCTCTGAAGCATTATTCCCTGGTAAAGGGCTAGTTGTAGTGGCGTTTCATTGGAAGGCTCCTAAAGATGAATGAGCCTTAAAGAACCAAAGGAATGAGTCTGGGAGGGTCTTCATCTGGCTGGCCCCAACGAGCATCTCATCCAACATCTCCATGCCTGTAAAACGAGCTAATAAGAGCATCTACCTACTGCATAGGGTTGTGGTGAGTTGACCTGTGTCAAAAATACGGAATAATGGCGGGCACATGGTAAGAGCTCAAGATAACACTTACTGTTATTATTCTAATGGATCTAAAGAAATACTTTTAAGTAGGATTGGCCTTGGTGGTTCTCTGCTCTCGATCTTTGTGTGAGGATGCACCAATAATGGGAAAGGTGAACACATCTCAGAAAGGGTCTGGTCTCATTCGTCTCTGCATGGCAGCCCGGAGCCCAGAGCACCTTGGACACACAACGACCTTCTGGCACATGTTGCTGAATGACAAAAGGGAAAATAGGACCGATATCTAGGTTTCTAAAATAATGTAGGGAACAGACAGGCTGAAATCTCCTAGGGCACCAGACTGTACTGCATCACTGAGTGAAAGGTACAATCTATAAAATTTCCAGAAGTAATACTAGTGTAAAGCTCAGGCATAAATATCAGCCCGTAAGATCTGTCCTGGGCAGACACACTCAAGAGGTGCCTTCTCTACTGAAGAGCTACTTATTTTGCTTAAAGAGAGAAAAAGGATCCTCTGCTAAAATATTCTTTAGCATCAAGAATTTAAGTCTGGTCTTCATCATAAGACCTCTTCTCTGAAAACAAAACTGCCTTACCCGAGAGGTCGCTATCCGTGTGGTCAACAAGGTGTTGTGTCCATTTTGCAGGAAGACGACTTTATTTTCTTGCTTCATCTGTGTGTGTAACAGACAATTTCGCTTCATCAGAGTCGCAAGTCTCTGGTTAACGTAGCGCTTTATTTTTCCATTCTTCATCGGATACAGATTCTTTAACAGTGAATACAGTCTGACATGTACCATGAAAACAAAACATTCGCTTTATGAAAGATCAGCAAGGATATATAAGTGGCACATTTACAAAAACATGCCATAACCATAAAACTGATCACACACGAGAGCCTTCACATTTGACAAACGAGCTGCCCCAGAGCTAGTGCCTTTGGCAGGTGATCTCTGTGTAAACAATGACACTGGTCCATCCTAACGCTTCCGAGATGTTAATTTTTTTATCAGTTGAACCCAACATAAATCAACAAGAACACTGAAACACGTAACAAGGATGAAACCCCAAATTCGAGACAATGCTAGACAGCGGGAGGAGCACCGAACTGGAAGCCAGTGCACCTGGATTCCTGCCTGGTCCTTGTCTCTAGATGGATGACCTCACGCGAGTATTCTGGGCTAGGAGTTCTTCATTTCCAAACCGGAGAGTTGGCTGGATGGTTCTCTAAGGTCTTTCTAGGATTTACTTTCCATGATTCCAGAAATCTTTGACGGTGACTCATTTTCGTGTTGTAAGATGAAATCTCCAACAATACTACCTGGGCAGCTGGGTTGAGTCCAGCTCTGTCCACACGAATACAGCTAGTGGTTCCTTGGTGCTTGTGTTTAAGTCTCTGCCTTCTGAGCCTGATGACAGCCCAGTCCTCAAATTAACAAACAAGGACAGGTTTCAGGAGAAAAATGAGCTTGTCCGCCACCAGACATAAACTCAAGATAGATAGTTTTAAAGACTCCAAAATCATGGTTATTGAGAAAAGCTATAATGGAAGAACTACAGGGAAAACCCACATCTTCTTCTTTGGGAAACAGTAAAATAACACAATGAATCACTAACAGAAGAAGATAAGTACATATGTTAATTGTGATACATAATTAATTTTCAACTGTTCTTTGCGAAGATGCACAAAGAATCTGCACACAGTTAGAACTCCAGCAATACTAAATATAAATCCAAGGTCCAGGTGTACGTGGAGACTCTCGAATGCTGCCAATCTGAACGTGACTAAGGTTCACTGTCGTTTCATGTTTATTTACATGTTTGTAATTCTGCAGGAGGAAGTTGGGATTCTTTCTACTAAAGAAATGTGGGCTTCTACTCCATCGTCTGTAAAGTCCACCTCTTTCACATAATCACAGAAATGACGGATGTCCAAGCCCTCTTTCGGAGCATTTCAACCACCCCTCCCCGCCACGTCGGACTCCTGTCTTCGTCTGAGGAACGAGCGGGTTCCCACCGTCTCCCCATCAGGAAGTCAGGTAGACTTCATCTCTTTTAAGGCACGGTTTACATGTGTCCTTATTTCTTCCAGATATTTTAATGTAATTCTTACTTCAATTGCATTCACACAGTTTGGGATATTTAACTGAGATTTGCATTACAGAAATTAATCCAATTCAATAAACACAATGCAAAGCAAAATTACTTTGAAAATCTCAAGTTTTCTTAAACATTATCCTTTCGTTTAAGTACTAAAATGCTTCCCATTCAACAGTAGTGATTATTGTATGGGCCTTAAAACACTTCAACATCTCTTGCCCATATCCCCTTTTCAGAAAATATAAAACTCTATTGTCCACCTACCTCCTGAGGGGACTTAGGATACGTACCCTACAGGGGTCTCTCCTGATTGAGGCTCCTCAGTATGAAGAAATGGCATCAACTATAGATTTTGTTGAGCTTTGCCTTTCTATAATTTGTATTGTAAAATGATACACTATTCTTGTCTTGAAAGATATAAAATTATTTTTATATTATTTTTTATATGACAGAATACACTTTTTCAAACTCTTCTACGCCTCATTCCTTACAAGGTTTTGATATCCTTCTTTATGGGGGTGAGACACCTCCCTCTCGAGAATTGCTGAACCAAAACATAATTTCTAAAGAACTAGTCATGAAAAAGCAACTAAGTTCGAGGAGACAGTATTCAATTTAGCATAAAGAGAAATTGTATTGTTGAAAAATAGCGCACGATAGAATAAATATTACAATATTGACTACATTCTAAAACCAAATTATTTTAGTTTTACACTTGAAAACTAATATAGAGACTTGTTTTTAAAATGATCTGCAAAAAAATCAAGACTAGAATTACCATATAACCCAGCAATCCCTCTTCTGGATTATCTACCTGAAAATGTTGAAAACATTTATTTGCAAAGATACACGTACCCCTCTGTTCACTGCAGCACTATTCACGGTGGCCAAGACATGGACATAACCAGAGTGCCCTTCAACAGAGGAATGGGTACAGATGAGGTGACACATATACACAATGGAATATTACTCAGCCATAAAAAAGCTGGAAAACTGGCATTTGCAACAACATGGATGGATCTGAGAACATCATGCTGACAAGCAAAGTAAGTCAGATGGAAAAAGTCAAGAATTATATGTAGGATATAAAAATAATCATATGTAGGATATAAAAATAAAAGCAACAAACGAACAAGACCAACAAAAACTCATAGACACAGACAAGAGTGGAGTGGTTACCAGAGGGAAAGGGGAGAGGGGGAGGTAGATAGGGGTCAAGGGGGTCAAATATGGTGACAGGAGATTTGACTTTTGATGGTGAACACACAATGTAATATACAGATGATGTATTACAGAACTGTATGCTCGAAACCTAAATAATTTTATTAACTGTGTCGCCCCAATAAAGTTAATTAAAAAATCATATTGGAACAAAAAAAATGACATGCTGAAACCATCATGAAATGCATCTTTTATACAAGCCAATTATTGTAGCAAATTATATTGCTTTACTTCACTAAAATAATGTTTTCTTCAGGGATATGACCTACAGTATTCTCAGGTATTTAAAACTTTTTGATTTTTTTAAATAAGTTTTTTCGGTTTCTATCTAATTAAGCAATTTAGAATTGAATCTATCCTATAAAATTGTCAACTTTAACAAATGTTTCTCTGATGCCATAAAATAAAGGTTGACTAGGAATATAAAATAGCCATACCTGTTAGTATGTGTTTATTTTCCCAAATTCTGTTAAGAGTGAAACTTCTGTATACCCTGAAGTTAGAATGATAATATCTATAGAACCTTTTCAAGAAAATATGGATGTATTTCTTCCCAAATTTTAAAATGATGTGCCTAAGTTAAAGAGACTAGAAAGACAAAACAGGAAAGGTCTACCCCAAGATCCACGAACGAGGGCTTAAGGTCCTTCAATGTGATGGTGCGTAGCTCCCGCAGAAGGCATGACAGTTTGAAGGCTGACACTGGGGACATCAGGGAGGGGTCCTGCTCCTGTGGCTGTCATTATTCTGCATCAATGTGCTTCTCAATGGTGTTCAGCTGGACATTTGAAGCTCCTTCATATCTCGTACCTTGAACAAAAGGGAGCAAAAAGAACAATTAGGAGTGTTAAGCATCTACACAAGACAAAGCTCTACAAACGTTACCTCTGCGTTTGCTATAAAACTGTTACTAGTAACATCACTCCATGTCCTCTGAATATGCTACTATCTGACAAAGTAATTTTGCTGAAGAGATGATAATTTTCCACTTGGAAATTAGATTCTGATTCTGGAATCAGCATTAAGCAGGTGAAGATCTTCACTCCTAAAAGAGCAACGTGGCAGCAGCTTTTCCGAACTGCTGTTTCTACGCTCCCATGTTCGGGGGGGGGGGGGGGTTGGGGGTTAGGGGGGGAGGGGAGGAGTGTCGGAATGCTCAGGCTCGACTGGGCACTCAGCTCCTGAAATCAGAACTCCGGCTTCAAAGAATAACATTAAATGCATCAAAAATATTAACATTTTTAGTAAAAGAAAAATTAAGGCAGAAGATTTTGTGTCATTTTACTGAAAGGCCTGTTGAGGCATTTAAAAAGGCAATTTGGTGTTTTTAAAAATATAAATCCATTTTTTCGAAGGAAGAGGTGGGGGAAACACCCAGCCACAGAAAAAGAGAACCACTAAATATAATACTGAAGACGTAATTGCCTCTGCCTAGGTACCAAAGAATAAATATTAACCAAATGCAATAGCCAAATAATATATAATAATATGTAATAGGTAATAGCATATAATAGGCAAATAAAACAAAACAAAATAAAATGGAAAAAAAATTTATTTACCAATCTTGGCAACTCAGAAGTATTTTCCCACAGGGTAACTCTTGGTGTAGCCCACACCTCCTATCCTCTTGATAGGCCAGTGGTCAGATTGCAGTGGTCAGCCCTGCAATCTACCAAAAACGAGCAGCCAGTCACCTGTTGAAATCACATTACAAACACTCTTGTGGTGCAATGGGGTGGGCAGGTCAAGTAGAAACTGGTTTTGTTCATCTGGCACGCAGAAGGAAGGTAGAGGCAGGAGATTAAACTTGGGGGCTGAAGAAGTTAAATGAGTATTTGAAGCCGTGGGATGAGTAAGACGTACTGCTGAGGCTGGGAAACGACAGCCCGGCGATCCGGCTAAGTTCTCCGGCCCAGGTCTAATGCGCTAAATGCAGAATGCAGGTGTAAGAACAGAAAGCATTGAAAACATGGGTCCTCGGTGTTTCATTCCACGTCGTCGCCCATGGCATTCGCTCTGACTCGGCTGGGAACCACGGGGTGACACCATAATGCAGACGAGGCCCACTGGGGACCGATGATGAGTCTTCCACTGAACCGGGCGACCTGGTGTCAATTTAAGATCCCGTGAAAGCACTGAGACCTCATGCAACTGAAAAATCCATGTTATTTTACTTAAAAAAAAAACAAATGATGTTCAACCAAATTTCCTGAAGGAAAAAGATAATACATACATACCCGGGAAAAAAAATAAAGACTGAATCTTTTTTTTTTTTTTAATCTCTGATGTGTAGTATTTGGCCATAGATGCTTCTTTTATGAATGGCTTTCCAGCTTCTAAAAACCTAGCAGCATTGTATGTTAGCAACCTTACAGCTTCCAGCTGGGTGGCCGCCTGAGCCACCTGGTGTCGGAGCCCCTGTAACATTCAGGCCCCGGTTAGAGAATTAGGATTCCCCAAGTCATGCCTGATACATCCATCGCCCGGATATTTACTGAGACCCTACCAGATGCTGGGCACTGTGCTGAGCCACGGAGACATGACACTGAACATCACAGCCAGAGTTCCTGGGGCTTACGACTTATGAAGCCCGGCAGGGAGAACGGGCAGCTAAATAATCGTGACATTGTGTGATGACCGCACTGTCAGGAAACCTCACTTAAGGCGATTATTCAGCAATCTTAGGGATGGCCTTTCCCAAACAAAAAAAGGAACATCCTGGAGAAAAACAATACTGCTCTCAAATACACTATAGATTTTTCTCTTTCCGTAATATTTGTATGCGCAAAAAAGACTATGTTACATCTGTGTAGGTTATGAGGCGTAATAATAAAATGAACACCTGCCGACCTGTTTGTAGAGCAAATAATTTCTTTATGGTTTTCCTTTCTACTTTATAGTATGTTGTGAGGAAAAGAAATTCAATAGCCAAATTCACAATTTTTATTATCTTTTATAATTAGCCCTTTTTGTGTCTTGTTTATGAAATATTTTCCTACCATGAGGTCACAAAGATAGTCTCCCTAAAATCTAAAATTTTGCCTTTCATGTTATGCCTTTAATACAACTGAAGTTTACTTTCTGTGTATGGTGTGAGGCAGGGATCCGGTTTCATTTTTTTTTCCTCCAAGGAAAGAAAGAATGCTCGCACTCAGTGGTCTGCAATGCCGTCTCTATCATATACCAAGTTTCCATAGGTGGAGGGGTCTATTTTTGGCCTTTCTGTGTTGTTCCAGAAGCCAATTCATCTATTTCTCCACCAATACCCCCATTCGAGAAATCGTGCATGGTTTGTTATGTGGAATGTAGAGATTCTAATTATTTGAAAAGGACGTTCAGTTTCATTAGACCGGCAGTCGCCATCCATGTTGTCTACTCCGAAGACCACGTTAGGTGCCACGAGGGGCAGAAAAGTGACCGTGGCATGTCTCCAGCCAATGAGAACTCGTCGCTGCCGACTACCGGTTCCTTCGCTGCTCTGTGAACACAGGGCCTGGGGCGGAGAACATGCTCAACGAATCTACGCTGACTGAACAACCGAAGCAGCAAGGATGGAGAGGCCTGGTCCCTGCCCTCGATGGGCGTGCCCGCAGTCCAGAGGAGGGAAAGATACAGACGATCGCGCGCGAAGCAAAAGACGAATCGCTCCAAGGAGAATAAAGCCGTTAGGACAAAAACCCTTTAATCAACTCTTCGCACAGATACATAAAATGACTTTGCTTTTCACGATCGAATTTCTGAAAGTTTTAATTATCCACACTAGGCATCTTTAGAAATGTCATGATTCTACCTATTAGTACCCGTGGCCCCTTTTCCTTCCCGCCCCGCCTCACCCCACATTCATGAGAACACTACTTCCTGGGTGCAAAGGAGATCACAAGCCTCCCTCACACTGTCTTGGCATTCTGTCCCCTTTGTTGTAAAGTGGTGGCTGGCTCTGAGAGGGCAGTCCAGTATTACAAAGTGCAAGTCGGATCGGAAACCATGACCCAAAACCCTGTAATTCCTCGCTAGCTGCGTAATGGCGGGAACTCAGTCTCCATGTGCCTCGGTTCCCCTGTGTAAGACACTGACAACAGCATGAGCCAGGCAGACCCCAGCCAGGCCTGATATGCTCAGTCTTTCCAGGCCACGTGCTGACCATGCACACCCACAGCTTAGCCTCTGCGCACGCTCCGTCCATACATGCTCGTATGATGCCCAGTCGTTAGCACAGGACCTGACGGCAATGCAGCACCATAGAGCCGGTGACATCATAAGAAACTGCACTTGAAACCTAGGGCTGCTTAAAGGGAGATTTTGCAAACACGCGAAGTAATTCTGGATCGCTAGGTGATGTGCCGGGGTAAGCTTGGTACGCTGCCACTCCAGGCTTCGCCCAACCTGGTCAGACCTGCTGAGGACAGGAACACAAAGAGGAAAATTGAGTATTGCTACTGACTAATCCCATGATTCCCTTGGGAGCTCTGCGAATTCACGCTATGGGACCAGGCTGGTATTACCAAACATGCTTGACCAAGAGCATCTCGTCTGCACTGACCACAGCAAACTGCCTTCTCTAAGGCTGAAGTGTGGGACTGTCATCTCGAGGATTACTGCTCTGGCCTGATTCCTAACAGATGCTACATTTACTGAGCACTGGTTAGACTCAGGTACGGCATTCAACACGTTACAACCTGGAGGGCAGGTGGTATTTTCTTTATTTTACAGATGAAGCAGCTGGGGCTTAGACCGGTCAAGAAACCTGTCCAAGGCCTAAGGCTAATAAAACAAAGAACCAGGCAGGATGTGACTCCAGGAAGTCTGACTGCAGACCCCAAGTCCTGGAACTTACAAAGCAGTGAGGAGACAGCTCTGAAGTTCTCACCGAGATATCCTGAGATATCCCGAATAGCTGGGCCTCAAGGACTACTGTTGTGCCCTTGGAGAAGGTCAAAGCATTCATGAGTACACACCCAGAGACCTATTCCTTCCTCCCCTACACCTCTCCCAGCATCATCCCGAGGGAGTCCCTCCATGGCTTCCTAACACATCTCTGCATTAACAGGAAGACAGGAGAGTCCAATACAATAAAAAGATGCTAATAATTACATATCTGAAAATCAAATATTCTTTTGCCAAATTGTATCCTTTCTTTAACATATGGAACAGTGTAGTCAAAACATCCTTGAGCCAGTCCTAGCATCTGTTAAAAAAAAAAAATCAAAATTTCTTATATAAGTTTATGCTTTTAATTATTCAAGTTACAAAGACCTTCTACAGGCAAACTGAATGGGTGGGGGAGGGAAGCACTAGAGACCCCAAGTGGCTGGGTGGGTGTTAACAGTCTTGACCCTCTGCACTTGTGGAACTCTACTTCCGGTAATTGGGAAGAAATGTGAGTGATTTCAGAGGTAAATGAGTATATTTAATTCCAGCATACAGGTAAATCTCCCAGCTTGGCTGTGCTTACATAATCAGATTACTTTTCAGGAAACTCCTCCTTCAAGATGATTCCCCAAGCATAAAGTGAGCCACAGAAACTCCGCTCAGAACTGGCTTCAAAGACTGCAGAGTAGCTCGCTCTGGTCTCTAGAAGGGATACATTGAGGAGGGTCACTCCTTCGCCTTCTATCTTCCTGCCCATTTTGCATATAATCAGGATTAATAAGAGCTTTGGTGGTGAGGGCATTAGAATACAAAAGAGAAGTGTTTCTCAACCCTGGCTGCAGTGAGAACCATTTGGAGGAACTTTGTAAAAAAAAATATGGACATGGGGGTCTAACGACGGAATCCAAACCTTGGGAGGGAAGGTGGCGAGCGGGGCATTTTAGAAACTCTTTGGATGGTTTAATGCAGAGCCGGAGTTGAGAACGACTCAGAGAGCATCTGGTCAAGACATTAATTCACATACTTGAAGAATAAATCAAGACACGGTGACAATTTTAGCTGACTTGTTTCATTGCTAACCAATCTCCATATCTATTGAACAATACAAGCTTAGAAATGGTTTCTAAATTTCAGCATCAGGTAGCCATTAAATCACGTATCTAATTATGTCAAACTACACAGGTTTCAGAAAAAGGGGAAAAAATCAATAGGTAAAGCTTTTGGGGGAAATGCCCACAAACTTATCGATATTTCATTAGTGTTCGTTCACATTTTTCTTTAGCCTTTTATTTTGAACTTTCTGGAGAGCAGAATATCATGTAAATAATGAAAGGACAAAAAACCAAAAAACAAAAAAAACAGGAAAACAAAATAACAAATCAAAGTGAGGCAGTGGCTCACTGTACTTTTGGCTATGAGATTAAGATGATGTCATTATACCTTAGTAATTAAGTTTATGGTCTGTTAATATCCTATATTGACATGAAATTGAAATGATCAGTTATTCTAAGAGGCTTTACCATCTCTAAAATGTTTTCATTATAAATACTGAAAACCTAAATTCTCTTTCAGTGCAGAGTTTTGAGGAAGGATGACTTCAGTTCACTGATATTTGTGCATCTTTCTTTAAAAGGCACCCACCGTATTAAAACCAGAAAATAATTACTACCTGACCTTAACTTTTAATTAGGTTATAAGATAACTCGGAGTAATTAGACTCAAGCCCAGGCGGTGTATTTTATTGCCAGGACATCTGTATTATTTATACACCTGGAAACAAAGAGATTCATCATTTCAATGCCATAGCTGAAGTGATATGAAGACAAATCATAGGAAAACTTTAGAAAGAACAAATAAGCTAATTTGTTTTAGTAACATATTATCTAATTTTGTGGGAAACATGTTAAGGTTTGATCTAAGAATATTCTGTTAGCAAATTAACAGCAGCAAAAAAAAAAAAAAAAACTACAGTAATATTACAACACTTAGTCCAATAGCTAATGTATATATAACATCTTCAAAATCAGAAAGCTCTTAAGTTTTGAATTTTGGATACTGATTAAAAATAAATATATTCTATAAAATTTATAATAAAACCAAAGACTTTATTCATTTTATTAATAGTAGAAAATAACTGATATCGAATAGGAAAGTGTACTATAAAAGGTAAATTTGGTAAAAAATCGAAGTTTTCATTTTCTACATCTATTTAATCGTGGCTATTTTATTTCAAGTGGCACACAAAAAAACTACCTGATTTTCACAAGCAAAACACCGAGCAACACATATTTCATTATCTATAGAAACTTTTACTACATAGTGAAATATCATTTATTCTAAATTTTAAAATCTTCCTCCAGAATGAATTTCATGCTTCGAAAAGTTGATTTTAAAAAAAAAAATACCACATTTAATTTAAGATACATTTTAGGAATTATCAATCCAGGTATTGGACAGTATTTTAATGTCTCAAAGCAGAGAAACTGTTACCACTAACGAAAGCATTGTTTGGTTTTCAGAACATTATGTAATCGACCAAAGTGAAATTTCAAAGAAATCACAGAAGCCACTCTTTCGGCTCACGGAAGGAAAGGGTGCCATCTTGTGTTCACAAGCTTGCAAATACTCCTGGGTCTTAAGATATTTTTTTCAAGTTAGACGTCTAAGATTTGACTGACCTGTGCAGAAGCTTAAATTTGAAGGAATTCATTTTGATTTGATGTTTTTACATGCGCATAAACTCCCAATTTGTGCGATATTACTCCAGCATCGTACCTAAGCTCTGAGGAAATTATCAGCTCCATCTCTGTGTCCTGCTCTACACTGTCTCCCACACGGCTCTCGGACAGGTCACTACTGCATCCCCCAGAGCCTGGCGGACATCTGTTCAATGAATGAGTGAATCTAAGAAAAGGGAATCCTCATATAATATGCCAGTAACATGAACGAATAAGTTTTTCCCAATTCTTATCCGAATGCTATAGTATAACATATTAGGAATTATGGAAAACATGTAAATACATGCTAAAGCATGGGTAGTAAACCTTTCTTCTGTTGAGACTATTAGTTCCGTAAAACTTAAATGGTGCGTGTGTTTGTGTGTGTGCATGTGTGTGTGTGTGTGTGTGTGTGTGTACATGCACCTGTGCATAAGAGGGAGGGAGAGGAAAAAGAAACAACAAAATGTTTATTTATAACTTGAAAAAATCTAGACAATAAAAAACACACGTAGCTGTATAACACGGACAGTTAGAAGGGGGAGCGGGCAGAATGGGAAAAGAAAAGAGAAAGCGGGAAGAGGGAACCCAGTTGGGGCGCAGCAGGGAGGCCCAAGCGACATCTGTCAAGACAGCCCATGAGCATGCACACTCGACCACGGGCAAAAGGCTCCAGTCTGAACCCGAGTGGATAACGCGGCACGACCTGCCCCAGCTCTGCGGAGCTCTAGAGCGCGGCATTCCGGCCAGCTCCTCTTCCCCATGCTCGACAGACTCAACGCTGAACTGCCCCAGGGGCGCTGCCTGGGTGGTCCCGCCCGCACTGAGCAACATCCCCCGTCTCCTGGCCTTTGGTGTACGGACCCCATGCTTCCTTCTCCAGTGCCGTGTCTGGTTCACAAGTGTCAAGTTTATAAAGCACAAAGCGGAGTAACTCTCGGCACTGGCTCCTGAGGCCAGCGCTGGGCAAAGAGCTTTCCATTCCTGGCACAGCCTCTCGTGAAAAAGACATTTATTTAGTCATGACCTAACCTAGTTCAAGGGTCTTACAAAATCCTCTTGGACGCACGCTTAGTGTTTGGACACCTTTCTTGCGTACCTGCAGTTCCCTGCACAGCTTATTTCACACTGGTCTTGTACGGGAAATTCTAAGACCCCCACCTTGACACTTTCAAGTGGTAATGGGCAGGTGATCAAAGCTCTGATTCCCATTTTTTTTCTGTTTGCCCTGTATGAAGGTCTTTGGTATCACGATCCACTAAGAAGCAGGTAAATCCTTTATACCCCTAAGAAGAAGATTTAAAATGCTATTACCACCTGGAGCGATAAGACCCCTTGTTTCCGAAGAGTTCGAAGTAAACAGAAAACCAAAAATGAACGTGGGCAGTACACACGGATGGGCGCAGACCTGCAGCTCATGCACACGACACTGGCGCAATTAGACGGCATTGGATTCAAAATCGAGGCCTTTACCATTTCCTTTATTTTGTCAGAAACCATTGTGGCTAAAATGATTAAGTAATACTATAGTATTATGAGATCGCAAGAACTCCATGGTTTATACTTAACTTATTAAATTCTTTAAAATGTTTAAATGTAATTCAATTAAATATTACATTAGAGAAAAGACAAAAGCTAAAATGTGTTTATTTTGCTATGTGTCTATTTTCCAGTTGAATAAAATATTCTTAAAGCTATCTGTACTAAAGAGGTCCTTAAATTCTTCATTATTCAGTAGAAAATTGGAAATTCTACAAAAAAAAAAAAGACTATCTTCCTATATAACATGTTAGATAATAAAGAGTCCTCCATGTATAATAAATAATTACATGAACAATATTTATTTTAGTAACTAAGAGGATATAAAGATGTCAGTTTTCTAATGTTTTCAGCACTGTAAAGAATGAAGAATTTAAGGCAAAGTCCTAAAAAGGAAATGGAAGTAGGAAAAAGATACACAGAGAAAAGATGAGGCGGGAAAGGGAAGAAACCTTGTTTTCTGACTTACGATGGCCGGGTCCACATTCGCCATGAGCAGGAAGAGCTCTGAGTCCTCGGTGCCGCTAATCCACATCTTCCACCCACTGATGACAGAATGATGTCCCTTTTTTGTCAGCTCTGGTCTTCTGTATCTGGCAATGAGCTGTTCTAAATAAAAACATTTCCCAGGTAATTAACTTTTACTTTCAAGGAAAAATTAATTTTCTAGATGGAACTCACTCTTACATCCTTAAATGCACAGCTGTTCCCCGCCTCCCCCTGACAGCGTAGTATAAAAGTTAAGAAAATAGGTTCTGGAGTCTGAAAGAACTAGTTTCAAACGCTAACGTCTGATATTAGACAACTACGTGATCCTGGGCAAGTCATTTTTAATCTCAGTTATAATCTCTCGGCCTGTTTCCTCCCCTGTAACACGTGAAGAATTTCCTCTCAGGGTCTGGTGAGGATTAAGGGAAAACCCACACACAGGGTTTGGCATACATAGTACCTGCCCTACTGAAAGGGCTCAACGACCAGTAAGGACTGTTTCTACCATGATGCCTACGAGTCCAGCACTGGCAGTCACAATGGAAGCAGCCGTAGCAGCGGTAGGCCGGTTAAACCGCAGGGCTAGCTCTTCTTGCCATCCAGCGCGTCTCCCAGCTGCAGCATCCCAAATCCTTTGATTGGCCCGTTCTATTCAGCAACTGGATTTGCTACAATCTTATGACAAAAGAGACCATCCAATTTTAAATGCTTGTTCTATCTTTCTAAGTGTATTTTGTGGATTATTAGTACTGAGGAAACAAGAAATCAGTCATTTCCTGAACCTAAAAATGTGCTAAGTGAAAGAAGCCAGCCACAAAAGATCATAGATATATTACGTGATTTTTATTTATATGAAATTTCCGGAAGAGGAAAATCCAGAGAGACAGAAAGGAGAGTAGTGATGGGCTGGGCTGACGGCAAGGAGTGATTGCACAAGGGCATGGTGATCTTTTTGGGGTGACGGAAATGTTCCAAATTGGACTGTGGCGATAGTGTACAACTCTGTAAATTTACTGAAAATCATTACATTATACACTGAAAAAGACTAAATTTTATGGTATGTAAATTATTCCTCAATAAAGCTGTTTAAAAATATTAGTGCTTTCCTTTTATTCAACGAAAATTAAGAGAGAATGTACTGAGCATCTGCCAAATGCCTGAGAGCATGTAGTATGTACAAAGGGACTTCTAAGAAGCTTATGATCTAGATAAGATGAGATATAAGTCCTGGTATTGGCTTTCAAGAAACAAAGCCAAGCTTTGCAGGATTAAAAAGTGAATGTATTAATCACTGCAACATATTTTCTCAATAGTTTTGACTCTACACCAAAAAGCTTGTTGATACACAGAGAAAAAAGAAAACAGAAAGTCATCATGTTTGAAATCATCGTTAATCTTTCCTACACCTGTCAGTTGCAGTTGAGTGCCTAGGGGTCCACGTATTCTGCTCTGGATTTAACTAGGAAAAAGCAATATTGGCCAGACGAGGAAAAAAAAAAGTGTATATCTCACTTTTCTACTTAATTTTGTTTTGTTTTGAGAATTAGGAGACAGATAGTTTAGGATGAAGTCGCATGGAACATTTTTGTTGTTGTTGTTGTTAACGGATAGAGTTGGGACAGGAAAAGTTTAGACTCGAGAGAAGGAAGGTGATACATGAGGTAGTTTACTTCCTGAAGAAACATATGGGGAGAATTAAAAAGAATTTTTACCGAAAATAAAAAGAATTTCTTGCCAAGGAGCAGTAAGAAACAGAAGCGTAAAGCGGCTCAAGAAGGGGAGGAGTATTGCTTGCTACGTAGCAGAAAAAGAGTGATCTGTAGCAGTAGACACGCAGAAAGGAGAACTGGGGAGAAGGTATGAAATTACGGAGCAGGAGGAGACGCGTGGGGTACGAGTTTGCCCAACGGTCCCTCCACAAGTGTGTGAATGAATGAATGAGCCGGTCCTCACAAAATGCTTGTGAGACTTGCCTATTACATTTCAAAAACTGTAATCCATGGCCCGTGTTCCTTATTTCTAGGGGCGATTATTTATTAAACCCACTATGGAGTTCTTTGTGTCTCTCCCTCAATACATCATCTTTCTACATAAGTTTATCTTTAACTGAAAGCCCACCACTGCGAAAGGAAAGAAGCCAGTGGGTCTTAAAATAGTACCCATTTTTTTCTCTACTGACACAGGTGTGACCCCCTTAGTCACAATGTTGCTACTGAGAAAGTATGTGACTGTTCAACACACAACAACTGTTTTAGAATCGCCAAGCTAAGAGAGGAAAATGTACTTGGAGAAGTATGAAGTGCCATACAAACGTAGGGTGAGATGACTGAAAATGTTTATCATAAAATATATACGCTCTGTGCTACGTGAATGAAACACGTTTTTAATCAAAGCACCGAAAGGAATTCCCTATACTTTTTGGCAGGAAAAAAATTCACTTTACTATGACAAGTCTTGGATAAAGGAAATGTTCCGTTTCCTTTGCCTTTAACCACAGAGCCTGAGGTCTCAATGGTGATTTTCCACTGTCCCCTGCCCGTCGCTGTTGACCTCTGCAGCTCTGCGTCCGCTCCATCGAAATGATTTTCCGCAGTTATAACCCACTGCACACGTCGTCACATTTTTGGTTTTTGGGTTTTTTTTGTACAGAGCAGCAACTACTACGTGAATGAAAGGATGGCTATTTATGCCTTGCAAGTACTTTTCAGAGGTTGAGTCTGATCTGTTTCCTACTCACCTGACCAGAGTTCTGTTGCATTCTGAGGTACTGATGCACAAGCCTGGGTCTGCAGATCCCTGTGCACAAAAGGCTGTGAACTTGTATGGAGTTAAAATTATATCTTTATTTCACTAACCTCTAACTGGGATATAGCATGTCCTTCAGTTACGGAGGTAGGTAACAAGTTACAGCAGTGACAGGAATTACCTGTGACTCTGTCACCAAAAGGAATTACAGACAGCCACGGTGACTAAGATGGGACTACAACTCTGTCCTCCCTTGGCCCCTACACCAAGTACACCACCGTGATCAACCAGGTCCCACCCTAAGGCAACCCAGTGCTCCTCCGAGATGACGGGAAGGTGCCCGACACGACCATTTGCCAGGCTAAAAGGAAAGCAGACATTACGATTACCTGACTGAAAATTAAAGACGCTCTTCAGAGTCAGCACTGCTCAGCTTATTTGTACCCACAGAAATTTCTTCCTTAGCTTACTAACACCCATAGAAAGTCCTTCTTTCTATTCATGTAACTGTTCCCCTTCTCATAAATATTCCTTGTCTTCACCTCCAAATTGGACCCTTGGGTTTCTGCCTGAATCAGAGCTTCCCGAATAGCTATTCTTCTGTTATTTCAAACGCTTGTTGCCTCTCACTTTGGCCTTTTATTATTAGGTCAACGAAATGAAAAAAAAAAAAAAAACTAATGGTGTAATGAATAACTTTTGACCTACACTATTTCACATCTGTGCACTCTATTTGGAGCACAAACTGGAAATGGGCACTGTATGTCAAAATGAATGAAAAATTTTGATAAAGTTTCACAAATTGTCCTTGTAGCAATTAAACCGTTCTAATTTCCATTAGTAAATTTTTAAATTTTAAAATTTTCCTGACATGGAGAAAATTCTAGATGTTCTAAATCAAATTATAGCAGTTGGGGGTGGGTGGGCAGTGGAAGAGACAGAATTTTTGGTCTGTTAATGGCCGGCTGCTGGCCAGCCAACTAGACCACTCACATTCCTTCCATTGCCTGTTGAAACTTTGAATTAATTTCAACGTAACCTTTTCCACAAATTATTTTAGCCAGGCACATTGACTCCAGGAGCTACCGCCTGTCATTTCCACACGGCTTTCAGGGCTGCTGCCCCAGCTAATCCACAGGAGGGGACATTTCTTTTTTTGTAGACTCTGTGCCTATCCCAGAGCTGGCCAGTTCTCCACTCCTTTGCCCACGACTCCTGCGAATCCTTTGAGACTCCCTTTCTTCCCCCTACTTGATGTATAAAAATGCCTGCAAACTTTGGGGTGACAGACATGTTGTCTTTCCTACCTTGCCATGCTGCTGGTGGTTCAGACTCCATGCCCCCAGGTGGACTTCTTTTTGGCTAGCATTTTTAACTCAATAAAACCTTAGTTGAAAAAGAAAAAAGACTTCAACTGTGGAAGTTATTATTATTATTTTTTAACATTCCCAAGAGCCTTGCCAAAACAGCCTGTTGGCCAATGTTTGGATTTCTGCATCCATCTGACAGGTGAGTTGTATCGCAAAGTACCCTTTTATTTGTATTACTCTTAAGGGTTTGAGCACATTTTCTTGTACCTAAGAACCATCTGTATTTATTTTTCCCTTTGTTGTTAATTCAGGCCCTTTGCCCATTTTCCTATTCGGTTTTTCTTTTTTTTATTGATTTTCAGGAGTTCTATATAAGTTAAGGAAATTAGTTCTTTGGTAACAAGTTTGTCATTTGTCTTTTGATTTTGCTTATAGTTTTGTTTTATAATGCAGAATTTTCGATTTTCATGTTGTTAAAATCAACTCTTAGTGACGGCAGGTTTTATTGAGAATGACTTTCCTTACCCTCAGGAAAAAAAAAAAGGGATTTGCTCAGGTTTAAGTATTTTATGCATTCAATTTTTACATTTAAAGTGCCCTTTTATACTGGCCAAAGATAATAAACACATGAACAAATTTAATTTTTTTCTAAGTCTTTTTTAACTTGTAAGTCCACAAAGGTCATATAGTGATTCTAAGCTAGAAAACAAGAGTACTCACCCTTGGCAAGCAAATTTTGATGGCATTTTTAACATCCTCCTGCACTGATTAGACTTTACGAACCAAGGAAAGGTCAAATATTATTTTATGATATAATTAGATGTGTATATAATATTTTAAAAAGAACTTTTAACTCAAATAACCAGGATATCTCATTCTCTAATCTTGCTGGAAATTAAAGAATATTTGAAAAGTAAATGAACGCAGTGAGATATAATTATACACCTATCAGCAGAATGGCTAATATAAAAATAATGACAATGCGAACTGCTGGCAAAGATGAGGAGAAAGTGCCTCTCTCTTACCTGATGGTAGGACTGTAAAATGGTAGTGCCACTCTGGAAAAGTTTCTTATAAACATGCAATTACCACATGGCCCAGCAGCTTTACTTCTTTTTAGCCTAGACATATGAAAACTCAAGTTCAAACACACATCAACACCAGAAATGTTCACTGTAGCTTTATTCATAACAGTTAAAAACTGGAAACAACCTAGATGTCCTTCCCCGAGTGAATGGTTAAGTCCCGCAGCATCTTTACCAGGGTGCAGGGACCCATCTGGAGTTGGCATAAAGATGATTTTAAGCTGAAGACATCTAAGATTCAACATATGCAGAGAAGTCTTCTTGGCGCTTTCCTTTTCTGACTAAAAGCAGTACCTTCTGGGAAATGAGGCAACCACAGACCCCCTCTCGGGCGAGTTTCAGGGGAAGAACACTCACACCGTACAGACAGCCACCCGCTACAAGACCGAATGTAATGTGTTCACTCTCCTGCCTTGCCTTTCTTCCACATTCACTTGGAATGGTCTGTAACGGGTCATTAGAGGAGGTGGGGCCTGAACTGAGCGACTGACCCAAGGCTCAGACTTGCACTGCCTCTTCATTCCCTTGGATGTCCCATACCCATTTGTGGCTTTGGCTATCACCTACTCTATCTCTAATCTATATATAAATATAAATATAAAGTATACACACACAAATACGTACTTCCAGTTATAAGTTTTACTGACGCTCTTTAAAGGGTTACCTCACCTCTGCCTCCGCAAATTCCTTCTGAGAACAAGAAAGTACACATGTAGCCACAGGCAGGCTAACAAGCTGAAGGTCGTGATAAGATATGGCTTTGGAGAAGTAGAAGAAACAGTATTGCTATGTCTTAGAGAAACTGCCTAGGCCAGCAATTGAATGTTCTTGTATAAAAGCAACTTGCAAAAATAAAACTGCGTCACTGTCCACCATCAGTGGGCAGTGGACCCCCTGCTCCCCGCTTTCTGTCTTCTTTCTTTTCTTCATCTCCCACCGTTCCCGCTCAGGTACATTCTCCAGAGCCACGCTGGCCATGGCAGGACTTACCACTCGCTGGACGTGGCAGTATACAACAGTGGTTCTTAACTGGGGACACAATTTTGCCTCCAGGGACATTTAGCATTGTCTTCAGACAATTTTGGTTGTCAACTCAGGGGTGCTAACCACCCAACAATGTATAGGACAGTATCTCACAATAGAGAATTATCTGGCTAAATGCCAACAGTCAAAATCGAGAAGGCCTGGTCTAGCGCTTAGAAAAAAAGGAACCAGAGTGATGTGAACCCACGACAGGGCTAGTGTGCTGACAAGGGAACTACTCTGTGACGTTCTAGATTAAATTGCAGCAGGCTGGAGAATGAGGGAAAAGGAACAGTTAGCCTGTTCACATGGGGGACTGTTAACAAGACTGCCCACATTCCTGGGTGTATGTTGGATCTTTGAATTAACTTTCAGGTGGCCATTTCTGTGATTTCCCAAAAGAGAACAGCCAGGAGCCACAGAAGCCCAGGAGCCTCCGAACATTCCAGACCGCTGCCCACCACTTAGTGCTGGTTCCAAATGTACATACAGGTTAGTTCTAATCTGTCTGCAGGAACAGACCGATCTTCTGAGAAGACAAGTTTTTCACCTGACTGTTGTGTGGCGAGAGGACACTGAACAGTTTCCCAGATCCTCAACTGCAAAGTGAAGTCACTAATGCCAGCTTCGTAGGGTTCATAGGGAGAGTGAGTAAACAGGGTTGTGGATGTAAAATGCCATCTGTCCCTGGTCCACAGCAACCTCTCACTAAATGCTGACTCTTCATTTATCTTTGCATAGACACCAAGCTTAGCCGTACTTTGCATTTCTCTCTATACCACCTGCTGTGATAGCAATCTAACCACATCATAGCTGTATCTCCAGGCTCAAAACCTTCCATAGCTCTCTACAACCCAAAGGATAAACTCCAAAATTCCTTCAAATGACTCCATTCCCCTTTTGCTTAAGTATTCTCCCCACTCCTTTTCCCCTCCTAAAATCCAAACCCAGCTTTCTAAGAGCCTGTGTCTCCCCTAATGGTCCTAGTCATCTCTCCCTCCTCTGAACTCACAACAGACTGTGGACCGCTTAGAATTTGTACCACATCTAAATGATGAGGTCGGTTGGATATAGTTCTAATGTCTCCACTAAAAGAGAAACTTATTAAAGGTAACTGTTTAGGGTCTTTACTACATCTGCCATAGCACCCGATGCCTCATGCATGACAATAATAAGAGCTAATAGTTTATGACAGTTAACTCTATGCTGGGCATTATTTTAAGTGGGCATTATTTTAATTCATATATACATATAAATATGTAATACATATATACATGTTTATATGTATATATGAATTCATTTAATCTTCACAACAACCCTATGGGCATAGGTACTATTATTTCCTCATTTTACAGATCAGGAAATTAAGACCCAAAGAAGTTAAGTAAGCTGCCCTAGATCACACTACGAGAAACATAGTGACAGAGCCTGAGTTCAAACACAAGCAATCAGACTGCAGAACCCACATTCTTAATCACTATGCTATACTCAACATCCCATCAATTTAACTTCTGTACGAGACCTTTAAAAACTATGAAGGATGATAAGCCACAATAAAACCAACAAATCCAAACAAAAGAGGTTTCTAGTTCTAATGAAAGGGTGGAAGCCGCAGTGCATTAAGGTTAAGTTTAGAATCAGATCAAAGTTAGACCACCATCTCTGTAACTTTCTAGCTGAATGCCTCTGAGCAAGTCACTTAATCTTATTCAGCTTCAGGTTCGGCATCTGAAAGATTAAACTACTTTATAAGATGACTGCGATAACTAAAGGATGCAGATGGAACCCCAAGAACTTGCTTGCCACCCAATGTGGTCAATAAATGTGGGCTCTGAAAAAGAGCCAAACTGTGAAGCCCATGCGATTTCCTTTGCTACACTAGTAGACAACTATAAAATAGTATTAAAGAGTCACCATAAAAACACATTCCTTTGAGGAAATATATTAACATGAACTAGACTATCTTCTTAATAACCCAAGCCTGTAAAACAGTCAAATAACTTTAATTATATCTAATGAAACAAAAAGAGTCATGCCTTCGGGCCTAAGATTGGAAAAGCAGTTGAAGAGCCTTTTAATTCGCTAAA
Source organism: Rousettus aegyptiacus (assembly GCF_014176215.1). Lineage (NCBI taxonomy): Eukaryota > Metazoa > Chordata > Mammalia > Chiroptera > Pteropodidae > Rousettus > Rousettus aegyptiacus. The sequence continues at coordinate 55,102,832 of NW_023416309.1, read as the reverse complement.
GCAAATGAAAAATGCAAAATGTAAACAGCCAGCAGTGGGAAAGTTCCCAAAGTGTACTGACAAACGGGATGCATCCAAATGCGTGGGGGTTCCAGAAAGCACGCTGGAGCGCGAGGGGCCGAAGGGCCGAAGAGAGTAGGGATGTGTACTGTACGGCTGCAGGCGGGGGAAGGAGCCCCAGTCGCGTTAGAGAAAGACTCCGCCGCCGGGACCAAGGTCGTCCGGGACCCCCAGGACGCCCGCCCCCAGAGCACTCGCCAGCGCACTACCGCGAAGCAAACCGGCCGCGGCTCTCTCCATCGCTGCCGCAGACCGAGTGGCGTCGCGGAACGCGCGAAGTCGCTCCTTGGGCTTCCGGACAGCACGCCAGCGCCTGGAGGCGGGCCGAGGCGGACCCCCGCCCGCTCAGCCCCTGCAGTCGTCCCCTCCCACTCGGCTCCGCCCCTCCCACACGGCTCCCCCACACCCCCTTTTGACCCCGCCCCCTCGTGCCTACGGAAGCCCAAGAGAGACAGAAGCCCCCTCTCCGCTTTTGCTCTACTCCCTGCTCACGCGAGACTTGGGCAAGGCAGTGGGGCGGGAAGGGAGTCGGAGACGCACCAAACATGGCGGCGGCGGTGGCGGCGACGAAGACAGTGGCGGCTACGGCGACGGCAGCGGCGTTGAACAAGTCGGTGGGGATTACTCGGTGCAGTTGTCAGGTGGTAAGTCTCAGGCTGCCGGCTCGGAGGGCGGCGACACGGCCGAGCAGGACAGTTAAGGAGCGGTGGGAGATGAGAGCCGCGATCGCGGCTGATCCGCTGACCCCGCCCAGGTCTCAGCCCCGGCGGAGGGTCGGGCGTGGTCCATGGGTCGGTGGGGTCACGACCCGGGACCTTCCTACTCGCAGTGCAGAGGGTGCGGTGTCTGTGGCCCCGGAGTCCCGCGGGAGCGGCGCCTGCGGTTGCAGCGCCGCGGGCAGGGGCTTGAAGGCGCTGGGGTGGGGAGCTGCCTCTGGCTCTGACAGGTGGTCAAGCCCGGGGCTCTCCGAGGTTTGCGTCTTCGCCGGGTCCCAGGTTCTAGGAATCAGGCGAGGCGCAGGTCTCCTAGGTGTTCCGAACCCTGGTGAGGACGCCGCCCCGACGCCAGTCCCGGGTGACTTGCTGGGAAAAGGACTTTTAAAACCTGCGTCTTTTATCTAATGTTCCTGCCCAGATCCGTTTTTACTGCTTGTGCACTCTAGTTATGGGGAGATGTGAGATTTGGGGAGGACTTTGCAGCAAAAGAACTGTTCGGGTTCACGTAGGGTTTAAGTGTCTTTATAAACTGTCTGGAGTGAGAGTAGCCAAGCCGTGCACCTAGTAAGTGCTCGGTAACTATATTCTGAATTGCTTCTGAATTGAAGTTAAACCAGTTCCCACGGTCACTAAACACTGGCCCATTTAGTGTCAGAATCCAAAAGAAGTTGAAATATAAGCTTTTTAAACTGAGATCTGAAGAAATTCAGTTTAGAAGAAACAAAACTTGTTTAAGCCAGCTTTTAAAATGTCTGGACTAACAGCTATAAAATTCTAGTTTATTTGATTCAACAGCTGCAGATTAATATATTCTTGGGAATTCGTTAAAGCACATTGAGATGTTTGATATATTTTTGCCCCTAGGGCTCCAAAGTGTTTCCCAGAAAACCCTAAGTGTTTTGCTTTGCGATAAAGAGGAAAATAAAGGTGGGAATCCAAATGTGCCCTCACTGGGTGTGCGTGATGGGGTGTGTGTGTGTGTGTGTGTGTGTGTGTGTGTGTGTGTGTGAAGCTCTTTCCTACCAATGTTTCCCTTAGTGCAAGGGTCTCCAACCCCCCCCCCCCCCACCGGTACCCGCGGCCTGTTAGGAACCGGAGCAGGAGGTGACTGGCGGGTGAGAGCAAAGCTTTCTCTGTATTTGCAGCGGCTCCCCAGCGCTAGCATCAGTGCCTCAGCTCCACCTCAGATCATCAGGCATTAGATGCTCATAGGAGCGCTGGTCCCGGGTGCCAGAAAGATTGGGAAACAATGCCCCAGTGCATTTTTTCATACAATTGTAGGTGTTCTGCCTGACCCTTTAAGAAGTGTACTATATGAACAAATGAAATTAATAACTTAACCTTAGAAAGACATTCAAAATTTTGCCAAAAATGAAATCTTATGAAATTCACTGGTTGAAAATAACAACAGTTACACTAGTGCATGTTGTTCTTTGGTGATTCTTTGGAGCTTTTGTTGACGTGACTCTCGCTTTCTTCTTTGATTATTTGTTAGCTAAGTTTCCTGGTAATGGTAAAATTGGTACAAGTTATTTTATGAGCTTATTTAAACCTGTAGATGCTAATTAAATTTTTGTCAAAGGTTTTCATTTGTGGTGTGCTTTTCTTTGCAGACCTCTGTATGGCTTTTCAATTTTAGTTGAAATTCCCTCCATGGCCTTTTGGAGTCCCTTGATGTGTCTCCAGAGTAAATTTCAGTTACTCTACATTTCATCCATGTTGGAGTGGCAAGAAAAAGGAGGAACTGATTTGGGGTGAAAAGGTTAGATTGTTTAACTCCACTTTTGGATTTCTTCTAACTTGTACTTATGTTTTACTTTTATATTATGTTTTCTGATTTCTCAAAGCTTCATAATGCCCCTTTTTGCCTTCAAAGAATTTGTTTGACAGTTCTGTAGTCAGAGGAAATGTGATCTAATTCTCTTTGAAGGTCCATGTTATTCTCTGCTCAAACAAGCTTCGTCAGACGTCTCCATTGATATATGGCCTATGGCACAGTAAGCCTTTTAGTTACCATAATTATTTGACCCTAAAAGTAAATACACCATTTGAACCGCAATCACTTTATGTATATAGGCCTACCTGACCTCCCCATTAAGTTATTATATAAGTAGTTAGTTGCTGAGTATTCTACCTTATGAGTAATGACCCCTCTCAAAAATTCTGGGTGAAGAAAATAGATTCTACTATTTCCTAATCACGTTCTCAAAATTCTCCTATACCTTATAAAAAAGGTAGACTTTGGAAGGAAGGTGGATTAACGAGCCTCTTCTGGTTCTTATATTACCTCTATTTCATAGTTGTGGTTATCTTGTAAGTTGCATCATGATGCCTCTGTATTGTTAGCTGCAGGTTAAGAGATATTCTTTGTGTGCGTGTATATTGATCAACAACTTCCTGTTTATAATATGAGATTGAAGAAGAAAAATCAGAGCATTTCATACAAATAAATCCTTGAGCAGAAGCTGAAGAAAGGTCAGAATAGTTACCTGCTTAAAGGTAAAGAGGTTATCATGTTCTTTTAGAATATCAAAGCTTATTTCTCAAATACTTCTTTCCTTTGCTAGCACGAGTAGTCTCTGGTTGTTTTGTAAGAACCTTATTTTTGAGCCTTGAATGGATGATTTGGGAGAAGCTAGTGGCATAAAAAGAATTTATGTATATTTTAGCCAGTTCCTATATAGATGTGTAGCTCATACCCCATGGACACCACACGAGACCCAGTTTAATTTTAATCAGAGTACTCACAGGAAGGACTCATGTTTTACTGTATCATGAATAATAATTATAAAGTATGGGGAAAATTCTTCTTTGGTTGATAAAATTAGATGTCAGAGCAAGAGCAAGGAGGAAGAGGTTTGAGGTTTCAAACCATATCAATGTATTTAAAACACTAATTTAAGAATTGTTTTCTTCATGTTTACAACGTCTTCTTCAATTGCCATTCCTTGTTTTTAGTTTTGTTTTTTTTTTTAAGTCTGTCATACGTTATGATGGAAAAGCAGCACACAATTTATGGCAGAGAAGTCAGTGAAATTTATAATGTGACAGTGTGATAATAGCCAAGACTGTCAAAACGTGTCAGCCATCCTCTCTAATTAGGCTCATTTGTGTTCTTAAAAGTATCATTTTCTTCTGCTTGCTTACTGGCAGTCACCTGCATTTTTTTTCTACATTGTCACATGTTATACTGTAGCAGTGTTATACTTTCTAATGAGGCTTTGGTAAGATTTATCTTGCTTCTTGAAGCCCATCAAAGTACCTTCAGGTATTTTCCAGTGGAAACATACCAGTTTTCATAGGAACTTTTGGCAAGAAGTAATGCTACGTAACCATATAAATACCTGAATTCCTTTCTCAATTGTAACTTTTACAGTTAGAACAGAGACAAGTTATAGGGCCTTGCAGCTTTTACAATTTACAAAACAATTTCCCAGATCATCATCATCTTATTTTGACCTTATATTTCCCAATCCTCATTGTTTTTATTTCTTTTTCCCTTTTTTTATTGTGGGGGCCTCTATCTCTAGTACTATGTTGTACAGCAGTAGTAATAGCAAGCATTCTTGTCTTTTTCTCCATTAATTGATGTAGATTTTTGGGAGATGATCCTTTATTATCTTCTGTTTTCTTGCACCTAGTGTGGCTGTTGATATCCCAAGCTTGACTGTTTTTCCTATGTGGGTGGGCTACCTTTTCTCTCCACAAAGTTTTGTATAATTCTCTTTGTCTTTGAGGTTTTTAAATTTCACAGTAATGTGTCTAAATGTTATTTTATTATCATATATTCTATTTTACATATTCAGTCTGAAAGATTTTTAATTCTGGAAATTTCTTAATCATTTTTTTAAAGAAATATTTCTCTTATTTATTCTTCTCTTTCTGGAACTCATTCTACACCTCTGTCTGCTATATATTTCTTACCTTTACATGTGTATTTTAGAATTCCCCCACACCTGTGTGTTTTGAGTCTCTTTTTCCCCCCTTTGTTTTAATGAGATATGACCTTACACTGTTCTTGATCTTATTCTTAGTAATCTTTTTCATTGGAGCTGACTGGCTCACATTTTTTTTCTCTAATCAAAGGGCAAATTTGAAAGGACAGCTCATCAGTAGAATCAACTATAGTCACAAAACAAATAGTAGTACAATAATTAGGAAACAGAGAGAACCAGTTGAAACATGCAAAGAAAAAGCAACTGAAACAAACTTGTTCAGAAACCAACAATAATTCGTAAGGTTGAGAAAGTTAAGCCAGACAAAAGCAAGCGATTTAAAGAGGTAGCCTTCAGGAGTAATATAAGAGGTGAGTTTGGGAAATTACAAACTGGGATATCCAATTAATGGTACTGAGGTAGGCCATGTTTGTTTCATTGTAACTGAGGAACAGATACGTAAAGTGGTTACATAAGATGGTCACATAAGATGGTCGATTGATGAACTGATTTGAAAAAGGGAAAAAACATTGAATCTGAGACAGTGATGAGTTTCTTGATCCAGGGTCTGACCATGGATAGCCACTGTTGTCTGAGAACATACTAAATGCTACACGTGTTGCGAGGTACTTGTAAAACTTAAAACAGCACTGTAAGTTTTATCATCCCATTTTATAAAAGAAATTAAGCTGGGAGAAGCCACTGTTCAGATTCTTAAATCCAGTAAGTCTGAGCTAATGCCATCACATTCTGTTCATCCAGAGGATAGACTTCCGGTAGCCCCAACTCTAGAAAAACAATGAAAAGAAGTAGCAATAATAATAATACCTTTTAAAACCCCTGCGCAGCTTCTAAGAAGGGAGGAAAGGAACTATTCACAAATTTTGCATTAAGAAAAGTAAGAATTTGGTCACTTGCAGGTCCTTATTTGGCTGTGTTCAAGATAAAAAACAAATTAGATTCAAGAAGAGGGGAAGACAGAAATGCAAAGTCTGTCAACCTGGGGCCTTTACGGAGAGAAAGCGGGGGGAAAAGCAGGGGGCCTGTGCTCTTCCTTGGTCCCTAGGCTGTCACAGTGCAGCTGTGCAGCGCCCTAACACAGCGCGGCAGCGGTGACGGTGACGTCATTGGGGCTTGGTCTGTTTCCAGGAGATTTCTAGTTAAGTCAATTAAAATTGAAGTTTAGGGTCTTAAAAGGTTGGTCAATCAAGCTTTTGTTAATTGGAAACGTACCTTTATGGAGCGCTCTCATTTCACAACCTTTTGCCTTTGCATAAATTTTTTTTTTACCAGAAGAAAAGACTTTTTGCCTCATGGGTGCTAGACTTCCTAATTTTGTTCTTACTAGAAACATTTTTGGAGCTTTGCTTTGTGATTTGAGCCATAGAACTATGTGAGGACCAGGTTAGTTTGTGATTACAGTGTCTCCCGTGCCACTTCCCCTGAGTCAGCATCAGGGATTTTCTTGCTTTGCTCATTCTGCCCCCCATTCTCAGAGTGGGTGGGGTGATGGGTGGTGGTGATTTGGATTTCTAGGGCAGGGGTTGGGCAACCATGGCCTGTAGGCCAAACCAGACTCAGTGTTTATGTAAAGCTTCTTTGAAATACAGCCATACTCATTCGTTTACATACTATATACAGCTGCTTTTAGCTGCAATAAGTGTTAAGTGGTTTTGACAGACTGCACGACCTGCAAAGCTTGAAGTATTCACCGTTTAGCTTTTTATGGAAAGATTTGCCACCCCTTGTCCTAGATCACCTATTTCTAAAGTGCTGATTTATGTGACTACTGTGACTGAAGAGCCTTTGCTGTCCATAGGGTGGTCACTAGCCATATATATCTGTTTCAATTTAAGTTAATTAATTAAAATTTAAAACTCAGGTTATTGGTAGTAGCCACATTTCAAATGCTCAGTAGCTACATGCGGGTAGTAGCAGCTGTATTTGATAGAGACTGTAAACATGCACCATGTCCATCATCCAGAAAATTCTGACAGCCAGACTGTGCCACTTGGTTCTGTCCACTTTCTCCACTGATAATCCCTGCTCATGAGCCTGTTTCTTTCATCTGGATTTACATTCTTTTTTTTTTCTGTCTGTAATTTCTTTCAATCCTCTAAGACTTAAGTTTGAATCTCAGTTTATTTAAATATTAAATGTATTAATTTTTCACCATTTTGTATATGTTCCTAGCTCACCAGGAAGAATACACAATATTTAAAGGCAGGGACTGTTCTCCAATGCTTTGTATAATGCCTTGCACACAATAATCTTTGTCACTATTGTTTTAATACATACAGGATCTCCCTAAATAGTGTAAAATTATTTCAGTTTTTTTCCCCCTTAGGTATAACGAACTGCAAACTTAAAATAAAAAAAGGCAAAGATGGGGGAAAAGAAACCAGAGCCTTTGGACTTCGTGAAAGATTTCCAGGAATACCTGACTCAGCAGACCCATCACGTGAACATGATTTCCGGATCAGTTAGTGGGGACAAAGAAGCAGAGTCTCTTCAGGGAGGTAGACTCATCTTAATACTATTAAATAATTCACTTTTTATAAATACATTATTGTTTGTGTATAGTTATCCATACTGTGAAGACTGTTATTAACTAATGGGAACATCTCAGGTTTTTTCTTAAAAAGATACAAGGTCGTTTTTTTCTTTCTTTAAACATGTCAGATTTTTGCCGAGGGAGAATGAAGCTCCCCAAGAGCTTGGCATGGTCTGGAGCTGCTTCCTGGTCTTGTCGGAAGACTAGGGCTTCTGAATACCCTTCCCATCGTCCAGGTTCTGTTAGCTGGCAGTGGACACGGGGAACCCGTGGGGGTCAGGCCTCCGCTTCACTACATAAAAGATGCAGCCATTAGGAAATCTGGAGCAGGCCTGAGACGGAAGGCGGGTTTGCATTCCTTCCCTGTTAAAAGGGGACAGGCTGAGCATGCGCGCCCGTCGGTGGGGGAGGACTACTAGAGCAGGCAGAGCAGTGGTCCGCTGCAGACGCGCTGTCGCTGTTTTGCTTACCAAACACACTGGAATTTATTTGTGAGCCTAAGTGAGCGGCCTGCAAACTAGCCTGTGAGCCCCATCCGGACTGCTGTTTTTGTATGACCTGCAAGCTAAGAGTGGTTTCTACCTTTAAAAATGGTTGGGAAAAATCAAAAGAATAATGTCCTAATACGTGAAAATTATGAAACTCAAGGTTCAGTATCCATAACATTTTATCGAAACATGGCCATACTTAGTTTACATATTTTCCGTAGCTGTTTTTGTGCTACAATAGCAGAGTTGAGTAGTGATAGAAACCATATGGTCCCCAAAGCCTAAAGGATTTACCGTCTGACCCTTACAGGACGAGCTGGCCCGACCTAAATGGTCTCTGGCCTGGTAGTCTGCAGGCCAGCAGCAGAGGCCCAGGAGCTTGTTAGAAGCACTGTCAGGCCCCACCCTACATCTGCAGAATCAGTCTATATTTTAAAATGAGCTCTCCAACTGATTAGTGTATACATTAAATGCGGGTCGTCGCTGGCATGGGAAAGCAATGGAAGAGAGGGGGACAGTGAGCCTCGGCCCCCCCAACGCAGTGGCATCGTTGGATGTTAGCCTCGCATCAGACAGCGGAATCCTTATCTTCAGGTGGGGGTGGCTGACCGGTGCTGGCGGAAGGCCTCAAACTGTTCACAGCAGCAGTGCTGCATCCTGGGGTGGAGCAGAGGTGCTTGCCCCCGAAGCCGTGAGGGTGACACTCCAGTGTGCAGACCCCTGGACCGGGATGCAAGAAACCAGGGTCGTAGCCCCTCTGATGCTAGTTTTCCTGATTACGAGCACTTGCCCCTTTGGTTTATCTATACAGAGAAGTAGTTGGCTCAGATTAAAAGCAAAAAGCCAAACATATATCTTTTAGCTTTCAAATTCTTACAGTTCTGACATTCAGAGGATCAGATACAGTATTTTTCTTTATGTGCTTAATCAGAATTTTAAGATCCCAGATGCAACCCAGAGGCCAGGACACGTGTGTAGCTGAGAGGGACAGGGCGAAGCGCAGCGTCGATCACTTTAGGCTGAAGAAAGTGGAGTTCGGGTTTGGGGGAGATTTCCGTGACTTCCGATTGTATTCGTAGAAGTGTCTAGAGTCCTAACCGTGTATCTGCCATCACTGCTTCCTCTCCTGTCTCCTCACCGGTCGAATAAGGATAACTCCCCGTTCTTTTTTTTTTTTAAAGCATATTGAGGACGCATAAAGTTGTAAATAGTTTGAGATCCCCCTAAAAAAAGGTTCTCATAGGTAGAATAATGTTTTGTATAAAGCTAACCTCGGGTCGTAAAGTCTGTATTATTTTACAAATTTGACTTTCAAGCTAAGTAAACTGTCAATTTGTGAAAGATTTTCTGCCACTCAAGACAAGAAGGCTATATTGAGTTGATTCTGAGATGCGTAATTTCTGTTGCTGTCCTGTTTGTAGCTGGAACAGATGGTGATCAAAATGGACTCGATCACCCGTCTGTCGAAGTTTCCCTGGATGAAAGCTCAGGAATGTTAGTAGACGGGTTTGAAAGGACCTTCGATGGGAAGCTCAAGTGTCGGTATTGCAACTATGCCAGCAAAGGAACAGCCCGGCTTATTGAACACATTAGAATCCACACAGGTAATGGGGAAATGGCTGGAGAAGGCGTTTCTTTAGGGGCAGGAGACAGGCCAAGGAAGTTCTGATAGTTAAGAATGAAGGTCGATATAAAGTGTGAATAAACGGGGACGTTAATCCATTTTGACGAAGCAATAGCAGAACATGCGAACAGGAAGTGAGACCCTTGAGGAGCTTCCCCTGCCTTAGCCATCTTTCTCGATGCACATAGGGTCTCAGCACGTCTGCTTCTCAGGCTGGGCAGGTTAATGCGGAAGGCAGTACGAAGTGATGAAATGTTTCCATCTTGATCCTTACTGAGCACGTTTCGTTGGCAGACTGGGGAATGGGTTTCTCTACAGTTGCAGACTCCACTGCAAGTCCGCACACCTCACACGTCACCTCAGCCATCCCTTCTGCTGCGAACGCCTCCTAACTACACCTGGTCCTGGCCTCACACCAGTCAGGTGTCCCTCCTGTGTGCGCCGCAGTGGCTTCCCACGCTGTGTACAGGGGTTGTCAGTGCCACGTGTGCCTCCGCAGCCTAACAGAGCATCTGACACATAGTAGGTGCTCAGTACTTAACTGTCAAATGAGTGACCGCACATCTCACATTCCAGATGTTTATTTGACATTTTTGGCCATCTCAAATTAACAGCACTGACATTGTCCTCTATGGCAGCTGAAGAGGAGGAAGGTAGAGGTGAAGCCGCAGTTCTGCATGACGCATGCTTTGACTAGCAAGCCCATTTCAATTTTGAGCTTTCTATTTGATAATAGGACTTCTTAAAAAAGGTATTTTGCATTTTCCTGAGGAAGGGGTATGTGTGCGCATGTGCAAACATGAATAAAGGTTTGTGCACCGATATGTACGTGAAAGTATAACTGGGGCATACTTCTGATAAGGTCATTACTGTGTAGGAAATATTATTGTCAGTTGTGTTATTCTTCCCTCAAATGTTAGTTGAAGCCATAACAATGTTTACACTATATTGACTAATAGGATATATCCGTATTTCAGACTGTTGCTGATGAGGTCTAAGCAATATTCATTTGCAGGTTTCTTTACAAATTTTAATAATCTTTTTTGTCAATGTGAATTTCTGAAAAGGACTCTTTTTGATCCATTTCAAATCTAATGAATGGACAAGATGAATCTTTTTGTAAATGAGCTACTCTTGCAGTTTCTCTCCCATTTTGCTTTTTAAACAGGTGAGAAACCTCACAGATGTCACTTATGTCCATTTGCATCTGCTTATGAGCGTCATCTGGAAGCCCACATGCGTTCCCACACGGGAGAGAAACCATACAAATGTGAATTGTGTTCCTTCCGCTGCAGTGATCGAAGTAACCTGTCCCATCATCGAAGGCGCAAGCATAAAATGGTACCGATTAAAGGTACTAGGTCTTCCTTAGGCAGCAAGAAAATGTGGGGCGTTTTACAGAAGAAAACGAGCAATCTGGGCTATAGCAGAAGAGCACTCATCAACTTAAGTCCACCTTCTATGGTGGTTCAGAAGCCAGACTACCTTAACGATTTCACCCACGAAATCCCGAACATCCAGACCGACTCCTACGAAAGTATGGCAAAAACCGCATCGACTGGTGGCGGCCTTCCAAGAGACCCCCAAGAACTGCTGGTTGATAACCCTTTAAATCAGCTCTCCACTCTGGCAGGACAGTTGTCCAGTTTGCCACCCGAAAACCAAAACCCCGCATCCCCGGACGTAGTGCCGTGCGCTGACGAGAAGCCGTTCATGCTGCAGCAGCCCCCCGCCCAGGCCGCGGTGTCCGCCGCGCCGGCCAGTGTCCCTCACGGCTCCTCCCCCACCAGCCCCGAACCTCGGCCGGCCCACAGTCAGAGGAACTACAGCCCCGTGGCGGGGCCGAGCAGCGAACCCAGTGCCCACACGAGTACGCCCAGCATAGGAAACAGCCAGCCAAGCACCCCGGCTCCGCCCCTGCCGGTCCAGGACCCGCAGCTCCTGCACCACTGCCAGCACTGTGACATGTACTTTGCCGACAACATCCTTTACACCATCCACATGGGATGCCATGGGTATGAAAATCCTTTTCAGTGTAACATATGTGGATGCAAGTGTAAAAACAAGTATGATTTTGCCTGTCATTTCGCAAGAGGGCAGCATAACCAACACTGATGGGAAACAATCGTGGGTGCTTCACGTGGTTTTTTGCCTTTTTGTGTTTTATAGTTTCGTTTATGGTTTTTTTTTTTGGGGGGGGGGGTGTCCATCCCCAATAAGATGTCTGCTTATTTAAAGTTTATACATTATATTTATGAAAAACAAATTTGACAATGGAAACAAAATCTTTTCCTTTTTTTCTCATAAAGTTCTGGTCAGGGTCACTTAGGTATTAGAATAGTCGGACACATTGGTGTCTCTTTTCCTTTCAGTTAGGCATTTGAGAATTGAAGTGCAATCTTAATCTTACAGGTATTCCTTTCGATTTCCCACATTTATAGTCCATAAAAACTTCAGAGCTTATCGATACTCTTGATGTCTCAATATGTACACTGCAGCTAGATTTTATTTCTGCCATATCTCAAAATAAATTATTTTCTCTTACAAAATCTGTTACAATTTATTTCATTGTTGAGTAGAGGAATTGCCTTTAAAACTGATCTCAATTGAAATACTACTTCGTTCATATAGTTTAAGTTGAATTAATAAAGTTGAATTGATAATAAAGCTATTTCAGTGTAAGTCAACCTTACTCTTTTTCTATAAAGGGCACTGTAAAACAGTTCATTGTTTTGAAATTAAAGTTATAAAAACGAGATAAAAGTTCTGAAAAAGAAATGAACTTAAAGCTTTCCATTACATGGAACTTAATATTTAAAATACCTGTTACTCAATTTCTAGTTTAAACACATCAATTTTCCATCAGATTCTTTTCTAGATTGTTTTAAAAACCACAGGTAATACATAAGAACATGAGAAATATCAGAGGATTATCTATGAAGATGCCTTTTGTTCCCTTTTGAAACTTTCATTTAAATCCTTCATGCTGATGTCATTAATGTCAGGTGAGGTTGATAACTATACTAAGAATCTGTTATTCCTCCTATTCCTTTGATGACCAAAGAGGTACAGTGGAAGTCATCCATCTTATCCTAGGAAGTGCAGTCCTTAGGGGAAAAAAAAAAATCCTGAAATTTTCTTTTCCTGCCTTATATCCATTTATTGTCCATAATTTCCCCCCAAAGGTGGGTATAAAAACATATAGAAAATGTGATGGCAAAGTAATATTTAAACTGAGAACATATATCCAAAAGGAATTCTGGTCTCCTCTTCAGAATTGGCCATTTAAAATATTTGGTGTGAATTCATGTTGTAAAGCGTATTTGCAATTTTATCGGTCTTTCCTGTACAGTGACAAAACTATACGGAAACTGTGATTAATAGGAAAGGATACAAAAATGTGAAAATAGATATAAAGTGCATTTAAGCATGATATTTAATTTATTTACAAAAATAAGACTTGCTAAATCTAGAGTAATTTTGAATAGGAGACTATTGTTTATGTATTGTGTCATAACTAGGTTACTCTGAAGAGAGCTTGGTCAAACAATAAAATATATTATTACTAACTGTTGGTTTCTGTGTACTTTGCAAAAATTTTCATTTTAATTTGGTTCAAAGCTTGACAGTGTTACTAATTGGCTTCATAAAGAAAATATCCTAACTATTAAGCATTTATTAACCAAAAAAGGCCACTACTCTTATAAATAAAGAAAAGGGGAAATATAGTGTATGTCCACATAAACCCTTAAGTGCCAAGTTCCTGGATCTTCTGCCCTCCCAAATGCTGGAAAGCCATTAAAATGAGCTCTTGTGGTTTAAGATCCGATCTAAACTAATCTCAATTGCATTGTTCAAAGCAGCAGCATCTCAGAGTCTCTCCAAACCACCATTCCTCTCTTCCTTGTCAGACCTGAGGCTTGTGCATCTAAAATTCCACAGTCCTGTTTTGCTCTGTTGCTTAAATTGCTCACTGCTCAGATAGGTTTCAGTGCAGCCATTTCCAGATGTGTAACTAACTTGGCTGCAGTATTTATTTATTGCCAGAAACAGGCTGCTGTCATTTGTAAGCTTTTGTGATTACCTTTTCCCTCTCACTTCTGTTTTATTCTTCAAATAAAAGCAATACCCAAAATAGAAAATGAAAAATTTCATTCAATAAAGAGGAAGAATTCTTAAAACCAGTATATCTATTCTGGGCCAAATAGTGACAAATAAATAACCTTTTTTCCTGACAACTAAAGAAAAATTTTGAAGGTGCATTTTAATTTAAACATAGAAAAAATTTTTTTCATAATTACAAACTAGAATGAATGATTCTCATTTTCCTATGACTTAAAGAGCACAGTTGGTATTCCAAAGGTGTCGATGCTTGAAAGCTACAATGCTAAATGCACTAAAGGTTTGGAAGCAAATCTAAGAAACTTTTTTAGTATTGTATTTTTTAGGAGATTTAGGATTTTATTTAAATTTTCAGTGAGTTAAATTCTGTATTTGGAAAGATGTTAGTATCCTTCATTAAGTACTAAATGCATTTGTCTCATTTTATTTTTAATCAACTATTTTATAGAATGAGTTGTTGGGAAAAGTTTAACATGCACTACTTATAGTACTTTGCTGTTAACAGGCAATGTTCTGAAACTAAATTTATTTTTGTTCAGTGAACATAAGTTTAGATTTTTAAAGTTGGTAGATGATTTATCTCCACTAATATTTTTTTAAGAAACTGTGAAGAGATTAATAGGGAATAATTTTATTTCAGATTTTACTAATATAGTATATAGCTACAACTTCTTGAAATTCAAGTAAAAGCTAGACTTTTACTTTGAAAAAATTCCATTGGATATTTTCCAGTGCTATTTCATTTTAGAAATGTGTTTGCCATTCATCTGCAGAATTGTTTAACAAAGGGAATATTACTAAAGAAATGTTCAGAGAGAAACCTCATTTTAAGTTCTACAAAAATATTTATCAAATGGATGTATTATTTTTTAAAAATTCCCTGCTAAGGACTTTTACATTATATAGTCTTAGAGGGTATGTGATTTCTAGAACTTGTTTTTGTCAATATGTACTTTGATGTAAAGAACATATTTTGTATGCAAAACGTAAAGCTCGAGTATGGTTGCGAAACACTATATTGTTTAGGAGTTCTAGGGAGCAGTTTAATGCTGAAATAACCATACCTAGTATGTAGTTCACTTTGTGAAAGCTTTGCTTTTGTAATATATAAATAAAAATATAACACTTTCTAATGATCTCGAATTTTCTTTTTGAAGACTAGGATCCAATTAGCTTTTTGGTTCTTTTCCAGCAAGTAAAATATTAAAAAAACAAACAAACAAAACTTATGGCTACATGAGTTTGAATTTGTAGAATGCCTTGCCCATGAGAAAATCTGTCACATAAGTGACAAAAAAAACTGCTCCGTACACCTGCGTTTTGTCTCCTTTCATGTATCTGCTTTATTTAAGAACCATGCATCCTGGCTCCTGCCCCTCCCAGCCCTGCCCTAAGTGTTTGGCACATTAAAGATGAAGGCTAATTGTGACACTTGATTATCTGTGTCACATCTGACAAGTGACAGACTGAAGTAATTTGTTATGACAAATAGATTTTTTATGACGACTGATTTTTATTAAATATAAGTCTGGCAATTCACACCTTGGGCCTAGAAAACAATTCACAGAATGGGCCTAGTAATACAAAATTGTTGTAATAAGTTTGCTAACCTTTTTTTTTTTTTTTTAAGCAAGGCAACCCTTGGTTGACCTCACAGATTGCAAGAACTTTGTCAGTTTACAATCCCTTTATCTTTTAATTTTCTGTCCCTACAGCACCTGGTTTTCCTAGGTGGTCTCCCATCCAAGTACTAACCAGGCCTGACCCTGCTTAGCTTCCAAGATCAGATGGGACGGGGCTTGTTTAGGGTGGCGTGGCCGTAGACAGTTTGCAAAATCTTAATCAAATGCAGACATCTGATTGGAAATTCAGAAATTTTAACACTGCTTTGAAAAATACTTCCTTACAATGTTATCTTTCTCATAATGAAAAAAAGAAACAACATCTGCTACCTCAATGGTTTGTTGAAAGCACAGATGTTTTCTGTTTCCTTGTCTCAGGTCTTCCAAAAGCTCCGCTTTGAGCTGGTTAAGTTCTTCTGCTAGAAGCTTCAAGTTGTAAGGAAGCATTTGTTCATCTAAAATAAAGATAGTCTCAAATTATTTGTGTAAATTAAATCAAGCTGGGTTATCTAATGACATCAGGAAATTGATTACTTCAGACAAACCGGATTCTATAAATAATCACAATAACCCTGAGTTGGTTTAACATATAAACAAAAGGTCACATAATGTGATATGAGCAAATCATTTCAATAACTTGCTATGAAATTCCCGAGTGGAAAACACAACTCTGAAAGAGATTTTTTTGTTGCTGATGAGATAGTTGACTTACAATCCTATGGAACTAACGGGTAGTAAGGCAAAAAAGCAGAGATAGAAAATGACAATTTGTTTTTGAAACTCACCTACAAGTTATGCAATGTAACTTTATATGATGACAGATGTTCTGTATCTGCCCTATTCAATCCAGCAGCCACTTGCCATACAGGTAGTGTGACTGGGGAACTGAGCTGTTAAACTGCTTTATTGAGATATAATTCACATACCATACGACTTAATCCATTTAAACTACAATTCAGTGGTTTTAGTATATTCAGATATATGTAACTATCACCACAATTTTAGAATATTTCATCATCTCAAAAACCTGTACCCTTTAGCTGTCACCTTCTTACCCCACACTCTACCCCTCCTAATTCCTAAGCAACCACTAATCTGTCTCTACGTTTACCTATCTGACGTGTCACATGACTGGACTCAAACACTTTGTGGTCTTTTGTGACTGGCTTCTTTCATTTTGCATAATGTTTTCGAGGTGGTAGCATGTATTGATACTTCATTCCTTTTTATGGCTGAATAACCCATTCTGTGGCTACACCACATTTTGTCCATTCATTCGTCAGCAGATGATCACTGAGGCTGCTTCCCAATTTGGCTATTATGAATGATGCTATAAATATTTGTGCACACGTCTTTATGTGAACGTATTTTTCACTTGTCTTGAGTACGCACCTAGGGGTAGAACTGCTGGGTCCCATGGTAACACTACGCTTAATCGCTGGGGGAACTGGCAGGCTGTTTTCCATCTCACATCCCCACCAGCACGCAGCGCTTGAGGGTTCTGATCTACCCACATCCTCACCAACACTTACCTGTTTTGATTCCAGCTGCCCTAGTGGGTGCATGATGTACTCACTGTGGCTTTGATTTGCATTTCCCTGATGACTAATGATATCTAGCGTGTTTTCATGCAGTTATTGGCCATTTGTATATCTTCCCAGAGAAATGTCCATTCGAATCATTTTTGCCCATTTTAAAAATCAGATTATTTGTCTTCATTACTGAGTATTAAGAGTCCTTTATATATTTTTGACACAAGTTCCTTCTAGGATACATTATTTGTAAATATTTTCTCCCCTGCTGTGAGTTGTCTTTTTAATTTCTTGAGGGTGGGATAACTGCATTTCTAATTTTTTTAAAGCACTGATCCAGAAGCTGGTACCACCTCCCTCACACACACACAAAAAAGTTATTTTAATGGCTAAGAACTGAGTCAAGAGTGATTTGGGCATAACCCTATTGCCCCTTCCCGTCATGAAAAAAGGCAAAGGGCTGAGACTGAACTGCAACTGTTTTTGTTTTTATTCTAATCACGCTGCCACTTCTGTTCAGTCCTCTGTCTTTCATACTTTGGTTTGAAACTCATCAGTGAGCTGCAAGTTGCAGCCAGTGTTGGAATCAAATAGCACACAGCAGAGTTCGTTAAACATGGGAGGGTTTGCGAAATTTGCCTCTGTGCCTGGTTGTCTTCATGTACTTACACACGAGGTTACAATACAAAATCTACTTACAAATCATGGTTAAAAAAAAAGTTTGAAAAATAATATGATTAGTATATTTTCCTTTTGCAAAGTGTGGGTGCTGTGGGGGAGCATAATAAGAGCAGTCAGACTCAACTCTGAACCCCAGGTTGCCCAACTACACGATTTAGTAGCTGCTTAGTTTTGGGCAAGTTACGTGATCCTCTCAGAACCTTCATGTCCCCATTTATAAAAGTAAACCTACCTTATAGGATTGTAAAGACTAGAAATTATATTTATAAGGCACTTAGCATATAAAAGGAGCTCAAGAAATGTTAAGCTGCTGTTATTTTTTATATCAAAGTTTAAATAGCAAAACCGAAAGGATTTAAAAAAGATGATAAAACCTAAAAATTATAAAACAATAATTACCACATATTTCCTCTCAGCCTAGACTGACAATATACTGAGCCTGTTCACACTTAATGCCGATTTCACACCTGGTCCCTGACCTCTCTCCACTGCTCCTTACTTTATGCCGACCCAGTGGCCTCTTTTCTGTTCTAGAACATACCAAACAACTTTACCTCTGGGCTTCTGCACTTGATGTGTCCACTCCCTGGAATGATCCAGGTATCTCACGGCTTGCTCTTCACGTCTTTGCTTAAATGTCACCTCCTCTGAGAAGCCTTCCTGATTACCCCTTAAAAATAAGTCTTCCCATCACTCTACCCTGCCTTACCCTACTTTATTTTTCTTCAGAGTATATACTCATTCTTTTTTGTCTGTCTCCTCATCTTAATGTTCTGCTCTGCTCCTTCCCAACTTCCCAGTATCTAGAATAGTACAGAGTGGCCACTCCATAAGAATTCACTGGATGGATGAGTACTCAGTTCCAGGGCTAGAATGTTTAGTTACATATTACCAAGTTGCAGATGTGAACTGAAAACGTGATGTAAACCCGATGGCTGAACGAGAGAGCAAGCGTAGCGATCGTATCACTCCTGAGCAGTGTGACTCCTCAACATACCTTTCGCGTCCTTCATTGCCTGAGAGACAATTCTTCGGAGTGTCTGATCGGCTTGATGAAGAATGTTAGTTGAACAGATAGTTCGGTCCGTTTCCTGTGTAACACAGATGCCGTTATTAGAACAGTCAGATACAGAAGCCATGGCTAAAGTGGAGGTGATGCGGGGGTGAAGATTAAAAGAAAAGTCGAAGTGGCTTTTCTGTTCCTGTTCTTTCTCTTCTGTAAGAGAGGGTCGAAATTAAAGACATTCAGTTATAAACTGGGTTCCATCTGGGCAGTGGGATGTTGGTAAATGTCCAAAAATGGGCTCTCCAGAAAAAAAACAACAAAACCATTCTATAGAGTTTGTCGGTTTCTGTGGTGTAAACAGCGCCATCCTCACGCCTCTCAAGCTACTAACACAATGTCGGCAGACCCCCATTCCTGAAAATTCGACAGCTCTGACCAGCCAGTGCGAGCAGCCACCACTGCACCAGGGACCAGAGCTGGGCGCTGCTGAGAGGCCGCGGCAGTGCCAAAGCATTTTTCACACTTCACTCGTATTTTACACTCGGCTCAAAAAAGTCTTCCTGCAAGAAGCTGTTTCTTCTCATTAACGCTAAACCTAAAGTGGAAGGCTTACCTTTTGTTCCACATCGTCCTCGACATATTTTACTGGATTTTCCAAAGCAGTAAGCAATAAATCGGTCAACTCTGGGCTGTAAGAGAAGGTGGGATAAAATAAATCCTTACAGCAGACATCTGTTGTCAAAGAATTTGTGTTTATGAACACCACACTGAATTCTAGAGGAATAAAAATGTTAATAATCCAAGATCCCAAACAAGAGGTGACAAACGAAGTGATCTGGAAGCTACCTTCTACCTGCAAAATCGAAATGGAGGAGCTTAAAACAAATCATAAGCCCAAAAGACCCCTCATTAAAAATACATTAATTTCCAAAGATACATCAATAAGCTTTGAAAAGACATTATTTCTTTTCCCTCATTAAGTGCTTGAGCTTTAGCTACCAGAATTCTATTTCTAAGGAAAGATGGTCTGTCTTGACTTTCTGGAGTCTGCTCATTTCCTGGGTAGATTAGCAAAGTTCCTCACTTGGCCATAGAGGGTTGAGGTGAAATGCATTCATTCATTTAACAAATATTTATTGAACGCCTTATATGAAAAATACTGTACAGCTATGGATGTGAACCTATGTGCTAAGCTTGGGGTGAAGCAAGATGCCTACGCTCTCTAAGAGACAATGTAATGGAGAGAGACAGATAATAATAAGCAAAAAATCCAATTATTTCAAACAGTGACAAGCAGCGAGTGAGTTAAGACAATATACGCAGTGATAACGGGAAGAGAGTGACTGGGTGATCTACCTAACATACTTGATGGTTAGTTAGGATGCTCAGGGAAGCCAGTCAGGCACAAACAGTGGGAGGGTAGAGGGGACGGCAAGTGCAAAGGCCCTGAGGCAAGAACAAGTTTCCTAGGTTTATGTAATGGAGAAGTCCAGTGTGGACGAAAAGTGGCAAGGGGAGACAGCGCTCTCGGATGTGAGGGTGGGGGGTTAATCAGGGTTAGAATGTGCAAGTTATGGCATGGACTTTGTGTTTTACTCAGAGTACAAGGGGTAGCTCTGAAAACGTTTAGAGGAGTGAACTCACTGAGTTAAATCTCAACTTCAAGATGATTTCTCTCACTGAAGAGAGCCCAGGTTCTAGAGTGAGTGAGACTGCACTGGGTCTAAATCTTGGCTCGGCCACCTACTACCAGGATGTGTTACTGCACTTACCTGGGCCTCAGTTATCCCATCTAGTAAAAGGGGACAACTGTGTCTACTCCCAAAGGGTCATTGTGAAGACTGGATGAGATTATACACATGAAGTGTTAACAACATGCCCAGTACACAGTATCTGCTCAGCAGCTGCTGCTCTGATAACAGTAGTAAGATTTCACAGGAGCCTGGGAAAGGTACATTAGTCAGATCATCTATCGACTTCTAATTCAGGGCCACCAGACTTCAAACAACCTGTTCACAATTATGTGGTGCCTATTTTGGATATGTGAGAAAAGGCAACCAGGTTCTTAAGACCCAAGACAAAACTGCGGATTCTGCTAAGGGTTACTATGGCATCGAAGAGGCCCACGCTGCTCCTTGCTTCTAGCAAGAACTGGCCGTCACTGGTGTGAAAGCAGGGATGATAACTTTATGCTGCTCTCATGGGATATCGCGATGTCTCAACCAGCCACTTTCTTCCAAAGGAAAAATTTTAAATAGTACTAAATGAGTAGCAATCGAGTGGTTATGTATCTGCTCAAAGTTTCAAGATATTATGAGACGTTAAAATTAGAAACCTCAGCAATAGCTTATTTCATAAACCCTATAAACGATAGTCACTTCAATCCAATTTTTTTTTTAGTATGTAAAAGTATATATTATAAAATGCATGGAAACTGAATCCTGGGACCTAAACATTTTGAAGACTGAGTTTTTAAAAATTAACCTTTAAAAGTTGCCGATCTCCTGTGGACAACTGTTAGGCAGGAGCTAAGGGACTGTGGGCGATCTACCTGCAGAGGTGCACTGTTTGATACAGCAGCAACTAGCCACATGAGGCTATTTAAATTTCAAGTAATTAGAATAAGATTTAAAATTCAGTTCATCGGTTGCCCTGGCAATGTTTTAAGTGCTCACTATTCGCATGTGGCTGGCAGCTGTCATACTGGACAGTGCAAATATAGAACATTTCATCAGTGTAACAGTGAAATTTTTATTAGAAATGCACTGCTGTAAAAGTCTCATGACATATATTATGAATAAAACGCATCAGACACCGCAGCCACAAGCCTAACCTTTACACAAGCAGCGTAACTATAGCAGGCTTTAAGGCAAAATTAGGATTCAGTACCGGTTCTCCTCTTTTCCTTTCTATAAGAAAACTACTGGGCACCCTATTTAGACTAGCATTCTATCTTAGCGAGAGTACCAAAAATATGCCGCACTCTGAAGTCCCTGCTCTAACCTTTGGGAGACGGAATCTGAACTAGAGCACACATTCGCAAACAGATTCATATTCGAATCTCAGCTGTCACAAGCTCGGTGATACTGGGAAAACTTAACTTTCTTTTTCTCTTCTACACAGAGGGGGATAAAACAATATCTCCCCAAGGCCTGTGTGAGGCTGACCAAGGAGACGCAAGTAAAGCATTTAACACAGTGCCTGCCCTCAGGGAGACACCCAGTAAAGGATGGCTTTGAGTAGGATACCTGGCCTTAGAAGCACATGCTGGACTCTGAATTGTGAGGCTGTTGTGTTCCCAAGCATTTTTCTCAGGGTTGGGCTCTTCTATCTTCCTTCCCATCAGGTGGATGGTCTCTGCAGGCAGTGGCCGGGGTCTCTGTCCATTTCTCTGTAAACAGGTCTCGAGAGAACAATCTAAAAAGAGCTGGCAAAAGCCTAGTGAATCTGAAAACAATTTGAAACCACAAGAATTACTTGTGTGCTATTTTCTAAAACGTGAAATCAACACATGAGACAAACTATCCCAGCTGCAACAGGGAAGACTATTTGCAAACCTGAACATCTAGCTTTGAAAATTAAGTAAATCCATATAAACCTCCCAATCTACTTAATTTTCACTAGAGACAGTAATGATTTTGATATGCAAATAAATGCCTCTGTGCATAAGAAAAAAACGTTTTAATTACATTTCCGAGCCAGTTGGTAGACTTCATATCTCATACTTTGATAATAAAAGTTGTCATCTAAAATCAAAAACAAAGGACTGAAAAGAGCAGTCTTTGTCAAGAGGTAGCAAGACTGGGCTTCAGGCGCTGCAGAAGATATGAGATCTTGATCTTTTAAGCAGGTTATAAAATCTTCCCACATGGCTTCCGTCCTGTTGGGTGGGGCAGCCATCTGACACCCATTAATGACAGCCAGCAAGAAGTATTCTAAGTACTTCAACAGTTCCTGTCGAAGCAGTTTCCACTGGGATGGCTACAAAAGACCAAAGAATTACAATTTACATTCGCCTTTAGCCAGTAAGGCAGTCATGCTTCACTGCCACCAGGCCCCATATGAAACTTTCATCAATACTGAACCATTTGGCTGTCTCTAATTTAAACGCATCTTATTTTCCCACGCCTCCGTGTCCTCCCCCATAAATCGTTGACTCTACCTGGAAATTCTTCAATGATGCTAGGTCTCTGTGGACACTTCTCAGACTCAACCCTCTCTTGCCCGCCATGACACCCAGCTATGTACATATAGGGTCTCCACTCTAGCAGGATTTACCGTGTAGGCATTTCTTTGAGCATCTCTATGTCCCCGCTAGTCCGCTGTACACCTAGCCTCCCGCAGAGGGTGTGGCACCAGCTGATGCTCCAGAAATGTATATTAAATGACTGAATGACAGAACGAGTGAATAAATGAAAGAATGCAAAGCTGTTACCATCCAGGAGAGGGGGGAGCTTTCCACCTAAGCCTGTCTTCAGACTCCACTGCAAACACAATGCACATACGCCCCAAACATACGTATAAACCTCTACAACGAATTACTCTGAGACGGAGTCAGCTCGCTCTGTGTTAACCCAGCTCCACTTCCCTCCGCCGCAACCTGCCTCTGCCACACCAGGCGCCGCGCAGCGGGCGCGGGAGGCTGTGCCCGTCCTCCCGCCGCCGCAGCCTAGGCCCCGCCCCCTCCGCCCTGACCAATGGCCGTGCGCCCGCACTGACCAACGGCGTTGCGCCCGCCTCCTCGAGGAACGCGTCCGGCATGACGTCATCGTAGGCGACGACGCCCGCGGCCCAGCCCCGCTCCTGCCGCAGCCGCTGACTGAGGGCCCGCGCGAAGGTCGACTTCCCTGCTGCGGGCAGACCGCAGAGGACGCAGAGCCCCAGCTTCCGTGGCCCCTCGCCGCGCGCTCCTCTGGCGTCCTCGCCGGCCTTCATGTTCTCCCGGGAGCCGGTGGCCGGGAGCGTGGGCTCCGGCGCCGGCCTCCAACCGCGCATGCGCAGTCTGCCCTGCGGCGCCGCCTACCGTCGCCCTTCGGCGCCGCCTAGTGCCGCGAGTCTCTGAATCGCACACCGCGGTGGTGGGCGCGCCCGCCGTCGCCGGAGGCGCTGGTTGGTGCCCGAGCGCTCTGCGAGGCGAGTCCTTTAGGCTGGGGAGGCCACGGCGACGCGTTTCCCAAGTCCCGGACACTTCCTAAAGAGTCAGAGAGTTGAACTTAACCTTCCGTTGGAATCATCCTCCCTGGCGGAAACTTGCCAGCCATTAGGACCTGCACCTCGAATTTGTCATGATGTAGTCCCCTCCCCGGGAAAATCACAGAGGCGACTTTAAACCTCTTCCTCCGGCGGTCTTTGGAAAGTCAGCCCCCGGAATCAACGACTAGGAGGTGAAGCTGAAAGTCTGACGCCCGCGCCCCTCTCTGATGTGATAGGCAGAAGGACAAAGTCAATGTTAGTTGCGCCCTAAAGCCACGAGTGGGAGGAGCAAGTGCGAGGAAATAAGGGGAGGAAAGGGACATCCCTAGACCTCAGTTCCAGTGCTTTCCTGCAGAGGACAGTGGGTGTCTAAGTGTTAACCATGCGGAGCCGTGCGGGGAGAGAAAACATTTTTTGTATAGTAAGCTTCGCTTTAGTGCGCCTTCACCTTGCTTAGGGGATTACTTAGTCGTAGGGAGGTATGGTCAAAATGTGAACACGTGAGGTTAGCTCAGTGTATATTGGGACAGACTACCACCAATAACAATGCTAAATCATATAATTCGTGATTACAGAGCATATGCACGTTATCTTTTTCTCTTGGATTGAAGGTGAACATTGAGTTAAACATACTCTTCATTTTGTGATATTTCGTACTAGTCCAGAGCAAGATTCCTCTTATTTTGTCTCCCATCCTCCACAGCCATACCCATTTCCTCTCCTTTCCCCAGGCAACATTTTATTTTTTCCTTTTAAAAAACATTATTTTTGTTTCTTATGATAGATTTTTTTTAGAGCAGTTTTAGGTTCACTGCAAAATCGAGCGGCAAGTGCAGAGTTCCCATAGGCCTTTGCCTTCCACACCCGGCTCCTTCGCTAGCCGTATTCCCCACCAGAGTGGTACATTTGTTAAATCAACGCACCTACTCATCCTTATCACCCAAAGGCCCGTTTATGTTGGGTTCACTCTTAATGTTATAAATTCCATGAGTTTTGACACATATATGACACACATCCACCATTAAAATGTCATCCAGGTTAGTTTTGCTGCCCTAAAATTCCTGTGTGCTTTACTTTCGCATCCCTCCGTATTGCCTAACCCTTGGCAACTGCTGATCTTTTTACACTCTCCACAATTTTGGCTTTCCCAAATGCCATGTAGTTGGACTCATACGGCCCTTTCGGATTTGCTTCTTTCACTTAAAATTCCTCCATGTCTTTTCATGGCTTGAGAGCTCACATCTTTTTAGTACTGAATAATAACCCATTGTCTAAATAAACCAGTTTATTTGTCCATTCGCCTGCTGAAGATATCCTTGTTTTTTTTCCAGGTTTTGATAACTATGAATAAAGCTGCTATAAACCGTGCAGATTTTTGTGTGGACATAAGTTTCAACTTTTTGGGTAAATGCCAAGGAGCATGATTCCTGGATCTTACAGTAAGAGCATTTCAGTTTTCTAAGAAACTGCCAAACTGTCTTCCAAAGTGACTTTGCCATTTTGCATCCCCACATCCTTACCAGCACTTGTCAGCGTTGTAGAGTTTGACTATTCTAACAGGTGTGTAGTATCTCATATTAATTGTCAATTCACCAATAATACATGATGTCGAGCATCTTTTCATGTTTATTTGCCATCTGTACATCTTTTTTGGTGAGGTGTCCAGATCTTTTACCCTTTTTGAAATTGGGTGGTTCATTTTCTTACTGTTTCCAATATTTTCAAGTTACAAACAATCCCGATATGAATAAACTTGGACATATATATTTTTCTGTTTTTTGACCTGTATCTTCAGTAAATTCTTAGAAATAGGATTGCAGAGTCAAAAGATAAATTCATATGCAGTTTTGTTAGATGTTGTTAAATTTCCCCTGCAGAGGGTTAAAGCTGTTGGAAGAAGCAATCTACCATGTACCCCGAGTGTCCCTGCATATTCTTGTTGGGTAGCCCAAGAATGTCAGGCCCTGACTACTCTTTGCCTGAGTCATTTCTCGGTTCCCGTTGCATCTACCAGCACTGCAAGATGAAGTAATGTCTTCAGACAGACAGCAAGTTCGCTACGAAAGCACCGAATCCTTCACGTTCAATGTTCCTGTTTTGTAGTGCAGGCCACTGTGTTTAGGCATCCATCATCAGTCCCTGTGGGACTTGGGGAGAATGGGAAACTGACATGATCTAATACAAAGCTCTGGCGACAGCCTTTGCAGTGAGTAATACGGTCCTTTCCCTTGAAACCAGTAGTCTTGTATTTTCTGCTACTAACCATGAAAAATAAACAGCCTCTGGCTTATTAGCTTGTAAGTATGATTAAAACCTCAGATCCTACACAGTTCATGAGTTTCGGTGATGAAGATTGAATGCAGAGACATTGCTTTTTGACAAAAGGACAAAAGGACTCTGGGCCGGATTAGGGGATCTGAGGAGACTCCCGAGGATCTGGAAGCAAATGCTGCTGTTCAAGTGTGGTGTGGCAGGGTAAGCGTCCCACAGGGTCCCATTATATCTTTAGAGGCCAAGTGGGAAAAGGCAGGGTTGAGACAAGCTGCTCAAATGGACCTTAGTCGTTGTCCCTTCAGGTGGGCGAAGGAATGCTATGACAATGGGACAAATGGCAGTACATCTGCATCAGTAATGAAAAAGAATGAATTGTGGATTAGGCCACAGCTTGGGTGGCTTTCAAGGACATTATACTGTGTGACAGCAGGCAATTTCAAGGGGTCACCTGCTGTATGATTCCATTTGCACAGGCACACCTCGGAGGTGGTGTGGGTCCAGTTCCGGGCCACTGCAGTAAAGCAAGTTTCACAAGACAGTGAGTCATGATCTCTTTGCTGATGGAGGGGCTTGTCTTCAATTTGTAAAGCACGACATTTGTGAGGCGCACTAAAGCGAAGCTTACTATATGAGGCGTGCCTGTATACCTGCCTCAAAATAAAATTGCGGGATGGGGACCATATTAGGGGTCACCAGGGATTAGGGATGGAGAGGATTTGAGGAGTGGATGTGACATTAAAAGGGTTGAAGGAGAGAGATCTTTATAGTTAGGAAATAGTTCTGCTTCTTGATTGTGGCGATGTTGACATAAGTGTGTGTACATGTGAGAACACACGTGCTATACTCACACAGTTTTCTGGTATTGATAGGGACAGTAAGAAGTCAGGTAAGATGTAGCCATCGGGACCGTTAGGTGAGGGGTCCTGGGGAATCATTCTTTACAACTTCCTGTGAATCTATAATTATTTGAAAATAAAGGTTTTTTTTTTTTTAACCTTTCATATTTTCTAGAGTAATGGTTCTCAAACATTTTGGTCTTTCCACTCTTAAAATTGAGGACTCTGAAAGAACCTTTATTTATGTAGACTATATAAAAGCATTCAGCCGTTTAAAAAGAACGAACCCATTATATAGTAATATAATTTTGGGAAGATATATATTTTCCCAAAAAAAGATTAGCGAGGATGGTATTGTTTTAATCTGTGCAGATCTGTGTTAGTTTCTGCTTGGATTCTCAGGTGTGTTCATTGCGGCACGTCTCGCCAGCAGCCACCGTGACTGCAGCAGGACTGAGAACAAACCGAGTTAACCTGTGACACACACTTCTTCACACCCTAAACCTACCACCTTGGCCAATTCTAGAAACAGAAGAACAGACGACCACGCACTCTGCGTTAGGCACGAGAGCAATGACATTGCGCATCGCGGGGCCTCCGGACTATGTCGCTGTACGTTCATTCAGGAGCCTACGGGGACGAACGCTCCCACTAACATGTTAGTGTTACTACAAAAAGGCTTTGGCCTCACGGAACCCTAGAAAAAGTCATGGAGAGCCCAGCGTTTTGTGAGCCATGCTCTGGAATTCTGTCCTCGTATTCATTCATTGTGAACTTACGAAACTGCCATGCTTTTTTAATTATTTGTGTCTTAATTTGCCCGTTCCAGAAAAGTAGGCAATATTTTTCCTATTAGGTTAGAAAAGAACTTTCCAGGACGTTAGTAAGGTGGTGTGGATGAAATAATACCAATCTGGCTAAATTGTTCGGGGAGGTACTTGAGAGACATCCATGGAGACCTTGACCCTTTTGGGGGCAGGATCGGTTTTGATCTGGAGCTCGAAATCCAAAAGACCCTCCTTTCTAAAGGCTGGTTCTTTGAGGGTAGAAATTCTGTCGTCTTCATTTTCAGAGTCTCATTTCAGTTGCAGGTGTCAGTGTTTAAGGAAGTAAATGAGAGTGCTGGGGGCATTCGGGACTTGGCCGCCCGCCGCACGTCTAATTCAGAACCTGAGAATATGTCATAAGGAGACAAACTTCAGCGATGTGTGTTGGCTGCTCGTTGTGTAGTTTGGTTGTTTCTGTTCTAATATTCGGGATAATTATTACATTATTATTTTAAACTTATTTTTAGAATGGGAGAGCAACCTGTTTGCTCCTACTTGGAAAAGATTCTTTTGAAAAATATGGAGCTGATGGAAAAGAAACTTCTGGACTACATCGATCAGCGAATCTATAGACTCCAGGAGCACATAGATAATAAGGTGGCTTTGCTAATGGACGTGCTGCAGAACCCCAACTCCCCACCCGCTGGGACGCCTCTAAGACACTGTGACTCTGGAGAAAGACTTTCAAATGGAGAAAGATAAGTGCTCAGCGTGTGTAGTGCACTACAGATATTTATACATATTTATTACAAAGCCAAGGCCCAAAAAGTTGAGAGCAAGTGTGTAATGCCGTTTGAGGATCAGCCACGTACGTGATGATGTCGGTGTTCGTTGTAGTATACTCGGGTTGTAAATCCAGTACTGGCCACGGAGTTGATATGATACGGTCATGACTAGTCTTGTTTACACCGTTGTTCACTCGTACAGAATTTTGTGTACGCTTCTGTGTCATTTAAATGTTGAAAATTTTTGAGGATTTCTAATGCAGTTCATTAGTGTTTATTGTATATGCGTTGGAGAGAAGTGTATTTTTATTTAAAAAAGACCTTATTTCATAGTCTTAGGAGTATAAAAATAATGCTTAAGAGTACTTGATAATTTTTTCTTTTTCTTAATCATCATTCTTGGCAAATTGGATACTTAAGACTTGGAACCCTTAATTCAGTTCACTAACTTACATTTTGCTGTTTATATCAGAAAATGAATACGATGCAGTTTGGCATCTGTATACCTACACTGGGACCTTTATAGTGTATGTTTCAGCGTAGGGTACTAGGAAATAGGAAAGCGAAAATCAAAACTGGCTTATTCCTTGTATTATTGCTTCCTAGGGAATGATGTGAAATGAGAGAAGTCATCTTAGGGCTTGTTTGTTTGTTTGTTTGGTTCGTTTGTTGTGTTTTACTGGGCTGAGTGTTTATTGATGAGGGAACAATGCTGGCAAAGGTCCCGAGCGCTGGCAGGCCAGCAGGCACACGGGCCCGGTGCTCCCCGAAGTCATCTTGTTTTTCTTCAATTAACCCAGAACAGCCCCTTCTCTGAGCTGACACAGGTCCTTCCAGAGCCCTTCTCTGCACGTTGCCGTGGGAAGGGCCAGGCCCTGCCTGGGAGGAGCGAGGCCTGTGACTCGAGGAGGCGGCCGTTCTCGCTGGCAGACTGAATTTCAGAAATGACAACTGCGTATGTGTGTTGAATGGTAATATACTTGCATCTAAAAGAGAAATGCATCTATCTGGAAACTACTTGTCTTAAGTAAATAGGAATGTTTTATGTTCGTTGAATCTTTCCTTAAAATGTTTTATTTTTACAAGAGGGGTATTTTACACACTTTCACATTCTGGTGAATTTATTCTTTCAAACGAGGGCCGATTTATACATCTTTGTTCAATTCTATGATGGTGTGAAGGTAGCTCCGTGTAGGGAACGGTCTGACCACAGGCACCTGAGGATTCGCACATCACTCGTTCTAGGCTCGTGGGATATTCACCGCACATGCAGGTACGAGAGAGTATTTCCTTTGTCCTTCAGGAGAAACCTGCCTCGGTTCAGTTTTACGGCTTCTGGTGTTTGCAGCCTCTTCGTTGATTTACAAAACGCTTCCCTGTCATTGTAGCCACGTCACTACCTTCAGAGCAAGGACCATGAAGGAAAATAGATATAGACGGTTGAAAAACTACTGGTAGTTTCTTCTGCATGTATTTGAAGATGAAATATAATTGGGGAACAAGATCGCAGTCTTTTTAAAACGTTGTATTTGGCAATGTGGAATCTGATACATTAATGATGTCCCTACATGTTCTGTGAATTTCATGCATGCTGCGATTTTGTTAAATTGACATTTGTTAGGTACAGCACAGGGTTCTGGATGGAGCCATCCATGTCCAGCAGAGGGACCACGAGAGAAACTGAAGTCGAGAGAGAGGTTTTCACTCAGGTCGTGGAGGGGGCACCTGGCGTGCCTCGAGGGGCCACGCAGGGAGTGAGAGCTGGGTGCCGGCAGAGGGAGTTGGACCTGGGGCTTATACTTCAGTTGGGGTCCCTGGGTGGAGCGCTCTGGGCTGCCTGGAGGAAGGCTGGATTTGTCAATTCACACCATGAAGAGTGGAGGTTTGATAAGCTCCACGGCGGCCTCATTTCCGGGCACACGGGGGGCAGGTCGGGGAAGGCTTCATGATAAGGGAGGCCACCAGGAGCCTAGCCACCGGGGCCTCCGGGCTGTGATCTGTGGCGTGTGCGTGTACGAGGGTCCAGTGTCATTAAGGCCCCCTCAGGCCACTTGGCCAACGAAACGGATGCCAAAGCAGCGGGCGGGTGAGGGAAGAGGCTGTTTCGTTTCCGTGTTGTATCCTGAGTAGGGCTTCACCGGCAGTCCGCATCTAACGACGTTCGGAGAACGCCGGCACTGAGTGTCTGGAGGCCTAGCACGGACGAAAGGGCCCGGCTGTGTGAGGCAGGGAGGCGGACTCTGGGCTTCCGTCTAGGTCACGGGGCTCTTCTTCTCAGTGGGAAATCGTAAACTCACTCATAAGGACTTTCACCCAGGTCAGTATTTTTTGCCAAGTGCCCATCCAGTGACTGACCTGGTTCACACGGCTGCAAACACCGATACTGCAAAACTGTGAGGCTCAGGTGAGCAGAGCAGCCCGGATCCCTGACTGCCGGAGCGAGCCCGCGACCCCCCTTACTCGGCCCAGGTCCCATCTCTGTGACTCCCATGGCCCCTTCCGCTCAGCTCCCACGATGCTCATCTTTACCTTCGGACTCCTGCCTGGCTGAGGACCTTTGCCACGGTACCTGCCACGAGACGAGTCCAGTGTTCTCCATGGCAGGGGATCTCTCTCCGGGAGCCCTGTGCCCTCGGAGCTGACCTAGTGCTCCTGGCTCTGGCGGATACCAGCGTCTGCACGGACACTGTGCCCACAGACTTTGGCACAGGCCAAGGTTTGGAAACGGGTTCTGAATCTGCAAAACCCAAATGGAAGACGTCCATATGTTTAGTCTCAAAGACATGGCCCCATGTTATAAGATCTAAACAGAATTCACCATCAGGAAAAAGTTCATCTCCCTCAGACCCATCATAGTTCCCGTTCTTCCGAGGCTGCTGTGAAACTGCAGTGTGACCTTAGTTTTCAGATGCTTCGTGTTTGCATCTCAAGCATCTCGCACACTGTCCTTCCTGTTAAATCCCATGGCTTCTCTTTATTTTCTATTCTCTCTTTATATTGCAATATAATATTGCAAGCTAGTTGCCCCAAGTCCCAAGGTAGGTGATACACAAATTTAAGTACATTTATAACTAACAAAAACAGAAATACCCGAGGCAGGATTATTTTTAATATTGTATCTATTCAAAGTACATGTTATATAGTATATAAGATAATATAAAACACTATAAAATGACGAGTAATAAAACATCTACTAAGAAAAAAATATTGCTCATCAGGATATTTGTGTCCCCCCAAGTCAGAGCCCCTCATTTACATCACAGTAGCATGGTGGCTGGGGTTCAAAGTAGGCATACGAGTTACAATCGTTACATGTGTCATAACATTCGTTACATGGGTTACATGGGTTACACGAGTTGCATGGGTTACATGGGTTGCATGGGTTACATGGGTTGCATGGGTTGCATGAGTCATAACATTCGTTACATGTGTCATAACATTCGGGACATTCGGGACATTCGGTGCATTCGGTGCATTCGGTGCATTCGGTACAATCGTTACATTTGTTACATTCGTCGTAGCACAGGTTGGGACAGGACCCAATGGTAATGGCTGTGGCCGCCGTGTTGTCCTCGATGACCATGGCTGGATCATCGTTTAAGGTGAAACACACAGGAACCTTTGGAACTCTTAAGAAAAAACACACAACGCATGGAATTACAATCTTCCTTCTCAGTCCATTTGGTAACGAATCATCATCGGTGGAGCTGGGAACTTCGGGCTGGAGCCGGCCATACGCGGGCCACCAGCCCGCCCCCTCCCACTTCCTGTCTAGTTCCTGCCTCTCCTACGACTGCTGGAAACGTCAAGTCAGACCACAGAGAAGAAGGGAGAGTGACCGCCGGGGCGGGCGGGTCTGGTCGCCCAGGCCCGCCGAGTGCAGCGCGTGGTGGGGAGGGGGCTGGAGCTCACCTCCCGGCTCACGGCTTAGCTGCCCCAGCGCGGGGACGCCACTGCTTCGGACGCCTCGCCTCTCCCGTGTCTGAAAGGTCCTGCCCCCAGATTTAATTGTGTCTTGTCTGATCTACACTCCTTTGTCAGGTGTCTCCCAGGAGCTTCACGCAGCTCTGGCTCCCCACAGTCCGACGGGCCACCTCACTGTCCCCAAGGCCATTGGCAGTGACCCTGAGCGCACCCCGAGCGCCCCCCAGCTCAGGCAAGACATGGAGCGAGCCTGGCCTGAGGGGCCGTGGGGCGGAGACTCGCGGGCTCAGTCTCCCCGCAGTCTTCGGTCCGCAGTGCCGGGGACAGAGGGGCCAGCGGGCCGAGTCCACCCGCTGAGGGCGAAGCCCCGAGGTCAGCGACAGCCCAGCAGCGCAGACACACAGACCCCTGGCTGAGAACACTCACTTTTGAGCTCACAACCCCAAGCCAGAAAGGGAAGAAGCCAAGATTCTAGGCTCACCTGCCTTTGCGTTTCAAACCTGCCCACCCCCCACCTTCCTGACCTTGCCCAGCGCTCGGCCCCAGGGCAAGGAGAGACCCTGCTCCAGGGTCCCATTTGAGGGGTGTTACTCACTCTTATGTCACTTACTTCAAAGCCTTGGCCAATTTGTAGCAAAGACTGATGACAAAGGACATCAACACAAATGAGACGATCAGCAAGGCGACACCGATGGCGATGGCAATCTTGAAGTCAATCATCTTTCAGGCACCTGGGCAGAGAGTGCAGGTGAGTGGTGAACGTGGCTCCCTTCCCACCGCCCGCAACAACCTAGCTATGCCCCCTTCAGTGGGGGAAGAACCACCCTACGCCACAGGGCCTCATGGGCGACTCTTCCCAGGGAGGCCTAGGAGCCTCAGCCGCCGGCTGGGGAAAGGGTTTATTTGTGGATGAAAAGGGAGTGAAGTTCAAGGTCCAGAACAAAAGACATCAAGAGAGAAAATGGGAAGAATCTTTACCCTTCCATTGGCAGTGGCGTGCAGCTGTAAATAACAAACAGGCCTGCACTTGAGCAAATGGGTTTATTCCCAAACACCTGAGTCTCATGAAATATATTCACTGATAGTCAGGATTGACCCCCAGCTGACTCCTAGTAGCCTTTGTCTCTCATCCTCTCTCTCGGAGACCACAGGCCTTTCTGCCATTTTTCCTCCTTAATCTTTCCGAGAAATCCAATCTGTCTGTAATAAGCGAGTTGAGTCATCTAACACTCTGATACTGGGGAACCATGAGCCAGGAAAGGAGTATAAACAATGTGGCTGCTAAATATACTTAGTACAATTAAACCATCTAGATCTGGATAAAAGCCAGGTATAAAAACAAATACATATAAAAATTAAAAAAATAAAAAACTTGAAGGAACAGAGTATTTTATCAAACCTGTAATTTTAGAAAGGAGGCTCTCATCAGCCCTGTTAGGGGGAATTAAAAGCCAAGGTTGGAGAGCTCAGTTTGGAGGCGCAGCTACTGTCCAGCTCGGGCTTCTGGGCCATGGTCTGTGACATCATCTCCGTGGACACCAGCATGGTGTCCACAGGGTTCTGAATTCCGGTCCGTGCGCAGTTATAGTTTAGCTCCCATGAAACAGAACTGACATTTCAAATCACTTAATTCTAAGTCTTTACCTTTGCAGGTCTTACTTCCCTCCTGGTCATTTGTAGGATTTTACTGCTAATCACAAGCAAGTTTAAGATTTCAATTTTAAAGTTAAAAGAAAATGTAGGGAGGCTGAAAATACTCTTACACTTAAAAGTTCAGTTCTAGAAGACTGTTTAGACTTTGTGTTTAAGCCACACGATGAAACAATACGGAGCCATGTGCTAGGATTCAAGTATATGCTAATTGACATCGGAAGACTTTTACACTTTATAGGATAAATAAAATTTAACATAAATTTGAAGATTTAATGGGCTTTATTAAATGATTCGTGAATTGGGCGGCATCTCATCTAGCAAGCAGAGAGACCCTCCGAGGGTTATACAAGATGGAAGGCTTTTCATTGAAAAAATAAAATCTTCCGTTTGCTATAACATGGGTGGACCTAGAGAATATTATGCCAAGTGGAATAAGTCAGAGACAGAGAAAGACAAATACCACGATTTCATTTACATATGGAATCTGAAAAAACAAAATAAATGAACAAACGAAACTCACAGATACAGAGACCAAACCGATAGTTGGCGGATTGGGGCGGCGGGTCATGGAGACGGACGCAAAAGACGAGAGGGGTTAAGAGGTCGAGCTTCCGCTTATAAAAATGGTCACGGGGACGTAAAGCACAGCACGGGGGTACGGTCGCTAATACAATAGCCATGCATGGTGCCAGACGGGTGACTGTGTGTGGGACCAGACTCATCACGGTATCCGCTCTGTACACGAATGTCGAATCACCACGTTACATGCCTGACGCGAACGTGATAGTGTATGTCAACTATAATTTAAAAATAAATTTAGGAAAAAAAGGCAGAGGCCTTTACAGAAAGGCGGGTGGGACAAGGAAGTCACCGGCAGGAGAGAAGTGGGAGTTCACTGGCCGGAGGTGAGAGAGCAGGTGGGCACGCGCCCTCTGGCTGAGCGGCAGTGCTTGCGCCGACTGGCTGGTTGCTGGGCGGAGGGACCGCCTCCTCCCGCTGCAGTTCCTGACTGGGAGTTCGAGGGCCTGTCCTCCTGGGCGTCTGTCACTGACGTCTTCCTGTTTGGGTCAACTGAAGAGGAGTGGGAGGGCATGAGAACCTTTTCAATTTCAGTTGAAGTTTCCTTTATTAATTTTCACAACAGGTAAGATAAAAGCGTTACAGAAATGAAAGTTGAATCGCATACCTGTCGTAGTCAGGTGTGTGTGATTTCAGGTACTCACACCCAACCAATCTTGTAACATTAAATGAGACTCTAGGTGCACGCATGATGGCTTCGGTTTGTTTCTCTGCTCCTCCCTGCGAAATGTAACTGTAGTCCCTGAAACACATAGCAGAGGGCAAACAGAGAACTCTCAAAGTTGCAAACCGGCGAGGGCCCCCGGGGCTGGATGGGCAACGCAGGAGCAGGACAGAAGCGGGCGGGCCAGGCTTGCTGTTTCCCAACTCTGAATGTAGGGACAGAATGTGGCTCTGGTGGCTCTTTCCCGCTTGGATTCCACGCGAGTCCTGCCGAGAAGCCCAGGCTAGTCCAGCAACAGTGGCAAGGTGGATGGCGTGGGAGCCCCGCTGACGATAAGCGGCCAGGGGAAGTGCTCTGCTCCCTTGCTTGTCCCAAGGCTCCGCCACTAAGATACAGTGGGGTAGCCAGTTGGCAGCCCAAAGGGGATCCCTCTGTAACAAGTATCTTTGTCCCCACAGGCCAGACGTTCCCTTCTCCTATTTAGATGCACCAAATGGCTCTGGCCTGGGGAATCTCCTGCTCCTTCAGGCAGCATTGTCGGGACCTAGGAGCACCAGGGGCACCAGAGAAGCTAAGCAGATCAAAATAGTACTGTAAAGCCTTTGGACATTAAATTGTCACTGGAACCTCATCCCACAAAAGTAGATCAGGATCTGCATGCTAACCTAAGTGGGTGACTACATGATAAAAATAAAAGATTTAAATAGGATCTAGAGTCTCCTAATAGCCAAAATATCTAAGATTCAATGGAAAGTCACCTGTCAGACCAAGAACCAGAGACCAAGTAACACCAGAATAAGTAAAGATGACGAATTGGTGCCAATGGCAAGATGAGTCAAATGTTGGGAATTGTCTAAAAGGATTTAAAGCAGCCATCATAAAATGTCTTCAACAATTAACACCAAGAAATACCAGCAAAGAGATGGAAGTTAAAACAGAAGAACCAAATGGAAAACATAGAACTGAAAAGTAAGTTAACGGAAATTAAACAAAAACAAAAAACCTCACTGGATGGGCTTCAGAGCAGAAGAAGACAGCACTGAATTAGTGAACTAAAGGAATTTACCCAATCTGAACAAAAATTAACAAAGCCTCAGGGGCCTGTGGGACTATAACAAAAGAGCTAACATGTATGTCATCAGAGTCTTAGAGGAGAGGACAGAGAGAATGGAGCAGAAAGAATTTGTGAAGAAATATAGCTACGAACTTTTCAGATTTGGCAAAAGACACAAACTGACATTCAAGAAGCTGAGAAAACTCCAAGCAGGATAAACCTAAGGAAACCCATTGCAGACATGATAATCATTAAACTTCGAAAATTAAAGACAAAGAAACAAACCGGAAAGCAACCAGAGAAACACCACAGTACCTACAAGGGAATACAAGTTCAACACACCCGTAACTACGGAGGCCAGAGGGAAGGTGCACACAACATGTTCCAAGCGCTGAATGAAAACCACCGTCAACTTCAAATCCTATATCCAACGAAACTACCCTTCAGAAAGGAAAGGGGAAGAGACATTCTCAGATGATGAAAAAAGCTGAAAGAATTTGTTCTGAACAGATCTAGCCTGTAAAGGATGGTTAAAGGGCAAACAAAGGGACATGGCTGACGAAGGCGACGGGGATGCGGAGGGGTATTTTAGCCAGGATCGGCCAAGGAGTCCTTTCTAAGGAGGTGACATTTCAGCAGAGTCCTGGGAGAAAGAAGAGAGCAAAAAGAGGAGGTGTATTCCGGGCAGAGAAAAGGTTAACAGCGGAACCCCGGGGTGCAGTGGTTTGGTGTGTTCAAGGAACAGCGAAGGGGACGGGGTGACTGGGGTGAGACGCAGGAGGCGAGCGGGAAAAATTAGCCAATGACACAGTGTGGTGGGGGTTTCGAGCTCTGGCAAGTCTGGATTTTTTCCCAGCCTGTTCCAGAACACTTCTGGGCGATGTCAGCTGGGGTTTCAGGAAGGAATCCATATAACTTTGCAGAGCCTGTGCTCTTAATCGAGCACCAGCAGATGTCAAGCTGAGCGTGCATCCATGCCAACCGGAGGGCTTCACCAAACACAGATGGCGGCCTCCCCGCCGAGTTTCGGATTCAATGAGTCTGAGGTGGGGCCTGGGATCTGTATTTCAAGCGAGTTCCCAGGGGATGCTGATACTGCTGGTTCCTGAACCAGACCCGAGAACCACTGCTTAACATACCGTCATCACGTGCCGCCTAACGACGTTTTCTCGTCCACGATGGTCCGCACGCACGGTGGCGGCCCTGGACGAGTAAAATGGCGCTGAAAAGTTCCTATCATCGAGTGATGTCGTAAGCATCAAAATGTCACAGCCCAATGTCCTACCTGCTTGTGGCGATGTCGGCGTAAACGAGCCCACTGCACGGCCAGTCGTAGGAAAGTATAGCACCTGCAATTAACGATAACGCACAACTGATACTGGCCGATGTGTTTCCTGCATCTCGTTATGAGCGTACACTTCCCACGTACGCGTTTTGTGGTGAACGGTGCGCCGTGTCCCGCGGAGGCAGCTTCGTACGTCGCGCCTTCCTCTCTCGCTTGCATCGTTTTCTCTGGTGCTTGATTTAATCTTGTAAGTACTGCGGTCCGCTTCTCCTTTTTCGGCAAATTCAGGCAGTATTTTCTTATAAAATAATACTTTTAATAAAAAACTATGTATATGTAAACATGTGTATAGCAATTTATAAATAGGAGAAAATCAATGCCTATGAAATTCTGATATATATAAAATGTAGTATAGGTCCTCATTAACCTAGAAAAATGAAGAAATGAAAGACCAGGAATAAAATCCCATCTGAATTATTTGTACTATAATCATGACTACTCTGTTTTAATCACTTTATAAAACATAGCTAATATGTTCTACTTATAACTATGTTAAGGCGATTTATGAATCAAAGAGCACACCACAGCCACAGAAGCTGCACGACCATTGACAGAGGGCTCCGCTTGGAGCGAGACCTGTTTCTCCTGAGCGCTGGAGAAAAGGCACCTCGTGCCTACACGGTAGGGATAATTTAAGAAGAGCCTGTAAGAGTGACATCACCGGAGTCGGAGCGATTCGTAAATGAACAAACATCGTGTTTACTAGTCCTCATTTTAAGAATTAAATTCTCCCAAATAGGAAATGAGTACAAAACATCCTTTTTCATCTTAACAAATATTAGACCAAAAGTATTTCTGTTTATTCAACACATGTAGTTTCCAGGGTGGATGCATTTATTTTTTAGATGCAAGTATATTACCTTTCAACACACACACACAGTTGTCATTTCTGAAACTCAGTCTGCCAGCGAGGACGGCCACCTCGAGTCACAGGCCTCGCTCCTCCCAGGCAGGGCCTGGCCCTTCCCACGGCAACGTGCAGAGAAGGGCTCTGGAAGGACCTGTGTCAGCTCAGGGAAGGGGCGTTCCTTATACTTTCTAGGTTAACTGAAATAAAACAAGACGGCGTCTCTCATTTTGCCTCAATCGCTAAATCTAAAGTAATAACCCTAACAAGGAACAGGCAGGCCACTTCCGATGTTCGCTTTCCCATTACAGATACAGTATAATGGGACACAGAATCAACGGCTCCAATGGAAACAAATTTTACACATGTCAAACATCGCATCCAATCTTTTATCAAAATAAACAATATAAATATAATTTGGTGATCTGAAATTAAAGGCTGAAGTTTAAGTACTCAGTTTTCCAAGACAATCGATTAGAAAAAAGGAAAAAACAATCAAATACTCTAAGCATTTATCCATAACCCTAAAACATAAACTCTTGTCTAAATTAAAACAGTACTTCAAACACATTCACAATATGCATTAATGAACTACATTAGAAATCTGTAAAAATTTTAGACATTTAAACGACACAGACGTGTACATAAAATTCTGTAAGGGTGAACAACGGTGTAAACAAGACTAGTCATGACTGTATCATATCAACTCTGTGGCCAGTACTGGATGTACAAACCGAGTATACTAAAACAAACACCGACATCATCACGTACGTGGCTGATCCTCAAACGGCATTACACACTTGCTCTGAACTTTTTGGGCCTTGGCTTTGTAATAAATATGTATAAATATCTGTAGTGCACTGTACACGCTGAGCACTTATCTTTCTCCATTTGAAAGTCTTTCTCCAGAGTCACAATGTCTTAGAGGCGTCCCAGTGGGTGGGGAGTTGGGGTTCTGCAGCACGTCCATTAGCAAAGCCACCTTATTATCTATGTGCTCCTGGAGTCTATAGATTCGCTGATCGATGTAGTCCAGAAGTTTCTTTTCCATCAGCTCCATATTTTTCAAAAGAATCTTTTCCAAGTAGGAGCAAACAGGTTGCTCTCCCATTCTAAAAATAAGTTTAAAATAATAATGTAATAATTATCCCGAATATTAGAACAGAAACAACCAAACTACACAACGAGCAGCCAACACACATCGCTGAAGTTTGTCTCCTTATGACATATTCTCAGGTTCTGAATTAGACGTGCGGCGGGCGGCCAAGTCCCGAATGCCCACAGCACTCTCATTTACTTCCTTAAACACTGATGCCTACAACTGAAACGAGAATCTGAAAATGAAGACGACAGAATTTCTACCCTCAAAGAACCAGCCTTTAGAAAGGAGGGTCTTTTGGATTTCGAGCTCCAGATCAAAACCGATCCTGCCCCCAAAAGGGTCAAGGTCTCCATGGATGTCTCTCAAGTACCTCCCCGAACAATTTAGCCAGATTGGTATTATTTCATCCACACCACCTTACTAACGTCCTGGAAAGTTCTTTTCTAACCTAATAGGAAAAATATTGCCTACTTTTCTGGAACGGGCAAATTAAGACACAAATAATAAAAAAGCATGGCAGTTTCGTAAGTTCACAATGAATGAATACGAGGACAGAATTCCAGAGCATGGCTCACAAAACGCTGGGCTCTCCATGACTTTTTCTAGGGTTCCGTGAGGCCAAAGCCTTTTTGTAGTAACACTAACAGGTTAGCGGGAGCGCTCGTCCCCGTAGGCTCCTGAATGAACGTACAGTGACATAGTCCGGAGGCCCCGCGATGCGCAATGTCATTGCTCTCGTGCCTAACGCAGAGTGCGTGGTCGTCTGTTCTTCTGTTTCTAGAATTGGCCAAGGTGGTAGGTTTAGGGTGTGAAGAAGTGTGTGTCACAGGTTAACTCGGTTTGTTCTCAGTCCTGCTGCAGTCACGGTGGCTGCTGGCGAGACGTGCCGCAATGAACACACCTGAGAATCCAAGCAGAAACTAACACAGATCTGCACAGATTAAAACAATACCATCCTCGCTAATCTTTTTTTGGGAAAATATATATCTTCCCAAAATTATATTACTATATAATGGGTTCGTTCTTTTTAAACGGCTGAATGCTTTTATATAGTCTACATAAATAAAGGTTCTTTCAGAGTCCTCAATTTTAAGAGTGGAAAGACCAAAATGTTTGAGAACCATTACTCTAGAAAATATGAAAGGTTAAAAAAAACCCTTTATTTTCAAATAATTATAGATTCACAGGAAGTCGTAACGAATGATTCCCCAGGACCCCTCACCCGACGGTCCCGATGGCTACATCCTACCTGACTTCTTACTGTCCCTATCAACACCAGAAAACCGTGTGAGTATAGCACGTGTGTTCTCACACGTACACACACTCACGTCAACGTTGCCGTGACTGCCTTCCTGCTACCTCTCTATTGTCATGTCCACGGCCCCAATCCCCTTCGTTCCTCGAAACCTGAGAGCCACTAAGATGGTCTCTGTCTATACTTTTGAGATGACACGGTGGAATCATACAGTAGGTGACCCCTTGAGATTGTCTTGTCACACAGTATAATGTCCTCGAGAGCCACCCGAGCTGTGGCGGCACCCACAATTCATTCCTTTTCATTACTGATACAGATGTACTGCCATTTGTTTAACTACTCATATATTTTAGGATATACTGGAGTCATGAGAAAGGATAAGAGCCTGTACACTAGAAATAATCAAGATCTGAAAAACGTTTGATGACTCCAAAATTAGCTTACGTCACACAAGATCTACACAGAAAATCTTGTGATGGTTTGTCTAGCACAATGAGACAAAAAGTGCATATTACTGTCCACAGTTCCTCTCCATTCACACAGAGAACTTTCTACTGCAGCCCTGAATGATGCTGGTGTGCCTTCCACAAAATGCCCGAGAAGGGCCACACCTCCAGGTCCAGGCGCGTCTTTCAAAGCCATGCATTCTACTCTGTAGAGCATCTATTTCATGTAAGTGTTTTAACGGTAAAATGTAAAAGCTCCTAAAATTATCTCTGGAAACATTTTCAGGCAGTAGTTCTTGAAACAAGAGCTCATCTCCAGCTGATTCTCCATCTGCCAAATCTGAATCATGTGTGTATTACATACTTACCCAACACCAACGATGCCTTCGACGGGCTTGGTGACGTTTTCTGGCCACTGGGTGTTACGCCCCACCCGGAGATGGTTAAATTGACCACACAGATTCTGGAGAAAAGGCAGCAACTCAGAGTTAGGTACACTGGAGCTGTCGCCCGCTTTCTTTGGCAGGAAAGAAGATGCTGTGTTCTGAAGATCACTCTCACGGAGAGAATGGTTTGGCGGCACGGTTTTACACTCCTCGAGGCTGGGAGTATGTCCTCCGCCAGGTGGCCGTGTACGCCCATCCACGTAAGCTTTTAAGTCTTCGGTCACGTTCCCAGGTGTCAGCCCAGCTCTACCAGGGAAAGGTGCTGAGGACGACCCGCCGAGGGCGCCTGGAGGAGACGGCGATCTGAGGTCAGCCACGCGCCTGCACACAGCACGTCCCCATGCCGACTGGAGCTGCTCCCCGATGGCAGCACGATTCTGAGTGAGGTGAACGAGTAAACGTTACTCTTCACATAGTGACAATGACAGCCAACCCTGGGGTCATCACTACGAGTCGGGCAATGGGCATTCTTGCATCTGATCTTCAAACACCCATGTGAAGGAAGCTATGCTTTCCAGTGATGTTAAGTTGAGGACACCGAGGTTAAAGGTCCTTGGCCAAGGCGACACGACCCATGAGTGGCAGAACCAGGCCATGCACCCCCAGAGTCAGAGCTGTTAACCACCTGACTGTAGCTTTTCCTCATGAAAATATTAAAAAAATCTTAGTGTGCTTAGTAAAATTGTGTTGGGATATTTTAATATTTCCACCACCAAGGCCTCCTTACTTCATGGCAGTGAGATGCAGTACTCTCAACTGACTCAGTGGTGGAGAATTTTCGTAGAATTAAATGTCATCTGTCAACTTTCACAGTTAGGAAGCCAGCCTAAGGCAATCTCTAGCAACTAATTTTTCATGGAAGATACCGAGGTTGTTATATACTTAAAGTCTGATGTTCTCTGGGCACGGTGTGACATTTTCCATGACTAAAATGAGCTACCTTGAGCCATGTCTGCTTTAATAATTTGTAGGATAATAGATTATGTTCTGTGGCCTCCACTCAACTGGGTATGCTGTTCTATCTTCAGAGACAATCCTGGCTCACTCGTGGGAGGTGACACCGTGTCTCATGCAGGGGCATGTTCTTGCTATGCTCTTTGCTTTTTCCACAAAAGAAAAGCAAAGCCACCTCTCGCCTAGTTAACTGGTAAGTTCTCTGGCGCTACCCTGAGTTCAAAACCTAGACCGCTACCCAAGGGCCTCACCAGGGGGTGTCATTACAGACCTCATGTTTCTCACTTCCTAGTGTGAGGGACTGAGAAAAGAATTATGCAGGATTAGCTGGAAAACTCTGTCCATTTTCTAGATATTCTGAAAAACGTTTCCTGGATTAAGCCGGTCCCAAATTCATTCATTCAGCAAATATTCACCGGAAATCTACTCTGCTTTAGGTACTGTTTCAGGCATGGAAATAAGACAGTGAACGAAACAAATGAAAATCGCTGATCTGTGGACCCTCTGACCTAAGGGAGCAGGGAGAGACAGACAACAACGAAAGACAGGAAACCTATCTCGCAGATGGAGATGGTGATGAATAATACTTAAGGGAAAAACAAAGCAGGAGGGGGGATGGTGAGAGCCGGGGGGTGGTGAGAGCCAGGGCCGGTGCTGGGGCCAGGGGGAGGCGTCTCCATGCAAAGTCGTCCCCAGAACTGCGCTCTGGAGAGATGTTCTTCATAAAGAAAGGCTACTTCCCTCCACTGCATGTAAGTTTTGCACAAAGCTTCAGTTATTGCTAGAAGGGGAACTATGCACGATGATATTTACAGAATG
Organism: Rousettus aegyptiacus; assembly: GCF_014176215.1. Taxonomy (NCBI): domain Eukaryota; kingdom Metazoa; phylum Chordata; class Mammalia; order Chiroptera; family Pteropodidae; genus Rousettus; species Rousettus aegyptiacus. Next base: position 55,059,549 of record NW_023416309.1, on the reverse strand, counting down.
TTAAACTCGGACCAGTCTCCTGTGCTGGTCATGATGGCGAAGCTCAATTACTTCTGGTGGTGGCAGAATACTGCAAAAGACTTTATGATAGAAAAATTGAAAATTCTATACCAACGGCAATTGTACTTGTAGTGGAATCAATGTCAAAACTGTGCATGACAATTAATTTGGCAGAAATTTTAATTAAAAAAATCCAAAGGCAAATTAGGTATTTGCTGTGGGAGGCTCTATGATCCAGCCCCAACCTACTTTAAACTTCCCCCGGCACTTCTCTGCTCCCGAGAAACGAACTTCTATTCACTTCCCAGCTGTATCCAGTCCTTCTAGCACTGAAGGTTTAATGCACACTATTTTCTATCTGTGAAACTGCATCCCTCCAAATTCCATGCCTAATTCCATGCTTCTTCCTTGGATGCCTAGAAACATGAAACTAAAATCCTTAAAGACAGGCTATAGAGCGCTGATCTCTGAATCTTCTAAAGTGCTCAAAACAGAGCCTTCTTCACTGAGCAGGTGCTTAATAAATACTCGCTGAATGAATGAGTCAATTCACGAAAAATCATAAAGTCTGTAAAAAAAATTTTGTAAGAGGGTAGGTCTACAGAATGCTATTTTTATAAAAGTTAATAAAGGTAACTGTCAAATCAATAATAAAAGTTCACAGAAAAATTTAAGTCACTACATGTCCTCATAGAAAGCCGTCATTCTGAAATTTTTAAAGGTGTCTGGAAAGAAACCCATCTCTACTTACCTGCTGCTGAAATCTAACCATACTCATCAATTGCTGAGCTCCAGGTGATAACTTTGACCCCATGGACTCCATGATGGTTTGGACTCTCTCAAGGTCTATCCTTGATCCTAGAGCAGGAGAGCTCGTTGAAGAACTTCCTACAACTGGCCTCACATGTACCACAACTTTACTGATGAACACACACTGCTTCTCACCAAAGGAGAGCAACTGTTAAAAAACAGAAGTTCCAGGAAATAATATTAAACAACGATCACAATTCAAGATCACCGTTTTTGTATAAACTAGCAATAGTGAGGTGTTCAGAAAAGCAAATATAAACTTTAAATACATTTTCATGTTTTCTCTATAATTGTATTGGTCAGTACTTCCAATTTATTATGAGGCTCAAGAGAACTATCTGTGTAAAAAAGAATGCCATTTTCAAATGGAAAAAATACATAGGCTATACAAAGGGCCTGAAATAAAGTTTCACTTACTTAAGGAATTAAATAAACTATACTGAATCTGGAAAGCTTAACACACCATAGCTAGCTATAATGTAATACAAAATAAAGCTATTCAGAAGGACTTCCAAAGTATTTACTGAAATAATAAATATAAGTCAGTCCTTTAGAATTTAGAATAAGGGAAAATCAAGACGGTCTAACATAACCTGCTGGTTCGCACACAAAAAGACGAGGTCAGTGGTGATTTTCTAACTTGTTAAAGGATTACCCAGTTAGCAAAAGTCAAGCTTGGAACTTGGCTCTTCTGGCTTCTACCGCAGGGTCCTATCCAATGCTTTCTGCTGCCTCTTTTCATCCATGTTTCTGAACCAAAATACGTTTCACATGTGATGTGGACAACAGAGTAGTGAGGTGGAAAGGGAACGGCATGTCGAACAAGACGGACCTGAGTTCACTGGTGCCTGTGCTACTTAGGGCCTGTATGACCCTGAGAGCAAAGGCCAAAAGCTAAGTCAGAAATACGACGAGGGAAGGCGAGAACAATTTCACACGGCCGTTGTGAGGATTATGTGTTGAAATCCCCAGCACCCACCACTCAGGAATTGTTCAAAAATATGCATCAGTAACAATTATTTCTAATTTTCATACACTATTGACCCAGAATAAGCTTCAGTAGGTTCAGGATTTCCCTAAACGAAACGGCCCTTTATACTCCCATGTACTTCCACAGCACAGTTGCAAAAAACACTTAGCTTCAGAGACACACAAGGAACCAACTGTAAGCAACATGAAGACACAGGTCAAACTAGACCCAGGAGCCCAGTACTCTGAATGGGGCAGCAGAGAGATGACTGTCCTCAACAATTAAGGAACCTTTCCTTAAATGTATACACCTACCTCCAAACCTCCCTGCCGTCCCCTCTCTGCTTCTCAAGCCCATAGCCTTTCTCACCGCTCAATACTGTACATATTTACTCGCTGAGTCAGCCTACTGTCTGTCCACCCCACTGAAACGGAAGCGGCATGAGAGCAGTCACTCCGGTTCACGATACTGCCGCTAATTCCTCCGTGCCTAGTAGAGTATCCATCATTAGTAGGCACTCAAAAATTTGAATGAATACTTCATGTCAAATGAATCATTCTATTTAAATAAATTTGGAAGCTATTAACATATACTATCTAAAACAACATCTTGGAATAATTGGTTTGTAAATTTGCAACCTGACTGCTATGAAAATCGCTTACTTCTTTTCTTATTCTAAAGTCTTGTAACCCCAAATGAAGTAATGTGGAGATAAAAAGGTTACGATGATTTATTTTTTAAATTTTTTTTTAAAAAGCTTTATTGAGATAATTTACACTGAACCCATTTAAATGTATAATTCAATTCAGTGGATTTGAGTATATTCACAGAGTTGTGTAACCACCACGATTTCAGAATATCGCTCTAAAAAGCAACCTTGTACCACTGGCGGTCACTCCCTACCCTCCACTTCCCTCCCCGGCCCTAGACAACTAATCGACTTTCATTCTCTTGGATTTGTCTATTCTGGATGTTTCTCTTATACATGGAATCATACAATAAGTGGTCCTTTGTGACTGACTTTCATACAGTGTAATGTTTTCAAGGCTCATCCAGGTTTGTAATATGTATCAGTAACCCACTGCTTTCTATGACTAAATACCATGTTTTGTTTATCTTTTCATTAGGTGATGGATAGTAGGGTTGTTTCTACCTTTTGGTTATCAGAAATGATGATACTATGAACATTCATGTTACACAGTAAGGGTTCATCTTTCTTAGCACTCAGATTGCTCTGTGAGGTAGTTCCAGAGATAAGGAGATCTGCCCACTGTCACTCAGCTGGTAGGCAAGGAGGCAGAGTATTCTGGGCTTATGCCATCTAGCTTACTACCCTTTCTCTAGACTTCAGACACACCACAGACGTTCACCTGTGATATTTTTCATACTCAAGATACCAGTTCAAGTCCCTTTAACTTTCAGGTGCTCTTTCTATAACCTCTACTTCTCTTCCATTTTTCTTGACATAATGGAGCCAAAACTGCTTGCGGTAATCTTGACACTATAGTTTTATATAAAGATAACCAGGTGCAAAGTTGGACTAACTGTATTACCAAACCAACCCAAAATAAGTACAATTCATACAAAACATTTGCAGTTGTCAAGTTAGTTAGAATTTAGTGATACTTACCTTTATTTTACAAGCAAGAGTGGAGGACTCTAATTTTAAATATTTTTTGTAGAAAATAATTTCATGTTCACTAAAAATAAAATAGAATTTAAATTACTTTTACTTTTATTATCATTTTTAATAGAAACATTTAAAAATGAATTGTTTCTAGGTCATTCCTTAAACCCTCAATTTGTTTGGCAAGGGACAAAGAATTGGGGGTCCCTACTCAAGTGACCTCATTACCAACATTGTGTCTCTTCTTTCTACATTTGTGAGAGAATTAAATGAGATAAGCTATATAAAATCATGTAGTGCAGAGCATATAGTAAAGGTCAGTAAGTCTAGCTTTTATTTCCGATATGCGCACACAGTCCATATGTTGAGTTATACTAAAGTGAGATTAGGGTAGAATTTTTGTGGAAGAGGCTGAAGAAAAATCAAACTACAACAGCTGAATTGTGGATTAAATAGGCTGCTATGGTACATGCTTGGGCCCGTTTACCATTTGTTATGGACTTCTTTCCAAAAAAAAATGTGTTCAAAGTTCCAGACCGGCAGATAAATTAACATTTGGAGAACACACCATTGTGAGTTCACGGAGAGAGTGAGGCAGCAGTAACAAAGGCCACACTCCAGTTGACGACACAGTCCCACTGGCTAAGTGACCCTCTACCTGGTCACTTCCCCTGTACCAGCCCTAAATTTCCATGTTTATAAAAATGAGAAAGCTTATCTAGATTATCCTGAAGATCCCTTAAAGGTAAAGTTCTATTCCTGCTGGTATATTTTTTTTAATCTTCTCTCCCCTAACATCTGGCACCAATGTCAGAGAATTAATAAATATTGCAAAAGCTGAGGAAAATAAGACTACTTCGAAAGAACACTTCTGCATTAAGCAGCCACAAACCTGTTATCCAGAACATTACACACATTCTCGCCCCTACTGGTTCCACAGTACTCCTCTCCCAAGTATACTTCCATATTTCTTGCTGAACTTAAAACGCCCACAGAAACGATTTCTTCACCTCCATTAGGCTCACATCTCAGGTAAAGGAAGCAGGGGTTTTCATCTTGGCTGTTGAGGCTCCTTTTCAAAATCACCAGATCCTGGCTGAAAAGAAAATTAAGAATATTGTAGAGCCTAGTCCTCTGAACTCCGTTATTAACCCACTTATTAGGCCACAGGGGTTGACATTTTATCCAATTCATATCCTTTTGCAGCGCAAGAGCTGTGCAACGCAACCAACGAATGCTCAACACACAATTTATAAGGAAATGTTTTACACATAACGGCTTTCCACTCTATTTTTCCCTTGACCTTTACATTCTAAGCGACTGCCTGTATCAGTCTCTCCAGTTAAATGCATTAACTGGACATCCAGTGAACTAAGACCAGATCAGAAGTGGGGGTCGGGGACGAGGGAGCAGATTGGAATAAAGGACAAAAGTGTGTCTTTTTCAAAATTAAGAGGATGGTAATTCTCGACGGTTGGAATTCTTTTTACGCCTAATTGGCCGAAAGGAGGTTTTTGTTTGGAGGGGGCGGATTCTGATTTGGACAGGGGGCCTCGTGAGCTGACATAACGGACATAGGGATGTGTTTGAAACGCCGAGTTTCCAGGTGTCGGGCCCCCACTCCCCAGCGCCCGACACTCACGCACCCGCAGTAACCGCCGCCTTCTCGCCCTCCCGTCCCCGCGGCCTGCCCCTCGCCGACGCCGGCCCGGGCTCCCCGCACAGACCGGTGACCAGCTCCGCTCCCGGATCCCGGGCCCACACCCTCTTCCCTCACGGCCCCCGGCTCCTCTCACGGCTCCCCCAGCGGCGTGGCTGTCACGGAGCCGCAACTCCCGACTCCGCCCGCCAAGCGCACCCTGGGGCAGGCGGCGCCGGCAACTGCTCCCAGTCGAAGTCGTGGGCGCTGAGACCAGTTCCGGTGACATGGAGGCTCTGGGCCAGAGCCCCGCATGTGGCATCCCAGGAAGAGACCAGCGTCGGGCCACCCGTCAGTCCCCCGTCCTCAACCCGGGTCTCCATTCGATCGCCTCCAGGCCAGGCCAAGCCCGGAACCTCTCTTCCGGCGCTCGCGTTTCCGCCAGGGCAGAGGGGAGAATATCAAGCAGTGCCACTTCCGGCCCGTCCTGCTTTAATCCGAGGAGCCGCGGCTTCTCGCGTCTGCGGGGAGAGAACCAGCTACTGTAGACACGCATGCGCGCGCCGGCCAGATTCAGCAGCCGCGTTCAAAACCTGCCGGGGAGATTTCAAGGGCGGAGCGCCGACGGACGGAGCATGCGCACTGGCAGCACCTCGTCCTGCCGCTGGAGCTCGCGCAGGCGCAGTGTGGTGGGCGGGTGTTCCACTTTGTCCTGGGAGGAAAAGTAGGTGATCGATGGCGGTTGCTGGGCGGCCTGGGAGAGTTGGTCCAGGGACGAGAGTCTGTCGTCAGGGAGGTGTGGTGTTGTCGGTCTGCACGGCCCGGCGGACGCCCCCCGTCCACCCTCGCGGTCCCGGAGCGGGGCCTCCCACTAACAGCGGTGGTGTGCGCGGCGGCTTGGCATTTTCTTTTTACTCCTCCTCCTCTGCCCACGGACGTCTGACCTTAGACGGTGGTTCAGTGGAGGTTGGCAGGGTGGCCTTACCGGGCGGAGGTTTGCACGGAGCCATGGGGCGGTACTGGGGACATGGCGGGTGGTGTCAGCAAGGAGGCTTGGGGCACGCAGGGGTCTTTGCGACATCTCCATCCTAGCTGACGCCGGCCTGAGGCAGTGGCACGGGCGAGATGAAGACCTCGTGCCCTCGGGCCTCAGGGACAGGGATGGCGGGGTTGGACGGAGGGTGGAGAAAGGCCACAGGTGGGACCACACCGCCGGATCTGCACCCTTGGCCCCCACAAGAGCGAGCAGGAACGGGGCCTCGGGTCTCTGGTACACTAGAGTATGAGCTGGGATGTTAAGGGTGTGGGAAGGCGGGTCAGAGAGCACTTTCTGGATGCCCCCGTGAGATAGGAAGGTAGATGAGGATGCCTCTTTGCTCCTTTTTCTCAGCCTCACCTTTTAAAAATACAATGGAAATTAGATTCAAATAAAATTGGAATGTCAGCATTCTTCAATTTCGAGCTGTCACTTGTGTATTTAATGGTGGTATTCTGTGTAGAAAATAGAAATCGTACTTTGCCAAACCAGTTTTGTCCGTATAGAACTTCTTGATTTGGGTTTCTGTTTCAGTCCAAATAATTCTTTAGTTTTTTAGTTGGTATATTAGGATATGTACCTAATGAGGCTACAGTGTCTCATTCTTTTTACCTGTAGAGCCATGCAAGAAAAATTATGAATGTATTTTTTTATCCGGGGTCTATATGAGATGTATTTACCAAGTGTGAAGGAGAAACTGCAACAAAGATCTGACACGTATAGAATTCATAAAGTTAAAAGTCCTTAATTGTTAATGTCCTAGTTTTTTGTGATTGCAAGGATTAGTACCCCAGAATAATTCTAGGTTGTCTACAGTAGTAAATTTGTCCTGCCTCTTGTGGTCATAAGTTAACTTTGATTCATGTGAACCTGTTTGAAAGTCCAAGGAAAAATAGGCTCTTCTTCAGAAATGCCAATCTGAAATTTAATGAGCAAGATTAATATTGTCAGTTGGATCTTGACTTCCTTCAATAAAGCTGAAAGACCATAGGTCAGAAGACTGAAGACCCCTATAACCTCCTTTCATTTCTATATATCCCATAAAAGAAAGTCTTGGGTTGTTTGTTTTTTTTCCTTTTTAAAGAACTCCCTCCTACCCTTTTTTCCATCTCTGCCCCTTTTGTTCTCAAGCTCTCACTCTCACCTGGACAATTCCAGGAGTTTCTTTACTGGTCATTAGCCTTCATTTTCATCACTTCTGTGTCGTGATCTGTATTATCCTCTCATTCTGGAGCTTGCTGGCCCTGAGTCACCATCGCCTTTACTCATTAGCATTGTACACAAAGCCTTTTGTAGTCTGACTCCTCCTGCCTGCCTCCCAGTCTCCTCTCCCTTTGCACATACGTTTTCGATAGCAGGGAAAATTCTGCTTATCATTCAAAACCAAGCACAGACATCCATCGTGCTGTAGAACTAACCACTAATTCCTCTGGACTGCACTTGGTCGTCTTAGGTACTGCAATTCTCTTGTGGTTTGGGACTTAATAAAGTAATCTGACATTTGTGTCTGCTGCCATCTGTATGATTATTGAGATTGGGAATTATTTTAGACCCGGTAGAGGTATTGAGAATAGGTTTGTGGTATAGAATTGATAGGAGTAGCATCAGAGGTTGTTTGAGAACTTTATCGAAGAACAACAGAAAAAGAAATCAGTAAATTCAGTCTTACACTTTCAAAGCCAGGGTGATTGTGGTAGTGTGGAGGTGACCTCCATTTTAATCTGTGAAATTATTCTCGTCATGAGCTGCCGATGTTATCTCTTGCTTTATTTCATTGAAATAAAAATTATTTTCGTAACCTTTTCACCAGTATCACAATGTGATTTTCTGCTTACCTATTTTAAAGAGCAGCTTATTATGAACGTGGTATTTACAGTGGGAATCACAACTATTTAACCATGTCTCGTAGCACAGTTCTGGGACCCTTTATAGCTCTTGATATGCTCCAAAGAGTATTGTATTGGCATGCATTTATATGACTAATTAAAAAAAAATCAACACTCCTGGTTTCAGCTTTGACTGGAAAAGAACTGAGAATTATCACAACTATCCTTACAAGAAAAAAACGGAACAAACTGAAAATCAATGACTTAAAAAATCTACCAGATAATGTATGTAATGGCAAATGACCACTCAGAAAACTGGAGAGACAGGTGAATCCAGAAAATCACAGTTGAGATCAGTTTACCAGGAATGATCCGAGGGACTAACCAGTGGGAACACGTAAATGGTCATTGTGAGAAACCTCCAAACTAAAATCTCATCTCACGATGCATTCACTAGTCATGTTATCGTTGAACATCATTATTGAACATCTGTCTATAAGACATTCTCTTTCCCATCACCTTGTTTTATTATTTTCTAAGCAAATATAATTTGAATTATTTATTTTGGTTCATTTACTGTGTCTTCTCTGCTTAAAATATAAATTCCATGAAAGCAGAGATTGTAACTCTAATTTTCATTTTGATATTTCCAGTCCCTGGAACAAGCATTTTATAAGTCTGGAGAAGAAAGAAAAAAAAGAAAAAATATATATGACACCATTAACAGTGATCGTCTATGAGTAGTTGGGATTATAGAATTTTTATTACCTTTCTGATTTTTTATTTTTCTGTAATAAGCACATGTTCCTCTTACAGTGAGTTATTTTTAGGTTAAAAAAAAAAAACATGAATAAAAGGTCTTTGTCCTAAGGACATCACTCTTCAGCCAAAAATAAAACAAAACGTTTATTCCGTTATACGTGAAAATTACAAATCAGAAGTTGGGTTTCCTTACAAACTGATTATTTTTTTTCTATTCTTCTGTTCTTCAGTTACAACCATCTTCCTTCAGCCTTTAATATACTCTGCTTTTTTAAGGATTACATATGAAGAAATCATAATGATTTTTCTCCTCAGGTGTCAAAATGGGAGGAACCAGTTGCTAGCTGATTACTTTGTAATGGGATAACTTCTCAGAATTCGCCACATGATCGTGTGGGGGTTGCGTGTGGAAGGCATACTCCCACTCACCGCAAGGGCCGCTGACACTCCTTCATGCCCTCATGGTCACCAAGCAAATCAAGTTGCAGGGCCGGCCTCGGAGGGGCCAAGCTGAAGGAAGCCCACAAAGCCTTGATGCTGCTACTTAATTTCAATAACCACCGTTGGACGCTAGAAAGACCAGATAAAAAAGCATAAGAATCATCTTTTCCACTTCGGTGGGTCAAGGCCTGTTTCGTCATGCGGATATGTAGCTCTCCGGCCACGTGGGGGAGTGTGGGAAGGGATCCAGCTGCTCTTACTTACCTACAGGTGACAGTAACGTCCACAAAATAATGACTGATGTCCCGCTGACCGATGGCTGCCTGCCTGGCACTGACTCTTATATTTAATCCTCTCAGAGACCCTATGAGGTAAATCATTATTATATGTATGATACCATAGGGAGGTTGAGAACGTAACCCAACCTGCACAGCTAGTAAGGAAGAGGGCCAGGAATTGAACTCAGCTAATCTGGTTCCAGAGGCAGGCTATTACAAATCACCAAACCAATGGTTATCAAGCTGTTTACGCTAGGATCGACTTCAGAGCTTTTAAAATACTATTTTTTAGAACAATTTTATACTAAAAAGTCAAGCAGATAAGACAACGTTCCCACATGCTCACTCTGCTGCAGTTTCCCCTATTAATTAACATCCTGCATCCCTGCGGTACACTTGTCAAAATTAATGAGTCAGTATTGGTACGTTTTAAACCAAACTCCACAATTTAAGTTTGTTTTTACTCTCTGTGTTCCACAGTTCAATGGGTTTTGACAAATGCATAATGACACGCATCCACTCTTACAGGGTCATAGAGATACTGAATAGTTTTGCCCTAAAAATCCTCCGTGCTTTGCATATTCTATACTACCCCGTCCATCCCCCCACTCCCCACTCCAGCCTCTGGCAACCACTCTCTCTATTGTCCCTATAGATTTGCCCTTTCCAGTGTATCATGTCATTGGAATCATAAAGTAGCCTCACGCTGTAGCCTAAGTGAAAGAAGATGCTTCTTTAGCAATGTACGTAAGGTTTATCCTATTTGTGTGTGTATGTATGGCTCGATAGCTCATTTTTGGGGGCACCAAATAATATCCCATTGTATGAATATTCGTTTATCGATTCACCTTTTTAAAATGTCTTAGTTGCCTTTAGTTTTTGTCAATTATGAATAAAGCTACTATAAAAATTCACATGCATGTTTCTGTATGCACATAGGTTTTCAACTTAATTGGGTAAATACCTAGGAGGTCATACGGTAAGACTATTTGGGGGGAAAAATATGAAATGGAGACAAATTTCAATTTATGCAAACTTTACAATGCATATGGCGAATAGTTAAGTAGAAAAATTTCAAAAAAATACAAAATTTATAGAACTAATAAGTGAGCTTAGCAATAGTATAAAAAGTTCATTGCTCCTGATGCCAGCAATGAACACTTGGGATTTGGAACTGAAAAAAATATATTACAACAGCACCAAAAATAAAAAGTTCTAGGGTACAAATCTAAAACTTTAGGCGATGTATACTAAAAACTATAAAACATCGATGACATTAATCAATATCTAAAATTGAGAGAGATCCTATGTTCATGGATAGAAAGACTCAATATTTTAAGGTGTCGACTTTCTTCAATTTGATACACAGATTCAGTGCAGAAAGTTTTTGGTAGATATTTACAAGCTGATTCTCAAATGTATATGGAAAAGCAAAGGAATTATAATAGCCACACAATTCTGAAAAAGGACAAAGATTGAGGACTCATACTATCAGTTTCAAGACTTATTTTGAAACTACAATAATAGAGGGATTGGAAAATGATAGACATTGATCAATGGAACAGAAAAGAAACCCGCAAATAGATCCCCAGAAGCGGCTGTGTTTTGCAAAAAGGCAGCTCAATGGAGGAAGCGTAGTTGTTTGAAACCAATTGAATATCCACATGCAAAAAAAAAAAAAAAAAAAAGTCAACATATACCTCATACAAAAATTAAAGCAAGTTAAGTATAGACCTAAATGTAAAACAGAAAACTACAAAACATGTAGAAAATAAGATATTTGTGTGACCTTGGGTTTGGCAATACTTTTTGATATGATGCCAAAAATACAATGTATTGAAAGGAAAAAATGGATAAATTGGAAATTATTCTAATTGAAAACTTTTTGCTCTATGGAAGACACCCATAAAAGAATGAAAAGACGTTTTAGTGTAGAGCAAGATGACAGAACAGGAAGCCCTGGACCCTCTTTTCCCCAGTGGACAGGTCAGAAAGGAATGGGGATGATATATTCGAAGCACTGAAAGGAAAAAAAAAAAAAAACCCTGCTAACCAAGAATGCTGTACCTGGCAAATACGAAGGAGACATAGGATTTTCCCAGACAAAGAAAAGGTGAGAGGTCGCTACCGGACCTGCCTTACAAGAAATGCTGAGTTCTTCACGTTGAAATGAAAGCATACTAAACGGCAATGCAAAAGCATATGAAACTGGAAAACTCATAGACAAATACAGTGTACTGTAATACTTTTACTAGTATAAAAGTTGAAAGTCTTAAGTCAAAATATCATGGGCATACAATATAAAAAGATGTAAATTGTGACAATAACAAAGTGTGGGGGAGTAAACATGTAGCGTTTTTGTATATAATCATAGTTATCAGCTTAAAGTAGACAATAATGTTTTATGTAAGCCCCATGGTAATCACAAAGTATATACCTACACGAGATACACGAAAGAAAAGTAGAAAGGAATCAAAGGATATTGTTTCAAGAATGTGCATGTCGGTTATGGTACAGTAAAGTCAGTGTGGCACAGGAGGCCATGGGAATGAGGCTCGGGAGGAAGAAGTTTATTATAACCACAGGTTCGGGGGAGGGGCAACCGCATGCCACGCAGTGACAAGGGCTGCAGCCCTCCCCGCTCCCTGTTCTGCCTCAGGGACTGAACCTCAGGAGCAGCAAAAGATGGAGCTGAAATCCCACCTGCCTGCTTTCGGCAATGCCCCAAGGCTTCCAGCCGGTGTAAAATGCCCTCTTGCATCTGGGCTCAATTCTGCCCCTTCATCTCTGAGGGCCAGCAAAGTAATAGGAGGTGTCTGAGTTGACGCCATTTCTCTGACTTGCTAAATTCTTAAAAAAAAAAAACACATGGTTATGGGGTTCGAGGACCAGTTCTAGCAGCTTCCTCGTGCCCTGCTTCACTTAGTCCTCCCAGCTAGGGCTAAATATGTTCGTTCTCTACACGAGGAAGCTACTAGAGGTCACAGGGATGGTCGGGTGGAGCTCGGCCTCAGGCCCTGCCCCGACGGCGCTGCGGCCCTTGCCTGCTTGTACTGCTCTGCTCTGGCTGCCGTAGGAAGGCACCACAGGCCGGGGCTGTTGAGAAACGGTTGTTTTCTCACATTTCTGGAGACAAGAAGCCCAAGGTCAAGGTGTCGGCGTGGGTTTTCTTCTGAACCTCTCTCCCTGGCGGCTGATGGCAATCTTCTCCCTGTGTCTTTCCTGTGTGTATCTTGGTCTTAATCTCTTCTTGTTGTAAGGACTGGTGAGTCATATTGGATTAGGGCCCACCCTGATGTCCTCATTTTAACTTAATTACTGCTTTCAAAGCCCTGTCTCTAACAGTCACATTCTGAGGTACTGGAGATTAGGGCTTCGACACAGGAATTTCCTGAGGTCAGGGACGCACGATTCAGCCCATAACAAACCTTCTTATCGGTAACTGACCCCCCTTGTCATCTGAAATCCAAAGCAGTCGTCAGGTAAAACAACTCTTCTTCCGTGGCCATCCCGAGACTCTCAGAATTCCCTTGCCCAGGTATTTGGTCATGACAGGTAAATAATTTAAACGGACCATTTACATCCAACTGTAGGTGAAGGAAAACTTAGCCTCCCCCAGTTCTCCCTCCCTTTTCCACGTTGCCACCTCCGCGTTCTTAAGGATCATCCCAGGCCCTGCTCTGGACACGGCAGCCCAGAAATTTGGTTTTCTGCTCATCCTTTTCAAATGTCCCCAGAGGACACACTCCCAAAGTAGTTCAGAGAAAAAATCACGAGGGTAGGCACCCCCGAATTATTCTACCTTTGTCTCTGACACCTGCTCTATAACCCTGGTCTCCAGGGAAATGTACAAAGCCAGCCACACGTAGATTTGTGTGAGAAAGTAGCAGCTGGATTCCTGGTGTTTTATTAGCAACTTCAAGAGAGGGAGCGTGCCTGTTACCCCACGCATGCGCAGCAGGTTTACAGGCAGCACGACTAAAGCCCTTCACTGCGTAATCTCAACACCTGGCGCGTTCACACTGCGTAATTACTTGTGGAATCAAACTGGCAGGCTTGCTTTGCCCTCCCCCCTTGCCAGGGCAGGGTCCGAGAAGGCTGAGTAGAGAGCTGAGACTTTTGTCCGTGGGTTGTAAGACCCCTGTCCGACCCCTGTGGTGCCAGTGGACACCTTGGAGAGTCTGGGCGTCCAGGCCGACCCAGTGATAAAGAGGCACCGCTTCACCTGACTCCAGGCGGGTGGCAGAGGAGGCCTAGTCGAGATTCAGGACTTTCGCCATTCCCCAGGGGTAACAAGGCCATGTCCACTGCAGTGTCAGTGGAGGCCGAAGTGTGAGGGCATCTTTCCGCAATCTTCTCGAGAAGAACCCAGTCGAGCCCTCAGAGGGAAAACTCATGAAAGTGTACTCCCGCGTCGCCCCAAAAACCTGGGTCCCCAGGAGATTCTTTAAACTCTCAAGCTAGTCCTCATTCAGCCTCCAGCAATTCGTTAATTACCATTTAAGCGTCCCCACCTGTCGCTGGCCCCAGCAGCGGCTTCTGTTCCCGGTGAGCTGCTCCTCGTAAACTGTGTTCACCTGTCTCTTCACATTTCAGTGTGGCTGTTTGCCAAGTGGTGAAACTCTGCCTTAGCCTTCACTTTCTGCTTGGGAAAAGCCTCAAGGTCAGCCAGGGTTGAATGGTAAGGGCCATCTCATGTCTTTCTTGATCATGCTCACAGCCCTAGGCACACACACAGCCCTTACACATGTGCCAAACCTCTAGATTTTCAGGGATCTATCAGGGCTTTTCAAAACCTCTATGGATATCTCCCTTATCAGCTTTTCCTTTAAGCTTTTTGGCTAGTCTGTCATTTGCCCCAAATGTTATCCACTGTCTCAGGCAGCCACGAAGTTAAAACGATTGCCCATAATTGCTTTTGCTCAAGTTCCCTGAGTGGAAGACTTTTTTGCGCTGGGTAGGCCCCCGCTGAGGTCAAATACAGATAACTTTGTAGGTGAGGTCTTCCAGATAACCAGTAGACAGGTCAAATCACGACAGGTCTTCAGAAATGAAAGAGCTCCGCCTCTGTTATCTTCCTCTGGTGGCTGCATTGGAATCGGGGCTGTGCTTTTCAAGGCCGCCATGGAACTGAAGAGTACCTGACGGAACGGTACCGCGAAACTTGCTGTTCCCACTGAAATCCAGTTGTTCTTCTTGAATAAATGTTTCCTGAGCTGCTGGAAGATTTTGGCTAATTTCCAGAGTCTGAAAAAGCTGATTTCTGACCAATTTTGCCAGATTTTTCATTTATTTTACAGAAGAGAGAATTTTAAGAGATCGTATGCAATTATTTTTGTTGATATCGTCCCTGTTTTTCATGACTTCACCCAGAGCAGCAAGGAATAACTGCCATGGTTAAAATAATTTCCTCATTTAATTAAACCAACTTAGCTGGGTGTGAGTATCTTGACACTGTAAAAACCTGATTTAGAACAGGTATCCTATCCCAATTACTTGACATCTTTTCGTCTTGATCATAAAGTATGATAATATTCTGAAGCTAGTGAACCTATATCTGAATCCTGTTAAATGGCTATAACTTTATATTACTTCGCCGTGTGTCTAAAACACAAAGTCTAATCAACCTTTTACGATTGAACTTTTAGATATATGAGTATTTTTAGATATTAGGCTCTCCATATTACTGTCCTTTCATTATGAACTCAAATTTGCTTTCGATTAACAGTCAAATCTTAAAAGGTTCTCTGAGGGGAATAAAACCTGAAAAGGTGAGAGACTAAATGATTTAAAACTATCTGGGCATTCCTATTTCCACTGGTGCTAAAATATATCTGAACATGGAATGGAATTCAGAACTCCGAGAAAGAGAGGTGATGTCCCAAGAGTTGATGTCACACAGCCCGTGTCCTGAGAGGCATAGAAGTTGGAGCCGGACAGTGGCTGTTCGTTCTGCTAACTGTGGCAGAGACTGCTCTTCTAAAAGCAAGCTCTTCAAACTTAGTATCTTAACCACTCCTCATGAGGATAATAAGAATTTTCTTTCTCAAGTTAAAGGTTTAAGAAATTCCTGATAAGATGTACCGTTTCCTAAAGCTTATTTTAATTGTGTTTTTCTTTTACTGTCAGCGGTCATCCGGCTACCAAATGGCAGACGCACGTGAGTATGTTTGGTAGCGATTGCTTATTCTTCTTCCTGGCTCACCGTTACTTAGTTTCAGGGAGTTGGGTTAAACACATCGCTTATTCCAGACAAATTCGACTTCCTGGGAGGATTTAGGATTTAGGAGGAAGAAAGTCAGTGGGAGAACTGAGAACTTATTTCTTAAAACACGTATCACTTACAGAATGGATCCGTATGTGCTCAGCATTGTCGAACATAACATTTTGAACGAGCCATTCTCTTAATCATTCCCGTAGGAGATTTTTCAAGTCTGACCTACAGGGAGAGGTTAATTCTTACAGAGTTCGGGAGGCCAGGTGTTCGGGAACAAAGCCAGTTGCTCAAGTGTAGGCCTGTTTGTCATTTGCAGCTGCTCGTTACTGCCTATGAAAGGGAGAAACAGACCCTTACCACTTTCCTTCCCTTCCTTCTCTCTGCATTGAGCTTTGCAGCCCCATCTCATTCATAAATAAGCCTCTTCTCCACCTCTGGGCCAGCTAAGGCTCCTAGACCTCCCTGGGAAGGCTCATGTGTGTTTCACGCCCGTAAGGCTCAGTGGTTCTGGGTTCTTTCTCGCTCCACTAAAGTCAGCATTTTGAGGGTGCTACCTGGCCGCGGGGGGAGGGAAGCCATATTCACTGCTTGCCTGCACTTCTCTGCCTAGCGTCTTCTGATATCAACTCGATAATTATGCTGTGCATTGGTAGCTGTATTCTGGTGGCTATGCTCGTGTTGATGGGTGTCGTCATTGGTCTTTACATCAAAGTGACCAGGGCATTGAAGTGAGTGAGTAAATAACACCCCTCAAACGGGATGCTTGAGCAGGGTCTCTCGTTGCCCTGGGGGCAAGCCCTGGGGGAGATCAGGAAGGTGGGGGGTGGGCAGGTTTGAAATGCAAAGGCGGCTGAGCCTAGAATCTTAGCTTCCTCCCCTTCTGGCTTGGGGTTGTGAGCTCATAAGTGAGTGTTCTCAGCCAGGGGGCTGTGTGTCTGGGCTGCTGTGCTGTCGCTGACCTCGGGGCTTCGCCCTCAGCGGGTGGACTCGGCCCGCTGGCCCCTCTGTCCCCGGCACCACGGACCGAAGACTGCGGAAAGACTGAGCCCGCGAGTCTCCGCCCCGCGGCCCCTCAGGCCGGGCTCACTCCATCTCTTGCCTGAGCTGGGGGGCGCCCGGGGTGCGCTCAGGGTCACTGCCCATGGCCTTGGGGACAGTGAGGTGGCCTGTCGGACTGTGGGGAGCCAGAGCTGCGTGAAGCTCCTGGGAGACACCTGACAAGGGAGTTTAGATCAGACGAGACACAATTAAATCTGGGGGCAGGACCTTTCAGACACGGGAGAGGTGAGGCATCCGAAGCAGTGGCGTCCCCGCGCTGGGGCAGCGAAGCCCGTGAGCCCGGGAGGTGACCTGGGAGGTGAACTCCAGCCCCGGGGGCCGGCTGACTGCGGGCCCCCTCCCCACCATGCGCTGCACTTGGCGCGTCACTCTCCCTTCTTCTTGTGGTCTGACTTGATGTTTCCAGCAGTCGTAGGAGAGGCAGGAACTAGACAGGAAGTTGGGAGGGGGCGGGCTGGTGTCCCGGCTCCACCCCGAAGTTCCCAGCTCCACCGGTGATGATGATGATGATGATTCGTTACCAAATGGACTGAGAAGGAAGATTGTAATTCCATGCGTTGTGTGTTTTTTCTTAAGAGTTCCAAATGTTCCTGTTTGCTTCACCTTAAACGATGATCCAGCCATGGTCGCCCAGGACAAAGTCACGGCGGCCACATCTATCACCGCCGGGTCCTGTCCCAACCTCGGGTGCTGTGATGACTGTAACTTGTACGCCAATTTCGAAGCCCTGCCGCCGTGCTACTGTAATGTAAATGAGGGGCTCTGACTTGGGGGGACACAAATATCCTGATGAGCAATATTTCTTTCTTAGTAGATGTTTTATTATTCTAGTCGTTTTATAGTGTTTACGTTATATTATGTACTATATAATAATATATTTATGTACTTTTGAATAAATGCAATATTGAAAATAATTCTGCCTCTGGTATTTTTGTTACAAGCGTACCTACATTGGTGTATCACCCACTCTGGACTCGGGGCCACTAGCTTGTAAGACTATATTGCAGTATAAGGAGAGAGTAAAAAATAGGGACATTTAGCACATCTCCAAACCCCAAGAGGAAAATATATATTGGTCTTCTGGCGTTTCCAGTTTCCGACCCAGCTACACTCCCCGAGCTGGAGTGAGGAGTTCGTTCAGCTCCTCTCCTTCTGAGGGCTTCGTTCCCTCTAATCCAGCCACTCTCCCGTGGACAATTAGGTTCCACGGTCCTGAAGGGGATTGCCACAAATCCCGGAGAGCCAGAGGACAGCCCGGCGGGGTGGCGCTGGGATTTTCAGGTTGCCTGGTCTGTGTAATGATCGGGTTGAGCTCAATGGCGCCACACGGACATTTATAAAACCTGAGGTGCCTCCTGCTGGGGTCCTCTGAATCTTCGGATCTCCTCCTCCTCGGATTGCTTTACCATACTGATCTTTGCCGACTCGGTCGTCAATGTCTTTAAGTGCTAACGGGACCCTCCGGCTGAATGTCACAGTCCAGGGTCTCTGGGTCCCAGCAGTAGCCGGAGGATGTACTGCTCACTCCTGTTCCTGCCCTTCCCAGCGAGCCTCCTGGAACCCCTTGCGAATCACAGACTCCCCATCCGTAAACCATAATTTGTATTTTCATTAACGAAACTCTTGCCTTGTGAGCATCACGTGTTTTACTGAATGTAAAGAATTAATTAGTAACAGGTGTTTGCCCACTAACGGGGATTAAAAAGGATGACAGGTAGAGGGCATATTCATCACTTTAGTAGCAGTGGAATTTGCCAGAAGATATGGGAGTGGAGCCGTTTGCACAGAGCAGTCCTCGGAACTGCGGAGAATCTCCCTGGAGGGTGAGTGCCGCCCCGGTATACGTTTTAAGAGAGGAGGTCAAGGCGGCATCCTCCTCCTTGGGAACTTCCGGCCGGAAGTGACCTGTCCTTGCTGCGGCGGAGCTCTGTGTCTCTCTCCTGGCACCTACCGCTCCCGCCTTGTCTTGGGTGGTATGTGCGCTTCCATTTTCTCTTGTCACCAGCAAGCTCCTGAGTGGAGCTGCGCGGGTGCCTCGGGGAGCGTCCCACCTCCTGGGGAACACAACGTCGCAATGTCACAGGTGCT
This sequence comes from Rousettus aegyptiacus, assembly GCF_014176215.1. Lineage (NCBI taxonomy): Eukaryota > Metazoa > Chordata > Mammalia > Chiroptera > Pteropodidae > Rousettus > Rousettus aegyptiacus. Next base: position 55,040,796 of record NW_023416309.1, on the reverse strand, counting down.
GGCCTTGCCACTGCGTCCCTGGGCGTGGGGCCAAACACCTGGTCCAGGCACCCGACCTGGAAAGGATCCCCCGGGTCACAAGATAGGCCCGTGCTCTCCCTCAAAACCCCAATATTCTAGAGCCCAGTGAGGGGTTCTGGGCACCAGGACAGTCCGTACCTCACAGAAGAGTTGATAGCAACCAGGAAGGGTTTCAACCTGGAGGATCACTCTAACCTCACTTTACCTCCACAGAGCTGTTGGGAAGGTTCCTTAAAAATTAGTCATCATTTCCTGCTTAAAAAGCTCTAATTGAACTTAGAATAAAATCCAGACTCCCCATCTGACCGACAAGCTCTTCACCACTTGAGCATGACCTACCTCTCCTCTCTATCCTCCCACCCACGAAACGGGCCAGACTCCCCTATGCTGCCAATGTGCCCAGCTGGTTCCGGCCTCAGGGCCTTTGCACGTGTGCATTCTTCTGCCTAAAATGCGTCCCCCAGGCCCGGATCACATGCGAACGCCTCTTTCTGTGTTTGTTGGAATTTCGTCTTCTCAAGATGCCCCTCTTCCCACCCTAGCATTGCATCTCTACCCGACCGAAGGCAGCCACTCTCTATCCCATCACCACTTTGCTAGATTTATAGCACCTCCCACTCTCTGTAATTTATCTTTATTTGTCTTTCGTCTCTCTCAGAGAATAAGTTCCACGCGGGCAGGGACGGCGTTTCTCGTATTCAATTCTGTATCCCCAGGCCCCGGAACAGTAGCTAATGAATATTTGTTGAATGACTGACTGACTGACTGAATGAATGAATGAATGAGAAGAGGGCAGCCCCACATACGAGCTCCTCATAAGCACAACTTCCGCACATCACAGGTGCCGGACCTGCCCCCACAGCACTAGTCTCACCTTGGACACCAGAAGTCCCTTCTCTCATCCGCAAAACAGCGCCCAGGGGACTTAATTCACCCTCTCCAGGTGAATAGAAATTCCTGGAAGCCGAGCCTGGACCTGCCCTTTATTTTCCTCCTCATGCCTCAGCGTCAGCACCCTGGCAGGCATCAGAGTGGCCCAGGTGCCACCCCTACCCCTAAGGTGATCCAAAGGCTTTAATATTTAAAGAAGGGCAGTGAAGGCCGAAGGTGTGAACGATGTCACCCCTTCGCGATTTGAACAAATAACGGGGCAAGGGCCCTATTCCAAGCCTGAGCCACGGGGAACTTCGGTGCCCACTGTACGCCAGGTGCTGCAGACGCCCTGGGAGGCCTTTATCTCGGTGCTCCCGGGAGAGCAAACACTCCCTGTCGGGGGTGCTGATAATGGACCGGTCTCGCAGCTGCTACATTCTTGCAGAAATCTACCCCTTATGTGGTCAAACCAACACATGTCCCTGGAGGTCGCCAGGAGGCTTATGAAACCAGATAGTTACAGACAGAGAAGTATAAAGCTCGCTGGCCCTTTCAGCCTTTCCTCCGCTTACGAAGATGGAAGCCGCGAGTGGCCTCGTCCCTTTGGTTCTTTTAATTGTGTCGTGTTCGGCAGAGTTTAATTTTACTCAGTCTGAAGGTAAGAAAAGTGAACTTGTTTTTTTTAATCGAAACAGGGAGACCGCCTTTCAAGAGGCCTCTGCCCAAAGTTTTTAAACATTTAATATCCGCGGTTGGCCCTAGTACAGAGAATATTCACTCATATGCTTTTGATGGGATTTTAAATTAGTACTAAAGTTTTTTTTTTTCCAGGCCCATAAGACAATAAAAATAAAAAAGTACAAAGAATTTTACCAGATAATTTTGCTACTAAGAATTAATATTTAGGAAACACTCATATCAGTGCACAAAGATATGTGTACCATGCACTTATATAACCATAAAAAGCAATGTTCATTTCCATCACTTATTCTGTAAGTTATGATAAATCCGTACAAAGGAATAATCGTCGGCAATTTCTTAAAGATAAGACCGAGCTATAAGAAAGGTCCCTAGGATCTACTCTAAAGTGGGGGAAAAACTATCTGAAATTTGTACAATAGAATGATGTTTATATTTAAAATACATGCATTTGACAATTTAAAAAAATCGAAGTGGAAGAGAAGAAGAAAGATAGGGTCTGGAAATACAAGAAGTTTGTAATGATCGATCCTGGGTGGATGGGGTTATATATTTTTTCTTTAATTGTCTTTGCTTCCCAATTTTTTTCACTAATAATATTAACAGTTATTGTCAGGGAAAACTAAATAGAAGGCTACCATTAAAACGACATCACCCATGTGTCATAGATAAAAATGAAAATGAAAACCTTTGTTTCTAAGTGGAGTTTTTAACCATTAGTCAAGTTCCATTATGAAGTATTTGATTTTTAGAAAATTCATTCAATTATAGTTGCCGCTCTGGATCTGCCTCCTCTGTAATAGCTTTATTGCAAAGTAATTCATGTACTTTAAAGTCCATCCTTCCAAACTATGAAATTTAGTGGTTTTTACTATAGACACAGGATTATGCAACGATCAACACTAATTGGAGAACATTTCTTCCCCCCCACAAAGAAACTCTGTACCCATGAACAGTTCCTCTCCATTTCCCCAACGTCCCTAAGGGAACCGCTGCTCTCCTGTTCTACCTCTGTAGATGGACCTATTCCGGATGTTTTGTACCAAGGGCGTCCGGCCCCGCATGGTCCTTCACTCCACACCATGTTTACAGGTTTATTCATGCTGCACCATGTACATCGGCACCTCATTCCCGGTTATCACTTGGCAGACCCTTCTTCATTTCTTTATTCATCAGTTGATGAATATCTGGGTTTTCCGCTTTTTGTTTGGTGGTCGTTAGTGCTGCCAAGAACGTCAGTGCACACATTTTCGTGTGGCCCTATTTCCATGCCCCTTCGGGTTATGGCTAGCCCTGGAGGTGCTGGGGGATGCTAACTCTCTGTTTAACCTTCAAGGACTAGCCGGACTGTTTTCCCAGTAGCTGCTCCATGTTCCATTCCCTTGAGCAGCGTCGAAGGGGTCCAATTTCTCCACATCCTTGTTAACCAGCTAACACTCGTTACTTTTCTGGCTCTAGTTTCATTTCACATCCTAATCGGTGTGAAGTCGTATCTCATTCCAGTTTGATTTGCATTTTCCTGATGACCAGTGGCGTTCGGTATCTCTTTTATGAGCCATTTGTGTCTTCTTTGGAGAAATATCTAGTTTGGTTCTCTGTTCATTTTCAATTGGGTTGTCTTTGAATTATTGAGTTGTAAGAGTGTTTCATATACTCTAGATATAAAGCTTCTTTTAAAAACTATTTCTTCAGGCCCTAATATATTTATTCTTTGATGCGCCATATATAGAGAAATCATACATTTCTCCCCAAGGGCTCTGAGAAGGGGACATCGATTGCCGGTGGCTGACTTTGGAGTGAGCTAAATTACCGTTCACAATTACTGGCCTGCAGGTGTGGATATTCCACGTGGGGTTAGACCCCCAGGCCCTGGATGAGGAGGGTAGGGTAGGGGCTGCCGACACTCAATGTTACCTGTGGTCTCTACCAGGCAAATCCAGCTGCAGGGCCAGCCTGGGAGGCGCCAGCCAGTCAGACACCCACAAAGCCATGATCCTGCAATTCACTTCCAACGAGGACTGCGCCTGGACGCTAGAAAGACCAGAAAACATGAGCGCCAGGATCGTCTTTTCCCACATCCAGTAAGCAGAGGCTTCGGTTCCTCGTGGGGATGGCTGGCCCCTCTGGGTCTCTGTGGGAAGAAGGCATCTGCCCTTGAGGTGGTGGCAACACCCACATCCATGGTGATGATGATGATGGCTGAGAGGCCCGGACTGATTTTCGGCCCGGCTCTGGTCACAGAGGTCTTGCGAGCTTGGTACAAGCGCTACAGGCACAGGGAGGTCGGGAGTTGTCACAGGTCACACAGCTAGTACGCTGACTGTCCAGGGTTAGCGCCCCGCCGGCTTCCTTCCAGGTTCTAGGCCCTAAAACACTAAACTTATAGTTCCAAACATCGCTGTGCATTGAATCCACAGGGGAACCTCCGCGATCTTAGATTCCCAGGCTGCACCCCACAGAGTCAGCTCACGATTCTGGGGGTGGGGCCCAGGCATCACTGTGTGTGTGTGTGTGTGTGTGTGTGTGTTATTTTAAACGTTTTATTTTGCAATATATACTCACACGCATGTTATAAGGGCCCAGGTGATTGCAGTGGGGGTCATGCTGAGAGCAGGGTCTTCACGGGATATCCCAGTCACTCCTCGCAACAGCCCCCCGGGGCAGAGGCAGTCTAATCCCCACTCACTGCGTGAGAAGGTCCAGAGAAGTCCCTTAAACACCCCTCAAATCACACACTAATAAAAGTGGGAAAGGCATTAAATCCAAACAAACTGGCTTCAGAGCCAAACTCTCATTTGCTAAGCCTCGTCACCAGACTCTCGGCCGTCGATTTGGATTTCCCTTTTGAATCACCGCCAGTCCAAGTATATGCAGGCTGCACTAGCAGCAAGCCCGGTAAGTCCTCACCGAGTGCCATCAGTGGGTTCTGTGACTTTAACCGAAACGCCGATTTTACCATAGGCTTACTGATATAAACGGGAGTCAAGGCCCCACGGCGCCCCGTCAATGCTGCAATGGGATGGCATTGAACGAAACGGCCTTGTTTGAGGACCTGCTGGCGTCTCGCCCCATCCCAGCAGACCTGAAACCAGAGAGGGTATCAGAAACACCTGCGGGGTTCGATAAACCCCGACTGCTGGGCCCTGGACCCAGATTCTCTGACTCAGGTGGGGTAGGCGGGGCCTGAGAATTCCCATAAGTAACCAGCTGCCAGGTGAGGCGTTGGCCGAGGTCCCACACTTTGGGAGTCACGGTCCGATACCAGTGCGGTAGGGACTAACTTCCGTTTGGCCCTCAAAGAAACAAAGGAGAAGGTGGGCTCTCCAACTCCCTGGAATGGCAGAGCTGTTAGAAAACACATATCACTACTTTTGCGGTGTCGGAAGAGAGAGGAGAGAGCAGAAGCGTGGGAAGCACGAGAAAATGGGGAGCGGACACCTCGCTTTCCCAGACCCCGCCTGTGCGCCAGGCCTGAGCCCCGAACTTCGTGTTCAGGATATCAGCCCACATGCCGAGGCCTGAAGTCGGCTGTGAGAGTCCCACCTGCGGGCCAGAGAACCGCAACCGAGCCGGGTTAAGTCACTCTCCGGAGTTACACGGAGGTGTCCGAGGTGGGAGGAGAATTCGGGTTTGCCTGCCCTGGTGGCTTTTCCTCTAAGTCGTCCTGGAAATGTGTCCGCTGAGAGCATTTGGAGACACTTCTCAGCATGGGCTGAAAACATAGCCCCGGAATGCCCTGTCCCAGGCAGGATGTAGACTCAGGACAAAACGGTGGTGTAGGGGAAGGAAGGGACAACCAGGGAGAGGCACCATTTACTTAACCTTGAGAGGGGTGACCATTTCAAAGAAATCGCTTCCCCTTTAAACAGCTCTGGATTTCAAGTGACAAAGGGGACCGGTTCTAAACAGGAAGGTTCTACGCCCAACAGTTAAATAAATGGGCACTGAGAACGGGAGAGATGAAAGTGGGGAGGAGAGACGGAGCCCTGGGTTCCAGGCCCCCCTTCCCTCCTGGCTTCGCGTGAGACGCTGGCGAAAGCGCTTCGTTCTGCTCCCGGAGCCGCTTCCAGACCAGCGCTGTGCGGTCTGATGTCGGCGGAGGTGTGTGTGCGAACGGCGGGTCCTGGAGACGTCGACATGAATACAGAATTACCACCGCTTGCTAGTGCCAGTGGGAAAAGTCGGCTTCTCTGTGAAACCCTCTCCGCTGGCGGCTCTTTAACCACAGGTGCGTTCCGTTCGCAGGCTTGATCCAAATGGAACTTGCGAACGTGAAAACATTAAAGTCTTTGACGGGAACTCTACCGCTGGGTCTCTGCTGGGGCGCGTCTGCAGTACCAGCGACTACGTTCCCGTATTTGAATCCGCATCCAAAACACTGACGTTTCAAGTGGTCACCGACTCTGCGAGAATTCAGAGAACGGTCTTCATCTTTTACTACTTGTTCTCTCCTCGCACCTGTAAGTTCTCATTTATGCATCCTGCGCGCAGAGCGCCTGCGAGCGCCGAGGGTTCCACACTCTCCGGCCCGGGCCGGAAGCTTGAGTCTGAGTCTGTCCCCTCAGAGACCCCTCTCTCTGTCTGCGGGAGTGGTCTCTTCCTTGCATATGTAAGAATCACCTAGAGAGTGTCTGAAACCAGATTCCTGGGCCCCACCACAGAGATTCCGATTCTTTAGTTTTGGACCGGAGCCCACGAACTTGCATTTCTAACCAGGTCCCAGGTGAGATGGGCGGGGCTGACAGCTGGCTACACGCTGATCAGGTCTCCCCACCGTGTTAGAGACTGAGGCAGACTCTCTGTCCTACCTGTCTGATGACAACCCTGAGGTCTCCTGAGATGCTGACTCAGGGACCACCCCGCCTCTGCGCTGACTCACCGGGTCAGGAGAACCTTCACGTTCAACAGGTTCCCCAGGTGCCTGAGGAAGACCGGAGAGCAAAGGGGAAGCACCGACCTAACTGGTCGGCCATGCGACGCCAAGCAGTGCTGCAGGCCCGGCTCCCAGGCTCCCCTGCAGCCCGGGGCGGGGCCGCGCAGCTCTGCGGGCGGGTTCGCGCGCGAAGCCCCACGCTGGGTCTCTCTGAGGCGGGGGGCTGACCAGGTCCCCCTGCTCAAACCTCCGATTCCTTGGTGCTGACACATGTCCGGGTGGAGCGGTCGTGGTCTTCCCAGGCGGGACCCCGGGCACCTTTTCACGCCTCACCTCTGGCTGCTACCTGACCGTAGCCTGCGTTTCAGGCCATCGGAGCCATTTCCCGCCCACTAAAAGGAGCCTTCGGGGTGGTTTCTTCGTGTTTCATTTTGTCCAGCTGTGTGCTCACCTCCTGGGGGAGGGGGAGCCCAGGGTGGCTTCGGGGAGGCGGCACTGAGCAGAGCTTTGAGCAGTCATGTGACTAGGGGAGGGAGAGGCGGGAATGGGTTGAGGCCTCGTGTCTGCTGGAAGCCCCAGCCGGAGGCGACATGGGGAGAAAGGACAGGCGGGAGCAGCCGGTCACGTGATCATGGCCCGTGGGCCTGGGAAGCCCGGCCGGGCTCAGCGAGGAGGACCCTCCAGTGTTAGTCCCCAGAGTGTGACCGCGTTTTCTATGGCTCAGTCCAGGGAATGGAGGGTCCGTCTCTACAGCTGGGACAGATCTTACAGTGAGAGTTTAATAGTATTTGTTTGGCAGTAGTATAAAAAATTTCCTCTCTGTCCTGTACCAATGGGCAGAAACTCCAGTGATAAGGGTGAAAATCTCAGTGTGCTACCATTTCGAAAGAGGGAGATGAAGTAAAACTCGGGGGGAGACTTAAGCAACTTCGATTCATGCACAAAACAGAAAGGAAAAGTCTGTCTTGATTTACATTCCTGGTCATCCTCGACTTCCTTCCAGCTATCCCGAACTGCGGTGGATACCTGGACACTCCCGAAGGCTCCTTTACCAGCCCCAATTACCCAAAGCCACATCCTGAGATGGCCTATTGCGTGTGGCACATACAAGTGGAGAAAGGTTACAAGATAGAATTGAGCTTCAAAGAGATTTTGTAAGTACCGCGGTCCACTTCTGCTGGAGCAAACACAGTGAGTCCACCTGGCAAGTGGGGGGCTGAGGGAAGAGAAAGTTTCACATCCAACACCCCCTCCCCCCGCAACGATAAACACTTTTCAAATAATGGGATGTTTAAAAGGAACACAGATACTATTGTATTAAATTGACTATTTTTCTGAAGATGCGGAGGTCACCAGGGACTGGCAAACCACCAGGTTTGTTATCATAAACCTGAGATGCCACCGTAAGGAGAAATCCTTAATCGCTTAAGACCGGGATGGTTGGGGTTATAGGAAATAGCATTGCACGGGTTCGAAAAGCTGTTTTACCAGAGGCCCTGCTTCTCCAGCCTGGAAGTGGACGAGCAATGCAGGTTTGATTTCGTCGCTGTGTATGACGGCTCCTCCACCACCTCCGGCCTGATTGGACAGGTGTGCGGCCGCGTGAGGCCCACCTTCGAATCCTCATCAGACTCGCTGACCGTCGTGCTATCAACAGACTACGCCAACTCCTACCGGGGCTTCTCTGCTTCCTACACCTCGATTTACACGGACACCGTCAACACGAGTAAGCCATGTTCTCTGAGCTATTCTGAGCCCTCTGAAGATCGTGTACATAGAAACGGCTCCTTAATTTTTAGCCTACCTGTGGCTCTCCCTGCGTGCAAGCCTGTCACATGCACTCTGGAACACATTCATAATCGGAAGCTCGAGTTCTGTGTATTGCTTCATACAAGAGGAAATTAATGATTATATTAACCTGTAAAAGATTTTTACAGAAAATTGTTTCCCTTCATGCCTTTTGCAAAGGGCCATTAAAAACATTAGGTTTATAGATTCTAGCTGCAAACAAGGTCGCAGCGAACAGTGTAAAGCAGTAGATTGACTGCTTTGTTATCTCGGGCTTTCGATGACAGTTTAGGGCAAAATGGGTTTTGAGTTTTTATATATTCTGCTCACACGTAGCTTTCTAAAATCCAAAGTTCCTAGTTAACATAATCTTTTTTTTTTTTTAACAGCATCTTTAACTTGCTCCTCTGACAAGATGAGAGCTATCATAAATAAATCCTACCTGGAAGCGTTGAGATACAATGAGAGTAACTTAAAACTAAATGACCCAACGTGCGGCCCCAAAATATCAAACGTCGTGGAATTTTCTATCCCTTTTGATGGGTGTGGAACAATCAAAAAGGTAGAGTGAACCTTCGATAGCTGGGTTTTGGCGAATGCCCGAGGCACGCTGGGTAATGCTGGGGGTGTAATGCCTGCTGACTGCTTTAGCAAACAACTTCCGAATCTTTGTGCTTTTACACGTGGTGAGCACGTGTGCGCATTAGGTGCACACACTCATCTGCACGCAAATGACAACTTACTGCATTCATACTCGGGGTCGCTAGATGGTAGTTACCTTTCCCAAAAGGTAAAGAACTCTGAGAACTCACTGGAGTTTGAATATCTATATGCTGTGGGCTTCACAGCCCACTAGTAATAACTTTCATAGAAAATGCTACATCTCATACTTAGCAAAAATCTAGCTGTATTTTTATGATCTTCTTTTCCCTATAAATACAGGAGGTAAAAACATTCCTTACTTTAAACATGAAGGACATAAGTTTGCAATTTATTCTGCATTTTCTAGAACTTTAAGACATTTTCAGTCCATGGGACCCCTTGATACATACCCTGAACTTTTTGCTTAGGTTGTTGAACTGGAATTGATAAGAAGTAAATCATTATATTTTTTTTGCCCAAAATGTATACCTGGGATATTACAATGCAAACCTCTAGGGAAGGCAGCCTGAACCTATTGCAGGACCTCTATCTGCATACATTTAGGAAACTGCCCAGTTAGCCATCCTACCTTAGTGTTATTTATGGAAGTCAATACGTTATTGAGTCTAAAATCCTTATATGGCTGGAAATTTGCATTCAAAATTGTTTTTAATGTAACCAAAAATTTCTGTCTAAATTTCCAAGCCTTTCTGCTCCAAGCAAAATCTTTCAACTCACACTTTTTCTTTCTACCAAAAATGTTTCTTAAAACACACACACACACACACACACACACACACACACACACACACACACGTAAGGTTTCTAGTATTCTGACACGAAAACCATTATCTCGTGATTTAAAAAAATCATGTCTCTACTGGCAAATGGCATTCACATCAATGCTCTAAAATATTACTGGACTTATAACATTCGAATTCCATCTTGTACTGCAGGTGGAAAATCATTCAATTACTTACACCAATATAATCACCTTCACGACGTTCCCAACTTCTGAAGTCATCACCCGTCAGAAACGGTTCCAGATTATCATGAAATGTGAAATGGAATACAATTCTACCGTGGAGACGATGTACGTAACAGAAGAGGATGTAACCCAAAATCACAGTGTACTGGGAAAATACGACACAAGAATGGCTCTTTTTGAATCCGAGTCATTTGAAAAGCCTATACAGAAGTCACCATATTATGTGGATTTGAACCAAACTCTTTTTGTTCAAGTCAGTCTGCAAGCGTCAGATCCAAGTCTGGTGGTGTTTCTTGAGACTTGCAGCGCGTCTCCCACGTCTGACTTTGCATCTCCAACCTATGACCTGATCGAGAATGGGTACGTACTGATCGATGATGTTCTTGGAGTATTAGTAATGACGTTAACGAAGTAATATGTCTACGTAGCTCATATGTACAGATTTTTCTAGTACTATCACCTTGGAATGTAATAAATTTAACCTTTTCATAAAATAGTGACTGCGTGCTAGCTACAAATAAGTTAAAACATTTCTATAGCCATAGTCCATATTCACTAGACTTTTAAGTGCATTTACAAAACAGTTGCTGGTAGAAACAGATTTGTTTTGTCAAGAAGGTTTTATTTTTGCTTTTCTTCCCCCACACATTTTGGTTATTTTCAAAAACCCAGAAGATTATTTCATGTGTTCCAGAAAACATGTAATTAGTAAAGTATATGTGGCATTCTTAAAAAAAAAAAAAGATCAAGTTTTTTTTTTTTTTTGAAAGCTCGCCTTTTTTCCCCCTATAATCTGATGGATTTTAACTACGTCAGCCAAACTGACACATTCATGTCAAGTACATAAAGCAAGGTGTTTGAGTTTAATACATCATAATTAATTTTCTCATTAATTCATATGGACTCGAAATTTTAGAGCCAGAGGGAACTGTCTCACCCAGGACCTAGGTCCGTAGGCTCAGTTACTGTGGTCTGAGCTAAAGAATTGCCTTTCTAAGGAGGTTTTTCAATCCAAAAATTAGACAGTTTAGAGAAAACTTTATATCATCTTTCGATATTGAAACTACTGGACTTCTGAATACCTTCCAAATGTGTCATCAATTCTTCTCCAGATGTAATCGAGATGAAACTTGTGAGGTGTATCCCCTATCCGGACACTACGGAAGATTCCACTTTAATGCCTTTAAATTCTTGAAAAGTCTGGGCTCTGTGTATCTACGGTGTAAGATTTTGATATGTGACAGTGGTGACCATCAGTCTCGCTGCAGCCAAGGCTGTACCTCTAGAAGGAAACGAGACATTTCTTCATACAAATGGGAGGCTGATGCCGTCATAGGACCCATTCGTCTGAAAAGGGATCGACGGGCAAGTGGAAATTCCGGTAAGAAAAAAAGCTATTTCATGATCTAAGTACACTTCATGGCTCAGAAAATGCTGCTCAAATATGGTTCTTCTTACGCACAGAGAGCTTGAAGATTTATGATAATTTCAGCAATCCCCTAAAGAGGGTACGAGTTTTAGTGCATAAGATTAATTTTTATTTTGCTTAGTATAAATGTAACATCCTCACTTCTAAACATACTTTTCCTTAGCTTCCTGACTTCTTATTACAGACACTATGGCACATACATAAATCAAAAGGAATGTATTTTGAAGATGAACCAGCATCTCACACTATCATCTATTTGGGGGAAAAAAGCTTTTTTTAAAAAGCAGAAAATATTATATTTTTAAGACATCCCTGTTTCTTTTTAAAGGATCACAACTTGGGCTCTGCCAGGTTTCGTGAAAAAATACTCAAGAATAATCCATAATTTAATGGTTTAGGATAAACCATGATGAAATAAAAACTGCTTATAAGAATTTCTTATGTGAAAATGATCCTAGTATAAAAGAATCCTATGATCTGTCTTTATTATTATTTAAATGGACTGAAGGAGTATGATTTGGTCTGTGCAAGATAGTTCTATGACAAAAACAAAAACACAAACAAAAATTAAATTCAGTAATTGTATAAACACATTAGCTAAAAAGACAACACATCTATGATAATTTGAAATTAGTTGAAAAGTCTTGAATTAGAAAAGTATTCTTTTTCAGTTTGAAGGGAAGAAACTAATTGTTTCTCCAACAATAAAACATATTTTGACAGCACTGGGCAATAGTGAACATTAGTAAATGAACCTGCATTCTATTTAATTATTCTTGAATTTCACAAGTTTTTCACCTTTTGTCAGGGAACCAAACCATTTAAACAAATAAATAAAAAAACAGCTTATCTTTGAAATTCAACATCAACATAAACTAATTCAAATATTTGATAACAGTTCCTGTACGTTGTGTTGGTGTGATACATTAGTTGGTGTGTGAGATTCTTAAGCTATGTAGAGATATACATTTATGAAAATTTTGTAATGCCAAGTAATACTTTCCTTTAGAGCATTTTTACCTTGTTTTCAGTTACAGGATTTCAGTATCAGAATCATGGAGATGACACTCAGAATCAACCTGTCAACAGCCTGCACCTGTTTTCACTCATGGTCCTTGCTCTGAATGTTGTGATCGTGGCCATGGTCATCGTGAGGCATTTTGTGAATCGGAGAACAGCCCACAACTACCAGAAACTGCAGGACTGTTAACTAAAGGGTCCAGCCTTACATGAGACACACTCCTCCTGAGTGTGAAAGGAAATGCTACCTCGCAGCTACACCCATCGTGAATAAACTAGGGAAGGTCTCATCAGAGTGACAGGCAAGTCCTTCTGCCATTGTGGTCAGAGTGTGTTTCCTTGCAGGATGACTGAAATAAACAAGCATTACATGTTAAAAAACCAAAACCGCCAGAATAGTTAATGAATTTTTAAAATGTTTTATGTTTATGAAAAAGGCTATTAAGTAAACGTTAGATGATAAGAAAACAGCTATTTTTATTTAAGAAAAGTAGTCTTCAGCATTAAATGTATTTATTTTGTAGATGCAAATATGCTACCTTTGAAGCATATACAATAGCTGTAACATCTGAAACTAAAGGGTGACAGAGAATTGACATCTCCTTGAGTCATAGGCCTTACTGCATAAATGTAGAGTCTCAGCACATCACACCTTAAACATCCAGAAAAGGGCATTGGAACGAAGAACCTGACTTTAAAAGGAGACTTCTGTGTAGCCTGATTAATAGAGAAAACAACAATTCTCCTCTCATTTACCACTAAACACCGAAACCCAAAGTACTAATCCCAGCAAGGAGTAGCAAGGACAGTATACTTTCCCATCTATTGTGCCCAAACAAATATTATTAAAGACCTCAGTGTGAACTACTCATACTCATGTCCCATGTCACTTCTAGTTCTTAGATGAACAACACAGCTCTGTTTTGTCACCTAACAACACAGCTGGTTTCAGGTTCTAAAACGTGTCAAAATAGACAACCAGATTCCTGAATGCCCAAAAGCGTTTCCCTTCACTCCTGTACGCATGTATTGAGTGTACAGAGGGCTGGGGATATGTAATGGATATGATTGCGTCTCTCCCCCCACAGAACAGGTTCTTAGGGGCCTAATCGATTTCTGGCCAGAGTTCAACTTGTTCCTTTTGAAACAGACAAAGCTTGTTTTGAGTAAATGACACGATGAGTAAATGATGGTTTGAGTCAACTGACTAGTTAACAGAGTTTAGAAAAAAAATTAAAGAGCAGTGGCTTCCTGACAGTTTATTTTTCATAAGACTCTTGGCAAGATCTGAAAATAAATTCTTAACACCAGCAGAGGGACAGAAACGAAAAGGTCAACCTACTAACATCTGAACATTAAGGAGTCGATTAAAAAATCTTTAAGGTGGCAATGTGGTAGAGAGAGAGAGAACTCTGTTCTTTACAACATTTTGTACAGTGTAAGACAATGATAAAGTTTTTGATAATGAAGAATTAGAAAATGCAACATTTCTAGTCTGCAAAGAGAGTGACTGCCATGGAAGTTTAGTAATCAGAGAAGATTTTAATTAGCAACAAGTCTCAGAACCTCTTTAGCTGTTTCTTTACCTGCCTCTACGTGGACAACCTCTGATTTGTCGAAATTACTACTTTATTGAAGAGGAGTAAACTTTGCTTCTAATTTCTAACAGATTCATGTGAAAATTGAAGAACTCATACTAAGTTCTTGCCCTGAGCAGTTCTCTATGGATTTCTAGAGGCCCCGCCATTTGGAAATGCGCAGCCCGCTCTCCCTTGGCCTCCACAGGGCCTGCACTCCTCTTACTCCGTCCTGTACAGCCCTGGGTACAGCGAGAAGAGTGATCCTTAACTTTGCACATGGCAATCTTACACTGTAGGTAGACCACATCGTAGCTGCTGAGAAAGCTGAAGGCATTGAACTTGAACTGGGCCACATTCTTCTGGTGAGAGTGGAGGTTGACATAGGTATTGTCTTTGATGCACCTGATGGGAAGAAGAATGCCAAGTCAAAAAGATTACGTTAAAGCATGAATTCACTCTGAGTCAAATAATTAGGCTTGGACCCAGACCTCTGAATTCTAAATAGAATTTTTCCCACTACCCATTCTTCTATTTAAAACAAACAAACAAACAAATTTTATAACACTACCACGAGTGGAAAAAATATTATTTCTAGCCAGAAATAGAAAGGAATTATAAAATAAACATAATTAAAACAAAACAAGGTAATTATATTCTAGCTAGAACCATTGCCTTCAGAAGGCCTGCTCTCTTTTGTCAAAGGGCAGATTAAAGGGGTTGTATTATTTGAAGGTGAATTTAGATTATTTTAGAATGTATTCATAAACCTTAGTTCAATCACTGAAAAAGTTAAGCATAAATGATACATCAAGAGAGGAGATAAACTGAAATCATATAAAACGCTCAATTAAAACCAGCGTATAAGGCACTTTGTTTAAACCCAAGGAGACGGCAAAAGGAGAGAGGGGCGGAGGAGAAACGGAGAACAAATGCGCCACACGGAAAATAGTTACCCCGATGGGAGATTTTAATGCAACGGTGTCGATGATCGCTTTCAGTGTGAATGGTCTAAATACACTGATTTAGTGTGAATGGTCTAAATATACTGATTTAAAGACAGTGACTGCTAGAGTAGATTTTTAAAAAAATCCATGACTTGACTATATGTTGTCTATAAGAAACCCACTTTAACTATAAAGACACAGATAAAAGTAAAGGGCTAGAGATTTACTATGCTAAAGCTAATGAAAAGAAAGCTGGAGTAGCCATATTAATTTCAAACAAAACAGCCTTCAGAGCCATGACAATTATCAGAGGTGAAGAGGAGCGTTATATAATAACAGAGGGTGAGTCCTCCAAGGAGACATAACGATCCGTAATGTATATGCACCTAGCAGTAGAGTGTCAAAATACTGATAGAACCGAAAAGAGAAATTGATAAATCCACTATTATAGTCGGAGACTTCAACACCCCTCTATCAGTAATGGACAGATCTAGCAGGCAGAAAATCAGGAAAAATACAGATGACCTAAACAGCATCGTCAACCAGCTAGACCTAACTGACACTTATAGAACACTCCATCCAACAACGGCATTCTTCGGAGGCCCGCATGGAACATTCACCAAGACAGACCACATTCTGAACCACAAAACACACCTCAACAAATTTAAAAGAACAGGAATCACACAAAATACATCCTCAGGTCACCATGGCCTTAAACTAGAAATCAATAACAGAAAGGTTGCTAGAAAATTCCTACATATTTGGAAATTAAACTGCACACTTCTAAGTAATTCATAGAAGAAAAAGTCTCAAAAGAAATTTTAAAAATATTTCAAACTATGCAAAAAATGAATATACAATTTACCAAAATTAGTGGGAAGCAGCTAAAGTGGTACTGAGAGGGAAATTTATAGCCTTAAAAAAATGCATGTATTGGAAAAGAAGAAAGATCAAAAACCAATCATCCAAGCTCCCGCCTTAGGAAACTGGAGAAAGAAGAGCAAATTGAACCTAAAACAAGTAGGAAAAAAAGTGTTGGTTGTTAAATTCTGGCACCAGACTGCGCCAGACGCAGCCCCCTCCTTGATGTAGTTGTGAGAGTTGAAGGGAAGAGCCTCCTCACTCTGACTTCAGTGCCGTTGAGTGCCACATCTGCGCACCGCCCACGCCATGGCTCACACCACCTGGGGAGGGGGCTGCCTCTCGCTCCTCCCCTGGCTTGATGGGCACTGCGACGCTGCTCGGGGCTTAGGAGGCATCAGGAAGTGATGGGTTTTTGGTGTTTTTGCACCGGTTGCCAATTGCCCACCTGTAAGCCTTTTGCTCGTATTAGGGAACAGGGGAGCTACAGAGGCCAACAACTTGCCGGAGTTCTAACTTGCCAGATCCTTTGTTTAACCAAAGGAGCCAGAATAAATCTCACCACTGCACAAGCTTGGCCTGGGATAACCCGCCAGCCCACCAACGTGGGCAAATGCCCTGAGGACTGGGAAGTGTTACAAAGTCGTAAACCTCAATGGGAACAGAATGGGTGCGAAAGGGGGGGATGGGACAATGGAATCCCAGACAGCAAGGGCCCTGCCCAGGACCCTTGGGGGATTCAAGGGAAGTTGTCCAGTTCCTATAATTATTGGTCCCCCAGTGGGATCGGAGGGATGGTGAGGGCCTCGACTCTGCCTCTGGGGCCTGATAAAGACTCTTGCACAGGGTTATGATTTAAGACTACCGGTTGAGAAGCCACAGGTCCCCTTCCCCAATGGGACTGCCCCATGAATATAACAGCCAAAATGGGCCTTCCATTTTCCTTACCCTTGCTGGATCAAATCGTACTTGACAGTTGTAAAATCATGGGGATCTGGAGAAGCCACGCAGGTATCCACGAAGACCCTCAGGCTGGGATCGAGGCTGCGGACCGTGGCCTGGAGGAAGACTTCTTTCTTCTGCCCGGCATAGTGCGGCCCCCTGCTCCCCGGGGGCTGGGACGCGGGCAACTCGAGGAATGATAGGGACACACGGTAGCCGGCATCCTGCCTCGGGATGTCATCCTCGGGAACAATTTCAATGGCTGACTGGCCGTCTGCCCTGCAGGTGAGCTTCAGCTGAGGCACCTTGTGTCTGACAATGACCCGGCCGGGGTGGCCCCACGTTCGGCCTCTGATGGAGTTGGAATAGCTGCGGGAGCCACGGCTCTCCTGGGAGGACGACAGGGGAGCTGGTGGCTGGGGCTCCTGGCCCCCCGACAAGCACCTTCCTTTATGAGCGGAGGGCTCTGCTGCTCGGTGCTCGCTCGCTGATGCGCCGGAGGCCAGAGGCTCTGGGCCTGACCTCCGTGGTACCTAACGCCATGAGGCGGTGACCTTCTATCTTTGCTCCTTGGAGTCTGGGGTGCACGCAGGGAGCCCCCGGTGGGTGAGCCTGGGCTCCCTCCTCCCCTCCTGTGAGGGCCGCGCTGCGGTGGGGGCCACGCTGGCCGCTGGGCTCCTCCACTCCTTCCGTCCCCTCGGCCCAGGGGGCTCCCAGACGGGCCCAGACACCCGCGCTGAATTCCTCTCCTCCCGCGAGGTCAAGGTCGGGCCACAGGCGCTTACACAGTTAGTGCCGCCCTGACCGCGGACCGGCTGTGGCTCCGTGCGAGCTGTGGGCCTGGCCCCCACCCCCCCGTGCCTTCTGCTCTCGGCTTTGCTCCCTCCAATCAGCTTGAAGGAGCTGACGGGGTGCTGGCGGCTGACGAGCAGGGGCCACTGCCTCCCACAGCCCCCTTCCCACAGCCCTGAATGTCCCCCAGAGACTCAGCCTGCTCAGCGACATTTGTTCGAGGAAGCCTCGTTCTGTGCCACTCACGTCCTGTGACATTCAGCCCTCCAAGGACTGCTTAGCCCATGGTCTCTCTGGCCTGTCTTTTCAGACATTTTCTCTCCTACTCATCCCGCCCCCTCCCCGGCCCCCATTATGAAATGTTAGTCCAACATACACACTGCACATATTCTGTATGAATATCGGTGCTTTACCCATTAAGAAAGTTTTTGGTTTTTTTTTTTTGGCCTTAACTAATATCGCTTCTCCCCCTGGAGGGTGACGTCACCCTTGGCGAGAAAGCACAGCCTAGAAAAGCTAAACTCTGTGAACACGTGAATCTGCCCCTTTCCGACCTGACCTTGGGCTTCCCGGAGTTCACGGGCCCCAAGTCCCTTCCGGGGCCCTCCATGCTTGCGGCTGCCTCGGGGCCCGGGCGCCTGCCCACCGCCCGCCCGGAGCGCTACTCCTGTCCATCCTGACCCGGCTCCACCCCCTCGTTCAGGCCTTGGGCCTTGGGCCTTGGCTGCCCTGTTCAAAGCGCCCTTCTGTTCCCTTCCTTGCTTTCTTTCTTCTTGACCCCGTTTTCTAGGAAGGACTCTCATTCGTTCCTTGGTCCCATGCCTGTCTCTCTTTTCTGGACTGTAAGAGCTGTGGCCAGGCCCTGCCAGTCTCGCTGGCTGCAGGGTCCTCAGCACCTAAAAGGTTGCTCGTTCACCGGCTCTGAAATCGGACACGGGGGCCCGGGGCCGGCCATCACCCCAGGTGGTTCCTGACCAGCTGTGTCCTCTGGCCCTGGCACAATGGTCAGCATACAAGGCTTGCTGAGGAAGCCAGGCTAGCCAGGGCCAGAGAGGACAGTCAAGCATCCTCCCGTATGGCCCAGAAGCTTCTGGGGGGCTGTCCTCCCAGACACAGGGGGCTTCCAGCATGGCTCCTGGGGCAGAAAATTCTGAGGTGAAAACTAGAATTTCTAGAGAAAAAAAATGACTGTGGTCTGCACATACCAAGTAGACAAAATGTCACGTATGGAATGAAAGTGGTTATTGGCCTCGTGAAGACAATTTGAAAGAATTCAATCTCCAGCGAAGTCACGGCTTGTGACTCTCCTCTCCTCCCATCCAAGTTTTTAGCCGGTGGTTGAATTTTGAAACCTCTCTCCTTGGCCTCTACCCACAGAAGGGTGCCACCACCCCGTCGACGTCTTACCTGCTGGACAGTGCCACAGCGGCCATAGGGAATGTTGAAGATGAGGTAGCGCCCCGTGACCTGGGGGCGACAGAGCTCATCATTCAGGTGGACGTCCCAGGAGGAGTAGCCCAGTCTCCGGAGGTAGCCGCGGTCAATGACGGCTTGGAAGAGGTGAGGCAGGCAGGAGAGCTGGGCTGCAGGAGGAGAGGGCGGGCAGAAGCTCACGCGGAGAACCTGGCACACCGGTCTGCAGGTCTGCAGGTCTGCGGTGCGGGCCGTGGCCGTGTGTTTGTTAAAGTACCAGGGACAGCACCCCGGGCTGGCTCCTTCTCATCACCACCTCCACCTTCGACGTGACTTCCATTGACTTTGTTTCTCTCTCCTTTTTCCAAAAGTCCCATCGTATCCGTGGGGATCCCGCCCACAGCATGCACCCCATGGGACGTGAGTCAGAGCCTCTTCTAAGGCTTTCAAGGACCACTCATTTCACATGCCGAGAACACCTGGGCCTGAACGAGTGCCTGTCTGGGCCTCTGGAGGAGCGGCAGGTTGGGAAAAGAGCAGAAGCAAAGGGGGCGACAGGATGGGTGCGCAGGGGCCTCTTCCCACCCCCCCAAAGCCCAGCGAGTGGGCAGAGACACGGAAGCTGGTCCCCCTCACAGCCTGTTCTTCCTCCCTCAGACCACTGCTCTCCTCGCTCCCCCGTTTCATCCAAAAAAGGAAAGAAGGAGATTTTACCATTGTCCTCGGGCACAACAGAGTCAGCTCTACCTGGTGAGGGGAGAATGATGAAGAGCAAATGTCAGCTGGGCAGGAACACTGGCCGAGGGCGACGTAGCCAGCCGTAGACACACGGCGCACGGACAGGGGCTCATTTGATGTGGCTGTTAAAGCCGGAGTACGGAGTACAGCGGCATGAAAATACCCCAGGGCGGAGCCGGCGGAAGGAGAGCCCAGGGCCTCCTGGTGAGCCGGCGGCGGGGATTCTGGCATGTGTGAAGCGATGCGGACAATGTGAGCGTCGCCACCGACAATGTGAGCGTCACCACCGCGAAGATTGGCAAGAGAATAGTAAACGCGGGGCTTCGCAGGTTGTAAACACCGTCTCACGTAGGAACTCCGGCTGGTGTCCCTGGGGGAGTGTGAAGCAGGTGGCTCTCAGAGGTGACCCCGGTGCAGAAGCAAGGCAGGGCGGCCACCTGCGGCCGGCGCCGAGGCCAGGAAGCACAGCTGGCTGGACTCGCTCGGCCCCTTCAGACACGCTCGGCCTCGCATCGCGCGTCCTCTGGTTGCTGTGCCCGATGAAAAGGAAACCGCCTGGTGTATAACCCGAGAATGAAAAATGAATTACCATGTACGGCGGGCACCTGGACAGCGGGAGGAACGGCTGGACCTGTGAACAGACGACAAGAGTGAGGCCCGGGAGGGGCAGAACCCGCGGCCCAGGCAGACCGTCGCCGCACGGCTCCCGCAGGATCGACGTTTCCCTCAACACTGTCAAAGTTGTCCTCTAATATTTTTCTGATCACTTTTCTACTTGGGCCCCGTTTCTATGCAAAACGAAAGACACTCCTACATCAGGGTAAGAGCAGCGGCAATGATTTCTTTACCTTGTTCACCTACGCAAAACTGAGAACGGAACGGATGAGGCGAGCTCCGATTTGTTCACCAAATCTTAGAATTCCACGACTCTCTGAGATTTGTGTGGGGGAATTTAGGACAAAAATAAGGAAGCCCTACTCCACGCGGAAGGGGTCAGCCTGTGGAGGTCAGAACGACAAGACAGACCTTGGATGATAACCAAAGTAGTCCAGGGAAGGTGTAGGCCAAATCTTGGAGGAAAGGGACAGAAGGGGAACTCAGGACATTGCAGGGCTCTGACTTCCGGGCCTAGGTGAAGTCTGTGCCCTTGATGACCTTGTCAGGGAGTGAACAAGGGACCTGGGCAAATTGTGATCTGACTGACAGCAGCAGGTGCCATGTCCTTAATCATTTCATTACACCGTCATTTCTTCCTTTGGCCTCATGACCTTGTAGCTATCCTTTGGAACAAATATTGCGTTGACTTGCAATGAACCACAAACTGATGATTAAAATCCCGAGCCTGTACGATTGAAGCATTTACGACGACACTTGTGTAACAAATATCCTCTTGTTATCCCTGAATCTGGCGCCTCGCCATCCTCACATTGCCTGCGGTGGTGAATTTGACCTGAGGAATGCCTGGGGAAGACGGCAGGGCGGGGGCTCGGTACCTGCACAGACCACGCCCGCGTCCTCCTGGTGCTGGCAGTCGTGTTGAGCCCAGCCCAGGTGGGCGCAGCGCTCCAGAGCATCCTCGGTGCCCGCGCAGCGCACGTTGTCCAGCAGGATGGGTCCCGAGCCCGGGCCGAAGCGGCTGCGCCCTGGGGCCCCCAGCGCGGGGCCGCAGCCCAGGAGGCGGCACACGACGCGGGCGTTCTTGATGCTCCAGTAGTCGTCGCACACCGTGCCCCACACGCCCTGGTGCCAGACCTCGACCCGGCCCTCGCACGGGCCGCCCCCGCCCGCCAGGCGCAGGCGCGGGTCTGCGGGAGGTAAGACAGCCGGTCAGGTGGGAAGAACGCGCGGGCGGGCTCCCCCCCACCCCACCGCCACAGCCATTCTCGGGGTCCCTCGTCATTTACGGCAGACAAAGCGACATCGGGATGAGTTCCATGTCTGTTTTGTGCGGTTCTCTCCCTCCCTCCCTTCCTTCCTGCCACCCCCACACTTCCGTTTCTCATTCACTCCTTTACAAAAAGTAAAACCTTAATTAACTGAAACCCTCAAGGAATGGCCATTTTGGACAGACAGCCTCATTTCCCAGATACCTACGAATATGATCTTAAACAAAAATACTAAAACTCCAAAGAAAACAAAATGAAAAAGGCAAAACCCCCTAAATCTTTGGGAGACGATTATTCTAAAATGAGGCATTGCCCTGACTCCAAACAAAAATTTATCCACCGAAATTTCTTCTACTCCTGATGAATAAAAGTCAACATTTTAACTGTAAACACTCTATTATGGGTACAACTTTCCAGTGACAGACAAGTACTGGAGATGTACAGCAATGTATACAAATATTGAATGATTATGTTGTACACGTGGAACTAATATGTTACATGTTAATTACATCTCAATAAAAAAAAACTATATGTAGCTATTCCATTCCCAGGTATTTATCAAAATAAATGGTAAGACATGTCTACAGAAAGATTACATAGTAGAATTCTCAATAGTAGACAAAAAAAAAAAAATGGAAACATTCCAAATGTCCATCCACAGGAGAGTGGATAAATAATTGTGATGTATTCACACAATGGAATATTACTAAGCAACAAAAGGAACAAATAAAAGGAACAATAAAAAGGAACAAATCACCAATATATGAAGCCATGTGGACAAATCTTATAAACTCATTAAGCAAAAGAAATCAGACACGAAACGGCACATGCCATTTGATCCCATTTGTATGAGAATCTAGGAAAACGAACCTAAACTGCAGTGACAGAAAGCAGATGGGTCAGGGGTTGCCTGTGCGAGGCAGGCGAGATTAACTGCAAAGGGCCGGGCGGGAAATTTCTGGGGTGATGGAAGCGTTTCATATCTTGATCGATTGTGGTGGTGGCTACACGGCTGTACGCATTAGAAAAACTCTTAGATGTGTGTAATTCCTGGTGTATATTTATACGTCAAAAGAAGCGATTTAAAAAGTAAAAATAATAAAAAATAAAGTCTATATTATGTTGGCGGTGCCACGCCCATCGATATGTGGAAACTGATGTGTCTTCATATAAATTGACCGCTAGTGACTAATTTCCAATTTCCTGCTCTGCTCACTACACAGAGGACGCTTCGCGGAGGGTGACAAACACCACGGGCCCCAGCCTCTCTGTGACCGCATGACCCTGATCGAGGATGGCTGTTATCATCTGATTTGTCGCTGTGACATGGGAAGCGAGATAACCATGCTTGTTCAAGCTAGAAGCGAAGGCCAGTAACTTCTGAGTAAGGTCTCAGGAGGTGAATTTGGGGCCTTCTGACCCACCAAGGGGTGTGTGTGTGTGTGTGTGTGTGTGTGTGTGTGTGTGTGTACTCATAAGTTTTCTGTGAAGAGTAGGACATTTTAATGAAAGAAATATGATCTTAACAATATTAATAATGATACGACCAAGTCAGTGTTTAGAAACAAACAAAAAGTACCAGTTAAAGAGACTTTTTCTTCACCAAATGAAATTGTAACTGTAAAAAAAGAAAAGTTAAACTTAAAAAAAAAATGCATGTCCTCTAGGTCACATACTTAATATTCAAAGCCGAAAAACTAAACGTTTTCTCTAAGTTTAAACACTAATACTCCTGTCTAAGTTTCTAATTTGGTTTACGGACAGAAATACTGTCTGTCAAGTTTTATTTTATTGGCATCAGCGTGTAACGAGTGATATTGTGCCCTGTTTATTCTTCCAAAAATAAAATTTTTTACGTGGTCAGAAAAGAAGCTTTATACATATACTGAATTTTCGAAAGGAGGAACGCAAGATCATTATATTTTGCAGGTAAATTTTTTACAGTGTCTAAAAACGAGATGAAGAAAATCAACTCAGTTTCCTTGGGAGAAATTTTGGGTAAGAGAAAGATCCTATCTGAGAGACATAATTCCATATGAAAATGCACAGAGAGAAGCCAGAAAGAAAAAACAACAATGGATTTTATGCTAGAGTATGATTGTATAAATTACAGTAAAACTAAACTATGCTAGAGTATGATTGTATAAATTACAGTAAAACTAATCTAGCAACGGGCATATCAACATTACCAGGTGATGGTGTCGTTTCTGTTAAAATCAGGTCTTTGGCTGACAAAAAAAAATTTTTTTCAGTGAAAAGAAAGCTTTAACATTTAGTCAATTAACGAAAATTCCCATCTTGCGTATCTACAGCGTGTCATATAATTTACATTTTTACTCCGTACAACGCTGGTTCCAGGTATCATCTCTATTCTAGAGATGAGGAAACGGAGATTCAGAGGACTTACGTAACACACACTGTCACCCACGATGCCCACCAGTGAGGTCCCAAGGCACACACCCTTTCCTACACTGCTTTGCCTTTCGGGAGCATAAGATGTGGGAGTTATATTCTTTCCGGCTCAGTGAGGTGCATTGGGGATGAGGGGGAAGGAAGGGAGTGGTTTAACAGCCACCATGTCAGTCCTCGCACTCCAAGAGGCAGCTCCTACAGAAACGGGAGTGATCTGGGCTGTCACGCTCTCATAAAGGAAGTAAATCATGTGAGTGCTACCTGATCTGTGTGGAAAGCAACCCGGTTACCATCAGCCAGGCCTACAAAGAAGAGCTTGCCTCGAGGGATGTCAAGAGCCAGTGGGAATTACAACTGAGGGAATCTTCTGCCAAAGTGGAGTCATGATGGGGGCAGAGAAAGAAGCAAATGAGGAAGTGATGGATGAAGGGAGAGAAGGAAAGGGAGTGAGGAAGGAAGGAAGGAAGGAAGGAAGGAAGGAAGGAAGGAAGGAAACCACTTAAGTCTAAGTGAAAAGGAAGTCCTAAACGATGGTTTCATTGAGTTTACTCAGTATGTCTTCAAAGTAACCAAGACTTGAAAAGAAAACGAACAAACAAAAACCCAGAAGCAGTAGGTCTTGTTATGAAGACATCAATAGCACAGGGATTTGGGGGACTCACGCAGATGGCCGCATCGGCAAAGCCTGAGAGTAGACAGGATGTCGGATGGGAGCCCAGAGCCCAAGCTTGGCCTTGCTCTAGCTCTGTGGCTCCTATGGACTAAATTACAGCTCCTCAAAATTCATATGTTGAAGCCCTACCCACCAATGTGGCTGTATTTGGAGATGGGGCCTCTAAACTAGTAAGGAAGTTTAAGTGAGGTCCCAAGGCTGGAGCCCCGATCTGTAGGACTGGTTTTCCTTCCTATAAGAGCTTTTTCTTTCTGGCAACTGTAAGAAATGTAGAGTCCAGGCTACGCCAGCAACGCCGATTCAGGATCAGCATGTTAACGGGTCCCCCAGGCCTCCCCTTGCACGCTGACACTTGAGAGGCATTGCTGTAGGTCATCTCTGAGGCCTCCTCCAGGGATGACATTTGACGCTATTTTATGCTGTTCCCTGTATACCTGCACCTGCCTCTGCTCTGTTCAGAATTAGAACCAGTGGTGGGGCGTGGCCTGGAACCTGCCTGGCCTCTCCAGGGGAAACAGGAAGTGTTTCCCTGGGTGGATAAACTTGCTGGCTGGGGTCTCTCAGACAGTCACTCGTCAGGGCTATAGCCAGAAGCAGAAGCGTACCTGGTGGAGGAGGCTCTCTGCCTGAAGTGGGGGTCGTGTCTGCAAACAAAGAAGAATAAAACTCAAATATCAATGAAAAAGCATTTTTTTTTTAACAGTGGTGTAATAGAAAACAGAAGTGTGAATGGGAAGAACCTACCTGGTCCTTCAGTGTGTGTGTTTGGGTGTGCTGGATAGGTCAGAGCATCACCTGAAACAGAACACACAGGACACCAAGCAGGTGGAGGTGTGGACCCCCAGCCCTCGCCTCCCCTGGGCACGTCTGAATAAGACCAGTGCGAAAAGCGGAGGGCGCTCCCAGGTGGATGGGCCCCTCTGTGTTAATGGATGAACCAAAGAACATGAAAGCCCACATTCTGCGAAAAAGATACTGGGACTTCTGCTTGCTTTGGGAGTTAGGCTATGAACAAATTATTCAGTACCTATGTTCATTCGTTAACTAGAAAGAGGGAGAGTTGATCGCATTTAACTGAAGACATGTGACAGGCAGAAACATTACCAGTGGGCGTGTCCACTTCTGTGGAGGCTACAGATGCATCTGTGTGTGAACAAAGAAAACAGAACACTTTAAAACGGGGGAAAGGACTTCTGTGTGTTTTCACTGCGGTTTGCTTTGTGGCCATAATGGCCACTGGGTGGGCTTATTTCCTAAATACGACATGGCCAGGAAGAAACAGATCGCGTTCATTTAAGTAGTACAACGAGAGAACCTTCATAAGCTGGAGATGTGGCTTGTGCTGACGTTGAAGACAGATCTACAGAAAAAGAAGAAGAAAACTTAAATATCAGTGGAGAGGACATTCGGGTTTCTGTTTCACTGAGGCGGTGCTGGGGACTAAATTTCCATGGAACAGCCTAATTGGAACTCTGAGAGGGACAGTAGACAGTATTTTACCTGGTGTGGAGGTCTCAGCAGCTGAGATTGAAGCTGTGGATGAAAAACAAATACAAGGCTGCAGTAAGCTAGCTGTACAGGCACAGAAACTTCTATAAGATACAATGGCCACGCAGGTCAGTGTGACTGGCCTGCCTTATTTTTCTGCTTTCCAGAGAGGAGCTGCCCAGGGCACCTCCAGGTCCTCCATCGCCTCCAGGCCGCCCCTCCACGCCCAGGGTCTCTCCATTCCTCTCCTCTCCCCGCCCTTGCTTCTCCCCTCAGAGGTGGAGGTCACCTGTCCAGAGGGCAACACCACCGCTCCCAGTTCCTCTGCCATGTGGGGCTGATCTAACAAACATTCTGCAGATTCTCCTCCCCCTGCAACTTACTTTCCCGGTCCTCCCGCCTCCCTTCAAATGGGTGGGAGGCAGTGACCCAAGAGAGTGTTTGCTCTGCAGACTGGAACTGTCCCTAGGTGAACTGTCCCGAGATCTAGAGTGAGCATGAGGAGGGGGTGGCAGGTGCATCTGCCTCCTGTGCGAAGCATCGCCCTCCAGGAATCAGCCCATGTTTGTGTCGACTCTGATGTTTTCTTTCGTAATTGTCTCAGCCTCTGGAGTGGGGCAGAGCACCCTCTTACCGTCCTCCCCCAACAAACCTCCAACACTGTATTTGGAAAATTCTGAACCCAAAGTCATATCAGGGACTGCGGATAATTGCAACCAGCATCTGTTAGCGTTTATGCCACTGCCGATGAGGCTCTGTCTGCCATGAAGTCGCTCCCTCGCGGTCCCTGCTGCTTCTCCCCAATTCGTTTTCTCACATAATACACAGAGTAGGGAGACCAGATGGCCAATTGCTGTATGTGTAAGAACGACAGGCTCTGTGGAACGCGCCCGTGTGTATTCAAGTGCTTCACTTCAACTCAAATGTTAAGACCTCACCTTGGCTGCATTGAGGCCCTCTTTGTCCATTTCAGGGTTCTAGGCTATTTTATGGGCTCTATTCAGCTAAGTGACACCTGGACAAATAGTATACTTGTACTCTCTAGGTAGAATTTTAGCACAGCAATATCTTTTAGAGATGTCGTAAGAAGAAAAATCAACAGAAAACTTGTTACCAGTTGTAAGGACCAAATCTGTGGCTGAAATTGAAGTAGGAACTGTGAAAGCAAGCATAAGATAAATGATAATTAATAGCATGCTTTTCAATCAAGCTTACTGGTAAATAATCTTTTTACAAGTCACTCTGTGTACAAATTATACCTTGATCATGTTCTTATTTGATTCTTCCATGTTCCCTTTGACTTATATTCTCCCTTTCATTAAGCTAAAGTAACTAAGAATGGAGGACGTGGTACGTGGGTCTGGGCACCAAGAGAACTGGGTTCTAATCTCTGCTCTTTGTGTGACCAAGCATGTGACCCCAGGCAAGGCCCTTCTTTTTTGCATCTGAGTGGCTACATCTGCAGGGCTAGTACATGGACCAGAAGCATCTGTGTTATCTTGTTAGAAATGCAGACTCTTAGGCCTACTTCAGACCTACCGAATCAGAATCTGCATTTAACAAGGTCTTGAGCTGAGCTACATGCACGTTAAGTTTTGAGAAACACCCAATATCCAAATGGAGAAGTCTCCTGGCCCAGAAATAAATGGCGTGGGGTAGAAAGGAAGTGGACCACACACATCCACATAGGGCGGTCAGGTCCTTCCTGCTCCACCCCAGACAACTGGTGCTCTGCCAGAATTCAGGCTAGTAGTTCCCATTCCTTGTTTTTTTTCATCAGAGCTGAAATTAGTACTTTTATATGAAGCCTCCCTTGCAAAAAATGTGGTATTAAAAAAAATTAAAATCATATAAGCAAAACTCTGTTATCCAAATCAAAACCCATTCACGGGTCAAAATTGGCCCATTGGCTACCTGTCTGTGACTTCCGGTCTGAACGATCTCTAACATTTCTTTCAACTCTCGGACAACTGATACACCGCAACGGTGCCTCATCGAAATTGTCCTTGCTTCAGAGACCTGGAGGCTAATTTTCACACATCCGACCTCAAAGAGCAATTCGTTTAACTGTCTGCTTTTCTGTGGAGGTCACTTTCTACCAAGCCTTCCAGGAGGCTTTGAGATTTTGGAAATATGGACCATGGACTACTTTCATAGTTGTTTACAGTTCAAGGAAAACTGAGTTTAGTTAAATTGGGATGGTATTTCTTTAACCTACTTAATTATGTATGGATCGACTCAAGCCCTAGGACGATCCCCAAAGTGTCTGCAAGACGGAAGTTCACAAAAGGACACGTTAGGGGGCCAAGGGGCTCTTGGCAGGTGTCAGCACACACGCCCCTCAGGAGTCACTCCCAAGCTTCCCTCATCACTGTGTGCTTGCACAAACATGTGCACTCGATTCCCAGGACGAGTTCCACCTCCCGTTTCCAGATGAAGATGCCGAGGCTCTGGGAGGTAAGGGACTTTCCCATTATCATCTTATTTATTAAGGTTGGAGCCAGAACACTGGGTTAAGCCGAGTTTTAAAAAAGCTCCCTCGCTGCAGGACTTGTCAGAGACTTTAATGTGCTGACGCACCGTGAATCTTCAAAGGAGGGATGTGATTATTTCCTCAACTTATTTAGCCATGCAATTAAAAAAAAAATGTAAATTACTGAGTTGGTGGGCTGTACTGTGAAACACCGTGTAGGGGATGTGGCACGCTGTTATTTTCTAAAAATGCAGGTGAGAGGAATAGTTTTGCCTGAGATGCCTGAAGTCCTGTGATGGTTAAAAAAAAAAAAAAATTAACTCACTGAATATCCAAATGGATGAACACTGTTGAGAATGTCAATGAAGCTCATGTCACTATACCTGGAATAGAGACCTGCCATGGCACCCGGAGGGAGGGAGCGAGCAAGACAGTTGAGATGCTGCATTCGGAGGTGCTCGGTAGCTATCTGTTCAATTACTATTTAATTCAATGAACATATGGGCACCTTATATTAGTTTGATATGAGCTTGCTATTTAGTTTCAAATGAGGGATAAACTCCAAGGCAAGCTACACATACGTGATTTATAGAAGCAAGAAAGAAAGCAAAATTACCAGGCGAAGCGGTCAGTCCTGTAGCTGATGCTGAAATTGACAAACAAAACAAACTAAGATATGATAAAATCCAAACAAGAATCCCACCCACGAATAGGAAATGTAGAAGACATGTTTAATTTTTAAAATGTAGACCACAGATATACTGAAATGAGACACAAATGACTTGTGCGATGTGAAATGAAAACAAGAACGTTTTCTCGAATGAGGCTGAAATGGAGACAGGCATGCAGGAAGCGAGAATTGTTCATTGGTTCTGAGAATGACATAATCTCTCTGGCAGCCAGAAGTGGGTACCTGAGCAAACGACCCCGGCGTCCTCCTGGTGGCCGCAGTTGTGGACGGACAGGCCCAGGTGCCGGCACTGGCCCAGCGTGGTCTCGTTGCCCTGGCACTGCACGTCGTCCAGCAGGATGCTCCCTGCACCTGCCCCGAAGTGGCTGCTCCCCGGGGCGCCGACGCCCTCCCCGCAGTCCAGCTGCCGGCACACCACGTGGGCGGCGCCGATGGCCCACAGGTCGTCGCACACCGTCCCCCACGTGCCGTCGTGGTAGACTTCGACGCGCCCCTCACAGCGGCTCCTCCCGTCCACCAACCTGACGACAGGCAAGTCTGGGGGAGACTCAGGGGTTACTATTAGAATGTGATTGGCTCTTCTGGCAATTAATTTCTAGTGGGACTTTTCTTTAGTTCTTCATATGATAAACCCTGAGTTCCAGTACTCCAGAAACCCCTGCCTCCTTTCTCCAGGTCCTACAGGGATAAGTCAAATGAGTGCTTATAAATCCAGGGACTGGCTTTTCCAGCCTATCATTTCATGTCTTTTGTTCCATCATTCCCATCTTTGGATTTGAAATGCGATAAATGCAAGGGTAAGATAAATATCGATTTCAGAGTTGAGTCATCAGATTGCTAAACAATAATATCGGAATATGTCCAATTTAGCTTTTCATTATTTCCTTTAGGCCTAATTGTCCACTGACCTAGATCAAAGTTAAATTTGAGACCCCCGGAGACTAGACAAGCGGCCGCCTCTGCTGGTAACCTCTCCATCCACATCGGCCCTGTGTTTCCTGGGGAGGCCAGAGTCTAGGTGGCCGCTGACATCACTGGCTATAACCCCGGGGCATCTGCTAGACAGAGTCGTAACCAGGAAGCCTTAGACAAGACATGACTGAAACGAGCAATGAAAGGATTACCAACTGGGGGAGCTGCTTCTGCTGATTCTGTGGCGACTTCAGTCACTGCAAGAGAAAACCCAAGGCACTCATGTTAGCGGGCACGCGAATCCACGCTCGTGCCAGTGCGCTGGTGCAGGACCTCCTGGCCCGCGCAGTGTCATCACGGGCAGGCCGGCATTTCTGAAGATGGAGTCCAAACCAGGGAGTCTCTCTGAACCACCTTGCCCTCACCTGGCTTTTGACACTAATTGGAAGCATCTACCTGAATTTTTCCAGGGAGAAGCCATTGACAGCCTCTCAGGAGATGCGAGGCCATAAAACAGACAGATGACTACTCAGAGTGCTCATCGGGAGATACCATGATGCGTTTGAGACATGAACAACCTCTCTTCAGATTTAAACGACTACGGAACAACAGAAGGGGAGAGAAGCATCCTCGCCATATCCCCATCTTCATCCTTTCGGAACCTCCTCTCCACCCGGCCCTCTTGGGATGGAGAAGGTTGCCCTGGGCCATGCGGAGACCCCGCAGTGGGGTGAGGACGTCACAGATGTTTGTTGTAGATATTGCTTAGGAACAAAAGGTAATGAAATGGGGTTTTTAAATATTCACTCAGCTTTTTTAAAATGGTTGCATAAAATTGCCTGTAGAGACAAGAAAAACCCACCTTTGGCAATCAATAAATCAGGAGGGTATTAACATAGAGCTTTCCCTGAGAAATAGCTTCCCGAGAAATGTATGAGGTTCATGCACACAGAAAAATCATTCCCGGACATTATAAATCTTTCTAGAGAACAGGACACGATTTCCTGGTTCTCAAGTATGTTTTTGCTCATAGGACCTCTCCTCTGCTCTGGGCCAGGGGAACAGGTCGTGATATTGGGCACACTTGAGACTAGCGTGACTAAGGTCGTAGGTTGTCTGAATTTGAGAGGGCTCCCGGAACATAAGACTGTCAGTGCTAAAACTGGGAAACTTCTGACAAACTGAGACAAGGCGGTCACCTGACGTGGGACCCCAAGCCTGTCAGGGTTGGTCTGCTTGGCAGATATGGCTCCGCCGCTTGGGAGAGAAACCAGTGTTCGGAGAGTCCAGGTACCTGAGCAGATGACTCCCGCATCCTCATGGTGCCCACAGTTGTGGACGGACAGGCCGAGGTGGTAGCACTGCCCCAGGCTGGTCTCGTTGCCCGCACACGACACGTCGTCCAGGAAGATGGGGCCAGAGCCATCACCAAAGAGACCGCTCCCCGGAGCCGCCAGGGCCGCCCCGCAGCCCAGCTGCCGGCACACCACCTGGGCGGCGGGCAGGCCCCAGAGGTCGTCGCACACGGTCCCCCAGGTGCCGTTGTGCTGGATCTCCACGCGGCCCTCGCACCTGCTCCTCCCGTCGGCCAGCCTCACCACGTGCAGATCTGCAGGAGCCAAGGGCCAAGCTGGCGTGAGCAGGTTCCCTTGATTCTCAGACGAGGCAGCATTCCCAGTTCGAGAATTCTACCCCGGCTGCAGTTTGCCGGGGTAGAATTACACATGCAGAGGAAATGGTACGATCTCGTAAAAGATGCTTTTTGTATCTGAAATTTAGCACAAACTACGTTTTTCCTCACTGGGCAGGTTCTTTACGGGGGATCCAGGCCGTGTGCCGGCTTTGTAGAAGACGCGTACATTTAAAAGTCACCTTCTGCCTTCATCCTCTTTCGGGTGTCATTATTTTTAATGTTGTTTCTTGAAAAATGAAAAACAATTCGGCGGAAAGTCTGGGGTTCAGACTTCACATTCCTAACCCAGGTCTCTCAAAGGATATTGTGAAATTCTCGGAACAAAATTAATTTCACTTTACTCGAATTTAAGAATTGTAAAGTAGTTATCGGAGGATGATGGCGGAGGTTGGGGGTTAGAACAGCAAGCCGAGGAAGAGAGGGCGTCACTACTGCAAGCAGGTAGGGCAGTGAACGGCCAGGTGGAACCGACTCCTCATCCAAAAGGAGATGAAATTAGTTCTTAGATTCTGAGCCCGAGAGATCCCAGCACTATGCGGGTCGGGGCCTTAATATAGGGCTTTTGGTGATGCTTCGAGGATGGGGGGATAGGTTGGCTCTCCTCGGGGAGGTCCCTACACAGGAAGAAGCCACCGTAATACCAGCTGGCCTCAGATGAGCACAGTTCTGTCCCACATGGCACTAGGGCTGTGAAAGTCACGTAGGCTACATTTCTGTTGGCCACAAATGGAGGGACCCCAGCCTCAGAAAAACAGCCCCAAAATGTAAAAATAGGAAAAGTACCTATTGGATGGAAAACGTGTGGCTGTTCCCCAGGAGGTGAAGAAACTATGAGCGTAAAAAGAGAAACAGACATCATCAGTACATTTCAAACAAACACAATGAAATCGTGTACTGTTCTTGACGCCATCAGAATCATGTGCATGTGCTTGCCTTTAAACGACCCCCTGCAATCTCTGATCAAATAGTTACCATTTAAAATGTGATGGTAGCTCATAATTGTGTATACATTATTCTGATATTCTGATTAAAATTTCACCTTCTGGAAGGGTGGAGGGGTCTGGAGCCCAAAGCATTGTCAAGGAAAGTTAAGGCTGATAAGGAGGACTCTGTACCGGATGGCTAGTCACCAGTCAGCAAATAAAATAGTGTGAACTCACAGATACCTGGACGTCCAGCTGCAGCATCTGCAGAGATAAGGAGGTAGGAGAGTGGTTTACCAATGGAAACCAGGGTGTGGAGTGGATTCATCATCACAGTTTACATGCAACACACAAGCTAGAGTAAACAATTGCTCTTAGGCACCAGGGCTGTCCCCTCCAGGTTCTTTCAGCCAGGTGCAGGTTGTATCACCTGCCAAAAACCCTGAGGTGGTGATTCTGAAGGAATCTGACTTAGTAACTAAAATACTGCATCACACCATCACTGAAATAGATAATATTCCTGACCACTTGTGGCATGTCGTTTGCTTGACTGAATGTTCTATGGGGAATGTGTTTTTTAATCCTCCCAATGACTTCATGAGATAAGTACCATTATTTTCTTTTATTTCACAAGCGATTAACCTCTGCAGACACTCAAGTCGAACGCCGTCACATATACGAAACAGCAGGCACGCTACTCTTCAGAGTTAGGACAGAAATCCGCGTTCCCAGGTTTAGGGGCAGACTTAAGGTACGGAGGCATTTCCAGACTCCGTTTGTAGATTCCAGGCTCGGCCTGGGCAGCTCCATGACTGGCCCAGAAGGGACCCACGCTCACCTGAGCAGATGACACCAGCGTCCTCATGATGCCCACAGTTGTGGGTGAACCAGCCGCCATGAGGGCACTGCCCCAGAGAGGACTCGCTTCCCGTGCAGTTGACGTCATCGAGGAGGACGTGGCCTGACCCGGGGCCGAAGCTGGCCCCTGGGAGGGCAGACACGGCCAGGCCGCAGCCCAGCTGCCTGCAGACCACGCGGGCATCCTCTACGGACCAGCCGTCGTCGCACACCGTGCCCCAGGCGTCGGCGTGGTAGACTTCCACTCGGCCCTCGCACCTGCTCGACCCATTCACCAGCCGCAGGCTCAGACCTTGTTGGACATTCCAAATAATGACCTCCATCAAGGCTCGTCCGGAAGGGCCACCGGAAGAGAAATGCAGGACTTTCTGGAAACTGTGCACTGACAATCGATAATAACAGATCTGCTCCCTGCTGCGCCTCACTTCATTTCACTGATTTGTGCCTTCGGTACTAGTGTGTCTTTTGAGGTTACAACTGGTTAAGAAAGAGGTTTGCTCCCCGGGCGGCTGGCCCAGCGACCCGCATCTCTGCACAGCTCCCCACTTCTCTTGGACTGTGAGCTGCGAAGACGTGGTTTCTGACACTCTCAGGGTTCACTGGATTTTTCATGAGCGGCTATCATGCACATACGGTAACGAGGGTGTGTGTAAGATTCTGTGTGCCTTTGCACATGTCGATCAAATGCCAACAACGATAGCTCATCTGCGCAGTACCCAGGAACACATATAGTCATGTATAGGAAGACATTCCAGAGAGTGTAAAGAACAGTTGTTATAGCTGACCCCCATGTTACAAGGGCAGCTACGAAAAAGAATAGAGGCCGGATATGCTCAGAACACAACCAAAGTGAGCTCATGGCAGAAATGGGTAGAGATCTGGGGTCGGCAGGGCACCCCTATTCACCTACCTGGTGCCAGCTTCCTAACCAGCCCCATAAGCCATTCTTGCATCCCACGGTTTCTTATTTCCTTTCTCTTTCCAATCATATTTTTTTTTTTGGGTGAAACCTGGATATTTCCAGCCCTTCCTCCAGCAACAGCCTTTTACAAGGCCAAGGCTGGGGAGGAAGGCGTGC
This sequence comes from Rousettus aegyptiacus, assembly GCF_014176215.1. Lineage (NCBI taxonomy): Eukaryota > Metazoa > Chordata > Mammalia > Chiroptera > Pteropodidae > Rousettus > Rousettus aegyptiacus. The sequence goes on along the minus strand of NW_023416309.1, from coordinate 55,006,106 downwards.
TCAGCGAGGACACTTTCTCCCACAGTAATGCTGCAGTTTTGCTGAGCTAAAATTCTACAAAGGGAAGGAAATTGAAGGGAGAAGAAAAGATTACCTGTGTGTTTGGCCACCTCCGTCGGCTCAGGAAAAGATGCTAAGGACAGAAAAATGAAAGGAAAGAGTTATACACCATCTCAGATGTCGAACGTATTTAACTCTCGATCCACGTCAGTGGGCTCTCTGACCCGGTGGATCAGCTATAGTTTCTGAATTTAAATCGATCCCCTCGCCAAGCCATTTCTCTGCGGGGATCACTCCTTCCATTGCCCAAGTGGCGTGTCCACGGCCCCATGATACAAGCTCAAGAAAATCAACGCGTGGCGATTGATATTTTTAAAAAACATGTATTTTAAACTCAAGGACGCGTTCTTTGGGGATCACTGCTGTTTGGCATAACCTACTCTGGTGCTTCCTTTAACAGTTTGGGGTCATCTCTCTTTTCCCCCCAACTCTTTTCTGCATATTATCTTTTCCTCTTACAGACCCGGCCGGGGGAAAGCACTGACTTAATTTGAAATGTGACAACTATCGGGCCGATCACAGAGTCAGGAAAATGCTAGAAAGTGGTGCCTTCAGCGTCTTCATCTTTTCCAATTCTGCCAAGTAGAGAGTGAAACGCAGAGATGGATTGAGGCCGGCTGCGCTTGGAAGAGGGGGCGCGAGAAGGTCATGGCTTCCCACACCCAAATCGTGGGGCCCACGCGGCCGGCACTGCCTTCCCTACTCTGCCCAGAGAGGTATGCTGAACCCCGACATGGCCTCAGGGAGCAAAGGCTATGCTTCCCCTTTATCTGGATGAGGAAACTGAGGCACGAAGTCGTTGAGACATTCACAAGGCCCCACAGCTAGTAAATGATGAAACTGGGAAAACAAATCTAGGGCTTTTGGTCCCCAAACCGTACCCCACCCCACCTCGGGTGATCTTGTCAAGGCAAGTTACAATTAATCAGTTGAGGACAAGTGACATTACCTGAAGTTGGGTGACTCACGGTGGCCGACGGCGTAGAGCGAGACGGGGAGGCTACGGGAAACATACGTGGAAAGGTGAGGGCAGGTCGTGCCCTTTACCCTTAAACCCAAGAGGTCGGCTTGATTATTCGAATCAGAAAGGCACATGTCTGGGCATCTGAGAATGGCCTTGAGTGACCATGGTTACAAACACCAGCTGTCCTTGGTCATTGGTTTCATTTCTGTCCTGCTGCTGGCCACTGCAAGGTCATTTTGTAATTTTTGCCCTCCCTCGGGAAACCGTGGCCACAGCGATGGTTGCCTAAGTGTGGGGTGCCTGTCTTGCTGCCTGCCGCTTTGGATTTTACCTTCTGCGCGTGAGTCTTACCTCTCAGAGTAAACGTCACTTTGCAAAGGGCAGAACCACTTTATTGCAAGGACATACACCGGGTGGGAGGTGGGAGGTGGCAGGTCCAAGCGTGGGCGTGGCGCTGGGCCAGGAGCTCTGTGACCTTCCGTGCCTGACAAACCCCCGCTCGCTCTGCCCAGGGCCCTGGCTCTAAAACTCCCCACTCTCTAAGCCCCAGCCTTTTCCTCCGATGTCACGCTCAGCGTGTGGCTTCGGCCCTTGCTTTGCTCTGAACACGGATCCTGCCTGCCCCTTTACCTGTCGCCTCTCCACTCAGAACCTTCCAGTCCCCCCAGCCACTGTTCTCCCTTTCTTCCTGGTCATCGTGGCCAGGTCTAGCTGGTCAACCAGTCTGCCACTTCTCAGCCAAAACCGGAAGGATGTGGGATTAAACAGGGGCTTTTGACTCCAACTACTGAATTTATTTGCAGAAACTCAACTGGGATGAGGGGGTTGGACCAAAGAGATGGTTCCCAGAGGCCTGACTCATCGCTGGTGGGACAAGAGATCATTTGAGGTGGCGCATCTTCTATTTTAAGAGTTACATACTTATTACATTAAAATTTAAAGCTTTACATCAGCTCCAATCTGATTAAGGACGTGTTCAGATATACATGGCACGCATCGATTAGATAAGATCGTTCACTGTGTTTTAATTTTTGAACATTTTAACCCTGTGGCGTTGCTGCTGCTGCATTTACTTTTATGTGTTGTCTATTTCTGGCCAGCGATCCTGGCTTTCCACTTATGGTGGTGAGAGAAAGTTTGCTCGTGACGTGTACTGTTTAGTTGAAGAAAGGAGTCACGCGAAGGGAAGGCCTGAAACAGTCACGGTGTGGGCGGGAGGCGGGTGTGGCCGGGCTCGAGCAGGGACCCGCGGCCGAGGCACAGCCCAGGGGTTCCCTGCCGCCCTGTGCGCAGCAGGGAGCACCGCTTCGCCCACCCGCCGGCCTCAGCATCAGGCCCACCTGAGCAGACGACGCCGGCATCTTCGTGGTGGCCGCAGTTGTGGGTGAACCAGCCGCTGTGCAGGCATCGCCACAGTCTGTCCTCGGTCCCCATGCACTCCACGTCGTCCATGGCGATGGGGCCCAGGCCACGGCCGAAACGCGCCCGCCCAGGGGCCGACACGGCCGTGCCACAGGCCAGCTGCCCGCACACCACCTGGGCATCGCGCAGGTCCCAGCCATCGTCACACACGGTCCCCCAGCTGCCGTTGAAGTGCAGCTCCACGCGGCCCTCACAGCGGTGGCGGCCGCTGCTCAGCCTGAGGGCCACGTCTGGGAAACGCAGACACACCTGGTCAGACACACCTGGTCGCTGGCTCGGGCACCGCCCCTCTGCTGTGGCCTTCGAGGAAGACCGGGAGTTTCCTGTGACCTGCCCAGCTTTGGCGGGCTTCGCTCTCACACCGGGGAGGGGACCGCTGGGGGTTATGGTGGCCGGAAAGGTACTCTGGGTGTGATCTGTCATGTCATTGTGACTTGCGGGGAAGAAGGGGTTAAAGCTTTTTCCACAGACAGAGGCCAAGGCGGCCCCTGGAAGCCCCCCGTGATGTGGGAAGCACCAAGGACGTGGGCGCGGTCGTCGCCGCCCTGAGCGAGGAACGGCGTGCCGTGGGCAGGTGCAAAGCAACTGCGCACGGCTTTGAACGAAACAGGTGCCAAGACAGCACCAGCCAAGAGCCTCCCAGCAGAGGGCAACGTGCTCTGATGGCAGGTGTAGGCGAGCGCGTCACTCCACGGCGGTGTTGGGGGTCCGACCACTTTCTCCAGGTGGATCTTGGGGGTCAACTAGGGAGCACGGGAACCCCTTCTCAATCCCGAGTGCCCAGACACAGAGTCAGCCATCCGACCCTGCCACCAATACCAGGCAGGGCCCGGGGCCAAGGCGACCGGAGGACCTACCGGTATCGTTCTCGTCTTGCACGAGAGACTCGTAGGTGGCATAAAAGCCGACGTTGGTGATGATGGCGTCGCTGTGGAAGACCACCGTCAAGCGATTCAAGGAGGAAGTAAATACGGAGGTTGTACTGGAGCAGAATCTCCCCAAAGAAAGAGACTCGCTTTGTGGGCCATCGAAGATCTCAATGAAGTCGTACGGACAGCCATAGAAGCTTTCCAGCCTGTGAAGGGACAATGTTATTCAGACTCAAACCACTGGGGCTTTTACCCACGTAAGCGCGGCTCAGATTGGTTCGGGAATCATTCTAGAAAAGCCGTCCAACACCTGTATCTCTTCACTCGGATCAGAGGAAATGAGGACCCATACATAGGCAGTACGCATCTTCCTGATTCAAAAATCTTTTCTTTTCTACTGTTTTCATTCAGTTGTATTTTCTGAATATGTATTACAAATACAAGAAACATAATTTTCTATATTGACAGCTATTTGTCGAAAAGCACATTTTCTCCCACCCCTGGCTGGCTGCCCTCTCTCTGCATTTCCCCTTCCGGAGGCAGCTACAACCCACAATTCCTTTCGTTTCTTTCCAGAGATGGTCTATGTGCAAATGGCGGCTGCTATTTACCATTGTCCACGGTTTTCTTGTAGATCATTCCATAGGAACACAGCCTACAAGTGTGACCGCAGTGTATGGATGTACCAAAATCTATTTCATCCATGTCCTGCTGCTGGGCAATTAGACTGTTTCCAATCCATTGTCCCTGTGAGAATGTCACTGCGATCACCCTCGGTGCCATGAGACTTCACCTGTAGACCAAATTCCTGGGACTAGAATTGCTGGCTTAAAGGGTCTATTATCCAAACTTTGATCAATATTACCAAATGGGCCTCCAAGGCCTTCCTCACCTTTGAGCATTAAATATGGAAGTTGGTTCTTTTGCGGGGCAAGGCGCAGCAGGCAGAAGAACCGAGTAAGGAAGAAAGTGAGAGTGGGAAGCGTGTACTCACTTGACCACCTCGAATGTAAGTTTGACATGAGCCCTGACGTCCACTTGTATGTCCCAGGCACACACCACATTCGTGGGGTACTTTTTAGGGTACCAAGGGCTGGAGAAGGAGCCTGAAGCATTTGTGAGCAAACCGCCACAGTGGAAATTTTCGTCTGCGAGAAATAGTGAAGAAACCCCATCAGGAGGGGCGCTGGCCTCTGGCGGCTTCGGAGGGGTTCAGAGGGGACAGATTGGAGGGCACGAGCCAGGAGAGCTTGTCTGGTTACCGCGCTGCTTGGGCCAGAACCCCAAAGTTAGCCTTGGAGACCCCTCTGAGTCAATAACACCTTTTTTTTCTTTTTGTCAGATAAGACGATTATCTGTGTCCTGTCGGGCTTACAGGGTTTTGTGACGAGACGTGGCAGTGACATATGGGGGAAAGGGCTTCATGAACCCACGTGCACAGACAGGTGCGAGCATGCATTTAAATGAAAAGGATGTGAAGACGAGGCAGGCCACGGCTTTCTCAGAACAGCGTCAGAAAGCAGCCTGCATTAGGAGAGCGCTCGTATCCTGTGAGATCCTAGCTGAAGTCAAGACCAAGATCATGTAAAGCATCCATCTTATGGCTGAAATGTTAGATTTGGTGTGGGATTTGTTACAGCCCCTCCCTGCTGGCTTCCCACATGTAAAAGGAAGAAAGAGCGTTCATCCAGCTGTCGGGAGCGTTAAAATCGAAAACAAGGCACATATACACCACATGAAGGGTTTCAATAAAGCTGAAGTGCGTGTAGGCGGGCTGTCACCGGTTGAGTCTAAAAATATACAGAGAAAATGTAATACTGTGAGTGAGGACTTTTATCCAGAATACTCCTTTAAAATACCTAAAAATATCGACACTCAAAGCTGTGATTTCTCTGTGTCCCAGTGGACAGAGATGACTCCGGTTCTTTAAGAGTTTGGGCATTTGTACACCACGGGTGTGAATGAATGAAGGTTGATACAAATTGTTGGAGGCCGGCCCCGGGGTCTTCCCTTCCTTGCTCCCCCCGTGTCCATAGCCCGACCATCACCGCAAGCACTCAGCCCTCTCTTCACAGCGGAGAGTGGCTCGGAACCCCACTGGCCCAGAAACTGCGTTTCTGGTGCCTATAAACGCTCCTTACCTCCTACCTCTCTTCCTACCCTGTGTGGTGCCCCCAACCCCACCATTTTGTCAACACTAATAAGCTGCATTGCTCTTATACATTAGCAGCAGAGAATTTAATTAGAGCAGGCCCCAATTTCAGGATAAAAGAACAGCCAGGATTCACATATCTCCGGGGGCTGGCAAGGGGTTGATAGGTGTGTAAGAGCGATACCTGTTTGTCCTGCTGCTGACTGGCCATCGACACCTACTCAAAGATAGAAAAGAGAATGAGAGATGGGTTAGGTAAGACAATCGCATACTCTGTCAAAGAAAATCGGGTACTTATTATTATTATTATTATTTTTATTTTTTTATTATTATTATTTTTAGGAGCAAACGCATTCTGTTCCAGGCCGTTGGGAAGAAGTATCCAAACCATCCATGTTGGTTGGAGCTCAGCAGCCCACGCCCCTACCCGCTGGATGAGGGCCGCACGCTGCTTCTCACTAGGTGGCTCATCTAGTTGCTGGAAGGGCTAACACCGAAAACAAATAGGAAACATGGCCTGGATTTACTTTCAGGCGGGTGTGGGGCTAAGGAACTGTGGTTACAGAGCTGAGCTCAGCCTTCACACGGGGCCACGGGGGCGCTGCCGGCGCACGGCTGTGGGTGCTCTCGGACGTGCCTTTGTGGTCTTATCAATACGGTGAGACCAACGGTCCCCACTCTACTGAGGACCGTGAAGACCGAACGAGAATAGGAATGTGGCGCACCCTCTGGACACCGGCTGCTGTTCCCATTCAGGTTGTCACCAGCACCATGGCCCGTCTACCCAGGAGTGGGATGTCTGATGACACAAAGTCTTTATTTAAAGACTGTAACTTTTAAGGTGGGACCGTGACATTTTTCTGCACACAATTGAAGAGAAAGAAGACTAACTTTGAAACCAATTGATTTAAAAAAAATGGCTTGAAGCTCAGCGCTCTGAGTAATTGCCTGCTGGTGTTGACTCCTCCCTTCTCAGAGGCTGCTGGTGGGCGAGACTCTCCCTGAGGCGTGCGGTGTCCCTCGGGGCTCACCTAAGCAGATGGCGCTGGCATCTTCGTGGTGCCCGCAGTTGTGGGAGAACCATCCATTGTGCGTGCACTGCCACACCTTGGCTTCGTTCCCTGTGCAGCGCACGTCATCCAGCATGATGTGGCCGGTACCCCCGTCAAAGTAGCTCCGAGCCGGGGCTGACAAGGCCTCGCCACAGCCGAGCTGCTGGCACACCACCCTGGCGTCCGTCAGGTCCCAGCTGTCATCGCACACCGTGCCCCAGGTGCCATTGTAGAAGACTTCCACGCGGCCCTCACACCTGTGGCTGCCGTTCACCAGCCTCAGGGAGACACCTGGGGGACAGGACAATAGAGGTCTCCGAACTGTGCTGCTGTCCCTAAACTTTAAGACCATCTTCAGATAGAGAATGCCCAGAACTTGGGCACATTTTCCCATATTAGCTGTCAGACTCTTGATAGGGTGCCCCTCTGTCCTGATTTGCCTGGAATAGTCCTGGTTTATGACTGTCATAGAACAATGAATGCCTGTTAATTATTTGAGAGTCTTGAAAACTCTCAAAGGTATTGCAATTAGAGGAGAAATTACATGGTCACCCCAAAAATAATCCACTGAGAGCTCCGAGATGGCCACATATCCTGCTGTATAAATGTTCTGGGTGGTTCTTCTACTGAATTCAGCTGGGAGCAGGTGGGCTGGTCGTTGCAGTTGGAGATGGTTTTGTTACAGAAGGATTCGCCTACTGCACATTCCCTTTGTTTGGAGAAGAGGGAGGCTCTCATTTGCGTCCTCCATCCATAGCCAAAGCAAGACATGAGATTCAGCTACCTGTTTCTTTAGGCAGGATGTTTTAGTGAAAGATAGTGATGGTAAGGGGCAGAGTGGAGTGCTGGGTGGGCTGGGGGCTGTCAGTGTCAGAGTGGACGCCGCTCAGGATGTCATGAATGCAGGTGGCCTCCACAGGTCGCATGTAGAAAAGCGTATCCTCTCTTAAAGGGGAAGGACACAAATTAGATCTAAATTCCCTCCACGTAGGTATGAGGATACCTACCGCTCTCCCTCCCATCTTGATGAAGGCCATTGTACAGAGCGTAAAACCCTTTGTTGGTGATCATGGCATCACTTCTGAACACTATGGTCATGATATTTGAAGAGGAGAGGAACGTGAGCTCTTCCCCAGCACAGAATCTGCCCATGGAGAGTGAGGCGACTTGCCGTCCATCGAACACTTCGATGACGTCGTAAGGACACCCGTAGACGTCCTCTAATCTGAGGAGATAGCACAGGGTTAATCCCGCCACAGGAATCTGCAGAACTGTCTTACATAAAATCATCGTTTGCGCCGCATTCCTGCCAGAAACCGTGGTCATCGTTGCTACCTCCCCGCCACCGCGCACCCCACTGGTGGACCCGCCCCGTAAATGCTGCTTCAGTCTGCCCTCCTGCCCTTCTCTGTTGGGACTGGCCCAGGTCAGCCACCCTTTCATCATATCTCGCTTAGTCTATTTCGGTCTATTTCAAGATACCCAGCTGGTATCTCGGGGTTCACTCTCTCGCGCCGTCTTTCTTTCTGCCTCGAGTGTCTCCTGAGTGGCCCCTGACTCTATTCAAACTCTGCCACTCCCCGGGGTGGTGCCAAGTGTCTACTAGGTTCTCGCTGAGTGAAACTCTCACGAGACCCAGAGCCAAGAGAAATGGCGACAGCTGTAAAATATCCGAGGGCCTGTTGACTAGGACGCTTCCCTTCCATGTCCCAAACTGCCTGGTTCAAACCAAATGCTTTCGTGACATGTTTCAACTCACGCGGATGATCAGAGAAGCCGTCCCCGACCGCTCCACCTGATGCTGTCTTTGCCGCCTTCGCTCTCTCTCCTATTACCGTATATGTGTATGTTTGTTCTTCGTACACTTATCCACTTACCGCTAAGTGACATTGTCCATTGAGGTATTGGTTTATTTGAGTACTATTTGTCTCTCCACCGAGAATGTAAATTCCATGAGGGGAGAGATCTTGTCTGTCTTGGTCAGTGCTATCAGCCCGTGCCTAGACCAGGACCCGCCCATAGAGTGGGCTCAAATAATATCCGTTCAAAGACCATCAATATTTATCTAACATGATAAAAACATGAGATGTGCCCATTTGCATTTAAATAACAGTAAGAAGGCCTTGATGCGCGTAAATGCTCACTGTATAACATATCCATAATGGCCACAATTACACTTGTCCGCAAACTATTGAATTCGAAAACCTGCTTATTGCACAGCACACCTGTCCCAATAAAGTAAGAGCCAAGTACCTCAAAATAACCGATTTTTAATATTTTAAGAAAAAGTGATAACATTTGTGCGTAAGGTGAAAATAGCGTGGCAGTAACAGGTGACATCGCAATCTGGGAAACCATTTCATTAGGAAATAGGGCATGCTTCACTTAGCAAGAATGAAATAGCATGCTATAAATACGGATGTAATTTTTACAAATCAAGTGCAAAGCAAACCTCCATGGAGGCTTCATGCTCCTCACGAAGCAGGCTTCAGCACGAATTAAGGTTTTCGTCTCGGCACTATTGGCATTTGGGGTAGGATAGTTCTTTGCTGTGGGTGCTGCCTCGTGAGTTGCGGGATACTCAGCAGCTGCCCTGGCCTCCCCCCACCAGATGGCTGTGGCACCCCCCACCCCCACGGCGATCATCGAAAACGTCTCTGGACATAGGCAGATGTCCTGTTGGGATGCTATCATCATCTTTCCCAGTGGAGACTCACTGGAGCAAATAGTAGCTAACTTTATGTCCCAAGAAGCAAAAAAGCAAATATCAATAAACTTAGACTTAAAAACATCAGAACCCCAAGCCAGTGACTACGCCCTGACTCTAGGCAGCACATCAGACAGCTCCTTGGTTGGCGAAATTATGGTAGGATATTTACATTGGAATAATAACATGCAGGGGGCGTGGATCATTACAGCCGTTTTCCGGAAGTGATAAAATGGTACTGTGTCCCAGAACATTAGCACCGTGAGTTTAATAGATTTGAAATATATGGTACCAAATCTTCTCGTATTGCTTTCAACGAGTAACTGTGTGGGGAATAAATGAATGAATGAATGATAAATACACTTCGCTCTTGATGCAGTAAATCCACCCCTCGCTTCACTGTCTGCTCGTTTTACATTTGAAGGGAGCATTTTCCATTCAGATCTTTGACGGCTGTGGCGGATGCGCGCAGATGGAAAGCAGGGGCAGGGGTCTGGGACAGACTATGTGACAATGCGAGGGAGACAGAATGACCCAGATGTGACCCAGTGTGATGGAACCAGGGTTAAATATTATTAGGAAAAGTAGTATTTTCATTGAATTTACTCATGCATATGTATGTGTATGTGAATATATGTGCATTTAAATACACATAGAAATGGGGTGAAGTCTTTAAAAAAAATGAATGAGGGTTAGAGAAAGAAGTAGGAAGCACAAGGCACATAGGAGGCATGAATGAACCAAGGCTCTCTGTAGAAGACAAGTCTCAGTAGAGACGTGATGGAAAAAGGGGAAGTCGATTTGTGCGGCGTCACAGGGGAGAATGAAGAGGAGACGATGGGAATGAAGAACAGGTCTGGGTTCAGCTGGAGGGAAAAGCCGTGTCTCCAGATGGAGCCGGTGAGGATGAAGGGGCGAGGTTTTCGCGGTTAGTCGCCGCAGCGGAAGCTCAACGGCTTGGTGTCAGGGATGCTCGCGGAATGCTCTCTAATTGCATGGAAAGTTGAGTTCAATGATTAAAACACTCTCCTACACTCAGATGACCAGACGGACTTTCACCTGAGATGTAAAAGGACTGGTCACGTGGTGTTATAGGCTGGAGGCTTGTGTTACCGCAGTAGTCATATGCCGAAACCTCCCCGTCAAGGTGACCGCGTTAGGAGGCAGGGCCTGTGTGAATGGGATTAGTGCCCTAAGGAAGAGACCCGAGGAGGTTCCCTCGCCCTATCTTCCATGTGAAAAGACAACCATCTCTGAGAAACTAGTCCCTTACCAGACACCGAATCTGCTAGTGTATTGATCTTGAACGATTTCCAGCCTTTGGAACTTTGAGAAAGAAATTTCTGTTGTTCATTAAGCTGCCTGGTTTATGGCATTTTTGCCATAGCAGGCTGAAAGGCCTCCTTTTTGAGGAAAGAACGGACTCAAATCTAGTCCAGCATTTGAACAGAGAAAAGCAAAGCTGCTTACTTCAGGCTTGGTATCACTAACTCTATGTGGAACTTCTCAGGCAAGTGCACCACCCAGACACACTCCACGTTGGTGGGGTAGTTCGTAGGATACCAAGGGCTGGAAAAGGAGCCCGAGAGACTTGAAATTACTCCCCCACAAGAGTTACTTCCTCCTGGAAAAACAGACAAGAGACCCACGGATGGCTTCTTCGGACACGCACCTTGCATTTTCCCGGGTGTAGAATTTAGAATTCCACCAGGCTCAACAGCGAATCATACAATGGGAGAGGATCATGCTGGCATAGATACGGTTGTGGCTTGGCTGGTATGTGACTATACCTCTGGGAGGGAATGCAAAGGAGGAGGAAAGGTGCATGACAGGAGGCAGGACCTAACATTCATTGTCAGTGAGATGAGAAATGGGATCGGACATATACGTAGCAGGCGTAGGCTGTCCGGGCCGTACTTCAACAACGCCCGCCCCAGCTTCCTGCCCTGTAAGCTCGATTCGCCGCCCTTCGCGAGGGCTCCATCCCACCGGTTCTTCCCCGGCGGCAGCCAGGACAGACAGACGTCTATTCTGCTTTTACGAATTATCAAAGTGATTCCATCCTTTACGGGTTATACCTTCATTGGAAGAGAGTTACCTTGTGGTAGGGAAGCCTGAGGAGCAGCAGCTGCGAAATTCAAAACCAGAGGCAGTCAGGACAGAGCTTAGCACCGTGAAATCATCTTATCCTCATGCAAATGAATGAACCCGCCACCACTCGCAGGCAGAGGCGGGGGAATAACGCTCCGCTTCCCACAGGTCCACCTCCGCAACCCATGCCCAGCGGGCAGCCACGGGGGCCGGCGATCTCCGCTGGGATGCCTTTGGGACCTGTATTAAAGTAGGTACGAGGTCCCTACCAAGTGTCCTTTCAAATGCATCATGGTGGTGCCAGCCCACAGAAGGGACAGCTTCTCCCCACATTGCCCAGCCCTAGAATATTGCAAGGTGCACCCCTGACCTCCCCCTTCTCCACACCCAGGCCCCCGCTGAGGGCGGAGGGTGGCAGCAGCCACAGGGTAGGTGTGGGGAGGAGGCTGGTTTTGGGGGTCAAGGGCACCAGTGAGCAGGGTAGTGGGCAGCTGGGAACCTGTCCCGGGGGGCAGGTGGCTGCAGGAGGCAGGACCACACGTACTCTGATAGAGCTGGAGTCTTGAGGTTGGGAGGCCACGGTCACACACTGACTCTGAGTAGGCGCCAGATGGAGGCCCACCCCTTCTCCACTCTCGTGGTGTTGGCTAAGCCAGGAGGCCCTCGGGGGAGCCCCGATGGGTTCGCTTCCCATCGCCCGGCTGCTCTCGACCCTCCGGGAGCGAGTCTGGCTTTCAGCGCATCTGTATTTACCCGCGTGCTTTCACTTCCTGACCCACGTCCCCGAGAGGCAAACCTTTCCACCTCCTCTCCTCTCCCTGTCGGTCTTCCTCTCAGCCACCGTGATGGAAACGTCCTTCTCCACCCACCTCCTGCCCCTCCTTGCTCTGACTCGAGAGGAGAGGCTCGGATGCCAATTCATTTGGGAGATATAGCTTTGAGCTCGCTGTCAAAGCCACCGGTTCTCAACATTGGCTGCACACTGGAATCACGCGGGAGGTTTTAAATAGAACTGATGACTGATGTGACCCTAGCGGGTCTCACGTGACTGGTCTGGGGTACAGCCAAGGCATCGGGAATTCTAAAAGCTCCCTGGGAGATTCCAGTGTCCAGGGGGCTGTCCACCACTGTCTAGGTTAGGACAGAGGTTAGACGTCTTATTCAATTTGCAGGGATATTGGAAATTCACAGTGTCCAACCTACCTGGGGGTGTAGGAGTCACATCTGGAGACCAGTCCCCAGCATCTGCATGTATGAAAAAAGGTAAATTTAGGGAATCGAAATTAAATTCTATGAAGACAAAGAAGTCGTTTTCTAGTGTGGGCAGGTCTCAGGCAGGCAGGCTTCATGTCACACAGCAGCGCTAGACCTGGGCATGGTTGAAGAGAATGGGACCCTCCAATAGTGTGGCCCTGGCGTGTTGTGTTTGCAGAATGGAGTCAGGCTCTCAGCGTTCTCTGTCAACCTGGCTGAGGGACATTCATCCGTCAGGCCACTGGCCTTAGCTTCCCGAGACCTGCTCTGTGCACACCCTCCACCCATCACTAGGAAGCCGCTGGCTGAGAGATGCAGCCATGGGAGGAGAGGCTACCTGAACAGATGACGCTGGCGTCCTCGTGGTGGCCACAGTTGTGGTCTGACCAGCTGGAGCTAAGGCACAGGCCGAGGTGGTCCTCGCTCCCCGAGCACTGCAGGTTGTCCAGGAGGATGTCTCCAGAGCCCGGGCCAAAACGGGCATTCCCAGGGGCGGCGAGGGCCCGCCCGCACCCCAGCTGTCGGCACACGACCTTGGCGTCATTCAGGTCCCACAGGTCGTCACACACGGTGCCCCAGGCCCCCCGGTGAAAGACCTCCAGGCGTCCCGAGCACCGTCCGGAACCGCCTACCAGCCGCAGCTCTGGTCCATCTTCTAAACAGAATGGGATTTTATATTTTGAGTTTGGGACATTTTAAGTAGGAAGAATTTTTAGCATTCACCTTTAGCAAATAAATGCAAGGGCAAAGCCTTAAGGCTGTCTTGCTCCAGTAACAGGTTGGGCTCCAGGGCTTAAGAGTGAGGTGGGGGAGGGGTTGGAACCCAGCTCTGTTGCTCCCTTGCTGTGGAACCTTTGGCAAGCTTCTCCATCAGTCTCGTAGCTGCTAGATTTTCCCACTAAGAGTGCCACGTGGGCAATTGAAATAAGGCTGTTCATTTCCACAGGGAAAAGCTGTATTCTCTGAAGGGTCTTGTGCCTGTGCCTGTCACTACCGAACACGTGGGAACTGTCCAGAGTGCTGAAATCTAGAAACCAAAATTTCCTGAAGAATCCACTTCCTTGCACCAGCTGCCCAACCTCAGATCCTAGACTCACCCAAATGAGAAGCCTGGGGACTCTTTCAGCTATGGCCTTGTGGGCTGTCATTTCAGAATCAAGTGCAAGTTGCACCCAGCAAACATACTAGCTCCCAATTACAGAGCCTCGGATGCTCAGGGTGGTCTTTCAAAATTCATCCCAGGCATCTGCTAATAGGGGAGTCCCTCGAATTAGAAAATGGGTCTCTCATTTAAACACCAAAAAAACCCCCCAACTTGACGCCTCCTACCTGACTCTCCTTTGCCTTGTGGAATCACATCGAACAGAGCATGAAAGCCGGTGTTGGTGGTCACAGAGTCACTTCGGAACACCACTGTCATGATGTCTGAGGAGGAGAAGAACATCACAGCTGTCGGGGCACAGAACCTCCCCAGGGAGAGGGAGGGAATTCTGGGGCCGTCGAAGATTTCGACTGAGTCATAGGGGCATCCGAGGATATCTTCCAGTCTGCGGGAATCAGAGTGGAGGGCGAGCAGCAGGTTAGAACTTCCTAGATCTTACGGCTTAATAAAGTATGGCAATCATAAGGTTACACATTTGAATTATATTTTAAATTGCACATTAATGTATAAAATATCAATGAACTTTTTTTCAGATGTCTTATCAGAAGTCTTATTTTCTTCGAGGAGCACGTGAGACCTATGGGTACGACTTAGTAACAGAAATTTTTAAAATCATAATTTTAGTCAATCGCAACCTACGTGGAACATCGGGGAATGCTCGGGGACACTGAGGATCAATTCTTAGCAGTCAAATTATCAGCATGTAATCGACATCACAGCCAGATGTTCCTGCCTCTATATTTCACAACATTTTCCACACCCAAATTCTTAGGGAGAAAAAAACACAGGATTTTAAAATAAAAAATGTCAACGTATTTAAAGAGTATTTGCACCTTGGTGATAATTCACAAGGTATGTGTACGGGCGGTGATTTTGACAACTGCTAGCGTGATAGACTTTGGAGGTGTGGGTTCAAGGTTTTCGTTTCCTTGTAGGCTATCTGTATCCTTAGGGTTTTAGTCAACAAAGTTAACATGTTTCTAGAATATTCTTTGGCATAGGGCATATCTCGCTCCCTGCATTTCACAGTGTCGTTGTGTTTGTGGCATGACGTGCATTATAAATAAGGAGAGAAGCTTTGTGGTGAAGCCCTGGGCTTTCCATGTCAGACAGACATGGAAGGTTACCCTTGGGCAAGTCAGTGAACCTCTCTCAGCCTCAGTGTCCTCATTTCTAATGGGGACAATTAGGGCTGTAGTGATGCCGGAATATGGCAGAGATTACAAAGTACATAATCCAGAGTGCGGTCACATGGCCAACACTAAAAATATGTCAGCTCTTATGGCATGGAGAGAAAAATGGCGGTGACTTTGGAAAATTTATTCTCTTCGTGTCAGAGATAAAGCAATGACTCCATGGTCTCCTTCTACCTTGTGGCAGCATTTAGAAAATGCAGGGCCCATGGCCGGAGTAGCGGGCTCATGTGTGCATGTGGAAAGCCTCTTACTGTTTGTTTAAAATTTAGAAAAAGGAAAAAGAAAGTCTAAGAGGATAAATAATGTACAACAAGGGCAAAGCTGGTAAGGAGAATTTTTTGTGGTATTTTTTGAAAAAATAAAATAAAATTTAAAAAACTATCAAAATAAGGTTAAGACAAATATGTTAATAAATCACTTACTGATTTTTTTCAAGCTAGGAGTTACTCTTTGGAGAGCACTCCAAAATTAACCCGAGCTTCAACTTAGAAAGAATTTTGTGTCTTTCTGGTTTGACCCCTAAGGGTTTCCCATCAAAAGAAATATCTTTATTATGATTTCACAAACCAACATTCTTATTCAGATAGTCTTCTCTGAGAAAGTTGTTTTCTTACTTCAGACTCAGAATCATGAGTTTTATGCGGAATCTTTTATCCACATGGATCTCCCAAACACACTGGACATCTGTGGGGTAGTTGTCTGGGTACCGCGGACTGGAAAATGAGCCGGAGAGGCTAGAAATGACCCCTCCACAAGAGGTGCGCCCTCCTGAAACAACAGGAAAAAGGACGTCAGGACGTGTCCATGTGGTGTCACTGGCGTGATCCCAGCAATGACAAGCCCCTGCCCAGGCGCCTGCAGCAGTCGGTTGGACCGCAGTCTGCTAGGTGGGCACGCACAAGGCTGTCTGGATAGATCTCCTAGGAGGGAGAATCCCTTCAAAGCTAATTCTGGTGAGTCAAAAAGTGTTAGTGGGTGAGAGTCCCCTGACTTTCCCACGCCCCCTACCGTCTGATAAAGAAAATACTATATTCGTCCTGTCTGTTTACTATTTCTTCCCTCTTTCTAAAGTGGGAGGACTTGTGCTTGCTGGGAGAGAGGCAGGGTAGATCTCACGAGAGGTTGCGGAGGAGAGACTCAGAGACAGAGGTGTAACAAGGCTGGGGAAGAGGAGAGTTTGGGGAGGTCTGGGGAACGGAAGGCTCTAGAACCGCTTTGTGGTCTGATGAATTGGCGGCACAGGGAAAGGGGACGTTGTGGACCATTTTGGGAGATCACGACTGGAACTTCCTCTTAAGTACATTTTCATCACTTTTTCCGGGTGGACTGTTTCCTTTAACTCAAAATCTACCAAGACTGGAACTTGGTTTTTAAGTTCTTTTAGCCTTAGGAATTCAGGTTGTTTTTTTGTTTTGTTTTGTTTTTGGTATTTATAAGGGTTAAACAAGGCAACGGTGAGACCTAATTCTTCCATATTAGTTGTCTTACTAATATTAATATAAAGATACATATGCATGTGTGCATTTAAAGTAACATGCCACACAAAAAAGCAGAAAACTTAGAATCATCATTATTTGAGAAAATTTGAAAATCCAACTTGCTTTATTAACCTTGTCCCTAAATTATTAAGTTGTTTAATTTTCTTTTTCCTTTCCCCACTGTAACCCTCCCAGAATCCCATAGATTCCTGGTCCTTCCCACGATAGATGACAGGAAGCAGTGAAACACCCTGTCATCGAAAGTTCTATTGTTAATTGCATTTGTAGGTTGTAATAATTAGGGCCAGGTCTGACTGACACTGAGCCCCCTGGGACGTGGGCTCCCTAACACCTGTGTACATGGCAGGGGATGGTGGGCTGGTGCCCGTTGTGGGTGCCCACTACAGGACTATATCCAGAGAGGGCAGGCTGAGCATGACCAGATGAACTGAGCCATGTTCTCCTCAAGTCTCCTGTCCCCTTCCTGCCTACTCGGACCTGGGCAGATCCATACACCCCCTTCCCAGCCCGCTCTTTTGGTTAAAAAGGTCAGTATTCATAGGCATTAGAAGGCCTAAGTCCATGTCCCTTGGTATGTCCCTGTGGTGAAGACCGAGGGTTTTCTCCAGCTGAGGTCCTGACCGCTCGGGCTCCTCACTGAAGGGGCTGTAACAGGACCGGCATGGGCAGCCCCTTGCTCACACCGTGACGCTTTCTTTGTTCCATGTCCTGGGCACATTGCCCAGCACCTACTAGTTTGGCATCGAGTTCCCATTTCAACTTAAGACAAGTGATTACCTGTTACGTGATTCTGAGATGCCGTGGAAAGACCTGGAAGGAAAAAAAGAGATATGATGATATCCAGAGGAAAAATACTTAGTCTCAGCTACAGGTTTGCAAAATGCAACAGGTTTCCTTTGAAATGTCAGTGTACTTAATGCAAACAGAAAAGTCCGAAGGTGCTGAGTGAACCTTCTCTACGATCCTGTGGCAGATTAAAAGAAAATCACAAATTCGTGGTCATGTCTCCTGTCATGGGGTGGGGTCTAGGTCCCCTCCCTTAAAGGCTCTGTGACTGCTCTGATTAATCGAATGTGATGGACATGACATTGTGCCTTAAAAGACTGGCAGCTTCCACTTCCTGTCTCTGGGAACGCTGGCTTCTCCCAGCTTCCTGAGCCGCCTTGGAAGAGGTCTGAGTGCCCTGCTGGAGAGACCATGCGAAGAGGCTCTGAGACCCATGGAGAGGAAGATGGCCCTGACCGAGCTCACCGGGCCAGCTTTCCCCACCAAGGCACCAGGCATGTGAGTGAAGCTGTGCTAGAGTCTCCAGACCAGCCACCAGGTGAACACCCCCAAGTGACTGCTCAGTGCAGTGTGGAGCAGAAGCATCTCCCAGCTGAGCCCTCCCCAAATTCCTGACCCACAAAACTGTGACATATAACTACATGGCTGTTGGTTTAAACCACTGTGTTTCAATAGAGCAGTAGATAACCAGGAGGGTTCCTCTCGGTCACGTGGTCTTCTTCATTCTCCTGTCCGCCACATAATTTTCAGCTTAGCTGAGGTACAGAAAGTGAGAAGACTACAGATGAATGTCCATTTGAATGCCCACTGCCGTTGACCCTAACCATGACCTTTACCCTTCTCATTCATGATCCCAATCCATGAGGCTGCCTGGCCCCTAGGGACACCAAGAACACATCAAGGTTTTCTCCAGGCAAGTGCCCAAGAGAGATGCTTTAGCCAATAGTTTGTGACCTGCGTCTGCTCTTTGAGGCTCTGTGGGGACAGCCAGGTGCATTAAAAGAGCAAGAGATGGCGCTTTAAAAATTCCAGCTTGCTGCTTTCTCATTGAGTTATCTTGGGCCAGCTTCTTGATCTCCCTAATCCTCAGATGTGAGGATTAAACAAACCAACTTACGCTGAAACACTAGCATCGCGCCCGCTGTCATGCAGAGGCTCAGAAGTGTGTGCTGCGAAATGCCTCTTCATTCACCTTCGGCATCACTTCAGACTTTACATCGCACGCATTGGTCTGATTTTTCTATTCTTTGGTTTATATTGCGGATGAATATTATTCAATCATTAAGTTATAAAATCTTCGAAAACAGGCAAAAGTCCTAAGATCCTCGAGAGTGTGTACTTAGGGGTCAGATGGATCAGTGTCAAAACATGGCTCCACCATAAACTTGCAATCTCAGGGAAGTTACTTAACCTTTCTGCATCTCTAATTTCTCTTCTGTAAAATATAATATAAAATACCTTTTTTGTAGGATTGTCTTGAGGATTACCAATAATCTGAGCAAAATGTTCCCCCATCTTCACACTAGTTTCCCTGGTCTTTGTGCAGCCAAGGGCCAATGAACAGGTGCAGTAAATAAGATTGGTGGTCAAAGGCAACAACATCTTGGGTTCAAACCCACTGGCTAGTCCTGGGTACATTACTGACTTGCTAGGTCTCAATTTACCTACCTGGAGAATGGAAATAATCAAAGTACTTATGTCAAAGGTTATTGTGGGGATCGAATGAGTTATGTATATGAAATACCCAGAAGAGTGTCTGGGTTTCAGCATTTATAGGTATTTGATGTTGTTGTTGTTGTTGTTGTTGTTGTTGTTGTTGTTATAAGGTTGCTTAGATTAGGAAAAAAATGTGGACATACCTGGAGGTGTGGGAGGAGGCAGGTCTTCGGCATCTGGATGAATAAGGAGAGGGGAGAGGTCATTCTCTTTAGTGAATTC
This sequence comes from Rousettus aegyptiacus, assembly GCF_014176215.1. NCBI lineage: Eukaryota > Metazoa > Chordata > Mammalia > Chiroptera > Pteropodidae > Rousettus > Rousettus aegyptiacus. Next base: position 54,986,954 of record NW_023416309.1, on the reverse strand, counting down.
AAAGCGCGGAGGAGGTGGGGTGACAGGGGCGTGGTTGGGGGATGAAGGGGAGAGGACCATGGTCTTTCTGGTCATGGGACCAAGGCACCAAAACCGCCCCCTGGGCAATGCCAGCTTTCCTGTGCTGGGTCCTTGGGGTGCACAGCAGCTGGGTTGATGCTGCCTCATGGCAACCAGGACTGGATTACCTGCGGCCCCTCTAATGCAGAATAACCTGGATACTGGTTAAAATGCAGATTCCAGAGGCTCTTTCTGAACTGAGGTAGCCGTAACCTCTGGGGTCAGGTGCTGGGCTCTACAGTACAATGCCCCAGGTGGGGCTGGTGCACATGGACATTCATGACTTCCCGTGCACAACCTGGAGCTGCCCACGGCAGGACGTGTGTCTGAGCCCAGGGCCCGGCACAGAGTAGAAGCTCGAGGATTGTTTGATGAAAAAATGAACATGTGGATAGATGGATAGATGGATGTTTGCAAATTCCATCTGGGATGCATAGTTTCAAAATGCCTTCATCCATAACATCTGAAAATATTGCCTGGGAGGGGAGAGACTACCTGAGCAGGTGACACCGGCATCCTCGTGGTGGCCACAGTTGTGCTCTGCCCAACCCGAGTGGGCACACTGGCCCAGGTAGTGCTCCGCCCCGGCACACTGCAGGTTGTCCAGGAGGATTTCTCCAGAGCCCGGGCCGAAGTGGGCCTTCCCCAGGGCGGACACGGCCCGGCCGCACCCCAGCTGTCGGCACACGACCTCGGCTTCGTTCAGGTCCCACAGGTCGTCACACACGGTGCCCCAGGTGCCCTGGTGGAGGACCTCCACGCGCCCTGAGCACCGGCCGGAGCCGCCCACCAGCCTCAGCTCTGGCCAGTCCCCTGCAGACAGAAATGGAGTGTGAGTCCCCAAAAGACCTGCCTGGTGTCCACCAGCACCAGGCCTCGGAGGCCAACAGACTACAGGTTTGGGGAGGTACATGCTCTGGTCTTTAGCCTTGGAGTTTGCCCATCAAACTGTGTCTCTTCAGCCAGTCTAATTTTATTTCAACAGTATCGAATGATTACCTTTTCTTTTAGTTACTGATAATACGGCAATAAACCACAGAGCTATGGTTCCTGCCCTCAGGGAGCCGACAGTCTACTTATGAGCCAACTGTATACACTAGCACAATGCACCATTCCCCATCATGATAAATGCAGAAAAGATCAAGAACAAGACGCTCTAAAGAGACTAATGTGGGGTGTCGGGGGCTGCACAGTGAGAAGGAGCTGGTTGGGCACGGAGTTGGGGAAAGGCCTTTGAGCCAGAGGAAAAGCACGTGCAAAGACCCTGAAATGCCATTTCACTCCTGCATGTACCTCTAACAATCATGCAGCCACGATCACATGTAAAAAAATGGAGTGATAATCCAAACGAGACTTTTAGATGACATCTCAAGGGCGTGAAAATCTCTGTGGCTTACAGAGGGTAGACTTAGAGCTGGAAGAAGAAACAGCCTCCAAAATAATAAAAAACAGTTGCTATTGAAGTCCCATGAAAAAAAAAAGTGTGACCTACCTGAACTATCAATAAGTGACTCTGCAGCATCTGTTTACATGGAGAATAAATAGGTCAGTATTTTTCAGAAATTCTGACTTTACATAACTGAGGACAAAGATTTTCATTACATCTTTATAAGTATTTATTGATCTGATACAGGAAAAGTCCCTTTAAATAACACAGTACGAGGAGAACCAGATTAATCCATGGCCCTAAAAGAAATCTGTGTGGATGCTGGTTTGCTATGGCATCATGAGAAAAAGGCCAGATGTGAAGGGCACAGGTGGGGTGACAAGACTTAGACTATTGACTTTGTAGCATCTGAGTTTCACCCCAGGAAGTTTTGGGGGCACCTCAGATTCAATCATTCTCTAGAAGGTTGAACCTTGGGAATAACATGGGGCCTGGAAGGTTACTGTAACGAGTTTAGACGTGCCACGCACAAGACACCACAAAACAAACAGGTGGACAAATGAATGCACAACAAACAAGGCAACAGTTATAAATATGTGCCTCGAATTAAAAGCCACAGGTAGCAGATGCTGACCTACGACTGAGCTGCTTCTCACATGGGCAGCTCTAGGCGACCTGTGCCACTTCACATGATGGCGACTGAGTCTTTCAAATAACAGCATGTGTTATGACTGTTAGTTTACCAACATGCATTATCAGAAAGGGTTATTATTAGACATTCCAGAAGTGACTAAGTTAGTCTAGCTAATTGTTTGCACAGAAGTCCAAAGTATTTTAAAAAATCGTCACAAAGCAATTAAAAATTGCCATTTTAGTCCACTGAATTCCTTAGTGTTGTGATTGAGGAAAATGGTAGTAAAAATTGCCAAGTGTGCAGCCTCCAGTCAGGGACTATGCAAGTACTTTAGAGAAGATAGCTCGAATCCGTCAGCCCTCCTGCAAGGAAGCGATTAGTCTCCCAGTTTTACAAACGAAGAAATGGAGCCTCTGGGACTTTAAGCATTGCCCAGTGCGGTCTGAGCATTAGCACCAGTGCTGAGATCCAGACTCGGGTCTTTCCAGCTCTGAATCCTTCCTTAAACTTACCACACCAGCTGCCCTTTGAATGAAAGATCTTTCAAAGCTCCTTAAAAATTCCCATAATTCAACATGTTCTTTGCCCACATCCATATTCAGTAAAGCACAGATACCTTTGGTAATTCTTACTACTAAATTAGAAAATTAGGTTTTATCCTTAAAGGGAACCGTTTAAATCTTATATATTTAACCAAGTTAGAAGGGATCAAGCAAAAATCAAATGCTACATGTTCGAGGACCCTGTCTTGCCCCTGGCTGACTCTGAATTCTAGCAGGGTAATCCTGAAGCATTTGGGGACTGGCAGTGACCATCTGAAAAAGGAGAGGCTACCTGAGCAGGTGACACCGGCATCCTCGTGGTGGCCGCAGTTGTGCTCCGCCCAACCCGAGTGGGCGCACTGGCCCAGGTAGCGCTCCACCCCGGCACACTGCAGGTTGTCCAGGAGGATTTCTCCAGAGCCCGGGCCGAAGTGGGCCTTCCCCAGGGCGGACACGGCCCGGCCGCACCCCAGCTGTCGGCACACGACCTCGGCTTCGTTCAGGTCCCACAGGTCGTCACACACGGTGCCCCAGGTGCCCTGGTGGAGGACCTCCACGCGCCCTGAGCACGGGCCGGAGCCGCCCACCAGCCTCACCTCTGGCCAGTCCCCTGCAGACAGAGACCTGGTGACCACTGCCCTCTGGGGACATTGCATATTTCCCATGAGCTGGTTGAGCTCCCCACCCCCGCACTACTAATACGGATGGAGAACTAGTTAATCTCATTAAATCATTAGGATTGTCAAAACAACATTTAACTTAAAACTCCCATTAATTGAGCAGCTACTGGGCCAGAGGGATGTGCCAATCTGTTTTGGCTAAATGCAGAAAAACATTAAAGGTAATTTGCACAGTGAATTGTGAAGTGCTTTTGTGTGTGTGTGTGTGTGTGTATGTGCGTGCGCGCGCGCGTGCGTGTGTGTGTGTTCCTTCACCTTTATAATAACTCGAGAAGTTGAGCAGAAGTGTATTGATATGCTGAGTTTATCTGGATAGAAACTGACAGTTGGAGAAGTAAAGCAATTCACCCCGAATCCCACATCTGGGAAGCAGCAGATCTGAACTCAGGTCTCCTGATTCCAAAGTTTACTGTTTTTCTTTTTCCCTCTGCTGTTCTTTCTCGCTGTCTCTGGAATGGCTCTGACACTCTGCTCACCTTTTTAAAAACCTATTAGTGGTGCAGATGTGAGGTTAGCTATGATAGGAACTGGCCATATAAAGTAAAGATAGAACTCCATCAGAAAGCACCTACAAGCTGCATAGGGTTTGATGGTTCTGAAAGGCTTTGAAAAAAAAAAAATCGATTTTGCTCACCCTGGGATGCTAGAGCCAAGAGTTCTCAATAGTTTTAAATGGTCTCAAAAAGTTTGGATGGAGTCATCGGGCCCATTTACTGGACCGTTGCATTTGGTCCAGTTTCTGCCCATGAGGCAGGTACAAATGCAGATGCCAAAGGGATAAGGACACCGGTAGTGGATGGATGCAGCCCAGGGCTTACCTGGTCTCGCCGTTACCATCCTGGGCGCTGCTGTCGGGATTGCTATGGATACAAGAAAACGACATTAGGTAAAAAGGGAAAACTTGAACAAATGAAAATTCTGAGATATTTCTCCATTAGATGCCAAGATTCTGACGAATTCGTTCTCCCTATCATCTTTATGAGAAGTGACCGCTGAAATCAAACTCTCTTTACATGGGAGTCTTCATATTTCTCAGGTGTATGGGATCCAACAGAAATAATATTCTCTTTTTCTGCCTCGTCACTGAAAACAAGACAATTCGATTGTGCCCTTCTGTGCTAAAACGCATCCACAATCAGCGTCCTTTTGGAGAAAACAGCCATTTCTTTTGCATGCTTCTGTCTCTTTTTGTCGTCTTCAGCTTTCCCTGAAGTTGGAGTTTCCGATTAGGTATGTTTCATTGGTTTTGAAAAAACAAAGTATTAGAGAATAAAATTGACAATTCATGATATACAGGGATCCAGGTGTTGATATGTGTAACTTGGTTCCACTGCGAATGGGCATCATACTTGTGCAAGAGTGTGGGGACAGAATATCTCAGCCACAGGCGATTTATACAGGCATTTAGAAAGCGTGCACGAGAGAGATCAAACTATGACAGTAAAAGCACCCGGAGTGGGGACAGGGGAAGAAGCACAAACAAGGAACGAAGGTTAAGTAACAACAGGAAGTGTGACTCACTGACTAAACGTGGGGTCTGTGCCGTTGGCTCTGTAAATACAAAGAAACCGTCGTCAACAACTGTTCCATGTCAACTACAGTGACTTTCCCTGACCCGCTTTGTGACATAGAGCATCTCCACCGTTTTGTGGCACGTCCCCACGCGTGCTCAGTGAACGACCCTGGTGCTTGCTGAAAAGTACAGAAGACTGTTCTGAACAGCATCTTGGCCAAGGTGGATGCTAGAACTTTCCATGAGCTCAGCCTCTTTTCTCTTAGTGACAAGTAGTGCAGGACCCATCCCTGGGTGACCTTGGGACAATGATCAAAACTTTTAAGCCTCAGTTTCCTCGCCTGTAAAGGGGGAAAACCATGGGTTTGTGTGAGAATTAAAGGAGACAGCACACGCGAAGTGCTTAAAATGCTGCCTGGCATCAAACAGGCCTTCTGCGAAGGGAAGCTGTTGCCGTAATTTATGATATTCTGTTTGTCCTCCTGTGTTTGTATCGACTTCCTCTATTTCGTGCATGAGCCTCTTAGGCTGGTACCACACCCGTCTAGTCCTAGGTGGTAACCCACACCACGAACTCAGGAGGTGAGGTGCTCTTACTGTCCTTATTATACGGAGAAGGGATTGAGGCCCAGAAAGGTCAAGTCTCTCACCCAAGGTCCCAGAGTAGCGATGGGACTAGAAGTGGTTCCCAGGCAGGTGAGTTCAGTGCCAGGCTCTTGCACGTAAGCACCATCCTTACCTTTGGCTGTGGAATAATAATAAGCGATGAAGTTTTTCCCTGCGTTGCTGAAGCTTTGGAAGTACTTGACGGTCATCGAGCTGGAGGAGGACTCGTAGATGACGTAGAAACCGGAGCAGGTCTTCCCCAGGGACCGTGTCGAGGATGGAGGGCCATCCAGAATTTCAAAATATTCATTGGTGCAGTTGAGGCTGGGGAAGGAGACACTGCTGGGTGCCTTTCCTCACCAGCAGATCTTAGAGGTATGCTGTGAGGCGGACCCTTTATTTTATTACTGTAAAGAGGCTGTGGATGGATTAAAAGCTTGTCGGTCATTCAAACGAGGTATGGATTCCTTTTATTTTACCTTTTCTCCCTAAGAGCGATTGTCTTGAGGGAATGGGATTTTAACAGGAAGAGGAAAGGGGAGGCTGAGGCATTAGGTGCACCCCTGCTGAGGCCTGAGACCACAGGGTACCTCACAGCCTAGGGCCAAGGGCAGCGCTAGGCAAACCAAGGCGATTGATCTTCTAGGTGGAAGACGGCAGAGGCTGCTCGGGCTACCGGTAGAACTCGGCTCCAGGTTCCAAACAGCCCGTTTACAAGCTTTTGACAGCCAAGCTGCCTAGAGGGAAGTGCGATGTCAAATCTACCCGGCTTGCTTTGTGGAAGTCACAATTTCATTAGCATGTGCGCTGCCGAAGCAAGCATGCCATCTGATTTTGTTGGCTGTTGTTCTCCATTGTGAAGTTCTGCCCACTCGTGCTAGAAGCAGAAAACCATTTCCAGACCTCGTCCCTATGAACCATCCATTTCAAGTCATGTTTTGAGTAAGCAAAGTTCAAGAGTAATAAATAATTTAAGCTGTTCCTGAGGATTAATTTCTGTAAGACATCCATGAAGGACGCCAACTTTCACAATTTATGACATCGAAACCTAGAATTTCCTGATTTACTAGGTCTAGGGTTTTCTGGAACCTACACCTTTAACCAGCAGGCTGAAATACACACACTCTCTGTCTCAATCTCAATCTCTCTCTTTCTCTAAACACACACACACACACACACACACACACACACACACATCTATGCAAATCATCTAAAGTGAATTTGATTTTAATAAGACATTCATGGAAGCACACAAAAAGCAATCATATTTCAAGGTCCCAGAATAACAATGGGACCAACTGGAAACCAAAAATTAAGAACACAGTATCATGTACAATCACACCAACAAAAAAGAAACACCTACATATTAATTTAACAAAACATGTATAAGATTTGTATGCTAAAAATTACAAAAAGCTATTATAAACACTACTTTCCAATGCTAGCTAGGAGATGGGGAAACATGTTCTCTCAAACATTGCCCCTGGGAATGTAAACCAGTAGTCACTTTGGAAAATAGTTTGGCAAAATCTTAAAAAGCTAAACGGGAATTTACCATACAACCTGGCAATTTCACTCTTGATTATTTAACCCAGAGAAATGAAAACTTAGGTTCACACAGAAACCTGTATATGAATGTTCATTAAAGATTTACTTATAATAGAAAATACTGGAAACCACTCAAATGTCCTTCACTGCGGACATGATTAAACAAACTCTGGTACTCATACGATGAAATACTACTCAGCAAAAAAAAAAAAAAAAAAAAAAAGGGAACAAATTGTTAATACACAACAGCCTGGATGAACCTCAATGGCATTATGCTGAGCGAAAAAAAAGTCTATCTTAAAAGGATTCATACTCTATGATCCCATAGATATAACACTCTCAAAACGGCAAAATTGTAGAGATGGAGAACAGACTAGTGGCTGCCGGGGACAGGGAGGGCAGTGGTTTGTAAGAGCAAAGGGGTAGTTCCTCTGGAGTAGTGGAATAGTTCTGTTTCTGGAGTGTAGTGATGGTTACATGAATCTATACGTGGGATAAAATTGCACAGAACTGCGCGTGCGCGCGCGCGCACACACACACACACACACACACACACACATGCACATGGTGAAAAATGAATAACGTCTGTAGCCTAGCCAACAGTATTGTACTCATGTCAGGTTTGTACTTTTGATATTGTGCTACAACTATATTAAGATGCCATCAATAGGGAAAGCCAGGTGAAGCGTACCTGGGTCTCTGTGTATTATTGTTGTAACTTCTTGTACGTCTATAATTGTTTCAGAGTAAAAACTTAAAGACATGAAGGACTCTTAGTTATGAGAACTGACCACAGAAATAAATGCTCAGAATTTTAAACTACCATGTACCTACGTGACATACGTACGACTTACTCAAGATACGGAAATGCCAGCAGCACGTGGTCCGATGCATTCGCCTTGATTTCCCACACACAGGTGAGGTTATCATGCCTCGCATTCTCTGGGGGTTTCCGAATCGCTCCAGATGTGTTAGTCATGATGCCGCCACAGTGAGATTTGTCTAAAAGCAGAAAGATCGCTTAGAATTTTCACTTTTTCCATTATTCGGTTCACTAATTTTGTAATTCACACATTGATTTTCATTTTTCCCCCCGAAAAGGTTCATTGGTCGTTCCTTTGAGGGTATGTCTTAGGATGTATCAGAGGTATAAACTAGTCTAAAAACTCTTAGAAACACAGGACATTAGGTCATGAAAGTGTCTGAATTTTTGAAGCGTCTCTCGCTTCTTTTGAGGATTCTACACTTGCCATCAGCTTGCTGGGCAGAGCAGTTATCCAGCATTAGCCAGAATCTTTCTCTCTGGTTAATTCCTAGTGGTGGGTTTTGTAGCTTTGATTTTTGTCAAGTTACCAGTAGGAATGAGTAAACAGCTTCATCTTCCCAATTAAGGCTGAGCCTGCATGGAGCGTCTATATATGTTAAGACGACAATGTTCCAGCTTCCCTTCATTGTCATTTATTAAAATTACAATATTAAAAATCCTCTGCTAAGTCAAAAGAAGTTGCCCTGAGTCATTCACTGCCTCCAACACTGGTATCGTTGTGTGTCTGCCTGTCTGTCCACCTATCCGTTTGCTTCTCCATCTGATTGTCTGTCTATCCATCTGTCCAACATCCAGTCCAAAATTAAAGGTGACGCTGCGGCAAGGGCTTTCTCCATCAGGTTATCTGGCCGTGTAAGAATTGGACCTACACTCTCTTGTCTCTTGCTATTGCTCTTCCCTACAAGGACCAACTAGGCTTTCCAGGCATCAGTATTATTTTAGTCCTTTACCTCCGAATGGTGCTAAGAAAGCTCAATGGAGCTTCTGGAAGCAGAAGATACAGGCAATAGCAGAGGAAAAAATTAGAAAATGAAGAAGAAAAAATGGAGAAGGAGAGAGATTATCCGAGAGAGGGAAAGGGCATAGAAGAATAAAATGTGCCTGGTGGCGGAGGGCCTCTGGTAGGGCCCTGGCATGTTGCCATGTTAATGGCCGCATGCCTGTCCCTCACATCCGTGGAGTCCATGCCGGGAGCCCAGGAAGCCTGGCATCACTCGATCATTTGGACGTCCTTCTTTGACTAAACAGAAATGGAATTAGAGCCATACAATCACTGGCCCTCGTACTGGACTCTTCACTCAGAACACAGGCTCAGAGGGGTGACCCGGACAGAGCAGGAATATTTTGCTCAATTTCCTTGAAGAATCACTTCAGGACTCAAGCTACAAGATGATGGTCAGGACAGCCAAGGACATCAAAATCTCACCTGCAGGGATTGTCTCTGCCACGGCAGCCAATGGGCGACCTGTCAAGCACACAAAGGACACGTGAATAGTCGGCTGGCACTGAGGTCCACACCCCTGTCTGCACACAGGACCCTGAGGGGCTTGTAACAGATATGCTGGTTGGGCCCCCAGAACTATCGAGTCAGTCCCTGAGGGTGAGGCCAGAGCACGTAGGGATGTTAATGTCCAGGAGAGAAGTAGCACCGATCTAGATTCTTCCCAGATGTTTGTGCATTATTCTCTTGTCATACACATAAATGAAATATTTTTAAATTAGAGTTTAAGAAAATGAAAGACATGCAATTCTGGCTTCTGTAGCCAATTCTAGTGACTCAAGGGTCAGGGGTTCCAAGGCTTTGATGTAAGAATAGGAAGAAACATCAGTTCACGGATACCTTTGATCTGGAGCTGCTCGGAGAGGGTGTCAGGACCTAAGGATGCTATGGACCCTCCTTTGTGCCCCCAACATATCTCCTACCAGTGACACTTGGCTCAGAATCTCCACTGGAGATTCTCTCTTGGACCAATCTATTCCCACCTGCTAGAGATGGCAACCCAGGAGTGGGTATGTCTGAAGCTCTACTAGAACTTGTCCACTCAGCCTTGCTCATGACTCGCTCCTTGGCCAAGAGCTGGCTAAAAGCAGGGAAGCAAGGGGCCTGGGTTTTTGATGAAGCAGAGAGGGTACTGGCATGGAAAACTCCAGGCGGTGACACTGAGAGCAGGCGGAAAAACCGACAGCAAGGGAAGCTCTGCAGGGCTGCGGCTGCACCAGGACAAAGGCGCAGGCAAGGAAAGGGTGGGAATGGAATCGGGTCGCCTTGACTTTGGCCAGGTCTGGCCCATGGGCAGGAAGTATCCTTAATTGACTCTCGTATCTTAACCACCGCCTTCCCATATCTCATTGCTATCCCCTTGGAACCCTCAGGATTTATAAACCAAAAGTGCTACACAGAAGCTTGAGAAATTTAGAATCTGCTTCCTGTGTGTATGATGCACAGTGGAGTAGGAGGAGAGGTGGGAGGGGAGTCTGGACTAGATGATCCCTAAGGTACTATCCATCTCTCCATTGGATGGTCAGGCAATTCCACATCTCTCAGCCATTCCACCAGCTTGGAGAACAAGCAACATCTCATTTCCAGCAGAACTTCTTCCCCAAGGTTTTGATAAACCACACTTATAAATGTCTCCTTCCCTACCTAGAGGTGTGGCTGTTGAGTGTTCAGCACCTGTAAGTGTGAGAGATGAAAACATCTGCTGTGAGCGGATAATGTATTGGTTCATTCCCAATAGTTATTTGTACACTGTTGTTTGAAAAGGGCTCTCTCAGGAAGAGCCAAAGCCGGCTCTGCCTGGGCAGGGAGCTGGACAGATCCGATTGGCATTGGCCAATAGAATGTGACAGAAGTAATGGTGCGCCCATGAGGAGCTGGGGTCTAAGGAGCCGTGACAGGTTTCGAGTTGCTCCATGTACGCTCTGGGACAATCATGTGAATAAGCTTGAGCTAGCCTGTTGGGTGATGAAAGATATGTGACCTTGTTTCTTCTGTCACCTAGATACTAGCCATGGAACTGTATGTAAGACATGTGAGGGAGGCCATCCTAGGCCAGGCGGTCTTCATTTTACTTGCCAGCTAACCACAGATGCATGAGTGAGCCCAGCCAGGATCAGCCAAAACCAGCCAAACCTACGCCAGATCAGCAGAACTGCCCAGCTGACCTCTAGACCCAGGAGCAACAATAAATAATTGATGTCATTAGCCACTGTGTTTTGGGGTAGTTTTACATGGCAATAGATAACTCATATACTTTTTCTATATCCCCTTCTTAGGTGGCTTGTCCTACGCAAAGCCAGCAGGGGGCATGGGGTCAATGCCATTTACCCCATGACCGAGTCTGCCTGGTCAGCTTGACTGGACTGGAGTGTACATCTGACCCCACAGGAACCAAACCATGTGCTGAATTCGGTCAAATTCTCTGCTGGCTATTTGGAATTGGGAAGAGAACTGGAAGGTCATATGGACTCGGGGTTTGATGCTTCCATTTGAGGTAGCCATGATGAGTTGTGTGTGAGGGGCTAAGGGGGTAGAGAAGCTGCTCAGAATAATGGTTCATGGGAGGAAAAAAGAGGGAGAAAGGAGAGCCAGGGTGTGAGAGAATGGCTCTAGGGTAGCTCAGTTTCCTTCTTGTTTGTGCTCGCTTGAGTTGCCCCTATGGTCTGGGGTGCAGAAGGAGCGCAGTGGGACTTCTTTTATGGCACAGACAACTCTTTCCTTATGTTACGGCTCTCTGGCTTTCTGTGTGCAAGATTTGCCCCCTTGCTAAACTGCAAACACCCTGAGAAGTGAGATTATGGCTGGGTCACCTAAGTACCCATCACATAACCCGGTTGAGTGCTTGGCACGTGGTAGGCATTCAAGATAAAAAGCTATTAAGTAAATGAAGAAAAGAGAAGTACGGAGAGAGTAGATCTTAAAAGGTATTGCGCTGAATGAAATGGGTCGGATAGAGAAAGACAAATATTGCATGATTTCACACGTATGTGGAATCTGAAGAACAAATCGACAACAACAGCAACAGAAGTGGAAACAAACTCACAGATACAGATTATATTTAGAGGGCTACTAGATGGGAGGGGGGTTGGGAGATGGCAAAAAAAAAAAAAAGACAAAGGGACTAAAGGTACAAATGATAGTTGCAGGACAGACATGGAGATGTAGAGGGCAGCATGGGGAAGACGGCTAATGGTATTGTAATAAATATGTAAGGGGGAAGAGGGTACTAGATTTAGTGGGGTGATCACTTTCTAAGGTATATGGATCTCTGATCACTATGCTGTACAACTGAAACTGGTATATTATTGTATGCCAACTATAAGTGGAAAAATACTCATCGAATTGTACAATGTAAATACAATAAAGACAAAAAAATTTTAAGTTTTCATCACAAGAAAAAATTGTGTAACTGTGTATGGGTGTTAATTAGATTATTAGATTATTGTAGTGATCATTTCACAATATATACAATATATACAAATATCAAATCATTTACACCCGAAACAAATAGAATGTTATAACTCTATTATACTTCAATTTAAAAAGTTTTAAAAAGTGAATACAAAGAAGAGAGCTTGGACACATACATTAAAACCTAAAAGAGAATGATACAGAGCATGCATTCAGGCAATTGAAACTCGCGGTGCCAACAATGGCATCTTTGGTGATCGCCATACCCCCAAGACCACAGCCATGGCCAGGAGCCATTTCACCAAGGATGCTCTCAGACCCTGGGGCGGTGACGATGTCTCCTCTCTGTCCTATCTGAATCTTTTAGTTGTATAGCTAGATTAAGGGAATGAGGAGATCCAATGTTTTACTCCTGCCTTATCTGATCTCAGACTGGACCTAATGTGTAAAAAACCAAAATCCAATGGAAGGTCGAATATCCTGAAATATTACTCAGCCATGATCACAGCAAAAGCAATCTTAAAGAGCCCCACTCTTCACTAATTTTGTGTGGTTATTGGCCAGCCCTGTGTTCTAATTCAGAAAGCATGTAAATGTCTCCCATCCTGCAGCCCGTAAGGAGCCTAATTACCTGGTTTCTTCCTGCCTGGCACAATCTCATTGCTCTCTCACCCTTCAGTTCTTGGCTTAGATACTATTTCCTCCTTCCTTGACCCCTCGGATCTAGATACGGACCCTCTTCTGAGCACTCATGACACCCTGTGCTCCTCCATCACAGTGTTCACCACACTCTGTTGTAACAGACCCTTTCCAGTGGACTTAGCCTACGTGGGGGTCTGCTTTATTTATTGCTATATATATCCCCAGTGATATTATATATTCTTAGTGACACATATTCATTCACTCATTCATTGTCAAATGAACAAAGTTGTTCAGAAGACGTAATGTGAAAAGAAACAGCCTTACCTGGAGGTACCGGAGAAGGTGAGTGTTGACCAACTGATGTCACTGATGATGTGGTAGGTGAGTCAACATAGGCTGTTGATGGGCAAACAGGAAAGACCGTCATTAGACAGCAGTCAGAATGTTGGGAGAGGATACACAGTTGTTTCAAGGGGTGGGGGGCGGGCAACATGTGCCTCCTCCCAGGATTCAGTAGGAATAATATACTGCATTCTAAGGCCAGTGACCTCACATCCCCATGTAGGACAGGACATGGCGTTACTGCTTTACTGCTTGTTGGAAAACTAGCATGCACCACATGGCCATTAGCAAAAGTATAGCTCATGGGCAATTAGCCCCGAGTGGTCTACTGGACGACAGGCCATTGATTGGCCATCATCTCTCTCTTTGCTGCCCTCTCCACAGGTGTGTTGTGCCTTCGCCTGAACAAAGCAAAGAAAGACACATAGCAGGTCCTCGGAGGTGGGAGGGAGAGGACAAGGAGGAAGGCATCAACTCTGAAATGCATGAGGAGTCCTTTGAGAACGAGGGAACTGTTCCTATGTCTTGACTGTGGTGATGATTACACCATTATACACAATTACCAAAATTCACCAAAGTGGACTTTAAAATAGATAGATTTTATAGTACATAAGGCTTAATAAAAAAATAAGATGGATTGATGTGTGAATAGAGGGACGATAGATTGATAAATTTATCATAGACTCTATGTAGGATTTTATTATTAAATTCTTCATCCTCATTATGTATTTGAATATTTTCATAATAAAATGTTGGGGGAAAAGTGTTTCTCAGTTTGTACTACAAGACCTACACCTCTGTTTATCAATGACGACCTCTGGCTTTCCCTAGTGGCGCACACTTAATTTGGCTAATCCACATGGCTGCTTATTCTCTTCTCGTTAGTCCTGGAATGTTAAAGGTATAGGATTTTAGGGATCATGGAATCCCATATGCCTATTCTAGTGATATGGAGACTGAGGCCAGGTCATTCAGCTGGAGAGACACCAGCCAGGATCAGATCCTTCCATCTCATGGCCCTTTCCATCCCCCACACCATCTCTCCTAGGTGGGCATGTGACCAAAGGAAGGAACTGTTGCTGTGAGAGTACCTGCCAGGTGCCAGGTATCTTCAGGCATTGTCAACTTCATGTCCTTACTTAATTCCCTATATCATTTCTACTTTAATGAAGAGGAATCAAGATGAAATGGGATTGAGAGATGACATAAACTTAGCCGAGGTGGCATAATCGAGGGTGGTCGTATGCCATGTTTGTCTCTCTTGTTAGGATGCAAGCCCAATGAAAGAAGAGACTCAGGTTTGATCACTGCTACAGCCCCAGTGCTTGCTGGCACAGAGTTTGGCACATGGTGAACACTCAGTCAATATCTGGTAAATGAACTCATGAGTGAATGAAAGAAGCTAGGAATCCAACGGGATCTGACTCTAAATCTCATGACCTTGTTAATGTCACACCAAGTCTAGTAGATGACGCCCAACATGACGTGAGTCCTACCTGTAGGCTGAGCGACTGTGGGATCGGCACCTGTCAACGTGAAGAGAGATCGTGCACGTTATCTTGTTGTAGATGGCGAGTGTTTCCTGGGACTGTCCTACATTCGGGGAACTGTGAGAAGTAGAAAGAGAAGCAGAGGCCCTGCCCTTGAGGATCTTGGCTTCCTGGGGATTTGAGACACGAGACCAGGCAGCAAATGTTGAGTGTCCCAGCAGAGCTGCGGAATTCAGTGCTCCCCCAGGGACCTGAAGTGTTGACGAGGTGCGGCTCAGATGGACTAAGTACAGTCTGGCAGAGCTCGTCATTCCTAGAGATGTTATTCCAGCTGCCAGAGGGACAGAATCAGGAAAGACTGGGAATTACAGTGGGGCAGAATCAACCAAAGGGACACATTGGTTTGGAAAGGTCACCAGGCCCAGATGTGGAAGGCCAAGAGCACCAGCTGACAAATTCGACCCATCGCGTGAG
Organism: Rousettus aegyptiacus; assembly: GCF_014176215.1. Taxonomy (NCBI): domain Eukaryota; kingdom Metazoa; phylum Chordata; class Mammalia; order Chiroptera; family Pteropodidae; genus Rousettus; species Rousettus aegyptiacus. Next base: position 54,971,799 of record NW_023416309.1, on the reverse strand, counting down.
GTCACAAACTCAGAAGTTCCCAAGAGCCAAGCGGGTGAGAGGAACCAGTGAGCTGAGTGGTGGGGCCGCGTGGGCTGGCGAGCTGTGTCCAGGGGCGGCTCTCTTTTAAATCCAGCCAGTTAACGTAATAAAAAGAATTGTTTTGAGTCTCGACTTCTGCCTTTACTTTTTTTCACCAAATGTAAGAATTTGGATTTTTCTGCCAAATACTCTGAATCAGCTGAATTTAAAGCTCAGCTTAAATTTGTAAACCAAACAGGCCATTTCTGAGCTTGGATCCAGCCTGTGAGCCATATGTAGCAAATTTTGCAGGCAAGGGGCTGGCCAGGCTGATGCGTCCCTTTGAAAGGGCATTAGCATCGCTGGCTGGCTGCCTGGACCCACTGCCACTCCTAGGTTAGGCTGTGGTGTGTGTGTGTGTGTGTGTGTGTGTGTGTGTGTGTGTGTGTGTGTGTGTTTGGTGGGGGGGTAAATACTGTGGGAACAGGAGTCCTCTGGGTGAGCCCTGACAGTCAGCCCCTCACCTGCGCAGATGACCCCAGCGTCCTCCAGGTGGCCACAGTTGTGCCCCGCCTCGCCTCTGTGCACGCACTGCCCCAGGTGGCTCTCGTTGCCCACACACTGTACATCATCCAGCACAATCTTCCCTGAGCCTGCTCCAAAGTGTGCCCCTGTGGGGGCTGCCACAGCCTGGCCACACTGCAGTTGGTGGCACACGACGGTGGCCTCGGCCAGGTCCCAGAGGTCATCACACACGGTCCCCCACGTGCCCAGGACGAGAACCTCCACACGGCCCGAGCACCTCCCCGTGCCATTCATCAGTCTCACAGCCATCGGGGCTCCTGAGGAGGCACAAGGAGGAAATACATGGAGGGACCGGCCTTCCTGTCTCTGGAAGGTTTCCTTCAGCCTTTAAATCTCTAGGTGATCATCTCCCCACTTACGAACATGCAAGTTTGCATAGCACGTGCACCCGCACGTTAGGAATAGCCAGAATGACCTTTGACTTCAAGTCCCTTCAATGAAACTTTATTAAATTCCCCTCTTGTTTAAAGAAATTTCCAAAATTCCTAAGTTCTCCTAACAAGATCATTTTATCCATATGTTAGTCCCTTGTTATGGACAGGATTAGAACTATGAGGTGTCAATATAGCTAATGAAACAGGAAACTCGACTATCCATAGAAAGATCATAGCTAAATGATCTTGTCATCCAGAACTATGTTTGGCCCTGTAAGTCTTTCTTTATGCCTTTAGTATGTAAAAGAGACTGAGGGCAGGAAGTGACATTTGTTGTTTGTGAGTTAAGTGCCAGAGCCTCAGAGAGCCACTAACTTAAACATTTCTCTCTTAATCTTTGTCACAACCCCATGTGGTAAGGGATGGGCTCCCATTTTACAGATGAAGAAACTGAGACTCAGAAAGATGAAGAGAATTGCTTTACATTTTATAACTTGTAAGTGGGCTATATCTCACTTTAACTGTGCCCATGGGTCTCTTCGATCTTGGAGAAATGCCTCTCCCCGCGCTATCCATCAGCCCTGTATTTCCCAGGAATTGCTTCCCATACCTGCAGGTGGAGATGTCCAGGCCCCAGGGGCTGTAGTTAGCGAAGCCTCCAAGAAGTGGTCAGCTAGGAGGAACAGCAAAGCAAGGTCACTATCAGTCAGAATAAAGCGGATCCACCACTGGAAAGACTCATTTTAAGACACTTTGAAGCTTTTTGCTTTCTTTTGATTCATCCAAGTAAGCCACCGTCATCACCATAATCCAAGACTTTAACTTTGTATTCACCTCTGTTCGTGGTAAACTTATCCTTGGATCCTTGGCTCAGTGGAAATAAATCTTTAAAAAGCAGAAGACGAATTTAAGAACATATTTAAGAAAACCTAAAGGAAACAAAGGCAGCCTCTATAAATTAATAATGCCGTATGCTAACATTCATTAAAATATATTTATTGAATGCAAAGAAAGTGATGCAGAGTGCTTGTATTTAAAAGGCTTATAACTCAGTCAGAAGCTAGAATAAATATATGAGTAACTGTAATATGAGGTGGATTATGAGGGATGTCAACAGAAAAGGTATAAATGTAGAGGATACGCCTCCTCATGGAGACCAGGGGAAGCTACCTGGAGAAATGGAGCAACAAAGCCATGACAGGACTCCAATGGGTAGAAGAAGAGGGAGGGGAGCTCATTTAAGGCAGCGAAGGAAGTTAAAAAAAAGACCCACGTGTTTATGGTTATTTACCTTTTAACAAAGTGCCAAGGTATTTCAACGGAGATAGGAGAGTCATTTTAACAAATGGCATTGGGATGATTAGATATCTGTACAGAAAAAAAGTCCTTTAAACAATATAAAAAATCAACTAAAATGGCTCAGAGAGCTACATGAAAAACCTAAAACTATAAAAGTTTTAGAAGAAAATAGGAGAAAATCTGAGAGACCTTTAGTTAAGGGAAGATTACTTAGATAAAACACAAAAGCACAATTCATTAAAGGACGAAAAAACTTGATAAATTTGACTTCATTAAAATTTTTTAAATTGTGCTTTTTAAAAAACACTGTTAAGAAAATGAAAAGACAGGCCATAGACTGAGAGGGAAAAAATGTGAAAAACACATATCTAAGAAAATACTAGTATCCAGAATATATAAAGTACTATCTTATAACACAATAATAAAAGACATCCAATTTTTGAAAAGGGTTAAAAGATTTGAACACATAACTTCACCTAAGAAGAGATGCAAATAAGCACATGAAAATAAGCTCAGTATCATTAGGCATTAGGGAAAGGCAAATTAAAACAACAAAGAGATATCACTATCTTTATAGTAGAGGGACTGTAATGGCTAAAGTAGAAAATTCAACGCGTGGCCTGGGATGTGGAGCTACTGGAATTCTCACACGTTTCTCGTGGGAGTGCAAAATGGTACAGCCACTTGGAAGAATAATTTAACCTGTATGTGAATATTTAGAAGCTTTATTCATAATGGTTAAAATCGGAAAATAGCTTGATGTCCATCAAGTAGTGAATGAATAAACAAATATTAGTACATCCATACAGTGGAATACTACTCAGCTAAAAAAAGAATGAATGCTTGATATATGGAACTATGTGGAAGAGTCTCAAAAGCATTATGGTAAGAAGCTCAAAACAAAATGCTACATATTATCCACTTACATTATGTAATATTCTGGAAAATCCAAACCTATAGGGTCAGAAATTACATTGATGGTTGCCAGGATCTTGGGGGTCAGAAGAGAAGATTGACTATTAAGGGGCACAAAGAACTTTCTAAGGAAATGTTTTATATTGTAAACATTATAAAATGGTGATAATGGTTACAAAACTATAAAGATTTATCAAAATTCTTTTAACTACATAATGAATTTTATTGTAGTTAAATTATATCTCAATAAACTTGACTTTAAAAAAAGTAATTCTGGGATCAAATTTATGGTAGCTGAAGTAAACTAGACTTTGGGTGGTAAACATACAATAGAATATACAGATGTCAAATTATAATGTACACCTAAAAATTATATAATTGTATTAACCAATGTTACCTCAATAAATTTAATTTTTTAAAAAAAGTAATTCTGACTGCACGTAAACAATGGATTAGAATGTTGGGCACCTGTAGGCAGGGAAGCCAGTTAGGGGAAGACTGTGGAAAGCGGGAAGAGGTGGTAAGAATTTGGGTAAGAATAGTGGTTGTCAGATGAAGAGGAAGTTGTGAATGTGACCCCAGGCTCCTAGCTGTAAAGGAAAAATTAATTCATCCACAGAGACCTGTTTGTTTGCATAGTACTAGAGATCCAGATGTTTGCAGATATCTTAACAATTTACTTAAAAGTCTTATTTGGATGTTTGGCTCTATATCCACATAACCATAAAAACCCATAAACTAAAAATAACCAGGGAAGTGATTCACCAATACAAAGTTCAACTTACTGTATTGACTAGTTTCTGCTGATAATGGTGCTGGTGCTGGTAACACTGATGTTGATAATGATGGCATAGATGATGACAACAATCGTGATGATGATGATGATGGTGACGACGACAATAGCGACGATGACGATGACAATGGTAATAACGATGGTGATGATGATGATGGTGATGATGATGCTGGCAATGGTGATGATGATGGCAATTGTGACGATGATGATGACAGTGGTAACGACAATGGTGATGGTGATGATGATGGCAATTGTGATGAAGACAGTGGTGATGGTGATGATAATGGTGATAATGATAATGACAATGGTGATGATGATGATGGTATTGATGATGACAATGGTGATGATGATGGTGATGGTGATGGTGATGATGATGATAATGGTGATGATGGTGATGGTGATAATGGTGATGATGATGGTGATGGTGATGATGAGGACAGTGGTGATGATAATGGTGATGTTGATGATGACAATGATGATGATGATGGTGATGGCGATGATGGCAATGACGACAACAGTGGTGATGATGATGACAGTAGTGATGATGATGATGATGATGATGACGGTGATGGTGATGATGGTATTGATGATGACAATGGTGATGATGATGATGGTGAAGATGATGATGACAATGGTGATGATGTTGATGATGACAGTGGTGATGATGATGATAATGGTGATGATGATGGTGATGATAATGACAATGGTGATGATGATGGTGATGGTGATGGTGACGGTGACGATGAGGACAGTGGTGGTGATGATGGTGATGGTGATGATGACAATGATGATGGTGATGGTGATGGTGATGGTGATGGTGATGATGATGGCAATGACGATGACAATGGTGATGATGATGATAATGGTAATGGTGGTGATGATAATGACAATGGTGATGATGGTGATGGTGATGATGACGACAGTAGTGATGATGACGATGATGATAATGGTGATGGTGATGGTGATGATGGTGGTGATGGCAATGTTGATGATGATGAAGGTGGTGATGATGGCAGTGCTGACAGCAAAGATGGTGATGATGAAGATGGTGATGATGATGACAATGATGAGGATGATGAAGATGATAATAATTCTGCTTCTGTTTATTGGGATAAGAAAGATCCTTCTTTGTTTTAAGCTGGCAGTTCTCAAATTGTGCTCCCCACAACACAGAATAAGCATCCTGGATTTGTTGGAAATGCAAATTCTCACACCCCACTCTAGGCCTACTGAATCAGAAACCAGTATGTGTTTTAATAAGACCTCAGGGTAATTCTGATCAACACTGAAGTTCAAAAAGAAAAGATCGAAATGGCACCATGGTTTCTTCTAGTAGACTTACTCTAAAATCACACAGCTATAGTTTTTCAACTGATGTTTCTTTGTCTATTATGAAGAATCAGGCCTCACAGACTCCAGAGGGATGATTGTCTGATCCAGTCACTCTGGAAAGTGAATTTTCTCCCAAAAAGGTGATTCACAATGATTGGTGAGCACAGCCACAAAAACTATATCCTAAAGTCAATGACTATTGACTTTATTGGCTGGCTGCCAAGCTGTATGGGAGGCCCAGTCAATCGGCCTGGCTCCTGGGGACTGTGATCCTTTTCCTTCACGGTGGCCTTCCCCATGGACCTCCGAGGCCTCTGACTGTGCACCTTCCCAGGCTCCCTCCCCAGCTGGGATGATCTCCCCTGAGGTTCATGAGCGCAATGGCACGACCTCTGAGAAAGGTGGCTTACCTGATGGCCTGGGCCACGGAACATGGGCTCTACGACTCCAAGATGGTGCATCGACCACAGGTAGCACTAGAATGACATTAAAACAGTGGTCAGGACTGAAACTTCCTGAGACAGACACCAGCTATGCCACACGTTATGAAAACTTCTGGACTGGCCGCATGCTCGTAAAGAATGACCACCTTCTAATGAGGTTGGAGTCAAGTTCAGGTGGCTGATAGAAAGCTCCTAAATGTGATCCTCTGCCCCAAGATGCCTTGCCCCCTTTGAACCCCACATCAACTCCAGGCTCTGCACAAGGGTGCCCAGTAGTAGTAAAATAAGTTGTTGAAGAATTGGACAAAAGTTTTAAAAATCATTGTCTTCATAAGGTTGCTGATTATCTTGGATGACTATCTAAGCTAGTGGTATGACCCATCTGCTCATACCTCCCATTTGGATGGTCAGGCACGTACATATAGCACTAGTGATGGAAGCATTGCTCTACCTGATAAGATAGTTGGCAACTTTTCATTATCTGCTGAGGCTGAAAAATAAAAGTATTTGTTAGAAGGACCAGATTCATTAGTTGTCTCACATGTAAAATGCCAACAATTTTTTCTGAAGAGGAGATTAATACAAATGAGCACTCCTGACATTTCCCAGAGTGGTGCCTGTCTCTCTCAGAGCAGAGGGATTTGCCCCCACTGTGTGCTGTCTGGTGGGACTTCTTAGTCAAGATCAAATTTTCCCCAAGAGAGGTCAAACAGCCTGTCCACACATGCTCCATGAATGCTGTGTATTTATTTATCGAGTCAACAAACTTGTCTTGGGTGCCTATAAGGTGCCAAGCTGTGATAGGGCCTAGGGATGCAGTGATGAGCAAGGTAGATAAAACCCTTGACCTCATGGAGCTTAAAATCGGTGCTGAAGGTCACAATGGGCATCACATCGCCCCAAGAGCCTTTGGTAGCGAATTTTCCCTGATGGCCGTGAGCTTCACCTCATCTTTCCTAGGGGCTTAAAATATTGATAGTGGTGTATACAGCGTATCACACCCAGTTTGGGTTGTTTAACTCATAGCTCATTGACCTACCTGACGATGTGGTTGGGTGGTTAGCGTCTTCTGGGACGGTGGAAGTTGAGAGGACTGTTGGGAAAACAACAATACAAGGAAAATGACTTCTGATATTTAATCCTAAATGGAAAGAAAAGGCCTCTTTTCATCTGCTTCTAGGAGAAGAAATCAATTAGCTTGATACAAACTCATTCAACAGAGAATTTTAAAGTGCACAGTGACCTTGAGAACACTGGACCACGCAAAAGGCCACATATTATATGACTCTGTTTTTAAGAAATATCCAGAACCAGTAAATCCACAGAGACAGAAAGCAAGATGGTGACTGTCAGGTGCTGGTGGGCAGGGGCGTCGGGGGGGGGGGGTTGCAGGGTGAGGAAATGTGATAAAGTGGCCGTGGCCATGAGCAAAGAGCAGAGCCTCTCCCCTTTGAATGGCTATTCCTCAGGACACGCCTCAAGACAGAGATGAAGCCCCCACTCACTCTGCACGACTGTGCACCAGGCTCTCTGCTAAGCGCTTTACACTGACCCACGGACTGACTCCTCACAACAACTCTTTGAAATATGTAGTTATTACCTCCATCTGTCAGGTAAGGAAACAAGCACAGAGAGGGAAAGAGACCTGGCGGGGCCACCCACGGAGCCGGTGGTAGGAGAGAGCGGCTCCAAGCCCAGTCATCTGCTCTGAGCACTGCATTGTCAAGAAAGTGGAATATGCCATTCAGATTTCTAAAGGACCCTTGGTCGCTTAGACATGAGAGCTAAGAATTTAATGTGCTTCCTCTCCCTTTTGCTACTATTTAGAAGTGAACACAAATAGGCAAACTGGGCTCAACTGAATGCCCATAGTTTCAGAATAAGCAACGTGCCTGGCCCTTTTTTTTTTTAGTAGTTTATAGGATTTTAATGTGGTTTGGAGAGTCAAAAGAGTTCAGAGATGAAGCTCTAGAGCTCTGAAGTTGGATTGTTTGTGTTATCATTCTATCGATCTTGGGGACAATATTTAACCTACTTGAGCACGTTTCCTCATTCAGAAAATGGAGATTACAGAAGCTCCCTCATCTGGCTATTTGGGAGGATTAGATAAGACAATCCACATGAGGCAGTCAACACAGTGATGGACATGGCATAAGGCAATTCTGTCCAATAGAAATAAAGCACAAGCCATGTATATAATTTTAGATCTGGTATCATATTTTAAAAACTAAAAAGAAATGGGCAGAATTAATTTGAATAATATATCTTATTTAATCCAGCATATCCAAAATATTATAATTTCAACACATAATCAACATAATAAATGCTATTGAGGGATGCTTTACGTTATTTCTATGGTACTGAGTCTTTGAAAGGTCCTGCGGGTATTTGTCTCAGTTCCGCTGAGCCCCAAGTACCGAGTAGCCACATGGACAGTGCAGCTACGAGGGCTCCTGAAGTTAATGATCAGCATTGTCGGAATATGAATTATGGGATGGCATCATTGAAGCGTCAGCAGTGACAGATGACGGAGGCATGGAGACGGCATCGGCTAGCGCGATGATAAAACGAGATGGCCATCATGGTGGCAACTTCTCGCCACCACGACTAGGAAGACGTGTCTTCCTTTTGTGTGACTCACTGATATAAGAATGAAGTCTTCCCAGATTGGACGCCTCCTAGATATGAGGCCAGATGCTCTAGTCTATTTATTAAATTCGAGACGCTGGACAGCATGAAATCCAGGCATCTCAGGGTCCCTTTCTTCTCGAATCATTCGACCGTGAATGGGACGTTAGAGGTGTCTAGCGATGGTGGCAGAACCCCTGCCTGTCGTGACAACGCGACTCGGGAGCCCCAGGGAATTCTGAATGGTGGGCGGCGGCGGGTTGGGAGGGAGTCCTACCTGATGACGTTGAACGTGTCATGGTTACAGGAGAGAGCTGAGTTGAGATGGCAGCAGGCAGAACTGTAAAAAAGAAACACTCATTAACCGTAACAGCTCATGACAACTTGAGGGAGGTGTGGCCAGTCAGGGCTCCCCGCGATTTCACAACATGTAGTGTGGCCTCAACTCTGAAGTGACCGCTGTGTGATAGAAAATGTAAATCACATCTTAGCCACTGGCCCTGGTCTCCTCCGACTCAGTTATCCGCACCCTCTCTCTCCTCTACTCGATGTTTAAGGACAGGTGTTTGGTGTTTGGCGGTAAGAATTACGCCTTTTGGGTGTTAACATTCTCTCTACATGTCAGCTTGGTGGTCTGGACCATCAGGAAACCCTGGAAGTCGTATCCACTTGTTCTACTTATTTCACCCCTCAGCCCGTTTCATTGCTGACATGTCTCCGTGTCGTAGGTATTGCCCAAGAATGAAGCCTCTCCGCAGATCCACGGGCTCCCACGTTCTCTCCTGTCTCCAGACCTGACTCTGCCACATCTGAGCATTTGCTGACAATAGCCAACAGGAACACTGACGGGATTGACTGGGTGGACAGCCATCGCCTGTCTCTTGGTATGGACTTGGGTGGATGTTACCCCTCTTCTCTCGCGCCTTTCTTTCCTCTGTCTGCTGTTCAAGTCACTGTATTTCAGTGTAAATCCTGAGTGATGTGTCCGATTCTGTGCCATTGAGCAGTAGCAATTACAGAATTTCAGTTGATAAATAAGTGTGGGAGGCAGAATGATGGCCTCCCACAGATGCTTACATCCTAGCCCCCGGAACCTGTGAATATGCAAGGTTACCTGGCAAAAGGGAATTAAGGCTGCAGCTGAAATTAAGGCTGCTAATCAGCTGCCTTAAGATAGGGAGATGAGCCTGGATTATCAAGGTGGGCCTGGTGTAATCACAGCATTCTTAGAAGGGGAGACGGAGGGTAGGAGAAGAGAATAAGAGAAATTCGAAGACCCTACACTGTTGGCTTTGAAGATAGAGGAATGAGGTCATGAGCCAAGGAATGCCAGTGCCTCTAGAAATTGGAAAAGGCAAGGAAATGCTTTCTCTCTAGAGCCTCCGGGGTGAACGCAGCCTGGCTGACACCTTGATTTTAGAGCAGCGAGACCCATTTGAAACTCCTGACCTCTAGAACTGTAAGACAATAAATTTATGTTGTTTAAGTCACAAAGTTTGTGGCAAATTGTTACAAAAGTGATAGGAAACTCATATCATAAGAAAATATTACATGCGATCAACTAATGTTTCTTCCAAAGAAAATTTGAAACGTGTATCTAAAAGTCGAAAGAGTTTGAATACTCTCAGAGAAGCTAGCCAAAATGACACTCAAAGACAATTATAAAACTACTATGTTCAAAACAGTTTCGAGTATTTATTCAAAACAATGGCATTGTTATTTAATTTTTTTTTTAGAAGTTAGTAAATTTATTGGGGGAAACACCCTGAAAATTAGCTCCACACAAACTTAACTGTAAGGGGCAGGTTATAATGAGTCACTCAGTAAAATAACTCAACTGCTGTTTAACTGCAACTCTTTTATTTATTTCTTTTCTGTATTTGGATAGGTAATCAGAAATGTCCCAGAGGAAAACAGCACAAAAATGTTCTCTTACCTGATAATACGGTTGCTGAATTTCCATCACCTATTGGTATAAGAAAAATAGAAATGCTTCTTATTGAAATTGAATAACTTTTACCAAACCTACTCATTGATTTTCAATAAATCTTTAATGTGACAGGTCAAAAATATGAAATGTAAAATACAGTGAATGTCTGGTGAAACACAGCCCTTTGGACACAAGAGCCTCTCAGAAGCATTTGCTGATTTGATTGTTGTGAATCGATTCTAGAGGTTATAGTTTTAACTTGTGAGACTAGCTCTTCAGAACGCCCACACTGAGAGCAAGCCAGTCGCCATGGAACTCAGGGCCACCTGCATGTCTAGGGCAGTGGTTCCCAACTGGGACCAAAGCAGATGACCATGGCATATCTGCATCTGAGCCGCTGTCTCAGCTCATGCATCCCTGAGGACCAGTGGCATCACACATACCATACATTCCTCCTGGACCCTTGGTAAAGATTTCTATTCATCTGTGTACATCCTGCTAAAGATGTCAAATTACTGACAGTAAAGTAATATATCTTCATAGCAAGACCAGAAAAATAGAAATACAAGATTAATGACTATATGATCAAAAGGAAATAGAGTAATAACAAACCAATCAATAAAACCCTTAGCTAATTATTAAAACTGATCATCCAATCAAACTGAACTTCATAGAATTTGAAGGAAGATGGAAATCAGGGTACATAATGGAATTCTCATTGCCCGATTAGTACTACCTTCTTAAAGGAAACCATTGACTTTGTCCGAGGACCACTGACCATTTTAATAGCTGATATATTGTCTTCAACAGTTTTATAGGAGAGGCAGAATGCTAACACGTGTCTCGTTTTTCTCTCTTTGTTTTTTTCCAGTAAATATTTATTTAGAATCGGTCATATACCAGGAATTGTCCTTGGGTCTGAAATAAACATGCCAAAGTTCCTGCTCTCACAAAACTTACTCTGCGAAGTAGGGTGGGGAGGACATGTGATGAGCAGGTACACAAAGGAAAACACAAAGGCCATCTCAGATGGTGTAAGTAGACAAAGAGATAAACGACGGGCCGACAAAATAAGACATGACTGAGAGAGAGTTTATTTTGGATTGTGTACTCAGGGGAATCCTCTCCGAAGGAATGACATTTTAGCTGAGACCTGATTCTAAGGAGAAGGCCGAAGAAGAGCATTTCAGACAGAAGAAAGACCCAGTACAAAGGTCCTAAAGTGGGAACTACCTTGTCAGTTTCGGGGGTGGGGGTGGGAAAAAAGCCGGTGGGGAGCATGGTGCAAGATGAGGTGTTTTATAGACAAGAATTTCTGATATGTTGGTTGTGCGGAGTGAGGGAAAGGGAGCAATAGAGTTGGTTCCAAGGCCTTCTGGACTGAGAAACAAACTGACTGAAAAGAATATGTCCATTTTAACATCGGCTCTCCATAAAAGCCAAGCAAGGTATTATAATATCTAACCAACTAGCAGGTGGGAGCCTTGCTAACTTCATGGCCTTGGGAAAGTAGATTTATGTTTCTATACCTCAGTTTTTTCATCAGTAAAATGGGAATTACAATAGCACCTGCTTTGTAAGGTGTTGTGAAAACTAAATAATCATGCCTGCTCGGTGCTTAGAATGAATTCGTTCATTAGAGGAGGGGTCAGGAAACTAAAGCGTGTGGTTTAAATCCAGCCCAGTGCCTGGTTTTGTAAATAAAACTTTATTGGCACGAAGGCATGCCCATCGGTTTACAAGTTGTCTGTCTGCTTTCATGCTATGAGAGCAGAATTGAGTAAATGCAACAGTGGCGATCTGTTCCACAAAGCCCCAAATAGTTCCTATCTGACCCTTTACAGTGAAGATTTGCTGAGCCCTGAATTAGAGAATTAAATAACTAATAACTGTGCAGGTAAAGGTCTTAGCGCAGAGCCTGGAATATCATTGACACTCGATAGAAGTTGAATCCTGTTATCGCTCCATGTACGTGAGCTCCTTGAACCCAAATGGAGCCCTGTGAAGGAGATGTCTTTGTCCCCCTTTCAAAAAAGAGAGTCAGTGGTTGGCCCACACTAAATAAGTGGCAGAGATGGAGCCTAAAGTCAGATCTTCTACTGTCAAACCCACCGTCTTTGCTTTATCTCAAAGCTCACCTTGGCTGGTATACACACCTGTCTTAAACATAGTTCGACTGGGTTTACTTGTTGCAGGACTCACCAGTTTCCTACTACATGAATAAATTGATAGTTCATGGACAAAATATGTAGAATGTTCTCCCCTTCGAATCTGGTTCGCCAATGCCCACAACAGCAACAACAAAAACCTTTTGGTTTTAAATGAAAAGGAAAATTTCCACCAAATAAGGACCAAGACTGCAAATTCAATAAGAAAATACTTCATACCTTGGGACATTGGCAATGATTCCTCAGCATTTTCTTCAGGGAGAGGAGTCGAGGATTCGATGGCTGTTAGGATGTAAAAATATTTATTCCCTTCACCAGCCATACTCAGCCCACAGAGTGAGAAAGAACATATGTTAAACCAATAATTTACCAAGATTTTTCCTTAACTAGTGGTAGGAATAGTGCTTTCCCTACAGCAATTCCACTGGGAAATTAAAAATATCGATACTAGAGAATGACTTAAAACCTTCATGACTGAATGAAAATAAAGCTAACTCTTGTGAAAGGACAAAAGTGTCCCAACAGCATTTCCGGCTGGGTGGTTGGATCGTTTTAACAGCCCAGGAATATGGAAATGGCAAATAACGATTGCTGAAATATGGCAGTCTGATTCCTCCCACTCTTCATTCCATGTCTTCCTTTATGGTTTACCTAACACCTGCCCAGGAAACTCAGACAATGAAAAAAGTCAGGTTGATCAAACAGAAGCATGAATCTACTAACCCAATGAGGGTGTTAAGCACTCAGTCTCTGTTAATATATGGGAGGAAAAGACGATCACTTCAGAAGGGGGCTTTTATTTCCCTAAAAATGCTTCCATTCAAAATACATTTTAAAGTGAAAGGATATGATGCCTAGAAATAGTTCAGAGGGCTTTTATTAACCACCAAGCACATAAATATCAGCACAGTGTGTGTAATCATGCATGACCCACCCAGCGTGGCTGCGCCGCGTCCACCTGTGGACTGCCAACCTCCAAATAGAAGGCAAACACTCGTCGCACACAGAAAAGCCCAGTGGCTTTACAGAAGGGACTGCCTGGAGGGAATTCTACATCAAAAATCCAACGACAACAACAAAACAAAGCCGAAGCAAAGGGAAAAAAAGAAAAAATAAATAGAAACAACCCCCTCGCCACACGCACACGCCAATACTTGAGCTGTTTGAATTGACTTTAAAAACTTATTATTTATGTTAGTATTGTATAGTCTTTCTGGCTGGATACAGGTGGAATTTTAGCAAGTGACAAAGTTCACTGCTCTGGACCCACTCAATTATTTCTTTTATTTCCCGTTGGCACACTTTTTTATCTTTAGCATCAGTAATATGCTGAATATTAGTCACGTGTGTGGTGGAAATTTGTTTGTGTATCTAGAGCAGTGGTTCTCAATAGGACACTCCTCCCCCCAAGGGACATTCGACAATGTCTGAAGATGTTTTTAGTTGTCATTCAGTGGGCAGAGGTCAGGGATACCGCTAATCACCCTATGGTGCACAGGACACCACCCACCAGAAAGAATTGCATGGCCTCAAATGTCAGCAGTGCTGAGTTTGATATTATTAATTGGCCAAAGATTTGTGATTAGCAATGCATGGCCTGGACTCATAATCAACAGGGCAAAAATGAGTGCTATTTTAATTTATAAACTCCTCATTTCTTCACCTTCATAAGACTACAAACTTTCGGTGGGAAAAAACTCGCTGTCTTAGCCTCTCACAGTGCTCTGAAGAAACAAATATAGAAAACCCTCGGTGAGCGATCAACGCCATTGTCAATTTAGGTGGCACTTTCACCAGTCATTTTGAAACCTAGTCCTTGTAACAGAACCACCAAAATCTTCCCCTGCTCTCTCTGTACAAAATCCATTTCAACATCTTGTGGCTAGAAATTTTCTGAGCTCAAGTTGAAGCTCCCAAGTTACCAATGCGTGCTTACTTTCGGCTCCCCAGAGCGGTCAGAGAGGGCCTTCTACGGCACAGGTGCAAACATTGCCAGTAAGATTACCGGAGGTGCCCACTGGATACCGAGGTGTGTGTTACCTGAGCAGACGACACCGGCTTCTTCTCCAGGACCGCAGTTATGGAGGAACCAGCCAGCGTGAGAACACTGTCCCAGAAAACTCTCTCTTCCTGTACAGTCCACATCATCCAACAGAAACCTGCCTTCGCCTTCACCAAATTCGGCCTCGACAGGGGCTGCGAGGGCCCGCCCACAGTTCAGCTGCCTGCATACCACCTCGGCGTCATTCATGTCCCAGCGGTCATCGCAAACCTTGCCCCACTGGCCGCGGTAGAACACTTCCACACGTCCAGAGCATCTGCCTGACCCACTCACTAGTTGTAATCGCGGCCAGCCTTTTAAAGATACAAAAACATTACCTGTTAGGAGAAGGAATATATTCTGCATCAACCCATCTGTTTAACCAGGCAGCAAGTTTTTATTGAACAGGTGCCAGGTCACAGTAGGTAGCTCGACAGACACCGTGTGGTTCACAGAACACACCTGGTCTTTGCGTTCACTGAGTTTAGAGTCTAGCTTGAGGAGACTGGAGAAGGCAGTCACATTAATCCAAAACTAAGTTTACAAACTGGCAGTTACAAAATAGTCACGGGGATGTGAAGGATAGCATAGGAAATATAATCAATACTATTGTAAGAACCATGAATGGTGCTAGGTGGGTACTAGAATTGTCTGCAGGATCACTTCGTAAGCTATATAAACATCTAACCACTATGTTGTACGGCCGAAACTAATATAATATTGAACGTCAACTGTAATTGAAATGTTTTAAAAATTAAAACAAAAACAGTAACAATAACAACAACAAAAGAACATAACAAAATTTAGATGTATAACTATGCTAAGGGCTAAGAAACAAAGGGGGATTTAAATATTCGCAGTGTTTCAAGATACATGATTGGATTGGGAATTCTAGAATATTTTTTCTAAGAAGCGATGCCCCAGAGTGTGGCGTTCACATAACACACATGGTTCGAATCTCTGGGGAGGTATGCTAATCATGCAGATTCCTTGAGTGCACCCCAAGTCTGGGAGTGCGGCCTGGAGTTCTGCATGCTCAACAAACTCTTGGGGGAGATGACCATATACTCCAAGACTTAAGAGCACCTGAAACAGAGACCCTGAAGTCAGTCTTTAACGTGTGGGAACCATGAAATTAGACAAAGATCTGAGGGCATCCCTGTCTTGTTAAGCAGAAATGAAAAGGGGGTGTCTTTATTTCTGGGGATGGGCCACTTGGCCTGCTGGGCGGGGACTGCCCACCCCCAGGACCCTTCACAGCTTCTCTGCACCCTCTGCCCCCTGCTCCTCCAGGCCCAGGGGGCTGCTCGGCTCTGACTCACCGTCTCGCTCCGCCACCAGTGCTCCTGGTATGGTGCTTCTCTGAAGGCGTCCCTTCCGGGGCTGTTCCCTAGGTCCTCCGACGTCCCACCTGGAGCAAACTGAGACACGTCAGACGTGTTAAAACCCAGGTGTTCGGGACATGGAGAATATGACCCAGCATCAGAACGCGGCTCAGGACCCCGCTCCGAACCCCCTGACTCACAGGCTCAGCAGAGTGGGGCCTGGAAATCTGAATTCTTAATAATCCAAATGATCATTTTGTTGCGCAGCTAATTTTGGAAACCCATGTTCTGGGATTGTCTTTCCTTAAGCTCTTGCTTTGGAGTGTACTGGCTCTTCCTTTTGACCAGGTAAGTGTTGGTACAGGTTACTCCAGCTTACCATACTTTGTTAGGCATCTTGGCTATCTGTAGTTAACACTGCAGCATTTTCTTTAATTAAGCTACAGTTTACACATCAATTTAACCAGGCTTTTTAGTGTTTATTCGATGTCTTATAGTATCTCCTGAGTTTATATTTTTTATAAAAAAAAAAAATCCTTTTTTTTGCTTTAAATTAACATTGCTATTTTTTTTATAACAGGTTTTTCTTTTAGGGATTATTTAATTCATGTCAGTTAATCGATTTTACATGTGGGGCTGTGTCTTGTAAAGGCGGCTTAGGTGAGGGATGAGACGTTTGGCTGCTGTAGCTCTGTTTTTTCCTGGTTCCCCGCTCTTTCTGGTTAAGCACAGTCACTTTGACCTCTGAAGAAACAAACAAGTAATAGCCTCCAAAGCAGCTCCTCAGGTAGATTTCGCACCTTGGCCTTTCTGCCCCTGCAGTTCCCGCGGGCTTCTTTGAGCCATGATGAAGTGAAACCTTTCTCGGTAGACAAACCACCCCGGATATAGGTCCGTGATGCTTTGGGTATGAGTAGATTTACAGCTGTCCATTTAAGCCATGTCTGTTGGGGAGGGCCTGCCAGCTCTTGTCATTGGATAAGGTCCCGATGGACAGATCAGAGACATACAGAGTCTAGTACTTACAGCTGGGGGAAAAAAAAAAATCTATGTCGACTGCAGAGGTTGGACTCTAGAGCAGATAGGATGCAGTCCAGGGACCAGCTGTGTGGTCTGGACCGCACAGCCAAGGGGAGGCCTCTGAGTGGGGAGCTGAGATTTCTAGAAGTCAACTAAGTTGGTGTAGTTAATAACAATAGTGAACCCCCATTCAATGCCGATTGTGTGCCTGTCATGAGACTAAGCACTTTCCATATCATAACGGCCTTGACCTGACTTGAAAGCAACTCAATTATTGTTTCATCCCCATTTAATAGATTAGGAAGTTGAGGCACCAAGGAGCCCAAACCCCACAGCTAAGAAGGCGCATGCTGGGATTTAGTTTCAGAGTCTGGCCATTGAGTCCATGAATTATCCAGCCTCTCACATTCCTGGGTGCTTTCTCGTCTTTCCTTTAATTTTTCATTCCCTCCCACACTTCCTATGTCCCACCATCAGACTGGGTTAATTCTTCCACTTGCAAGGCCACTGCTACCTACTCCTTTGCATGAGCAACCATCCGTATGTCTACACAGAGCATTTTCCAAAGCACTTCCACGCCCGTCATCCCGTTAGCGTATCAGAGAAGCCCTGTGCCGTGAGCACGTCGGGCCCAGCAAGGCAACTGGACTGCAGACAGCCGCGCCTCGGACAGGAGCATCTCTACCGCTGCTGTCCAGCCCTTCCTGGCCACCCTGAATTAGGGGTTTTATTTTTTTAGCTTCGTGCGGACTCACATGAACTTTTCTTCTTTAACCAGCTTCCGTAATTCGATCTCCCCTCGCCGGAGGCCATGCCACCTGTGGTCTTCTCTGAAAACAACCACCTAGGACGCTTCCTCATCCAGTGAATAAAGGCCAAAGTTCTCGGCCTGGATTTTACACCCTCCGTAATCACTGTCACGGCTTCCTTTCCAGGTCCTCTCCTGTTTACACATTGTTCTCCCCAGTTAGAAGGAAGTGTCACAGTGCCCATCTCTATGACTTCTCTTGGGTTATGAAAATTCCTTGGAATGTCATGATCCCTCATGTCCACATGGCAGCCCAGCCACCTAGGCGAGATCCATCCCAAACAAGAAACCTTTATACAGTGTTTCCTAATTCCCCCAACTGACCTCCCGAAGTCTTCATGTTCAGTTCACTCAAGTTTAACAAACATCGCTGAGCACTTGGGGACCCGATAACAAATGATAATGTCTCAATAACTCGTTGGATCTCCATTGGCTTAGAACTTCCTGTTTTCATCTCTTGTCTCCCCAGTGAGACGGGAGGATCCCGGATGGAAAGAACCATCCTCCCCGTGGTGCCTGGAATCTACCGGGCACTCACTCAATGACTGGCAAATGAATTAACGGTGTGGGATGTCAGGTAGACCTTGAAGAATGGACCGGCTAAATTTAGAGAAAGTGGACCAATAGGGATGAGCCCTTCTATATAGGAATCAATAAGGGAACCCTCTGAACTAGAGTAGTGGCTCTGTGTTGGAGGAAGAGTGGGTATCAGGATGGATAAATAGAAAAGATTGATATTTTTTTTTTAGGGTTTTGAAATCTAGGAAGAGAAGTACGGACACTTTAAGAGATGGTGGAGGCTCCATTTTGAGTTCTTGCTCAGAGAAGGGACATAACAGCACAGAGCAGGGGTAGCCAGAGACCAGCAAGAAACAAAGATAGGGAGAAAATGGGGTTCAGGTGATGCTAGTGAATGAACCAGAAGGAATCATGGGCTTGGACTACGACAGCAGCTCCCAGTATATAAAAGGAGGGAGAATAAAAGGTAACACAATGTGTTCTCAAGGTTGGTCTCCCAATGACCTCAGTCAGAATCACTGGAGAAACTGCCCTACCCCAGACCTACTGACCTAGGAGATTATGACCCATGTCTATAATGAGCTTCCAAGGTGGCGGTTATACACACAAAAACCGGTGCCTCGATTTCCCATGGAACACAGAAAAAGGAAAACAGTGAAAGTAGAAGTTGACCCCAAGATTTTGAGGCAATTATGGGTTTGGGAGAATGTCAACCGGTCCTCCTCTAATAAGGACTGAGTGAAACAAAGTAGTTTTACTTTGGGGAATGTACAGTAGATGCTGCACCCAATGATTGCTCAACCTTGTGCTTCAAAACATCAACAACAAAGCTAACACCGATTGAGCACTTACACACATCCATTCAACTGGTATCACTGAGCACCTACTATGTGTCAAGGACTATTTGAGGCTATCGGTGTTCATCACTAAACAAAACAGAGTAAGACCCCCATCCACGCGATGTTTACATTCCAGAGGAGGGGGATAGTCAATGAACGAAACAGAAAATAGGTAAGTGAACGACATAGTATCTTAAAAGTGCTAAGTGCTGAGAAAATAAGAGCTGGTAGCAAAGACTGGGGTGCTCAGCGGGTGGACAGAGGAGGCTTGATTGAGAAAGTAACATTTAAATAAAATTGGAAGCAGGTGAAGGCATTAGACCTGTTGAAAGTCTGACCAAAGGTGAAGTTGGCAGCAGACAGCTAAGATCCAGCTGAGATCCAACTCCATGGACCTCCGCCCTGACCATGGTGCCAGGGATGGAAGCCCAGGGTCTGAGGAACAACAAAGGCAGGGCTGAGGGCCCCAGGCAGGGTCCGTGGGTGTGAGGGAGGGAAAGGAGGTGGTGGCCAGAGTGTCGGACACAGATGAGCTGATTGTAACCTGATCACTTGTGGTTTTCAGGGACTATTTTAATTATTTAACTTGGATTGTGTTGATCAGATAAATTCGATACCAGGGAACAATGACATTTTCAAAAATAGCCCTTCCTTCTCCGGTGGTCAACAAGTTGCCCTTTGTCCTTACGTTTACCATGTGACTCACCCTAATATTAATTGAGCTTCAGTGGTCTGCAAGGCCCCAAATCCCTTCCAATATCAGTGAGACCTGCACTGAACTGTGGTTGTATTTCTGAGGGGCTGTTCCCAGAAGGTCTCACTGGCCCCATTGTCTGGGAAGACTCTTGTGCAATAGGCACCAAGAGCCTATAAACACCTATAAGGCCATATCATATCACTAATCCATACGCTCCTGGAAGCTCAGAAACACTCTCCTGTAAACTGTAGAGTGAGGTACACATCTTGGGGGAGAGGAGAGGCAATAGTGTAAATGTGGACAAAAGGATTGAAAAAAAAGGCGAAGATAAAGAAGGAAACAGTCCTTGAGAAAATGGCCCCAGTGACAGCTGACACTTGCAAATCGTGTCCATAACATCTATTACACCTCTCAAATAGCCTTAGAGTTAAGCAACTCACGGGCAGCCTCACAATCCTGTTGTGTTTATTTTGACAGGATCCTGTTAACATCGATTTGGTATTTTCTAGGCCCGAGGCATTCTTCCAAGTAATTTATAGACATTATTTCATTAACTCTCCCCAACAATCCAATGAATTATCCCTTTTATATATGAGAGGAAACAATAGCATGGAGAGATGAAAAAACTTGCCCAAATTCACATGGTCAGGAAATGCATAGTTAGGGATTGAATTATGCAGAACTTTCTGACCCTAAAGCCATATTCCCAAACTCATACATCATCGGATCTGTAAATGAAAAACAAGGCCCCAAATCCCAAAAGATTTAAGAAATCACTTAAATACTTCTTAACACGTTTTAATAAATGTTTGAGTAGCCGACATAAACATATCTATTCAATTACTTGCAGAATAAAATAAGAGTTTGAGTATAAACTTTATAATCAAACATTATTCTGTGGGTGGTGAGTTAGGTTTTTCTTTATAATGAATAAAAATTATAGTCAAGCTATTTGTCGATTAAGGGTATTTCCAAATTTTCATCTGTTAGTATAAATAGGAACGCTAAGCAACAAAGGACTTTGATATTTCCCCCTAAAGCCACAAAAAAAGCGATAAAAATAACTGAAATTATGTAGAATTCAATAATTTCAATTATTTTAGTTCCAAATTAAGTTAAAATGTTCTTAAGAGGACTAGATGTGGAGTACAGATTAAAACTAAAAATATCAAACTGAAATTTTTTTTAAATGGAAAGATACAGAAGACTTCATGAATCAAGTCTGGATAATTTTACGTTATGTCAGATATTTCAAACTAAGATATTCTTTTATGGTACATTTTTTCCACTTCATTCAGCAACAGTAAAGAAATCATAACAGTAACTCAATACCTCTAGTGCTAAATATCAATATATAACCCAAAGAACATTTCCAAAACCCTTATTTAATTATGCTATAGCCAAGAATTTCTTCTTTATCCATCTCTCTCCAGAACCCTAAAAACAAAGCCATGCTTTTAAAGATCAATAAATTGGCTAGTGCCTTGTTCACAGGAAATAAATCTTACGGGAAATATTTGACCCGACTTGCCTAATTGATCACGTGATTCCGTGATTGTCCCAGCAACACTCATTAGTGGTTAGATTGCGTTAAACACAGTAAAAGCTCTATTTTTCTAGATTTAATTTGAAGCTTCCCAACAGTGCGCGGGGGACTACGCGCAAAGATCCACGCTTTCCCTTTCGAGCCTGGAATAAGGCATGAGCAAATGGCCTGGGGCATCGGCTGCCGTACCTGCGTCACGGAGAAGAACCGCGTGGAAGAGCAGCAGCCAAAGAAGGCAGGGTGGGCAGCCCATGTTGGGAAGGCTTCTAGCTCCTGGAGAACACGGAGTTTCAGCCTTTTATGCGCGCCAGGCTCCAGGGGAGGGCTGTGTAACTTGATGCTCTTTTCAGGCTGGGGTTGGCAGGCATTCAGAGCAGGGGACAGCTCGTTTGCTTTGGTATTTTGTATGCATTTACTATGGGGAAACGTGACTCTACCTGCTGGAGGCATTCCACGGAATAGTTGGAAGGTGCAATCAGAGAGATGAAGAGAGAAATGGCGTGCTGGTGCCCGGCTGGGCAGGCGGGACCTCGCAGCTCCTGAGGGGCAGAGCGAGGCCACCAGGAGCCCTGGGTTTCACTGAAAGCATCATTTCCTTGAGCACGTGGCAGTTTCCAGGGGAAGCTGCTGCTGAAATCTACTCGTTGTTCCATGCCCCCGCCTGCCCCTCCTCCTTACCTGAAGTTCTCCTTCATCCCCCATCGACATGGTCTGATTCCCACAGCACCGCTCGGTACCTCCGTCATCACCTCAGCGCATTCCGCCTTCCTGGACTGTGGGTTTCGCTCGGGCACGTCCCGTGTGAAGGGATTCGGTGATGTTAGTTTGCGGGCGCGGCTCCCACCAAGGACCCCGAGCCGGGGGGCTGACACGGCGGAAGCACATCGCGTCACGGTTCCGCGGGCTGCACGTCCGAGCTAAGTCGTTGCCGGATTCGGTTTTCCTGAAGGTCGTGGGGGGAAATCTATGGCATCCTCTGCCCCCGATGGCGGCGGCTGGCCGGCGATCTTCACTGCCCCCCGGCTTACGGAACCCCCCCCCACCTCTGCCCTCACCCCGACTCGTGTTCTCCCTTCGTTCCCTCCTGTCTCCAAATTTTCGCTTTCCGTAAAGACACCGGTTATATGGGATCGGCACCCACCCTAATGACCTCATTTTGCCTTGATTGCCTCGATCAAGACTTCGTCTTCAAATAAGGTCACCTTCCGGGGCGCTGGGGGCTCAGAACCTCCACACGTGGCCGACCCCGAGCGAGCCCGCGACAGGCGCGTCGGGCTCGGCCGCCGTCGTCGTTTCGGCCAGCGGAGTCGGCACGACGGCGAACGCCGACTCCTCGGGTACCCGTGAAAGGCGTGGACCGGAGGCAGAACGCGGAGCTGCGAGGCGGCTCCGTCCCCTCGCCACGCAGCTCTGACCCCTCGCGCCCGTTCCCGCCACCCCGCAGCCCTGCGCCCCCTCCCGCGGCCGCGCCCCCTGTTCTGCCCCCTGGCCGGCGCCCCCGCGCCGCCGCTCCGGCCGCCCGCCTCGCCCTTCGTGCCTCGCAGCTCGTGGCCCCCCTCGGGGGACCGCGCCACCGCCCCGAACATCGACCCCGCACCGGACGTGCTGGGGGAGCGCCTGATGCCGCGGCGGCGCCCGGCAGTGGCCGCCGAGGGTGCGGGGCGGCAAAGACGGTGACGACGACAGTGACCGCCGCGAGGGGGCCGCGGCTGACTGGGGGACGGCGCAGGGGGGACGCCGGCGGCCGCGACGGAGGCCGCCGCGAGGGGGCGACCGCGGGCGGCAGGGGCCGAGGTGGCGCGGAGGCGACGGAGGCCGCCGCGAGGGGGCGACCGCGGGCGGCAGGGGCCGAGGTGGCGCAGTCACGAGAACCGCCGGCCTCCCCGGTCCTGTGACTGAAAGGGCGAGGGGGACAGAGGCGGGGCGGGCGGTGGACCCAGCAGCCTCCGTAAGGCCGCACAGATCGCTCTCTTTTTTTAATTCTGAACACGTCTATTAAAAATATTAACGACTGGCTCCCCACCGAGAGAATCGATGAACTCTTATTAAACAACAAAAGAAGAGGCACAACCAAGCGTGCTCAGCCCGCCACTCCGAGGCTCTCAGTCCTGGCCACTCGGGTGTCCTCCCTGGACCCTGCTCCAAGGCACGCAGCTGGACGGCGATAAAAATGCACCCTCCTTGGGGTTAGATCCTGAGTAAGACACACTGAGCCTCCTTCCCGCTGACCCCGCAGGAGTCTAGTGTCTTTAGGAGATGCTTTGCCAGCTAGGGTTTTAAGATAAGATGGTTTCATGTTCATATACCGCAATTCACACGTCCTTCTCACGCTCGGGTGGGTTCGGCCTTCTCAAAAGGAGGCGACTCTTCCCTGGGCGAGTCCCAAGTGGGGCAAGGGGTCCCAGGGGGGAGCTCAGACAGAGACGAGCTCTCTACCCCAGGCTCTTATGCTATGGAGGGGAGCCCGAGCCCTTTAAAGCAACAACTCAGCTCCACCTCAATTTGTGGAAAAGACCAGGGTTTCACATAGACGTTTGCAAACCCAGGGGAAGAAAGCAGAGGTGCTTCCAAGTGGGGAACACATCTCGTTCCCAGGCAGGAAGAGATTGGGCGCGGGAGGGGGAGGTTCTCCTTGCATCTTATGAAACATGGAAGACTCCACCTGAGGAATATAGTGACACCTGGTGAAATTTCCTGGAAAACTGAAGGGCGTCCAGGATTGAATCCTGCCAATAGAGAGGTAGCCAGCCGGCCAGTACAGATCACTAGTAATCAACCAGTACCCTTGTAAAGAGACTGCAGATCTCTCTTGCTGGTGGGTAGTGAGCCCCTTGAATGCCCCCTACGACCACATGGAAGCCCAGCCCCTTTCCTGAGCCCAGAGCTCCCCAGCATAAAATGCAAACACAGCGATAAGTCTGGTCAGCCCGGTGAGGTGCACTGTACCAGGGCACCAATATTTCAAATAACATCCAGGCTGTCACAGCAGATTACTAAATTATCTGGTTCTTTTGGGAAGCAGACACCTTCTTGAACTTTTATATCATTAAAAAAATATATGCATATTTAAATGAGTCGAGGCATGTATAGCTCGTAGATTGGTGCCTGCTCATAATAAATGTCCAATGAATATTAGTTATTATTGTTAATCCTGATGGCATTGCTCATTTCAGACCAAACCTGTCACTTGAGGGTGGTGACAGCACTGCTAAACCCTCGCCTCTCAGCGATTTTCTGTGCAAGTTTTCCCAGTTCATATTCAAGTTCAATCTCCTTATCAGATTGATTTGCATCTTTCGGTCACCACATCATTTCCTGGGAAATCTAACCTCAGATTATGTTAAGATTGGTGGTTTTTTGTTTTGTTTTGCTTTGTCTAATTTTAAATAGTGTGACCTTGGGCAAATCATTGAAACTTTCCCTCGGCACACTGGTTCCTTTGTCTGCAAAACTCGTGTAAAGGGACCTCCTGAGGGAGAATCAGAAGGAAGGTCACCAAGTGGAGGCAGCTTCTGTGAGTCCTCCTCGCCAAAGTTCTTTTACAAATTCACACACGGGACTCCCGGAAGCAAAGACCCTATAAGTGCAAAATCATCCTCATTTGCACCTCCTCCCCGTGTGCATGTCAGGGGTGACGGTGGGAGTTATGTTTTTTTTTTCTCTTTTGAGCATCTCTTTCTACTTGCAATTTGATTCCAACTGTTTTCCCTGTTGTCATCTCTTTCCTACTGTATCTGAGCCCCCTTCTCACCTTGACCTTGTCTGAACTCACTCACGTGTCACGAGTGGCAGAGCGGAGACTTGAACTCAGGACAAACTCTTTCGCCGGGAGGCGATATATTTCTCCTCAAAATGAACCCTGGGCTCCCTGGCTTCCTTCTGTGCCTCAGTTGTGTGGATCACGGTTGGTGTGACCGGGGTCCCGACTTGTTGAGGGCCTCGGACATATCGGCAACTTGGAGGTTCCAGGGCTGGTGTCCACAGCGACTGGTCAGAGGACTGAAATGCTTTGCTTTTTTTTATTTGCACTTAATCATCTTTTTTTTTTTTTTTAACTAGCTTTTGTCCTGGGGTTTGGTCTGTAAATAATCTTTTATTCTCACTTCCTAGAATACTATATCTTAATTAGATATTAAGTATAGTTCTTAAGAATCAGAAGTAATTCTTAAGAACTATACATAATTCTCCCTAATATCTAATTTATCTGTATCAAGTCTTGCTAGAACGGGACAGACATCTGTGTCCGAAGTGTTTCTGTGGCAACTTATGTAGTTTGAATCGACTTCTATCTTCCCACCTGAAATTATGGTATTCAGTAGTTCATCGACACCAACTTATTGTCTAGGTAGAAACAATACAACCAGGCACCCCTGGATCTACCTGGATCTTGTCTCTTTGGGTTTCTGGACATAAAGGAATAGGACTTGCTCCTTCTCCAAGTCAGGCTGGGAAACAGAAAGCTCAACTGTGAAATCTCCAGCTTTGTGCAACAAAGAAAAAACTCCTGCCTCCTTGGAACTTACACTCTAATAGGAAGAGAGAGAAAATAAACATTTTTTTTTAATTAAAAAAGACCAAAACAAAACAGAAACAAAAAAAAATATGTAGTAATAAGTACTATAAAGAAAATATGTTGATTTCAATATATACGCCTGTCTCACCCCACTCCGTGAGATCTTCTGCAAGGTAGGAATGCTGTCTGTTCATCTCCGTATCCTCGCCATCTAGCAAAGAGTTGAGCTCATGGCATGCTTGAATGAATGCTTTCATGCACACAGAAATGCAGGCATGAATGTGCAAATGTCACAGAAAGCACGTCCCCTTGTAAGTGTTATAGAGTACTACGTTTAAGTAGACTTGGTGTAGCTCCAAGGAGAAGGGTCTATTCTTCCATTTTATTTGTGTCCAGATTTCCTCAGGACAGACAGGAAGCAGCATTCCAAATACAGGAAGGCTGCTCAGGCCCTTGTCTGCTGCCTCGTTTGGTTGTAGTAGGACCAGCGGAATCGTGGTTGGGTTTGCCTGGCGCCATCTTCGTGCCAGACTAATACAGGAAGTTGTTATTGAAAGATAAGGGAAACCACAGTTAAAACCTTCCGTCCGTAATCTGATGTAATCTCAGAACTGCTCAGTCATTTCTGTGTTCACCTACGGAAAGTTAAGCGGATCTCCAGCCGGACCCTCCAGGGAAGCCATTAAGCCGAGTGAGCTCAGGCATTATCGCAGCTACAAGCTCAGGCGGGTACTTCCGTCTTCATGGGAAGAGGGCAGATTTCTCAGGCAGGGACCTACTGGTGCCTTCAGCAGTGACAGAAGGACAGCAAAGTACCTAACTCACTCCATGGCAGAGGGCCAGGGAGGAGAGGGTAATGAAAAGCTAGAAAGGAAGAGGATTGTTTTAAAATGAAAACATTTGAAAGCAAATTGGTAGAGACAGAAAGTAGACGAGCAGACTGGTAGTAGTTAGGGAATTAACTATAAACAGGCATGAAGGGTCTTTTGGGGGTGACAGAAATGTTCCAAAACTGAATGTTGGAGACAGTTGTACAACTTGGTTAAGTGTATGAAAAATCACTGAATTGCATCTCTAAAGCAGGTGAATTTTATGGCATGTAAAGTATACCTCAAAGTTTTTAAAATTAAACTGTCGAGTATGCCACCACCTTCAAAGGAAGTTATTACGCATGCCGTATGGTCCCACGGGAAAGAGCCAGCGCTTCAGCGTGGCCTGATAGACCCTTTCGATCTTTGCCGGCCTCTTTTTCTGGCCTCTTACCCGCCACATCCGCACACTAAATGTCCTCCCGCAAACCCAGACTGCTTTCAGTTCCCCGAACACACCAGGTGGTCCCAGTTCTCTCATTCCTTGCTGTTTCCTGTGTATGAAATGCCCACCTGCCCTCCTGCCCATCTGATTTGTAGAAGAAACTATAGCTTTAAAGCACAGAGCCTCTCACATAAAGTCTGGATATTATGCAAAGGTGGAGAGGAACATCATTCCTGTAAGCCAAGGGGCCCTGTCTCCCTGGAGAATTTTAGCCTGGGGAGGTGGCTGGTGGGTCTCTGGAGAGCCATCTTTCAATGGGCCGGATCTACCAGAGGGCCCAGAGCCCAGGAGGTGACTGCACGAACAGATGGGGCAAGGGGGAAGAGAATCCCTGGCTTTTTGTGTATGACTCAAACACACACACGCAAACACACACACGCACACTCACTTCTTGATAACCATTTATAAAAAAAAAACAGGTTGGAAAATATACTTAAGGAAAAGGGATGGAAATAATTAAACATTAAAGTTAATAAAATGAAGGTAGAAAGTTAAAGTTCAAAAGAAAAAAAGAAAGGGTTTAGAGAATGATATAGAAGATCACTATGAATATACATGTCATATAATTTAGAAGAGTATCATTCCTACTTGGAGTAGGAAACAATTTCTTAAACAAGACATGGAAAGCACTAACCACTAAGAAAAAGACTGACGAATCGGAGTGCGGCTGGCATAAAAAGACCTTGAAGGAAGGAGAGAGGCAAGTCGAGCGGGAGCAAATGTTTGTAACATAGTTACCTGGCGAAGGGCTTAAATCAAGAATATATCAAGGAGTCTTATAATCAATAAGAAAACAAAAACTTGCTAGAAAAAAATGAAGAAAATTCTTGACTAGACACTTCCCAAAGGGTCATCTCAATGGCCGATAGAAAAAGTGTTCAACCTCACTTATAACCAAGGCTACATTGACCACTGTGAAAATTTTATTCTATACATCTAATTGCTGGGTCAAAGGGTAAATGCCTTTGTAATTTTTGATATATATTGCTAAATCACTTTCTATAGGGGTTGTGCCAATATCATTTTCACCAACCCCCTTGAGCCCACCTTTGACAAAAGAACCTGGATGATTGTTTATTGAGTCAGCAAACTGATCATCTGCTCTACACCAAGTCCCACGCTAAACAACCAAAAATAATAAGATGCTGTTGGTACCTGCTTTTGAGCCGAAAGGACAGACTTATGAGACAATCAAGTCTGTGTGAGGCAAAGCACCACGGCGTGATACAGGAAGTGCCATGAGAACGGGAACAAAGGGATAATTTATGCTGCAAGAAAGTCTTCGGAGGAGGCCCTGAAAGACAAGCAAGCTACCAAGGGAGAGAGAGCGATGTGTTTGAGACTTGTGGGGAGCACAAACGGCAGCCCAGAAGTTCACTCCTAAAACCCTTGGGAGCGAGAGACTCTAGCTACCTGAGCCTTCGTCCTGAGAGCTGAGCAGTCTCTACAGGCTCGTAAGCAGCCGCGACATGGTCAGGTCGTCCTCCAGCCCATTCTGCTCCTCTGGGCTCCGACTCGCCAGGAGCGTGGTAGTGGGTGCCCATTTCACCCCTGGGGATCACTCGATGTCTAAACTCAGACCTCACAATGGCTCCCAAGTAGGCCGGTTATGATGCAAGAAGAGTTGGTGACTGTCCCTTGGGCTCCCATGACACTGTCTTGCAAAGGTTAACTCCGGGCATTGACACCTCCCAACCTAGCCTGTTGCCAGAGTATGATCAGAGAATGGGAGAACGGCTGTCAGAAGTTTGGAAAAGAGAGGGCTAAAGACCCGAAAGCCCGGGAATGGAAGACTACAGAGAAGAAGTCAGACAGCAGAATGTCAGTCCGAACACCGAACACGAGCGATTCTTTTAGGGACAAAAACTTCCTGTGCTGCCAAGGGGATCGATGTCCTGCTTCACCCCTGGGGTGAGTGTCGTCTGAGTTTCCCATCCATTCCTCCCCCTCCAGCTCAGAACGAGGCCAAGTGGAGTAACCAACCCTGTGGCTGCAGAAACTAAGGTCACAGTGGCCCCAGCCTGACTAACGTAGAATCACCCTTTGTGAGGTTTTCCATTCTCACAGGGAGAACTAGGAAGACCCTTTCCAGAGTTCTAATGCACCTGTCTCTCTGCCTTCCAGGATGTGGACCAAATTCTACAAATCTGACCCACGCATTGCCCTTGGAAAATACTCCCCCTTGGAGAAAGAGATTCTAGTAAGTGCCCTGGGGTTTTGACACAGGAAGGTCATGCGGAAGGTAGGCAGTTAGGCTAGGTGGAGCCAGAGGTTCCAAAACCACCAGCAACGGAGACAGAAGTCTCCCAAACAGCGACTCGAGTCGGCTGTGTCTGTTAGTGGCATCCGCACTTCATAGCAAAATATTCTGATTTCAAACTCTCGAACAGAAATACAACCGTAAGCGATAACCGACGACGAAAGCCGCCATCTCCTGAGCCCTTACCTAGCGCGAGGTATTTCAAGTATGCCGTCCTCGCGAGTCCATAGAATTCCTTCAGATTCGTAGTAGGTCATAAGGAGAGTCAGGATTTGAACCCGGGCTTGTCTGACCCCAAAGATTCACCCCCTTTCCGGCTACACAGAAGCTCAGACGCACGCAGCGAGGAAGGGAGAAGGTGCCACCGGCTCGTGCTTTCTGCAGGTGCCCCCTTCTCCTGTCCCGGGGCTATTTTAACAACTCTTGTCCTATTGTCAGCGTCTAGGTGGCGTTCACACCGTAGCATCAAGAAAGTTTCTGACTTATAAGAAGGAAGAAGAACGGAAAATGCTCAAGGAATTACAGCTGATGTCTAGAGACTACAAGCAGGCGATGGAATATAAAAAACAGCAATTCCCTTCTTGCGCCAGCTGCGGGCCTCAGGAAAAAATGTGGACAGCCAAGGTCATCGTGCCCCCGGAGGAGTTCAAGATGCCGCGACGGGAGAAGCTCAACATCAGCAAACACATAGAACGGATGCAGTTCGCTCGCGCCCTGAGAAACAAGCAGCTTTTGCCTTACGTTGAAAGATTCAGGAGCTCTTCGTTGCTGTCGGAGGGGGGCCTGGGCCCAGCGGTAGGAGACAAGGCCGGGGAAGACGGAGAGGAGGAGGAGGAGGATTCCCGCGACGATGCCGCGCAAGAAGAGCGAGGCAAGGCAGAGGACAAAAGCACAAAAAGACAGGAAATGAAAGTGAACGTAACGTTCAAGTCAGAAGAACGAAAAAAATGCGTAACGTACCATCCCAATGATCTGAAACCACTCTTTTCCACAAAGAAAACGGAACGGTCCGTCACTGGCTTTACAAACCGAAACCTCCTGCCCTTAGCTGAATTCCCTGGAGACCTAATGCTAATGAACCAGGATTTTATATCACGAGGAGCCCACCTCAGCGACGTGAGGAGGGCCAACGGCCAGGAAGAAGAGAGAGTCTGGAACGATCACATGGGCAAGCCTGCTTCTCGCCGTTATTAAAGTTTTATTTATTCACCACGGTGAACGGGGTGTCCTGGTCCTCATTCCTCTTGCGGCTCTGCCCCAGGTCCTTCCCGCCCCGTCATCTTTGGGGACCCAATTTCCCAGGGCTCCTCAAGGTGAGACCCATTTGCTAAGGCTCCCTGGTTTCAGGAAACTCCTGGCTCTCAGCTCCCACCCTCCTTCCAAAGATGCAGGCTCCTCCTTTTCATCTTATTCCCGTGGGACTGTATCTGTTACCTGCTTCTGTGAAACAAATCACCCCAAAATTTAGTGGCTTAAAGCAACAATCATTCATTTATCTTATAATTCTGTGGCACAGCAGTTTAGGCTGGGCTCCCCTGGGAGGTTCTCTTGTTCTCAGCTGGGTTCCTCCTGTACCCGCAGCCAATGGCAGGTCAAGTAGGACGCTCTCCTTCTGGACGCTGCCAGGTATCTGCCAGGTCAGCGGGAGTGACAGGGCCACATGCTTCCTTCCTCCAAAAGGCCAGCCTAGGCATGTTCACAGGCCATTGCAGGATTTAAGAGACTAAGAGGAAGTTTGCAAGGCCCCTTGAAGTCAAAATTTGGAACTGGATTCTGTCGGCCTAAACAAGATACGAGGCCAGTCCAGATGCAAGGACTTCATCTCTTGCTGGGAGAAATTGCAAAGCCATACTGCAAAGGGAAGGGACACAGAGAGTCAGGTACAGATGGGACCGTGATTGTACTCCGTCTGCCACAGAGTCCCCGGAGCTGCGACCAGCCTTTAGCCCAGATGGGGCTCTTCTGACTTGCAATCATTGAGCACACAAACTGCCCTTTTTTCAAAAACCTGCAAGCTAAAGCTGGACAACCGGATATAAACGTTAGGGAAAGTACCACCAGAGCTCATGTTTGGACGATGTATGGGCCACTCAGAAAGGTCACCAGCACACCTGATGGCATTCCCAGAGACATTCAAATGCAAATCAGGAAAATCTGTCAGATTGCCAGCACCAGCCCCACGCTACATCAGAAGACACCTCAAGCCCCGCATCTAGACATCTTGACCAACCATCCTCTGGACTCAAAAGCTTAGTTTATGGTTTGTTAGCACCATTAATCTCTGTTTTTCTTTTGTTCCGTAGAAATTTTCAAGACTGAGAGATCGGTTCGGTGGGTTATATAGCATAGCTTACTAACTCAGTTTCTGGACAGTGAACATCTTGGGAGAAGTTTCAAATGGGGGAACATGGGGTTCGAGCCACGCTACCCTCAAAATATAGCACCTTGGCATATTGAATATCCTAAACTCGAGGAGTTTGGGAAAACGACGGAAGCAAGAAAATCACTCTAAACTCCCTTCACTTTTCTCTCCTGCCCTGAAACAGGTCATAAAACTCTCATGTGCTAAGTTCCCCCACTGTCTCAGGAAGAAGGAAGACATTCTTATCACCAGAGATGAGGAATTTGGAGCTAAGAAATCTGTACAAACAAATCTTGTTAGATTAACTCTCCTCGTTACTTCTCCACCATTTACCGGGCCTCGCCCAAACCCCTTCGTCTTATCAATCTTCACAAATTTACTATTTGTTTACAAGCTTCCTTGCTCGAGTAACTTCTTTGGGTCTTAGTTCTGTGTGAAGGCTCGTGTGTACATATAAAAACTCAATAGAATTTGTGTGCTTTTCTCCTTTTAATCCTCCTTTGTCAATTTAACAGTTAGGCCCAGCCAGGGTTCTTCAAAGGGTCAAAAAAACTTTTCCTTCCCTGCAACATGCATGTCTGCTACTTCCATTGAGCGTTTACCAAAATCTCCAAAAGCCAAAGTTGCCCAAAAATAGAACCCAATAAATATCAAGAATAATCCGAGGGAAAAATGCAAATAAAATGT
Source organism: Rousettus aegyptiacus (assembly GCF_014176215.1). Lineage (NCBI taxonomy): Eukaryota > Metazoa > Chordata > Mammalia > Chiroptera > Pteropodidae > Rousettus > Rousettus aegyptiacus. The sequence continues at coordinate 54,939,401 of NW_023416309.1, read as the reverse complement.
TTGAAAAACACCCCTCCTAAAGGTTTATATAAAATGATTCTTTCTAACTTTAAACCTTATCGAGTGGGCCTTTCAAAAATCAAACCGTGGAGACTGTGACATCTCTAGAATGCTGGCCTGCACGCTGCTAACCACAAGTATACTCTCATATCCACACTGCAAAAAGAGACATCAGTATCAGTGTGAGTAATTATCACTCATCTTTGGTACAAACTCAGAATTCTTCATACAAAATAGATCCAGAGTTCAAAAGACTTCGTTTTCAGTGAAAATATCTAAATTTCGGTAGAGATTAAATGATGCTCTAACAGCATCTCTCTTTTTCTTTTGTATTCTGTGGTAATTTTTACCTGAGAGATTTAAAATTGTGAAGAGATTTAAAGTCCACGAGAGTGCTTTAAAGCATCAATGATGTTCGCTGCATTGGGGGGAGGCCACTACTTACCAATTGGTAAGCAGCATTCTTCCTATCAGTACAGCATCCGGCATCTAAGGCAGCCAGTTCCCTGGGGGAAAGTACCACCCCCGTGAGTGACCATGACAATGGGGGAGGCTGGGCATGCACGGGACACGGGCTGCCTGGGAAATCGCTGTGCCTCGCTCTCTCTTTTGTTGTGAGCCAAACATTGCTCTGAAAAGTAGTTTTAAGGAACCGACTGAGGCCAGTTCTCAGAGCTGGTTCTGAGGTCAGCTTGCCCTAAGGCCCATGAGACACACGGGTTGGAGTGAAAACCTGGAAAATCTGTGCTTCTCTGTTGACGACGAGGGAATCCATGCTGGGGAAGCAATGGACAAAATGCCCAACAGACCCTTCGACTCTTCCTTATGAAAGTCTGGACGCTGGGAAGCGGACGACGGTGACCACGGGACAGTGTAGAAAGAGTATTTGGCACGTTCTGACATGGTGGAAGAAATTTAGTCAGGGGGTCTGTGAACAAGGTGGAGCAAACTACTCAGTCTCATGAGAAGGAGAGAAAAAGTCTGCAGTGGGGTAGTCCACAGGGAAGGACCAGACAAAGGGGGAAAGGCAGGTTTGTTCAGGGCCACTCAGAAACTAGGTGTGACTTGACATCTAAATTACAACTAAACTACAGAACGACCATCATCGAGAATCGCCTCAAGTCTAGCTGAACAGAAGTCCTACCTCGAGGACATACAAGAAGCTACCTCGAGATCGGTAGTTGGGGCGGAGACGCAGAGCAAGTTGGTCCCACATCCACATGTGACAGTTAAAAATCCAGAGAGTCCCCCGAGAAGTGAGGGGTCCCAGCCCCACACCATGTTCCCCAGCCCAGGGTTCAGTGCCAGGGGAGGACGTCCCCACAACTTCTGGCTGTAAAAACCAGTGGAGACCCTGGCTGAGTGAGACGGAGGATGATTGGAGTCCCAGGCATTTCTCTTAAAGGGCCAGTGCACAGACTTACCCACTGATGGATTGGCTTGCTCTGAGCTCCAGCAATGGACAGCAGCTTGAAGGGCACCAGGGACCTAAGGGGAGGAACTGAGTTGTCCGGCTTCAGGACAAGGCCTGGAGGGGCAGCTTCCCCCGAGACAGAAGTGCCAGCAGAAGCCATTCTTCCTTTATTGAGCCCTCCTGTCACTCAGGACGCAGATGCAGGTGGCCCCTATATCTGAGTCTCCATTAACCTGCCTAACACAGGGAGCCCCACCCTAATGACTCCCTGAGACCCCCCCCCCCCGCCACAAGCCGCTTCCGGTGGCTTTTCCATACAAACAGCCTGCTGCAGACTTTCCTAAAATCTCTCAAAGGTTCACAAACCCCAAATGAGCAGCATCTGGCCTCGGCGTGCCCCGTACCTCCTGCTAAGCAGCCCTGTGCCTGGCATGAGCGGCAGCTGGCCTCAGTTCACAGCTGAGCCTCTCGCAGGCACCCCCAGGCTCAGCATAAGTGGCAACCCTTTGCAGATCATTTTGTAGCTCGTACCTTGCAGGGCACGGCATAGGCAGCAGCTGAACGTGGCCTGGACCGGAGCCCCTCACAAGGGACTCCGGAACCCACGCACCTGGTGGCCAGGCTCAGACCATCCCAGAGCACCACCGAACCACCTCCACAAAAGACACACCCGAAGGCCAGCCTGTGCAGGTACCTGAGCCCCGCTAAAGCGAATTCTCCTCCATAGGATGAATCCCTACACAACAGCTCCACTGTCGGCCATCATGGCCGGTCCCCACAGCCAATCAGCCCGAGGGTCAGCTCCTCCCACTGACGTGCCAAAGCCATCAAGGCTCAGCTACAACAGGAGGGTGAACACAACCCACACAAGGGACATTCCTGGAAGACCCGGCTCAGAGGACCAGGGAGACTGCGCCACTGGGCCCTACAAGACACCTGCTACATAAGGCCACTCTACCAAGACTGGGAGATGTAGCGGTTCTACCTAATTCATAGAAACAAACACAGGGAGGCAGCCAAAATGAGGAGACAAAGAAACACGTCTCATATGAAAGAACAGAACAAAACTCCAGAAAAAGAATTAAACAAAATGGAGACAAGCCATGTACCAGACCCAGAATTCAAAACAATGGTTATAAGGATGCTCAATGATCTCAGTGAGAACTTCAACAAGGAAATAGGAAACATAAAAATGAAGATAGAAAACATAATAAAGAACCAGAAATGTGTTCATATATTCATTACAGCATTATTTACAATAGCCAAGATATGGAAGTACCCATCAACAGATGAACATTACTCAGCCATAAAAAAGAATCAAATCTTGCCATCCGCAGCAACCTGGGTGGACTTAAAGGGTATTGCGCCGAGTGAAATAAATCAGAAGAAGACAAATACCATATGATTTCACTTATATGTGGAATCTAAAACACAAAATATGCAAACGAACAAGGCAGAAACGAAGTCATAGATAAAGAGAACATTCCGATGGTTGCCAGATGCGGGGGGTGGGGGTGGGGTGGGTGTCGGGGTGTTGGTTAAAAAAGGGGAAGAGATTAAGAAGCACAAGTTGGTAGTTACAGAATAACCATGGAGATGTACAGTGTAGCAAAGGGAATAGAGTCGGTGATCTCATCTCGTAACAACCACGTATGTTTTCAGACGGGTATTAGATTTATCAGCCTGATCACTTCGTAAGTTACGTAAATGTGTAATCACTACTTTGTACTCCTGAAACATAATATCATAGGTCAACTATAATTGAAAAATAAAAATTGCTTTTAAAAAAGAAATTAGATGTGACCTTTGGGGACAAAGATCTGAAGAACGCACAAATCCTCAATATCTGCTCTTTATTTATATTTTTCCTCTAGAGGACATTGTGACTTTGATTCCTGAGTGTCTCCCAGAAAAGAGACTGCACCTTCTTCTCCCATCCAGGCTGCCCGCGCAGTGACTGGACATGTCGGGGAGGGGACAGTGGGCCCGACCCGCTGGAGCTGGTGGCAGGGTCCTCGGGCTGGGGTCTAAGGGGAGGGTACTGCCTTCCTGCCACGGGTCCCCACATGCGCTCCGGGTCCCACGTGCGTTCCCTTCTGGCTTCTGAGTCTAATTGGGAAGCTCCTTTGTGCTCTGGGTGGGGGGCGGGGCGGGACGGGGCAGCTGGAGTTCGGCGTGAAGGGCACTGGTAAGGCCTCTCCAGGAGAGAGCAGGAGAAGGAGACTCTAAAGTGAAGGAGCACTGTGAAGAGGTACCGCACGGGAAGAAGCGAAATGCGGACAGCATTGTGCCCCGTTCCCCCTGCTCCCGCAGAGGTGGGCGTCGGGACTGGAGTCCGGGTGACTCACCTGGAATCTTACGCACCAAGGAGCGCAGTCTCAGCCGGCCCCGAGAGAACTTAGAATTTCCCAACCCCAACGTCTGCTTCAGACTTAACCCCTAAGTCCCCCTCGCCACCCGGACCCCGCTGGAGCGTGACAGCCCAGACCCGCCTCGCTAGGCAGGGAGGGGGGCCCTCTCCACGGAGCGTGTGTCGCAGGAGGATGCGGCCTCCTCCCAATGGCTGGAGTCAGGAGATTCCTTTACCTTGGTTGGCTGATCGATTTCCCGGTCCTGGTGCTGGCAGAGCAGTTCACAAACGGGAACACGGTTGATCCCAAACACCCCTGTGGGAAGTGCTGCATTTTCCTCGCTTACAGACTTGCACCTGAAGCATCACAGAGCAGGGCCCCGCACCCCCTCCCCACGGGACCCCCTGCGTCTCAGGGGTGAGGGCCCCCAGGGTGGGAGACTGCCCGCTTGCTGTTCCTCAGGCCTGGGCTAGGACGAGAGTTTCAGGGAGGCAGAAATGAGGTGTTTTATGTCGCTCTGCTCTCCGGCCTAGCGAATCTGTAGAAGAGTAAGTATGTTTTTGTGAAGAGGCGTTAAATTCTTCGATTTTCCCTCTTCAAAACAAATTGTAGTAATGGGAGTGGGTCCCTTTAGAGTTTGGGAAAAGTAAAGCCAAAGCTGCCTTCTTCACGAGGTCGTCAGCCTTGGATCACCGACGTTCAGTTGTTTCAGAAACAGGGACGTGACGGCCCCTCCTGGGCCTGGTGCTGCTTCTGGGGAGCCCCGAATTCTTCTTTTGTGTGGCCTACTGACTGTGGGGGCGACCCCACAGAACGTTAGGGCCGTATCTCCAACTACATGGCGCCAAAAGCTGTTTGTGTCTGGGCCACTGAGATGAAACCAGGCCGCAGAGTTTGTGGGGCAATGCTGGCCCTCCAGCGAGGCTCGGGGTGAGAGTTTTCTTTGGTGATGTCATTGTAGTTATGTGGGAAGGGAGTCCTCCTTGGCCCCTTCTAGTGTACCCCCCACCATCTACCACACACATCTAAAACACCCCCTTGGTCCAGCCGGGTCTCGCCCTGCTCAGGTCCTACCTCTGGAGCTGGGCCTGTCCCCTCTCCAGGCAGGGGTCCTTGGCCTGGCTTGCAGGGACAAACTGGCATTTCCAGGGCAGCATGTGAAAACTCCCATCCTTACCGAGCCTAATTTAGGGGCCTTGGCTTCTCACCCATTTTCTGACCAATTCACTGCCTTTCTGGAAAGCATCCCGTCCCTTTGTTCCTTCTGAGATCCCGGGGTCACCTGTCAATACATTTCTCCCTGGAGACCACAAGCAAACAGGACTCCTGGTGGCCTCACCTAATGTACCGGAAATCCCGGGGCCCTGAGGAGGTTGCTCTTGTGCCCAGAGCCTCCCTGGCCCGTGGTTCTGGAAGTGATGTCAAAAGCCACAAGACGCAGATGCCCGGAGAAACAGAGGCCACCATTTTTCATCTTAAGATACAGACACTAAAAATTACAATGCCATTCTCTAGCCTTCACCCTGCATTTCCCATTTGGGGCAGAACCGAAACATGCCAAGGACAAAGGAGGACACTTTATCTATTCTCTAGAAGGTTCTGGAGCCACAGGGCAGAGCCCCCTGGCCTTTACCATTCTTTTGGACAGCCCATCCTACTTGTCACCTTAGTTCAAAGGGATTAAGTGCTTAAGTGAGCCCCTGCAAACAATGACTCAACCAACGCCTGCGTTGAAAAAACATCTTTATTTCGTTGTATTTTTTATATAAATTGAAAGGCTAAAATGTATACTACAGGCTTAAGAGCTAGTTTATCAAAGGTCAGAAAAAAAATCCTATCTGGAGGAAGCTCTGCTGCCCCTGGCGTCGGGCGCACGGTGGCGTGCGGGCACCTGCTGGCCTGACGCTCCGTCTCAGCACCGGGCGTGTGGTTTCGGGAAAGCCTGCCCTCGACTTTGTGCACCCCGACCTCAGCCCCCTCACCCCCTCACCCCCACCCCAGGTGCCTGGGCCAGAGTGCACAGAGCTCAGGTGCTGCCGGGCGCCAAGGCCAGGGCTCATGTTTCTTCCATTTTCCCTTGGGCCCCGGAGCCTGCACAGCCGCCGTCTGGGGGCCGCGGTGAGCATTCTCCCGGTATCATCACATGGTAGAACTCGGAGGCCGGCCACGGGCGGCGTAGGTGCTCGCAATGTGAAGGCCACCACGGCCAGGGCCACGACCAGGAAGACCCCAGCGGAGACGGCAGCGCTGTGGTAGCTCCCCTGGGTGCTGGCCTGCTCCTCCACGCCAGCCGTCGGCAAGTCGGAGAGGGAAGGGGCGTCAGGGTCAGGATGAGCCCGGTGCAGACAGAGAAGGGACACAGGCAGAACGAAGGCATCAGGGCTGGCGGTCTAGTAGGAGGAGGAAAAAGAAATGGGAAAGAGAGTAAGACGCCGAGGCCAGACCCCAAAGGGCAGCTGAGGGTGGGGCGGGGCGGGTCGCTGGGTCTTCTCAGCCAGTGGGAGCCAGGAAGGGGTTTGGAGCAGGAAGTTGGAGCAAGGTGTCGGGAGATGAAACAGGCTGGAGGCTCCCGATGGATGGGAAGGGATTCGAGGCCAGTGGGAAAGGGATACAAGAGCCTCGGGCAAGAGGCTCCCAGGCCTTGAGCACCTGCAGTGTGAGGGAGAAGAGAAGGGAGGGGGGAGGCATGAGCTGGGGCCGCGCTGGGCCCCTTCGCTCATCACCCGGTCCTGCCGTCCTTCCCTCCGTGGCTCTGATTCCCCCTGGAGGCACCGTGCATTCAACCTGTGTCCCTGCCTGCTGGGACGTAAGCTTCTTAGGAGTATGGATTTTGATATCTTCCTGTGTCTAGCTGCTTATCCCCTGGCTCGCGGTAGGCCTTTGAGAGACATGCATGGAATGAGGAAGTGAGGAACCAGCCCAGGACCAGCTGGACGTGGGGGCAGCTGGACGTGGGACACGAGGCGAGAGAGAGATGTCAAAGATGCTCCATGAGGCAGAGCCCTGGCCAGAGGAGAGGATTCGTGACACCTTCTGCTCCCCCACACCGGGCCCCGCCACCAGGGCTACCACGTCTGCTGACCCGGCCTCAGCCTGGACCGCAGATCCCGCCGGCCACTCTGCAAACGTCTCCTCATCCACGTAAACGACAAAATAGCTCAGCAGGAAACATGGATGAGGAGAACGAAATGGCTTGCGCAGCGCCAGGCCTTGTGAGTAGTCAGAATGCATCAGGCCCGCCCGCACCCCCGCAGCCCTGCCCTGACCCCAACTGCATTTCCGCTGGGACGGTGTTATTACTGTCACGAGTAACAATGTTATCACTGACACTGTTCCCACTGGCGACAATAACAATAGTAACAAAAGCCGCCATTCATCCCACGCGGAGGCAGAGGGGATTAATATTGTTTTAGGCAACCCTCTCATCGGAGGCAGATGCTGATAGTTTTGTTTTACAGACAAGGAGTGTGGGGTTCTGGGAGTTCAGAACCCAGAGGATAAAGGTGTCACATGTGCCCCAGGTCAGAACTCTCAACCAAACCCGACTTCTGGGTCCTCATCGACCAGGAGCCCTAGGAAGAAGGCGGGAGCCAGGTCCAGGTGAAGTCCACGTCGCCTGGCATAGCACAGCACACCTGGCACACAGTAGGTGCCCAGTTCCGGCGAAACATGACACCAGCCGGAACTCCCCGATCCCTGCGCGCTGTGCGCCTGGGCCTCGGCGGGCGGCGGGGAGGGAGGACGGCCACCTACCCAAGCTCCTCCTGTCGGCATGTGGGGCCCGCAGCCGGATGGGCCCCACGACGACGTCCACCTTCTGCTGGAAGGAGCCCGCGTCCCTCTTGGCCCTCGCCACGCAGCCTCTGTAGCAGCGGGAGGAATAGTCGTAGGCCCTGCACACCACCGCCCTGCACCGCAGGTACACGGCGGGGAAGCGGCGCAGGAAGTGGAAGGCGTTGAACTGGAAGCGGGCGACGCGGGGCGCCGGCGGCGAGTAGGGCCGGTAGGTGTCGTCCTTCGCGCACCTGCGAGAAGAGCGCAGTGAGCCGCTCGCTCTCGGCCGTGCGCGGCACACCCTGTGACCTGCCGTGCACGGCACCCCCTGTGACCTGGGTGTGCTGGGCGTGGAGCCCCACCCCCGGCCCGGCCTCCACGCCCAGGCCTCCTGCCTCCCCTCGCTTTCCTTCCTTCTGAACACGTGACCCAGACATCGACCGTCGGCCCCGCAGGGGGCTCCTGGGAGCTGTGATGTGTCCCACAGCATCCTGAAGCAGCAAGTCGGCCCAGGTCTCCACGTGGACAAGCTGGCCCCATGCTGCACAGCGGGTGCTCAGTGACTGTGTGCTCAGTGGCCCCAGGTGACCCAGGTGAGACCAGGAATAGCTCCGAGAGAGGACAGGAAGGAAGATGGTGTTTCCTTCCCTTTCCTGGTCTCAGGGCCAGGCAAGGGGACACTTGGCTACTCTCCAGTGTCTTTGCTGTCCCTCCCTCTCCAGGCTGTGTGTCTCCTGACCCGTCTCAACCACCCTTGAGTACCCTCCAGGGGTTTGAAGCTCTAGGTTATTCTAATGGGCATCCAGGTGGGTGATTTGATGGATGCCCAGGTGCAGTCGATGAGTGCCTCTGCTCTAGGTACACTTGGGACACCTCTAACCCCACATGCACATCCCCTTATCAGGCAGAGGTTGAAGTCTACCCCACGAAGACGCTCCTTACCCGCTCCGGATTAGATCGTAAGTCAAAGACGTGAAGTTGTTGGAATACGGTGAGGCCACGCAGGTGTCCACAAACAAGGCCAAGGAGTCTTCGGAATGGAGGATTTCAGCTTGAACGTACAAATTCTGGTTCAAGTTCACATAGTAGGGGCTGCTGGTCACGGGATAGAGGAAGGAAGAAGACGTGTAAAAGGAAATGTTCACGTCGAAATTGCCGTACTGCACTTCCTTGACCTCGAGGCTGTCATTAGCAATGTACATCGCGTCCACCCAGGTGTCCTGGAGCATTCTGCAGCTGACGTGGATGCGGAGGTCTCGTTTCCTGTTGATGATGCCTCTTGAAACAGATACTTTGAGGACGTTGGAATAGGCGATGGTGTCGTTATCCACCTGGGAGAGGCGGGTATGAACGCACAGTCAGGCAAACGCAACGGCTAAGGAGATCTCATAGCTGATTTTGGTTAGAATGACAAGGAAGTGACTCAACTAGGCTTCGAAACCCTCCCAGAACCACACGGAGACGGCACCTGCCTACTGCCAATGGCCACCATCGCCCGGGATGGACATGCTGCTTAACTAGCGAAACGTCCTCTTTCACACGCCCCCTTTCCTCTGCCATGTGCTGGGGGACCAGAGTGTGGAGCAGCAGCTCCTGGGAGCTGCTCCTCATGGGAAGGTGGGTGTCTGGGTGCCCCCTGTCCTGCTGTGTGACGAAGCCGAGTTTGGGCTCCACGGCTCAGGGCCTTTCTGGCTTGTTCTGTCTCATTCTCACTGCTGCTGGGAGAAATCGGGACCGGCCGTCACGTGCTCGTGAGAGGGGCATGTGGTCCTAGTTTTCCCTGTGCCGTTTGGGTGGGGCAGAAGCTACTGTAGCTCGGTGTCCGGAGCTGTGGGGCTCGTGTGGACAGTCGGGCAGGCACGGCAATGTGGGCGCGCTCCCTGCCACACTCCGTGTACCACAGGGCCACTGCCACCGGCGCCTCTCACCCAGCAGCCAGTGCAGCAGGATGTTGGTCTCCCATATCATTTCATATTCCTACCATCCTTGTAAGAATGACTCTTCTGGGGATAAGAACCTCACGCCTGGTAGTCTGTGAGCATCTCGCGAAAAGGATGATGTCTCAACACCTCTCCTTCCCCAGGGCTTGGTATAGCATCAACGATAGCATCAGTAGCATCGATAAATATCCGCGGGATGACTGAGCCCAGCAAACGTACTGTGGTGAATGAAGGAAGGGGCAGGAGCGGCCAGCCCGCACGGCCAAGAGGACGCGGGTGAGCCGAGCCCCCTGGACGCTTCACGGTCATGATCGTCTGGCCCCGAAGGACGTGAGCATGAGTGCAGCACCGTCAGGGGGAGACCGGGTGGCGGCGGGAAGCTCTTCGCCCCCCAAATGCCGCGATGGTCAGAAGCAAACTTCTAGCCACGTACGAGTTCCCACGAGCCATGGCTGCTCTTGCAAGAGACAGCAAAATAACACCACCGCGGTGGCCTCAACGGAAGTCCTAAAATAGGGGGCGCTCACTTCGTAAAAGGAGGAGGAGGAAGGGAGGGAAAGCTTGTCATTTAGTCACCGTCACGTATGCTGTCAAGAGCAAAATGCCTGTCCCGGCCATGTGGGCCACCAGACAAGGGCCCTTCCAGCCAGCTTAACTGTAATTATTTGTCAGAGCGTAGCGTGTTGGAGGGGCTTTCACTTTATGTCTGCAATCGCAGAACTCAATTCTGAATTTGCCTCTTCCAGGAAAAAAAAAAAAAACATGTAGAAAGAAAAGAGTGTAACAAGCAACTTAGAGTGGGGTTGCCACCTCTAGGACCCTTCCCTCCCCGGCTCTGATGGCAGGTTTCCTGCGTCTCCCAGCAGAGGGCCACCAGGGCTCTCTGCTGTCCCAGACCTGGGGCAGGGCCAGCTGGCCTGCAGGGGGCGCCAGAGCCCGCACTTGGGACTCAGGTCTACGCCCTCCGTCTGCTCATAGCAAGTACACTACATTTTATATATAAAAAAAATTGTTTTGACTTTATATTTGAGTGTCAATGGTTGTCACATTGTTCCTCTTTCCACTGAACTCTGCACATTAACACACAAATTTTCTGAGAATCCACATTTGCCTGTGGTTTCTATGGTTAAACAACTAAATTCTGAACCCACGCCGGACAGCGAACGGGGAATGGAAGCTTTATTTCTTGACCGTAAGAAGCAGTTCTGTTCTAAGATTCAAATTCCTCATTAGACATCTGCTAAGTTTGGAAGGGACCCAGTGCTCAGTGGGAGGACTGGCCGATAAGTCAGTGGTGTCCCCACCGAGTTGTGGGCTCTTCCACCGTAGTGTCCCGCTCACGTGCTAAGGGGCCCTCATCTGCTCAGCCACACCAGCCAACATTCGTCAGACACCCGCTCAGTGGGTGCCTGGACTCCTGGCTCCGCAGCTCACGGTCACGTGGCCTCAGGAAAGGGACTTGACCTTGTAAGCCTCCGTTTCCACGTGATGAAGTGGGAACAAAAGTTGTCGGGAGAACTTTGAAAGTCACGTAGGACTCTTAGGCGTACATTTTAGCTGTTAGTTGTTTGATTACAAAGGCCTCGGGAGCACTGGGAGTTCCGAGGCTGAATAAAACACGAGTAAGCCAAGGCCCTCGGTGTGGGGGAGGGGGGGAGGGCGGCGGGGAGGAGGCGGTATTTACGCAGGTGGGGCCTACGACTGTGGCATGTGCTGCCCACGACCGGCTTGGCACGGCGCTTCGGCGGCACCTACAGGAGATGAAGGGTCGTCGACGGGGCGACTCAGGTGTCAGACCCTCCAGGTGGCACATGTGGAACTGGGCGGGGGGGGGGGGGTGGTGATTACTTTGGTGGACGGACTCTCACTTAGTAGATGTGTGACAACCCAGAATCCATGCGATTAATCTACAGGGCAAAACACAAAAGCCAGGAGGACCAGAATGTTCGCATGGCGTGACTGATGCGGACCCTTCTCTGCCGGTCCGTCTCCTTGGCCCGCTGGTGTCTTTAAGCAGACGAGGCTGGGTGACCATGGTGGCCACTGCAGACCCTCGGGCCCAGCACCCACCCATGGCTGACTGGCCGGCTTGGTTGACTAAATGAGCGTCCTCTGCCTGTCCTCACTGTTTCTAACGGGTCAAAGAATCAGGAACGACCTTGCCAGATAAGGGACCACGTCGTCTTATCCCCCAGCACAGTATGTCTCTGGTGAACGGCACACTGAGGCCCTCCGAACGTGTGTGTCTCACGCATTCTACCTACTCGAGCATTTCGTGTTGTACGTTTACTGCAGTCTTAAGCCAAATAAAACCGTTTGTACTAGGTCTGTTCCCTGAGACAAAATGTTAAAATGATTACTCACATGCCGGCCAAAAATTCAGAACTTAGGATGAATAAGTTTTTAAAAAAATTATGTGAAATCAAATGCAACAGTTTTAAGAGTACCGTTCCGTGGGGTTTCGTCATAACCGCCACCGCAGAGACAGAGCAGTTCATTCACCCGAACGGCCCCCTCCTGCCCCCTCCCACTGGGCCAGCCTTCCGTCCTACAGATTCGTTCTCCGTTTCTAAATTTTCGAGAAACGAAATCACAGAGTAGGTCCTCTTACGCGTCCAGCTCCCTTCGCTCAGCATAACGTTTTCGAGATTCTCAGAGTCCAGCGTCAACCCTTCCACTTCCTGGCCGAATGGCCTTGGGCCACCCGCTGGAAGCCCAGTCTCCCTATTTTTAGAGTCGGATGACCTTGAGACGATACTCGGTGGGGACTTGGGGAGTATGACACAGACTAAGTGTCTGCCACTTGGAGGCTGAGCAACTGCCCCAGTTTGCTCAGGATAGAGGAGTTTCCTGGGACAGGGGACTTTTCCATGATAAAATCTGCAAAGTCCCAGCAAACCAAGACAGTTGGTCGCTCTACATGATGACAGTTCAATAAATGGTAGCTGCCAAGGTCCATGGACTGCGAAGCTATCAAAACTTAAACTAGGGTCCCCCATGCATGCGGGTTCTTCCAAGGCCTAGCAATGTATTGGCGCAAGACGTGCGTTTTTGTTAAGATTCATAATAGTAAGATATGTTTGCATTCCTGCACTTAATGAGGCACCTGCCCCTCCCACCCTCCCCAACCCCAAACTGTTTAAGCTTCAGGACCTACGAAACCTGGAGCCGCCCCCTGGGAGCTGCTGCTGTTACGGCTGACGTGAGTGGCGGCCTGCCAGGCACCCTCTGTGCCGGACGGTGCTGGAAAAACCACCCGCTGACCTGTCCTCCTCCTTCTTCCTCCCTTCTGTTTGGATGTGGCTGCAGCTACGTCATGGCACCAAGGCAGAATTCAAAACGCACTGCGCCCGTCACTGTAGCAACTTTGATTAGCAGGAGGTGGAGAGCGAAGCCCCAGGCTTACCTGCCGAATCGTGCCGCAGCCTGAGTAGGGAATGGTGAATACCACCTCCCTTGACATTATCTGAGGCTCACACTGGTAGCTCCCGTCCCGGCTGGGGATGACAATGTCCCTGGCAGAATAGCCCAGCGACTGGAGGTAGCTTCTGCTCACGCTGGCTTGCATTTCATTCGGCAGACAAAGCAGCTCTGGGGCCAAGGACAGATGATGCGTCAGTCAGCAGCCCCACATGCAGGCAAGTCCCATCAAGAGCCCCTCCCGTATACAGGTGCAGAGATTGGAGTGGCCGGCAAAGGCGGCCCACACCAGGAGAGCCTCACCACAGCCTCAGCATGCCCTGTGACCCAAGTCGGGCTCACTCTCATGAGAAGCCTATGAGGACCAGGGACTTGGGGTTCCTCCGATGAAGAAATGGACGCAGAACGTGAAATGAGTGAAAGGTTTTTCCAAGTTACCATTTACCCATAAAGCAATGCTCCAATGGAATTGTGGGGATGTTGGGAAATGAGGTCCGTGAGCTACGGAGCAGGTCAACGCTTAAAATCCTGACTGAAAGAGAGAGCTTGGACATCACCGCGCCTTGTCCCTGGCCGGTCTGTCAATCAGTCCGTTTAACAGTTAGAATCATGGCCATTAGTCTCTGCTGGAATTGGCCGAGTGACCAGTTAAGTCCCTCCTCAGATAGCAGCCAAGCATGCTGGGTCTCAGGACATGGTCAGTGTCCTACACTCTGGGACGGTCACAAGGCCTCAAGCTAGTTGTCTACCTCTGCCCTCAGCACTGACATCTCTCTACATGAAGAAAGCATCATCTTGCAGCTTCTATAAGTCTCTGCCGACTGCAGTAAAGCCAATACACTGTCTGATGGCCAGCTCTGGCCCTTGACCTCCCATGACCCGTTGCCCTTGGCCCCCTTGAGCACCAGATAAGCCTTGGCGACCCGGCAAAGCTGCTAGTCTCTTGTTCCACAACCACAGAGCGGTGGAGCAGCAGAAGGCTCTCAGATCGCCCCTACTCCTGAGGCTCGCTCGTGAGGGGGACTTACTGGTGCTGTCATTGGAAGGACTGGAGTAGTAGTCGGCCTGAAATCCTCTCCTTGAGACGCTGCCGTCACTGACGAAGCGGATGGCCATGAAGTTGGAGGAGGACGTGAAGGAGCCCCTCGCTTCATCACAAACCCGGGCAATGAGCGGGGAGCTGAGGTGGGGGCCGTCGAACACTTCTATGTAATCATAGTTGCAGCCCCCTTCAAGCCTGCAGAGACGGGACACACAGTGTCGGCTTCGCTTTGAGCCAGGACTTGACGTGGGAGCTCAGATATCAGCGTGGGGTCACACCTCTGTGCGAGAAACTCTGACACTGTTATTCATAATATTAATAACATTAAGAAAATAATAGATGCTCTTAAATGGAGCACAGATTCCTCTTCCCAGGGCCTCCATACGAGGGTCTCAGTCCTGCCTTTTGGGGGCCACACACATGACAGCAACAGCCCCCCCTCCTGACAGCCCTATGCTTCATGAAAGAAAAGGATGACATCCTGCCTTAGATTGTTTTCGTCCATCGAAAAAGACCCCGGTTTCCCCTAGAATAAAATAAATATTCATGAACTCATAGTGATAAAAATCATTAGATAAATATCAGGCAAGGCAAATGACCTCTTGGAAGCTCGGTTTTCTTCTTCACGAAGGGGAGAGAATCCTTCGCATGCACAGTGAGGAGAGCTGCCAGGAAGCGCGCGTGAACTAACACGCGGAAAAGTGCTTCAGAAAATGTCACAAACGGGGGTGGCCGACGTTATTCAGGTGCTGGCTAAAGAAAACCTGCACCTTCTCCCATAGGATTTCATGAGCTCTAGAGTGCCCGAAATCCAAAATGAAATGTAATGACTACGAGATTAAAGTAATAATATATCTTTTGCAAAACCCCGAGGCAGAGACCTCCAAGGCCACCGCAAACAGAAACTGAGAAAGAAAACTGTCTTATTCAGTGATGGCTGTTAGAGAAGAAGTTATGGTACCTGCCTTCCAGGACACTAGAAAATACTGGTGCCTCTGCATGGTCACCCCCAAACCCCTGGGCTGAGCATGTATTCATGTGGCTTTGATGATGTTTTCTCTGCTTAAAACAATAATCCTCGCTCTTCACGGGATGAGGAACAGGTGACCTAATATCTGCGGCACTGGTTTCTATACCTCTGCCTGAGCCCCAGAACTCACCCTTCAAAAGAGGGAGTGGGGTTCTAAAAACTGGCCTTGTGCTTAATAGGATTCTCTGCATTCGTATTACTTCCAACAAAAATCCCTCCCCTTGGATAATGTTTTCCAAGTTTTTAAACATATTTCTCTCTTCGAACCTTCCCAGGAACCAGTGAGGGGAAGAAAGCAGGTTTTCATTTCTCTCTTTTGACCGAGGTTCGGGAAATGTAAGTGATTTCTTGTGCTTACACAGCAAGTTAGTGACCGAACTGAGACTTTAAACCTGGGCTTTCGTCCCGGCCCCACCTCCACGGGCTGCCTCTGTGCCAGATCAAAAGCTGAACTTGTAAGAAAATATGTCCCCAGGGCAAACACCTCTCCTAACATGCCAGATGCTGTTCCCTCCTAAAACATCGGCGAGGTCCCTGAGGAATTCTGCTCTGTGCCCACACTTACTGGACATCTCTGAAGAAGATGGTCACACAGTCATTGTTCTGGACTTCAATGTTCCACACGCACTGGACATTGCTCGGATAGTTCCCAGGATAGAACGGGCTGGAAAAGCGCCCCGAGGGCCGAGACAGGAAGCCTCCGCAGGGATGATCTGCTGTCGGACAATGTGGAAATGCTGAGGGTCCCCCAGAGCAGAGGGCATGTCGCCTGGGGACATTTTTAAACAATTCCCAAGACAGAAATCCAGCAGGAGGAGGCCTCGACCTGGACTGTCGCCTGAGGGTCAGTGGGAAGCCTTTCCAGGGTGGCAACACTTAGGGAAGCCGTCCCCCTCGCCTCCTTCCCTGGCGTCACCGTCGTTAAGGGAAGGGAATGGGCATTTGACAGGGAGCGCAGAACTTACCGGCTGGGCCGGTGACGGTGTGGGGAAAATCTGTTCACAAAGAGAAAAGAGAACGATCAGTTTCCCGGCATCCTTGGCCCAGTGTTGAGCGCTTGCTCGCTCCGTGCGGGAAACGTGCCAACCCAATGTCACGGCGAGATGCCGGATGCAGGCCTTGCCCCCAGGGAGCTCACGGCCTGGAGGAGGGGGCCAGGAAAGAGTGACTCTCAGCACAGTGGCTTGATGGGAGCCCAAAGCTTTGGCTCCAGACCCAGACTGAGCACATGAGCCCGCTTCTCTCGTAAGCCTCGGCGTAAGTGTTGCTTCATAGAAAACTTCCCATAATCCCCCTATCGAGTAAGAGCTGCTCACGTGGCTTCTTTGCAACCTGATCTTTCCCTTTGAGACCCTACAATTCCCTTGGAGACAACTACAATTATGCCATTAACTCTGTATTAAATATTTCATACTGTGAGCTAGCTACCTGAGAGAGGAGGTCAGTTTCTCTTTTTCATAATTTTGTAATTTTACAAACTTTCATGATGGCCATATACATAGCAAAGATCCTGAAATACTTAACAGCAGAGGAGTTAGTACGTAATAAGTAAATTCTGGGTTCCAGGCACTGTGTTAACTTGAGTCCTGTGAATCTGTTTCTGTTCTAAAATAAAAAATGAGGAGGTTTGCAAAGATTTATTTATAAAAATATTCTTCATCACAAGATTATTTATAATAATGAAGAAATGTAAATAATTGAAATGTCCAGCAATTGGGGACCAGTAAAATAATTCGTGGGTGTAGCGGCACAATGGAATATGATGAAGACATTTAAATTTATGGTAAGAGCAATTTTATAGGAGCAATGGAAAGCTACTGAACGGTATATCATCAGGTAAAATTTGCATGTAAAAGCAGGATTATTTGTGAAATTACCCAGTTATTGCCTCCCTTATTCCTCCCAAAGCTTTGAAGGCACTCCAAGAAATAAAAGCCTTTAAATCTATTCTTTGAAGTATCACTTATCATGTTTACTTAAAAGACAGGGCAGGGGGGCTCCTTCATTAAAACGAAAACCATTTAATTAGCAGGGGCGATGTGAAGCTTGCCTGTGTCCGAGGTAAATGTGGGCTGTGCGTCTGCGGGGGTGGGGGTGCAGGGGGTGGTGGGTGTACAGGTGTGTGTGCGTGTGCGTGTGCGTGTGCAGGTCGAGACAGGATGTGCACTTGAGGCAGCCACATCGTGTGGGCGGCCAGGCCCGGGGATCAGAAACTCCGGCCTGATGGGTCAGGTGGAAACACCTGAATCGCACCCTCACCGGTCGTCGGTGACGTGTGCCACAGAGATGGAAGAAAACGAAGTGATTTTAGGATTTTGCCGGATAATTTTTTTAGCTCGTGTAGTTTGATAAAGTTAAACCTTTTTCCTTCGTGCAGGACTTCTCAGAGCCCCGACCATTCCGGTTTATACTGCGGATGGCCGACGAGAGGCAGAGGGTAGCACTTCCCAACATATCTGGTACCGAATCTTTTCGTTATGACACGAAGAACACTTTGGGTATTACACCCCCCAAATGAAGGAATTCTCTCGCAGATAAACACTGGTAGGGGTTTTACGTGGCCTTGTTTCTAAAACAGTCACAATTGTCCGTGGGTCGACTGGGACAGTTATTCGCATCCGAAATGACCAGAGGACGGAAAACGCTCCACTGCACCCTCTCGGAATGAATGCCGGCAGTGGCGACGGCAGGGTCGGGGGGCTCTCCCGGCTGAACGAAGTGAGGGCCGCTCAGCCGGTCAATTTAACAAACTCCAGAGTCCCCAAAGAAACATCACCCCCAGAAGGAGCCCGTTACTCTCCTGTTTCCGGAAACGGGAGAGGGAGGAAGGGCAGAGAGGATTATTGGGTACAGGGACTCACCTGGGGCGGTGATACTGATGAGCGAGTCTGCAAGAAAGAAAAGGGAAAACGGTCAGCCTCAGCGCCCAGGAAGAAAACAAGGCAGGATCCTGAGAGAGAGATGCTGAGTGACGGGACCTTCGAGGCCCTGACAATGCTTTCTGGAGGCTGTCGGGCAGCTGAGCGCTGAATGTAAACGTCAGGGGTAGGTTTCAGGAAGTTTCTTCTCACAAACTGAATGGATAATAGGCCATGTCTGCTCTACGAGTCCCCACAGAAAGTGCTCTAGACAATCATGAAACTCAGGGACACGAATGGTTATTGGTGATACATAACAGAAAACGCCAATCTTCCAGGGGACCTCAGGGCGACAGACCCTAGTGCAATGAGGAGCCTTTACTTAAAGAACACCACAAGGAACATGAGCTCAGTCCTCAGGGCCCACCTGAGCAGATGACGCCGGCTCCTCCCCGTGGTTACGGCTGTGTGACTTACAGCCTCTGTGCGGGCAGCTCCACACTGGGACTCGTGTCTGGAGCAGCGCACATCGTCCAGGACAATCAGCCCTGAGCCCCAACCAAACCGCGCATTTCCTAGGGCCGACCTGGCCCAGCCACAGCCCAGCTGCCCACACACCACATTGGCATCATTGGTATCCTAGTCATCACACACAGTGCCCCAGGAGCCTCAGTCCCGGACCTCCACCCGGCCCTGACACCGGTCAGCACCGTTCACCAGCCTCAGGGCCACTCTTGATTCTATTCGATGTCGAGAGGGGGCTCAAGGACCCCTCCTGCCTGTCTGTCTCTGGCTCACAGACCAGAAGCCTGTCTCGGACCTAGGACCCTGCCTCGCGGCCACAATGCCCTGACCAGGAAGCCAGTCATGGCCATGCCCACAGGTCAATCGTCATCTCAGGGAAAGGAGCTCACACGTCCCTGCTGTCCAGGTCTGAGGACGCTGCAGTATCAGGAAGCACCTGAGACCCCGGGGGAGGTGATCAGGACAGCCGCCCCCCAACACGGGGCACAGCCAGGGTGCAGCCCACAGCTCCAGGCCAGGCCGACCCCGTCCCTGTTAGTGAGGCTCGGTGTCCCCCGCTTCGTCCTGTGGGCTCTGGCTGAGCTCCAGGAGGGGACAGGACATGGCCAGACAGCTACACGACAGACACTTTCACACCCTGTTCCCAACCAGGTGTCTGTGGCCTGAGACAGGAGCGAGGTCCAGCAGGACGTGTCTGGTTACAGGTCGTCTCCTGAGCAGTGGACAGGGATCCCTCCCGAGCCTATGCCCAGGGTCCGGTCACAGGGAAATACACAGTCCTCTATGTGCAACGCTCACCTGTTTTCAGAGACCCTTCCTCTGACCCCTAGCCCGGGGCCCGAAACAACTCCAGAGCGCCCCGACCACACACTCAAACACTGCCTGTTCTCAGAAGCAGAGAGAGGCCCTGGGAGGGTGGGTCAAATTACCCACCTGTTGTCCCTGGCGGTGTCGCCTCAGGTGTGGATGTGGTGGCCCAGGATTCTGCAAGTAGCACAAGAAAGAAAGCCAGCGTTAGGCATCAGCAAAAGGAGTCCCCGATGACAACGTTGGCGGGCACCGTGACGATCCCACGTGTGCCCTGCCGCTCACGACCTGTGTGTCCTGCTCCAGGCCCGGCTCAGCGAGGGTGTCTGGGAGCAACGCCCTGCAGGACGGCACCTGCTCCCCGCTCACCTCCACGCCTGGCACGTTTGTGTCGCTGCTAGAAAATCTGTTCCACCTCCCTAACTGTGCCCTAGGCTCCCTGGCAGTTCTGAGGGCTTCGCCCTGACCCCATCGCTTGGACGGAAGGTGTCAGGGGCCGTGATGGTGGTACCTCCGCCCCATCACATGCTGAGGGGACCTCAAGCCCGGGACACTGTCTTCACCACTCGGGTGCCATGTGACCGTGCAGCATCTCAGGGGCTCGTAAGCAGTGAGGTTGGCACAGTTGCCCCCTAGTCCGATATCCAGGCAGGAGAAGGTGAGGGCTACAACGTCCACCCCCCACAAAACTAAGTCAGTGCGGACTAAGACTGCGCCTCGTTCTTGGCTCATGAAGCTGCTGCTTGGACCTAGGGCCCCACTCCGGGGACAGTGGCACTATGTCCTACGATGTCAGAAGGGGGCCTGGCCACCCTGGTGGCCCCCCTGAGCAGATGACGCCGGCGTCCTCCCTGTGGTTACAGTTGTGTGAATACCAGCCTCTGTGCGGGCAGCTCCACAGGTAGGACTCGTGCCCTGAGCAGCGCACGTCGTCCAGGACAATCGGCCCTGAGCCCTGACCAAACCGTGCACTTCCTGGGGCCGCCCGGGCCCAGCCACAGCCCAGCTGCCTGCACACCACGTTGGCGTCCCTGGTGTCCCAATCATCATCACACACGGTGCCCCAGGAGCCTTGGAACAGGACCTCCACCCGGCCCTGACACCGGTCAGCACCGTTCACCAGCCTCAGGGACAAACCGGAACTGGATCCTACAAACAGACATGAAAGTTCAATCTCTATCCTGTTCTGAATGAAGAGACCCTGAGTTCAGTGAGATTCACAGTTCCTACAGGAATGACACTTCTGAGTTGGGATTCATGTTCCCCAGCAGTAGGACTTGACAGATACCTGTCCATCATTTCTTTCCCTCAAAACTTCTTTAAAGCACCCTTGAATGTGGGCGGAGCTTTGTGTGCTTTCTAATTGGTTTCCCACAATGCCCAAAATCTATCTCCTGAGCTTGGACTTGGGATGGAGGCGCCAAGAAGGGGAGCCGCAGCCTGCATCACAGTGGCCCCTGGGATCGGCCTGGCCACCGGCAGCGGTTACCAGCACACGGCGGCCCGGCCCCCACCACGCAGCCCCAGCGCTGGGGCTGTGGACACTCCGGCTTCAGCTGACTCACCCATACATGGGAGCCCCAGCCCACTCGGCCTGAGGCATGTTCTGAAGGCTCCGTTTCCACTGAGCCCCCAATCATGTCACCATCAAACCCAAAGTTTGCCGGAATCTTTACAAATAACAAACCCACTGAATACCACGAGGGTACCAGGGTTGACTGTCTCTGGCACTTACCCGTGCATGCTGTCAGCGGCAGAAAGCAAGAAAAATGATAGAGTTGGGGAAGGTCATTTGCCAGTGACACTCACTGACGAGGCTCAGTGACCTCTCAGTCTCACCAGGATTAGGCCCCTGCGAGCCTGTGAGCTGGGCTCAGCACTGACTCTGGGCACCGTGACAATCTGACATGTTTCCTCCTCTGCTAATGACTGTGTGTCATGCTCAGGCCCCCGCAGCGAGGGCGTCTGGGAGGGAGGCCCTGCAGGACGGCGCCAGCTCCCCGCTCACCTCCACGCCGGGCACGTGTGCGTCGCTGCTAAAAAACCTGACCGACACCCTCGCTGGGCCTCACGCTCCCTGGCGGGTCTGAGGGCTGTGCCCAGTCAGTGCGCCTTGGATGGAAGGCGTCAGGGGCCGTGGTGGGGGGACCGGCAGCCCATCACGTGCACAGGGGACCACGATCACTAATTGCCAGGCATCCCCCTGGGCACGGTCACCGCCAATCAGGGGGCCCATGTGACCGAAATGAATCTCAGCAGCTCACAGGTGCTGAGGAGGCACTGTATCCCCTAGTCAATGCCAGGCAGGAGAAGTGAGGGCTTACAACGTCCACCTCCCACTCAATCCTAGCCACTGCGGACCAACACTGGGCCCCGTTCCTGGCACACAGGGCCATTTCTCAGACCTGGGGCCTCTCTCTCTCTCTGTCAGGACGGTGTCACTATTGTCTGACCCTCAGCTGGACACGGACAGACGGGAGTCTGCCGAAGCCCACGTCTAGACCACGAGCTCCGCTGGGAGATTCGGTGACAAGGGGAAACTCTCAGGGGCCCAGCGGCAGTTTCCAGGAGCCGTGCGACACCTCAGTGCTGAGGAAGGGCAGAGGGATGGGCCTCCCAAGGGAGGATGCTGGGCACTCACCTGACCAGGATGTGGACAGAGGCAGAGCATCTGCGGGGAAGAGAAGAAGAGTCAGACTTGGAGCCCACGGGTGTCCGACCTTGAACTGGGTCGAAGACACTCGGCCTTTACAGCCCGAGATGAGCCCCCACACGGGCCCTCAGCGAGGACACGGCCAGTGCTGCCCAGCATCTCGGTCCCCTGGTCACGGCCACTGCCTGCCTCGCCGTGTCCACAGCGAGGTTCCGGACTATGAAGCCAGCGTCCTCCTGGGACAGGCCAGCAGGCCTTTGCATTGACACCCAGGAAGCGAGCATTTTGGTCCTCAAGGACAGGTTACTGGAGACGCCAATTGTTACTCGAGATGCCATGAGACGGATATTTCGTGACAAACTCCTGTGTTTCCCCCGAGCCTCACGCCACATCCCCGAGGCCCGACCTGCCGTGAGCACCGCCCTCTTGGGCCACTGGTCAAGTCACACTTCACTGCTCTCCCTCCCGCCTTCCGGGGTTTCCTCAATGATGTGTGATGTACAACCTGTCTTCAGAGACCCTGCCTCTACCCTCTGGAATAGGGCCCAGGACAGGAAGGACAACCCCAGAGCGCCGTGATCACACGCTGAAACATTGCGTGTTCTCAGAAGCAGAGACAGCTCCCGGGTCCTGGATTAAATTACCCACCTGTTGTCCCTGGCGGTGTCGCCTCAGGTGTGGATGTGGTGGCCCAGGATTCTGCAAGTAGCACAAGAAAGAAAGCCAGCGTTAGGCATCAGCAAAAGGAGTCCCCGATGACAACGTTGGCAGGCACCGTGACGATCCCACATGTGCGCCCTGCCGCTCACGAACTATGTGTCCTACTCAAGTCCCCGCTCAGCGAGGGCGTCTGGGAGCAACACCCTGCAGGACGGCACCTGCTCCCCACTCACCGCCACGCCTGGCACGTTTGTGTCGCTGCTAGAAAATCTGTTCCACCTCCCTAACTGTGCCCTAGGCTCCCTGGCTGTTCTGAGGGCTTTGCCCAGACCCAGCAGGTTGGACGGAAGGCGTCAGGGGCCGTGATGGTGGTACCTCCGCCCCATCACATGCTGAGGGGACCTCAAGCCCGGGACACTGTCTTCGCCACTCAGGTGCCATGTGACCGTGCAGCATCTCAGGGGCTCGTAAGCAGGGAGGTCGGCACAGTTTTCCCCTAGTCCGATATCCAGGCAGGAGAAGGTGAGGGCTACAACGTCCACCCCCCACAAAATTAGGTCAGTGCAGACTAAGACTGCGCCTCATTCCTGGCTCATGGAGCTGCTGCTCGGACCTAGGGCCCCACTCTGGGGACAGTGGAACTATGTCCTACGATGTCAGAAGGGGGCCCGGCCATCCTGGTGGCCCACCTGAGCAGATGACGCTGGCATCTTCCCCGTGGTTGCAGTTGTGTGAATACCAGCCTCCGTGCGGACAGTTCCACAGATGGGACTCGTATCCTGAGCAGCGCACGTTGTCCAGGACAATCGGCCCTGAGCCCCATCCAAACCGTGCACTTCCTGGGGCCGCCCGGGCCCAGCCACAGCCCAGCTGCCTGCACACCACGTCGGCGTCCCTGGTGTCCCAGTCGTCGTCACACACGGTGCCCCAGGAGCCTTGGAACAGGACCTCCACCCGGCCCTGACACCGGTCAGCACCGTTCACCAGCCTCAGGGACAAACCGGAACTGGATCCTACAAACAGACATGAAAGTTCAATCTCTATCCTGTTCTGAATAAAGAGACCCTGAATTGAATGAGGTTCAGAATTCCTTAAACATTAGAACTTCTGGGTTGGGGTTCATGTTCCCCAGCAGTAGGACTTGACAGACACCTGTCCATCATTTCTTTCCCTCAAGGCTTTTTTAAAGCACCCTTGGATGTAGGCGGAACTTAGTGTGCGGAGGAACTCAGAGGGCCCCCGGTGCCCTGTAGCGTGGTCCTGCTCCTTTCTCAGGCATAGCAGGGGTCACTGCTGTGGACACGATGAGGCCAGCAATGGCAGTGACCAGGGGACTGAGAGATGCTGGGCAGCAGTAGCCTTGTTCACGCTGAGGGCCCAGGACATGGAAGGACAACCCCAGAGCAACTGACCACATGCTCAAACCTGACTGTTCCCAGAAGCATAGAGAGCCCCTGGGAGGGCGCATCAATTACCCACCTGTTATCCCTGTTGATGATAGTTCAGGTGTGGACGTGGTGGCCCAGGATTCTGCAGGTAGCATGAGAGACAAAAGCTACCATTAGGCATCAGCGAACGGAGTCCTCAATGAAAACGTTGGCACTGTGATGATCCCACATTGGGCCCTGCCTCTCACGACCTGTGTGTCCTGCTCCAGACCCCGCTCAGCGAGGGCGTCTGGGAGCAAGGCCCTGCGGGACGGCACCTGCTCCCCGCTCCCCTCCACGCCTGGCACGTTCATGTCGCTCCTCGAAAACCTGTTCTACCTGCCTCACTGGGCCTCAAACTCCCTGGCTGGTCTGAGGGCTTTGCCCAGACCATGCAGCTTAGAAAGAAGGCATAAGGGACCATGGTGATGGAAGCTACACCAGATCAGGTACCCAGGGGACCATGGTCACTGTTACCAGCCATTCCCCTGGTCATGGTCTCCGCCACTCAGGGGGCCCATGTGACAAAACTGAATCTCAGCAGCTGGCAAGTGCTGAGGAGGCACTGTATCCCCGAGTAAATGCCAGGCAGGAGAAGTGAGGGCTTACGACGTCCACCTCCCACTCAATCCTAGCCACTGCGGACCAACGCTGGGCCCCGTTCCTGGCACACGGGGCCGTTTCTCAGACCTGGGGCCTCTCTCTCTCTCTATCGGGACGGTGTCACTATTGTCTGACCCTCAGCTGGACACGGACAGACGGGAGTCTGCCGAAGCCCACGTCTAGACCACGAGCTCCGCTGGGAGATTTGGTGACAAGGGGAAACTCTCAGGGGCCCAGTGGGAGCTTCAAGGAGCCGGGCGACACCTCAGTGCTGAGGAAGGGCAGAGGGACGGGCCTCCCGAGGGAGGATGCTGGGCACTCACCTGACCAGGATGTGGACAGAGGCTGAGCAACTGTGGGGAAGAGAAGAAGAGTCAGACTTGGAGCCCGCGGGTGTCCGACCCGGAACTGGGTCGAAGACACTCGGCCTTTACAGCCCGAGCTGAGCCTCCGCACGGCCCTCAGCGAGGACACGGCCAGTGCTGCCCAGCATCTCGGTCCCCTGGTCACGGCCACTGCCTGCCTCGCCGTGTCCACAGCGAGGTTCCGGACTATGAAGCCAGCGTCCTCCTGGGACAGGCCAGCAGGCCTTTGCATTGACACCCAGGAAGCGAGCATTTTGGGGTCCTCAAGGACAGGTTACTGGAGACGCCCATTGTTGCTCGAGGTGCGATGAGATGGATATTTCGTCACAATCTCCTGTGTTTCCCCCGAGCCTCACGCCACATCCCCGAGGCCCGACCTGCCGTGAGCACCGCCCTCCCGGGCCACCGGTCACGTCACACTTCACTGCTCTCCCTATCACATTCACGGGGTTTCATCAGTGATGTGTGATGTACAACCTGTCTTCAGAGACCCTGCCTCTAACCCCTAGAATAGGGCCCAGGACAGGAAGGACAACCTCAGAGCGCCCTGATCCCACATTCAAACCTGCCTGTTCTCAGAAGCAGAGACAGCTCCTGGAGGGAGGGTCAAAATACCCACCTGTTGTCCCTGGTGGTGTCGTTTCAGTTGTGGGTGTGGTGACCCCGAAGTCTGCAAATAGCACGAGAGACAAAAGCCAGCGTTAGGCATCCGGGAAAGAAGTCCTCGATGAAAACGTTGGTGGGCACCGTGACGATCCGACAAGTGCGCCCTGCTGCTCGCGACCTCTGTGTGCGGCTCAAGACCCCACTCAGCAAGGGCGTCTGGGAGGAAGGCCCTGCGAGACGGCGCCTGCTCCCTGTTCACCTCCATGCCTGGCACGTTTGTGTCGCTGCGAGAAAACTTATTCTACCTCCCTCGCTGGGCCTCGCGCTCCCTGGCAGGTCGAAGGCTTTGCCCAGACCGCGCACCTTGGACAGAAGGAGTCAGGGGCCGTGGCAGTGGGACCTGCAGCCCGTCACGGGTTTTGGGCACCACGATCACTGCTGTCAGCCATCACCCTGGGCACGGTCTCCGTCACACAGGGTGCGCATGTGACCGCACTACATCTCTGCGGCTGGCAGGCAGGAAGGAAGGCACAAAATCCCCTAGTCCGACGTCCACAGAGGAGAAGGGAAGAGCTTACAACGTCCATCCTCCCACAAAATCCTTGTTAGTGCGGACTGAGACTGGGCCCTGTTCCCTGGCACTCAAGGGGACTTCTCAGACCTGAGACCTCTCCCTCTTGAGATGTGTCACCTGTCCCCAGAAGGAGGCCCAGCCATCCTGGTGGCCCACCTGAGCAGATGACACCTGCATCCTCCCCGTGCTTACAGTTTGTGTAAGTTCCGCTTCTGTGCGGGCAGCTCCACAGGCAGGACTCGGGCCCTGAGCGGCGCATGTCGTCCAGGACAATTGGCCCAAGCCCTGACCAAACCATGCACCTGCTGGGGCCACCCAGCCACAGCCCAGCTGCCTGATCCTCATGGGTATCGATGGCGTTCCACACATCATCACACACTGTGCCTAAAGAGCCTCGGTACAGGGCCTCACCTGCCCTGACACCGGTCGACACCGTTCACCAGCATCAGGAACAAAGGTGATTCTGTCCCATGACTAGAGGGGACCCAAAGTTACCTCCTGCCTGCCTGTCTTCAGCTCACAGACCAGAAGCCTGTCCCAGACGCAGGGCCCTGACTCATAGCCACGATGCGCTGGCCACGAAGCTGGTCGTGGCCATACCCACAGGTCAATCGTTCTCAGGGAATGGACCTCACACGTCCCTGCGGTCCAGGTCCTAGAACGCTACAGTGTTGGGAAGCACCTGAGACCCCGGGGGAGGTGAGCAGGACAGTGGCCGCCCACCCACACGGGGCACAGCCAGGGTGCAGCCCACAGCTCCAGGCCAGGCCGACACCGTCCCCGCTAGTGCAGCTCGGTGCCCCCCGCTTTGTCCTGTGGGCTCTGGCTGAGCTCCAGGAGGGGATGGGGGTGTGGCCACAGAGCTATACGACAGACACTTTCACAATCTGTTCCCAGACTGGTGCGATGGCCTGAGATAGGAGCGAGGTCACAGCAGGACATGCCAGGTTGCTGGAAGGTCCTGAGCAGTGGACGGGGATCCCTGCTGAGCCCACGCCCAGGGTCCCGTCACAGGAAGGTCACAGCTCTGTATGTGTGATGCTCACCTGTCTTCACAGACCCTTCCTCTGACCCTGGGCCCAGATCCCAGGATAAGGAAGAACAACCCCGGAGCGCCCTGACCACACGCTCAAACCTGCCTGTTCTCAGAAAAACAGAGAGAGCCCCTGGAGGGTGGGTCAAAATACCCACCTGTCGTCTCTGGGAGGGACTTCTCAGGTATAGATGTGGTGACCGAGGATTCTACAAGGAGCACAAGAGACAAAGCCAGCATTAGGCATCAGTGAAAGAAGTCCTCGATGAAAATGTTGGCACTGTGACAAGCCCACATGGCGCCCTGCTGCTCGCGACCTCTGTGTCCTGCTCAGGCCCCCGCAGCGATGGCCTCTGGGAGGGAGGCCCTGCAGGACGGCACCAGCTCCCCGCTCACCTCCACGCCAGGCACGTTTGCGTCGCTGCTAGAAAACCTGACCAACACCCTCGCTGGGCCTCGCGATCCCTGGCGGGTCTGAGGGCTGTGCCCAGTCAGTGCGCCTTGGACGGAAGGCGTCAGGGGCCGTGGTGGGGGGACCGGCAGCCCATCACGTGCACAGGGGACCACGATCACTAATTGCCAGGCATCCCCCTGGGCACGGTCATCGCCAATCAGGGGGCCCATGTGACCGAAATGAATCTCAGCGGCTGGCAAGTGCTGAGGAGGCACTGTATCCCCGAGTAAATGCCAGGCAGGAGAAGTGAGGGCTTACGACGTCCACCTCCCACTCAATCCTAGCCAGTGCGGACCAACACAGGGCCCCGTTCCTGGCACACGGGGCCGTTTCTCAGACCTGGGGCCTCTCTCTCTCTCTATCGGGACGGTGTCACTATTGTCTGACCCTCAGCTGGACACGGACAGACGGGAGTCTGCCGAAGCCCACGTCTAGACCACGAGCTCCGCTGGGAGATTCGGTGACAAGGGGAAACTCTTGGGGGCCCAGTGGGAGCTTCAAGGAGCCGGGCGACACCTCAGTGCTGAGGAAGGGCAGAGGGACGGGCCTCCCGAGGGAGGATGCTGGGCGCTCACCTGACCAGGATGTGGACAGAAGCTGAGCAACTGTGGGGAAGAGAACAAGAGTCAGACGTGGAGCCCACGGCTGTCCGACCCGGAACTGGGTCGAAGACACTCGGCCCCTTAAGCCCGAGCTGAGCCCCCGCACGGGCCCTCAGCGAGGACACGGCCAGTCCTGCCCAGCATCTCGGTCCCCTGGTCACGGCCACTGCCTGCCTCGCCGTGTCCACAGCGAGGTTCCGGACTATGAAGCCAGCGTCCTCCTGGGACAGGCCAGCAGGCCTTCGCATTGACACCCAGGAAGTGAGCATTTTGGGGTCCTCAAGGACAGGTTACTGGAGACGCCCATTGTTGCTCGAGGTGCGATGAGATGGATATTTCGTCACAATCTCCTGTGTTTCCCCCGAGCCTCACGCCACATCCCCGAGGCCCGACCTGCCGTGAGCACCGCCCTCCCGGGCCACCGGTCACGTCACACTTCACTGCTCTCCCTATCACATTCACGGGGTTTCCTCAATGATGTGTGATGTACAACCTGTCTTCAGAGACCCTGCCTCTAACCCCTAGAATAGGGCCCAGGACAGGAAGGACAACCCCAGAGCGCCCTGATCCCACATTCAAACCTGCCTGTTCTCAGAAGCAGGGACAGCCCCTGGAGGGAGGGTCAAAATACCCACCTGTTGTCCCTGGTGGTGTCGTTTCAGTTGTGGGTGTGGTGACCCCGAAGTCTGCAAATAGCACGAGAGACAAAAGCCAGCGTTAGGCATCCGGGAAAGAAGTCCTCGACGAAAACGTTGGTGGGCACCGTGACGATCCGACAAGTGCGCCCTGCTGCTCGCGACCTCTGTGTGCGGCTCAAGACCCCACTCAGCAAGGGCATCTGGGAGGAAGGTCCTGCGAGACGGCGCCTGCTCCCTGTTCACCTCCATGCCTGGCACGTTTGTGTCGCTGCGAGAAAACTTATTCTACCTCCCTCGCTGGGCCTCGCGCTCCCTGGCAGGTCGAAGGCTTTGCCCAGACCGCGCACCTTGGACAGAAGGAGTCAGGGGCCGTGGCAGTGGGACCTGCAGCCCGTCACGGGTTTTGGGCACCACGATCACTGCTGTCAGCCATCACCCTGGGCACGGTCTCCGTCACACAGGGTGCGCATGTGACCGAACTGCATCTCTTTGGCTGGCAGGCAGGAAGGAAGGCACAAAATCCCCTAGTCCGACGTCCACAGAGGAGAAGGGAAGAGCTTACAACGTCCATCCTCCCACAAAATCCTTGTTAGTGCGGACTGAGACTGGGCCCTGTTCCCTGGCACTCAAGGGGACTTCTCAGACCTGAGACCTCTCCCTCTTGAGATGTGTCACCTGTCCCCAGAAGGAGGCCTGGCCATCCCGGTGGCCCACCTGAGCAGATGACACCTGCATCCTCCCCGTGCTTACAGTTTGTGTAAGTTCCGCTTCTGTGCGGGCAGCTCCACAGGCAGGACTCGGGCCCTGAGCGGCGCATGTCATCCAGGACAAGAGGCCCAAGCCCTGACCAAACCGTGCACCTGCTGGGGCCGCCCAGCCACAGCCCAGCTGCCTGATCCTCATGGGTATCGATGGCGTTGCACACATCATCACACACTGTGCCTAAAGAGCCTCGGTACAGGGCCTCACCTGCCCTGACACCGGTCGACACCGTTCACCAGCATCAGGAACAAAGGTGATTCTGTCCCATGACTAGAGGGGACCCAAAGTTACCTCCTGCCTGCCTGTCTTCGGCTCACAGACCAGAAGCCTGTCCCAGACGCAGGGCCCTGACTCATAGCCACGATGCGCTGGCCATGAAGCTGGCCGTGGCCATACCCACGGGTCAATCGTTCTCAGGGAATGGACCTCACATGTCCCTGCTGTCCAGGTCTTAGGACGCTGCAGTGTTGGAAGCACCTGAGACCCCGGGGAGGTGAGCAGGACAGCCACCCCCCACACGGGGCACAGCCAGGCTGCAGCCCACAGCTCCAGGCCAGGCCGACACCGTCCCCGCTAGTGCAGCTCGGTGCCCCCCGATTCGTCCTGTGGGCTCTGGCTGACCTCCAAGTAGGGACAGGGACACGGCTAGACAGCTACACGACAGACACTCTTACATCCTGTTTCTAGGCCTGAGACAGGAGTGAAGTTTCAGTAGGACGTGCCTGGTTACAGGAATGGTCCCGAGCAGTGAACGGGGAACCCTGCAGACCCCACGCCCAGGGTCCCATCACAGGGAGGTCATAGCCCTCTATGTGTGATGCTCACCTGTCTTCACAGACCCTTCCTCTGACCATGGCCCAGATCCCAGGATAAGGAGGAACAACCCCAGAGCGCGCTGACCACACGCTCAAACCTGCCTGTTCCCAGAAAAATAGAGAGAACCCTGGAGGATGGGTCAAAATACCCACCTGTCGTCTCTGGGAGTGACTTCTCAGGTATGGACGTGGTGACCGAGGATTCTGCAAGGAGCACGAGAGACAAAGCCAGCGTTAGGCATCAGTGAAAGAAGTCCTCGATGAAAATGTTGGTGGGCACCGTGACAATCTGACATGTTTCCTCCTCTGCTAATGACTCTGTGTCCTGCTCAGGCCCCCTCAGCGAGGGCATCTGGGAGGGAGGCCCTGCAGGACGGCACCAGCTCCCCGCTCACCTCCACGCCAAGCACGTTTGCGTCGCTGCTAGAAAACCTGACCAAAACCCTCGCTGGGCCTCGCGCTCCCTGGCGGGTCTGAGGGCTGTGCCCAGTCAGTGCGCCTTGGACGGAAGGCGTCAGGGGCTGTGGTGGGGGGACCGGCAGCCCATCACGTGCACAGGGGACCACGATCACTAATTGCCAGGCATCCCCCTGGGCACGGTCACCGCCACTCAGGGGGCCCATGTGGCCGAACTGAATCTCAGCGGCCGGCAGGTGCTGAGGACAGCCCCCCCCCACACACGGGACACAGCCAGGCCAGGCCCACACCGTCCCCGCTAGTGCAGCTCGGTGCCCCCCGCGTCGTCCTGTGGGCTCTGGCTGAGCTCCAGGAGGGGACGGGGACGTGGCCGCAGGTTACTCTACAGACACTTTCACACCCTGTTCTCAGGCTGGTCCACTGGCCTGAGACAGGAGCGAGGTCCCAGCAGGACGTGCCTGGTTACGAGAATCGTCCCGAGCAGTGGACGGGAATCTCTGCAGAGCCCACGCCCAGGGTCCCGTCACAGGGAGGTCACAGCCCTCTATGTGTGATGCTCACCTGTCTTCAGAGACCCTTCCTCTGACCCCTAGCCCAGGGCTCAGGACAAGGAAGGACAGCCCCAGAGCTCCCTGATCGCACGCTGAAACATTGCGCGTTCTCAGAAGCAGAGACAGCTCCCGGGTCCCGGATCAAATTACCCACCTGTTGTCCCTGATGGTGTCGCCTCAGGTGTGGATGTGGTGGCCCAGGATTCTGCAAGTAGCATGAGAGACAAAAGCCGCTGTTAGGCATCAGCGAACGGAGTCCTCAATGAAAACGTTGACACTGTGATGATCCCACATTGCGCCCTGCCTCTCACGACCTGTGTGTCCTACTCCAGGTCCAGCTCAGCGAGGGCGTCTGGGAGCAAGGCCCTGCGGGACAGCACCTGCTCCCCTCCAGGCCTGGCACGTTCATGTCGCTCCTCAAAAACCTGTTCTACCTGCCTCACTGGGCCTCAAACTCCCTGGCTGGTCTGAGGGCTTTGCCCAGACCGTGCAGCTTGGAAAGAAGGCATAAGGGACCATGGTGATGGTAGCCACACCCGATCAGGTGCCCAGGGGACCATGGTCACGGTTACCAGCCATTCCCCTGGTCATGGTCTCCGCCACTCAGGGGGCCCATGTGGCCGAACGAATCTCAGCGGCCGGCAGGTGCTGAGGAGGCACTGTATCCCCGAGTCAATGCCAGGCAGGAGAAGTGAGGGCTTACGACGTCCACCTCCCACTCAATCCTAGCCAGTGCGGACCAACACTGGGCCCCGTTCCTGGCACACGGGGCCGTTTCTCAGACCTGGGGCCTCTCTCTCTCTCTATCGGGACGGTGTCACTATTGTCTGACCCTCAGCTGGACACGGACAGACGGGAGTCTGCCGAAGCCCACGTCTAGACCACGAGCTCCGCTGGGAGAATCGGTGACAAGGGGAAACTCTCAGGAGCCCAGTGGGAGCTTCAAGGAGCCGGGCGACACCTCAGTTCTGAGGAAGGGCAGAGGGACGGGCCTCCCGAGGGAGGATGCTGGGCACTCACCTGACCAGGATGTGGACAGAGATTGAGCATCTGCGGGGAGGAGAAGAAGAGTCAGACTTGGAGCCCACGGGTGTCCGACCTTGAACTGGGTCGAAGACACTCGGCCCCTTAAAGCCCGAGCTGAGCTCCCGCACAGGCCCTCAGCGAGGACACGGCCAGTGCTGCCCAGCATCTCGGTCCCCTGGTCACGGCCACTGCCTGCCTCGCCGTGTCCACAGCGAGGTTCCGGACTATGAAGCCAGCGTCCTCCTGGGACAGGCCAGCAGGCCTTTGCATTGACACCCAGGAAGCGAGAAATTTTGGTCCTCAAGGACAGGTTACTGGAGACGCCCATTGTTGCTCGAGGTGCGATGAGATGGATATTTCGTGACAAACTCCTGTGTTTCCCCCGAGCCTCACGCCACATCCCCGAGGCCTGACCTGCCGTATGCACCGCCCTCCCGGGCCACTCTTCAGGTCACACTTCACTGCTCTCCCTATCACATTCACGGGGTTTCATCATAAATGCCATGCCAAGGCACCCTTTCCTTCCAGGCCACGCAGTCACCACAGAGGGCGGTGCGGATCACCCCAGCCACGCACCCCTGAGATGACGCTGCGCCCTGGGGGTTCCCCCGGGGACTCAAGGGAGCAGCTGAGCTCACATTACTGAGGCCCAGGAAAAATCCCCCCACTGCTGTCAGGGAGCTGAACGCGTATGTGAAAACAGGGGCCACCGTCCCCTCCCAGACAAGCTGGAGCAACTGCCGGACCGTCCCGGGGACATGGGCTAACCCGGGCTGTGCTGTCAACTAGAGCACGTGACATGGGGCTTGGGGCCAGCAGCCCCGGAGTGACCTCCAATTAACCGAGGTTCTCAGAGTGGGAGCGGGTCTGTTCTCAGCACTATGCCCCCAGTCGGGGGCCCTGCCATCCTGGTGGTCCACCTGGGCAGATGACGCTGGCTCCTCCCGTGGTTGCAGCTGCACCAGCCTCCGTGAGGCGACCTCTACAGGTGGAGCTCGTGCCCTGAGCAGCGCACGTCGCCCAGGTAAATCGGGCCTGAGCCCTGACCAAACCCCACACTTCCTAGGGCCGACCTGGCCCCGCCACTGCCCAGCTGCCCGCACACCACGTTGGCGTCACTGCTGTCGGACACGTCGTCACACACGGTACCAGGACCCTCGGTACCGGACCTCAGCCCACCCTGACACCGCTCAACACTGTTCACCAGTCTCGGGGCCACTCGTGATTCTGTTCCGGCATCTTGAAGAGGCATAATGACCCCTCCTGCCTGTCTGTCTTGGGCTCACAGACCAGAGGCCTGTTCCGGGCCAAGGACCCTGCCTCACGGCCACGATGCCCTGGCCAGGAAGCCAGCCGTGGCCATGCCCACAGGTCAATCGTCATCTCAGGAAAAGGACCTCACACGTCCCTGCTGTCCAGGTCTGAGGATGCTGCAGTGTCGGGAAGCACCTGTGACCCTGGGGGAGGTGAGCAGGACAGCCGCCCCCCAACACGAGGCACAGCCAGGCTGCAGCCCACAGCTCCAGGCCAGGCCGCCACCGTCCCCGCTAGTGTGGCTCAGTGACCCCCGCTTCGTCCTGTGGGCTCTGGTTGAGCTCCAGGAGGGGACGGGGACGTGGCCAGACAGCTACACGACAGACACTCTTACATCCTGTTCTCAGGCTGGTGCACTGGTCTGAGACAGGAGCGAGGTCCCAGCAGGACGTGCCTGGTTACAGGAATCGTCCCAAGCAGTGGACAAGGATCCCTGCTTAGCCCATGCCCAGGGTCCCGTCACAGGGAGGTCACAGCCCTCTATGTGTGATGCTCACCTGTCTTCAGAGACCCTTCCTCTGACCCCTAGCCCAGGGCGCAGGACAAGGAAGGACAGCCCCAGAGCTCCCTGATCACACGCTGGAACATTGCGCGTTCTCAGAAGCAGAAACAGCTCCCGGGTCCCGGATCAAATTACCCACCTGTTGTCCCTGATGGTGTCGCCTCAGGTGTGGATGTGGTGGCCCAGGATCCTACAAGTAGCACGAGAAAGAAAGCCAGCGTTACGCATCAGCGAAAGGAGTCCCCAATGACAACATTGGCGGGCACCGTGACGATCCCACATGTGCGCCCTGCCGCTCACGACCTGTGTGTCCTGCTCCAGGCCCGGCTCAGCGAGGGTGTCTGGGAGCAACGCCCTGCAGGACGGCACCTGCTCCCGCTCACCTCCACGCCTGGCACGTTTGTGTCGCTGCTAGAAACCTGTTCTGCCTCCCTCGCTGGCCTCTCACCCCCTGGCAGGTTAGGGCTTCGCCCTGACCCCATCGCTTGGACGGAAGGTGTCAGGGGCCGTGATGGTGGTACCTCCGCCCCATCACATGCTGAGGGGACCTCAAGCCCGGGACACTGTCTTCGCCACTCCAGTGCCCATGTGACCGTGCAGCATCTCAGGGGCTCGTAAGCAGGGAGGTCGGCACAGTTTTCCCCTAGTCCGATATCCAGGCAGGAGAAGGTGAGGGCTACAACGTCCACCCCCCCCACAAAATTAGGTCAGTGCGGACTAAGACTGCGCCTCGTTCCTGGCTCATGGAGCTGCTGATCAGGCCTACGGCCCCACTCCGGGGACAGTGGCACTATGTCCTACGATGTCAAAAAGGGGCCCGGCCATCCTGGTGGCCCACCTGTGCAGATGACGCCGGCATCTTCCCCGTGGTTGCAGTTGTGTGACTTCCAGCCTCTGTGCGGGCAGCTCCACAGGTAGGACTCATACCCTGAGCAGCGCACGTCGTCCAGGACAATCGGCCCTGAGCCCTGACCAAACCGTGCACCTCCTAGGGCTGCCCGGGCCCCGCCACAGCCCAGCTGCCTGCACACCACGTTGGCGTCGTTGGTGTCCCAATCATCATCACACACGGTGCCCCAGGAGCCTTGGAACAGGACCTCCACCCGGCCCTGACACCGGTCAGCACCGTTCACCAGCCTCAGGGAAAAACTGTAAATGGATCCTTAAAAAAATATGAAAATTCAATGTCTCTCTGTCCTGAATAAAGAGTCCCTGAGTTCAGTAGATTCACAATTCCTATAGGAATGACACTTCTGGGTTAGGGTTCATGTTCCCCAGCAGTAGGACTCAAGGAAGCCTGTCCATCATTTCTTTCCCTCAAGGCTGCTCTAAAGCACCCTGGGATGTGGGCAGAGCTTTGTGTGCATCTAATTGGTCTCCCACAATGCCCAGCAACCCATCTCCTGAATTTGGACTTGGGATGCAGGGGCCAAGAAGGGGAGCCGCAGCCTGCATCACAGTGGCCCCTGGGATCAGCCTGGCCACCGGCAGCGGTTACCAGCACACGGCAGCCCGGCCCCCACCACGCAGCCCCAGCGCTGGGACTGTGGACACTCCGGCTTCAGCTGACTCACCCATACATGGGAGCCCCAGCCCACTCGGCCTGAGGCGTGTTCTGAAGGCTCCGTTTCCACTGAGCCCCTAATCATGTCACCATCAAACCCAAAGTTTGCCGGAATCTTTACGACCACAAACCCACTGAATACCACGAGGGTACCAGGGTTGATTGTCTCTGGCACTTAGCCGTGCATGCTGTCAGCGGTAGAAATCAAGAAAAATGGTATAGTTGGGGAAGGTCATTTGCCAGTGACACTCATTGACGAGGCTCAGTGACCTCTCAGTCTCACCAGGATTATGCTCCCACGAGCCCGTGAGCTGGGCTCAGCACTGACCCTGGGGACTCTGGTCTTCAGAGTCAGCATCTATATAACGAGGACCCTGTTCTCCAAATAACGGACACACGTGGGCGGCAAGCCCACGAAAGCTGCCCGATGTCATCAGTCGTTAGGGAGACGCGAATGAAAACCACGGGGAGAGGTGCCACCTCACACCCGCTGGGGTGACCATAAGGAAAAGACACGTCATCACAGGTGTGGGTGAGGGTGTAGAGAAATCAGGACCCTCATCCGCTGCCGCTGGCATCCTACACGCTGCGGTCCCTCTGATGAACCGTTCACGATTTCCACAATCAGTTCAGTACAGAATCATCACGTGACCCAGCAATTCCACTCGGAAATATACACCAAAGAGAATCAAAAACGGCTGTTAAGAAATAATCAAATTATACACAAGTATGTGCAGTAATACTACTCACAATAGCCGAAAGGTAGAAATGACCCAAACGTCCATCAGATGAATGAGTATATAAAAGGTAGTCTACCCATCCATGAAGATTATTCGGGCATGCAAAGTAGTCCTGATACAGGTTACAACGTGCATGAACTTTACTTTAACCTGTAAATTTTACGGTCGTGGAAAGCCCAAAGACCAGAGGATGGACGAGCTAAACTAGTGGGCCGTTTCCCCAAGTCCTGACGCTCGTCCGGGATCCCCGTCTAACTCCAGGGCTGTAGCAACAATGAGCAGTGACCCCTGCTGTGCCCGAGAAAGGAGCAGGACCAGGCTGCACGGCTCCGGGGGCTCTGAGTTCCTGCGGACCCTGCACAGGCATGACTCAGACACTGACCCCAAGCCAGAGGCCGGCTCGAGAGCAGAGCACGAGGTGGCCTGACACTCCAGGGAGAGGGAAGTCCCTGCCCCTGAGCAGGGGCTGGTGGGGGGACAACCAGCATCCGGCAGAGAGGACCGGAGGAGGACACGCTCCCATCGAGAGTGCGTTCTGTTTTTCAACCCCCTACCTTGATTTGTATGAAAATAGAAACCCTCCTTCCTATTAAAAGACAACGACCGAAACCACATCCCATGAGGTCCCGGGAGGGCTCGTGCCGCGTCCTCTCCCTGTTCCTTGGCAAATATGAGCATGGGCATGAGACTAGGCCATCAGCGCACAGGGAGGTGGTTAGGGAGACGGCAGCTCTTGTCAAGCGAGCCGCTCCGAGTCTTCCCAGGGCTCGTCAGCCGGAGACGCCGAACACATGGTCTTTCTCGTGGTGGAACATAGACTTGGCCTGTAACGCCAACCGCCCCCCCCCCAACCATGTGCAGAGAGCAAGCTGATCGTGAAGCCCGTGCACACACGAGGAAGCAGAGATCAGCAAAGAGCAGACTGAAACTTCCGGATCCAGCCATACCCCAAGCTAGACCTACCCTGAATGCTTTCAATCTGTGAACCGTGGAGTTCTCGTCTAGCTTAAGAGAGTTTGAGTTGGGTTCCTGTCCCTCGCACACAAATCGTCCTGACTGTAACATCCCCTAACTGGTAGGCGAAGGGAAGCCGAGGATACCGGGAACCCTCCCCATCGGACGAGGTGATGAGCGTGGAGGTTTAACCCAGGATTAAAGACCTTCGGCGGGCCTGCTGACTACCGCGCTGACACTGGTGCTTTGGCCGGGTCCAAAGGATGCTTACCACAGGAAGGACGTGCTGTGTGCCCCTAAACTGGAGAGAAAACACCTCAGGTTTAGAAAGCAGGAAATCGCATCAGGGTTGGGTCTAGGCACCCTGGCAGTGGTCAGGGACGGTGCGGTCTGAGGAGGCTTGGGGAGAATGAGGCCTTTTCTGAGAGCCCACAATTAGCCCAATTCATGCCCAAATGTTAACAGTAACGGTCATGATGTTCTGCCATCTGCAAAACGATGACCAGGCTTCTCTGTAAAACTGTCTTTGTTAAAAGCATCCCTTAGGCCCTGCCTAGAGGAGACACAATGAAAAATCTCTGTTCTAAGGTCACACAGACAAAGCAGCACACATGGCCCCAGGGCAGAGCCTCCTCCTTCACCAAAGCAGTAGGTGAAAATGCAGGACCGGACCGAATGCTCTTCTTCCCCTGAGCGGGACTGGAGGTCCATGTGTTGTGGGCGCCACCAGAACCACCCCCTGCTGTAGGGGGATTAGGGAAGAAACTGGAAGGCAGAACACTCCCAGTCCCTCTCTGGAGCTACTGGCGGGGGGCTGTGGAGCTGAGCAGGGAGCGAGGAGACATGCAGGCGTCAGAGGTGGGAGGACTCACCGGGCCCCTGGACTGGGACCCGGCAGGTGTGACAGAGAGGTCAGATCAGACACACAGCACAGAAGACCACACACGAGAAGCAGAGGTGGAAGAACCCTGAGCCTATCAGACATTCAGTCAAGCTTGTCCCTGGCACTGAGACACAGAGGCATTTGAGATCCAGCCCCTGGAAAGATGCTCCTCATCAGACGCCATGGAGACCCCACCCAGGACTTCCACCGTCCAGGTGGGGACCAGCCCTGTGTCCAGATGTAGAGACAGAGTGACTCGAGGCCAGCCTTCTATCTGGGAACTTGCAGCATTTCGCTCAAGCAGCAAGACTGAGGAGCCCAGCTCCAGGACAAAGCCCCACGTGTGATGTTCAGGCCCATCGCAGGCAGTCGAGGGACCCCGCTTGGCGGTCCTTCCTTGCTGCTTCACATAGCAGACCTGGTGCACAGAGGTCACGAGGTTCTCTGCAGAGAGTTGCAGTAACGGACTCTGGACGTGAGAATCGAAAGGAACCCATGAAAGAGCTGTAATACCAGGCCGTGCGCCTTGGCTCGGAGACCTCCGCAAAGCCCCCTCTACGGCGCCCGCCTTGCCCTGCTGCGGCAGAGGGCAGCGTCTCGGGTCTTCATTTCAGTTTTGACCGGAGCCCTAATTCACCATCTCCAAACCAAGCATGAAAAGAAACTAATACTGCTCTACGCTGAGAGCTAAAGAAAGGTCAAAAAAACGAGAGAATGAAAAAGGCTTTGGGATGGAACAAAAATTTGCACAAACAACATCGTGAGAAAACCTACCCAAGGAATCAAAAAACGGGATATCGTTGGGGCCCACCTGTGCAGATGACGCCGGCGTCCTCCCTGTGGTTGCAGTTGTGTGACTTCCAGCCTCCGTGCGGGCATTTCCACAGGTAGGACTCGCGTCCTGAGCAGCGCACGTCGTCCAGGAGAATGGACCCTGAGCCCTGACCAAACCATGCACTTCCTGGGGCCGCCCGGGCCCCGCCACAGCCCAGCTGCCTGCACACCACGTTGGCATCATTGATGTCCCATAAGTCGTCACACACGGTGCCCCAGGAGCCTTGGTACAGGACCTCCACCCGGCCCTGACACCGGTCAGCACCGTTCACCAGTCTCAGGGACAAACTGGAACTGGATCCTAAAAACAGACATGAAAATTCCATCTCTCTTCTGTTCTGAATAGAGAAGTCCTGAGTTGCGTCAGATTCACAGTTCCTACAGGAATGACACTTCTGGGTTGGGGTTCATGTTCCCCAGCAAGAGGACTCAAGGAAGCCTGTCCATCATTTCTTTCCCTCAAAGCTTCCTTAAAGCACCCTGGGATGTGGGCGGAGCTTTGTGTGCCTTCTTATTGGTTTCCCACAATGCCTAGCAACCCATCTCCTGAGCTTGGACTTGGGATGGAGGCGCCAAGAAGGGGAGCCGCAGCCTGCATCACAGTGGCCCCTGGGATCGGCCTGGCCACCGGCAGCGGTTACCAGCACACAGCGGCCCGGCCCCCACCACGCAGCCCCAGCGCTGGGGCTGTGGACACTCCGGCTTCAGCTGACTCACCCATACATGGGAGCCCCAGCCCACTCGGCCTGAGGCGTGTTCTGAAGGCTCCGTTTCCACTGAGCCCCTAATCATGTCACCATCAAACCCAAAGTTTGCCGGAATCTTTACAAATAACAAGCCCACTGAATACCACGAGGGTATCAGGGTTGACTGTCTCTGGCACTTAGCTGTGCATGCTGTCAGCAGCAGAAATCAAGAAAAATGATAGAGTTGGGGAAGGTCATTTGCCAGTGACACTCATTGACGAGGCTCAGTGACCTCTCAGTCTCACCAGGATTATGCTCCCACGAGCCCGTGAGCTGGGTTCAGCACTGACTCTGGGGACTCTGGTCTTCGGAGTTGGCATCTATATAACGAGGACCCTGTTCTCCAAATAACGGACACACGTGGGCGGCAAGCCCACGAAAGCTGCCCGATGTCATCAGTCGTTAGGGAGACGCGAATGAAAACCACGGGGAGAGGTGCCACCTCACACCCGCTGGGGTGACCATAAGGAAAAGACACGTCATCACAGGTGTGGGTGAGGGTGTAGAGAAATCAGGACCCTCATCCGCTCCTGCTGGCATCCTACACGCTGCGGTCCCTCTGATGAACCGTTCACGATTTCCACAATCAGTTCAGTACAGAATCATCACATGACCCAGCCATTCTGCTCGGAAATATACACCCAAAAGAATCAAAAAGAGCTGTTAAGAGAGAAACAAATTATACTCGAGTAGGTACAGTAGTACTACTCACAATAGCCAAAAAGTAGAAACGACCCGAAAGTCCATCAACAGATGAATGAGTATATAAAAGGTGGTCTACCCATCCATGAAGATTATTCAGGCATGCAAAGGGAGTCCTGATACAGGCTACAACGTATCTGCCAGGGGGTGGCACAGGGTGTCCTGGGACTATACCAGGAAGTCCTGGCCGATGTGAGCCCGGCAGACAGAGGTGGCTCTGATGGGCTCCGAGGACGGAGAGACACTGCAAATAAACTGCTCCTTCAAAACACCCTCATGAGAATGGGACGAGCTGCAGGACGCTCCCGGCTGTCCCTCGGCGGCTGGGGAAGAGGCCCCCCCGCACACCATACGCCGCCCGTGCCGAAGACATTCTCGTAAGGCCTCAAAGCCCCTCCGCTAGACCGTCTCCTGCCCTTTCAGGCATTAATCCCTGCCGGAACCCCTGATAAATTGTGTAACAGGCAAGTGCCGAGACCAAGGATGAGTAAGCAATGATCCCTTTCTCATTTTGCAAAATATCGGCCTTAAAGGAATGGGGCCGAGGGAAGGTAACGTGGAAAAAACACTTAGGACTCGCTTTATGATCTACGGAGGAGCAGCAGAGTGGATCCAGAGACTCCCACATCCCCGCCCAAGCTCCCTCGCGCCATCGACGTCGCATGCCACCGCGGCACATTTGTCCCAAGTACCAAACCAAGCCCGGTGCACTCCTGTTAACTAAACTCCGGGGCTGTTTTCGGGTTTCTCCCGTTTTTTGGTTTTCTGTTCCGGGGTCCAATGCAAGATGCTCCCTTGCACTGACGAAGTCATGTCAGCATAAAACATTAGAAGATTGCCCAGAAGAGTGCCAGTCCATGGTTCCCAGGTACGCTCCGTGTGCCAGACACTACAGGGTGACCTCATGTCTGTACAGCCCTACGAGGTCGGAACACAACCCCATTTTGCAAACGTGTAAACTGAGGCTTGCAGAGTTCCCAGAGCCGGGAAATGGCAGAGCAACGGCCTGGCGGGGAGCCGCGGGGTTCCATGCCCCTCCAGCCCAGCACGGACCCGATTCGCTGACTTTTTCTCAAGGGTTTGTGTGCGGGCCAGAGCAGAGCACAGTGCCCCCTTGCTGCTCACGTCTCCCAGCACAAAGCTCCCCTGGGGGCTCCAGCAGACCGCCGCGGTTCCTCTCCAAGGCTCTCTGCAAGGAACAGGAGGATTAAGGGGCCAAAACTGCCACTCGGATGCCGGCAGATTCTGATCCTGCAGGTTCGAAACCTGGCCCAGCTGCTCACCAGCTACTTGGACAAGTCACAGCACCTTTCTGAGCCTTAGTTTCATCTTCTGCAATGGGAAAATAATGAAACCTACGTTTGGGGTTTTAGCCGATTTAGACAAGAGAATATAGGCACGCTGTCTGGCCGGGTACCTGGGACAGGGCTCTCTGCAGAAGGTTAATTCCCACCTCTAAAGTGCAAACACAGACACATAAGTGCACACGTGTGTGTGCCAGCGCACACGCATGCACACAACATGCTGGTGAGGCCACAGGTGCCCCCGATCCCAGAGCACTGCTGCCTTAAGGCCGTTTGCTAATAAGGGCAGAGCAA
This sequence comes from Rousettus aegyptiacus, assembly GCF_014176215.1. NCBI lineage: Eukaryota > Metazoa > Chordata > Mammalia > Chiroptera > Pteropodidae > Rousettus > Rousettus aegyptiacus. The sequence goes on along the minus strand of NW_023416309.1, from coordinate 54,897,217 downwards.
TTCTGTCCCTGTCCCTTAGGGGCTGACACACATCCCATGTCACTTTCCAGGGTCAGCGCCAATCCAGAGATTAACTTTGTAGTGATGAAAGCCGGAGCTAAAAACATGGCCTTCCATCTTCAAACATTTTTATAGAAACACGACCTCCAGCCCCAGCTGCCTAGAGCCGGTGCCCCCGAGGTCCTCCTGACGAGAAGGGAAGGCGGGGATCCTCTGTCAGCTGGCCCACGGGCGTCACTATGCCACACACACACGTCACACAGCATGGGCTTCTCCCCATCACCAGAGCCGTGACGGCTTGGTTTTGGGGTGCTGCTCTTATGAAGGCAATTTCCCCAATGAAGCTCGATCTCAGAGCTTTCCCCTAGAAGCCTGGGGTGGAAGTGAGCGTTCCAGAAGTTATCTGGAAATTAAGATACTTTTGTCCTATCTTCTGAAATTCATGAAATAGCCGAAGGGGACATCAAAGAAAAAGGGGAGATAGAAGAGGGGAAAAAAAGGAATAAATAAGTGAAGGAGGGAAGGGAAAGAGGCAAGAGAGAGATGAAAGATGCCAGAGAGGTGAGGGAGGGAAACAGAGACGGAGACAGAGAGACAGTCAGACAGACAGACAGACAGGGAGGTAATAGGCAGGCCGGCTGGTCGTCCCGTTCACTTAATATCTCCGTAAGTGACACTGAGATTCAGCAGTCGCACCGATTCGCACATGGCTCTTTTATGTACGATTTGTCACTTGACACTCTAACACAAAGATACGCCGAGTCGCTAAGCCTCAAATCATTCATCTAAAGCAGTGAGTGGCAGACACAAACTGGGGATCTGAATGAGCTCATCTGTGCTCAGCTTCTCGTCCTGGTTTTCTCGGTAAATATTCATTATCAAGCCAGACACACCTGCAGAAAGAAGTCGCGTAATGAGCATTTACAGGAGCAGACCTCTCCGCTCATTTTCATAGTACATAAACTGTGTGTTTAAGCAATTATGGCAACACTTTAGGACCTCTTAATAGCACACATACACTTCTCCTTCGGGAGTTTTTCTAAGACGAATCGATCATTTCTTTAGCTCAGTGACTCACTGAAAACATCGAGATTGACTTTTCCTAACCATAACCATTGTATTTCTGAGCCAGAAACAACAACAACAACAAAAACAAAGAGCCATTCCTTCCAAATCCTTGCAGTTACAAATACTAGCAAAGAACTGTCTCCTCTTTGATGTAAAATTCCCCTCGAGATGGAGTCTAGCACCAAGAAACAAGTAAATATAATTTGTCATTTAGATTTGCAGGAGTGAAATGGACAAATATAATAAATATATAATACCTGTAGATAGAACTTGACTCAATAAAAGACACGTTTGAAGGATGAGCCTGAAGATCCCCATTTTGCTGGATCTTCTAACTTTGAATTAGAATACCTTGATATTTATATGTTCCTAGATGAAAGGAGGCGTGTCCCCTGGGGTAGTATATTTCTATTGCGACCATAAATCAATATAAAGGAAGTAAGGGACTTTGTTAACGGTCAACAGCTAATCTGTGGGAACAATTTAGGCGTGTGAGATTGATTGTCCTATGAACAATCTGGCTATTTCTCAACTGCAAACGTACTTAACATTGCTGATACCAGTTCCAACTTCCTTCTAGGGGAGCCTCAAAGACTGTCAAGTGCTCCCTGCCTATAGGCTTCCATTTAATCTTGGAGAATCTGAAGTAACTTGTGGTAAGTCGGCCCCAAGGTTCGGGGCAGAGCAGGATGTGGGCTTCTGAGCAAATATGGGGCCTGCTGCCAAGGGGAAAAGCATTTCTTCGGGATGATTTGTCCTGGCAGGGCATTCTCTCATTGGCCCCTTGCCTTGGAGGAGTGAGGGTGGCATAGTGCAGATGTGACCAGAGAGCGGAAAGTATGTGGGGTGGGTCCATCTCTCTGGGGGGCCCGTACTAGCCCGGGCCACCATCTCCTGGATCTCAGAGAAATTCCACAGCAGAGGAACTAAGAAACACGTGACTCCAAACTGAATCACCTGCAACCATGTCGCAGGCTTTAATCCCTGTTCTTGGCGCTCATCGTATGATGCTTGGAGCTTGGCACAGCCGTGACAACCTGCCCTGACCTTTTTCTACCTTCCCATAATCCCTCTCCTTGGGTTTGTGATCTAGATATCGCTTTGCCCTTGGTGACCCCCAGTCTTTGTCGCCAGACTCTGGTGAAACCCCCCCACCCCCTGCCACAATCTACCAAGAAGTTTGCCTGTCATGGGGGCTGGTTACTCTTGGTTAGAAGAACGTGGCTTTGCAGGACTTGTCTCCGTTATCCTGGCCTGGATGAGCAGAGTCATCTCCCCCAACTGAGACCCTGAAACTCTCCGCTGACTTCCTTGCTATGACACTGGGCAGGGGAAAGCTGGGCCGTCTGGGAAGGAGCAGATGTGGCCGCAGGAGCGTGTCCCCCCAGAACCCTGGCTTCCTTGCTGTGCGCTGTTACCCCACAGTCTGCTGGTGCCTCATGCGAGAAGGACGCCCGTGGACTCATGCCTCGTACCAGCCGCCCGTCAGGACTTTGGGCTGCGCATCGCGTTTGGCTCCGTCCAGATGAAATACATTCGATCCCGGATTTTTTTTTTTTTTTTCCAATCCTACAGTTCTTCCTATTAGTGCCACAGTCTTCTCCTCCCCTCGATGAGAATGGGCACGTTTCCACACGGTAGCCTCGCTTTTTCAATTCTCCTCTTGTCCGTCCAACAGTTAGTAAGTAACCAGGTGACACACAGGCAAGGACACACATCTGCCAGGGTTGCCTAAGCCAGACGGCACGTTGGGTTCCCCTTACAGGGAGCTACCGTTGGTTCCTGGAGAGCTGGGCTGAAGGCGATTACGAAGCTGGGTCCGGGGTCACCCGAAGGAGAGCAGCGATGGATTAGCGATGTCTGGCTGGAGCGCAGCACGGAGGTGTATGGGCAGGAATACGAAATATCCGCGAGGTGGAAGAGAATAAAAAGTGTCCTTCCCTCGCCGAAGCACCCTGCCCGATCTCAAGGACAAACCTGCATGATGACGGTTCCAGCAGGGCGGGCATCTAAACACAGAAAAGGCATCTAACTCAGACGGCAGGGGCGGCTTCTCAGAGACGGTGAACCTAAACCGGGCCTCGAAACGTACACGGGAGTCATCTGGCAACCGAGAGCGGTGAGGACCAGGTGAGGAGCAAGGAGTGACTTCCCAGGACCGTGCGAGAATGGGGGCGGGAAGCCCCCCCGGAGGAACAAGCCCCGCCGACAGCTGGGCTCGGACCGGGAACACCGGCCCCCACCTCTGTGGGCCTCTGATCACTGAGAACTCGGGGAGGATGTCCCCATGGTGTGACTTCTCATTTTTGTCATTTTGGTGACCCTGTCCTCTGCCCCTGCGGTTAGCGGTGAAGATCTCAAGACAAGAAGGGCTTGTGGAGAGGACCTACATGTCATGTCAAAGCCACCTGGGAATGCGTCCCGTGGGGAAAGGGGTGTCGTCAGTGGAGCCCGGAGGAGATGGAGATCTTACCCACGGGGGGAGGACTCACCTTCCACCACCCTCGGCCCCAGCAGCCCCTCCTATCCTAAGGTCCTTGCTGAGGTCTATAAGACCCTCTTCAGAGAGGTCCTCTGCTTGTTTGGAAAAGAGAGTTCTGAGGGGACACATTCCCGCAGCAACATCTGCTCCCCCCCAGACGGCCCGGCCTCCCCTGCCCAGAGCATCTGTGTCAACAGCGTGTCTAAGGAGACGGCTAGAGCCACAGAGCTGCACTTACTCACCAACGGGAAGAAGGAGAAGCTCATTAAATCTCCACGACTTGGGCCCTGGCCCCATTTCCAAGGGAACTTGCCCAGGCAAATGCGGTTCTGATAACCACTGTTCTTGCGAACTCCGGAAGGTAGAATGAAGCACTTGACCTCGGCCCTGGAGGCTTGGCCTCCACTGGGTGGAAACCTCCTGCAGGGGTCACATGTGGCTTTTAAAAACAAACAAACAAACAAAAAAAACAGTAGAACCTTTTCTTAAATTGAAATTCACAAGAAGCCCCAAAGTGCAAAAACAGTTCAGCGGAAACCCAGTAGGGGGGCGCCGGGTGGTCCTCCTCGCGTCCTCACCATCTTCTTGCTCACTGGCTCCAGCACATCTCCAGGGCGGCCTGCGGGCAGAGCGGGGACTTCCCTGGGGAAGCCGACCCCTCCTCCTACAGCACAGGGAACCTGAGGCCCAGCGGGCTCCTGGGGGTGCCGGGGGCTCCGCCCCAATGCTGAGCTGGAGCCCCGGGCAGGCAACTGCCCTCGACTTAGGTGGCTTGAGCTCCTTCTCCCCAGACAAGCACCCTGCCTGCCACCCTGGGAGGTCTACGGAGTCTCAGATCTCTGAGCCTGTGAGCGCCGACACCTGGGACAGACCAGGGGCACTGAGCCCAGGCGGCCGAAAGAGGACCGGAAGCCTCAGCGGGAAGGGCTGGGGAGCCGCGGCGTGCTCGGGCATCGCCGTTCGCTTCCCGGCACCGGGCCCCAGGTAAGTATGAATACCAGCTGCTATGGAAACGTACAGAAAAAGCATCTGCATGGCCATGGTGCCCTTCAGGCGCCGAGCTGGTGCCCGACATCTGACTTTGCCCTCACCGAGCAGCACGCCGTAACAGCCGGTCACTGCCGCCGTCGTCACCACCCTCCGGGACCACAATGCCACCGATGTGCATGGCGCCAGAGAGCCTGCTTTCCCGCCAGGCGGCAAGGACCCCGCCCCGCCCGGCCCTGCCACGTTTGAGGGCAAAGCGGAGTCTCGCCGCGGCCCGCCGTCCCTCTGCGGTGGCAGCGCCCGAAGGAGAGCAGGTGCTCCGAGCTGTTGGCTGTCGAAGGCGGGTGTGAAGAGGAGCCTGAGCGGAGTCGCCAACACGCGTCCTTGAGCTGGGGACGCTCAGGTCCAGAGAGCGGAAGCGACGCGCAGAGCCGGGCAGTGCCCAGGCGGCGTTCAGAGGGGGAACCGCCTCCCCTCAGAAGGCCGGAGGGCAGGACGGCCCCCACGGCTTGCTCCGCTCCGCAGCAGGACGCAATCCGACTGCAGAATCCTCCGGCAACAGACGCGGCCCTCAAATGACCCGTGAAAGACAAATAGCCGATTGCGTTCCCCTCGTCTTTCTCAGACGAATGCTGAAGACGCAGGCCATGGCTTATCCAACCCCCACACCCCGCCCCATGGCCTCTCTCCCCCTGAGCCCCCTCCAGCGATGGCCCGGCCTTGGGGCCTTTGCACCTGCTCTTTCCTCCGCCTGGAAGACGTTTCCCCTGGAGAGCTGCAGGGCCGCTCCCTCCCCTCCTCAGACTCGTCCTGAGGTACAACCCCCTGCTGACCAGCACCCCCCCCCCAGCCTCAGCAGCCCCTCCCGGCTCCCAGTCTTCGCAGCATTTCTCACCATCTGGCCTCCTGTATCTTCCTTCTTTCTTCTTTGGCCTGTCTGCTCCCACTAAAACGCAAGTTCTGTGAGGCTGGGATTTGCATCTGTTCTGTTCATCGCCGTCTCCTCAGGACCTAGAACGATGCTTAGCACATAGTAGGTGCTCAAGAATATTTACACATGAAATCGACTGAGTGAGTATGAGCAGATCCGGAAGAAGAGGACCCGGGCGCTTCACACAAAGTCCTACGCATGCTAAGGACTGTGCTCCCCTGTCCCTCTCTGCTCCCCTCCGTACCTCCTCCCTCCCCACCCTCAGACACTCGGGAGCCATATCCCTTACCCCGAATTCACCATCCTCCCCGAAGTTATTTACAACTCTTTCCTGTTAAGGCACATAAGGCTAGTGAAGCCCAGAGCACTGCCTCTCCCAAGGGGGTATTGTGACTGAGCAGGAAACCCCTCAGAGAGAAGGTCCAATGCCAAAGCGTGGGGTGGATGGGGGGGGCCTCCTGTGGGGTGGCAGCGTGGTGGAGCGTTAGCCTTTTCAAGTTCAATCCACCCCAGGGCGATCAGGTTCGAGGAAATCCAGTTATACTAATTACACTCACCAGATACTAATTGGTAAGCCAGGTGGTCAATTCATTCATTTACAATAGGAGTATACTTTGGCTCCAGAGTTAATCTGCCTGAGAGGCCACATTATATACCAATAGTTTGCTTGAGAGGCAAAGAACGAGAACGAGGAAACTGGACGGTGTCCAAAAAAAACTGATCAAGATAACAGAGCCTGTCGTCGTCCTTTCTTGCGAAGTATCTGCATAAAGGACTGTTCTGGGCACCTCTGAATGTCGTCATGACTGCCCTCCCAAATCCCAGGTGGGGCCACTGGCATGTACGAGACATGGGACACTCTTAGACAGGCCACCTCCAAACCAGAGCCTGGGCGAACTGGGTCCACGACCAGTTTGGTTCGTGTCGGAATCACCCATGTTTAATTCAGGTCGCTTCAGGAGGGCAGCTCTGGTGGTCTCTTTGCTAAATTTAGAAACTGGCACTAGTCCCTTTCGAAGTCTTGGAGTCCAGAGGGGCTGATGATGGGTCAGTGTCTACACAAAGGGTGTCCTGAGCTGTAGGACAGTCCCTCGTGCCCACCGCCTGCAACACCTCCACCCACGACCGGGAGACGATGCTGAGGTACGAACATAAAACAAACCCAGCACCGTGAGCATGACAGCCTGGACAGCCGGCTAAACCAGATGGGATTAAACGCCCGCGGGATCAGACCTGTCCTCGAGTCTGCATGGGAGGGGAGGGGAGGGGGGGGGTCCACCTAGCCCCCCGGGAAAACAACCTAGAGGCAGGAATTGACCAGAAAAAGGGCAGGAGCACCGTGGAACAAGGGGTCATCAGGAACAGGTGGACCTGAGGGTGTCCTAATTGCTGCCCGGGGCTCTGACTGAGCAGGCACCCACTTCCTTCTGGATGGACTAGACCAGACCTCAGGGGACAGCTAGATCAAGGTCGTCCGGGCATCCCACACACCAGACCACTGGTCCTCAGCGTGGCCCCTGGACCACCATCACGGCATCACCTGCGAACTTGTTAGAAGTGCAAACTCTCAGGCAACAGAGTGGCCCCAGCCGTCTGTGTTTCGACAAGCCCTCGGGTGACTCCAAGGCCCGCTCAGCGCGGGGGACCCTGCGCTGAGCCAACGTGCGGGGAGCGCACAGCCCACAAGCCAGACTCGCTTCCCCGTGCGGGTCACGGCAGGGGCCGGGGGTGGTGGGGAAGGAGATTTCAGAGATGACGGCAACTAAAGTGAGGACTGGAAGCCGGGAGCGACCGGATGTCAGGGGAGTCGGGGCAGAGGGCCCCAAGGAGCCTAGAATGGCAAGTTCTGGTTTGAGCCACTGGCCGTCAGCGGCAGGAGCCACCATGAGACAGGGAGCCCAGGAGCAAGGGCGGGCCCTGGGATGAGTGCTTTTCTGGGCTCTGCCCCAGCCCTCTCCTCTGCTCCACCCAGCAGACCCCGTGTGCCCCACGGTGCCAAGTACCGGCAATGTGCCCGGACCCCTCTCCCCAGCCCCTGCTACCCCGCCACCAGGCTTCTGATGACCCGCCGGCCACCTCCACCTGCACAAAACCTTGCCCTGCACATGCAGTTGATTTAGTCCCAGACTGGTCGGGGGACGGGCACTGACAAATGATACGTCGAAGGACTGACCAGCAGCAGGGGTGGCTGAGACTGGGCCACAAGTAACAGGGGCCCAGCCCGCTCCGCTGCGGTGCCCCTCCCCCGGGGCAGGGTGGAGAAAACTGTCACACGGCTCCCGGGGCGGGGGCGGGAAGGCTCATGAAGCAGAAGGGACATGGCTGTGAGGAAGAGGAGCGAGGCTGCGGGCGGGGCGGCTGAGGACAGAGGTGCCAGTGAGATGGGGTCTGGACGGGCCACCACCCCCGAGGTGGACCTGTTGTTTCTCAGCGTTCGATTTTGTGGGCCCGTCCATCTTCGAGTAAATTGTATTTGGGGAACTAACGCAAGGCTGCCATTTTTTACTTGACAAATGAAGATGTTTTTAAGGCCCAATGTTCATCGCCGCCATCTCATAAGAGAATGGACGTTTATAAAAGGAGAGGCGGGAATGATGGAAGGTCGGATTCAAGGACGGCGCTTCCTGAGAAGAGCCCCGTTTCCTCCTTTTGCCACAGACAAGTCCATCTCAGTCCTAGGCAGAGGCGTCCCATGAGTCAGCAGCTGGGGGGCGGGGGCAGAGACCAGCAGGAACATCCCCAGCTGCGAGGGGAGGGACGGGCCCTGGCGGCGGGCGCTCCCCTCCCCCACATGGCCCCGGGGCCAGCTCCCTGCCCCAAGCCAGGCCAGCCCCTCTGATCTTTGATCCTCAAGTCCTCCTGCTGAAAGGAGGAGGGACTTTGCCTCTAGGGAAAAGCCAGTGTGCTCTGGGTCAAGGCCAAGCTCCAAGGGGCAACATGTCCAGCTGTCCTCGGACGGCCCTGCTCCTTACTTCCTGTGCCAGGGCAATGGCTGCTGGGACACCCTCCTGCTCCGCCAGTGTCCTGGGTGGGATGATGTGCCATGGTCGCCGCCCCCTGAAGCTCTTCCCCGAGCATGCTGGGCCCCCGTCCCGGCTGGTCTTCTTTCCTGTCCCCAGGCGCACGCACCCCGGTCCTGCTCGTCTCAGGGTCTGGAGCTCTGTGCCCGCCTGTGTCCCTCTCCTTCGGGAGTTTGGCCCTTTCGAGCCAGTGGAACAACAGCAGAGCAAAGAGGAAAGCAGCGTGGGCGTCGCGGGAGGGGAAGGCCGCTGGTGACTGCCGCCCAGCGTGACCATCCGCGGGGCTGTGGACCTTTACACTCCCCTGTGCCCCCAGACGGAGGAGGAGCGCGAGGGGAGCCCAGCAGGGCCCCCGCCGGGCTCCGGTCAGGGCCTCGGGCCCAAGCTACCGCCCTCCACTCTTGGAGATGTCACTTCTGCCCAGCCGCCCGTTCTGACCCTGAGGGTGGAGTCACCGACTCTGAACCAGCAAAGTAGGCCAAGTGGAGAAACCTAAAGGACTCCATGACCCCAAAGAAAAGCTTTTTATCTGGAAAGGGGGGGTCATCTGCTGCCTGCATTGGCTAAAGAGCCCTGTGGTCCCAGGCGAGCTCAGGCGGCAGGCGTGGCCCTGAAGACAGGGAACCGCCCCCCGCCCCCCACTCTGGGGAGCTGGTTCACATCGGGTTTCCGGAAATGGCTCAGACCTACTGCTTTGTTCAACAACAACCTCCTGGGCAGTCTTCACGGGAGACTTGACAGGCGGTGCCGAAAAATAACAAATCCCCTAATTCCAAGGAAACTGGAACGAAGGGAGGGTCTCGGGTGCACACGGGGCAGTGACAAGCGTGCGACACTCAGCCAAAGCAAAGAAAACAGAGGTGCTGGCGCCACCGGGGCTAAGAGCGGCTCGGCCACCTGGACGTCTCGGCCGCGACCAGGGAAGAAGGAACTGTGTATCGACGGCCTCCGCGAAGCTGTCACTGACCCTCGCGAAACATTCCGTTCTTACTTCCTGCTTCCTCGTTACAACACGAGGCCCAGAAAGCCGGGGCGTGTGTGTGTGTGTGTGTGCGTGCACACGCGCGCGTTTGCACACATGTGTCTCTCCCAGGAGACACCTGACCGACCGTTTCGGTGCACATTCTGAACAGTTCAAGCTGAGAGATTAGCAGCGGGTGTCCAGCCCTGCAGGGAGAAGGTCACAGGCTGAGAGAGAGCCAGCCCCGGGGAGAGGCCACTGTAACCCAGGGCTGGGGTGGAGCAGCCACGCCCTCTGTCACCAGGAGGGGGGCTGGGGATCACTCCTGTGACCAGGCCGCCTGGGGCCCTGCAGGGGTTCCCGAACTGGGGCGCCTGCCAGGGTCCGACCCTTGCTCACGCTGAGAGTGCCCGGGCGTCAGGAGGGCTTTCAGCCCCTTCCCCTTCAGCCAGAGAGTCCTCTCCCCTTCTCCGTCGTTGCTGCACCCAGTTTCAGAAAACCGCATTAATCCTTCCTGCCTCCTTCCATGCCAGAAGGAATGGCTCTGATGGCCACAGCACACTGCACAGATGACCCCCACTCACCCTCGGCCGTCCTCGAGCTCACGTGCCATGCTGGGCGGGGCCCTAACTATTTCGTGCGCCACTATCACGTCTCCTTGTGAACTCGGAGACCACGGCTTCTCCTCCCCTAGCACGGCACACCCAGCCAGGTCGCAAATCGCTCGTGAGGACGTGCTGCAAGAATGACCACACTCTCGGCCTGATGCAGCCTCACCCTCTCCTTAGCGTCGGAGCTGTTGCATACATTCTTCAGATGAGGCTCAGCCGCAGCAGTATAGCCATTGCCATTCCCACTTCACAGATGAAGAAAACTGAGGCTCCCAAGGTCATGAATAAGTCAGGAGAGTGGGGAGGGCTCAGGGCACAAACCCGCGGTGGCCTCGCTCAGATCCTATAGGAGCTCCCTGATGAGACTCACCGCTCTTCTCGGCTGAGACTCCCTGATGGGATGTGACATTTTTCTCATCATTTGTTTGCACCCCATCTCACTCCAAAACAATTTGATGCAGTTTTCAAAACCACATACTATGCGACAGCAAAGAAAGAAACGTTGAGCAAGACCACGCAAGTGGAAAACTAATGTTGGCTAGGAAAACAAAGCCAAGATAAATGACAGCACTGAAGAATACCATAAGGCCCCTCCAACAGGAGACCATAATTACTAGTGGAATTGTGGCTGTGAGCTTCCTAGCAGCCAAAGCAAAGATGGAAACAAGATCAGGACAAGATTTAACCCATCTGCTATTCTTAGAGGCATCACTTCTCTTATTCGCAAAGCCTGAAAATGTGTCCCTCGCATGGCCTCATGGAGGGATTGCCTGAGTGAAGGATAGTGGCTTTCAATCCACATTTCCATGCCCCCGAGGTGCCATGGGTGTGATGAAGAGGGGGTGAGGGGGTTGGCTCTGCTCCCGCACCCTCCCCCTCCATGTCAACCGCAGCTCCAGCAGAGCGGCCTCTGTTTTCTGGTCACTCAGGGTACTGTGTGGCCTGGGCAGCCCAGAGGCATTTCCATTCATGGCCAGCAGGAATTTCAACTTTGACCTTATTAAAATCTCCCATCCTGTGCTATTGTCTAGCACCCCAAACTCCCAGGAACCTCTCCCTTTTCTATGCCAACAGACAGACAAAAATCTCAGAGACATACCAGAAGCCCCATCTCTGGATCCCGTTCCCTGCCCCCCGCTGGTCCTTCTCCCCACTGTTAGCAGCCCTGGGCGGCAGTAGAGCCCTACTGGGACTAACGACCCCCCTGGGAGGTATTTTCTTTCTAATATTGTTATCCGCTCAAGAATTCTGTAGTTTTTGTTTCTTCTCTCCTCAGAAAGCAAGGAGAAGCGGGGAAAGCTACACACTCAATGGGAGGAGCCTTGAAAGACTGAGTCCCCCACGTAAACCACACAGAATGCTCCTCGATGTCAGTATGTTGTGGGTCACAGATAAATCTCGCCGCAGGACTAGTAACCACGCTGAGAGAGCAGGAAGGGAGAAACGGCACATGGAAAGTGTGTCTCAGTTGGGAGACAGCGCCCATTCCAGAAATGGTACAAAAACACGTATGTGGGAATCGACAAAATCGATTTATTAGGAAAAAATTGTTTTCTGATCTAGCTTCCCAATACAAAAAGAGAACCTAGAAATCACCTAATCAATGCACCTTATTTTCTAAAGAGAAAAATCGAGCCTCAAAAGGTTGGGAATCTTGCCCGAGCTTCCCAAGTCTGGAGCCCTGTCCCCTGGTCTCCTAGTTAAAATCCTTCCTGTTCTACCGCGGCCTCCCCACAGGTCCCAACCGTCTGGCCACCCTGCAGCTCCGTGATAACCATGACTTCCCGGCAGCGGGCTATAAAGACAGCGTTTAGATAAAGGCTAATGAGAGCCAGATATTTCAAAGGTGGTTCCTGGTTGAACCACTTCACCTCCATTGCCCTGTGACCTCAAAGTGAGGAAGGCCCTCCCTGGGGATGAAGAGCCAAGGAGCCACTTTGTCCAGGTCCCACTGGAAGCTGCCTTCACTGAACCGACGAACGCTTACACCGGGGGGGGGGGGGGGTGGCTTATTACTTTCCGTCATGTTTTCCAATAGAGCCACACGCAGAGGTGGGCCGCTGAGTTTCTTCGGGACTGATTCCAAAATCAGGGGCTACTAAGCACTCTGGTTTCAAATACAGATGCCTGGGCCCCATACCCCCGAGACTCTGATATACTTAAGTGTGCTATTAGATGCCTCTGTTTAAACTTCCCAGGTGATTTTGGGTGGAACCCGCGAGAGATCGACTCTGAGCACGGCCACCTGGCTGCGAACCCAGAAGGAAATTCAGAGGGGTACAAAGGCAGATTCTTTGGGGAATAGCAGAAAGGCGTTCGGGGCTGCAAGGCAGCAGCATTAAATGGCTTGCAGAGGACTCTATTTCATTCTGTGGGAAACGGGGAGGCCTGGCAGGGTTTTGAGGAGGAGAGCGGCGAGAGACGAGTTATAACGACAGGGACAGAAGAAGAAAGAACAGTGTGTCTGGGCTGCGGCGTGCGGAGGCCTATACGTGGTTATCGAGCACGTCCACACCCAACGCACTGTGCCAGGGGTCCGGAAAGGAACTGGGCAGAATAAAATAATTCCTGCCTGAAGAAGTTTGCAAACCAGCTGGGGAGAAAGGCCACTGGCACATCGGAAGGTGAAAGACAGAAAGCAGGTGGACCTTTTAAGACCTCTGGGTCAGAACTGACGCTAGCGACGTGCACTAGAGACCTCAGATGACATCTGACTAAGGAGAAAGAGTCGGTGAAACCAAAGGTCTCTAATCAAAGGCCTTTATAAGCTGAACTCCAGGGCACAAATAAACATCAGATTGATAATAGTGAAAGATTTATGAGCTGTCCCCTGGCAGCGCCGAGACATTTACGAGTTCAAGTCTTCACCTCTGTTGAACTTCACTTTTTTATAACGAGAAAAATCACTGGTCGTTTGGAATTATATTTGTGCAAATATTTTTATTTAAAAGGTAAAGATGAAATCACTAGTGGTAATAATACAGGCTTTCCACGCCACCTCTACTCGTGGCCTGGTGGCAAGCCAGCACCCCCTGGAGTCACCCAGACTTAGAGCAGCTTTGGGCTTCAGCTGGACCCTGCAGATGCAATCAAGCAGATCCCTGGTATTGCTGGGAGAGAAGCTCCCAGATCTCATGAGTGTCTGATGCCAACCCACTTTAGAAAATTCTCATCTATTGGCAGAATGGCAGCCTAAGTGATTTAAGTAATATAATTTGAGTCCTGAGCTATCATTTGTGCTCAGATCTAAAATGATCTCATCGCGAATACAGCGACATATTAAAAAGATTATATACCATGATCGAGTTGGCTTCATCCCAGGGGCACAAGGATGGTTCAACATATGCAAATCGATTAATATGATGCATAAATTAAAAAATAAGAATCATATGATCATATCAATAGATGCAGAAAAAGCCTTCAACAAGATATAGCATCCATTTATGATCAAAACACTTCACAACTGGTATAGAAGGAAAGTACCTCGACATAATAAAGGCCATCTATGACAAACCCTCAGCCAACATTATACTTAATGGTGAAAAACTAAAAGCTATCCCTCTAACATCAGAAACAAAGCAAAGTTTTCCACTATCAACACTCTTATTCAATATAACATTGGAGGTCCCAGCAAGTGCAATCAGACAAGAGAAAGATAAAAAAGGCATCCAAATAGGAAACGAAGAGGTCGAACTGTTACTATTTGCAGATGACATGATTCCCTACATAGAAAACCCTAAAGACTCCACAAAGACACTATTAGAAACAATAAGCAAATACAGTAAAGTTTCTGGATACAAAATCAACATTCAAAAATCCATAGCATTCCTATACTCTAACAACAAAGTGTCAGAAAAAGAAGTTGAAAAAATAATTCCTTTCACAATTGCAACAAAAAGGATAAAATACCTAGGAACAAATTAAACGAAACATGTGAAGGACCTATATAATGAAAACTATAAGACCCTGTTAAAAGAAATCGAAGAAGATATAAAGAAATGGAAAGATATTCCATGCTCTTTGATTGGAAGAATCAACATAGTTAAAATGACCATACTACCTAAAGCATTATACAGATTTAATGTAATCCCCACCAAAATCCTATTGGCATTTTCTAAAGAAATAGAACAAAGAATCATCAGATTTGTATGGAAGCAAAAAGACCACGAATTGCCAAAGCCATCCTGAGAAAAAAGAATGAGGCTGGAGGCATCACTCTGCCCAACTTCAAATTATACTACAAAGTGACAGTAATCAAAACAGCATGGGATTGGCAGCAAAACAGACCCACGGACCAGTGGAACAGAATCGAGAGTCCAGAAGTAAAATTTGTCCATATTTATATGGACAAATAATTTTTGACAAAAAAGCCAAAAGTATACAGTGGAGAAAGAAAAGCCTCTTCAATAAATGGTGCTGGGAAAACTGGAAAGCCACCTGCAAAAGAATGAAACTAGACTGTTGTCTATCACCACACATCAAAATTAACTCAAAATGGATTAAGGACTTGAATATAAGACCTGAAACAATAAAACACATAGAAGAAAACATAGGAACTCAGCTCAAGAACCTTGGACTCAAAGAGGATTTTATGAATTTGACCTCAAAGACAAGGGAAGTAAAAGCAAAGATAAACAAATGAGACTACGTCAAACTGAAAAGTTTCTGCTCAGCAAAGGAAACTGTCAACAAGGTAAAGAGACAACCATCTCAATAGAAAAATGTATTTGCAAGCAACACCTCCAATAAGGGCCTAATATCCAAAATATACAAAGATCTCATATGACTTAATAATAACAAAAAAAACCAATGATTCAATCAAAAAATAGGCAGAGGACCTGAACAGACACTTCTCCCTGGAGGGCATACAAATGCCCAACAAATATATAAAAAGATGCTCAACATCAGTAACTATTAGGGAAATGCAAATTAAAACCACAATGAGATACCATCTCACACCTGTTAGAACAGCTGTAATCAACAGGACAAGCAATAATCAATGTTGGAGAGGATGTGGAGAAATAGGAACCCTCATACACTGCTGGTGGGACTGCAAATTGGTACAACCACTCTGGAAAACAGTATAGAGGTTCCTCAAAAAACTAAGAATTGATCTACCATGTGATCCAGCAATCCCTCTACTGGGTATTTACCCCAAAGACTTGAAAACTCATATCTAGAAAGTATTGGCACACCAATGTTGATAGCAACATTATTCACAGTGGCCAGGACATGGAAGCAACCGAAGTGTCCTACAATAGATGATTGGCTAAAGAAGCTGTGGTACATATATACAATGGAATATTACTGAGCCATAAAAAGAGATGAAATACTGCCATTTGTGACAACATGGATGGAACTCATGATAATCATGTTAAGCGAAATAAGCCAAACAGAAAAAATTGAAAATCACATGATATCACTTATGGGTAAGATATAAACCTAAAAGTAACAAATGAGCAGGACAAACAGAGACTCATGGACATGGACTATAGACTAGAGGTGGGGGAGGAGAGGGGAGGTAGATGGGGCAAAGGGGGTCAATTATAGGGGGTAGGGAGAGGGTGAAGCGGGTAAAGGGGATCAAATATACGGTAGCTGAAGGAAACTGGACCTTGGGTGGTGAACACACAATAGAATATACAGATGTCAAGTGATAATGTACACTTGAAAATTATATGATTGTTACCCCAATCAACTTAATTAAAAGAATTACATTAAAATACATGTTAATGTTAACCATCCAAGCATACATTAACAAATCATATTTGTTAAATTAAAAAAATGCATATCAAAAATAAGATTCTGTTTCTCAACTATATTTATGGCAAAGGTTAAAAAGTTCAATAATACTGTCGGCAAGGAAGGGAAAAGTCATTTTCATACAAGACTGCTAAGATTGTAAATTGGTTAATACAACAAAATATATAAATTCCAAAAAATAAAATAAAATAAAATGATCTCATCTATAAATTGCTGCAACAAATGATCAAAATTTAGTTTCTGTTTGTATTTAATTTTATAATGGAAGAAAAAGTCCAAATTTTTTTAAAGGGATAAAATGTTCCATTTTATTAAAAAAGGCTAAATATATCAGGATAAACTACATTTTACTTTATACTTTTTGTAAAATACACCTTCCAAATTAATGTTTTTGAGGATAATACATTTGTATCTTTATCGTATACAATAGTGATAAATTGCCCTATAATCAGGTGGGAAAAAATTCTACATTAATATTTCTTAATCCGATCAAACTCTGACAGAAACTGCCCAGTCATCAATGTTGATTGAAAGGTCAACACCCATCATTCCTGACAGGTCCTCCTGCATCCTAGGAGGACACCTGGTCCCAGACAATCCCTGGCTGCTCCCGAGTCCCACCCCCACCCCTTACCCTCTCCTCCACCCCTCACTCCCTCCTCCTCCTGTGCTTGACTGACACTGTGTTAACCCTGTTCCCACCCACCCATCACTGTAGCTTTGTGAAAGCACCCAGGCCTTTTCTGGCTCCCAGGCAAGCAGCCCCCAGACCCTAGTTTGTGACTTAAAGTGACCACAGCAACCCTATTTCTGAAGACGGTCCAGCCAAAATCCTCTTCCTGGCTTAGGGGACAATACCCTACTGACTAAATTTTTACGAGACAAAGATAAAAATAAATCTGTGTTTTGACTACACCGTAGACTATGTTTGTTCCATGTATTAATTATCTAAGCAAAATTTTAAAGGACAGATACAATTTTTAAGTAAGTTACAAAATAAAAAAAACGAACGGCTTCCCGTCATACACTGGTTCCCACCAATTCCCCACAGGCTGATGAGTCTTGAACGGGCCTGAGAAACCATCTTCATTAACTTTCCTCTGCACAACAGAACTTCCCTCAACACTCCACGAACAACATCGGTAACATCGTATGACTGGAACCGTTTGTACAGGAACCGGGGAAACTGGCTATTTAAAGGAACCCATCTTTTGAATTCCTTTTAATCTTTCAGAAATCAGTTATATAAAAAGAACCCCTCTTTTACATTCTAAAATCCTTTCCTAGTGATTTGGGAGTAAATCAGTCTTCTTAAGCATTGGCTCGATCAAAGGTACAGCTTCCTTTTCTAGTGGAGTTAAACTTTTCTTTCCATTTTGGCTGAGAAATGGACATTGCAGAGGCGCATTGTTCGGCCTTGAAACAGGAGAGCAGCGGCACCCAGGCCCCCACCCACAGGAGGGCCTGGCTCCTGCCTGGGAGTTTTCAAGACCCCTTCACCTCATCGTGTGTCAAGGGCCACACCCGCAGTGAAGGTTCCCTAAGTCGCAGGATGCCAGAACTAGCAAGGACCTCAGTGAACGCCCAAATCTAGTCCTCCTCTTCTACCCCCATTTTACAGATGAGAAAACAGAGCTTCGAGGGGGTCAAACCACCCACTCGCCCAAATTAGAATGAGCGGGTCCAGCCTTTCCCGCCCCCTGATGATCGCTCTGTCTCTGAAAAGGCCCCCCTGGGAAGAGGCTGCTGCTGGCCAGCAAAGAGCTGCTGTCCTCCAGACAGTGCCCTGGGGGGTGCATGTGATGGGAAGGTTCGAACACAAACGGCCACTATCAGAGAGGGAGCATCTCACGCAGCTCTGAGCTGTGCAGGGGCCATCACAGCTTGGCGTGTTCCGGAAGGACTGAGCAAACTCTGCATTCATGAGAACCCACCGCGGCCTCCATCACGCCCAGCCGCTCGGTACAAGGGGTGGGTTATCTCAGCGCTCTCTGCGCGGCACTGACTGGCAGAGATTGCTGAAGAATCAAGGGGCAGCTTCCTGTTCATGCTGCCAACGGATTGCCCAACTCCCCCTGTCACCTCGGCTCTGTCACCTCACACGGTTGGCACCCACAGCCTGGTTTCCACGCTGCAGGGCCTCCGACTTCTCCAGCCCCTTCCTGGTCAGCCTTGCTCTTTCTCTGGCACGCCCTTCCGGGGCCAGAGCAGCAGGTCTCCTGGGCTTCTCTTTGCCTTGCTCGCTTTCAGGGCGTCTGTCCTCCCCCTCTCACCATGTCCCAGCAGCTGCACCTCAGATGTCAGACGTGGACCCGCCAAAGAGCCTTGGGCTTCGAGTCCCTGGCCCATGGGGACCTGCCTGTCTCCATCTTGGTGACTTTCCTGTTGGCAGCAGGAATCCCTCCCTGGGCGTCTCTTTCACATTCTTCCAACGTGGCTCCCACTCTGTTCTTCTTTGCCTTGAGATGTGTCGGAGTGTGGCCACCATCTGTCCTCATGACCTTGCGAATTAACGCTCCAAGCTTCAGGCTGTGCATTTAGGCGCCCTCTGTTAGGTCATTTGGCTGGGGCTTGCTGGCCACACCGTGCTCATCACGTATGTGTAACATCTGAGGATTTGGGGACGAGACTCACTGAGAAGCCAGCGTATCCACCCCTCAGTCTTCAGGTCAAAAGATCTCCTTCCCACCACTCCCAGATGGTGAAATCTGCATGTTTTGAAAGACATTCAAAAGATGAGTTCCCATTACTCTTACTCACCCTTTCTCATAGGGAAAAAAAGCACTAAAGTCACAGTAATAAAACTTGTTAAACGCTGCCCAAAATGAGGAAGGAGAAACGCCCATCTCCCTTTCCCAGGCCTGCTAGGACAGTGTGGATGGAGTTTTATCGCCCTGTGTCCTCTTATACACTGGCGTCCACACTGTCCTCCCTGAGACCTGCAGAAAGAGGAGTGAGCAGGACCGGCCCATGGTCACGCTTCTCCACCTCCCACCTGGCCGGAATGCACTCTCTGCCCTAAGCAAACATGCGTGCACATGTGTGCATGCACAACACACGCAGAGAGCGAAGGGAGATTCAGGTGGAGGAGGGTATTACGTTAAGTCTGTCGTTCATTATTTTTCCAAAATTTAGTCCGACTATTATATTTTAGACATAAAAAAGAATGCTTCGTAGTAATAAAAGAAATATTCCAGCAAGATTTGGTTGCATCCTCCAAAAATCATCTTGAAACGTATTAAGCAAAATCTAATTCAATTGGAAGGAGAAATTAATAAAACCTCAACCGTGAGGGATTTTAGCAGTTCTTTCTCAGATACTTACAGATCAAGCAGGCACAAATTGTTAAGAACACAGAAGCTTTGTATAGGAAAGGGAGTTATCAGTCACCAAACCATGATAAAAATCCAACCAATAATGCGATTTCAGGTAAATCAGAAAAGGCATAGATTTTCACGCTGTGACTGTCCATGTCTTTTTTCTTATCAGCCTGCAAATCATTTACCCGTGAATAGTGTAACTGGAAAATGATTGCTACTGGGAAATAATTTAATAACCTGGAATACAAGGCACATTTATAAACCTTGCCAAAAGGTGACAATCTTATACAAACAAGAGCAAGCAGTCCTTGACTTTATTATGTAACTTTTTAAAAAAAATAACGTCAAGCTTAGGGAACAAGAAGTCCACTATTATCTCCCACAGTCTCTGCCCTAAGGCCTATTTTCGACTGGCTGGTGGCCTGGTGGCCTTGGTACCACTCAGGAGCTCTATCCAGGGCAGCGATTCTCATCTAGAATTTTGGCGGGAACTCAAACAATAAAGGACTCCAAATAACACTCTGCTACAACAGAATTCTCATGCTGTCTATCAAAGCATCACTTAACTGCCTTTCACGGCCGCGTTTAACCAGGAATTTTACTGCCCTGATTGTATACTCTCGCATGTATTGGCATCTACCTATTTCTAACTCGATTTTATCCTCAGCCTCTTAAGTTTTCCTTGATGATCAGGAAAAGAGCCACCTTGCTTCAAATGCCCTGCTTAGTTCAAAAAGCCCATGGCAAACACCACCCTAACAAAATATACCTTTTGTAACAAAAACACGTTTTAAGTATTTATCCAACTCTACTGACGCTTGTTGAAAAGAGTTCATGACACATTTGAGGTTCCACAGGCCAACTGTTAAGAACCATCCTAGAAATGTTCCTTCGTAACATCTTGCTTTAGTGTAAGTGAGTTCCTGGAAGGGAATAAAATAAGTCATTGATCTACATCATCCATTCGATAAGAAACCTAGAAAGCATCTGCTCTGTGTCAGGTCCTGGGCTGGGTATTGGGATTCGAAATGAGTTAAACAAGGTCCCACCCTTGAAGAGGTTAAGATGTGGTGGGGAAACCTATAAGCAGGTAATAATCATATGGCGTGATAAGGTAACCAAGAAGGCTCTGTGGGCACCGAGGAGGGGCCCCAGGCTGAAGAAAGCAAATCCTGAACAGCTTACACTGTTATTTTCTGGTGGTCATTAAATGTGTCCAAATAAGTGACTTAGGTGACTCAAATAAAATAGGATAAAGGGGAGAAACGTTGGCTCAATTCCTCTTTATGTTTACTTGTTGGTTGTCCATTCTCTTGTATGGAAGCCCCAGGAGGGCAGGACCTCTGTGTTCTCTGCTCAGTGCACAGAGCCTGGAACATAGTAGGTGCAATAAGTATTTATGGAATCAGTGATGAGTATTAGTGTGAGTATTCTAATCTGAGCATCAGGTCTTTCACTGGGAAAGACAGCCGAGAGAGGCTCCCCTCCACTGACAACACATATTCTGACCATGGCCAAATCTGTGATTCAAGAAAGGGAGACTGGAGTAAGCTCACTGGACACTCAGCTTCAAAGGATTAAAAGTCTGGTGAAAAGCAGCAATTGCCAGTGCCATTTGCATCCTGCCCAGCTTCAAGCATGGTGCATTGTAAGTGCTCCATAATCTTTTTATTATCAATTTCCTTAGAGCCAGGGGTTCCAAAACCTGGTCCCATGGACCTATGGACTTGACAGCCCATGGAAACCTAACATGCAAGGTGTGTGTGCATTTTTTTAGGTATCGAGTTCACAGCTTTCATGTGGTTCTCAGAAGAGTCTGAGTTTTAGAGGCTGATGTTCTCATCTAACCAGCCATTATGAGCAGAGGACCACGGTTCGGGAAGCAGACTAGTGAATGCACATTCTACAGTCGTGGTCACCCACAGGAGGATGCCAACCTGCTCTGGAAGACCAGACAACAATAACAGCAATAAGTTTGATTGTTGCAGAAATGTCGCAAAAATCAGACTGGTGAGAAACCAAGCAACACTCAGAGACTTGGAGAACTCAGGTTTATTATGCCGGTGGTCCCAGAAGAGCTAACGCTCTGAATATCTGGGCCCCGAGCTCAGATGACAATTTGCTTTTATAGGGCTTAATTGGCATGGGCCAATTGGTTAATTTGTCCTCCGGTTACAAAGTGCGAGAGTTGCTGTGGGTTGCAGGCAGTTACATTTATTGATTGGACAGAACAAGCAAAAGGGAGGATGAGTCTTTAGTTAATTTTGAGATCACCCTGCCCCACAGCCTATGCAGCAAGTATATTGTTGTAGCTGTCAGCCACTGATAGACACACAGACCACCAGAAATCAGTGAGTTATAGGGAACATACTCTTTATTCAGCCAGCTGGGTTTGCCAGGGATACGCAGACCCCAAATTAAGCAGCCTCGAAATGTGGAGGTACAGGGTTTTTAAGCCCTAAACCCCATTCTTCATTCTGTCTGAACACAAAGGTCTATTTTTCTTCTATTCACTACCTGTCGACCCGCAGGTCGGGTGTACAAGAGGGGGCACAGAAGCAGAAAGCTTATTGTTAGAATGTTATGTTCCTATGGGTGATAACCTATGTTCCCACGGACATAGCCAAGCAGTAATTTTCCAGCCGGCATAATATCTACGGAAGCAGAACAAAGAGCTGCAGCAAAATTTGACTTTTTTTTTTTTTTTTTTAAAAAGACAGATTCTCAAGATTTCACAGTGCTAGGAACTTTGATAGCCCAGTGTACACATATCTCAAAGAACCATTGTGCATCTTAATCACGGGTAAATAGATGGACATAATAGTCTCTGTTGATTCTTTTCAGGTCTAGACATTTAATTTTGTTCTGCTCAAAGGTGAAAAACCCAAGCTTCCCACCCTCTGTCAAGACTGCTTTGCCAAAGCTTGTAATTCAACTCAATTCAGCCATCACGTAAGAAGCTCTTACCATTTACAAGACAACAGGCCCCAAGCAATTGTGGAAGGGAAGGTGGCCATGAAGATGAACAAAATGGTTCATGTATCCCTCTCGGAATAAATAAGGATGCAGGATACATTTTATGTAACCAATACAGTTCTAAAAATGAGGCCTAAGTCATTGTTTTAAATGTTTTAAGGGGTCAGATAGCAGATCGATCACAGTGATCACTACTGTCATCCTCATTTAATGAGGATCAAGAACAGGGCTGGCATGGTACATGTGTGTCTCAAGACCCCACAGTAACCCCATGAGATAGGTTTTGATGAAGGATAAAATTCTTAATCTTTTTAGCAGGAAATGATATGGCCATCTCTTAATCTTTTTAGTAAACATCCTTAAGGCTTTTCTTCCCTCCTTTCCTTGGGAAAAAGGCTCTCTTCCTCAAATCCCAATCATTGCCCTGCAACTGGTAACTCAAGTCCTCAGGCGATTGATAAGGATCATGGGTCCCATTGTTAGCAGAAATGGCTTTAGGCCAGGCAGGGCCCTTAGTCTGAGAGGGGAGGGAATTTAGGCCAAAAGTCTTTTTATTCTTTAAGAATATATTAACCAAGCCTGTTTCCCTTTACTCGCTTAATAGGCAAATCAGTAATAGAAAATTAATAGGTATATGATTTAGATAACAAGTTCTGCAGTGGTTGGATCAAATCTAAGACCCACGGACCAAAGCTGCCGAGTGACTCTCTACCATGCAAGATTAGAGGAGATCAGCCCTGAGCTCCCCAAAGAGGCAGTTTATAAAGCCTAGAACCACACCCTGGCTAACATCAAACAAGCAAGCAGAATACAGAAGCAGAAGTTGGCTCTTAGCATATCTTTGAGCAGATTACCACACCCTGGTTAACATCAAACAAGCAAGCAGATTACAGAAGCAGAAGTTAGCTCACTTGAAAATTTTCCACCCTTAACAGTTTGTATCTTGCTTTCCTTGAGGATGACACTGAGGTCATCCTCATTTAGAAAGGGTCTACCCACAATTAAGCAAGCCAGAAGGCATTTTGGGGCTAAAAGTAACTCAAAGAAAAAAAGGCATTTTGGGGCTAAAAGTAACTCAAAGAAAAAAACAAGTGAGCAGAAAATTAAGTACTAGTTTCAGCCAGGATGACCTCAGTGTCTTTGCAGGAGGGGACCTGAAACCCTCTATCTAACTTTCTTGCCTGTTTTCTAAGAGCCATGAACCTCTTTATTATTATGGATATCGAGGGGCAGAAGGTCTTTTTCTGTATCTGCTTCCTGCGGAGAAAAGTCGTGGTCCCTGCCTGTTGGGAACTCATGGAGTTCTTTCCCTCTCTGCCTTAGGACATGGTCTTGGGTATTCCACCGAAATGTCTCCTCTGTCCCTAGACAAGGAAAAGAAGATATGAACTGTTAAGGGTGGAAATTTTTCAAGTGAGCCAACTTCTGCTTCTGTAATCTGCTTGCTTGTTTGATGTTAAACGGGGTGTGGTTCTAGGCTTTCTAAATTGCCTCTTTTGGGAGCTCGGGGCTGATTCTCTGACCCTGCGTGGTGGAGAGTGAGTCGCCCGGCCAGCTAATAAAGGCTCATAATTCATCTCAATTGGCTCTGTGGGTCTTAGAATCGATCGCACAACAACACCATCCTGATTGAGGCAGAAAGGGAAAGAGCTCCATGAAACCCCTGTAGGCAGGGACTACGGCCATCCTCAGCAGGAAGCAGGTATGGAAGAAGAGACCTCCCGTCCCTCAGCATCCATACCAATAATAAGGGGGTTCATGGCTCTTAGGAAAGAGGTAGGCAGGAATGTTAGAGGGTTTCTGGTCTGCCTGCGAAGACACTGAGGTCATCCTATCTTAGAAGGGGTCTGCCCTAGTCCGCCCACAAGTAAGCGAGCCAGCAGGCATTTTTTAACAAAAAAAAAAAAAAAAAAAAAAAAAAATCCCGGTAGGCAGAGATTTAGGTACCAGTTTAAGCCATTCACTCACACCTGCGCAATGAAGACCCCAACGACCTTTAACTCACCTGAGCCTCATTATACCATCATTATAATATGCATACGCCTGGAAGTTCATATATATCATTATAACAGACTGAATTCTGGGAACAAACATGCGAAGAAAACAAAATGATAAATGACTGAGTCCAGTCAATCCTACTTGTCAATCAAGGAAGCCCAGTCCTCTAAGAAAAGTGACCATCCATAGCAAAAAAGGATAAAAACCCCGAAGTCTTTGTGGCCAGGCCATTTGAGCCACTCTTCTCACTTCCGGAAGTGTAGTTTCTCATAAAACTTTTCTTTTCTACTATATTTCGGTTTCTTGCTCAATTCTTGGTTCGAGACATCAAGAACCTGGACAACGCTCTGGGAGAGGACCTCGCTCCCCGGTAACAGTTCCGTTGGCCCATTTAGAGATGGAGTAAAATCGAGAAAATTGCCCAGTGGCACAGAGCTAATTACTAAGTGGCCGAGGGAGAACTTGAACTCCATGCTCTTTGCCTCCGGACCAAAGGCTGCTTCCCGCTGGTCCGGGCTGCAAACTCTGTGCTGTGATGTAAAGTGTAAAAATGTAAAGAACTCTGGTTCATCTGTTTTGTATACTGGGTCTTCCAAGAGGCCTATTCAAAATAGCAATTCTTAAAATAGTGTTTTTCTAGGCTTGTCATGCAAAATGGCTCTGTGATCCAGGAAGAGTTAAAGTCTTCATGCTGACATTGCTTTTCAATGTCATTTTTAAGATGTCTGCTACTGTTCACTGTATCATAAGCTATCTCGTCTTCGACCACAAGGCCAGGGCTAGAGCTCCAGAAACCCAGTTCCTCAGAAGGTGCCGAAACCGGCTGATCAAACTTGTTTCCTTTGCGTGAAAATTAATATGAGAAATCGTACCCTCCTCCTGGCATCCAATGCAGGGACATCGTCCAGTGCGTCCGTCTTTACACTGCAGTAATTTCTGCACAGCTTAGACAATGCCGGGCCCTCTACGGCACAAAGATAACCTGCCAGTCACGTAGGGAGGAAGAGGCAAGAGAATTAAAAATGTTAAGCAAGCTACATCCAGAGACTGCAATCTGCTCATCAGCCCTGAAGCCAGGCCGGAAGGAGCCTTCAGAGCAAAGGCAGATTTCCGCTGGGATGGCTCACAGTCCATGCCCCACACCTGTGAAGGGCAAACAGGAACGACAGTCATTCCCTGTGGCTAAAACCGTGGGGGTCCTGAGGAGTAAAGGCTGGGAACCGCCCGCCGGCCTTTAACCCTTTCAGGCCGCTTGTTCTTCTCCTTCCTCACTGTATGCCCATACCAAAGGACACGGGAACTTAAGAATTGGCGGTGGAACTGCATTCCCCGAACACCAGGGTCCCTTTCAGTTTCTTCACTCTGTCCCTCTCACTGTCCTTCTCATTCTCTGCCTCTGAGAGGAGACCACGCTCTGTCTGTGGAGTGTGACCCCTTTTCTAACAAACTTTCCTTTTGCCTCTAACTTTGGCGTGTGCGCTGAATTCTTTCTACGCGCTCTGCCAAGGAACCCGCTTCCTCTCTTAATTGGTACAGGGCTTGGTCTCCCCTCAGCTTGTGGAAATTCGCCCTGTCTTGCATCTCCAGGAAGATTCGTTTTCATTGCTCCATTGTGTTATAAAACAACCAAATTACTGACATTTAGGCTGTCAAGTGTCTGGATTACGGGAAAACGCCTTGTCATAAGAGTGGCTTTATTATTATGAATAACTGATTCTCCAAAATTTTCCAGGCAAAGTCCACCATCCTCTGGTTTTTAAACGTCAGGCTCCTGACTATCCAAACTGTCTAGTGCTATACAGATCTGATATGACTTGTCAAACAGATGGAACGGTAAAGTTTCGTTTAGCTGGAAATGCCATAAAATGCCTGTTCTTAACTCTTAATAATTGTTATTGGGGCAATTACGAGATATCTTTTATCCAGAATATTCTTTATGTTATTGAAATCTAAAAGGAAAATAGTCACAAGAATCGATCCAACCCAGGTGTTCGGAAGGATCTAAAACTTTGTGCTAATTAAGTTCATAAAATCACTAAGATTAATATTTTGAAAAACTTTTATCTAAAAAACAAAAAAGATACAAATGTTCCCAAATCTTAGGTAAAGTCAGAAGCAAAGGGTCTAAGAGGGGTTTAAGAGTCCTAATAGGGGCTCAGGTAATTCCCACAGGGGTGATCTTTGAGCATTGCACGGTGAAGGGTTGCAGCTGATCCATCTGGCTCAGGGCCAGCCCCGCCCCTGGCAGGAAGCCCATGGGCAATGTCCTGGGGCTGACCCACACACACCCTGGTTGGGAGGGCAGTCAGTCTAGCTAATAGTTTCAGTCTTCGCTCTCCACTCCTTAGAAAGGAGGGCCAACTGGGAAAAGGTGGCTAATGTGTGCGGTCAACGAATCAAAGGCAGGAACAAGCCATTATAAGTCCTGGAGGCAGGTATGATTAGAGCGGTTTCCCAAGGCCCTCCCCATTCCAGAACCTCTCAGCCCTTGGCCTCTGCAGCCTTGACCTCATTCCTCCCTCCAGCTACCCCTCCCCTCACCCACGTCCGAGCGATCGCTGCCTCCCTCTCCCTTGCTCTTCCTCTTTCGGAATTAAACTGTTTAAATAATGTTTTATCTTCATTGCTCTTGGTTTAAAAAGCAGAGGACCCCTATCTCTAGTTTCATGCATACAAGCTTGCTATATTTATTTATGTTTTTTTTTTGTTTTATCATTTATTTTTCTTTGATGGGGACCCTTATCGCTAGCTAATTACCACTCATCACTTGTAATTAAGGTTTTGAGCTGGGACCTCTAAAAAGACAAAGATTTTAGATACAGTTTTCTCGAGGGCAGAGACTTGTTTCATCCACGTCTGCGTTACTTTCCAGACACAGTACCCTCGAAAAGACAGTGACTGCTCAAAACACAGCTACGGAATTGAGCAGTTCCAGGCTTTACAAACTTACCATCCTGACTGGGGAGGGGGCTGTAAGTGCAGGGGAAAGAAATCGCCACCCAGACTATTAGTTTCTAATTGCACCTGTCACAAATTACCACAAACCAGGAAGTTTAAAACAATAACAAATTTATTATCTTGCAGTTCTGGAAGGCAGAAGTGCAAAACGAGGCTTATGGGCTAAAATCAAGGTGTTCGCAGACTGTTAAGGGTGGAAAATTTTCAAATGGCCAACTTCTGCTTCTATAATCTGCTTGCTTATTTATTGTTAAACTGGGTGTAGTTCTAGGAGATATTCTGTGCAAAGATACGCTAATGGCCAACTTCTGCTTCTGTAAACCTGCTTGCTTGTTTGATGTGGTTTTAGGCTTTATAAGCTACCTCCTCTGGAAGCTCAGGACTGATCTCCTCTAGCCATGCTTGGTAGAGAGTCGGTCGCTGGCCGGCTAATAAAGGCTCACAATTCATCTCAATTGGCCCCGTGAGTCTTAGATTGGATTGCCCCACAAGACTTGTGTCCCTTCTAGAAACTCTAGGGGAGAATCTGTTTCCTTGCCTTTTCTAGTTTCTCGGGGCCGCCTGCACGCCTTGGCTCCCAGCCCCCTTTCTCCACCTTGGAAGTGTACCCCTCCACCCTCCGCTTCTGTGGTCAGATCTCTTTTCTCCCCTCTGACCCACCTGCCTCCCTCTTATAAAAACTTTGGGATCACACTGACCGACCCCGAGAGTCCAGAAAAATCTCCGCATCTCCAGATACTTAAAAGTTAATAAATATTTAACTTAATCCGCAAAGTCCCTTTCCCCATAAAAAGTCACATAACTCGCAGGCTTCAGGGATTAGGATGAGAGACGGGTATGCAGTCTACCTTGGCCAAGCACAGATCTGGGTACCCAGAAAAGAGGGTTGTGGGAGAGGGCACCCCTCAAACGGGAGTGGTAGAGGCTGGCTTTCTAGAAAAAAAGGCTTTCTGGCTAAGCCCTGAAGGATGAGAGAGAGGTCAAGTGGGTGGGTAAGAGCGTAACTGTTGGAGTCAGGGAAACCTGAAGCCTCAGTTTGCTTATACGTAGATTTATATAATACCGACGTCACAGGGTTATGGGAGGACTAAATATGACAACGCACGCAGGGCGCCTGGCACATGGTGAACACACCCTGTGACTAATGCGTAGGACACAGGAAGCCGGGGACTTTGGAAACATCAGAGGTGCCGGCCAGCTCGTCTCACCACAGACCACTCTCCTCGAGGCGTAAGGGACACAGCGAAAGAGAAATTGTCAGTGAAAAAGGTAGCACCCTAACAGTGGCCAGGAAAACCCCGCTGGTGCCAGGCCCCTGCCCAGAAGTTGCAGGCTCCACGTTCAGTGGTCAAGGTCTCCTGCCACATGACTTCGCTATTTCCATCCAGGATCAAAAGAGATTGGGGCTGTGGTCAAGCCAAAGGAAATGCCCTCAGCTCGCATCCGGAAACCGTTCCCATAGCAACCAGCACCACTCTGCAACTGGGCAGCGGCTGGGCTGTTCCCGGGATGCTAGCTATTGTCCTCACCCACTGCAAGGGAAATGCTCCCCGCTCCTGTTTCCTAAGACAAGGTTTCCTTTTAAAACGTTTGGTTGGGTTTGTGAGAAAAGTCAAGTCTGACGGGGCCCGGTGATGATCCCGGTGGAGGGCAGGGGACTCCACCGCAGTGCCCGGCAGCTGGTGAGTTCGGCGTTCCGTGCCAACCAGGAGGAGCGTGGGGAGCCCTCCCTCCCCACGTGCCAGATCACCAGCTCGGCGAGCACGCAAGACCACGGGAGCCAGAAAGTCACGGACAGGCATCCGGTGTCTTCCCGATGGGCTACGGAGGTGACATCGGGACATGAGGGGGAGACGGGAAAGCAGAGGAGACACCTCGCGAGGGGCTAAGAGGCCAGGTGTCCGGCGCCTGTGCACCCTCAAGGCTCAGCGTTCTCGTCGCCGGGTCTCTGATGTTGAAGAACCTGAGGCTCCCACCCCAGCTTCCTACGCCCACGGGGCTGCGCTGGTCTCACCACGTCTGACCACGCCATTCCTCTGCTCCTCCTGGCCACGGCCACGCAGCGACCTAGAAGCTTCATCGGCACATCTTTACGCAAGTTGGAGGGCAATGAAGGGAGTTTACACGAGAGAAAGAACTTCAAGTAGAAACACCTCCCTCAGCAATTCCCACCTTCGAGCATCTCCCATTGGCTTCCGGTCCTGCTCGGTCCCTCCTCATCCCTCCGCCCTGGGTTTTTCTGGGCCTGTTAATCTCTCTCTCAGGGACGCCCAGGAGAGGTCCAGATCCCTCTCGTCTTCCTCAGTAAAGCAGTTCAGCTGTCTCTCTCTTCTGCCTCCTCCTTCCAGACCAGGAGTTTTACTTGAGCTGGAGACTCCACCCTTTCAATCCCAAAGGCCTCCCAAGTCTACCCCAAACAAAGAACTGTACACGATCACATGAACGAAGCCACTTTGAAATTAAGCCGGAGAGTCTGTGCCAGAGAATCTGCCTTGCAAATCTTACAGCTCAAACCTTGAGGGGTCTGGGAGGATTAATCACCTGCTCAGAATCCCTGAAAGGAGTGAGTGACTCGCATCGGAGCCTGGGAAAGCATCTGGCGATGGTTTAGTCCGGGGGCCTGCAGGGAGGTGGGAATAGAAGAAGGCAGAAATGGCTATAAATAAACCTCCGACAACTTGCCACTTATCACCTTGGTTCCCAGCGTTTCTTGCTGGAAGAGGACCCAGCGTGACAGAGAAACAGATCCGACCTCCCCAGGCAGGGCTCTGGGCCAGAGGGCCCGTTAGCACCCAGGTTCCCCGCTCTGCTCCGGGTGGGTCTGTGGGGTCAGGAATCCACAGTGAAGGGGGTCCGCAGGCCAGGCGTGTCCCATGAACAAATACGTAGCAGTTCAAACCAGATCACAGCCCAGTGCCACGGGCGGGGGTGGTGGCACTAAGCCTTGCTAATCTTCAAAAAAAAGAGAGAGAGAGAAATGCTTAGCAAGTAAAGAGAACTATGTATGACCAGAGAAGATTAATACAGCAAGAGAGGAAACAAGCTAAAGATCGAAGGGGTGCTCCCAGTCCTAGGTGGTGCTCCCTGGGACTGGTCCTAAAAGAGTCCCAAATTTCAAAGCACAAGAAGCCAGAGGCCGCAGGATGCTTCCCACAGGACGGGTGGGACGCTGCCCATGCCCGAAGGGCTGCAGACGCTTCTCCACAGACACGTGGTTCATCCATTTCCCGGTCGCTCATTTCCCAGCTCTCCGTGGGGCGCTGCAGAGTCTGTGCGTGAGGGCCCTGCTCTCCCCCGGCTCACATTAGAGGAGAAACAAGCAATGAACAAGCCAACACGTAAACGAGGTTGGTGTGCACGTGTAAGAGAAGGGAGGGGCCTAGAAGGGACCCGGGGGAGGCAGGCGCCCGTCCACAGTCGAGGCTGAAGAACGCCTCCGCCCCCGCCTGTCCCCGGGGCTCCCGGGTTTGTCCTTTCCTGGTTTCTTCCTCCAGGCGGGCGTCC
The DNA here is from genome assembly GCF_014176215.1 of Rousettus aegyptiacus. Lineage (NCBI taxonomy): Eukaryota > Metazoa > Chordata > Mammalia > Chiroptera > Pteropodidae > Rousettus > Rousettus aegyptiacus. The sequence continues at coordinate 54,866,638 of NW_023416309.1, read as the reverse complement.
TTCCCTTTCACATCGAGTTTCCCTGACACCTCCCTGGAGTTTCGCGAGGTCAGTTCACCCCCTAGTGGACACACCTACGCCATCAGCACAGCCTTCTCTCCTAGCCCAATAATAAATACTTCACATGGAGCCATGGGGAGAGACAGCCGGAGGCCGGCTCCGCCAGGCAGGCTTGGCGGGGCGCGAGACGAGGGAGGAGACCACACAAGCCAGGCAGGTGCCCCCGGGGCGCGAGGACAATGCAAAGGAGCAAGAGGCGCCACCCAAGAGCCTAGAAGGGAGGTGACGGTGGCTCCACGGAACAGAGGCAGCTCTGGTCCTCAAACGCCTCCTGGGTCCTGTTTAGGCTCTGAGGGATTTTTGTCATGAGGACAGGCCACTGCCGCCTGCTCTGCCACAGGACAGGGGGTAGAAACGCACACGAAGGTGGCCCACCTGGTGCACCACACAGTGCCACGAGGGCCCCGGGCACGATGCCCCAAAGCCTGATTAGTCAGGAGCAGATTGTCTTGCATCAGAACACGTGTTTCTGTCGAGGAAGGGGGTATAAGGGTGGGGGGGGGGCGGGAAGTGCTGGCGGGGCAGCTGCGGAAAAGGAGGCTCAGACGCCACGCTCCCCGCGACGGCAACCGCGTTTTTCATTTTCGCCTCGCGATTAAGCCCGCAGGCTGGACCCTGGTGGGAGCGTCTCTTCCTTTAGAAAGTTCTCTAAAGAACACTCTTCCCCACCCTGTGCCCAGGACGCCTGCCTCGGATCTGCAGTCTGGGCCGGGGAGCAGGATGGGGCCGCCGCGGGAGGCCATTCTGGGGGAGGCGGGACCGCAAGCCTTTTTTCTGGGTCAGGCAGGTGCTTCCTTCGCCTTGCGGCTTGGTTGTGAGTCTCGGATCATTCAGAGTTTGTTTTTAAATTTTAACATAGACTTTGTTTTTGAGGGCGCTTTTCGTTGCATAGCAAAATTGAGCAGAAAGTCGAGTTCCCGTATACCCCTTGTCCCTCTCGAGGTACAGGCTCCCCCATTATCAACGCCTCCACCAGAGAAGTACGTGAGTCGCAGCCGATGAACCTGCACTGACGTGGCAGGGTCGCCCAGAGTCCACAATTTGCGCTGGGAGTCGCTCGTGGTGCTGCGTATGCTGCGGGTTTGGAGAGACGCCCATCATTACGATGTCACACAGAATGATTTTACTGCTCTAAAAATCATACGTGCTCGCCTAGTCATCCCTAACCCCTGGTCTGGTGGCCACTAATTTTTTTTTACCACCTCCATAGTTTGGCCTTTTCTAGAATGTCGTGTAGTCGGAACCATACAGAATGTAGCCTTTTCATATCGGCTGCTTTCCCTTCATAATATGCGTTTAAAGTTCCTCCATGTCTTTGCATGGTTTGATGAGCATTTCTTTTAATCACTGGAGGATATTTCATTGTATGAATGCATCACGGTTTATTTATCCATCACCTACCGAAGGCCGTCTTGGTTGCCACCAAGTCTTGGCGATCATGAATGAAGCTGCTGTAAACATCCGTGTGTAGGTTTTCACATGGACATGAGTTTTCTTTCCAGTTGCTTTTAAGTGCTTTTATTCGTGGTGGATTTTCAGCTTAAAGTAACTTTTACTGATGGGAAAACTGCTGCTGACCAGTGTCTCCCCTTTTCCCCACCCAAATCCGGGAGAGGAACCGCCGGGTCTCTCGACCACTAAGCCTGCAGGACGAGGTTTTGCTAACGCCACCGGAAGGATGCCCTGTGGCGGCCGAGGTGGGGACACTGGTCTGGGAGGCAGACAGGCTAATTTCATCTCTCTGCTCTGACTTTTGCCACCATGAGTCATTGAACAAAGAAAGCTGCCTCTCTGCGCTTCCGTTTCCTGCCCTAAAAAGAGAGGTGGTAACGGTGACCAAGGAGCCATTACAGTTTACTGGGATGGTGGCTCTAGAGCCTCAGTGTGGCTTGGGCACAAACCCAGTGCTGGACGAAATGTCACAGGCAGGCGTGCCTGGCCAAGATTAAAAGACACCAATCCGACAACCCCCTGGCTCAGCTGCCGTCTCGCGAAAGAACATGCCCTTGGAAGCTCCACCACTTTGTTCTACTTCCATTAACACAGAAGAGCAGCTCACACACTGTCCATCGGCTCCGTCCTTCTCAATTGCAGCCCTTCGAAGTCCGTGCAAATAATGAGGGAAAGGGAAATAACGAGGGCAGGAAACCGGAAGACAGCTTAGAGAGCTGAGCATCCTTGCTCATCCGGGCTTCCGATGAAGTTTGAGGGCCACGTGCATGAATCTCCAGCCTTCTCTTCCTAGAGATTTCTAGGATGCGTTTTTACGCTCGGTATCAGGGCAAGCAAGGCCTTCGACAACGAAGCACGTTTTTTACCTTGGGTGTCATTTCAGACTTTGTGTTCACAGACTTTTTTCCCCGTAAAGAGTCTGATCTGCTTTTTATTTTTTATAACTAAAAATGCATGTGCTAGCGTTTATTTCATTTGATCTGTCGATTCTTGGCAGGTGCAACCCCTAGGCCATTGCATTTAAAAGTTCTAAATAAAACGACTTCCTGGTGGCAGGAAGGCCCTGCTCGGTGCACGCCCCACCCACACGTCCATGGAAGCACCAGACAGCCTCCCTCTCTGGGTGGGAGCCGGCGCGGACAGCAGTGAGTCAGCCCAGCTGGGACCCAGACACGGGACTCGGATGAGGTCAGTGGCCCAGTTGGCTCCTACAGGACAAGGCCCGGCACCCTACTGAGGCCGGGGCCCTTCTGATGTGTGCTTCCAACAGGCGAGTGCTACTTGATTCCAAGAACTGGCCTCATGCTTGGCAGGCAGATTCCCTTCTGAGTGCATCCTAGGGGCTGGGGGAGGGTGCGCAGGGCTCAGAAATAAACAAATGTAACCAGCAACATTTGTTTCAAAACAGGGCTGGCCTGGAGCGAGCATCCTGGTGGCCTCTCGGAGCAGTCCTCTAACAAACCCGTTCTTGTGACAGTTCTTTAGATCTCCATGATGTCACTGCAAGAGCACTGGGCGTGACATGAAGATGGCCTTGGGAGATGGCTATGGGAGGCACTGTGGAGTGGGCGGGACCCCCACACGGGCCGGGCAGCCAGCGGGGAACAGAGGAGCTGACCCGGAGGTGAGGGACAGCAGGGCCGCGAAAGCAGAGGCGAGAGCTGCACATCCACTCCAGCCCGCCTGTCAGTCACATCATCAGAATGGCTGAGAGCGAGGTCCAGACATCGGCTCTCCGTTAATCCACCTTTGCGCTGAGGCTTACAGGCTGCTCAGCCGGGTGCTCCAGCCTCTCCCTACTACCTGATCTGCACGGACACAACACAGTGCAAACCTATTTGCCATCCTGGCACAAAGCCACCCAAATGCTGTCATACCTCTGACCTCACCTATCATCACCTTCAGGAGAGGGTGGCTTTCATAGTAACCTTGAACCTGGACTGGCTCATTCGCCCAGACAGACACCCCCTGCTGCACAGCCTCAGTGAGGCTGGCCGTGAACTCGGTGGCGTTTACGGAAATGAGCCTAGCGCCCTCACTGGCCAACTGGAAAGCCACCATCCAGGGCTCAGGGCTGTCTAACGTGACAGCCAGGCCGAGACGAGCACTGTGCAAGTCACGGTAAAAGCACATGCTCTTCCCCCCACACCAGACACCGGCATCCTTCCAAACTTTTAGACGGAGAAATGGAGCCGGAAAAGAGGAGGACCCGGTACAGAGCTCCCCGGCACGGCACCCACTCCCTGGGCCCGCAAGGCACTGGCCAAGGGACCCCTGCACATGGCGCCTCTCTCCTGGCTCGGGCATCTAGAAAAGCCTCCGGCAGGGCTGGATGGGGACAGGAACAGCCAAACGATGCGAACGTGCGGGTGGCACCCAGCCCGTGACTGGCATCGCTCGAAGTCCGGCCAAAGCCGGAAGCGGCGGGACCGGAGCCGGAGTGCAGCGAGGGGCGAGCAGGACAGCGCCGCGCAGGGGACACGGACGAGGGGCGAAGGCCGTCAAGGGGCCTGAAGGGGCCGGGAGGGGCCGCCGACGGAGAAGGCGCCGCGTCCACAGGCCCCGTGACCACCGCGTCCACAGGCCCCGTGACCGCCTTCTACGAGAGGAGAGGGACCCAGGCCGGGGCGGAGATGGCGCGACCAGGGGTTTTGGTCCTAGGACGGTATCGACAGGTCACGTGGCACCATGCCGAGGCCAGGGGCTCGGCCCTCCCCGGCTTCAGGCACCGCTCCCCACTTATCCGCTCTGTGACCTGAGCAGAATGCCTAAGTTCTGAGCTTCCACTCCTTTGCCTGTCAAGAGAAGATACATACAGCATCCACCTCAGGGCCAATCTGAGAACTGAATTAGCTAAAACATTTTTACAGGCTCAGCGTGGTGTCTGTCACAGAGCAAGCACCCAGAGATGCTAACTAGTGCGACTGTCATTAAAGAGGACAATGGCAGCTAAAAACAAAACCAGCAGCAGCTGTATTTACCGAGTGGCTCCGCGACACCCTCCCCAAGGTTAACCCTCACAACGCCAGTGCAAGGGGGGGCGGCCAGTGTACCCCATTCAGCACAGGGGGAAACCGAGGCTCAAAGACATTAGTTAACACATGTTGCTAGTAGAGTGCTTACCATGTGCAGGTATCAATTCGTCTAATGCCCACGACAGACATAAGAAGTAGGTACTGTGACTACCCCCTTTTTATAGACGGGAAACAGGCGGAGAGGTTAGTGACTGGCTCAAAGGTCACACAGCCAGGAACATGCAGACAGCGGAGTGCAACCCAGGTCTATCAAGTTCCAAAAGCTATGTGCTTTTCACGTCTGCTCTGTCTCCCTGGTTTCAGGCTAATTTATGCAAAAACCTCCATCACAGCCCAAAGCAGAAGAAACATGTCCTTAGAGGGCCTGTGAGAGCCGCAAGGATGAGTATGGGGTGCTGCGCTGAGCAGCCCCCACGGGACCCAGGGTCCCACGGGTCAGTGCAGCCATGTAGCCAAATGCAGCGTGTGCCAACAGTGGTACCGCACTGCCATTTCTGTGGCCTTGTATGTCCCCGACATGCGGGCAAAACTCTGACCCCACCCAGAAGCCTTGGACCTCCTGGAAACGTTGCTGAGTGTTTGCAGAGGATTCAGGCCAGTCTCACCAGGCTGGTTCCTCCCAGAGCGACCATCTATATAATCTCCTGAGCGCTGACAGGATGAAGAGATGGGCTCGGGCTGGGGCTGGCCTCGGACCTCAACGCCACCTAGCAAGTCCTCCCCACCTCAGCTCTGGGACCACCCAGAGGAGCAGGCCCTCGGGCAGGTCAGCAGAGGAAGAAGCCCCAAAGCCACAGGCCACTCTCTGAGTCGTCAAGGGAAGCAGCCCCGCGTCCAGAGCGACAGCACTTACCGGCTGGCTCCTGCCTGACTCAGCAAGGCCATCGGGGCGGAGAGCACAGGGACGCACCGGGGTTGCAGGTGGCTCGGCTGCCCCGTGTCAACACTGACGGGGTCTCTGCCTAATTGGATTGCTCCTACGTTTCACTTGGGCCTTCCACGGCCGCTCCTGTTCTGATTTGATCTTAGCGATTCTAGCGACTGAGAAAGGATTAAGCTCTCGGTCTGGAGACTTGCAGCTCCATCCATTTCAAGGTCCCCTTTGGACTGTTAACACTTGGAGTCCCTTTGACCCTCTGCCCTTGCCGTGACCAGCCCCCCTCTTTGGTGTGCACCCCCATGAGGACTCAGGCCATGCAAACGTCCAAGCTAAAGTTTTACAACAAGCTTTTTGGGTCCAGCTTCCCAAACTCCTGGAAATTTTCATGGAGACGGAGGTGCCTACAGCCGCCTAAGGCTTCGCCTGTCTGAGGACACTTTGAGGGGAGCCCTGCTCTACATCCCCCAGAGCTTAATGTCTGGTTCTTCAGAGCCCAGGACAACTGAAATCAGCTTCAGCCTGTGCTTTCTGGAGACCGAGGACAAGACGGTTTGAGGCTCGCAGCCTGGTCTCCTGAATCATCTCCCTTTCAGAAAGAGACCTGGTTTCTCGACTGTGCTCTGGGGAGAAAGCGGCTGGCTCCGTCCTGCTCTGCACTCACCCCTTGACACTCAGCCCCGTGCCCGGCCCAGAGCAGGGGCCCAGAAAACCTTGGTTCACTGACTGCATGATACATGAGGTGGACAGGCTCTTTTCAGTTTGAAAAGCTCCAGATGCAAATGCAACTGTCCTCGAATCCAACTTTACGAGGCCAGGGTGGCCAGGCGCAGCTGTCCATAGTGCTGGTCAACCCCACGGGATGCTTCTGAAATAACTGGCGGGACCGCAAGTCAACCCTGCGGAGCCCAGCAACCACCTCAGAGGAACTGGGACCGGCTGCTCCCCGAAAAGAAAAAGAAGCACGCCAGAAAGCAAAGTATGAAGAAGTATTTTAATAGCTCGGACGTGAAGTCACTGCGCTCCCCGTTCTGAGGAGACCCCCAAAAGAGGCGACTTTGGCTGTTCCGGAAGCCAGCGTCCACCCTCCCGTGGTCTCAGCATCTACCTCCTCTGGGTGCTGACTCGGAGGAAAGCGCGCCCACGCCCCGCGCCATTCCGGCTCCCGTGGGACCTGCCTCTCCTCTCTACGTGTTGCGTCGACTACCTCATTGGATTGGGACGACGACTTGGGTAAAGGAGACGAACGCGGACTGTCTAAGCAGGAGCAGTCCAAGCCGGCAAGAAGCTCACAGCATCGGCACGGCGCGGCGGGGCGAGTCGCTGCCTGAGGGTCTACATCGGTACATTGGTTTTGCCTGCAAACTATCAAGGAGGAGCCTGTTGGCCAGGGTGTTTCTGCTGGACGAGCGGCACGGCGGTCGAACGCCGCGGGCGTCCCGTGCCCCCGGCCCAGAGGCATCGTGCGCCGTCCCCTGGGGCGTCTCTGACGGGAATCGTGAAGTCCGGCGCGCGCCTCGGCCTACGGGTCGATTTCCTCGGGAACCACCGTGATCATGGTGTCCTCGTTGCCCCTGCGGACGACCATGTGCAGGGTGCTTTCCTTCTTAATGACGTCGCTGACGTCACTGGCGGAGACCACCGACTGCCCGTTGATGCTGATGATGACGTCATTTTCCTTGAGCCCGCCCCTGCAACACAGAGGGAAACGGAAGTGTGACGTGGCCAGCCCCGCGGCGGCGGCAGCCCCGGCCTGGAGCCGAAAAGCCCGAGCGAGCGGGGCGTGGACGGCCAACTTACGCGACTACCGACTGCATCACAGTGCCTCCTTCTATCTTTAGGCCAAACTGTCAATCATGCCCGCAGCAGAAATGCCCACCGGCACTGTGGGACGGGTGACGGACTGGCCACAGAGGAGGCGAGGATGTGCCACGTACCACCTACCAGGTCCCACGACCACGGCCAAGGCCCACTTCCTTGTAATGATCTCACAACTCAGAGAACGGTTCCCATGGGGGCGGGCGGGATGGCTCTGCTATGTGACATTTCTTCTGTGTTATTGTCGCTATAACTTTAGCTCCTACGTATAAGCTATCACGGTCCTTAATGGTCCAGCACAGAGGCCAGCTAACTTCTGTCAAGGGCCAGAGAGGAAGCATTTTGGACTTTGCAGGCCACCGTCTCCTGCCACAAGTACTCAGCCCGAAAGCCACCGAAGCTACACGTCAGCTGCCGGGTGAGGCTGTGTTCCGGTCAGTCTTCCTTTATGGATGCTCACGCTCGAATTCCACGCACTTTCCACATGTCATAAAATACTATTCTTATTTTCAATTTTTTTTCAAAGATTTTAAAATGCCAAGTCCATTCTCAGCCCACAGGTGGTACAAAAGCAGGCCACCCGCCAGGCCTGGCCCCCAGGGAAGCGTCTGCTGGCCCTGGCCTAGCGCTCTCTCTGGACACTATGTCAGTACAGGTCACGAGCCCTTACTGTTGGCCGAGCTACTTCTTTTTGTGTTGCATTGATGTTACCTGGTTACTTTTCTGCAGGTGTGGACAGGTATGGCCTGACTGATAACAGACGTGATCACAGAAGGAAGAGATGCATCCTGCAGCCTAGGACAGGACCACCGCCCAGGGTCCCGGGGACTCTGCTCCTTAAACCCCCTTTCCCCAGCCTGGCCTGTTATAGAGACCCGCGATGAGGCTGATACTGCTCTTCCCTCTGACCACCCCTGGTGACGAAGGGACTTGCGAAGACAGGAAGCTGAACCGGGTCAGAAGACATGACCGGCAGGACCGACCGAGGACATCCGACTGTCTGTCCAGGACCCTCGCAATCACCAGAGCCAACGTGAAAAGGACACGGTCCCCTCCCCTGGTCCCCCAGGAACCACAAGGGTAGTAGGAGAAGGGAAAATAATGCTAACTCACGCTTCTGCTGGGGTATCAGGAATCACTTCAATGATATACGCCCCGGAAAGCACATCCGGGAAGTCTCGGTGACGGTCCTTCAGCTCTTTGGCTTTGCTGCTCGGGAGAAAAAGCGCCTGTATTAAACTCGAGTGCCGACGGCCCTTCTTCTGCGGGCACCGGCTCCCACCTGGCTTCTCCCATCCCTGACTTAAGATGCCCCCAGGAGCTCTGATTACCTGGCTTTAAATTGCCCATCTACGAGAGTCAAAGGTTTACCAGGTAACAGTGAGGGAAGGGTTTTATCATGATAATTAATTTTACTAATTAATTAATAGTGGCTAACGCTTAAGGAGTCAGGAAGTACAGCCATTGGCCTGGTTTGGAGTCCCGGCTCCGCCACTTTCTCGCTGTGTGATCTTGGGCAGCTGCGAAACCTCTCTGTGCCTTATTTTCTCACCTGCAAAGTCGGGATAACGACGGCTCCCTACGACAGTTCTCTGTGAGGATTAGATGAGATCATCTGACGGTAGCACCAAGGCCCACTGCCTGGCACAGAGCGAGCAAGTGATAAATGGTGGCTAGTGATGACCACCACCACCCACGGACCCAAGCCTTAGCACGCTCAATCACTCGGTTCACCACACACTGAAACGCCTGCACTGGTCTCCTCGTCCTGGAGGAGAGGAAACCGAGGAGTTCAAAGGCCAAATCATCCCCCCAAATCACAAGCCAGGAAGTAGCAGAGCTGGTGAGAAGCCAGGAGGCCGGACCGCAGGGCCTGCACCTGTCTCCCAGAGTTCCAAGCAAGAACTGATACGCACTTTAGTTTGGCAAATCGGTCCATTTTCTGTATCTAACCTATGGTACTGTGTTCACAATTAATTAACAGTTAATTCATTATAACGATAATATATTAATATCCACATGAATATGTTCTGCTCCCTTCCAACTTGACGCACAACAACTTCGACCAAGCACTTAGTCACCAGGACTCGAACAACGACACCAGATTTTTTCACCAGCGTTAAAACACCAGAACGTGATGGGCCTGGCAGCCGCATGCCACAACTTCCTTGGGAAAACAAGCCCAGAGGTCACGCCTTGCCTGACCCGCGGCCCACATGCCACAGAGCTAACAGGACAGCTCGGGCTGAGGGAGGTGCCTGGGGCACTCCCGGAATGTGGGTTTCAACAGAGCAAGTGGTGAAAGGAAGGCCTGAGGCAGAGTGACCAACACCCACCCCTGCTGTTCAGGCCTGCCTTCAGAGAGGAGGGCGGAATCTTCTAGAAGGAAGGACCAGCTCAGAACACACGAACGAAGTGGAAGCTAAAGCGAGAGGCCAAGGGTAATAACCAAACCACCCGTCCTCTTTCCTAATGTTACTTCGTCTTAACCAGAAACCAAGACATCGTAAGGCAGTGTGAGGTCTCGCCTTCTGGAGTGCCGCTGAGCGCCTTCTCAGGTTCAGGTTTACTCAGATTTAAGACACAAACACAAACGGCCGGTTACCCACCTGGATGTGAGTGACATCATTCGGATGCCAATGTACTTCTTCTTGGTGACGGCTTTGCCTGGTGTGACAGAAAAAGGACAAGAGGTCAGCCCAGTTGGCGGCTACGCTGGAGACACCAGATCCAATGCCCAGACGTGCAGTGTGAAGTCAGGGCCCTGGGGGCAGATACTGAGGTCGCAGTTCAAGCCTTGGCTGGGACCAGTATCTGCCGTGAGGCCTTGGAAAGCCCTGTCATTTCAGTTAATGGCCAAAAGCTAAGAGCGATCCTTGGTTCCTCTTTGCCTCCTCCGGACACGTGACACCGGACACGTGACACCGTTGCCATCGTTTCTGCGCTTTCTCCGCCTGCTTTCGCTGCCCTGGGAGGCGAGCCTCTTAACTAGTCTCTCAACTTCCGCCCTCCAGCAGACTCTCCTCCCTAACCTGAAAGTGACCTTCCAAAGATACCAAGCAGATCATGAACTTCTACCTTCTCCACGCAATTAAAAACATGCCCCAGCCCCTCACCAAGCCTGCCGTGACCCTGGCCGCGACTGCCTTCTGCATCTGCACATTTACTGCATCCGGTCCCATGGCCCACCTATGGGTCCTGCGCCCCCTTTGACAGGCCCACGGCGGAGGCCTGGAACCCACGGCTCCTCCGTCAGAACGCGCCCCCTCCACATGGCCGCCGGCTCCCTCTCCCTTACGTCTCAGCTTGGGAGGCGTTTCCTGGCCACATCGTCTCCACTGGCCGCCCCTCTTCTCATGCCCTGGCCTACCACCCCGCTTCATGTTCTGGGAGGCACTTAATTGCTCTATGAAATTACCTATTTGTTTGTTTACTGTTAGCCTCCCCCGACCCCTGAGTAGAATGTCAACATCACACCTGAAAGGGAAACCCCGCCTGACCCCGAGCGGGCAGGTCCGTAGTCATTTGTGGAATAAACGATCTCTCTGAATCTCAGTGTTCCCATCTGTAAAGTGGGACTAATAATCCCCACCTGCCGGGGCGAAGGAATTCAATGACAAGAATGAACGACTAAGTGAAATGATGCAAACAAATCCCCTAAGGCCGTGCCCGGCACATGACGAACTGTGTGCAACGTTCACGACCGCAGGTCAAACACGGCCGAACATCGCGACGTAACACCGGGGACTTAATAACTGCATTCCTCTCGCTTCTGCACAGGAAAGTTTGGGTGGACGGGTCTCCAGGTATGTCGCTTTTCCTGCCCCAAGTCCCCGAGGGGCAGCCAAGCCTCACGCTCCCGCTGGCTGCCTGAATCTCTCTTTACCTTTGGCCTGGCGGTCATGGGACTCGGTTAGGAACTTTTTGATCTTATCAGACGGGATCGCAAAGGAGATTCCAGCTGTCACTTTCAGAGTGTTTATCCCAATTACTTCACCGTCCTGTAAAGCAAGACGGAAATGGCTTCGTGAACACGGGAGGGTTTACGTGTAGACGCACAGCTAGGGACTGGAGCATCCATACGAAAGCTGTCACTGAGTGGGGTCAGGGGAGCGGGTAGGAGGGGCTCGGGGTCGCCGGGGGAAGTGTCTGTCATGCGGGCATCGTTAAGTCATGCTCGGCAAGGGGAGAACGAACCGGCACACTGTAGGCTCGTCCTCGAGGGTCGCTGTGCTATAAAAAACAACCTCAGATGGAAAGTTTCTAGCTGCACATTTGCTCTTTTTTCATGGGAATATGTTTCCCAAACCTCTGCGTCCTTTGGGGGGCTGTCCACACCCTCCTGCTTCTCCCATGTCCAATGATCCTAAGATTCTTCTGCGGATCGTGGGAGAAGCCACCTCGGTACTTAAGGCTGCTGGCTTCATTCCCAGGAAAATGAAGCCCCGTCTTGGACAGCAGCCCTGGGGAGCTGCAGGGGGCTTGTGGGTGAGCACGCTCAGACTTCTGCTTGTCTGGAACTAGCTTTTCATGCAGGAAGCCAGTTTACGGGTTGTGCTTCAAGATAAATTCACAGTTCAGTGCACGCTACACAGTAGGAAATGACCCTGAAATAACAGGATCACCTCACGCCATTTGACCATTATTCCGGATACCATTATTAAACGATTCGGTCAACTCAGGCTTAAAAGGGAAAATGGCCACGAGAGTATAAATCATCCCTGCCACACTTTCCACAGTATTGAGAATTCAGTCCCCAACTCCAAGGAGCCAGCCAGGAGGCACTGCCCTCCTGACCCTTGCTAAAGATGGCCTCAATTTCATGCCCTTTTAGATGAGAATTGGACTGGCTGTCCCCTGATCTGTACCCTTGCTCCCACTGTCTGAGTCTCAGCCTTCCCTTTTTATGCTTACGTATTTAAGAACAGGCTCACTCCTCATTCCAGCCAGGTCTTAAGCGAGGGCTCCTGGCCAAGACAAAGACTGTGGACAAGCCGAGCCAGCTCCTCCAGCAACCTGGAGACTTCACATGAAGGACCGTGCCTTTCTGCTACAGGCCAGAACTGCTGACGCCTTCAAAGCGAAGGCCTGTCCTTTAGCTACGCTGCGCTGGACCTGAGCTCCCCTGCATTTACTTATAACTTTGAAACACAAGCGTGTCCACTGGCATGACATCGCCCACCCTCGACCCCAGTATACTTTACCCTTTCCAGATACAGTACATTCACGGATTTCACTTTAAAAGAATCAGATAATGTGCTCGGCAAGTTCACAGATTTTAAAAAGGCCTTACCAGGTTTACTAATGGGCCTCCCGAATTTCCATACTGAAACGAAGCAAAAATAAAAAGGTTATGAGTTTACGTCCTTATCCAATCTACTTCCCCGCCTGGCAGTTTCTTTCCTGAAATTTATTCCTGTCGATCTAATATTTTGCTATTAAAAAAAAAGGGACCTTAATCATTTCCAGAAAGTTTTAGATGTGCCATAAATGGGAAATTCTTTTTGCTCCAAAGCCCAGAGGCCAACTACGAACTCTCTAAAACCCCCAACACGACGCTCTCTTGGCAGCGGGCTGGCTGCCCACCTGCTGTGCTGTCGCAGTATTATTTCCACCTGCACAGCCCCGGGTCTGTGCCCTGCCTGCCGGGGCTGGAAATCCACACCTTGCGTCCTATTTCCATTACTTCACGCAGATCACAAGGAAGCTTGGGAATAAAACCTACTGGAGGCAGCGAGTTCACAAAACGCATCACGTTTCCAGTTTCCCAGACAGATGGGGTCGGAGCAGGGACGTTGCTTTTTAGAAACGTCAATGGGGGAACCACGGAAGTAGAAAAATGTGATGTAAAGAAGACTCCGTTTATGGGACAGTGCGGAGCAACCCGCGGCCTCCGCAGAGATCCCAGCGTGGGGGCGGTGCTCAGGCTGCCCCGAGGCAGAGCCACGCCCCCTGGGGGCTGCAGGGCCTGTTGGGGTGAGTGACCCTCCTGCCACAAAGCCGCAGCAGCAGCTGCACTGAGGGTCCCTGCCCCTGGGGGCCGGACAGGGGACATCCGCAGAGCTGCGGACCTTGGTAAAGCTGAAGTCCCCTTCACGGCAGTCCCTGAGAGGCTAATGGGGGGCGGGAGACCAGCGCATGTGGCCCCATCAGCTTTGGGGCGTCTCAGAGAACTCCCTGGACGGCGCCCGCAGGTCCTGACCCCACCCCTAGCTGCAGAGCCCGACCCCCTGAAAACCCGCCCGGCCCCGGCGGGTGGCTCACGTTGATGATGGCGTCGGTCTGGATGTAGTCCATGTCGGAGTTCCGCAGCCCCAGCTCCTTGCCGCCGCGCTGCGTGGTGCTCACGATCCCGGTGGTGACCGTGTTCTGGAGGGAAAACGGGCTTCCGATGGCGACCACGAACTCCCCAGGCCGCAGCTCCGAGGAGCGGCCGAGCAGCAGCACGGGCAGCTCTCCCTGCAAGCACAAGGTCGGCGATGCTGTGCGGGGTGAGGGGGCCAGGACGGGTGCGCGCCCACGCGCCCCGGGCCGCCTCGCGAGGCCGGCCGCTCAGCACCGGGCCGTGCGGAACCACGGCCAGGCCTGCGCCCCCGCTGGTGCGGCCCGCGCCTCCCTTCCTGCCCACGCAGTCAGCACTTGGTCGTGAGCTGTTGCGAGCATTGAAGCCGCACACCACGCCTGGGAAGGTCGCTGGAGGCTACCCCAGGGCTCCTCCGCACACCGTGAAGCTATCCGCACAGACACGCTCTGAAACCTTGCGATCAGGAGACCGAGGGAAATGAATTTTGGATTTGGAGCAAGGCCACCTGGGGTGGTCTTAGAGGGTGAAGCCCCAGGGAGGATCCTGAGGCCACGGACGCCTGGGGCCAGGCGGAGGGTGCAGCTGCCCCACTTATCACGGGGCACTGCGGGCCACAACCCCTCCGACTCAGTTTGCTGCATCGCTGGGCCGAGTTCATGGCTATTCTGGTGAGAGGCAGGGATGGGCTTTGGACAGCAAGGCTTCCTAGGACTCCCAGACGCCAAGACCCAAGAGGTGGGCTCTCTCCCCTTCTGAAAAGGTCCTGCACCAACCACTTCTGCTCCCGGCCCGGCAGGCTGATTAACCCAGCAAGCCTGATCCCAGACACGGGCAGAGCTAGGGCCCCAAACAACTCTCAGAACCAAAACAGGACAAAATAAAGCCAGCTTGAGTCACCAGGGTGAGGAGAGCCCGGCTTCCTACTGGGAAGGCCTTAGGCCCTCCCTCTCCCTTCCCGGCCAGAACCAAGGAGTTCCTTTTGTCTTTGTTCCGAGTCAAAACACACACACACACACACACACACACACACACACACACACACACACAAAACAAAACAAAAAAACAGAAAACCAGCAGCTGCCCCAAACCTGCAGACCAGGCCCAGAAGGCAAAGACCAGCCCAGACCTTGAGCTAATTTTAATTCAAAAGTCCTCATGTTTGTCCACCTTACAAGGTGGGGCGAGGAGGGTGGGGTGGGTAGAGGCCGGTGGTGACTTTAGCCTCTCCTCTGCCGGGGGTGGAGCAGACACAGGCTGACGAGGTACGGTGGCCACGGGGCCCATTTAACAGAGGACGAAAGTGAGGCTCCGAGCCACCGGGTAACTCGAGAGAGAACAGGGGTTTCAACCTGGGGTGCGACCCCAGACCCAGACTCTCTCATCCATCACACGGCACCCGCAAAGGCCCCACGCCGGTAACGAAGGTGCTGCTCAGGAAGACGGTAGGCCGGAATGTTCACAGAGGAAGAAAGGATCTAAGACCCCAGACCCGCCTTGAGAGACACACGTGGGCAGAAATGCCCCGCAGACCACAGACACTGAGAGGCCCCTGGGCCAGGCTGCCTGATGAGATCCTGAGCTGGTAACGCACTTCCTCACCTGGAAAATGGGGGTCACGTGCCTATCTCATCGCTTAGCTGTGAGAGTTAAGAGACCTGAGATCTGAGCACCTGCTCGTGTCAGGCAGCACGTTAAGTGGGTCACGTGACCTCGCGGAAGCGTTGGTTATTGTTATTAGCGTTGGGGTCTGTGCAGACCCAGTGGGGGCACCCCGCCGACTAACCTCCCCAAGCTAGCCCATGTCGCCCAGCCGCCCCCTCCCCCACCCCACCCCAGGTGAAGGCTGGCAGCCGGGTCTGCCCAGACCGTGAGGTCACCCGAGGTCAGAGTGCACGGAGCTGCCCTGGTGGGGGCAGGCCCGCAGCCCTGCGCTCCGGAGCCCATCGGCGTCCAGGCACAGCAGTGAGCTCAGTGCGGCCTGTTTACCCTGGGCCGGCGCCAGCCGCCCCTGCCAGGAATGACTTCATCCGACAGTCGCAGCGCGGCAAGTGGGCAGGCGGGACTCAGGGCCGGTGATGGGGGAGGCCCGCTGGGGACACCACCATTCCTTCAGGGCCTGGGAACAGCCGTCAGGGCTGGGCGTGGAGGGTGGGCAGGGGACACAGCAGCGAAGGCCCCCGGGCCGGGTCCGCCTGGCTGCCCAAGGTAACAGCTGCTTTTCACCAACTTCAAGGCCAAAGATCAAGTTCAACTACAGAAAGGTGGGCCCAGCCCACATCAGCTCAGCCACAGGCCAGGCAGCCATCAGAAACTTGGTGGCAAGACTGCACTGTGCATGTGCTCACCCCAACCCCTGCAGCTCCACGTCTGTGCCCGGGGCGGGAAGCCAGACCCAGGCTCCAGGTCTGGGGGGGGGGGCGGGGGTGTGGGGGATTGAAAGGCAGAGGGGCCGAACACCACGCTCTCTTCCAGGCCCTGCATGCTGCTCGGACATACTGGCTGCGAAGGGCCAGGCCTCCAGGGGACACCGGAGAACCCCCTGGACAAGCGTGGCTCCTGTGCAACGAAGTCGTCCACAGTCGGGCGATCACGCGGGCTCGAACAGTGGACGTCGGCAACACGGCCCAGAGTCTCCCCCAAACCAGTCCTCACTAAACAGAGAGGAGGACGTGCACGTCACAAGTGCCATCTAGTCCAAGCTGCACTGGTCTCACCTTAGGGAAGCTTTTACTCGGCCTGTGTCGGGGTCGGGGTTGTAGCGTGAGACCTGAATCCATGGGAAGGGGGTGAACCTCTTTCCTCACAGATGACAAGGTGCTTCCACGAGCAGCTTGGGAGTTAGAGCACATTCCTCCCCACCTTACAGATCTGGGGACTGAGGCTCAGAGGCGGAGTGACTTGTCACAGTGAATGAGCAGCCCAGCTGGACAAGAAACAAAAAACGAGCGTCTCGGCTTTCGGACGTGCCCCCTGCCCCCCGCCCCCTCCAGGACGTTTAACACGACATTCTAACTGTAGGCAGAAATCTTTGCAAGGGAGTGACGGAGACACAGCTAGGGGCTCAGCCAGGTTTATGCCTCTCCATGAAGTCAACACGCCCTTTGGGGGCCATTTCGGGGGAGCCGAGTGACTCCACGAGCATCAGACTCCCCTGTCTGCTCCAGACCCAAGTGGGACTCATCGTCGGCCTCCATCCTCACCTCCGGCCCGTCTGCTCACGCGGCTATATGTCTGCTGGCCAAATTCCTACTCGGTAATTGAGCATTTTATTCCCTAGCTGTCTAGACACACGCGCCACAGGGGGCTTTGGGGGAGATGAAATGCAGATACTGTTGGAAGCGCCAAGCCAGGCCTGGCCTTGCCCTGCAGGTCTGAAACCCCGCTGCTCACACCTGCAGGCCGGTTCCCCACGCCCACATCAAAGCCCTCTCATCTGCAGACTCGGTCTGATGCCCTCCGAGGCTGAGGCTGGGGCCGTCTCGGAGACGCCGGCCCTTCTCCTAGCAGCCACTTCCCACATCTCGCCACCTCGCTGGGGCCTCGCAGCAGCCTACGAGGTAAAGGCCGAGAGCCCCCTCCACTCAGTAGACGAGAAGAGCGGGGGAGAAGGAAGAATGGGGCGCGCGGCCCTGCCGGCGAGTGGGGGTGTGCACCAAACAGGGAGCCCTCGGGCCCCTCTCAGAGGGCCCGGCCTACGTGGAGGGACATCCCGAAGGGAGCCCATCACACTGCCAGTTCTCGAGGTCACGCTCACGCTCATGAGAGCAGGGTGCCTGGGAGGCCTGGAGGAAAGGGGGTTGTCTAGGTAGAAACGCACATCCGCCGGCAGTCTGCACGCGCTCGCTAGTGCTAAAAAATGACATCCTCACGACAGAGGTGATGAGAGTGACTTTAAGAAAACGCAAGTCCCCCTAACACTGGAGTTGTCAGCCCACTGCCCCCCAGGTCAATGGAGAAACAGCCCGGGGAGGGGGTCAAGAGTCTGGGTGTGGACACCCGCCTTATCACGCCCATGTTAAATGACTAAACACAAGCCATAGGCAGGATACTAATTGTGTGGTCGATTTAACGAGACAACTTGGAAGACGTTGCTGCAAAATATGATTAAAGAAGGCGCTCGCTATTCATCTAGGTGACAGCGAACAGGCCAGCGGCAGGCCCGGAGGCACCGCCCCCACGGACACCGCCGACGGGAAGGAGCCTTCTGCATGGGCGTCCACTGAGCATCTCTCCATGCCCGGCACAATAACGCAAAGGAGCCACGCCACCCAGCCGTGCCCGCCAGGCTCACTGCCTGGGGGGTAGAGAGCCACTCAAGCCGCCAGGACACACAGCGGTAAAAACAAGTCCAAGTGGCCAGCTCGGCCCGGCATCTCCCACAGGGGCTAAATACAGAATGGCACCAAAAATGATCCAGGTGCATCAGTTAGGCTGTTTTCAGCTGCAAGTAACGGAAGATCCGACTCAAAATGGAATAGGGACCCGACGGTTCAAGGGCAGGGTGGTGCCAGGGCTGACCCCGTCAAAGGCTCGAGGATGACATAAGAGGAAGCCCCTCCCTCCCTTCTGTCTGATCAAGTTCAGCTTGCTCTCATGGTCAAAACACACTGCCACGCAAGGCCTCCCATAAAGACAGCGCCCGGCGGAAGTAAAGATCTCTCCACCAGCGTCTTCGCACGAGAGCAGAGAACCAGAAGGGCCCAGCACATTCCTCCTCGTGGGTCATCGGCCAGCATCCAGGTGTCAGGCTGCCCTCAGCCACCCCCTGGCGAGGGGAAGGTGGCCCCATGGCTGCCTTTGCCCCCTCGGTACCTGCCTGTGCTAGGAATGGCACAGCTCGGGGTAGATGCAAAGCAAACCCAGGGCTCTGCCGGCAGAGAGAGTAAGCTGCGGGGAAGGCGATCCCGAGTCCACCGAAGCTTGGGGGAAAGGGCTCATTTTAGAGTGGAGATCCTAACACATAATGATGTTTGGAAAGGGCTCTAGGAAGTGTTTGCTCTTTCCTGCGGATGTTTTGGGGGCTGGGGTGGGGCAAGAGGAGACGTCTGCTTCAAAGGAAAGCAGTGGTCTCAAAACTTGCATGGTAGCCAGGGTAAGACACAGGTGGTCTGAGCAGAACCAGAGGGAAACCCAGCCCTCAAACACATACCCTGTGTGCCTGGGGCTCTGCCACTCCCTCAGCCTTCACAACCGGCCACTCTGTGGGACAGATGGGACAGGCATCGTCTCCGCTCCACTCACCAGGGGACTAAGGGTCCCACGGCTAGGTGGTGGCATTCCCAGATCTCGAATACTCCACGCCTCCATCCCGGGTGTTCGTATCACCAACCCACACTGGCCACTGCCCAGATGGTCAGAGCACATGGCCCGCTGGCTGGCGAGAAAGACCTGCTCTGTGCCTAGATCATTCTACAGGGGCAGGTGACAGGAGCAGAAATGACACAAAACAGAGCCATAGGGGAGCTGAAGAAAAATCAGAGGCCAGCCAGAGGAAGCCGACCACGCGTCCCCAAGCCCATGCTGTTTTTCTGACGGCGGGCGCCTGAATTATCCCCAGACAAGCCGGGCCGGGGCGTGGAGGCAGGCCCGCACGCCCCCACCTGCTTCACGGGCCTCACCTGTGTCCTGGGCCCCTGCGGACGGTGAATCACAATTGCTGGGGTCCTCCAGAGAGACCGGCTGGGCCTGAGCTGAGTAATGTCCCCAGGCCCATGGCTTGCTTCCGGCTTACTCTCTATCACCAGCCCAGGGTGGTGCAGAGTACAGACTTAGAAAACATGCGCCCACCATACGGACACACACTCGCACTCACAAAGTGCCACCTCGCCCTCCTCGCATCCTAAGAGCACGCTGTCCCAGGAAGTGAGAGATGTGAATTTGGTCTGGGTCCTGCATTAACTCACTCCGTGACCTTGGGCCACTTGGACTTCTCTGGTCTCAGTTATCTCATTTCTAAGATAAGAAAGTTGAGCCTGGTGATGTCTAAGGTCATCCCAGCTCTGATAATTAAGGTTCTTTCCGAAAGACCTGGTTGATTTCCAAAACAAAACAAAACAAAACAAAACAAAAACAAAAACACCTATTAGCAGACAGTGGTTAAATTGGTCTGATTAAAACAGACACTAGAGCCCTGAGTAAATCAATTTCTCTTCATACATCTCCCTAGTGGGGTCAGGCAACTCCCACGAACCCCTACAGCCCTGAGAGGGGACGAGATGCCTGGAACTCTCTGGATGCTGGCTCAGCTGGCAATCCTCTAGAGGGGACCCGAAAGCAATGACCCCTCCATATCTGAGCTTCGGGCCATGTCAGGTTTCGCCTAATGGCCCCTGGTGCTCATTTCATCGCGGCCTCATTCTCCGAAGCTTGGAGCAAAGGGCAGTAAAACGAACCAGCGAAAGCGAAGGAAACACCGGCGGCTTTTTTTTTTTAACCTCCCCAGGCAAGTCAACTGCTTCTTTCTCTTGCTTCAAAAGCATAAAGTGCTCCTGTTACAAAAATATTTTTGTTGCTGAATCTGCAGAAGCCAGTGCACCCGCCAGCTGCCCGGCACACTTGTTCGCAAGGGGCCAGATCGTCCAGACGGGCCCTGTGTGCTGAGGTTTGCTTCAAAGGCTAATACTGCAACGACTGGCTGTGACTCAACTGAGTGATTCAATCTGCTTTCTGGAAACGGTTACGCTAACCTTTCATTTTCTTCAAAAAACATGCAACGGGGAAAGAAGCACGGCCCCCCTACCCACAGGAGGCCATGGAACTCGCACGTCTGCTGGGGAAAAGCAAACTAGGCCACAGAGGGCTTGAGGGGGGTGTCAGCATCTAAGACTTGCCCGAGGGACGGTGACATCTATAGGGCCTGGTACGGGGGGAAGGGAGCCCACGAGGCCTGGAAAGGTGAGCAGATCAGTGGGCTGCGGACCCAGGTGAAGCAGGGACCCGCTGGGGCGGAGCTGCTGGGGGCAGGACCAGCTGCATGACTGGCGGGGCTCAGGGCAGGACAGGAACGCGATTCGCTCGCTGGCTCACAAAGCGCTTACAGAGCGCCACGGGCTCTAATATAAAGCTTAGTCTTTTCTTCTACATTCTCTTCCTCTCAACCTATCCTACCTTTTTTTTATTTGCTATTTGGTGTCCCTGGTGCACAAAGATATTCATGGGCTGGGTGCAGACCTGGGGACCCCAGGACTCAGTGCTCAGCCCCCCTAGCTACTGGACAGAGCTAGGCATTGAGCCTGGGACATGGAAGACGAGCCAGGCACCTCTCCATCCCACAGGCCCAGTGCCCCAACCCACAGAGGATGAGCAACCCCAAGGGCATTGCAACTTCTTCCTCACCAGGATGCACTAGGTCCCTGGATGGGGTGGAGAGGCTTGGCCCCTCTTAGTCACCGTCACATCACCCACTGCCCCCAGATGCCGTGGGGTGTGCATGCCTACACCTCACCCTCTCTTCCTGGGGGAAGGAGCATGGCAGTGATTATTGCTCGAGGCCAGGGGTCCAGGGGACAAGGGAGCTGGGAGGCCGAGAACCCATCCTGGGGAGGCGGGAAGGAACAGAGCGTGGACCGAGGCTTTGATCCCCAGCGCACACTCCATTGTCTCATAAGACTTCACCTACAAAATACCACTTCAAAGATAAAATTAAGGTGATGACCTGAGAGCATTAACCCCCCAAACAAGGAACCCTTCTGAGCATAGGGCCCATGAGTACACAGGTCACGCGCCCATAAAGCAGCCCTCCTGGGGGGTAGGGGGTGGGCCAACAGTGAGGTTCTTGGGATTCAGATTAGAGAGGGTGGAGGTCATCAGTGATGACAAGGTCATGGGTACAACCAAGGAAGGGTGGCTGCATGGAGCAGGTGAACGGTGGGCACTACTCCAAGGGGCCAGGGCAGGAAGGAGTGAGGTCACCAACGCATGCAAGCCCCAGAAGAGCAGGGTGATCCAGTTGCCACCATCCACTTCCCCGACTGACACATGAACATTATTGAATGGCGGGGTGGGGTGGGGTTGGGGGGGGACAGGTGGGACAAATGAGAAGGTGGAGGGGTGGGAGGGGTTCAGGTGGGAGAGCTAAGGGAAGTGGGGTGATAGAGGGAAAAAGAAAAAGAACAGAGGATGGTCATAGAAAAATGGAGAGAGAGAGAGAAAGAGCAAGTAAAAAATGGAACAAGCTTCCCCTCACTCTCTATGGACACCGCCATAATATTTAGTCTCCTTTAAGCTATGGCAAGACATGCTGGCATTTCCCTTTCTCTCGTTGTCTAAGCCACAAAATGTCAACGGCTGTACACAGGCACCCAGCGGCCAGTGAGCGTCCACCTTCTGCAGCCTCCAGAGGAGGACAAACGTTGTCCCTGTCAAGTGTAGCCCTTGCCTTCTCTGTTTGTCAGCCCCTTTGATCCCCAGCCTTTATCCACTGACTCCATTTTGGCCAACGCTGCTACCACAGTGTTTGGCCAACAAATATTTATAAATCGATGAATGTGACATGAATAAATGAAAGGACGAACAAACCAGGTGCTAAAAGATCCACTGAGATCTTAAAAGTGGGGCTGGCCCAGTGACTGGAGGGAACCCAGGCATTTCGGTCTGGGTAACTTACGACACCGCCTGGCTGTCAGCCGTCTACACGGCTACCGGCTCAGGATTCGGGGAAGCAAAGAGAACAGCTTACGTCCGCCAGCTGCCCAAGGGGAAAGGCTGTGGTCCCACTCTTTCGGGCGGGCTCTGCGCTCAGCACGCATTGTCTGTTGGACTAAACTGAAGGCAAACTGGCTCCTTGCCATCTGCCCCTGACCACTCAGAGCGTGTGCCCTTGGCAAAGACATTGCCCAGGATGGAGCGTTCCTTTCAAATGTATTTTTAAAAATTTAAAAGATATTTCATCTCCCCTGGGTAAAAATGATTTGAGATGGTTAATGACACAGGACATATTATAAGAAGTGAATTAATTAATGTATATTCATGACATAAAACGAGGACATAGAGACCATTCTAACCACAGGACCGATGGTTTCTATGAGCTGCCTGGTAGCCACAGCAAAGACGGAAACACCATGAGTCATGTGTTCTCGTTATCAAATTCAAGTGCCTTAATTAACGAAAGTGACTTGCCAATTAGCACTCTTATTGGAACGAGCAGCCCTCATGTCATCAGAATGTCTTACTTCTCCCTTGCCATTGACTGTGGTCTTGACGGTTTTAAGAAACCAGTTCTGAGGATCCAGACCTACACTGCCATGAATGAGAGGCAACCGGTCCATTACGACCCTTTGCACTGTCAGACGCTCAGGAGACTGACTGCATAAGAAACTGGAGATTTCCAGAGGATGACCTGGAATCCTGAAGATCCAATAAGGCATGTAGACAACATGTGGAGGGACCCGCTAACCAGGAATGTTGGCTTGTGTTCTAGAGAGCTCTAATGAACTCACTGGAAAGTAAGTTTGCTCTGGGTCCAAGGTCCAGGTCCTCCGGGCTGGGCAGAAAAGAACTAAGTAACTCAAGCCCCTGTACTCTTCCCCGTTCCTGGCTCTATCCATCCTCCCCATTTCAGCTTGATGCTACTTCCGCAGTAAGCTTTCCTGCCTACCCTGCCTACAGAGGACTCCCCACCCCCCTCCCGCACCTTCTACCTCCTCTCTGCTTGTTCCGTCTTTGTACTTATCACCGTGTTTATTCTGGGTGACCTATTTCCCACACTAGACTGTAATTTATGGCTTTCACCCATTGCCGATACATCCTCAGCACTTAGCACAGTGTTTGGCCAAGACAGATGCTCAATTATGATGCTGATAAACTCTGTGAATAAATACGGGATAAATGAAAGAATGAGAAAACCAGGCTTTAAAAGGTCATTAGGATTTAAAATTGGGTAACAGTTTGAAAAATATCTTGGAATTCACGTAAGCTCCTCTCCACTGATAGCACGGAGAAACGGGCAAAAATAAGACTTCTCTGCTCGATCTGGCCAAACCAAAGCAGTAGCAGCAGCAAAGCAGCACGATCCGCCCCCAAGAGGAAGAGCAAATGACATGAGCCTCTCTGTCCCTGCCCCTTTTGTCACCCAGGGCTTCACCTTTCACCTCACTTGGGTCTTATGAGCATATTTGGCTTCCGGCACATTCATCATGTCACACCAGGGCTGGCAAACTCCTCCTGTGAAAGGCCAAAAAGTAAATACGGGCCATATGGTCTCCATTCTACCTATGCAGTTCTGCTGCGATAGGGTGAAAACAGCCTCAGACTCTACAGAGAGGAATGGGCAAGGCTGTGTTTCAATAAAACTTTATTTATAAAAACAGACAGAGGGCTGGATTGGGGCTGCAGACTGCACGTGGCCAACCCTGGACTCTAATACACTATTAACACACTCACTACGCTGTCAAAGGGAACTGAGGTACCTCCCCACTCAGGGAAGAGGACGGAAGACATTCCCAGTGGGCCACCTACAAGTTCAGTCCTAACAACCCAGGACCTGCATTGCCTGGACCATAAATAATAAAGTCTTGATCCAATTCCCTGAGGACAGTGCCAACGTGAAAAAAGGCATTACCATATTAAGAGAAAAACACAGCCAAAGAATTTCCTTCAATCAACTAAGTTCTTGAAACGGGGCCAGAGAACACACAAGGGCTCTGGCTTGGAGAGTTTGGGGAGCTGAGACATTTTCACATTCCAAAAGGAGCTGCAATCAGAACAGCCCCCATCGGCCCCCGGACGACGGCTGGCACAGAGGACAGGGCCGACCTCCGTGCCACCATCTGGGTTTACACTGCCTAATGAAATATTGATCCTCAACCCCCTAAAAATGGTAACAAATCAATACAGTAATGGAAACCCGGGAGCGTCAACGGAGGCTGTGGCTTCTTTGTGGCTTCTTCAGTAAACTTACCAGCAGCCTTCTGAGGTCAGGGAGACAAAGAAAGGAGACCACAAAAAGACTGGAAGAGAGGGGGTGGGGGGGGGGGGTGGAGGAATCCAAAATGGAAAAACACAGAAACTGAAGAAGAGGGTAACTAGGCAGAGCGAGCCACATTCCAGGGTGAGCGGCAGACTGGAGATGGGGCGCCATCCCCATGCAGGCTCGGTGTTATCTGATTCACTTTTGGACAAGCTCGTTTGGCTGAGTCAGCGCCTTCTGCCGCTCAGGTTGCCTGAGGAGAACTGGCTGGCTGAGTCACGCCTAACCCAGGCCACACCCGCCCTCACCATGGTGCCATGGTCGCCCCCTCCCCCCCCCCCCCCAACGCGGAGGACTCAGGGTAGATTCACCACTCGCAGGACCAGATTCTGAGACAGGCCTGGAGGAGCCCAGAGTCTGCTCGTCCTCTGGGACTTGCATGCGAAAGGCCCCGGGCCCTCGACCCGCACGACCCGGTCTGAACTTCGGGAAGATGAGTGCTGTCCGCTCCCCCGCCCTGCGGCCAGCTCAGCAGTAAAAGGAGCCTCTGAAAACAAAGCCGCCCCCACCTCCAGGTCTCACTCTTCAGCCACTTCAAACAGGTCTGTAGGTGGCATCTGGCTCGAAGGTGGCAGGCCTGGGGGTGAGGGAAGAAAACCACCTCACAAGCCTCAACAAGGCTGGTTCCAAATATTCCTCTGGCTGCTGGCGTCAGGGCGAAGCGCCCACAGGAAACCTCGCCACCTGGCCAGGGCCTCGCCTTACCAAAGACCGCGGGCTGCGGAAGCCCCAGCCAAGCCAGGTGTCACCAAGCCCCAGGCAGCCCTCGGGATCCGAGGAGCACTAGCCGAGAAGCTGGGAGGGAAGCAGGGTGCTGGGGGACGGGGGGGGGGGGGGGGTGTCTGTGACCAGCCTGGTGCACCAGTATCTCCTTAACAGAAAATAGGATTGCCACTCACTGCGTGAGCCCCGGCCCCCTTCCCCACCCCCACCCCCACCCCCTGCACCCACAGAGCAGTGGGCCTGCCTCCCTCTAAGCAGAGGGCTCTGACAGTCATACTCGGACACTGTATATGGGGACCTATCACCCAAAAACTGTGCCCCTCACACTCTCACAGTGAAGATAAACTTAAATCATCAAATAAATAAGTCAACTGTGAGTTAAGATAAAGAGAGGCACAGTGAAATGTGATTGTCTCTGGGGTTCTGGGTCCCCAGAGTGGCGGTGGGGTGCGGTGGGGCGGCCGCAGAGGAGGGGGTGGCTGAGCAGAGTGGGTGAGGGGTGGAGGGGGGAGATGAGGTCAGCGGGGAGGGCCGCCCCATCTGGCCGGGCCCAGGCCCCGCAGAAGTTAAGATCTCCTTGCGAGAGCCGCGGGGAAGCATGTAAAGGGTTGTATACAGGGTACACGGGACACGATCTGAACGTGGCAGTCACCGAGGGGACATCTGCCTTCCGCCTGTGTGTCTCCCGATCAACACGGCTGGAAAAACAGCTGTAACACGAGTAACTTTCCCCCTCAGCCTCCTCCGTACACCTCCAGTACTTCTCCCCCTCCTCTGGCCTAAAGCGACCCAATAGCTTTTTACCTTTCTCCCTCCGTCCCTTTCTCTCTCTTTCTGAACTACTCAGGGAAAAAAACTGCATGAACAAAATGCTGCCTTTGGATGGAGATTTAAACCGCTCTGCGAACACGGCCAGTGTTGTGTTAGGCACACGTGGAAACAGTCAGTATCTGAAGCTGAACTAGTTTGCCCTCAAAGCTGCTTCCTATTAAAATGTTTGCCTGCACACTGTCCTTCCTTCCTGCAGCTGGCATTGTCTCCAGGGGCATGCTGGCCGGGCAAGGCCCCGCCGCACGAGAGGGGAGCTACGAATCCCAGGACAGAAGGGGGAAGCCTGCTGCGGGGCCGGTGGGGACAGCGGACCACGCAGGACATGGCTGCCAACTCCCTGAGCTGCTTCTGAAAGTTCGCCCGGCTCAAATCCCAGCAGGGAGAGCGAGCGCACATTTGTCTGCTCAGCAGTGAGAAGCAAAAAAAAAAAAAAAGTTCTTTGGTCACAAGCCCGGAACATCTCTGGCAACCTCAAGCCAAGGGAGGTTCGCTGGAGATGCGAGGGGAGCTCCGAGGGTGGAAGAAGTAGGCAGATCGGGCTCCGATGGGGCCGGGACTCGGGGCTGGGGTCTCAGCAGCACGGGCTCCGCCAGCTCCGCGCATGCGCGACATCCAGCTGCATCTTCCAGGGGCGGAGCCGCTGGGCCTAACGCGTCACGGGCACCGCTGGGCGCACCAAGACTGCCTGGTGGGGAGGAGACCCCACAGGCGATGCTGGCCGCTGCTGCCGGGAGGGCACCGTGTACTCGGGAAGGACAGGAGCTATTTAAGTAACGGGGAACCCTTCATGTGAAATCGTGACGCTAGAGCGAAGAAACGGGCCCCAGATTCGGGGCCAACGACTTAGCCACTGGGCCCTGGAGGTGGCGGGCGGTCGCACCAGCTTCACGGGGTTATTAGGAGGCTGGGCCATGCCCCACATGGCAAAGACCGTTTGGAGCGATTCTCGACCCTCAAGCCCCCGTTCTGTTGGTTCTGTCCTGCTTGCTCAGAGTTCTCCTGCTCGTTCCTTCTTTTTTGTTATTGCCGAGAGCACACAACGCCAGGCAAGCTCACAGCCCATCCACCGCCTGCACATTCTTCGAGTCGCGCATCTGCCAAGGTGAGAGGCCTCATTCCAAGCCACTCTCCACGCCCTCCCCTAAATCATCACCCGTCAACAGAACCGGAGGGAATGAGCTGGAAGAGGCGTTCACATTCTCCCCACTTCCAGCTCCTATCAGCAAAAAAAAGCAGTTTAGTCAGTGGAAACCGGCCTCTTGTGTGGGTGTCTGCAATTTAATATCCTTTCATTTCCGATTCCATTTTGAAAAGCCACATTAGCCTGACCTGAAATTTCCAAGCCCCTTTTTCTCGGGCTGGAAACGTGACAGCTCAGGCAGCGAGCTGCGGGTGGAAGGGCGAGGCTCCGGGGGCAGCAGGAGCCAGGTCAAAAACACTCGGCGAGGCTGCTCTGCTGAGGTCTTTCATATCCTGCCTGGACATGCCAAGGATGACACAAGGATACTCTCCACCTTGGCTCAAAATCTGAGAAGAATGTCCCCCGGCCAGAGCAGCTGCACGGTTCGCATCCACATGTTCCAAACACGAAATGACTCAGCGGGGGCGGCTCAGGCAGCACCCGGGCCAGCGCCCTACCTGCAGAGAGCCCCCTGCTGGCTGCCTTCCAAGAACTCGGTGGACCTGAAAAGTCCCCGCGTGGGGCCACAGGATGTGCTATTCTGGCCAGCCGCCTTCCGGTGAGACTACCACATCCTGGACACCTTCCTAGAAGCGTGTTCCTACACAGGGATGCACCAGCCTTCCTGTGGGCTATTTAAGGTCCAGCCGTCCGATCACACCGAAAGGCTCTATCACTCCACTAATGGCCGTGGGCTTGGGCAACTGGGAGCGGCAGCCTGGTGGCTCAGGAGGCTATGGTAATACAGCATAGTTGTGTGGCCTCAAGCAGGGCCTTAAGCTCTCTGGATCTCTGTTTCTTTTGTAAAAAAAATAGGGATAATGCAGCTATTTTCCAGATTAGGCGCAAGTTATAAATGAAGACAGAGCCTGGGCCAGCATGAGAGCTTATCGAATAGAAGTTATTGTGATCAATAAACATATTCTGATTCATTGTTTTTAGCAATTCCACAGTAACCTAAGAGAAATAATAGGCAATTATGACCTTGCCGAAGCCCAGTTAACCACGCCAGGCACAGAGCCCCAATGAAGCGCTTCTGCCCCATGAAGCGCTCAGACACAAACAGCCTGTGCAGCCCCACACGGGTCTGACTCCAGAGCCCACATCAGGTAAATGTACGTGGAGAGCCAGGAAAGAACACCCCTCCTGGCTTCCTGTCCGTGATCTTTTCCAGGACCAGCTGCAAGATTCCAACCTACCCTGAATCTTCCTTCCATGTGAAGTCAGAAATGACAAGGGCATGAAATAAAACAACAACAAAAAACACAGAAAATGCGATCTCACTGAGCACACGCCACAGCAAACCAAACCCTCACGATCGACATGCCAACAAGGGGCAATTTTTGATGGTCTAATAAGAACTGGACTTCCTTTCATGTATGCAGACTTTGCTAAACATACCAACAGAGCAAAAAGTGACTGCAAGGAGAATATTTAAGTAGGAAGCAAAACATGTTGAGCTTATTCTGTCTCAGTCTTGCAAAAAAAAAAAAAAGGTCCTATATTCAGATAATTATAATTTAGAGTAGACACCTCTTGAAGGAAAATCATATGCACATTAGCATAGTAAAAGCTCTGGGAAGTTCTGAACGAGAAAGAAATCCATTTGCTTTGTTTTAATTCAAGGTTTCCAAAACTATTTAAAGTATGGAGTATTATTTTTATAAAAAACATACAGTAACCCTGCAAAAACCCAATTTGGGAGACCTATTTGTTTTCAAACCTAGAATGCACAAATGAACAAAAATTTGTAGAAACAGTTGTCTCGGGGTCAGGAATGCAATGAAGACTCAGTTTTTCACTGCTTACCTACAATTTCTTTATAAACCTTTCACTTTCCTCTATAAAAACACAAAACACTATTTTGAAAACTCTCGGATCTTATAGCCAGCCTGCTTATCAAAGAAGCTTCCACAAGGCCCCCCACCCCCACCCTGACCACACTCGGCATCTCCTAAATGCTCGTCTTTGGCCCAGATTTCATTGGTTCCGTCCAGCTTCAGTGCCTTCACCAAAAAGCTATGGTGCCCTTTGACCTCTCCAGGCTTTGCCCAGTTTTAGCTCGGGTGCCTGGGAACTGCGTTCTGCAGGCGGGTTCTGCAGGCGGAGAACACGTTTACCTCGTGGTCAATTTTGATGAGTGCGATGTCCGCCTTCTCGTCCACGTCCTTGATTTTGGCTTCGTAGGTGGCTCCATTTTTCAGCTCAACTTTGACCCGGTGCTTGTTAGTCACCACGTGGGCGTTTGTCACAATCAGTCCATCTTCGGACACGATAAACCCAGACCCACTGGCCACCGGCACCTCCCTCTTAGAAAAAGGGAGCCTAGAAACCAAAAGAGCATTCGGTTAAGCACGAAACATCTAAAAATCAACTGGACACAATGATGAACTGGTTCTACCACAGCAAGATGCATCTAGCTACTGTGTTACTGTATAACCAGGTTTATTTAGACTAGAGAGAGCATTAGGCCAACTTTGACACGCAGCAGAAAAGTCCACTTAGAAAAGGTCCTCAGGGAATCTCTTCAGAGCCAGAGGTTCTTAAACCATCTAGAAGAGTCAAAGTCGACTTAAACAGTCAACCGGGACAACATCCTAAGGGAGAAACGTTCTCTCCCCATAAGAACAGATTCAGTGACTCTCTGACACTTTAAAGTGTCCGGAAAACAGCTCTGATGCCGTGGCTAACGGCGGCGCGCACTGCTGGGAGCTTCGGAGGCTGCGGACAGAAGGCGGGGCCTCTTTACTTGCGAAACAGCTCGATGTGAACCACAGCGGGGGCGATCTTCTCCACCACGTCGGCGATGAAGTTGTATTTATGGCGCAGACTGTTGGGGTCTTCCTGCCCTGAGGACGAAAACAAAGAGAAGACACCTGAAAACGCTGGGCTCTGTGCCGTGGTCGCCTGGAGGAAGGTATGGGTTAGAGGGGCCGGAATGGGGGCTGAGGATAAGGCCCCCGACCTGGGCTCAATGGCTAAGACCCTTCTGGCTCTTGAGGAAATATCCACTCAGACGAGATGGTAACATCTATCCCAGGGGACCTCTTTGCTGGGTTCTCTTCCTGTAGCAGCTTCACCATGAAAACGCTGGACCGGAGGCGCCGGCGAATACCGGGACCTCCTACCAGCCATTTCAAATTGGTCACCCAAGTGTCCCCTTGACATGGCATCCTCCTCCACCAGCGTCCCTTCCCCAACTCCCGCAGCACCACCAAGAACGGCCCTTCTCAGTACACTGCCACCATTGGGAGGGGTGGCCGAGGCTGTTTCTGACAAGACGCCCATCAGATGTCATAGATGTGAAGGACTATCATGAAGAGTCTAAGGCAAAGGCACAGATCTTGTCTTTTCCACAGATACCATCTGTCCCCAGAGCAATTTTCCACCACACCTTAACCATTCATTCCAACCCCCAGATATCCTAGGCCAAAAGGCACAAGAGGTGCCCTGATACTGTTGGGGAAAAGAGAGAGAGAAATAAATGACGATTTTCTATATAAAAATGCACACTATAACTGGTGAACCCCCACATGGTGAGCATTTTTGAAGCCACTTTCAGACAAAGCAATCTCTTTTTGCATCGTGTGATTTTCTAAGATGCAGAAAAGGACCTGCAACTTCTAGGCAAGATGAACTGTTTCAAAACCGTTTCATATGGTACCTTATTTTCATCTTTCTCTTCTTCCCATGGAAGAGGAAAATCAGATGTTGTTCCCACAAGATATGCAGGGACTTTAAAAGACTTCTCCATAGACACCACATTTTCTTAGTAGAAAGGATAAATAACAGAAAAATCTGAGGAAACTCAACATTTCCACTTAATACTGGCCCCATCCATATCTGCTACCCTCCCAGGATTCCTCGTTGCACCTCCTGGGTTCTCCGATGAAGAATGTAAATGAGGGCATAGAAGCATTCCTGCCCAACCCACGACTGGACGGACATCACCCAGACAAGGGCTGTGAGCAAACCGTCAGGCTTCCTCAGCCCAACTTCCCGGGAAAGGCCAAAGCAGGTTCAACTCCAACAAGACCAGCATCCCTCAGGGAAGTGTGGAGCTTCTGAGACCCTCACAAGGAGGATGACGATTAAGTCTTGACACCGAAAATCATTAATTCACTTCCTCTTTCTGATTGCCACATTAAGCACAGGATAATTTGCCCACGACAGCAGTGAAAATGAACACGGGTTTTTCCAGCTAAAATGAGAACTGGTTGCTTTCTCTCACCAACTAGACAAAGTGGCTCCAGGGTCTGTCTACCCTGGGAAAGCAACATGGGAGAGCAAGGAGGACACTGGCCTGGACACTAGAAGGCCTGGGTCCCATCCTCTGTCATCTGTGAAATGGGGCCAACGGCCTCTAGAATGAGCTGTGATCTGGTCCCCACCTCCCCCTCCTACCCCAGCATGCTCGAGCCAGATAACGGCTTGTCGAATTTGAGGTTGGGCACAGGACTGTCCAAATTCTGCAGATGAATCAACAGAAAGGAGGCACAGCGCGAGCACAGACCAAATTGAAAAGCCTTAATTGTGCAGCTTCGATGGAAAAGTAACCAGTGACTTCCGTCACCATCACGTGGTGGACCAGTGTCAACGGGAAAAATTAAACAGAGCAGCAACAATTAAATATAAGGAACGCCAACTAATTGTTCACAGATGGGCAAACCGAAGAGGAAGGGTTTGTCTTCTCCAAATGCAATTTCGGATGCAGAATAAAAGGGTCTCGAAGAGCAGCTTGGCTCAGCATTAGAGTCCTGCTCCAGGACTTTAAAAGCTCATCCATCAAACTAGGGCTGCTGCTGCTGCTGCCGCCTCATGGTCTTTAGAGACCCTGGCTGACCCCTTCTGCTCTGATCTCTCCTGCTGGTCACCTACCTTCCTGCCAGAGGGGTCAGCCTCAGCAGGGACTCCCCAGAGGTGGTCCCAGGCTGGCTCTGCCACAGCTCTCTAAGAGCTGCGGACAGATGTGTCCAGGCCCCTCGAGCTGGGGAGAGGCAGTAAGAAGAGCACACGTTCTGGACTCTGAGGAATCAGAACGTGCCGCTCAGCACAACACTGACCTGCTGTGTGACCTTAGTTATGCCCCCTAAGTATTCCAAGTATTATCTTGTTGTCCACAAAATGCGATGACAATAACACCTACCTCAACGTGTTTTGGATGCTGATCTCATGTTTATGAACTCCTGGACGTGAAGTGCTCGGCCAAGTCATGTCATACCATAAAAAAAATTTTTTTAATTAAAAAGGTGGGGAAAGGTGCTGCTCAGTAGGCAGCCCTGGATGGACGTGAACACCACACACCTCAGTGGTACAGCAGGGGGACAAAGGGAGAGGAGAGGCGTCTGGAGAATGACTCTCCCCACCTTGCCAAGTTCATGTCGGTCCTGGAGGCTCCTCCTAACAGGGCCACCACGGCCGCCACTGCAGAGGCAGTGACCAACGGGAAGCTGTGGGAGACCCGTTTTTCTGGCTTTGACATGTACCTCTGTTCCCCAGCTTCCAAGAATACCCCACAACCAGTGCAGGAGGACAGGGGGCTGGTCAGCACAACAATCCAGCCTGAACGGAAGCCCAGCTGCACTGCCAAACGACCACGGAGCAAGCAACCTGCACCAACGGTGGATGCATCTGACCCCCTCTGCGAGGCGAGGGCCTGGTCCGGATGGGCCGGAACTGACAGTCAGAGGGAATACGGACGGGAACCCTCCGGCAGGGTCAAGGCCTGGCCCTTCTAACTGCTCCACTGTGGTGCAGAAAGCTGCAGTTGACTGGTGTTGACTGGTGTGGTGTAATGGCCTGCCGTTTAAAGAAAGCTGGCGATTCAGACTTCAGAAAAGCGAAAGTAAGGTATTTTCTACATTCCTGATTAATGGAATGAGAGAAAAGACAAACATGACCAATATCGAGAATCAAAGAGAGAGCATCACTACAGATCCTACAGACATTACAAGTTTTTGTAAGTGATTATTACGAACAAATTTATGCACACAAATTCTACAGATTAGATTAAATGGACAGATTTCTTTAAAAGACATAATTTACCAAAGCTCAATGAAGAAGGTATAGATATCCTACATAATTCTGCATCTATTAAAGAAATGTATTTGTAGTTCAAAACCTTCCCACGAAGAAAATTTTCAAGCCCATAAGGCTTCACTGCTGAATTGTACCAAACATTTAAGAAAAAGACAATACTAACAGTTGACAAACTTTTCCCCAAAACAGAAAAGGGGAACCACTGCCCAATTTCAGGAACTCAGCACTACCCTAATATAAAACCCAAAGAAAAGACACAAGAAAACTACAGACTCACATTCAGCATGAACATAGGCCAAAAACCCTTAAATTTTTTAGCAAACAGAATTCAGCAATATAATAAAAAGAATAACATATCATGGCCATGTGGGTCTTATCCTAGGAAAGGATAAGGTTGGTTTAACATTCAAAAACCAAACAATATAATTCACCACATTAATATACTAAAAAAAGAAAATCGAAACGATCATCTCAATAGATGCAAAACAACAACAACAACAACAACAACAACAACAAAACAATAAAAACACTCGGCAAAGAGAATTTCCTCACCTGATAAAAGGGATCAATAAAAAATCTAAAACTAACAACACATTAATGGTGAAAGACTGAATGCTTTCCCTCTAAAAATAGGAATAAGGCAAGGCATTCGCTCTTACCACTTCTAGTCAACATTTTTTTTTGAAGTCCTAGAGAGAACAATTAGGCTAGAAAAAGAAATTACAGGCATAGAGACTGGAAAGGAGAACATAAAACTGTCTTTGCAGACAACGTCAGGGTCCAGCAGAAGTTTTTATAAAAATTGACAGGTGATTTCTAAAATTTACATGGAAAGGAAAGAACATAGGATATCCAAAATAATTCTCAAAAAAAGGAAAGTGAATGACTTATACTATGTGATTTTATTTTAAACAGAAAAAGTCTGAATAACTAGGATTAGTAGAATGACAAATCACATTCGAAAGACGGGGCTTTCCACGTACCTAATAAATATTTATCATTACTGGTTTTTAACACAACAAATAACCCATTAAGAGTAGCCAACATTTCCTATAATTTTATGAGTTTTTAGACTGGCAGGATTCCATCCACAGCTAACAAATGATTCATCTTTCCTTTTTGCACACTACTGGTCAAGCACCCAACTCCACAAATGCTACTTCCTTGGATCCCATCACTCCTGGAGTTTTACAGAAAATATTTTTTAATGACCTTAAACAACTTCCTTATAGGAGAAAAGAGAGAGACACACAGTGTTGATAAATTTCCATAATTAATATCAAAATCGGAATAACAGACACTTTCTCATTATTAAGAATTTACTGAAAAGAGCCAGGCGCTAACCGAAGTACTTGACATACATTCTCACACTGAAAATGGAAATCACAACGAGGGAACTGTGAACCAAAGATTTAGCACAAAATTGGACTCATGCTTTAAATACATCAAAACGAGTGTTTCTTTCATCTTTAAGGCAAAAATGTCAGGTAAAGATTAGATGCGAAGCAGGAAGGAGAGAAATACCTCCTTCCAGGCCTAATGCCATAGTCCTCAAACTCTGCCCCAAGGTACCCCAGGGCACCACAGCGCGCTTACAGGGTATTTCAAATTTCCTGAGGAAATAGTGATTCTTGATATCAGTTGGACACCTGGAGAGCTAGCTCCAAGTAGTTCACTCACAGTTTCAAAATCAGATCTCTTTACGGTCCTTTCGATGATTCCCTATCTTGATGGATTTCTGCTGGTCGCTACGATGAAAAGCAAATACTGTACAAAAAAGTCGGTGCCGACGTGGGAACGGGGGTGGCTGTGCCCAATCGGATCCCAAGATTTGAGAGGCTATGTGGCACCCAACAGGCGGATACATCCCATTCGTAAGTAACTGTGGTTATTAAATAATAAAATTAAAATATCTTAAAAATGTTTTTGCAAATGACCGCTATGGATCTAATTACTTGATCATTGGAACTGTTAGGTATTCCTTTCTTTCGGCCTAGGAGGTTCCATGAAAAAACTCACTGAGACACCAGGGGTGCCACCAACCCTGGAAGTCTGGGAACCTCCGCTGCTGACCCTTGGGCTCTCTCCCGAATTGCTGCACGGTGACAATATTTCGGAGCGGAAGCGGATTTGCAGTAACAGGAAGGAGAGCTTTAGCCGAGGGCCCGCTGCCCGCCCCGCGAGGGGCCCCGACAAAGCATTCGGTCGCCACGTGCTTTTGAAAAATCTGCAGAGCATTCGAACTGCGGTGGGTCGAGGCCACTGTCTCCTGTCCTGTCACAACGGCTGTGGGCGTCTGGGGAGAGCGAAACGGGGGAGCCCCTTTCTTCGGGTTTAATTAGATCCGTTTGCGTACTTCGAAGTCACCTCTATGTCTCGTTAAGTGGCGGCTCTGTCCTGGTACGGACGTGATTTCCGGGGACACCCCTACTGTCACCCTGCCGCCTCCTCTAGTGCAGGCCAGAGGTTGTGCGCGGAGCTTTGTTGGTAGTGACGAAATATGCCAGGGGAACGACCGAATTAACAATAACGAAATAATAACTCTACTCTCTCCGTAGGAAATATTATAAAATCATTGTCAGGTGAAAAGGTGAAGAGTCTACAGCCAAAAAAAAAAAAAAAAAAATAGGGGTTAAAGTGTTTTAAACATGAATGTGTATCTGGTAGCTAAAAACATCATTATGACATTTTGCTGGGTTTTGTGGAGTTCGTAGTTATTGTCTACTTTTTAAAATCTGTAATTTGCGGCAGTTTCTTTTTTCAATCTAAGTAATCATTTTCATGCCTAATGTTGTAGTCATCATTTTGAATTCTTTTTCTTAAAGAGGGTCCCCCAAATTGTACACGTTTCGGGTCCCGTAAAACCTGGAGCTGCCAGGAGACGGTGGGGCGTGCTCCCTCTGGAGCCCAGAGCTGACGCACAGGGCAGGGGGCACACCTGAGCTGTGCCAGCAGGACCCCTAAACTATACCTACAGGACACGCTGCGCTGGCCGACAGGGACTCTCAGTCGCTGGCCTTTGCCATGGCCAGCGTGGGAGGGGTCTCCCTGGCAGTCCAACGAGACCCTTGGGGCAGCCCCTGCCCCACACCAGTCTGCAGCTGCCCCAGACCTGGCTCCAGTGGTCCTAGCCTCGGATCTGGATGCCCGAGTCCACCCCTCGTCCCTGCTCCATGCAGAGCTACCCGCCCTCTCCCACCCTGACCTAGCAACTCTGGTCCACAAACTCGGAGCGTCAGGGATAGAGGGGACAGCCCAGCTGAGCTCCAACCCCAGTATATTCCTAGTGGGGTCAGCAAGGCGGAGAAAGGCCACAAGGCTCTTTGTCAACACCAGAATGACTTCAGCCGGGCCTGGCCTCAAATCTCGATTCTGCCCCTTACAGCTGTTAGTTCAGGGAGTGTGGCCTTCTCCATGTGAGCCTGTCTTCCGCTCTGCAACGTGGAGATCATACCACCTACTTCAGATGGTCGGGAGCGAACGCACATAAAGCACTAGGTCTCAGGCCCCTTTGGAGGCCGAGAGCTGGGTTTTCATCTCCCAGCAATCAGCCTGGCTCCACCTCCCAGGTGCATTTCGACACCTCCTGGTGGTTCCGCTCCCACTTCTGAAACTTCTAAGAACCCCACTCTGCATTCTAATTCAGGCAGGTGTGCCCTGTTTTCAGTGTGTCCACTGATAACTGCGGCTCAGGATGCCCGAACTTACTGCAGGACCCCCGTGGGCATCTCGGCTCCCTCCATCACGCGGCTCTGATTCCTCGCCTCTCTCTCCTAGGACTCCCTAGGGCACACTCTCCACTCCTGCACCCCTGTCACCAGGCCTCCAAACACTACGCTCCACCCCTGCATTCACACTTTTCTTCCTTCCTGGAATAACACCACCGAGAAGAATATTAATCCTCATTTATTAAGCATCTGCTGTGTGTCAAGCACAATGGCAGGCACTGGAAAACGTCACCTCTAATTACGCCTGCAAGCCTGCAGGGTGAGTCTTATCCCCGGCCTACAGAAAGATGGAGAAGTGCATCAGAAGGCAGGCAGAGAGGTAAAGCTGCTGCTGAAAGCCTCCGAGGTGGCGAGAGGCAGAGGCGGGAGGCTAACCCCATCCGTCTGGCACCCAAGCCGGAGCTCTCCGCTCTGCATCTGTGGCCTCCCTGCCAGGTCACGGCCCCTTCGCCCAGCCTCCAGCCCCCCTCAGGCCACGCGGTGCTGGGAACAGCTCCCCGCTTCCGGGCCTCAGCACTCAGGGCCAGGACTCGGGATTCACAAGCCAACCTTCGCTTCCAGCAAGAACAATCGCACAATCCAATTTCTCCCCAGAGCCGATAAGTAGAGCTAATTTGGAAAACAGAATGCAGTGTATCCGAGGGAAAAGAGATGAATCCTCCTTTATTCGGAGGGAACAGCATGTTCCCAAAATTCAAATCAGCTGCAAGAGCAGACTGATCGAATCACTGGCATTTTAATGCACTGTCTTACATTTGGGAGCCACAAGACAATTTGTGGAGCCCAGTGCAAAACGAGAATGTGGGGTCCCTCGTTCCAAAATTGTGAAGAATTCCAAGGTGGTCCCGCAGAGCATGGAACCAGGTGCACGCCCTTCTGAGCGCGGGGCCCTGTGGTAGGACCTGCACACACCTGCGACACCAGCCCTGCCTGGATCCCGACTTCATCTGATTTAAAACCCAACGTGCAGGTGATAGACTGAGAAGCATCGCACTTGCTCAGGAGCTGGGTGAGATGCTGCCGCAACCTGGGTGAGCCCAGCCCCCCTCCCCCCACGGGCAGCCTCCAGGGGCTGACGGGGCACCCGCATGCAGGGAGGGAGGTGGCGCCCATCCTCCACGATCTTCACAATCTTCACACCGGGCACAGCTCCCAGGTGCAAGCTGTGCGGCCTCAGGCAAGCCTCTTGTGCTGCACATGCCTCAACTTCAAAATAAGGAGCCTCAGCAGGCGGCTCCCATGGCCCCTCCCGGTTCTCAAAGAGAAAGAAACAAACCGCTTGTGCTTTTTCCCCTAATTTCTTTGACGTTCAATGCTGCCAGCCAACGTATTGGTATTTTAAAGACTAAAATCTCAGCACAGCCCAGTTCGGACAGTCGGCAGGATTCGGGGGACAGGGCGAAATGGGAAGAAAGAAAATCGGCCAAAAAGACCGCGGGATTCGGCCGGGGTCTGCCCGCCAGGGGACCGCGGGGCGGCAGGCCGTTCGGAGACCTTCCTCAGTCTCCCCGACACTCTCTCCCACCACTGCGTGGGCCAGGGCACGCAAGGCACCAGACAGAAAGTTCCTTCAAAGGCGAGGGCACGACATGCATTGTACAGAGGTCGGAGACGGAGGCCCGTGGAAAGCGCTTCCCATTTTCACGGGAAGGGCCAGCAGCCCCCCACCTGACCGCGAACCCAGGGGAGCTCTGGCTCATGAGATGCCAGCTGGGACGCACCCCCACTCTAGACCCAAAGTCCCGCCCCAAAGCCCCAGGAAACCTCCCGGCCACCAGCAGACACACAGCCAGCCAAACTCCCACCGGCTCAGAAGCTGTCAATAAAGAAGTGACCACAGCAGAAACGCCGGGGGGGTCATGAACATTTTAAAGAGTCATTGGGAATGGTTCAGCTGCCTTCCCACAACCCCGACACCCCAGGGGGGAGCCCTCCCTGGTCTCTGGAGCCCCATCCTCCGAGGACCAGCCTAGACTCGGGCCCAGAAAGCAGGGACACCCCAGCAGTTACTACCATGGGGGTGTATGCTGGAGGCTGTCCTTGTCATTTCTAGACGGTCCGAGGGTCACGTCTGAACATTTCTTTGTCCCTAGCACAACTAGACTAAAAGTACAAAGAGCCTACTTGCTGGGTAAATAAAGCCAGACTCAAATCCAGAGGTGACCCCAGGAGGAAATTACCCGCCAGCCACATCACCTGCCAGGCACATCACCTGCCCGCACCTGGGGGCCTGCCCTCACCTGTCCTGTTCCACTCACGGTCTGGCACCTTTAAGGGAGGCGGGGGGTGGGGAGAAGGCAGAGTGAGCGCAGTCCCAGCCCTGAGCTAAAGGTTCCCCACATTTCCGGTCGGGTGGGGTGCCAGAAAAGGGAGATAAAGCAGAGCACAGAGATGGGGGGCTGCCTGCGACCAAGACCAACTGACGCGGAGAGCATGCTGTGGTCACGCGCTGGGTCGGCTGGAAGCGAAGACCTGGAACCCTGAGCTCCAGGCTGAACGACGTGCCCCCCACGCTGCTTACCCCCTCGGGGCTTTCGAGGTCAGGACTGGAATTTGGGCTCCACAGCTCTGGCTGAGCACCAGGCCCTGAGGCCAGAGTGGGACTCCTGCCCCAGGTGTGTAGGCACATGGAGACCAGACCAGGAGGCAGGCGGTTAACTAACCCGACACCGAGCAGCTGGGAGAGGTGCTGGTCCACATGCAGGGAGGGCCAGGGGGAGGGCTTTTCCCTAAGGAAAGCCCTCTTCGTGAGGCTGCATGATGAACTGGGGGATTGCAGGGGGAGAAGGCCAGACCGGCTGCGGGCGGGAAGAGGCAAGGGCTCAGGCTGCATCGAGAGGAGCCTCACCCAGTGAACTTGGACTCCTACCTCCCTGAGCTGCAGGAGAGAAACCAATGTCACAGGCTCCTGACGGGTAACGGCCTGAAGCGCCAAGGGACAGGGCCCGCTGTTTGCAGAAGGGGTCGCCTGCGGGAAGGAGGGGAAAAGAG
Organism: Rousettus aegyptiacus; assembly: GCF_014176215.1. Lineage (NCBI taxonomy): Eukaryota > Metazoa > Chordata > Mammalia > Chiroptera > Pteropodidae > Rousettus > Rousettus aegyptiacus. The sequence continues at coordinate 54,826,634 of NW_023416309.1, read as the reverse complement.
CGTAGCCCAGCGACTGCGGCAAAGATGTCCCACAAGACTCATTTGCTCTGTGCTTTCGGTGTGAGTGACTGCCTTCTGTCTGCCCCACTCCATTACGTTCCCGGGAAACTTGTCGGCGACGACTCCGGCCTCCGGGCCCAGCGCTGGACTGCAAAGCGGAGGCGGCAGAAACCGAAGCGACACTCTGCACAGGCCGCAACACCAGACCCCTGTTCCGGCGGGCGCTGTGGCTGCAAATCCCAGGCCCCTGGGGGGCCTGGGCGCAGAGCGGCCCGTGCAGCTGGGCTTCCTGAACCCCCAGAGGAAGCGCACAGGAGAGAGAGAGGCTCGCAGGGCTGTGGCCGAGGCAGCAGACGGGAGAAGTCCGACATAAGCCTGGAGATGCTGAGCAAACCTAAGACGAGAAGAGACGCGGCTTTGGGGTCAAGCTCCCCACGGCCCGAGGCTCTGCGACCTCTTCTTGTTAAAACAAACTGCATCCCCAAGTAGCAACTTGTATGGTTTTCAATTAAAAAACAGTTCAAAACTGAATGGAACTACTACTGGACTCTGTCCTTTGCACAGAAATAAAGAAGTAAAATTCAGGGGAGTTGCGTGTGACCCATTTCTTTCCTCATAATGAATAGAGGAGGAAGCAGGGGCGGAGCCTGGGAGCCGGGCCTCGTCCCCAGGCCATGTCCCAGCCCACACGGGCACGTCCAGGCCCTGGCAGCCACCGCCCCCCTTTCCGGTGCAGCCTCCCAGACGCGCAGAGTGGGAAAAGCTCGCCCGACGCCAGACCTCAGACTGCAGATTCGGTCCCCTCTGCATGCGTCCTGAGCCAGGAACCGTTTGCAGGGGCTGGGCCAAGCCTGCAGCAGACGGTGCAGAAAAAGACTGGGCAGGTGGCGCGAAGAGGCAGCCGGAGCGACACAAACAAGCCCCAGACAGTCCCGCCCGACTCGCCCCGCGTTGCGGGGGGCTGCGGACCGCTGCGTGGGCTGCCAGTCAGTCGCAGGCGCGCAGGCCCGGTCTGCAGCCTCAGCTCCACCGGCAAACGGTGCCTTTTCCAGAACCATACGCCTGTGTTCAAAGGCGCCTCTCGTGGTCATCACTTTTCAGTCTCGTTGGCCAAAAACAAAACAACAATAAAAACATCCTTGCTGGCGAATGCTTGGGTTCAGTCAGGACTGTCGTGTTGGACAGCCTCTGCTGACCTATTTTATGTATTAGGGGGAAAAAAGCTTCCATTCAATTTCACCACACAGGCTTTTTTTTTTTTTTCAGAAGCCTCCTGAATGCCCGGCATGTGTCTATTATTATCTTTAGGGAAACGGCTAACTGGCTAACTGCTTGGTTCACAAAAACACTATTAAACTTTCCTCCTGATAAGCATCTGGCTCCGGTCTTGACCTTCCCAGATTTCTCAGCTGGGTTCTCTTCCTGCCGGGACAGCTCCTGGTTGTTATGTCTGGCGAGGCCGAGGGAGTTCAGGCTCCCGAATTCTCCAGCCACAGGCACTGGGCTGGGGTGGGGGGTGGGGGGGCTAAGGTTCAGTTTACCAAGGGGTCTGTCATCAGCCACCTTCCCACAGTCCCCTCGATAGAGGAGGGGGTGCGCCCGGGGCTTGGGGGAAAGGGGATGACGGGAAGGTCCAGGGAGAGATGTCATGCGATGGCAAAGCCAGGCCCTCCATCCGGGAAAGGGACGGCTCTTCCCGACAAGTCCTCGCACCCATCTGCAGACGGGCGCTGTGCTCGAGATATGAGGAGAACGAGGGGAACTCGAGACGCTGAGGCAAAGCCGGAAAGGATGTGGCTCAGGTAAGAAGTGAAAAGTGGCCCTGAGGCCGAGCCACTTCCCCTCTCTGGGCCCCAGTCACCTCGTCAGGGAGATGAGGGCGGGTGACACCATTTCCAACATCCTTTCCAGCTCCCCAGAAGGTTGTGTGATGTGAAAAACTCTGAAAGCGCATTTCCTGAGCTCTTCCTTTCGGCGTACTTCCCGCCCACGTGGCGCACTCCGGTCTTCCGAGCGGGCCACCTGCGTCACCCCCTCCCTCTGGTTTCCTCTGACGGCTTAGGTCGGTGCAGCCTCCGCGGTGCGGACTTCCAAAGTGACACTCGGGGCTGGGGTTAGGATTCCCCATGGTGGGGGGGTGGGATTAAAGTCTGGCCTTCCGAGGTCACAGAAAAAAATGCGATTCGGCCACAAAATGGAACAAAGCGCCGACACGTGCTACACACGAACGAACCTCGAACACACGCTGTGCCACGCGAAGGAAGCCGGCCGACAGACCCCGCGTGCGGGGTTCCTCTGCCACGCAATGTCCAGAAGTGGGGTGCCCACTGAGTCGGAAAGCAGATTACATGCGGCCTAGGGCTGGGCAGAGGGGAGGCCTGAGGTGACTGCTGATGGATATCGGAGCTCCCCTTAGAGCGATGAAAACGTTCTAGAATTAGACAGTGATCGTTAGCCTGTGAATATGCAAAAGCTCTGAACTGTACACTTTAAAAGGGTAAATTTTGTGGTATACGAATTATATAGCTCAGTAAAACTGCAATACAAAAGAAAAAATGTCACCTGTTTCTTTCTATGTTTGTAATGTGGTGACTAAAAAATTGGATTTTATATATGCGGCTCATGTTATGTTGTATAAGAAATCTGAATAAACGTAATTCTCCACTTCTCACAATGAACAGAAACCGTCTGGCCTCCTCCTGCGTCCTGGACAGAGCTGGCATCGGGGAGGCAGAGAGCCCCGGGCAGGAAGTCCGGGAAGTCAGGTTCCGTCACTGCCTGCGTGGTGACCTGCAGCCTTCACGTCCCCTCGCCGGTCCCTGCTCTCCGCCAGCCACACGCCCCTTCCCAGGTCAGACAGCCTGCGATCCCAGCTCTACCTCCAGGTAGACCAAACTTTACAACCGCTCCTTCTACCCCAAACGTTGCTGATCTCCTAAAAGCGAATCGACCTGAGAATAAAAGTAACTTAAAGACGGACCAGGTAATTTACGGACCAAGCAGAACAACCGCCATCCCACCCACTCGTCCTGGATGATTTCTTTTGGAGGAATTCCTTTTGGGCCGCCCAGCTTTAAGTGAGTGAAAAGGGTGAAAATTCTGTAGCTGATGGCAATAATATGGGCAGAACCCTCCTAGAATATAATTTGGCAATATACGCCAAAGGCCAAGGCCATGAAAAAAATCCACATCCTTCCATTCAGCCTATCTCAAGGAAATAACCCTAGATACAGAAATAAACATGAACATGAAAATGTTTGTTGGGGTATTGTTTGCCATGGCAACCAAGGCCCAGGTGGCCACCCAAGGGTGGTGTGATGCTCGGGACAGAAAGCGTGACGCTTCTGGAACGACGGCGGAGCCATGGATCTTTTTTCCTCTTTATTCTTTGATGTAATTAGACTATACTTACAACTATAAAAAGTACGACATGTCATCCGACGTATGAATGCATTGCCCGTGACGTCTAAACAGAATGGTGAAAGAGAAAAAAAAGAGCCTTTATGCTAAGGCACCTTCCTCCCAAAAAAAGTCCAGCCACAGCTTGACGACACCGAAGCAGCTCGGCCCCATTTTTCTGGAGCATCCACCGTGACATTTACACCGTTTTATTTTCCCATCAGCGAGAGCCCTGTAATTACAGCGCAAGGGCACTAATAAGTGCTTAGAACTCCTGAGAAGCAGCATCCGTCATTATTACGGACAGCTTTCGGGTCATCTTCCAACCCAAGGAGAGCTTGGGGGGAGGGGGGGTTCTTTAGCGTCACTTTGTAATGGGAGACTCGACGGAAGCACCCAGTGTTTCTCAGCCTCATGAGAAATCCACGCGGGCGGCCCCTGTCCTCTCCCAAACACCCACCGGCGTCAGCGGGAGGTGCGAAGGGCTCAGAGTCCACACTCGTCCCACGCTGATGAGCTGGGTAGCTTGTGAGAGTCGTGTTACCTTTGGGTGCCTCAACTTTCCTGTCCGTAAAGCGTAGGGCTGGGCTGCAGGACCTGCCAGGACCGTCTACACTCAGGTTGCATTGCATGCCCTGGGGTTCGCTGCAAGCCGGTTGGTGGCTTTGGCCAGCCCCCAGTCGCCTCTGCAGGGAAGGGGGGGTATCCTCATCTGCAGGATCCCAGAAAACATGAACACAGGGAGCTGAGGTGGCCAGAAACGGGCTGTGGAGGGTGACGACACAGTGACAGTTTTCAGAGACGGAGGATTACAGGGCTGGCCAATGAAGGCATCCCAAGGGAGCAGGCCGTGAACGCAAGTTCCACAGAAGCCTGCACACGGGAAGGTGTCCGTGCACGCGGGTCCTTGCTAGACGGTCTCAAATTCTTGCCCTCCCTCCTGTGCCATCTGTGCCGATATCGGACTTCTTCTGCTGGGTTTTGCCCAGTGAGGGCCAAACCATATTGGCAAAAACGTCAGATTGATGGAGAATGCCAAGCCTCGATCTAAGGAACCTCAACTCGGGCCATTTCTTGACCAGCAAATACTCAACAAAGGTCAGCCGAGAAACTCAGAACACAGACCACAGAACGCACGGTCAGGACCACGAGCTCCCTCTGACGTAGGCACAAGAGGCAGTGGTGTGTTCTATGCAATAATTGGGGCCCTGATTCGAGCCGTCTGCCCTGGGAGATGAAGGTTATGAACTCTGCCTTTGGCCTCCCCAAAATGGAGGGTCAGCACTTGAGGGCAACTCTGTCACCTGGGCCAAGAGCTACGACGTCTCGGCAGGATGAGGGAACACGCCCAGAGGAGACCCGTGTTCTGAGACCCAGGAGGCACGTTCCTCTTCCACCTTCTGGCTCCCCTGCTTGCTGATGCTTCTGCCAGGGGTCCTGGAAGAGTCTGGAACTGCCAATTACAAACCCCAGCTCCTCGCCAGGGCGATGCTCCCGCATTCCCAGGTGACAAAGCACCTTCGCAGCCATTATCTCGTCTGAGCCTCATGGGGTCCTCCTGAGGTCTTTCGGGTGGCATCGTTGTGCCCATGTTGCAGATGAGGGCACTGAGGCTGGAGAGAGTTGGTAACTCACCCCAAGGTCCTAACACTATGGGCCATAAAGGAGGCAGTAGCTCAGGGCTTTGTAATAGACTTGGAGACCTCAACGCCCTGCTTCAGGAAGTGCCAGACTACGCAGGTGGAAACTCACTGAGGATACAGCTGTCCTGAACAGCATTATCAATCCACTAGGCCTAAGTGCTGTTTACAGAACACCGCGCCCAACGACCGAACACCAGAACCTCACCAAGTGAGACCCCGTTCTACACCAGAACACACACCCTAACACATTTCAAAGAACAGAAACCATACAACGTATGTTCTCAGACCATATAGACCTCAAACTAGATGGGGCTGAACTAGAAATGAGGAGCAGAAAGACAGCTGGAAACCCTCGAATCTTTGGAGATTCAACAACATGCCTCTAAGTGACACTTGAGTTAAAGAAGTCTCAAGAACAGTGTGGGAGTGAGACAGACTCGGGTTCGGTCTTGGCTCTGCCTTCCCCTACTGGGTGGCCTTGGACAATTAAGTCACTTCTTGGAGCCTCGTCTCTCTCCTCGGCTGGGAAACAGAGATGGTACCCCGACCTCCCTGGGTGGCGGTGAGCAAAGCACAAGCCGGGCCCACGCACAATTAGCACGGTGCCCACTTCCCAGAAAGTGCCCGTGGCTGGAAGCTCTTCAGGTCATTGTTCTCCCCATTACCATCCTGGTGAATGTCCCCTGCCCCTGCCCCCCACCCCCGCCACCCTGTGCCACCCTGTGCCACCCTAGCTCACTCTGTGCCAGAGAAACGCAGATGTGACTGCTGATTGCTGAGCCCCACCCCGCTCCGTAGCCGGTTGGCGGCCATCTGCCTGGGCAAGTTCAACTGACAAACTCCCCGTATCCATCCGGCCCCACCAAGCGGTGACTGCCACTTGGACTACTGGCACCAAAGACAGGGCTCTCCTAGTCACGGGGTGTGACTCAACTGCCGATGATCCCCTAAAGTCTCTCCGGGGACTATGCGAAAGGGAAATGCTAGTGCGGACCTTTGCCAAACAGAAAAAACAGCTCATGGCACAGGCCGGCACGCCGTCTTCTCGCGGTCCGATTGCACAACTAACAAAAAGGATGTTTCCCGAGGCCTGAAAATACTGCACGAGGCTCTGACTCATTAAGACAGGGCTTATTCAAATTTGAAAATTAGCAAAAATTGCAGCTGCGACTATGTGTCCTCGTCACGCGCCCAAGGAGGCAGGCTTGTCTCCTGGTGTCACACGATGCTGTGGAGAACTGTTTTTTATGAAATGTGCTTATTTGAGGATTCGTTCTAGGAACCTAAAATAACAGGGTATCCATGAACTCCCACACTATTTTTTTCCCCCCCGAGATGTGACAAATCTCTCTTTCTTTGTGAGGAATTTTCAAAGCAAGGAAAGCAAACCAAGCATCGCTCCAGAAGGCCTCAGAGCTGTCATACGGCACGGTCTCCTGAGAGTCGCAAACTCCAGCGAGGATTAATGAGATGATATTTGTCAAACCCAGACACATCCGTCTTCATTCGAGAGAAGTCACACACTCCTCAGACGATACAGGTGACAGGCAAGGTTGTGTCTGCCCAGAGAACCTTTTCTGACATATTTTTTGGCAAAGTCCAAAGTCAGCCTCCAGGACACACCTCCCACATCATCTTGCTTCTCTAACCCACCCACCTTATCACCTGGGAGACGAGGTCACCACACAGCACTTCCTCCACTGACCAGAACTCGCGTTAGCTGTCCCAGTGATGAGGAAGGCAACTCTTCTCATAGCTATAGCGACTGAGTTCCAGTAATGCATCCCGCACAGCCCTCCGCATATCATATGATTAGATGCTTCTTACCCCTGTGAGGTATGTGCAGATAGATACACTGTTACTTCTGTTATTATTTTACTGATGAGAAAACGGAGACTTAGATTAAGTCGCACAGTAAGAAAGCGGTGATCTGTCCCCAGGGGCCCGGTCCTTAAGCCGGGTGTTCTACGACCAAGAACGAAGTCCTCGAGATCATGGGCCGCCGAGCATCACTCACCTGACTCCCTGCACCTAGACACTTCTGAGCACGTAACAGGTGTTCAGTAAAGACGCTAAATGAACTTAGAAATGGATCTCACGTCGCTGAATCCAAAAACTGAACGCTGCGTCCTTCCGGCAGCTGACACTTGCCCCGCTACTGCCACTCCCTCCTGTCCTGCACACGCGGCACTGGCCGCCGTCTGCGGGTGGCTCTGGACACGCGTCACCCAGCAGCACCGAATCACACTAACTTTTCTGCCAGTTCAGGCGCCCTTTGGGAAAAGCAATTGGAACGCTACACTCCGTTTCTCTCTTGCTGTTAAATTTTTCTTTTTTTAATGGCAGAGAAGGTGGAGGCGGAAATGTGAAATCGTTTGGGAGGGATCTCACTCCAAGGACCCCCACAGCCCAGTTTGGGACCTCCCAAGAAGCAACAAGGGGTGCTGGGCTGCCTGGAGCTCCTCTCTCCGCCAGGTCTCCACTGTGGTCATTCAAGGACTCTCAGCAGTCGGCACAGAGCTGAAAGACAAGTAGCCAGGCCCGAGATGGGCCACAAGCGTTCAATGCCTTCAACCTTGGCTTTCACCATCGATAATTTAGGAAAAACAAACAACTTTTAAAGAAGCCAACCTGGCCTTTAAAATAGGAACGAAGTGAACACAATTCTTCAGAGACTGGTTTTCTTACAAGAATCACAGACCAGTCCAGTGACCTCAGAAATCATCTGGTCCAATCCCCTCACTGTGGAGGCACTGAACGGTCAAGGGCCACTCACCTGCTCAGGTAATAGCCCAGGAAGGGCCAGAGCCAGCTGCCAGCCTGCAAGCCCCTTCCAATCCCTGCCAAGCTCAATTTTGTCTTCAAATTAAACCTGACCGGAGCTATTTATTCACTTATTAAACTATAAGCTGGCTCATGGAAAGTCTGACTTCTCAATCCAAGGCAGAAAACTGCATCCAGGATCACATAACTCCAAATGGACTCAGAATCCTGCCCCACAGCCCCGAGGCTGGCGGGTGTCTGACCACAGTTAGCTCATGGTCCCCATCGTAATTGCTTACTGAAGGCAGTTTTTTTTTAAGTTCTAATGCAACTTATTTACAGCTCCCTGGATGGAATGCAGTTACTCAAACACTTGGCTTTCACTGTTAACTAATTTTATAAAATCTTAATGTTTTAACTCTTTAGCAAAATCAACATAGAATAAAAGAAGGTAACTCATCAAAGCGAGCAAAGCCTTATAAACTTTTGGAAAAACATCTAAGCAATGATTCTTCACCGGGAATGCAAGGCTGGCGTCCACCTTCAGAGGCCTTCTGTCATCAGGGCTGGGGGAGACCGGGCGGGGCGTCCCTGGCCTTGGGGACCTCAAGGCCCATCTGGCTGCTGCGTGGGGGAGTGGACTGAACTGGATGGACTGTGTGCCAGGAGAAGCGGACTACGCTTCTGGTGCTTGGAGAGTCTGTTTCAGGCCTCTTCCTGGCTTCTTGTCCTTTTTTTTTTTTTTTTTTTCTCAGCAGAAATCGTCAGCGCTGCACACCGGGCCGGTGTTTTGCAACATCTGGGAATTCTCTCCCCAAGAGCAGCGTGGGGCCCGGGGCTCCGGTTTGGGACCGTGGTGACCATGGCCCTTTGCTCTTTTGCTTTTCTTCAGCAAGAGCTGCACTGATGGCAACGGGGGGGCAACTGTGTCCTCCGACTCCTGTGCCTGTGGAGTGAGAGCTACGATGTGTCCCAAGCTTCGTCTCAAGGCTGTGGCCATCTGGAGCGCTGTTCATCCCAGCTGCTAGCCGCGGCCTAGCCGGGGTTGGCTCAGCATCTCGGTTTCTCTGTCGGCAGCACAGCGTGGTGATTAGAACGGGCCAGATGCGCGGGTTCAAGTCCTGCTTACGGCGCTGCCTCTGTCTCCCAATGTAACACGGGGAGGACTGCGGCACCCCCCACAGGCTGGCGAGGAGGGTCAAAGGGCCCCCAGATGCCGCAGAACAGGCGCTGAACGTGCGCTAGCCCTCGTTACCATGCTACTATTAATTCCAGCTCTTTTTTTTTTTTTTTTTTTTAATAATCTCCTGGCCACTAAGGAGCTTTCGCTTTAAACCAATGCAAACTGCTCCGATGGAAGATGACAGAGCTTTGTTCTCTAGTATAATCGGCCACTTTCCCATACAAGCTCAGATAGCAGCACAGATGATTTGCCTTCATTTTCAGGATCAGAATTAGAGATGTTCCCTGAAGTCTTTGTTAAATGGCTTACAGGTAAAAGTGCCCTTTTTGGAAGGGTGACACATTCTGCCATACGAAGACCCGCTATTCCTCCAGAATGCTGCTCGCTGGCCCAGGGACTTCCCGGGTGATGGCACTTCCCACTTTCTAGCCCTCGCTCTCCGCTCCAGACAAACCCTCTTCATGACCTCGGACATTGGACATCGCGGGCCTTGGGGTCTCTTTCCACACCCTCCCGCGGCTCACGCCAACTTCAGGGCCCTGGTCCCACAGCACCTCCTCCTGAGGGCATCCCACGCCCTGCTGCAGCCACTGCCCCCCCCCCCAAGCTAAAACAGCACTCCCGCCAAACCTCTGAGCCAGAGCGGCCAATTCACCTCAGTTAACAATGACGTCAAGTGACCTGCTCCTGGGCAGAGCTGTGACTGAATGAAGTCTTGGCTCCCAGGCTCCAGTTCTCAGAGACACGACTGAGAGAGGTCAAGGGCAGAGTGTTAGATAAGGAGGGGGATGGGGGCGGCAAAAGCAAAGCCTGCCATTAAGGAAGAACTGGATGGCCGTGTCTCTCTCGTGGGTTCCTTCCTTGGTTCCTTTGTTCCTTCCTTCCTTCCTCCACCCACCACATCGTCAGGTAGGTGCCTCCCATGGGCCAGACTAGCACGCGACGTGCCCGACACACTGCAGGGCTCGCTAAGTGCCTGCGGAAAGAGCGAAAGCCGAGAACAGTGTTGCAAGCTCTGTCTGTCTCCCCCTCCTTCCGAGGACATCGCGGTCACCCTCCGGGGCCGGTCCCCTCGCCTGCCCTCCCAGGAGCCTGCTGCCAGCCTGAAGGACAGGAGGAGAGGACTTGCTTCTCTCCACACTGACTGCTGATGACTGTGGCTCCCAAGCCCGCCATGGGGCTCCGCCTCTCAGATGGTGCCAGTTCCTCGGTCCCCGAGCGGGGAGACTACAAACAGTGACGGCGGGCTTGTTTTTAACAAAAAAATATGCAATATGCTTTTTTAAGGTTGTCACCTCACACCCAGACTATTGCAGCAGCCCTAACTCCACACCCCGGTGCCTTGTGCGCCCCGCCACTGGGCGAGTCCTTTGCCGGCTGCGAGCTGCTCTGGTTGGGGGTACATCTGTGTACCCGGCACGCCCGTCCCCTCTGGCACCCGGGACTCTGCTCCCCTTCCCAGATGTCCCCAAACACGCCAATGGATTCACCACCTCCCAATCAGGGCTTTGCTCAGGCTGTTCCCCACGCCACCTGAGACGCACTTCTTAGCCTTCTGGAAACTTCCTTTACCCTGCCTGACCTCTCTTCCACAACCCTGGGGTTGAGCACGGGGCTGTCTGGGTTCACATTCCTGCCCAACGGCCTTGGGCAAGTAATTCAACCTCAGTTCTCCGTCTGCAAAATGGGCATGGCAGAGGAGGCCCCCTCCCGGTGAGGCTGCAAGTCCAAGTGAGGTCCCGCTGTAAGGCCCCTGGCTCCAGGGCGGGAGCACAGGGCGTGCAGTAACGGGGTGTGTTTGCGCGCCCAGACCCGGTCTATGCAGCTCACTTCTCTCCAGGAAAGCTCACCTCCACCCTCTAACGAGGCTGCTTCCTGAGGATGGGTACCAGGCTCCCGCGCCGGTGGAAAACACACTCTCCCAGCTCTACCCCCGCCGGCACCTTCCTCTCAGCGTGAGCCGTACTGCCAGAGCCTAGCTGGTCACGCCAGACCATGTTCCTACAGAGACTATCCAGCCCGGCACCCCACTGGGCTCCCCGCTCCCCCTCTCCATGCGCTCGCTGCCCGCGGCCGGAGGACGCGGCCAAGCTGGGCTGTCCCACCCCTGCGAGGCTGGCGGGGCCGCAGCTGAGCTCCGCGCTGTCTTTCCCCCCGGCCCCCTGCCTGAGGCGGCCCCCCGCAGGCCCCGCGAGCGGGTTTCTCCCCCGCCGCCCCATCATCACCCCCAGGGCGCCTGCCGGAACCCGGCTCGCGGACACGAAATCGAGGCCAAGGGCGGGAGCGGGGCGCACCTCTCCCTCGTCCCTGACCCACCTCCCTCCCCCACCTCTGCAGAGGTCGGGATCCCGAGCGCCGTCCGGCGTATTCAAAGGGAGCCGCTTTCATTTTTGTAGGGTTGGCTCAACGCACGGGAAGCAGGGCAGGCGGCGACGCCGCTCCGACGGCCACCCAGGTCACCCGCGGAAACGGGGCGCGGGGCGGCCGACGCTGTCCCTTTCAAATGAAAAGTTAAAGACCGTTTTCGCGGGCAGGATCCGTAACAGAACGAGCGCACGGTTGATTCGAAAGGGAAAGCGGGGTCGGACGCAGAGAAGCAGAAGGGGGAGCGACAGAAATGAGTCTTTGCGGGCCAAATGCCTCCGGCTGGCGCGACACAAGGCGCCTTTCCCGGTCCCGACTGGCTCTCCCCCCACGGATGCCCGCGTTCCCGGCTGGCTCGGCCCCCGGGTCCCTGGCGTGTGCGGCGAGCCTCCTCGCAGCGCCTTCGGCAGCCGGCCGCCAGGCGGGACGCCCCGTTCCCCCGGCTGCGGGACAGTGAGCGCCTGGCGCCTGCCGGACGCGGGCCCGACCCGGGCGAGACGCGAAGCGTGGCTCGGAAAGAGCCGGCGGGACGCCGCCCCCCGCCCCGGGGCTGGCGCCCGAGGTCTCCCCCGGAGCGGGCGCCCTGCACCCCGGCCACGCTGCCCTGCCCCTCGTCTTGCCCGCGCGCCCCGCGGAGCAGGCCAGGGCTGGGGTGGCGAGCCCCGGGAGCTCCCCCGAGCGCGGCGCCGCGCGCAAGTACCTTGGCCGCAGGCGCCGCGCTGCAGGACGATGAGCGGCGGCTGGCGCAGCCTCTCGGAGCGGCGGCTCGCGGCGCGCAGCTGGCACAGGTTGGCGTACGTTTTGGCGTCGCTGCCACACACCGGCTCGCTGCTGGCGCACACGCAGACGCCGGCCTGCGCGCGCCGCCGCACCGTGGCGGAGGCGGGCACCCCAAAGGGGACCACGCACTGCAGCCCCTCGCCGCACGGGCCCTCCTGCAGGCCGCACTCGGCGCCCTCGGGCGCGCCGCACACCTCGCAGCAGCCGCACGCGTCGCGGACGCGGCCGCCCTCGCAGGGCTCCGGCGGCGCGGCGCAGCGCCCCGGCTCGCAGCGCTCGGGGCACCCGGCGGCCGTCAGCGGCGAGCGGCCGGCGCGGGGCGGCTGCGCCGAGACGCGCGCCCCGAGCAGCAGCAGCAGCAGCAGCTGCGGGAAGAACGCGTTGCGCGCGGGCTGCATGGCGACTCCGACGGCGGCGGGCTGCGGAGAGAGCCGGGGCGGCTGCGGGCGGCGGGTGCGAGTGCGCGCGGCCGCGCGGCCCAGCCCATTGGCCTCGCGGCGGTGACGAGCCGCTTTAGGGCCGGGCGCGGCGCCCGGGAGGGGGCAGGGCCGGCGCGCCGGGGCTCGGCGGGGCGGGGCGCGGGGCCGGCCCCTCGCGGAATGCGGTTTCCGCCCTCGGGTCCCACTCATCCGCGCGGTCTCTCACCGCGACTCGCGACCTCAAAACTCAAAGGACACTCTGCCGAGGGCAGCCTGCGCTGCTGGCCATGCGCGCGAGGGCGCCGGAAAGTTCCCGCAAGTTGCCGAGCCGGGGACCCGCCCCGGCAGTGGGGGGAGGGGAGGCGCTGCCCAGACCACGGGAGGCAGGGGCGCCGCTGGCCCCAGTCACGCGCTCGGGGGGAGGAGGGCGAGCACCTCTCCGTGCTGACACTGACCTGCGTGTCCGGCACGCGCGGCCGTGGCCGTGGGCCCCGTGCGACCGTACAAAGAGGCGGCGCCCGCGAGACTGGCGGAAAGACTGAGCCCAGACCCGGAGTGGAAAGAGCAAAGAGCAAAAGTCATTAGAATATAGTCATTTGCGTCTGAGTCCTTTAAAACGCTGTGACAGGCGGTATGCGCGCTCCTACATGCAGAGTCGCCCCGGAAGGAGCCGTGAAACGCTAGTTAGCCGGCGGAGGAAGTGGGGGTCTTGGGTGGGAGAGGGGCTTCGAACAGCCTGAGCAACCCTGCACGGTTATCTCAAAACGCTGTTTTTAAATAGCTCGCTTCTGATCTCCCACTTGAGAGTCTTTGGTGCATTTGGGACATGTGAATCTGGTTGTCATCAGCGGGAGGGGCAGGGGCGACCCTGCAAGCAGGTTCCCTCACCGCACCAGGCCTCAGGCAGTGGCCTCTGGCCCACACGGGGCAGATGGGCCAAGCTCGGGCCCAAGGGCCGGGGCAGGAGGCAGGTTCGCAGATGCCTTGTCCCCTCACAGGGGCACCTGAGGGCCGGTGCGCAGGGAGTGAGCCTGGGCGAGAAAGGCTTAGGAACTTTCCACTATTCTGTCTTTAGGTCGTTCCTTTGTGCACGCAGTACTTTCCCAACAAAAACACAGTAGTTTAAAAGTAAAATTCAAATGTTTATAACACCCCCCCCCCCAAAGCTCCTCCCAAATGTAGCCATGTTGGTGTCCAGGGTCCGGGAAGCTGGAGGTCCAGCCATGAAGGGTGTGAAAAATACTTTGGAGTCCCAAGCAAGGGTCCCTAGACCCCAGGTCAATATTTCCTAAAGTCGGAACCTCATCTTTTGGGAAGGAAAGGCCTTGACCGAGAAGACTCGCAGCCCTGGCTACTGGAGAGGGGCAGTGATGATCAGAGGCCCTGAGTGCTGGCCAGATGACCACCCAAAAAGGGAGCAATGGGAATGAAGGGAATAACTAGCAAAGCCAATAGGCAAAGAAAAAAACTCCCCAGTACCGTCCAGTGGGCAAATAAGTGGGCAGTGGTGGTGAATACACTGGTGAAAAATTCCTTTTGTCCAACAGATGAGAAAACTTGAGGTCCAGAAGAAAAAAAGAGACTCCCCAAGCCTCACGAACAAGAATGACAGAGCCCGGACACCTTCTAAGTGGTCTCTGTCTGCAGGCCCCCAGCCTACACCCCCAGCCAGGCGGCCAGACTGCAGAGTGAACTAGCTACTTACTGTTCGCTGGATGGGTCTCCAGGCTCCTTCCCTGTGAGAGAATAAGTCCCTGAGGATCCCACTGGGTCCCTTTCACCCCCTCACCCCATTCTCCACTCCGTCCTCTCTCTTTATTCTGCAAGTGTGCAAAATAACTTGCATTTTCTGGGACAGACCAACCTGTTCAAAGTCTCTCTGTCTGTGCTCATGCTCTTCCAGCCACGTGCAATGCCCTTCCTCCTCTCCAGGGCGGGTTAGTGTGACCTGGCGAAGCAAGCAGGAGCCTTGTCATCTGATGGGCTTGAATTCAGAATCTCACTTCTGGCCCTTAATTCTGTGAGTGACTTTGGGCTCATTGTTTAAGAATCTCAGGGACCTTCACTGGGAAGATGGCAGTGACCACACATCTCCCCGGAGTGACCTAAGGGGGTGTGTGGCGATGGAAACCCGCCTGTGATCGTTCACAGCCTAGTGTGTAAGGGCGACGATCAGTAAATGCACGCCACAGAGGCCACATGACTGTTCTCCCAGGGGAGGAAGATGGCCCCACCTGCCACTGGAAGCCATGCTGGTGGTTCCCTGGGGGGAGTCGACAGAGGGAAGAAGGGAGGACTCGGCGGGACCTGGGAAGCAAAATCTTCAGCACCCAGGGTTTTAGAAGGCCCATCGTCACGTGACCGTCTCCCAGCTGTGAGTGCAGCCCACCCACCTGCTCTGACGATGAAGCAGATCACCAGGAAGATGGGCAACTCAACCGGAGGGCCCCGACAAGTCCTTGGACTCTAAGTTAGAGGAATTAAAACCCCACTGGAAGAGTTGCGGGGGCCCCGAACAGCCCACGCGGGAGGGTGTTGTGTGTGTACTTGTGTGTGTCCATGCCCGTGAGTGCGCAGAAGAACCAGGACAAATCACGGGAAGCTGGCATCGCGGGCCCGCCGTTGATCTTCCCTGAGTCCTGACGTCCCCCTATCTAGAAGCAACTCTTTCGATCTGAAAGATCTGTCCTTTCTCTCTTTTATTTCTTCCCTCTCAGATGCCATTTATACAGTTTCTTAAAAGATGCATTTTTTGATACATCATGAAAACTCATTTCTCACTTGCTAGCTCTTGGCACGGACTCCTAGAAAAAAATTTTCCAGAGAAGAGGGGGCCGTTCTGGAGCCTCAGAGGCGCGCTCCCGCCATCTACTCTGTGGCCCCGGTTTACAGCATTTACGCTTTCATTTTGAGCAAAGTCAAGTCTATTCGTGAATAATGAACAACAATGATGCACCACGGCTGCCGAAGCCTTGACTGGGAAATGAACCTGCTGAACTAGAACAGAGCAGCCATGTCTGTGCTGCCCAGGGGAGAAAGACTCCCACGCGGCTCTCCCAGGCGCGTGGGGCTCACACGGCCTTTCCTAACACACAGGCCCTAACGCCTGAGGAGCTCTCGTAATAATTTTGACTCTTCCTAAAACATAGCACTCCTCTACCCCGTCATTTCCAGGGCCTCTCAATCCCAGTTAGATGAAGCCTAAACTTCTTAGCCTGACATCCAAAGTCCACCCAGTTGGGAGAATGTCAAGCTGTCCAGCACGGCTAGAATCAGGAAAGGGGCCCCGTGGCAGGGGAGGGCCAGGCCGTCCTCCCAGGGGCTTTGGGCTTTACACCGGTGCTGCCAAGTTCCAGCAAGCCGTAAAGGAGAAGCAGTCTGGCAGAGTCACCTTGCTGCCGTGTGGATGGAGATTGAAAAAAAAAAAAAAAATGAATTCAGTGACACACATTTGTACATAGGTACATTATTATTAAATCTTAGCTTAAAGGATACTTTGGATTGAATTGAAGATGCAGTTAATGGAACCCAATAGGTAAGAAGTAAAAAGATTCCATCAGCTTTGTAATGATTCATTTCCGCATGACCTCTCTAACTCAAAACTTCCCTTCAAAAATAGTGCAAACGATGAGTGTTTAAAATGTTTTTGAGAACTTCCGAAATGCTTTAGAAATACTAGCATTTCTAAAACCAAAGCACAAAACATTTGTGTGCGTTAATTAAAGATGGACCCCTAAAAACCAATCCAGGCCTGGCTACTGTTCTGTTTCATTCTTTCAAGATCTCTAGCTTAGATCTTCCATTAATTTAGACTAACGTTTCTGTAAAAATCAATTACAAAAAAACCAGCAGCCCATGTTACATTAGTTGGCTCCTTCCAACATATTCGCTTTAGAAACTTAAAAACGTGCATGCCGCATGACCAGATTTTTCCACTCTCAATGACCAGAGATTAGACACAAGGTCAACCAGAACCACAGGCGGTCACCACTGTGTCATGATAAATGACAGCTTGTCAATTTTCCATTATCAAGTGGCAGCATGAAAAGCTGAACTAGGTCACATATGGTACATGCTGATGTTGGGCAAGATTGACTTTGAGTCAAGGAAATAATGAACCGGGATTTTAAAAACACTGGTAAAAGAATATTATTATTATTGTTGTTATTTTTTTTGAAAAGAGAGGAGTTTCAACCTTGGAGTTATTTCATTATCTAATTACGTAAGCATTAAAGTGTGCACAGGGCCCAAGTTCCATAAGCATCAAAATGCCTAAGTGTTTTTGGCAGCAGGATCTCTAAGGTGCTTGGATGTCAAAGTTATAAACCAGACTCTTTCTCCACAAACTTGCATTATTTTCTTACATAGACTGCCATGTGTTATTATTATTGTTTTTAATCCCTGAACTAATGGGAACAAACGTGAAGTGTAAAGCCGGAAGAACATTACAGAATGAAATAGTTTCTCCAAAGATGACTCTCACAGCCTGGGCCGGAAGTCACTGATGGCCGAGGTCTCTGCCTCCATCAGTGTAACCCCAAACCCAGCCCACAGCTCGAGGGGTTGCCCAGATGGCCTCCTACAGGCTTTGGGCTCTCCTCACCCAGTACCATTCTCCACCTGATACATCTTCTCATTTCCTTTGTCTGGCAAATGGTTGGTACATTGGAAAAATCTATTGATATTCTTGGCTCGCCGGCTGTAGAGAATATCTATCTCTAATTGCTTGAACTAGAGAAATGCTGAATTCGTCCTGGTGCAGCCTGGACCTCCCTGCAGCCTGAGCATGAGCCAGTAGCACCAGGACAGCTGATTGCAGCTCAGATGGCCCAGCTCCTGCCTCCGAGTTTCCTCTTCAGCAGGTCCCAGGTAAGGCCTGAGAATTTGCATTTCTGATCAGTTCCAGGTGATGCCGATGCTGCTGGTCAGAAACCCCGCTTTGGATAACAAGGCACTAAGTCAATCTGTGTCCCCGCCTGTCCTGATCCTATCTCCACATCCCCAGTGTGGGTGGTATCATGGGGGAGGAGCAAGGAGCAGAAAGCCGACCTCAGAGGAGCTTCTTGCCCTGGTGAGTCTTAGGGAGTGACAGAGAGGGCCTGGTGTGGGGGAAGGGCAGAGCAGAGACACCGCTGCTCCCACTTGCTGAACATGGAGGAGCTCGGGCTTACCAGGGTGTTGATCAGGACAGGGATGTGGTCGGATACGTGCGTGGAAGGACCACCAGGCCTGGGTGGAAGCCGGTCTGCAGGATGGGCGTGCAGAAGGAGGGGAATCTCGATGCAGGTGCTCACGGGAGAGAAGACGGATCGGAGACTAAGAGTTCAGCTCGGGTCCCAGCAGCTGCCACAGTGCAGCGCAACAAAGAAACAGTGTGCCCTCTGCCTGTGACCGGCCCCCTCTCCTCCGCACCCCCACGTCACGCGGGAAACGAAGGTCACAGAAGAGACTCACTGTCCCAGGCCGCCAGGCGCCCTGCCTTTCCCTCCCTCCTCCTCCTCAGCCACGGCGGTTCTCGGATGGGGAACGTGCCCTGTGCCAGGGTGCGGGAGCCGTGGAGCGATGTCAGTGCTGCCGCCCCCTAGCCAAGCCGGCTGCCGTCTGGTCCAGCCTCTGCAGAGGAGGCTTTTCCTCAGTCACGCCAAGGTGCCCCAGGGGTTGGGGCATCCTGAAAACTTGGTCCTCAATTGCCGGTGACCTCAGGGAGGGTATTCTCGGCTTTCGCTGTCCTCTTTTGCAAGAAGAGGTGACAGAGATCCCTGGTGTCCTTCAGAAGGAGCTTTTTAAAAATGCTCGATACCGCCCAGGAATTTGGGAAAACTTGATTAAATTCAGTAAATTATAGTATTGAGTCAGTGCCAACTTTCTGATTTTGATCATTTTATTATGGTTGCATAAGAAAAAGTTGGTTTGCGTGGTACTTTGTTTTGTTTTGATTTTTTGGTTTTTTAAAGAAAATACACACTCAACTGTTTACAGGTAAAGGGCCTTCATGTTTGCAACTTATCTTAACTGTTTCAGAGACCGAGAAAGATTAAGCAAGTGCGGTTAACATTTCAGGAATCTGGGCTAAGAGTAAATGAGAGTTTTGTACTAGTTTTGCAACTTTTCTCTAAACCTAAAATGATTTCAACATTTAAAGAAAAACTTTTTTAAAAGGAAAAAATACATACCCTCGTCAATTGAATTATAACCTTAGAGGCGTCAATTAGTACATGAAAAGATGCTGAACATCATTAGTCATCAAGAAATCAAAACCACAGTGAGATGCCGCTGGGATGGCTACAATCGAAAAGTCAGGAGGTAACAAGAGATGGCAAAGACGTGGAGAAATGGGGACCCCCCCACACACACACACATCGCTGGTGGCAGTCAAAAATGGTGCAGCATGGCCATTCCTCGGCTCACCACATGACCCAGTAATTCCACTCCTACGTATGCGCCGAGGAGAAACAAAAGCAAACGTTCACCCACAAACGTGTCCAGGGCGTGCCAAGCAGCAGCATTCGTTATAGCCAAAGCGTGGGAAACCCCAACCGTCCACCCGAACAATGGAATATCACTCAGCAGTGAAAAAGAGTGACTCGCTGGCACCTGCTACAACACGGACGAACCTGGAATACGGGACCCTCAGTGAAAGAAACCTGTCGCAAAGGACCACGTGTCATGCGATTCCGCTCACGTGACATGTCCAGGATAAGGAACCTACAGAGACGTAAAATGGATCGGTGGTTGCTGAGGGCTCTGGGGAGGCTGAGGGGAGACAGGGGTCATGGCCAAAAGGTGAGAGGTTCTTTTTGAGGTGATGGAAATATTTTAAAACTCGATGGTGGTGACGGCTGTGTATATCCATGAATACACTAAACCATCAAATGACATACATGGTGAATGAACTACATGCTATCAATTTGAATTGTCTCAATAAGGCTGCTTTAAAAAAACAGCCTCTAGGGGGTGTGACTGAGCATCCCCGGTGTCCGGTTTTCAGAGCCCCCAGGGACCCGGATGAGCGGCCGGGCTGAGCGCCAGCAGACCCTGGCGACGCGGCGCTGCTTTGCGGCTACGTGTTCACACTATCCGTTTATTCCACGGCCAGGGGGACGTCCTTAGCGACACAAAACGCGGCGGCACTGGGAACCTCGTCTCACTCCAGCCCTCATTCAGCCGGTACCCTGTGTGCAGACGGGCGGCCACACCGCCCTCCCCCAACGGCTGGGGCGGCCAAGCGGGCGCTGCCGTCGCGTTGGCTGAAACAGACGCCCGCGCGCGGCCAAAGCCAAGTGCGGCCCCGAAGCAGAACATCTTCGTCTTGATTCCC
Source organism: Rousettus aegyptiacus (assembly GCF_014176215.1). NCBI lineage: Eukaryota > Metazoa > Chordata > Mammalia > Chiroptera > Pteropodidae > Rousettus > Rousettus aegyptiacus. The sequence continues at coordinate 54,806,765 of NW_023416309.1, read as the reverse complement.
ACTTACGTTCTCCCCTTCAACCGGTTCCTCTTTTGATGTAACCTCCAGATGTCGGCACTCCTGGATGGCATGGCACCGGCCGAAGCGTTATCCCTGATGAATCATGGCCCAGGTACTTTTCCACTGGGCTCATGGCCACAGGCTGCTCCATCCTGCGTCAAAGGCCTGTCACCTGGCGTGGTAGAGACCGTGTCTTTCCCACGTCTTAGGTGCAGTTTCTGGGTGCTGAAGCCCAGGGCCAGGCACCTACTAATTAAATCAGTTGCTATTTCTTTAAAAAAAAAAAAAAAAAGAATCATCATCATCATCATCATCACTTTTAGAAACCAGGCCTGAAAGCCAACAAGCTTTTGCCTTTGCACCAGGCTTCCGGTCCAAAGACCAGCAGCGTGATAGGGGGCCAGGGGGAAACGGAGCCAGCCCTCCACTGAAGGAAGACCAAGCCCAGCCGCTGCGCCCATTCAAAGGGAGATCAGGAACTCTTCACTAAAGGCCCAACTTCCCCCGAATCCCTTTGAGATGCAGGAGGAAGCAAAATAATGACCCAGGGAGATACTTAAAGAAATGCAGGATGTGAGACTGTGAGCGCTGTTCGCTCCTGATTGGTCACTCGAACCTGGAGGAAACAAAGCCTGAGTGTTAACAGGGGAGCTTAGAAGAGGACCCGCCCCCTCTCCCCAAAGCTCCCCTCCGCCCCGCCCCCACCCGCAGGTCATCTTATGGATGACGGTGGGGCAATAACCAGAATGTCGGCTCCCTGCGGACAGGTACCCGCCTCACTGCCCCACCCTGGCACCAGGCCTGGCACATCGCAAGAACACAGCACCTTCTAATTTCTTGAGACGTGGACGCGTTGGTTGTGTGTGAAATGCGGGACTTCAGATTTTCTGTGTGTCTTCATCTGAATTTAGAGGAAAATCGTTTATACTATATTACGTGAGCTTTAGCAACATGCTGTCAAGTAAGGTTTGGGAGCGGTTGCGTAATTGATGGACAAGCATATCTTTTCCCCCTGCCCCTGCCATGACCAGCATTTTCCAGAGGGAGGCTGCTCGTTCTGCTTGGGCCCCAGGCCAGAAACAAAGGGCGGCGCTGCGGCCAGCTCGCCCTGGACAGAGCGTAACCGAGCAGCAGGCCTTATGGTTACGAGCCGCTGAGGTTTTGAGCCATAACTTGACTTAGTCTATCAGATAGCCTTTAGTCTGCCTCGTCGCAGGGCTCACTTTTGTGTCGCTGCCTCACTTATTTCTTATGCTCCAGAGTCCAGCAAAAATGTCTTGTCCATAGGAAGCCCTTGAAAACTAGAGATTGAATTCAACTAAGCACAGCATTTCTTCTGCTGGGAGGAAAAAAAAAAAACAAACAAAAAAAAATGGCTGAGCACAACCAAAGACATTTCGTGGCATTTTATTAATGCCTGTTCTAGCTTTAGGGCGAAGGACAAGAATCAATCATGAGCCAAGATCCATCACGTCAGCACAAATACCGGGACAAGTAAGGCTCCTTCAGAGCGGGGAGGGAGCTGTTGCAGAGCCGGAGTGAAATCCTGCGTTCAGCGAGTGCTGGCTCCTCTCCTTGGGGCCCTCCTGCTACTCTACGCAGGAGGGTACGACGCCTCCTCTGGCATTGACGCGGAACCCAAAGCCGGAGGAAGTCGGACTAAGCTAGGAGTAGATGGCACTGGCCCGGCCTTCTGAGGCCACGGATATGGCCATTGTTCTAAGAACAATGGAAAACTATCAAAGCGTTTCACTCAGAGGAGTGACAGTCTGATGTTTTAAATGTGTGAATAGGTTGTAGGGAGACAGTAGAAACTTGGATGGAACAGAAATTTTCTCAGAAATCATAAAATATGAATTCTGACAAAAGATAAAAAAAAAAACCTTAAATAAACCAGTATTTATGGAGAAAAAGAAATATGTGTCAAAGAAAAAAAGATCACCTCAAAAAATTCTTGAGGCCAAATGGTTTCATGGTTGAATTCCTTGAAACTTGAAATGAAAAGATAATTTCATGCTCTTTACACAGATAAAGAGCATGGGGAGGGGATGAAAAACTTCCCAATTTGTCTTACAAAGACGCACGTTCCGACATGACAACTTATGAAGGACAGCATCCCTTCTCTTCTCTCCCTTGCCGAAGAAATTTGCAAATCAGTATCATTTATAGGGACAGGTAGGGCCTACTAAATCCGAGGAGGTCTGGCATATTAAAGACTAGAGTAAGAATGAAAGAACGATACAGCATTAATTTTTCACATCATCTCGGTAAATTCTCACATCCCAAAAAGTATCTAATATTCATTCCTGAGAGGAGTTTTTTGGGTGGGTAACTAAAAAAAAATATAAAGGAACTTCTTTAACATGATAAAGAATATCTCAAGTCAATGACCATCTCCATACATAATAAAACACCAGGGACATTCTTGTTACTATCTGGATACTGAGCACTAGAAATTCAGGCCAACTCCATAAGAAAAAGAAATACTAAAAATAAAAAAGAAATGCCGAGGAGGAGGTTAGAGGGTCATTTGTTGCAGATCGGATTATTGTCTTACAGAAAACACAAGAGATTCAACTAAAAAAAAACTGATAGTGTTACAGGTGGAAAATTTTCAAATGGCAACTTCCGCTTCCATTGTTTAATGTGAAACAGGGTGTAGTTCTAGGAGATATTCGTGCAAAGATATGCTAATGTTAAGGGTGTCGTTATCCTGTGTAAAGATGTGTTAATGGCCAGCCTCTACTTCTGTAAACCTGCTTGCTTGCTAGAGGGGGTTTTGGGGCTTTTTAAACTATCCCCTCTAGAGGCTCGGGGCTGATCTCTTCTAACCCTGGTGGTAGAGAGCCAGTCGCCGGCCAGCTAAATTCATCTCGATTGGCTCCGTGCATCTTAGATTTGATCGCAACACAACAATAGTACGGTAGCCAGTTTTAAAAATTAATTTATATAAGCTATGAGCTTGGCTGTGGACCAGCAGTAAGTGGCTAGAAAATAACAGGAAAAAAAAGACGCCATCCAATAGAAGGAAGAAGATAAACTACCTAGGAATTTACTTAACAAAAATTACCTAGGAGATGTATGAATAAAGTTACTGAAGGATTTTTAAACACTCTTGGCTGAATGGAGGGCCTTACTATAGTGTTCCTGGATGGGAGAAATGTGACTGGGATCTGCCAGTTTTCACCCCGGGGATACATACGTTTCACCACCTCAAGGCCCCTCCTGCAGGACCGTGGGACCCGGCCCCACCTCAGAGTCTGCTGCCTGCACTGAGTTCACGTTGCCTGAGGGCAGGAATTGTCTGCCGAAGTCCAAGCCCCGGGAAGACAGGCCTGTCTTCCCGGGGGCAGAGTCGCTGCCGCCCCCAGTGCCAGTGAGTTTCAGAGAGACAGACCAGCATACAAAGGAGCCCGAGCCCCTCTTCTGACCCCCTACGATCTGTAAAACCCCTGAAAAACCCCTGAAGCAGTGGCGTCTGGGTCAATGTTTAGCAATCAGTTCTTTCAAATTTAAAAAAAAAAATTATAAATGTTGCTGAGGGATATACAGCACATGATTTATAAACCATAATAAAATATACAATGCTCTTTAGTGCCGATTCCATAGAGCGGAGTGATTGTCACAGAATGCTTTCTGAATTAGAGACTGGAGGTAGCTGAGGCTCGCAGGCCGAACCCAGCCCGCCTCCTGCTTTTCGACAACTTGCAAACTAAGAAAAGTTTTGACGTTTCTGAATGGCTGAAAAAAAAAAATGTGAAGAATTGGATGCTGTGACACATGCAAATGATACGAAGTTCGAAAAATTCAGTATCCACAAGTAAAGTTATCTGGGAACACGGCCCTGCTCATTCGCTTTGTGTTACCCTCAAATATGTGTTGAAACCGACCCCCAAGGTGGTGGCATTAGAAGGTGGGGCCTTTGAGAGGTGACCAGGTCATGAGGGCTCCGCTCTCACCCTGACACAGGGGACCCCAGAGAGCTCACTTACCCCCTCTACCATGAGAGGACAGAATGACAAGACGGCCGTCCGTGAGGCAGGAAGTGGGTCCTCACCCGACACGGGGTCCGCCGCCTCTTGATCTTGGACGTCCCAACCTCCAGACGGTGAGGAACACATTTCCGGTGTTTACAAGCCACGCAGCCTGTGGTGTTCTGTTACAGCAGCCCAAACCGACTAAGACACTGATGTTAAGCAGGATTTCAAATCGATGGGAGGAAACAGATATTTAAAACCAATATCATGGAGAATACTGGCTGATTTTTAAATACCAATATCAGAGAGAAAACTGTCTGTGTTGATGGGGGAAGGGTAGTATAGTAGATTTTTATATTACTTGCCAAAATTAATTCTAGACGTATTTAACTTTTAGAAGTAAAAAATAAAAATATATTGAGAAATGTTATAAATATACATATGTGTGTGTGAAATGACTTTCTAAACATGACAGCAAAGGCAATATCCATAAAGAAGAAAGATGCTCATAAATAAAAGTGCCATCAATAAAAGGTAAATGATAAGCAAGGAAAAGGTTTAAATAGAGGCAAAAATAAATTTAGGACAACGATTAATATTTATATACAAAAACTTAGAAATAAGAAACATTCAAACAGCAATAGAAAAATAGATAAGGACAAAAATAGGCGACCCACAAGAAGAAAAAATAGAAAAGATCGATTTAAAAAAAAAATACTCCCAATAGTTTTCAAAGAAACGTAAATAAAAATCACAGGGTAGTGTTTTTTCTAACCAGACTGACAAAAATTAAAAGTGCTCCGCAGGATGTGAAGACGTGGGTGCTGTCACGTGCTGCTGGCGGGTGCAGGCGCCCCGCCTCCCTACGAGATCGTCGGGCGCGGTCAGCACGTGATGTGCACATACCTGAGGGAGCGGCGAAGCCACGCGCCGCCGGGAGGTACCGTCAGCAGCGGCAAGAACGTGGCCCGCGGGGCTGGTCCGGAAAAGATGGGAACAATCGGAACGTCCAGTAAAGAAACGGGCAGAGAATTTTTCAGAGCTATACAAGAGAAAGACTACAGGTTTAAACCGTTGCAAATAGCAGGGTGAATACATATGTATCGATATGTGAAAGTGTCCATAATGCTTCGCTGGGTGGAAAAAGCGACAAACAGCACGTAGAACGTGGCCCCAAATACGTAAGATTCCTGTGGACGTGTGTAGACAGGCAGAGTGACGGCCCAAGGGCAGTCACGCGATGGCCATCAGGCAGTGTTCACGTTCATCATTTAGTGTGAGCTGTGTGTGTGCACATGGGTGTGATGTGTTGTTTCCAGAGGCTGAGAGCACTTTTACATGCGTGCACACACACACGCACACACACGCTATTTACATACACATGTACGAAAAGACTTGGAAGCATAATCACTGAGATGGGTCATTTCTTGATGAGATTGCAGTGATTTTCGTTTTTTTGCTTATGTTCCACAATAATGTGTTCGCTTTAGAATCAGAAAAAAAAAGGCATCGAGCATATTCTTCTTAAACAACAAAACATCCTTGTCTTAAGCAATTCTTAGTTTTGCAACAGAAAAAAAAAATGGAAGCAAAATAAAGTACGATGGTGGCCGTGGTGGCTGTGTCCCCGGGAGCGTGGAAACCAAAGCACCGGCCAGCAGGGGAATGCAGGGAGGCCTTCCGAGGGGCTGTGACATGGCACCCCGAGTCCCAGAAGGCGAGAAGGAGCTTTCCAAATGGAGAGAGGGAGGCAAAGGAGTTCCACGCAGAGGGAACTCCTTTACCAAATTACTCCCCATGGACTGTCCGGGGTTCCCACGGTGAATATAGAAATTCACTCATTTTCCATTTTCTACAAAAACTGCCGTTGAGGACATTGGTCCCACGTCATCCTGTGTCCCTTGCAGTACAACCCACATGACAAAAGCTTCTGAACGTTCATTGCCAAGAAGAATTCTCTTGCTCAGAAAAGATGACGTGCTTCTTCCCACCCAAGAACAAGCTGTCACAGGACTCGCTTTGCCTTCCCCGTTCCCAGGAGGTTCAGGGTGAAGCCGTGTGTGCGCAGTGAGGGCCTTTCCTGGGTTCCTGATGAAAGTCTGTCTATAAAGACCACGAAAAGAGAGAAACACGTCTTCTAATGTGAGTTTCCTCCGTCACAGCAGGTTGGTGCATGGGCTGAGTTCTCATCGGAGACAAAGGATCTGGAAGGTGGTGGCTGTGGGTTTTCTCAGTTCTGCTAACGGGGGTGCAGGGCTACGGGGGTACACCTCCAACTGTGGCCTTCTGAAGCACGGGAGAGGAGTTCACCACCTGCGACGCATGCCTTCGGGCAGCGGGCCTCAAACTTTAAAGGGCATCAGTCGCCTGGAGGGATTATTAAAACAGACCCGCTGGCCCTGTCCCCAGAGACTCCGAGGGGCCCGTAATTTGCATTTCTAGCAAGTTCTCCAGTGATGTTGAAGCCGTTGGTCCTGGAACCACACTGAGTCAATGTTCTCAGGATTCGTTCAGTTTTTCTCACTGCAGGTGGAGAGGAGCTGAGCTTTTGAGTGACATTGAGCTTTTGGGTGACACTGAGCCACCTGAAATTCAGTGTAACATGGACCGTGCACGAGTGTGACGGGAGCCGGGGCCCCTCCGGCAGCTGTGAGCAACAGCATAAAATTTCGCAGTGACCATTACTACTGGGATGTTTGCATTTTGCTTCCTGTTTTAATTTACTTCTCTTTTAGGCAAATCTAAAATCAGCAAAGAGCTAGATTTGGCCTGTTTCCATTTTCTAACCTTTTCCAAATTTTGAAGTCATTGGCTTTTAAAGGAAACTGCAGTGGAGAGAGAAAAAGCTATTTAGATTTAAGAGCAAAAGCTTAAATTGAATTCTAGTTCCAATTAACTGAATGGGATGCTGGCGTGGGAAGAGAGAGGGAATCAGCATCTTTGGGGTCATCGTGGCTTATGTCGTGGGGAAGATGAGAAAGCAATTCTAACACCTCAAGGAGAAAACTGCCTCTTGGCGAGAACTGAAGGACAGGTGGAAAGGAAAAGCAAAGACAACCCAGAAAGCGGCATTCGGACTCCAGGTAAGAACTCCAGGAAACAAAGACTGGTTCGTTAGAACTGGAGCGAGGGACGTACAAGCAGCATCACGTGAGAGTGGAAATGCAGGGCCTTGACTCTCAGCTAGGAAGTGCAAACACGGTTCTTAAGGAGAGTGTTTCTCAAACGAGACGCTCAGACTTGTTCTTCAGGGATCATGGGCAATGAGAAATTACACAGTGCACACTCGAATTTTAATTTGTAAAGATTTAAATGGCCTCCTTACCCCTGATTGCTACCCTTTTAACTCCGGGGTTCACGTTTGGGTTTGTAACCACGTTGGTGCCAGGTAAAAACCAGATGACATCACAACTTGTCTTGTAAATGGTCTTCACATTCATTCATATATTTTGAGTTGCAGACAAGGTGAATCTTGTACTATTTTGCTCAGTCCCATGCAAGTACATTTGAAAACTCAGAATGCATAATTTTCTAATATAATTTATTAAAATTGATTCCAGAAAAGATAGGAAAGCTAAGCACATCAAATTTCATAGAGGAAATGAGGAACTTGTCAGATGCACCCCTCAAAAGAAGTCTAGGGGGCTTTATAGGGGAAAGTCCACCAACTCCTTAGAGTATAATTCCAATTCTTTTTAGGCTGTTCCAGAACAGCTTAAAAGAAAAAAAAAAAATCTTCCAAGTTCTATGAAGCTACTATAATACCATAAAATCTACAAAGACTAGAACCCCTCCACACATTAAAAAAAAAAAAAAAAAACCTCCACAGGCCAATATCACTTATATTTATGCAAAAATCCCAAATAAGAGCAAACAGAACAAGCAACATATCTAAAATACATCCTAACCAAATGGTATTTATTCTAGAATGGAAGACCCTATATGGAAATAATAGTAGATAAGGTTCCGCAGGGGAGAGACCAAGTTCGCATCATGCGGGTTACCAAAGCCAGGCAGAAACGGGTTTTGGCGGCTGGTTCCTAAATCATGGTAAGTACCCGCGTTTCCCACCCATCCGTATGCCACCCCTGACACACACACATTTGCACGCTCACGCACACACACATGCACACACACCCCTAAAGAAAACCAGTCTGACTGGTGTTAAGCCCCAGAGTTTGAAAGGAAGAGGCAGTGAACCTCTAAGAGGGCAATTTAAATCTTTAATTACCAATTTGGACCTTTCAAATTCCAAAGCGACATTTACAAACTTATTGCCCCGTCACAGTTTTTACTTAGAGGACTTTTGTCTCTTCTGGGACCTTGTAAAGGCCCCTCCAGCACAACGCTTCTCTTACCCGCTCCGTCACTCATTGACCTTCTCGGTCTCTAGATGTGTGCGCAGTTTTCCACGCTTGATTTTATCACACATTGCACTTTATATTTCTTTGGGCCAATTCCTTGCGGATGTCTTCATCTTCTTTCCCGTGCGCTGCATATTGTACACTGACAATATCCATTTGACCTGAGACTTCATCAGAAGGTCAAAAGCTTCTTTACACAGAAAAACAGCTCACTCTCACCCTACACCAAGTGGCTATAACCAGTCTCTACAACTATTTCTAATGCAAGGATTGGGCATCCTAAAGATATTTTATTTTATAATCCTTATTCTAGTAAACTTATTAATTTATATAATGTCAAATGTCAGAGCTTGAAATCTCTCAGGGAGATTATGAACAGGATATTTAACTATTATTCTCAAACATTAAATTTAAATCTATCACTTGAAATATGGTTCTAGAAAATGTTGACAATGGATTCAGTGAAAAGTAAACTCATTAAAAATCTAGATAGTACAACATAAACAAAGAGGACTTTTTAAGACTTCTACTGAGGCAGTAATACCATAACAGTTAAGAACCCAAACTTGGATATCGAAAAGACTGGGTTATAAACCTAGTGCGATTTTTGGCAAGTGACTAAGTTTGTTTCTAAGCCTGTAGAATGGGAGATAGATGTTACGATAAGGGCAACGATGAGGGGCCCTTGCGATGGAATTGCTCTGTATCTAGACTATATTGATGTCAATACTCAGGTTATATTGTACTATGGTTTTTTCAGTGTTACCATTGAGAACTGAATGAAGGGTATATAAGAACTCTTATTTGTTCTTACATGTGAATCTATAAATTATCTCCAAGAAAATAGCGTAATGAAGTCATCTGCAAAGTTTGACTTAAACTTTATATTAATTTCAAAACAATCCTAGGCGATATCTTCTCTAATTTTCTATTGATGAATAAAGACTCCAAATTGCTTTAAATTTTGCAATGACATAACCAGAAGGTGGCGCTATTACTACATGACTATACCATAGTAAGGCACTATTCACTTTCAATGTCATAAAAATGGAATACTAGGATTTTATCAATCAAAACTAAATGCTAACCCAAATTCAGCAGTATTTGCAACACATGTCTTAAGTTTGGAAAATGCACAATTCTCAAGTCATTAAAAATAACAATTTTAGAGCTGTGTAACATGCTAGGTTGCAAATACAAAATACAAACTCTTCTATATTTTTCCTTACGTCCTATGTAGACTGGCAAATCTTTCTAAAGACTAAGAAGATTCTCACCAAATCTGGTATTAAGCTGTGATATCATGGTGCTTTTTATACAAATACTTCCTGCTTCACCAACTGATAAAGGTCTGAGCATCACCTTTAAGGAAAATTCTGCAACTAGAAGTAAAAGGCAAGCTGAGGAAGGGATTTCTTTTGTGAAAGCAACAAAGTTTAGAATGTTCCCATTTTTAAAAAAACTAAAACATTTAAAATACTTCCCAGAGGAAGAAAATGACATTGCGCCAGTTAATAAAAATTACCAAGACAGAAGTCCTTTATCCGACTCCATTATTATTAGATGCTGGATACACAGCAGACACAAACTATTAATCACTAAAAGTGGGGCTGCAAGAGGGGGCTCTAATGCCCGACGAGGAGTTCCTCATAAGTGCACGTCCACAGCCCACTTGGGGGTGAAAACGTCCTCTGCACGCCTCTTCCTCATGGCACGTCCAGTCTAACCAATAAACAAGCACTGCGAACGGCCCGGATGAGCCAAACGATGCTCTGAAGCCAACACATTTGATTTTGCTTTTGAGACCATTTTTATTTAATCAAAATAAGCTTCCCCCGCCCCCCCCAAAAGATTCGTTTTCCGTGTGCAATACCATATCGAACTATGCCTTTCGAATGTTACTAGTCTGTCCTTAAATATATAAATGCAGGTCAATTAACCTAACACGTTTTGTACTAGTTCTATTTGTTTGTTCACACAGAGGCCGAACCAACCGAGAAATAAGTTAGAATTAATTTGAGTAGTTTATTCTCAAGTCATTACAGTGTTCAACCAGTTTGACATATAAAGATAACAGACGGAGAAGTAAACACTGGGAAGCACACATACGTTCCCATCCTGAACGACGTTATCTGTACAGAAAAAAACAATTCAGCAAATATTAAAGTATTCGAAGTAATTTTTGGACAATTCAGATGTGACGTATTTACAAGAAAAGCATAAGTTTTAAAATAATTAAATAATTTTCATAGAATTATAAAAGTATTGAGATAAATATTAGGAGACCCCGACAATCACAAGAACACTTTCCTATGCTAATGAATACAAGGGCAGTTGCATAAAAAGTCCCAAAATAGAGCTAGTATTTGGCCTCTATGAAATATATCAAATTATCAATACCAAAATACGCTAAAATAAACATGCATTGTGGAAGCTGTACCAAAGAAAACAGCATTCGGCTCCTGAATATCACAAACTGTCTACACACAATCTCTTAGGTGTGCCATTAAAGAAGAACTTTCAACAGAGCCATTACAATGGATGAAAAAACGACAATCACTTAAAACTTTTTCACTTCTCATTTTCAAATGTAGCTGCAAAAAACCAAAAAATCTAAATATGTTTTAAAAATATTAGCTTATGAATAAAAAAAAGTTGAGTGGTGCATCATTATGCAGCTGAGTTTTGAAAAGGATGCTATAATTCTAGTATAAAAGACAGTCACCTCTGGACCCCACACTCTATAGCAGGAAATCTCTTTCCAGAAAAGAATTCATCTTAGAAAATGAAAAGGAGAAACATGACATGTGTGAATTTAAAACAAAACAGTACTGTAAAATGGTAAAATTAAAAAAAAAAATAGCAGCATGTGAAGTTCAAGACTATATTCTTAAAGCAAATGTTTAAGACTGAACCGCAAAAATGGTACTTGCTCAAACTGGTCCAACACCTCGACCTCGGGTTTTTTAGAAGGGTGCTTATATTTATGACAGCCCTGTGATTAATGTATCCTCAAATTTGTGTTTTAAAATATATATATTGCACGTGTGGTAGTAGAACACCAGTGTTCTGGTATCTCCAACATAAAATATCTTATTTAACATATTAAACTGTGCTACTGGAAATTAAATTTATTCCAATGTTTAAAGCCAATCACAGGACTTTCGAGCACGTTAACAAGATGGAAAACACAGGCACTTGCATAAAGGTTGTTGGTGACAAAAAGTAGAGGCCACAACAGCATGACTCTGGGTAGAATGTCTTTACGTATAAACGTGAGGTCTTCCACTGATCCAAATATAGAAGTAAGAACTATGTACAAAACTTTGATAAGAAAATCAGATCTCCTAGAAATCTCATCCTAAATCATTTTCAGTGAATAAAGCAATGACCGCTTCGAGTCCTATTCAAGCTTTTTCAAACGAACATTCAAGACACGGCTGCTTCAAATCGAATTTCCCCCTTTTCTCCAGAGTACAACTCACGAGCCTCACTGGCAGCCCAATAATGTCCTCTATGCAAAACTTAGCACTCACCTTGAGAGCCAGGGCATCAAAAATGGTTATCATGTCAAAACAGTCCCCACTGTCGTATAAATTTTACAGCACCACAGACATCATGACTTTAGATATCTTAGTCTGGTAACATCTCATTCAATAATATTAACCAGAAAGAATGTGTAAATATCGACATCTAACAGGAAATCATAGTAGCATTTGAAAAAGGACCAAAACGATAAACATTTTTAATGTTTTAAGTTGTTAAACATTTAAATTGTCAAAATCACTAGGAAAGAAGGTCACGCTCACATTTTCATCACCCATATGAGAACACGCGAAACTTCAGACAGTTGATACTGAGACGCTTCAGGTTGTTTGCTTTCTTTCCTTCTTTTGAAAAGAGATGACATGTAGTTTGGCCACTCCAGAGTCTTGGTTTACCAGCTTAGAGAGTACATCGAAGAGGCAGGAGAGCATGTGCACGAAAACCGTTTCACCCTTTCTCATCTTTGGCTAGAGGCCCCGTGAAAGGAAAGCCAGGGGGCGAGGGGGCGAGGGGCTGACTGGGCTCCGCGCGCCTCCACCTTACACGTCGCTGACGGGGAGGCTGGCGTCGTCCAAGTCCACGGGGTCGGGGTCGCAATCTTTTTCCTGAGGGCCGTTTTCACTTTGAGGTTTTAGCAGAGCTTGTTCAGTCACTTTGGAAGCTGGTTCTCTTGGAGAGACAGTCTGGACCTTGAAGTTCCCTGGCTTGACCTTGGCAAGAGATTCGTAAAATCCTCGCTTCTCCACGGTAAAGCTTGAGACCAGAGAGTGGCTGCGAGAGGCTGTGGGATGCGCGGTGGCGGGGGCAGGGCGCAAGGCGTGCTTGGGCTCTGGACAGCTGGAATGCTCCTGCAAAGGGGAGTGCTGGTCAGACAGGGTCGGTCACAAAGGCCCGGGTTAGTAACTCAGCGTGAGACTTTACTCTCTGAAAAACAAACCACACACGCGCACACGGACAGAGCAGAAGCGTGAGCCATGCAGCAGACGCGTGCAAGTTCTCTCCCAAAGCGATGCATTTTTAGGAGTGAGTTTAGAGCGAAGACGGCCAACATTTCCACTAAGAAACCAGTTCTGTCACCAAAGCCGAATTTGGCAGCTTTGACACTGAAGACTCGGCCAGCCTAAAATGGAATACGGCGGTCCAATTGCAAATGAAGAGTGTCTGAAAGGGGGCCTACCAGCTTTATCATTTTATTTAAAAGTTTATTTTCAATCAGCCGTAGAAATTATCCTACGTATTTTAGAAAAATAAAAAATGAAACGCAGCATATAAAAAGGAAAGGCCATATTTAATAAGCAGAATTCAACATCTTTCAAAATCCTATTTTATCTGGCAGTCTGACAGTTTTTGCTTCCTTGAATTTCACTGCAACTCACTTACTAGTCTTTTTTTTTATTGCATTTATTTAGTTTTGAATATGTCATACATTCACATGGCTTAAGATTTTAAATGTAACAGGGTATGTATGTATTTAATCATTTGTGACTGGCGAAATTAACAGTTGTGAATGTTAATTTCGATATAATTCTAACGATATCAAATCTGAAGTTATCCTTAAATCTGACCATTCTGAGTACATGGCTACAGTTAGCTCCTAGTATATCGTGTTCATTTAAGATACCAGTGGCTTTGAAAAAAAAGCGCTATAAACTACTAACATGGTAGATTCCTATGAGATGGCTAAATTTTACCTGAGATTTAAAATGCCACGCAAACTATAGTACTGGCGAGTTTATCCAATGCGCGAGTTTGCACCTATTAGCACGAAGGCGCATTTCAAGTGGTAGAGTCCACAAAATTTTTCAAAATACGTAAGATATAAAAATTGAAACTTCTACGGCAATTAGGTGAATTTATTTTAGAAGACAACTTAATGACTTTCTCAATTAGTAAAGTTCTGTTTTTTCATTATGTATCTTTTCTTTTTTCCCTAAATGCATCTCCAACCTGATGACGGTAGTGACAGTTTGCGTTAGTGCTGACGAAGTCAGTTACGGTGACTGCAAAAGGCAGTTTAGTGAACTCGACTTTCTAGGGTGAGCTGTGAGTAGTGTGAGAAGGCACGTTTGCGTGAGAGCCCACGTACGTGCTGCACGCCCCCGTCCTTGATGTATACCTCTGTATACAGGGGTTCGACAGCCTTCTGGCCTGCCGCATCTGGAATACAGTGCAAAGCTAAGATTAGAGTCGACCTGTACTGGGGAGAGGGAGGAAAAGAGAAAGTTCTGCTGACAGTCACAGCTAGATAGTCCAGTTTGCCCCCACCACGAAGCACAAAACACAGACGCCCTTCTCCGAATTTTCCTCTTCCCAAGAGACACGGTTTTTGCAGAGGGTCCCATACTTGACTGCTGAAAGGGTCACGAAAGACACAGGCAGTTACCAAATGAACCCAAGAAAGCAGCTTCTGAGATATTCCAAAAAAAGGTTGTAAAGAGAACGAATTAAGAAATGAGAAAGGTGGATTTGTATATACTGATTTGTAGTTATGAATAGCAAGAAACTATTAATAGATAATATTACTACCAGGAAAAAACTAAAAGAACAGAATTCTAGCTTTTACAATGAATCCAGATAATAAAGGTTATCATGCTGCATATCGTATTACATTCTGCAGACCAAAGTGCTACATTTCAAGACACGTCAAATATTTTTCATTCCTTAGTAGAATCTGTATTTTCATATCAGACCAGTGACGAAAGTATCTTAAAGGCACATCTTAGTCCTATGATGTTCTTGAACATGACAAATTCTAAATTACAAATATTTTTCTTACTGCTTCTGAGAATGCTCAGCTGTTTCAATTTTGTTATTCTCCTACCACAAAGATAATTAGGATTGTGGAAGGGGGAGGCGGCCTTTTAAATTAACCTACTAGAAAATGAGAACGAAACATGAAGTGGAAAATGCTGACTGAGCACACCAAATTGCATTTAAGATTCCAGCTGCTCGATAGTCTTATGGCATTACTGAGCAAAAACAAACAAACAAACAAACAAACCCCGCAACAAAAACAGGGGGAAAAAAAGTTAACTGAAATTACAAGAAGTAAAGAAGAAATGGAGGGGTTCCCTAAAGGTGCCTTCCACGATTAGGCCACGTCCCATACTAAGAATTACTTGGTCCAGTAATGCCAGATCTAGGCTTACTGACCAGTGAGCGCTCCTGAAACAAAGGACGGAGACGGTCATTCTCTCGTTGCCCTGCTCATGCACTGAAGACAGTACAATGCGCAGGAAGTTATGTTTACGTAACACTACACGGAAGCACCACACTAGAAACACGTTATATTTTGCAAGTCCAATTGGTATGAAAGTCACCATGCAAATAAATCTCAATACAGAAAGAAACCAGGAGGATTAGGGGGACAGAAAGAAAAATAACTGGACAGGATGGAGGAACTCGAGCGTGTCACCCCAGAGAGCAGGACACATACAGAAGACGCCGAGCGGCCAGGCCCCCGCTGAGCCACGATGGCCCCGGACACCGCCTTAATCCAGCTGTGCATCTCTTCAGGGCTGTCGGCCTGCGGGACAGAAAGGGCTTGTTCAGTCCACTTTTCCTCAAGATCAGCTCCTGTGGCCGTAAATCCAACGTATGCATTTTGGTAATTAATAGTGTTGACAACGAAATCATTCTAAGGCCACCAATGGTTTCCGAAACAATTTATAAATCGCTTCTTTAAACCAGGCTTTGCTGGATAAATTATTACACAGAGACGTAAGTTGGGCACTTAACATTTCAGACCAGACATATCAAAACATGTCAACATGCACACTTCTGTAGGGAAAACGAGGAGAGGAAGAAGTCAGTGAGCTCATTTTGCTTTATCGATATTAACTGCGATATTGTCTGTAGTTGCTACAAGAATATTTATATCATTATATAGAGTAAAAAACCATTTTGACATCATTTTATATATTTTTTTTTCCTAGAAATAATTTCTAGCAGTGCCATAACCCTAAAAGACATATTCCTTTACAGGATCTTGGCTTCCAATGTGAATTAAAAACCTTACTATGACTTTAATCTAATTAAATTAGGTCCTAAGAGGGGTATAGAGATATTGGCCTTTACTTCTAGATTCTAGAAGTTCAAAAATTTTAAAGATATAAGGTAATATTTTTAAACCAACAATATTAACAAATACTTTTTCAAAGGAAAAACTCAAAGTAGGCAAAGGTAAAAAGCACGCTTTCATTCAGTGCGAACAGGAACACAAGTCTAGAAACTCATTTGGCAAAATAAAGAGGTTCGAAAAATTTTGCGCTCTAATAGTTATTCCTGATCTAGAAACTCGCCCTAAAGAAGAAATTCAGGCACCTTTACACACACAAATGTTCACCGCCACGTTATTTATCACAGTCAATGTAAGAAAACTATGTACATGAATGATCAGCGGCACAGCAGCAGCAGAGACACAGTGTAACTGTGGCGCGCTCAGGCGAGAGCACGAATGCACCTCCAAACGGTTTCCAGAGAATTGTTACTGCTGTAGAAAAGTGACTACAATTTATTCAACAAGTGAAATGTAGGATTGTACTTCATATGCCCACTTGTTATAAAAATATAAACCTTCAGAAAGGCAGTAAAAAAATAAGAGCAGCTCCCTGACGGTGGACGTCTGTGTTTTACAGACCATCCCTTTCTTCGTATTTTCCTATATTTTCTAAATTTTCTGCAATAAGTATATGTTTTATAAAACAAAATGTTCTTTTAAAAATCTTCAAATTTAATTAATGTAGTAAGTATTTTAAATTTAAATACGGAATGCCTATCTACTGCTAGTGCCACCAGGAGATCTACTGTCTACTTGTACTGCAGGTATTTAAGGTCGCCCCTTTTATAGAACTACCAAAAAAATGACATAATTAATTCCAAAACACGTGCAAAAATAATCCAAGCGGAAAGCAGGCACTTGGCATCTAAACTAAAGCAGCACTGCCCTTCCTCCAAAAGCTACACATTTCTGGTCAACTAACTCATAGTGATGAATACCCTGACTTGCTGAACATACGACAATCTTAAATAATTTTTTTTATTAACTTGGCAAATTACAGTTGTCATATGTTTTGTTTATTTTTATAACCACCAAGTTCGTTTCACCTCTAAAATTATTAATTTCTTGTTAAGAGGATCTATTATCTCCAAAGTATCTTACCTGCACATAGAAAGTTCGAGACGATGTTACAATTTCAAAGAGGTTGTCTCTCATCATTATGTCACTGTTAACAAAAACATTTCCAATTGTACTTAAATAGCAATTGTTTGATATTTTTTCTTTCACTTATTTACCCAACACCAAATATGTGTCAATAAGAAAATAAACATCAAAGTTAAAACACCGATATATTTTAACAAAACTGAATCATCTTTTCAATTCATGTTTGCATTTAATTTTACTTATTTTATGTAGTTATATATATATTTTTAGGAAAGGGTCATAAAACGACATTAAAATTTAAAGTTTTCAACTATGAAGAAATCAGTTTGCTCAAAGAAATGCTGGCACAGCTAACATTTTCTTACAAAGCTCTAATCTAAGGCAACCTTGAAATACTAAAATTACGAATACATCGATTTGTCAAATGTGACTAAAGTTGTTCATATGAAAGTTTTTCATTTCCACTGTCTCCTAATTTTTAGTTTTCAAACAAAAAACATCTCAATACTTTAATCTGAGGGTTTTAAAAGTTCTTGCATATCCCAACTATTCGGAGTTAAAAATAACTAGAAGTCATACAGAAAAATAGCATGTCGGCACGTCAGCCAAACTACGGCTCCACTGTGCACTAACGCGCAACATGATAACACGTGGGCAGAGCCGGCACTTACCTCTGCTTGCATTCCTGGACCTTGTGAACCTCCTTAAGTGGTATTACGCGGAGAGGTTCCTTTTCCTGATCACCCCCAAAAAAAGCAAACGAACACATATGAGGTACATTCTTAAAATCCTTTTAAGGGTTAGTTGTCTTATTTGGAGATCTACGTGAAAACTATGCTTCTTTCTTAAAGCACATCTAAGACATAATCTACCTTCTTGAACTATCCAGCATCAGAACAGCTGAAACACCATTAACTTGTGCACATTATGGTTTGAAACAAGAAAGCCAGCATATAACCCATATTTACATTATTCCTGGCCTTAATCACAGCGGAGCTATGAAAAACCATTCACTATCAGACCTTTCCCCAAGGAAGCCCTACGCACCAGCAGAGGAACACTTTTGGAGTATTCTTCTGATAAAGAAGGCATAGGAGTAGTGAATATCCAGATTTCTTTAAATTCGTCATTTTAAGACTGTTAGTTTTATCTGAATACATTTTAACAAGAACCATTTACTGAACATTTACTAAGTGCCAGGTCACCCCCCCAGATTTTAAATGTGTCTCATTTAAACTTTCCACAACCCACAACACATGCGCTGTTATTCACCTGGGGGAAACTGAGGACTAGACATGCTGAAGACCTCACCTAAGGTTGCAAACTAGACCTAAGATGTAAATATAAGAGATAAATAGTTCCTAATAGCACGATGTTTATACTATACATTCCACGAAACACTATATACTGCATTTCACTGATACCATGAGATTAAGACATACCATTATTTTATACAGCACTAAAAAAAAAATTGAACCATGGCTGACCACTTGTTATAAAACCATGATTCTTTCAAGTTTTATAGTTTATTTTAAAATAATTTCAGACTGTAAAAAATTAATAAAAATAATACCACACCGTTTTCCAAGATGTTAGTATTTCGCATTTTTAAAAACCATTCTGTTTGTGTACATGTATATGAATACATGGATATGTATTTTCCCTGAAATGTCTGAAGGCAAGTTGTAGATACACCTGTACTACTGAATACTTCAGTGTGTATTTCCTAAAACAAGATGTTCTCTTACATAACCAGGACACAATTACGAAAACCAAAAACCCCACAGGTGATGCGACACCATGACCCAGCCTACACACTGTATTCAGATTTCATTCACTGCCTTGCCTTTTCGGCAAAAGAAAAACTATGTTTTCTGATGCGGGGTCCAATCCCAAGCCACACCTTCCACCTCGCGGTTGTCCCAGGCCCCTTCGCAGGGGAATGGCTCTCCAGTCCTTCTTGGCCTCGACAGTTTTCAAAAGCCAGGCCAGTTGTTCTGGAGACTGTCCTGCCCTGGGGTCTGTCGGGCGCTAGCCGTGCTGAGTCAGGTGATACAGTCCTGGCAGGAAGCCACAGATGCGAGGCTGGTTCTTCTCGGCACATCGCCCTCAGGGGGCGCGTGACAGTGGTCTGTCCCGTTACCAGTGTGTTAACTCTGATCTCCTGCTGAAGGTCATGTCTGCCAGACTGTACGATCACTGTTCTCCCCTTTGTCATTAGTAACTATCCTGCGGGGACGTACATGGAGTCTGTGTAATACTCAGTCTCCCGTTGTAATTTTTCCTCTGGTTTTATCAAACACTGAGGATTCTTGCCTAAAACCACCATTACCATAGTGGCTACCAAATGGTGACTACTTTTTTAACCTCATCAACTCATGGATATACATTAGCCAGAATTTTACTCTAAGAAAATGTCTGTCCTCCATTTACTTATTCGTGACTCACTGAACACTGAGTTATGATCCATATTCATTATGTTGCTCAGATTGTCTCACTTTGGGGCGGTGGGGGCCCCTGTGTCCTTTTGACACATGTCCATTGTTCTCTGAGCCACGTCCTTATTTTCTGTCAAAATCAGATATTCTAGATGGGCTCAGCTTGTACTTAACCTGCCCTAGCTCTGAAACTGGCCATTTCTCCAAGGGGCCCTTGTGGTACACAATGGCATGCATGGCCGCTTTTCGGGGAGAGCATGCCCCCCGCCTCTTCACTCAGCCATGGCCTCCCATAATAGATGAGAAGTAACATTTCTGTTACATTTTAATCTGTGCTTCTCTAATTATCAGTGATGTTAAATATCCTTTTATATGTTTCAGGACCACCTTAATTTTTTTTAAAATGAACTATTCGTGTCTTTTGCTCATTTTTCTACCAAATATTTTCTCCTCAAATTTCTCTTTTTAAACTTTGAACCAACCACAAACTTAGACAAAGGTTAAAAACACAGCACAAGGAGCTCATTTTCCCGAACCATTTCGGAGCGAGCTGCTGGCCTGGCTCCCACTACCCTGAGTATTTCAGTATTTCCTACAAAGGCGTTCTCTTCTATTATCACGATACAACCATCAAAATCAGGAAGTGTCACCCAAATGCCTTTTAGTAAAGGAAAAGAATTCAGTTCAGAATGACACTTGTCTTGGAAGTATGTGAGAGCTTGCTTCCCAGCAATTATCAGTTTGGGTCATATAAACTCTTATAAAAATTCAAAAAACAAAAATCGCACCAGTCTTCTCTCTCTCCTTTCCTTCGGTCATTCTTTGCCGTCCACGGTCCTGACTCCGCTGGAGACGGCAGGGCAGTTACTCTGCAGCCCGCCCGCGATCAGAGGCAGGCCACGCGCCCTGGGCAAGAATCACAGGAGCGACACCGTGGTCGTCTCAAGCTATCCTGTCAGGCGGTAAATGACTTCGATTCATCTCTTCGCTGCTGAAGTTCCCTGCAATCACCTGACCACCCGATGGAAGCAGTATCGGCCCGGCCTCTTCCCCGCGGTGACTCCTTCCCCCTTCGCACTTAGTGCCTGTGCTGCGGACAGGCACTCGGGAACTACGTCGTCTCTCGTTCTCTGTCCTACGTACACCCGGACCACTGTTCGCTCATTCACTGTGTCTGCACGGGTTCCTGACTGCGATTCCATCCAATGGGCAATAATCTGCTACCATCATTACTTATTTTAATCTTCGAAATGCTCCAAATTTGGTGATGGGGAGATTTTCAAAAGTTGGGTTTGGGGTCCTACCATGTCCCTGTCGTTCTGCGAGCACTAATCCTTGTAGATTGTTTCAAATGATCCTGCATGTCTGACACAAGACATCCCAGGATCATTTTACATTTATTTCTCCCATCCCAACTCTGAAATCTTGCCTAGGTTTCTTCCCGTGGAAAACGGTAATTTTTTCAGTGCTGAGAGCTAGGGAGTATATTATATGCATATATATATATGTAAACACATGAATACATTTATATTTGTTTCTACATCTACGTATCTTAAAAGTTCACATCAATATTCCAACTCCAATCTAAAAAAATATTTTTTTTATATTACTCCCTTCTTCAACAGCGAGAAGGCTGGTTTTCATTACCCTTAACAAATGTCCTTATTTTACCAGTGAGCACAGATGGAACATTCTCCCATCTCAGCCTCCACCGCCTCCCCAGAGTGGATGCCCTCGTCTCTCCACCCCACGCTGGGCGGACTCAGATGGCCTCCGCCCCGCAGGGGCTCGGACGGCCCCACCCGGCTACTCTAGCTCCTTCTGCGCCCGTCCTCCGCTCCCCTCCACCCCGCTCCACCAGACACCTACACTGGTTCACCGTGCCTAAAAAATGTAGGTCTTAATCATTTAGGATTGATGGAAGAGGGAAAAATGGATGAGAAAAGATCCCCTCCTTTCAATTTTAAGATTCCTTATATGTTAGAAACATTAACGTTTTATCTGATATATGCTACAGTTTTGCACTTAAATCTTTTATATTGAAAAACTTTTGGTTTTTCAGTTGTGTACTTAAATCTTTTACTTACTGAAAAAACTTTTAAGTCTATCTTTTAGAGATATACACTAAAATAATTATAGATGAAATTATGTCGAGGACTTGCTTCAAAATATGGAGGAACTGGGTGGTGACACAGAAGATAATTGTAAAATCTCGGTGACGGCTACGCAGAGGTTCAGAATACTGTTTACATTTATATTTAAACTTTTCCATGATCAAAACATTTTGTACTTTAAACATTAATATCATAAATCGTTCTTGAGCATACAGAAAAACAGATAAGCAAAATAAGCCGGGTGAGGCTGTCTGAACCTTCACGTCCGGAACCCAGCCTTCTGACGCTGTCTGATCAGGAGCCGGCTACGCCTTTCCCTGCAGACCTCCCTCTGCGCCGGAGTGCGCGGACGAGGCGGCATTTCTTAAGAGTGTGTCACCATGTCCCTGAGATTTCCGTCCAAGCCACCAGCACCTTCCCCGCAGGTTCTGATGCTGGTGTCTTTCAGATCTTCCCCAAAGGTGCTGGGCACACGAGGGCTGCCGCCTGGCGGCCCCTCCCCCACAGGGACGCTGAGACACCCTAACATTTCAGAAAAGCTAAAATGTTGGGCGGGGGGAGGATCATATCAATCTTAGCAATTACTAAACATCAATAATTATAAATATCTTTAAGTTTTCAATTATATGTTTTCTGAATATTTGACATATTCCTAAATACATATAATTTCCCTATCACCTATGACAGTTCAGTGTTCTCTCAGATTTTATAGCATAATGTGAGAACACAGGTTTTCAAAATTGAATAAATATTTCTATAATAGCTCGTCTTATCGTAATTACTGCAGGTAACACAGGTACATGTCAATTTCTCTGGCAAAACTGGAACCCTGAAGGCCAGAACGTTGCTGTTTTTTACTCCCAGTTCCCAGAACACTGCACCAGGGCCCCGAGAGCTCAATGGACACCTGCTGCATGAGCGCCTCTTCCCAAGAGTACTGGTATCTGTTAAAAGCACTGACTCACCCTCCGAACAAAAGCACGCACGCTGCCTTCTCAGGCACCAAGGCTGGTAGTTTTTGAACCAAGTAACTAGTACTTCCAGGCGAGGTTCTCAGAATTTGAAGTCTGAGAAGAATCCCAGGCTAAAATGGCCACTGTTCATTCATTCAAAAGCACTTACTATCTACTGAATACTGGAAGCTGTGTTCATGAAAGGGTATGTAAGAACACCTTTGCTCTCGGGAAGCTTGTGTAGTTGACTGGTAAAGACAATCATACGATTGCAAAACAGAATGGGGAATACGACACCAGTGGGCATCAGGTACCACAGCGTGCAAAACGAAGGTATTTAATCCAGGTCCAAAAGCTTCCCAGAACAGACGCCCGAGACGATTCCCTAGAACTCCACTGTCCCACGCAGGAACCACGAGCTACGTACAACTATCTAAATTTACATTAACGAACATTACACACGATCGGTTTTAATCTTAAAATTAAAGGTCTGTTTCCTCAATCACACAGACATATTTCCAGTGCTCAAAGGCCACATGCAGCCAGCAGATGTGGCCACTCAGACATGGCACGTTCCCGTCAGCGTAGAAAGCTCTACTGGACAGAGCCGTTCCGGTGCCTTCATCCATGTAAGTAGATGGTTCCCCTGAAAGGTCCCGTAAAACAGGAAGAGGCAGGACAGATGTGTGAAGTCGAGAACTGCATTTAATTTACCCAAAAATCTACTGCAGAACTCAGGTCACATGACAAGAATATTTTAAATAATGATGTTGCTCAAATGAAAAGGGAATTTCGATCTTTGATTTTACCTTCGGATAGGACAGAAACATCTCGTATAAAGAAACTTAAAAGTCAACCTGAGAGGAAAAGAAAACGTGAAGAGGGGCGGGGAGGAGAAGGCGGGGCTCTGGGGTTAAATGCGGACTTTCGGAGACTTAACTCCACCATCTCCGCCGGGGTCCTTTTATGACGATCTGTAGACTGAGGGACTGACATTTTTAATTCCTTCAAGGTGGAATGTCTTTGAAGATATGACTTTTTTTTAAATTTAAGATATATTTAACATCAATACCATTAACGAAAAGCATCACAACAAAAACTGAATTGTATGTACCTCTCAAAACTGGAATTTAATTATTGAAAAAAGAGAAAACAGGACAAAAATGTATTTTCCACACTTCATCACAGTATAACGCTTCTCGAACATGTTAAAGTAACATTTAAGACACGGCAACATACCAGGTCAGACTTGAAGTAGCCTATTGTGTTTTCGTCCAATTGAAAATATCTTCTTTTCCAGTTTTTCATCTACCGGAGAGGAACACAGACATAAGACTTCTACGAACACCAAATGGTAAGAACCACTTAATTATTCTGCCGTGAGCCCACACCCAGAAATGTCGAGCCCCGGAAAACCTCGCCGCGCCGTGCGCAAGGAGATAAATGTTTGCTGCTCGGGCCTTGAGCTCCTAATGCGACTTTGGGGTCTGGCTTTCAGCTTTTATCATACAATTTTATAACGCAGTTTCATTTTTTTTAATGCTCTAAAATTTTTTTTTTAAAGAGCACTTCCCCATCCTCCTCATACCCCAACCCCCACAAAATAAATGCTCTGAAGAGTTCAAGAGCAAGAACAGGAAATGTTATTAAACCACATCAAGTTTCTCCATCTGCTAAAATGCACAAATCTTTCTATAGGTACTTTATACTTAAGTAGTAAAGCAACAGAAATTTAATATTAAAGTGAACCTATTTTGCACGAACTTTTTTTGCAGCGAAATATAGTTTTTGTGGAAGCATTTCACTCTTTCTAAAGGTTGACATTTTAGCCTTAAGAGTAGAACAGAAAGAAAGGAACGTCTCCTTGAAAACCCGGCCACACAAGAGTCACGGCCTGATGTGCAGGCTGCCTCTGCCCACAGACATGACTGAAGGAGAGGCCTCCACCCTCCCCTCCATTTACCTTCGCCTGAAGGTCGAACGATTAGGAAGAAATTTCCCCTCAGCTGACCTAAGCTAACGAGAAGTGCTGTCTGAAGCCAGAACTGCCAGGAGAGTTTTAGTATTTCCTGACTCACAGATTTTTTCTTTTTCAAACGTTACTGTACATTTTCTCATAAAATTCTAAAGATGTAGTTAGAATTACTGTACATTTTCTCATAAAATTCTAAAGATGTAGAAGGAATGGCCTGGAAAGGTACTTCGGAACCTCCGCAGTACCGACAGCTTTGCCTGCCACAGGTCTGCCTCACCAAAAGAAACTGAGAGCCTGAGAGATTAAGTAAGCAGCCCAAGGTCACAGAGCTGTCAGCTGTCAGCCCCACACCCAATCGAGTGCTGGGCTGACTCCCGTCCCCCCCCCCACCCCCCTGACACCCTCTTCCCTGTCCCCTCCCTGCTAGAGCGCTTTCCCTGGCCCACTACCAAGTCAGGGAGATCAATAGAAAAACTTTCTGGAAAAATTAAACTGTTAGAAAAGCTCATTTAAAACTGAATGTCAGTGACAGTCAGCATTACTCTCCCAGCCGCTCACAGACCAAGAAAATAACAGCACGGAGGTACGGACACAGGACAAGCCTCACTCCACCTCCCCGCTGCCCCGCCGAGCCGCCCCTCACCCCGGGTCTCTCACAGCCACGTGTGCGCAGAGTGCTGACACACACTGTCGTCACCACGCACGCGTTGTTAAGCTACTCACCACTGCCCCTTGCTTCACACAATACCCAGCTTTGATGACCGCACTATCTGAAGGTGGTTTAGACGTAAAGTAAGGAAGATGGCTTTGCGATCGCTTCAAATTGTTTCTGTCGAGACTTTCGGCACATTCATTGGCTTCTTCTTTCTAAAATGAAGCAAAATAAAGAAATTCTGTTCCTGCTTGTTTAGCTTCAAAGCATATTTATACTTCATGTTGTTTATTATTCTAGTATAAAGTCTTAAACCCTATCTTAGTTCGGTTAGGAACATAGATTTGAAGTGAAAAGTTTTCTAATTATTTTGAGATACTTAATCATAACTCACGTATTAGTGATCAAACCAAAGATTTCTCTTTCTCTTGTTCTGTAAAAGTCCTGCCGCCAGTGCTTTTTTCTGTGTGGGGAGGCTAACTTTTATTTTGAAATAATGATATAGATTCACAGAAAGTGATAATAAAAGGTCCTGTGTCTCCTTCGGCAGGTCCCCCAAACAGGGGAACTGTGTGACTGCAGCACATTATCAAGACTGACACCGAAACACTCCACAACCGTATGTGGATTTCGCCAGGTTTACATGAACTCACTTGTGTGTGTGTGTGTGTGTGTGTGTGTGTGTGGTCATTCTATGCAATTTTGTCACATGCAGATTTGTGCAACCACCACCACCACCAATGCACAGAAGTGTTCATCACCAAGAGGCTCCCTGGGCACCCCTTTTGAACCCCAAGCCCTAGGCAAGCACTGATTTGCTGACCATCTTTATTATTCTGACAGTTCGAGACTATAATGCAAATGGAATCATGTAGAAGGGGACCTTGTGAGACTGGCTTTTTCAGTCAGCGTAGTTCTCTGAAGGTTCACCCGGGCTGTTCCTTGCATGGGACGCTCACTCCCTCTTACCGCTGGGCGGGCGCCACGCTCTGGTCACCACCGGCTGTCCGCCCATTAACAGGCACTCGAGCTGTTTCCAGCTTTTGGCTATGAGCAACAATGCTGCTATGAATGTGCGTGTACGGGTTTGCTGTGATCACTGATTCTTCATTTCTCTAAAATGAATGCCTAGTGTAAATGGGGTCACGTATTAACTGCAAGTCGACTTTTATAAAAATCTGTCAAACCCTTTCTTAAAGTGGCTGTGCTATATTTTACATTCCCACCAGCAATGTATGAGTGATTCTGTTTCTCCTCATCCTAGTCAACATTCGTGTTACCATTAACTTTCAGTTGAGTCATTCCGATAGGTGTGCAGGGATACCGCACTGTGGCCTTCATTTGCATTTGCCTACTGGCTAATGATGAACATCCGTTCTGGTGCATATTTACCATCTGTGTATCTTTTAACTTTAACTGAAATCTCTGTTCACTCGTTTTGCCTATTCTCTAATTGAACTGTTTTAGTGTGCAGTTTTGACAGTTCTTTATATACTCTAGGTACGAGTGCTGTGTTAGATATGTGGACTGCAAATATTTTCTCATGATATACAGCTTTTCTTTTCATTCAGTTAACAGGGTCCTACGAGAGCAAACATTTTTAATATTGGCAAAGTCAAAGTTACCAATTGTTTCCTTTTATGAATTGTGCTTTTGATATCGAGTCTAAAAGTTCTTCACCTAGTACTAGATCCTGAAGGTTTTCCCTTTTGTTCTTTTCTAAAAACGCTGTAGTTTTACTTTCATTTTTTTACATGTAAGCCCAGTGCTTTAAAAAAACTAACTATACTCAGGTTTTCATGTCTCCCAAAGCACTAGTTTCCTGTTTATTTATAACATATTAACATGTGATAATCTAGAACACCACATATCACCAAAGGTATATTTTTAAGGATGCCTAAATTGCAAGAGAAAAACTAAATATTCAAATCATAACTTGAGGAATTCTCAACTTGTCCTACACTCAGGTCAACAGCACTATTATGTACTTAACTTTATAATCCCAGCCCTTAAGTAAATGCTAACCTATAGGTACAGAATAAATTAATCATGCAAATGAGATTTATTCAACATTTTCTTGATACCATGTTGTCTAAATACTTTTATAAGTAAATACTGCTTCACCATTAAATAAACTATATTGCAAAATGACAGAGCAATAAAATTCTTTGGGATCTTTAACAAGGCACCACAGAGTCTTAGAACCTACTCAGTACTCTATACCGAAATTAAAACAAAATCTTAATTCTGTTCAAAATTAAAACAACCACATATAAATAATGAAAACAGCCTAATACGACTATAAACAAATTGTCTTGGAATCACGTATATCCACACCAGACAACAGAGGCGAAAGCATCTTAGTCTAGCTGTATCTTAACGAGGTCTTATGGGTTAAAATTGTTACTTTAAAAAAGTAAACATACACACACACAAAATCCTAGATTATTTCTTAGTGTATTTTGATGAAAAATGTAACCTCTCCCTAAATCACAGAGTTTTTACTCAGTATAACCCTTTGCCTGGCATACAGAAAGCACTCAATAATTTTTTTCCCTCACCCAGAATCATGGGAGGACGGGAGTGAAAGGGTTCCCGGCCTAAGTGGCATGGTAAGACCGAGGGGTGGGCCCCTCAAGTGTTTAATGTAGTAGGAAATCTCTTTCCGCTAATCACTCCCCGCTGACAAAAGTCCTGAAAATCATGGTGGATGGTACGATTGGGTTTTAAAGGTTTATAAAGTGTCAAAAGTTTATAAAGGTTTATAAAGTATCTGTGTACCTTTTAAACCTTTAAAAAGTAATGAAAATGTCCAACACTGGCAATACCAATTAATTACTTGAAAATATTTGGTTTATCCACTGCCAATAATTTAATTTACCTTACAAACTCATTCAATAGCAACACCTGAATATGATTTAGCATATCAGTACTTTTGGAATAGAATTGAGTCAAAATTCCAGTCCTTTCTTTAGCTCATCTAGGCCAGGTTGTTGAAAACCAGGTTTAAAAAATTATATACATTAACAAACACTTTTGACGCAGCAATTTTATTTCTAGGAGTTTATCCTTTAAAAAAGGTTGTTTATGTCTCTGAAGCTCATGCTACAAGAATGTTCATCACAGTGTTTATGATATAATAGAAAAAAATATATGTTTGTCTCTGCCCTGGTTCCTGGCACAGAGCTCCTAAAACCCTTGCAATTTCCTCCATAATAACAGCACAAGGAGCATCTTTTGTTCTGATATTTGGTGTCTGATCCCGGTTCCTGACACAGAGTCCCTAAATCCCTTGGAATTTCCCGGGTGAGAGCAGTGTCTTCTGTCCTAGTTAGGTGACGGCTGGTGGGCTAATGGACGGCTCCTGAATCACGGCTCGTCACCAGAAAGACCAGGCCATACCTAGGAGCGAGGCGTTTTCAACCCATCCCCCATTCTCCACAGAGGGGCGAGGGGCCGGAAACGGAGTTAGTGATCGATCGTGCCTATGGGAGGATACGGGCTGCGGGGTTCGGACAGCTTCCGGGCTGGAGAACTTGTGGAGCTGCTGGGGCAGTGCTGTGTCCAGACAGGGCCCCTCCCGCGATCTTGCCCCACACGTCTCCTCCACCTGGGAGTTCACCTGTGCTCTTTGTCATACCCTCTTGTAATAAACTGTAAATGACAAGTACACTGTCTTCCTGAGGTCTGTGAGCTGCTTTAGCAAAGTAACCGGCCCCAAGGAGGGGGTTGTGGGAAACTCTCGCTTACAGCCATGGGTCAGAGTGCAGGTGAGCACAGCCTGGATTGCGACTGGCACCTGTGGGGCTGAGCCCTTAACCTGTGGGGTCCAGGGAGACACCGTCAGAACTCAGTTAAACTGTAGGGCACCCAGTCGGTGCCACAGAATGGCATGGTGTGTGTGTGGAGGGAGGGGACCCACACCTCTGGTACGTGCTGTGACTGGGACAGTAGCGTGGGAAACGCAGGAGAGAGTGGGTTTCTCCTGATCACGTCGTTCATTTTGAGAAAAGAAAAAGGAAAGAACTGTCCGGCAACAGAAGATTTGCAAATTGTGTTAAATTTGTGGCAAAATATTACACAGTCATAAAAATGAGGCAAAATAATCGCCGACATCTTAAAAAAACATTTGCAATGTTAGTGAAAAAAGCTGTTTACCAAGTACAGCTGAGCCTGAACAACGGCTGAGTCAGGGCAACCGAATCGTAGCTGCCCCTCGGATCCGCAGGGAGTCGATTCCAGGGCCCCCAGACCCCAAAACCCACAGTGCTCAGGCCCCCGATATAAAACGACAAGCCCTCTGCGTGCGAGGGCTCCGACCGCAGAGCAGAACCAGTGCAGGCACTGACTGAAAAAATCTGAGTATAAATGGACCCGTGCAAGTCGAACCCATGCTGTTCAGGGTTCGACTGAACGTCCGCTTCCAGGCGCGCAAGTTCACAGAAGGAGGCTCAGGGAAAGCATGAGAAGTGCCAGGTGCTGTTTATCGGTGATTTTCAGATTTTTTACAATAAACACTTGAAATAAGAAAAAAAGGTAATCTTTTTTGTATTCATTGACTATTATGTTAATTTGATGAAGGTGTACTGCTTTAGTCATATTAACAATATGGAAATCGATAGACAGTCATTAAATCACACAGTAGAAGAAGTAATGTTACCTGAGTTGGAGTGATGATGGGTACACCGCCCACAATATCAGTTCTGTAAGACACCTGCTTCTTCGAACCACACTCACCTTGGCGACTCACGTTCTCAGAATGAGGCTGTGAGTCCGACTGCTTTGGTACCTAAAATAACAAGTCAGCGTGAATGGTTTTGCGACCCACATTACACACGATACCCTCGTTTATCACAGCATTTCCAACTAACAGTCTATTTACATGTAAGAAACATATATGAAAATTGACAGTGGATGTCTCTGCTCCCCTTTAAGTTCTCACCCTAATTCTTTTCACAGTTAATACTTCATAACGCGGCCACCCTCTACGCAGTGCTCTCCAGGGCAGGCACGTTTTCTCCTTTAACCCTCTTGCCGCACACTGTGCGCGGAGAGCCAGCCCCTAGCAGTCTTAAGAGCGAGCCGCAGAGGCCGGGGCAGCAGGCTCGGCTCCTGGCTGTACGACACTCTCGCCAAGTCTGTGTGACCCTCGTCCACACCCCGTGCATCAGGGACTTAGCACTCCTGCGCTCTTACCTCTCCCTTCCCTCCATCCCTACCCAGGATTCTGAAACACCTCTGAGGACAGGGATCACGGCACGGTCATTATTACTGGCTTCAGGACAGAGTCTATCACTGAAAACGTACTGAGGAAATGGTGGAAGACTGACTCAATGGATGAATCCAACATCAGCAGGAAAAAATAAAATGTTTAATATAAATTAAAAGTCAAAATGTTCAAAATAACTTAAAGCTTAACAGGAATTTAAAAAAGGAATGCCAATACTTATATCAGTGACAAATCAGAGGCATGAACGAATATGACTGTGGCAGCAGTGGAATTTCATATGTTAACTCCTCACTAAAGTAGAATCAAAGACATTGAAAATGTTAAACATATATTTTCGTTTCTCTTATGTGGCCTAATCAGGAAATAAGGTACTTGGCGAATCGTTATTTCTGCCAAGAGACTGTTTCATGTAGTCTGTATTTCAATTATAAATTTTTAAGGCTTTGAATAAAATGTAATACAGTATGTTCAGCACCAATTATGATGCTGAACATGATATTCAATCTCTCTCCAATGATTGAAAGGGCATTCGAGGATCTTGCAGGTTTGCAGAAACATTATAATAAATGCTACCCACAAGCACAGGAGAAGTGGTGCAAAAACGTTTAATTTAAAATTAAATAACCTGTCGTACAGCTAATCCCCGTTAACAGGGTACTGCACAGCTACAGGGAACATAAACCCACTCGCCCTGCATTCACAGACTCAAAGCATTTATGAATATGACTCCAAAGCAGTACAGCAGTTTCTCAAGCTTTAGTGTCACCCAGGACCATTATTACAGACTTCAGATTCCTAGGCTCCATACCCAGGAATTCTGATTCAATAAACCTACAGTGCAGTTGGCAACACTGTGCTTTAAGCAGGATCACCAGGCACTTTGATGTAGGTGTTTCGTAAACCACGCTGCTGGAAACACTGCTCCCAAGGCTGAGCGATTTTGTGACGCTGCTCCCACTGGGGCTGCGGGAAAGCAGGTGCACGATGGCATCTGCAGACAAGGCTTTACAAAGGAGTTTTTTTGCAAAATATTGGGCAAACACGATCTGCGTGTCTATGAGAAAACGCTGAGCTGCAACAGGTCCCAATCCACATAAATAAAATTTACGGACATAAATAACTTATCTCTTGGTGACTTCTGAAACTTCCTCTCATTTGCCGCACCTCCGGGTCCCCAGAGATGCTTCCTGTCAAGGCTTTCTCCCAGGCCTCGAGCCACCCTCCCCCACTTCAGCATTATCTACAGGACAATGCCAGGGACTGGCAGAAACAAAAGAGAGCTAGAAACAGGACAGGAAGGGAGGAGAAACTCATGCTGAGGGGGATGCCTCCTGAATCCCACAGGAGTTTTTTCTAAGAGGCTGCACGTTTTGGAGTGCTTTTAAAAGGCAGTACCACAATGGACAAATTTTACTTGACAATTTTACTTCACATGAATACATAAATGCAAAAGAGCTACAAAGGACACAACACCCAGAAACAATTCACTAAGGAGGCACACGGTGTTTCCTAATGAAGAGCAGCATGTATTCAAATTACGTCGACAGAGAAAATGTGGTCAAGTTACCCATTAAAAACAGAAAACAGCATTAAGAGAATTTGAAAGGAGAGAACATTACCAATGCAAATGTATTAGCTGAAATGTGCTAAAAGGCGATCCATGTGAAAAAGTTATTCCCTCTTTCGAGAAGTTAGTTTAGTCGTACATGAGACCTTCCTAAGAAAAACCTCTAAGATCACCCTAAAATATACTGAAATGTACATTGATTTTTCTATTTTCCTTCTAGAAATGGCAATATTAAAAATCCTTGCCTATGCTGTTAAGTGCACTGCTGGTTTGTCCTTATAACAAAATGCTTATTTAATGTAACAAAATTCCAATGTTAGAGGTTCAAGAATTAACTCATCTGCATTTTAAAATAAAACTTAGCTAAATTATAATCATCTTATACAAACAAAATACTCACGAATATAGTAACTCCCTTAAAAGTTCTGAATGAGAATTAGTCTAAATTCAGCCATTAAAAACACATATTTTCAGGGGTAAAAAGAAAGCCAGCCCACCGTGTCATGAGAATCAGAAAAGTGACTCGCTAGGCTGATAACGAGTATCAAAGACCTGCTCAGGCTTGGTTTCACTGCTACTGCTTCTCCTCTCCCTTGCTTTCTACCCTTTTTTACTGTGACTGTTTTTCTGTAAAAGATTTAAATGTATTTTTAGTAGGCATTTACATGCAATCCTAATAGTAGAAAATTCTAATAAAGAAAAGGTAAAAAATGACCTGAGGGTGAAGAGATGAACAAAATGGAGAATAATGACAGAGCTTGAGGATCGAAACTTAAAATGTTCAAACACAAACGCCTGCTAATTATGACCTTTCTGAGGGCTGCACCCAAGGCCTGCCTGCCGGGTGGAGTCTAGCGTCAGGCAGAGAGAGGCCTTTTGCTCTGGGCACATGTGTTAGGACCAAACTCTTATATTCCGCCTACTCTACTTGCTCCCAGTTGCCAATTTTTAAACAAGTGTGGAATTTTGCCACATTTTCAAAATATTTTTAGATTAAAATCTAATATTGATTTTAAATTAAAATCTTTGGTGAAAAAAGACACTATTTTTAAATAGAGTGGCTTTCTAGGGATATACCACATACATCTCAGACGTTTCTTAATAATAAGGAACCAGAGACCACCGTATCTGTATTGTCGCTACTATAAATGAATAGTTGAAAGCATACTTTAAAATCTGATTTTCCAAACCCTAGTCACTGATACTTCAGGGTTGGTTTCTCTACTACTGCTCTTTTTCTTTTTTTAAATAAGGAGAACAATTTTTTAAATGGCAGACACCCACGCACATTCACACAGACTTCAGGAAAGTAATGAAAGCCACAGGCCACGGTGTCAGAGGCCAGCCCTCAAAGACGGCATGGTGCCGCCGTGAGGAGCCTGTAGCTGAATCATTCCCATCCCCACTACCCCCCGGCCACCCCTATTCTGAAACGACATACTTCCAAAATCTAATTTTGGATTTTCAAAAATTTTAAGTTTACATGACACACTGTATTCAGGAGGCTAATAAGGTACATAATTGACCGAAACACTATTTGGAGTGATTCCACAGAGAGGTAAACTGCACGTATATTAAATTGTAAACTCTAATTTTTCAAAGAAACCTACATGTACATTATCAGCAATCTCCACAGAGAAGTAGGGCGAATTAGATGCCACACCCTAACCCACTTCGATGTGTAAAACGCAAGTGATTTAAAACTGCTAAGGTTTTTAAAGACTGAAATTACATAAACTACCTTATTAAAGCATGAGAAATTCTTCCATTGCTATCTATGAGGTAAATGTGTGTCTCTGTAAAGTTGACTTTTAGTAAGTGTTACCCGTTCTATACTCACTTTAATAGTTCAAGCACTCTACTGATATGCTAAAAATGTCTATCTTATATGTATTTAATTTCCTAACTTTGAATTATAAAAACGAATACCAACAGATTTATCTTCAAAACTATAAAAATTCAGTATGTCAAATAAAGGTGCCAGACACAAAAGCCCTTTGAGCCCGCATCCTTCTGAAGCGTCCCCCAATCCCGCCTCAGTTTCTCTCCCCTAGAGTAAGCTGAACCCTGTCACGTGTATAAGACAGTTTTAGACCATCGACTCCGACGGTGAAAAGCCTGAGATCATTCATTACTTTTTCTCTTAAAACACCAAGAAACAGCGCTGCTTTTTATCAAAAATTGTAAAAAACGAATAAATTCAGTAAAATTACCGGATATTGTCTTTCTAAATAAATTTTCCAAACAGGGAATACTTATTGGGAGAGTTCAAAACCACCAATGAAAGCCTTTGAAGAACGTGCACTTCCGATGAGCTCAAACGCCTGCTTTCCTGAAGCTGCACAGACCCACGCGGCTTCCGCGGAGCCACGGGGCAGAGGCGGCGCGTGGGCGGCGGTGCGTGGTGCCAGGCGGTGCTGGTGCGAGGCCAGAAGCCTCCCGCAACCCCGGGCAGCTTAGTTATGTTAACTCTGCGCTGTGTTGTGATATAAACATGGAACCATTTGTTTTAGATGGAAACTGACATATGCTGACTTTCAGAGCATTTTTTTTTTTTTTTGAGAGTAAGTCGTCTGAGGTCAGTTAAATAACTGCACGTTAGTAAAAACGTTTGATTTACACGGAGCTCACAGAGGACTTCCTTCCTGAACCTTTCCATGTGGGCTCCTACGTGCTTCTCCGCCCGTGTCAGGTAAGGAGGACGACCAGGGACCAGAACCGGTTTTCTTGCTTATCATCGCCAGCAGCGAGCTGTCTCAGAAAAGCTTGTTTTTGGCAGTAAGCACAGAGAGGGCTCTTCTTCAGGAAGCAGTCAAGGCACTGTGCTTTGGTTGGGCTCTCGAGTCAGACAAGACAGGGTTTGGCTCACAGCTCCACAACTTACCAGCCATGGAACCTGCAAAAGTTACTTAATCCGTCTAAGCCTCACTTTTCAGATAATTTAGGTAAAACTTTCAGTGTAAGGCCTGCACACTGTAAATAATCAACGCATATTAATGTTCGCCAGAAACCCAAGAAGAGAAAGAAGGCTGCTGAAAGCAGAAAGCTGTAGCACAGAAAAGGGGTGCGAGGGGAGCAAGCTCTGAACGCAAGGGGAAAAAGTGGGCGCGGCAAGAAGCTCAGAGCCTGAGACAAACTCCCCCAGGGCCACGTGGCGGGGCCCCCTGGCTGCCACAGCCCTCGGATCAGTCCCTTCACAGGGTGCTCCTCCCGATGCTCCTCCCGTCGTCGGCTTCCATCTACCCAGGTACCAGTCACAGCTCCGAGACCCGAAAGCCCCCTCCTGCTGCCTGGGAGGGTGGCAGGAAGGCTCTCACTCTTCTCCAGGAGGGAAATACACATCCTCAAGGAAGAACTTGACCATGCACTGCCCCTAAAACATTACTGTAAGCAGGGGCTAAAATCTACAGTGATGTGTACCCTTATTAGGTGCCTAATGGGTCAAAGAGGCACCTAAGGGCTGATTTTACAGGCCTGTACTCACCATGTATAAGAAAAGGTGTTCACATTATAAACACCTGTCTTAAATAAATTTTTGGTATGCAACTTAGTAATTCAGTTATTATTCAGGAGGTGTATTTTCAAAATGTAAAGATTACTTCCAGATGTTAAACTTAAAAAAATAAAAACAAATACTTACTGTAATCTTTATAGCTTTGTTCAACACATTTACCCATTCTACTAGGTCCTGCTGATCATTGGCTTGTAGGAAATATTTCCTCATCCCTGCATTCATAACTGTTAAGAGAAAAAACAAAATACAACACATGAAAATTTGCCCTCGTTTCCTCTAAGTTTATGTTTGCAGCAGGTGAAAAACCACGCTAGGTTCAACACTGTGACTTTCTCGGATTTGACAACATGTTACGCCACATATAGCACTACTATTATTACTTAGTAACATAGTAAACTCTTACTTTTAATGGCCATGTTTGTCATTTAATGAAAATACCACAATGTACTTAGCCAATCTTCTAATGATGCACTTTTAGGCTATTTCCAATTTTTGAAATTACATAAAATATCCCAATGAAACATCATATACATGTTTTTCCATATTTGGACTAGCATTTCTATAGGATAATTTCTTTCTTTCTTTCTTTCTTTTTTTTTTTTTTAAGGATAATTTCTTAACATAGACTTGTTGAATCAAAAGAAATTCACATTTAAAAGTTAACCGGCTAACTGCCTTCCCAAAAAGTGAGCCCCTTTATATTCCCACCAACAGTGCATCCAAAGACCTCCTTCTTCTAATACTCCCGGCCACCTGTGCTCGTTATGGGCCTGTTGAGCCCCAAGGACTTGTGACGCGGGGGCTGGGAGCCTGCAGACAAGAGTCCCTGCACTTCCTTGCCAGCTCAGGTCATGTTCTGCTCTTGGGACGCTCTGAGGGGATACTGGAAGGTGGGAGACAAGGGAGGAGAGGGGTCTCTTGCAGCTCCCTGCTCTCGCTGACCTCCCTCCAGCAGCAGCACACGAGCAGCTGCTTCAGCCCTCGACCCGTCCTCGCAGGCCCATCGCCCGCCACTCACCAGCCCCATGGTGGCCCCTCCAAAGCTCCTGGGAATACCACCTTTTCTCCTTCGTCTCTCCAGCCCTGGGGGTGGCAGCCGCTTCATGCAGTTTCTAACTTGTGGGTCAGTTCAACATTCCCTCTGCACTTTTTCAGCCTTAACAACATTTTGGTGACCAATCCCTTTAACAAACCCCCTGGGTTTGAAGTACCTGGTTCCCGGTGCTTTTCTGACTGGACCCTGACTGATACAGCACTCTGACCACCCAATTGGCGAATAATTATACCTTGTTTAAGATTGAATTTCTTCGATTATTGAGATAAATTAGTTTTATATGTTTATTGGCCACATGTATTTGTGAACTTTGCATATTTTCTTTACCCATATTTCTCCTGAGTTGTTCATTTATTTTTTTGTAAGAGTTTTTATATGAGTCCTTACTTCTTTATTTCAGGTACTTTTTCCAGTTTGTCATTTGTTTCTTCACTTTGTTCATGGTATCTTTTAACAAACATATTTAGAAAATTTCCCCAACTCAAAATTATAATAACACCTTTACTTTCCAGCGCTTATGTATTTCCTTTATATTTAAAATCTTAATATATTGGGGATTTTAATGCAATTAAATTTATATACACCTCTTTAGTGACTATCTACTTGTATAAAGCAAAGCCTACCTCTGCATATACAGTTGCCTACAAACTACAACTTTTGTATTAAAACTTACAATTACATATCATGTGCATTTATTTTTAAAACAAATATTCTAGGAATATTTGGATAGCTACATTTGAATAGCTACACTGTTGCAATTTTTGAAATATAGGAATAATTTCCAAAAGTCTCCACTGAAATTTTAAATGGTATAGCAGCACTCAGTTGAACACGACTAAGGGAAGGGGGAAATGAAAACCCTTTAAGGAAAATAAGTTATTTCTCAAATGCACAGGATTTTGAAATTGGAACTGAGACCAAGACACTAAACCAAAGCTTCCTTGAATTGAGATGAGACTCTCAGAAAGGAAATCAAATAATTTCTTGTGAAGTGCTATAAAACAACTAGTCTGAAAACTAAAGAAATTTAAAACCCTGTAAATCAGTTCTTTCATATCTTACTAGAGGCTGGAGAAGTTATAAATGCCATAAAGATAAACTAAGATAAATTAACTCGCTAGGACAATGTCAACATTCAGCTTCTGTTTTTAACCTCTAACCATCGGTAAAGCATCCTTTCCCAGCTCAGGCTGAGTCCCCATGATGGCTTCTTCATCTCACGGCTGTTTTGGGAATCGGCCTAGAGCATCCGGAGAGTTCGAACTCTAAGCACTTAGTGATGCAGTACACCTGCCACCAGGTAAGTGTTTAACACATTCGCTTTTGCATGAATAAAATTTATATAAGCATCTCTTTCATGGGAAAGAAGAGAGGCAAATACACCTCTAAAAAGACTCTTAGCTCACCTTGCAGCCTGAATAATAATTCGTGTGCTTTACGTATTGTTTCAAGAGGCATAGTGATATGATGGGTTAAAATACCAGAGCCCGGAGTCAGACCTTACTAGCTCATGCACTGATTGGCAGCATCATCTCATAAACATTACTGAACCTCTCTGAGCCCTGTTATTCTCGTCTAGGACATGGAATGCCAGCCATCCCTTCCTGGAGGGTTAGAGGTGATGTATGTAAGAAAACTGCACAGTGCATGGGACAAAATAAATATTCTTCAGCATCTTTACTTTCCAGTGCTTATGTTATCTGGAGATTTCCAAGTAAGAAAGCTTGGTGGAAAATTACTGAAAAGTGGCATATCTGCATTGCTGGGGAGGAGACAAAGAAAGAAGGAAATAAATCTTTGAATAATAATAATAATAAAATGTATGAAACTTCAAAGTTGCTATGCTTTTATTTAAAGCCTACAGTACCTGGTCTTTCTAGGGCACCTGGTCTCCCTAGGTGGTCTCCCATCCAAGTACTAACTAGGCCTGACTCTGCTTAGCTTCCGAGATCAGACGGGATCGGGCACAAAGCTGCCATGCTTTTAAAGTTTCATCGTTTCTGATAAAGGAACATATCTCTGAGGCTTGTGTTTTCACTACCTTTTCACTTGAGCACTTCTTTATTTCATTTCGAATCTTTACTATCAGAATGAATAGATCAAAACCTGAAGCGCAAATACTGGCATAACTGCAAACAATAATCATTTCACAAACCAGGATCAACCTCATTATGGGTCAAATATGGTTATGGATCAAATGGGTATGAGAAATTACATCACATTATTTCGTCAATTTTCTCTATTTCCTCTATTCTTTATCCTCTCCTCCTCTATTAGTCAGACGTTGGACTTTCCTAGTGGAACCTCTAATTTTCTTTTTTCTCTCCTATTATCCATCTGTTTCTCTGTTCTCCTTTTAGGTTTTTTTGACTTTCTTTTCCTGAGTTTTGCATGGTCTCATGTTCCTTTTTCTATTTGATCATTCTCAAAAGTCATGTAATCCTGGGTTGTCTATTCGCGTTTAAAAACAAGGTACTAAAACCCTGATTAGAAGCTCTTGAACGCATGCAGGGCTGTTGACTGGTGGACTTTGCTGCGCACACTCTTTCAGCAGAAACGCCCAGCAGTCACCTCCCATGGCTCTCTTCTCTGGGGGGTTCAGATGCTTAGCCCACCTACCCCTGGCTCTCCGATGCTCTGGGGCTGGATGCAGGAAAGGGCTGCTCGCAGTGGGCAGACTTTCATTTAATCCTACCTTCAGTTTCGTGCTTCACCTCTCTCCTTCTCTGAACTAGTGTTCGCAAGCACGGAGCCTCACTGATTCTATTTCTGGAGATGCTATACATGCCATTACTTGCGGGAAAGGGGGGTGGGGGGCTGCCTGACTGAGCCAGATGCAGGTAGAGGCTAGAGGTTGTTTCTTATACAGATGTTCAAACGAAGTCCCTTTTTTTGGTCTCTCCTCACTATTGCTTCCCTGACAAATCCAGCATCCGAGTCCACGTAGAGTTGGAGCAAGGGCAGGACACTGCAATGGCCAACTCTCCCAGGTTGTTTATCAGCTCTCCTCCATCAGCCTTCCTTCTTTATACGCTGGGTTACAGATGTCTGCTGGTTTCATCAAAGATGGTTTGAATGTTTCTTGTTCTCACTGTTTTTGAGCAGTTTGAGAGGAAGCAGAGGCGGGAAAGTCTATGTTGCCATTTTGAGTGGAAGCTGTGGTTCCATTTTACAAGCTAGAGGCTCCCTCTCCAAAGGCAGGCATTTATGAATCTTTTCTCTACCCTCTCAGTAGCAGAGAACTAACTATTAGCAGACCGATAAATGATCAGTCTTTAATCTTTGATTCCAACTAAAATTACCCATTCTAAATACTCCTATAACTGAATGTCTAATCTATTACTATATATTCCTATTCATCCAAAATGTAAGTTTGAGATTTTACATTAAAAAGACTTACCAAGAATATGTGTATGACAAATTCTAAAATACAAAGTTCTCTGTTGACTTGCCCCCGGAAAAGTCAGAAAAGGAGATTGCGCACTCTTTTTCTGACCGTGATAAATGCAGGAATTGCCTGGCACTGTATCTGCCTGTGGGACGCCAGCCTGTGAGAGTCACAGGGGTGGCAACCGCATCCTGCCGCCCTCACAGCCCGAGATGAGCAAGGTGCACATACATGAGACGTTCACTAAATGTCTGACGAACGAGTTAATCAGATACCCTCGATTACCCCACACTGTGAACTTCTCATTACCTACCAGCTGAAAAACAAATCCTTTCATTATTTATGTATTAAATATAGACTAATACAAGGTAGGAAGTTAAACATTACCTGAAACCTTGCAGGAGGTGATCACTGTAAAGACCTAGACAATGATTACATATGGACAGAGGGAGGAGGCTGTGCACGGGACGGGACTCAGGAAAGAGGCTTCGGGGGTGAGAGAGCAGTTTTTTCTGCACCTGGACGGTTGTTTCAAGAGAACTTGCCTTAGAATAATTCATTAGCCATTAGGTTTGTGCTGTGCTGTTTTTGGTGACTGTTTTACAATATGGTGTGATTACATTAATCTAACTTCAAATAACTCACATGAAATACAGCTACTTACCAAAGCAGAACTCAGCCTTTGGCCTCAGCTTAGTTGCATCGCTAACCTAACGAGAGAGAGAGAGAATCACTTACACTTCTTCATGGGCTACGATAACCAGCCTTAAATACTGTGCAACTTCCGAGTGTACAATTTCCCAATAATCATACACATCTAGCACACAGATATAAAATTAAACTTTAAAGGCAACTGAAAAAGAACTGCAAACTAAAAATAGGATGAGTCCCAACTGTAAGGTGTTTAAAACAAATGATACTTCAATGTTCTCTTTGAACAAACTTGTTTTTTTCTTCCAAGGAAACGTGGAGCTGAAAGTAAATGATTAAGTTTTATGTCACACATATTAATATTTTTAATTTAACATAATTTTCAAAATACCCTCACATGAATACTGTACAGAAATGATGAATCCTTCCCAGACTGTATATTTCTAACTTAGCTATCGAAGATAAGAGAAAAGGATGGTGAGCCAAGGGGAGACTGTGTCCTTAAGAAAGTCCGAAACCCCAGAAGGCATTCGTCTGTAATGAGGAAACTCGAAACGGCCCTGGATCCCCTCCTGTACATCAGAAGGGTCCAGGATGGCGGGGTCGCCGTGCTCGATGGCGCACATGGCTCCTTTCAGAAGGCGAAGCGACTGACGGCGCCTGGTGCCGCCGGCCCCGCACGGGCAGCAGCTGCCGCGGGAGCCTGCTCGTGCCGGCTGCTGCGCGGCTGCTGCCCAGTGTCAGGGCTCAGAGCTGCGGCCTCTGTTCTGTACCTTCAAAAGCACTTCTAAGTCTGGGGTTCCTGACTGATCCCAACTATAAATTCGCAGCTCTGAGTCACACTGAAATTTGTTCCAGGAATAAATTCTGGAAAAAAAAAAAAAAGTGGCGTGTCTAGAGTACAAAGTGTACGAGTCAAACTTCCGTAGGCTGTGGCACAGAGATGAAAGTTAACAGAACTGCACAGAGGTTATATTTTAAAAGGCGAGCAATGGAGGAAAAACAGCAGCTGGCCAGTCGGCCTGCCTGCTTAGTTAATCGTTTATTTTTAAAAAGCACTCTCATTTTTAAAAAGACCAGGCAACGGGCAACTGAAACAGATACCAGCAGATGGGCAGTCTCTCTCTCAACTCCTTATTTCAATAAAACAGGGCTTTCCACATTACGACATTGAGAGGCAACAATGTTTGCAGCGTGTTTGCGTTACGGTATACATATAGTGTAGGCATCAAGCCAACTGAGGACCTAGAACTTATTTTACAATGACATCCTACACTTTCTAATAGTCTCTATAGAATTGAAGTTGCAAGCTACCCAGACGCAAATTAAATGATGTAAATTAAATGTTTTAATTTACAGGAACACTTGAGGCAAACAAACAATATTTGTT
The DNA here is from genome assembly GCF_014176215.1 of Rousettus aegyptiacus. Taxonomy (NCBI): domain Eukaryota; kingdom Metazoa; phylum Chordata; class Mammalia; order Chiroptera; family Pteropodidae; genus Rousettus; species Rousettus aegyptiacus. Next base: position 54,764,788 of record NW_023416309.1, on the reverse strand, counting down.
TTATAAATTTACATAACATGGCTTTAACATAAAATGTTTCCCTTTAAAGAATGTAATCTTGATTGTCCAAGGGCTAATTTTTTTCTCATCAGTGAGAATGAATAGCCCTTTTGTTACAGTGATACAATATTTTATTTAAAAAATATCTTTTAGACAGAGGCACACTTGCAAATTCGTCTCTGACGAAGACCTGTGCTAACAAATCAGTCTGTGCAGAACAGTATCCACATGCGTATTACTTCATCACGCTGCGTTGCTCCTCCCATTTCACACATTAAGTCATCAACAAGTGTATAATTTTGTGCAAAATACAAAAAAACTCAGAGGACTAGCTCCTCGGCACGCAAAAATGCCAGAAAAATCAACAAGAGATTTAAGAAACAAAATGAATTGAAGGAAAAATCATCTTTTCATCATGAAGATGATTCATATTTTCCCCAAAATAAAATATAAACAAAAAGTCAAAGGTTATGGAATTAAAAATTAGAAATGGCTTAAATATAAGACTTAGGAAAAAAATCTCCATTGTTCCCAAAGACAGAACCTAACTGTTAACTGATTTCCCCCTTCTAATATTTATATACCTGATCATAAAAGTTAATGTTAACTTTCACGATTTGCCACACCTCTTGTTATCTCCATATTTTTTCTAATTTTATCACACAACATCAAAACATAGTAATCAGGTACTATTTTCGGCATTATGTGAACATCATCATTAAACAACACAGAAAGGAAATCACTCCTTTTATTCGCACGCCCATCCCAAGAGATTCTGATCCAAGCATAAACATAATGTGATATAGAAAGACTACCTTTGAAATGTAGGTAAGTTTGATGGCTCCAACACGTGAAGATCCAGAAGGCAGGTTCTGGAAATAAATGATTAATGTATAATTAATATCCACCACTACAAATTTATGTTATAATACTGTACACATACTGAAAAGTTAATAAATTAGATTTTTCAATGTCACATATTGCGAATCAACTTTTCAGTTGGGTATTTACTATGTCTGAAATCAAGCTGACAATGTGGATAACAAAAGTGAACTCTATTCTGTTTCACCTTAATACATTCTACAACTAAAAGGCTATTTTTCTTGTTGTAGTTAAACTTATTTTCTGTTTCCTGGACTTAAAAAAAAAAACCTTCCAAAGATAAACCCTAAATAAATATGGATATAGAATTATAATTTTTTAATGTGTAAGTAACTTTAAACGATTGTATTCTTATACAAAGTGTTTTATGGTTTAGAGGTGTTTTTGTTTTTCTTTTCTTTAAGTTTGGATAAGGAAACAAAATGTTAAAGTGTCTTCAAGACCTAACTACTATGAAAGTGATTTTTTTCAAACACTGCTACCCTTCCATTCAAAATTGTTATTTTTCTTTTAAGTCCTCCATAACTCTATTACCTTGCCTAGATGAATACAGCTCTAAGCCTTTGTGTGAGGAAAAGAAATGAGAAGCTATCTCATGGCTGGATGACATAAAGGGTCATAGATTAAACAGTGGCACAGTACAGAGAAATGCAAGTAGCTGAGAAATAAAGGATATTCAAAATATCTAGTTCCTATGACCAGTATAATTGCTGCCAAGTTCAACCAGGAAAAAGTGAGTTTCAAAATGTGTTACTTGACAATGAACAAGAAATAATAAACTAGTATGACATTTAAGATAAAAAGGGAAACAAGCCATTTGTTCTCGCGAGCTCCTGCACTCTTCGCCAAAACACTTTTTCAGATGTCTTTGAATTCACTTCCCAATGCAGCTACTCAATTATTTAATATTTCACCATTAATCATGCCCTCACTATATCACAGAAAGCCCCAAACTGATCCCCAGTAATAGGCCAGAACGGACTTTCAAACCAGTAGTGGTAAAGGAAACAAAACGGAAGAATGGCCAACGTCCTTTCACTCCCGGGGTTGTCACGATCAGCGGGACACGTCACGGCGCCATCACATTAGTGACCGTGTTGCCTTTTTTAGTACATGAAGGGGCGGTGGATACATGATCAATGTCATGTGGTTGAATTCAACACTCTTAAGCAAGACATTTTACTGGCGTTTCCATGAAAGAGCTGCACGTCTTGATTAATACATTTAAGAGTGACACAAAGGTGGTACTGGTGGCTAATACAATCGCTGGCAGAATCAAGACTAAAGAATCTCATCAATTGGAATGAAGAGATAAAATTATTAGGAACTAAATAAAAAACTGTATTTAAAACTGCAGTGCATTCAGAAAAACCAATGCACTAATGATAGATACCACAGAAATCTGGCTTCAGGAGCGCTCACGTGAGGAAGCCCTGGCCGAGCGCCAACTCCAGCGCACACCCGCCCTGCTGCCGCCGAAGCCGACGATCCTCTCACACGTGCCAGAGTGTCCTGCTTCGGTTTCTTTGCCCATGCTGCTCTTTGAGCACCGAAGACCCACTTCTCCGTCTCTTGGCCGAAATCATACCCATACTTTTAGGTTAATTTCAAATGTTACCATCTCCATGAAGACTTTAACTTCCTCTTCTAGCTACAATCACACACATCCTCTGAATTCCAAGTTGATGTTCCTGTCTGTGTAACAAAATACATTCTATTTTGTCCTCATCATCTTTTAGCTCTGTTTAAGTAGAAATTACTGGTTAAGGGAGAAATTCTGAGAACCTATTACACATGAAGACGGAAGACCAATCAAGCAGTTTTAAATAAGATTCAGGAGGAAGCGTATCTCGCGCAGAGGGACAAACGAAGGAGGAGCGGCAGAACTGCGTGACGGCTCACACGGCTGAGCGGCCCAGGGCCTGGAGCGCGGTAAACGGCACTCAGAGGCACTCAGCGGGAAAGGCGTTCAGGAGGGGACTGCGCCACAAACAGAGATGAGGTCGCAAAAGGGAGGAATCTGATTCATGTTTTTGTTTTTTAAAAAAGGTAAAGATGGACTTTGGCTTTCTGCTGACCTGCTCCTTCTCCCACTGACTCTGGTCAAGGAACCAAAGCATGAATCATGCGGTTACAAAGCCAGGTGACTACCACCGAGAAAGCTGGTCACGCCCAGAGATAAGGGACTAAAACAGGTGTCTGTAAGCTCTGAAGGGTAAGGACACAGACAAGGCAGTTCCTAGCAAAACAGTCTCCTACAGAGTCAGCATTAAAACAATATAAACTGAATTAAAATACAAACTATCCTCCAAAATGTGAAAGGCTGCATATGGATAATGGTCTAAACGTAACAGAGAATCAGAGGGCAAAAGTACAATTAATGGGTGGAAGGTATAAGAAAGGAGATATGGCTCACAGAACAAATAATAATTAAAGCTGTCTCAAATATAACATGTACTTTCTAGTAATGTGTAGTTCAAACAACAGCTAAAGTAAAGATCAGGGATAAACGAGTTTCTGGCTGAATTAGTACCAGAGTCCGTCACACCTCGAAGTCCACATAAACGAAGCAGCTGCACCGGCACACGCCTATTCCTTCGCATCTACCATCGGGGCAGGGGAGCACGGGGAGCGGGACTGGCCGTGAGCGCCTGCTCTGCGAACCGGCAGGGAGCCTGCGAGCACTGGCTCGCGGACGTCCCCTCGCCCGCGGGTTCCTCATCTGCGCCAGCCCCGGAGCCTGGATTAGTTTAGAAGTTTGCAGGGGACCCGTCCCTCGCTTTGCACATACTTCTTTGCAATATACATCTCAATGTGAACAGCTTCCCAGGTAGAGAGAAGCTAAAACTGTTTAAGAGGTGATCTCTAACCCAAGGTCTCTCTCACGGATCCTAAAATTAGGATTCTCATTTTTTCTAATGTTTAATTTATGATACCTAACCCAGCGACATGCAAGGCAACAATAAAATCAAAGTGGATTTCAACTCACGAATGGCATTACGATGGCTGACACGTCTGACGATATGAGATGAAAGACAGGACTGCATAAATGCGAGAGGGTCAGCTAGTTTTAGTAGTTTATCTATCAAAAGATAGTAAGTGGTCTCCATCCTAGAGATGGTGTCTTAACTCTACCAGAGATAGCGTTTCTCCCCCAAGGGAAGAAAAACAGATACGATGCATAAATTTTTATCAAATAAACTTAGCATTTTATCTCCCTATAAATAGGACCGTAGGAGCTGGGGATGCAGGGCAAAGAGAGTGAAACCAGAAATGACCTAAACACAGACTGCTCAGGAAGACGAATCCTGACGTCACTGTAGTATATGTCAGGTTGGAGCCCGACACGGAATCCTGATGCCCGACTGGTAAGGGCCCACCCTAAAGCCCTGGCGCCTCTACCCCAACCCAGATGCTCAACTGACACTCCCCACTCTACACCCTACCGCCACATAACCCTATAAAAACGACTCCCTCCCATCCCAGGGCACGACTTCTCTGGCCCCTCTTCTCTCGGGACCAGTGAACCTCGCGCGGGAGCACTCTCCCACTAAAGGCTTGGCTTTTGAAACTTCTCTCGGCGTGTTATGCGTTTACCTTACAGTATATCAAATACTTTAAGAATTAAAACTCTTAAGATGCTTTTTAAAAAAGGTAACACTTTGGATTTTACAAACCTGTGGATTATCCATGTACCACACAAAACTATCTTCTCTGGTATCCAGTATGAAGTACCTTCGAAGAAATTTCCCACTATTTTCATTTTCTTCAATGTCTAGAAAACCACAAATGCGATTCTGACGATCCACATAAGGCATTTCTGAGCTTGAACATTACACTGTAAAATAAAAACACGAACAGTAAGCATCTCTCAGTGGACTTCAAGCATAAAATACGCTTTGGAATGATTTGTTCAACAAGGAGCTTACTTTCCAACACTGGTGGGGACTGGTTAATGTGAATACATACAAAGCATGGGCATGGGCAAAAATCACTTTTGAAATTAAGCTTATTACGAGTGGTTATCAAGTGTAACTGTTCACAGTGATGAGGACAAAGGAGAAATATTCGCCTCTGCTGAATGTTGAAAAATTCACTTTTTACCTACACAAACCCAAGTGAGTCAAAAAATTAGGTATCCAAACTTTAATTTCCTCACTTATTAATCGAGATAATCTACTTTTCAGACTGTTTTAGAATACTTTTAAATTCACAAAACAGTAGCTAAACTTTATTGGCTACTTCCTATATGGTAGGCTCTGTGTGATTCTTTTCCATGCACTTTCTCATTTAATCCTCAAAATAACCTTATGAGTAGGCACTGATTTCCCTATTTCACAAAGAAACTTAACAGTGAGAAGGGGAAGTGACTTTCCAAGATTAGAGACCTAGTAGGTAATGGATCAAAACATGAATCAGATTCTTGGACTTCAGAGCTTACATTTTAATCTCTACATCATCCCATCTTTCCAAAACCCTCTGAGATGTTAAAACTATAAAAAAAAAAAAAAAAAATCAAAATAACACCACAAAGAGAGATAAGTAGGTATTACGTGTCTCCTGATGGAAGATACAAATATCACCAATGAAGTGAACATACTATAACAAAAAAATTTTTTTACCCGAGTCTGATCAAGTCTCTAGATCTCCCTATGTCCAACTACCAATTAACAGGTAATAACACAGAGGAACATATTAAAACGAACCAGAGGAATTCAATTAGCGAAAGCCAAACTGTGGAAAACAACAGGACAAAACACTGTTTCTTCAGCAAATAAATTACTACAGGGAAAAATAAAACAAAGAGAGAGGTTATCGATTAAAAGAGACTTCAGAGGCATATCATATTCTGATTCTGAAGTACTGAAATTTGTATTGTACTGAATAAAGTTAAAAACGATGACTTGGGTAAAAAAACAATGTTTATAGTAATTTTTTTCTCTAGAAATTAGATCTGTAGTTCCTTCCTGACGTTATGCAAATATGCAGACTGTTCCTATTCTGGTGCGTCTACAGCCGGCACCAATGCCTTTGGGCAGGCCGAATTTATTTATGTAACTAGTTCTTCATTTAAAGCTCAAGGAAAGTTTAACTGACAGTGAAAATTCAATTAGTATACACTCTGATATACTGCATATCTAAACTGCCTTTCTACATGCAACCAGAGAAACGGTGAAATACACCAAAAAGTTCTAAACCAAACTACCTATTAAGTTTGCATGTGTGTGTTATTATAAATCTGACATTTAGAAAAGACAATGTATTTAAAGAATTTACCCAAAGTTTTTAAATTTTTCTAAAATGTAATCAAAACTAGCCATACTATCCTAACACTCACTATAGGTAAAAACTATGAACCTGCCCAGTACTGCCTCAAGACAGACACAGACCAAAGGAACAGAACTGAGAACCCAGAGACAAACCCATACAGCTATGGCCAACTGATTTGCAATGAGCCAACATCACACAATGGGAAAACAGCCTCTTCAACAAATGGTGCTGGGATAACTGGATACCCACATGCTAAAGAATGAAATGGGAACCCCCCCCCCCCCACCTCACACCATATAGAAAAAATTACTCCAAACAGATTAACAGCTACATGTAAGAGCTAAAACTATAAAACTTTAAGAAAATATAGGGGTTAATCTTCATGACCTTGGATTTGGTGATGAATTCTTAGATATAACAGCAAAAGCACAAGTGACAAAAGAAAAAAATAAAGACAAATTGGACTTCACAAAAATTTTCAGCTTTTTTTGCATTAAATGACATCGAGAAAATGAAGCAACCTACAGAATGGAAGGAAATATTGCAAATTACATATCTGATAAGGGTCGAATATCCAAATATATAACTAACTCTCATGACAACAAAAACCTAGTTAAAAAATGGGCAAAAGAGATATACCAATGGCCAACTAGAACACAAAAGAGATGCTCAGCATTATTTGTCATTGGAGAAATACAAAAGTAAAACCACAATGAGATACCACTTCAGACCCACCAGGGTGGATACAATTAAAAGAGAGGAAAATAGCAAGCTTGGCGACCGCGTGGAGAAACTAGAACCCTCCGACACTGCTGGTGCAAATGTAAGATGGCACCAGAGCTGTGTAGAACGGTCTGGTGGCTCTTCAAGAGTAAAACAGAATTACCACGCAACCCCATATTTCTACTCCTAGTTATTTACTCAAAATAACTGAAAACAGATACTCAAACAATTATACATGAACGTTCACAGCAGCACTATTCGCAAGAGCCCAAAAGTGAAAACAACCCATATTTCCGACAATAGATGAATGGATAAAAATGTGGTATATCCACACGATGGAATATTACCCAGACATAGAGAGGAATAAAGTGCTGCTACAATCCAAACAATTAAAATTCCAGCAAAATATTTTATAAAAATTGACAAGGTGATTCTATTATATATTGAAATGCAAATAACATAAAAAAGCCATATCTACTTCCCAAAGAACAAACTTAACACTACTTAATTTCGAGACTTAAAACTACAGCAATAAAGACAGTGTAGAAATGGCGAAAAGACAAATAGAATAAATCAACGGAACAGAACGACATCCAGAAACAGACGCACACACATTCTGTCCATTGATTTTCAACAAAGACGCTGAGGCAGTGCCATAGGGGAAGGATAGTCTTTCAACAAATGGGACTGGAACAATTAGCTATCCATGCAGGAAAAAATTAACTCGGAATGGATCAGAGACCTAATGTCAAAGCTGTAATAGTGAAGCTTCTAAAAAAAAATGTAGGAGAAAGTCTTCATGACCTTGGGGAGTAGACAAAGAGCCTGAACCATATAATGGTTCATGTATTGAACTTAATCAAAATTAAGAACTGCTCTTTGAAAGGAACCATTAAGAAATCAAAAGACAAGCCACAAAATGGGAGAAAATATTCAATACACATATATCAAATAACAGATATCCAGAACAGGCAAAGAATTATTACAATTCGATAAAGAGACAAACGACCAAATAGAAAAATGGGCAAAAAATATAAACAGACAAGCCAGTGAAGAAGATATGTAAATAGTAAATAAGCACGTAAAAAGGTGCTCATCATCTTTAGTGAGGAAGGTATCACAAATAAAAACCATGATATACCACTAGAATGGCTAAAACAAACAAACAAGAAATAACCCTCAAACTCTGGCAATACCAGGTGCTGACAAGGATGAAGAACACACACTCTGGTGGGAATGCGCTGCCGGTGGGAACGCACAACAGTCCAGCCACATGGGAAGGCAGCCTGGCACATTCTAACAGAGTGAAACATACTCTTACATTTGGACCCGGCAACCCCACTCGTAGGTATTTATCCAATTGAACTCGAAGTTTATAGTCACGCAGAAACCCGTATGGAAGTGTTTATGGTCATATTATTCATAATTGGCAAAAAGCAGAAACAAACCAAATGTCATCAAAAGGTAAACAGATAAATAAAACGTGGAATGCCTATACAACAGAATAGCACGCTACAGTATAAAGGGAACACTGCCACCTGGAACAATATGGTTGAAATTCATCGACTTGCGAACTTTTAATGGATATGGTTCATTGCATGTAACAAACTCCAAAAAGTTAATAAAAAATCAATAGGAACAAAAAAAAATTAGAGATATTTATTGACACAGAGATAAAATAAAATGTTATCTAAATAATATGGAAGGAGGGCATGGAAGGAGGCATGGCCTGGGTTGATAATTCTTGTTCACAATTCTTCATAATAGAAAAGTTCAAAAAACCTATACCACACAGATACCATGTCTCACATATCGGATTGGCAAAAATTCAAGAGTTTAATAACACACTATATATTGGTGAGACTGAAAGAAAATAGGGACTCTTGCACCGCTGGTGAGAAAGCAAAATTAATAAATGAATTTAGCACGATTTAACAAAATTGCATAACCATGTATTTCTATACCTGGTGACTGATAAGTATTGTAATTCTGAAACTACTTTATGTATTTTATGTGCATTTAGAATAATGCAAACATATTGATACCATGATTATATTTAAAATAAAATAATTATTTGTTATTTGGAACCAAGATTGTCACATATCCCCTTTTGTACAACAGGAAAAATTCTATGTAATGCATCTGAATTAGAGACACTATTAATTCATGATCTTTGAAAATACACTAATAGAAAATCTTCACTTTATGATCCCAATATAACACTAATTTAAGGATTTTTTGAACACCAAAACCACCAGGTAATAGGTTGTTAGAAAGCAGAATATTTGTATAGTTTCAAGTATCAACCCACTGTTTTCTTATTAATTACACAGAGAAAAATGTATCTTTATAATGGAGAAATCTTGCAGCCCCTTTACTGATTCGGTACCTAATAAATTTATGAGCTAGGCATTAATGGATGCCACTGTCCTCTAAACAGACCACGTACTATGATTCCACTGATGTGAAATAGCCAGAATAGGCAAATCCATAGAGATGGAAAGTAGATTAGTAGTTGCTAGGGCCATGGGGGAGGGGGATGTGGTTTCTTTTACGGTGATAAAAACATTCTACTGATTATTGTGACAGTTGCACAACTCTGTGAACATACTAAAAGCCATTTAAATGGGTGAATTATAGCCAATAAAATTTTTTTTAAAACACTTTTCATACCAGAGCACATCGGAAACCCTAAGAAATATTTCACCTCCCAGACCTCTGAATGTTGGGGTGGCCCAGGGGGTGGTCCACAGATCTCTTCTCTATATACCCACGGGTCTAAATACTGATGACTTCCGAACTGCCACCTCTCACCCCAGACACTCTGCTGAACCCGACTCATGCGTACAGCGGCCTCCTCTACCCACCTCCTGACTTCTCTAACAGGCGCCTCGCGCTTGAACTGAGCTCCACATGGCCCCCTTATAAATCCGCTCCGCTCCGCCTTCCCCAACTCAGCGAATAGCCAGTCCCTTCTTCCAGCTGTTCGGGCAAAATATCTTGGGAGTCACTCTTGATTTTCTTTCTCTCTCATTCTGTGTCCAATCCTTCAGCAAACCCTGTTGGCTCCATCTTCAAAACACACCCGGAATCCCGCCACCTCACACCACTTGAGCTGCGGCCACACCGGAGCAGCGCCGTTGCCTCGCGGCTGGATTCCTGCAAGGGCTTCCGTGCCCCCGCCCCTGCCCCCCTCGCCCTCGTGAACGGAGTCAGAGGGATGCCATGAAAACGTGTGCAATCAACACTTGCACACACTGCTACTTGCCAGGGACTATTCTAAATATTAATTCACTTAATCCTTTCAACAACTTGACAGATGAGAAAATGAAGGCATGGAAGATTTTAAAAATAACTTGTCCAAGGTCACACCATCACGAGTGGCAGAGTCAGGATTCAAACCGGGGGAGTCTGGCTCTAGAGCGGCATGCTCTTCAATACCATGCAATGCTGCTCTACTCACAACTTCAACTTTGGCTGCTTATTACGATAACCTGGGAGTTTTTGAAAATCCCGAGGCCTAGACTGGACCCCCCAGACCAATTAAATCAGAAACTCTGGAGATGGGCTCTAGGCATCGGTGCATTTTTAAAGCTCCCCGGAAACTCCAGTGTTCAGCCAAGGTTAAGAACCACTGCTTTAATGCAATCCACTCGGAGTAAAAACCAAAGCCCTTACATACAGGCCTCGCCTACCCTCCCCCTCGCCCCACTCACTCATCTGGCCACTGGACTCTCGCTGCATCAGACAAGCTCCCCGCTCAGGGCCCTTCAACTCAAACGTCCTTTGCTCGGTGAAGCCTTCCCTTGACATCCCATGTAAAACTGAGAATGCTCCAAACTGTCCTGCCCTCTCCCAACTCCCTTTCCTGCTTCTCCTGAACATTTCCTTTGCATATTCTACTCCTTAGCAATGACTGCTCACAAACAATACCATTTATTTACCTGTTTCTTGTCTGTTTCCTCACACTGAAATGCAGGCTCCATGAGAGCAGGGATTTCTTTTTTTTCCCATTAACTATTATTTCTCCAATGCCTGAAACAGTGGCTCGCCCATGGATGACACTCGATAACTATATGTTGAATGAAGCATTAAGAAACCCATAATTACTGTAGCCAATATGAATGTTTAATTTTCTAAACAGTTGCTTTTTCCTCAGCAAACAAGAAATCATTTAGCAGATTTAACTGACTGGTTTGTTTAGATGATGGAAGGAAAAAGGTTCAAAGACCATTTTCTGTTTAGATTTATATTTTTAGTAAAGCTAGTATGAGGCAAAAATAGATAAAATCATACTATTAAAACTTCCTGAAAATGTATCCTTCGGCGTTACTATGCTCTAAGATGCAGTTAGACAACACAATCAGTAACGAAGTAACAGATTCAGTTAATACTTCAGTCAGGAACCAGGAAGTAAGCCAAAAAATAAAAACAAAACAAAAATCAGAAAGAAAAATTAAATTCTGCACAGTGAGACCTCACTAGGCCCACAAGACTTCAGTATTATTTGTTAACTAGATGTTGGGCAGGACTAACCTTGTTGTCCCCAAACTGCTGACAAACACAAAGCTGAGGATACACAGACATCAAGGATCCAGCGTCTGTGGGGTCCAGCACAGACATGCACACGCACACACACGCGTGCACACACACCCTCAGCGCTCTCGCACCCTAACCAATGCGTACCGTCATTCCACACCATGCAAGAAGCTGACAGAAAGAGAAAAAACTGGCAGTTTTCCACATCTTCAGGGAGAGAATAGGGAAAAGAAGGGGGTATTCACCCCAAAACAGCGGCAGGGGGCACCCAAGAGAACCATTTGCCAAGATAAGTGCCCAGAAGGAGAGACTGGCATCCCAGTCTGCTTATGAAGTGGACAGGGTGACTGACCCCGTGCCCACCAGAGAAGGGGGAAAGAGAGAATTGAGAAATGGCAGGGCGCAGGAAGGGGGCAGCCTGCATGCCACCACTGGCATCCAAAGGGAGTGAGTTTCCAGTGCGTTACGTGGAGACTGCGGAAGGGAGCTGGGCTTGAGCTATGTTGCTGGTATCGAAATCGGGCTGCAGAAAGAGAAGATCCCCGACCTATTTCCCGCTCACACACTCCGAGGAGCCAGGGGGAGACTGACAGGGCAGGAACGAGGAGGCGGGAGCGTCGGCTGGCAAAGATCCGCCCACAGCAAATCTCACACTCAGGAATCCGTGCAGGGGGGACTCTCCCTGAGAAATCGCACCCCAAATTCCTGTTTGGATGCCTATCGGTGGACCTCGGTGGTTCACCACTGTGAATCAAGAGGGCGTTGATGGTACCAGGTAAGAAATACTTGTCCTTTTCCTTGTCTTCTGACTTGTCCCATCCAAGCAGATCCCAGAAGACGGAAGAGAAAAAGGTACCCTAGGGACACACAACCACCGCTCCCCACTGCGAGTGCTTCAAGCAGTAAGCGGCCTGACACGGGGAAGGGAGGACAGGAGCTCTAAACGGAATAGGAGATTGCAGGTTTAAACTGAAACAGATTACACTGGAGCTTTTAATAGCTGTAAATGTAGGAAAGCTATCATTTGCCCATGATGTCATGGGAGAGAGAGGGAAGAATATCCTACAAATCATGGTCGAAAGCAGTGAATGCTGAAAAAAAACAACAAACTTTCAAGTTTGTCCTCCCCAAGAGCAGACTGCTGGACGGCCTGAGGACATACGGCACTGCACTGCCGGGAGGGAACACCTGACCTGGGAACGCCCGCGAGGGACTTACTGGACCCGGGAAGATGCTACATTGGAAGTCCTCTGCGACGGCGTCCGATTCTAAGTGTCGGTGATTATCCTTTCTTCAAGAAGGTGAATGAAATACAGGATCCGGAGTTCAATGGCTGAACTCATAAAAAGGTTAGGTTGTGAAAAGAAAGGGGTAAAACTACAACTTTTAGAGACTAAAACTATCAGATTGATAAGTCTGATAAGGATTCCATGTAGGCAAAAATATCTGACTTAAATTTTTTTAAATATTTAAGACTCTCGGACTTATTTAAATGTTTAAAAGTATCCCAACTAATTTTCTTTTACACTCAACAGAAATTCCGGTTCAAAAAAGCTTATGATATACCAGATCCCCAAAACACAATCTTCCTGAATCTAAGCAATTCAACTAACCAAAGGCTTACCAAAATAAACGGCAAACATATTTACTCAAATGTCTTCTAGGAATTATAAGATCACACAGGAGCGAATAGGAAAAAACATTTAAGAGCTGAAATGGTTTAATGTTACAACTACCAACAGAAATTTCGATTTTATATAAAAATACCCCCTATTTTTATATTTCTAAAAATTAAGCATTATAGACAAATATCTACATCTACCAAAAATTTCTGCCCTAAGAACTTCTGACGGCACATCAATAAATTTCCAAATCTGTTTACTTACAAATGGTCAGAAAAATTAATACTACACTTCAATATTTATCTACTCCTGAAGCCATTTTATTGTATCATTGCAGAGCTGAAGCGAGAGGAGACTCATCCTTAAAGTTAATATCAAATTTTAATATTACCAAATGGTCAAGCATATGAAAAGTAGTATTTTGTTACCACCTCAGCTCACGGCTACTTGAACTTTTCTAATACAAGTAGAGTGTAACTATTGTCACGTCCGAATAATCACTACATTCTATTCTGAAAACTACTTATCTTCCCCATTCTTAAATGACAGTTATGAAAACAAGAACAGCTATTTAACACCAAGCAATATTTTAACTGCAGAATCTGACTTACATTATGCTAGTAAATTACTTTGTAGATCTCATCCTGGATTACAAATTACCAGAGTCAAAATAACTGTGAGCGTTACAGTATGACTATAGGAATTTAGGATTAAGTAAAAGTGATTTTTTTTAGAGCTACATTAAATGTTTTTAGAGAAAAAGTCTCTATAAAATTATAAACTGTTTCCATCTTTCCCAAGTCTTTTCCCAGGAGTCTTCAGTATCATTTCCGATACGTTAACAACATGAGAGAATTGCCACAGTAACTTTTTAAACAAAATAACCCAATGCTATTCTTAAAGTCTTTAAACACTTCTAAAAAGGTCCTTCCGGCTTATGAACTCATGGCCGTTTCCTAACAATTGTATACTTATCCTGTTTTACTGTCTCTCCTAGCCTATGACCAACTCAAATTTACACACCGCCTCTTTCCTATTTTGTTACATCACTAAAACTGAAAAAGATACAAACCTACTACTTTCCCCCAAAGCAACAATAAAAATACTAATTAACTAGACAAAGTAAGACATGAGGCTGGTTCAATATAAAAATCACATCTTCTTAATCTCCAAAAGTTAATCGCTGCTTACCGCGAAGGGCAAATTCTCTCTTCAAGAGAAACCTGTCAATGGAGGCACTGTAAGGTTTTATAGCACTATAAAATAAATTAACTATTACTTCAAAATTTGCTGAGCTTAAACACACCTGTTTAAAACCATAAGTGTTCTAAAATGTCACGTCCCTTGGGAAGATTTTGCCGGCATAAGGAGTATTAAATGAACTCTATTTGGGGAAATATTTTTTGCCTCAAGTGTGTTAATATGAAAACTTGGGTGTGCAAAATAATAGGCATTTTAGTAAGAACGAATCGTACTGCTGCACAAGATATGAGGCCGGTTCAATATAAAATAACAGTTCAAGTTCTTCACATGGTGAAGAAAAATGCCGTTTTACAAAATGATTTTTTAAGTTTTTCTCTGAATCATATAAAGCTTACTCAAATTTTGCCATCAAGTGTTTCGATGGCATTAAACTAACATAGAAAGTATGTAAGCTGAGTCCGTGGGGGAAATAAAGCAAACTGATCAGCAGTTCTAAGATAAAAGACAATGCTTTAAACCTCACACTGCGCTATTTGTTCCAGTCATTAAACACACAGGAAATAAGATTTTCTAGTTAGAAAACTAATTGGCAAAGGGCAATGACTTCATTAAAGCAAAGAAAATCTTATTAAAACAGACAATGATCAGTCGAAAAATAACAAAACAAGTACTACAGGATTCGAAGAAAACAAGAGGAAAGTAGCACAAATTGCCTGCATATTTCTCCCTTAAACCTCCTCCTGGACCAGCCCCCCAAACACAGTCCTCGAGTTTCATTATTTACATGCCCGGCAGACGTCGGATGCTGTGCTTTGCAGCACGAGATACCTCGAATTCTCCCGAAGGCAGGGACCACCATAAATAACAAGACCGTTCTCATTATGACACTTTCCCCTCTGATGGTCTATCCGGGAGTCAATAGAAAGCTTATGAGCTAAACCACAAACCACTCAGGACCGCCCCAGAGCGGGGCTGCGGGCTGCTGGCCTCGAAGCCCAAAGACCTGGGCTCTGGTCGCCTCCGTGGTCCCACCTGCGTGACCTTGGGCACGCCACTCTCACCTCTCCCACTGGTTATCTGCACCATTAAGGTGCGAAGGTGAAACACTAAGGCCGTATGATTGATTCTATGACACACGGCGGAGTCGACTTCTGGTTCGGCGAGTCCTAAAGTGAAAGCGCATGAAAAGATCAGCGGACGATGCCCAGGGCGGCGGGGCCCCGGCGGGCTCAGCCCTGGAGCCGCGCCACTCGGGCAGGCGTCGCCCGCCGGGGACCCCCGGACAGCTGGCCGGCGCGGGCGTCCGGCGGGAGGGCGCGACGCGACGGCTGAGCCGAGCCGCCCAGAGGCGCGCGGGCGACCGCGACGGCCGCCGGCCTCCCCGCCCTCCGCGGCCGGACGCCGGGCCGAGGTCAGGAAAACAATACAGCGGCCGCGGGAACAGGACGCCGCCCCCGCCCGCCGCCCCCCGCCCCCTGCCCGCGCGCGCAGGTGAGCCGGCGCCGCGGCCTCGCCCAGGTGCAGCCGCGCGGGGCGCGCAGGTGCGGAGGGGGCGCGCGGGGCGCCGCCCGGACCCCGCCCGCCGCCCGCCGCCCCGCACTCACCAGCGCCCGCTGGCCCCTCGGCGGACGCGCGGCCGCCTCCCAGGTCGCCTCGGCGCGCGCGGCGCTCCCGGAGCCCGGCCCCGCCCACCCCGCCCGGCGCGCCGCGCTCCTCACGCCCAGCTCCCCCACGGCCCTCGGCGCGGAACCCCCGCACCGCCTCGGCCGCGGCTCCCACAGGCGCCCAGCTGCCGGACGGAGCCCGGGACTGCCCGCCGCACACTGCGCACGCGCGCCCGCGCCGCCTCGGCCCCCAGACGCCGGCCGAGATTCCGGAGCCGGCGCTCCCGGCTCGCGAGACTACAAGTCCCGGCAGGCGCCGCGCGGGCCCCGGCAGCGCGGCGCGCCGCGTCCCGGCCGGCTTCCTGGTCCCCGCGGGGGCGGCCGCGGGCGCGCGGGCCTCTGCGCTGCGCAGCATTCTGTGACTCGTAGTTTTCGAGGACCACGGCGTCTGGCTCGAGAGTGGAACTCGGGGGTTCTCTGATGTCATCGTCTAGAGCGCCGAGCCACAGGAGTCTTTAAAAATAGATTTCGTTCGTTTGCAGATAATTTGTTTGCAAACTATCGCATAATCGGTCCGGGAAGCATAAATCCATAGGCTGCTACGTGACCTGGAGAAAAAGGCTTTACAGCGCTGTGCGCCAATTCTTCGCTCCTCACCATTTCTCTCTCCCTAGAGCTGTAGCTCCACCTCCTACTTAATAGGACAGAAGGCCAAGAGAAACTTAAAGGATTAGTTAAGATTCTTTTAAGAAGGATGGTGCATAAATATGCATTCTCATAAGGATTCTTAAGTATTTAACATACCTGTTGAGCACCTATTGTATGCCAAGTCCCGTGATAGGCACTAGGCATACATCTGGGAGGAAGACAGACGGTCGTGCTTTCATGGAACCTGCAACCTTTAAAGGGATCTAGTCTTTAAGCAAGAAAATCACAGATTTCAATGCAATGGAGACACTGAGCGAATTAAAGAGAAGGCGGTGGAGGAGGGGCTCTTTAGAGAGGGTGGTCAGGCAAGGCTCTCTGAGGAGCTGATATCTGAGCTGAAATCTGGAAAATGAGAATTATTCAGATATTCAAAGAGCTGGGAAAGAATGATATGCCGTACCTTTCACAATGCATGGCACACACTAGGCTCTCGATAAATATTTGTTTGTGTCCTTCCTTTCCTTCCCCTGCATAGCCTTGGGTCACATCCTTCCCCCTTCAAAATCTGTATCAACACCTTTCAGAACATCCTTCCCATGTGACGATGTACAGGAGACAAATTGATGTCGGGAGGTAGGACGAGCTGTACAGCTGCTAGGACAAAACACAAGGTAAATGCCAATGAGCCTGATGACATGGCGGGAACCTGGACCGCTTAACTCCTTTTTTGTGAACCAGGTTAAAAGTCTGTGATCTCAGCCTGGCCTCCTGACTGGATTCTGTTTATGAGGCACTAAATCGGATTTGGAGTTTGTCTCTGTTAGGATCCTGAAGGAAGCTTAGTCTTTATCTCACCCGAATCAGTGGTGAAGTGAAAGACAGGCTTAGACTTGTCTGTGGAGATTTACCTGTGTGACCTCAGGCATCGTGTGATACTGTGATGTTCTAGCCCTCAGTGACCTCAACTGCTCTCCTTACAGAATGTTCTCGGAAGCCCATAAGTTGGTGGAGGTGAAAACACTTTGCAAACTTCATAGAAAACACTTTGCAAACGTCCCAACTCTTTCAGGCTGTTCATCTTCAACATTTCCATGACTTTTCTGTTATCTTCTGAGAAACCTCATCTGTGTAACCTTGCTGACACCTGTCTTCCAGAGGCCCCTGGCTTCATCAGTAGTTTGGCTTCATCACAGTTTATGAACCAGCCAAAGTACTGTTTCCTCTGGTCCACAGTGGATTTCTGTTTTTGTAACTGAATGTTGCTAACATCTTGTTGTAGGGAGAGGTCACATAAAAATGCAGATGTCACCTGCCTGATCTCTCTAAACATTTGAGCTTGCTTTCCCTGGCTAGAAGGTCTGAAAGGTGGGGGTAGGGGGGGTCTCCAGGTCTGGACTCCTACAGGATTCTAGATAGGATATTTGGGACATACTTAAACTCGGGGAGGGGGGGTGGACGGGGAGGGAGGGAGGAAGACCCCTTACTTACCTAAAATTCAAATTCAAATTTAACGTCTGGTATTTGATCCAAAAACCCTAGCGGAGGGATCGACTGCAGAAGCGGAGCCTCTCACTCCCCCGGGGTAGGACCCAGAAGCAGTTTGTCCCCTATTGTTACTTCTTTCGATATTATTGACTGAGTGGTTTTAAATTATTCCTTTGCTTTTTTGTGTGTGTGTGCCTAACAAAGGTCATTTGACAGTGAGAGGCACTTTTACAGACACTGAGGGAAAGCAGAGATGTGACTCAAGATGCCCAAAGACACACAGCAAAGGAATCCCAGGGCTGCTTTGTAAACCAGACCCTGTTTACACCCTTCTGTGAGGAAAACTCAGGATCAGCCAATAAATGCGGTAACAAAAAAATATATTCTTTCTGCTTTTCCTCTAGCTTTTTTTTTTTTTTTTTTTTTTTTGGATGGAGAGCTTTATTATGTAATAGTTCTTTCAGTGTTATTCTTTTTAAAGTATGTGGAATATTCCCTTGTTAAAATTACAGTCTGAGAGAAAACCAAGAACATTCGGGACACACAGAGGGCACTGAAGAATGCTGGAATATTCCATGGATAATTGTCATCTGAAGAAAAGAGAGAGGAGGAATCTGGATTCCAGACTCTGCAATTTACCTTTAAAACATCGTTCTCATCCTCCTTATTCATGCCTTGCGTGTGTAAAGCCCTTCAAAGTTTTGTTCAAAAGTATCTATTGAGCTCCTTCTACATGCTTACACGCTGGGGCCTCCAGATAGACATTAACCCCTTTGACAACACGAAGCAGAGCAGTGCGGAGAGGTCGTGTGACTGATCCAGAGTCACACAGAACGTTTCTGAGCACCCGTCGCTCCTCTGATGTTTGACCTGCCCTTCCCTCATGGACGCTTCATGTCTCCCTTCCCTGCTTTGTTCTTCTCTCTTCAGCTGTAAAGATAAATATTTCACTTCTTTATCTGGCTTATTTTCTGCATGCCTCACTATAGTGCAACTCCCACACGGCCGGGATGTTATCTGTTTTGTTCATCACTGTATTCTCAGTGCCTAGAACGGCAATGTTATTTGTTCACTGATGAATGTCACCAGCCCCCTTTGTGGACTGAGTCAGATTCAGAAATCAACAGAAGGAGCAACTCCAGACTACTCCCCTGTTTTTGTTACTGGACCGAACCGGGTCCAGTTGCTCAGTGGTTGCGAGCCAAAAGACAACTCAAAGGTGATTTTATGAGAAGGAAATTTATCGAGAGCTGGCAAGCAAGGAACCCACTGGGGAATCACTCCTAGAGCAATGTGTCTTTGAAAGCAAAGGATTGAATTAGCCTCATTCAGAGAAATCCTGCTTCCTCATCACAGGTATAGGTGGGGACATTCCTGCACCTACGCAGTTAGCAAACATGCCTATACATATGTCACATGTTCAAAAATATTGGAAAACCCCCTCGGGGATATAATGAGAAAAGTTCATGAGGAGGTCAGCAGAGGGTCCTCCAGGCTGCTTGGGCCAGCCCTGAGCGTGTTGAACTAGATTCTCTCCCTGGTTCTGCAATTTATCTCATCTCCTTGAAAAGACAGGTCTGACAATCATCAAAGTTAGGGGTGGAGTAAGTACGGAAGAAAGTTTAAGTCTCAGCCCTTCTGTTAAAGTCTGAGCAAATCATAAGATGTAGTTAGCAAACCTTCTAATAATTAGGATGATCTAAGTGGGTTTACAGGTTAATCTAAGTAAAGTTATGAATTCTAAATAAGAGTCTGTGCTAGGCTACCTGTAAGGCTGTATATGTATCCCATATATATGTTAGGTTACATTCTCACTAGAAATCAGAACCAAAACAGAACGAGAATTAAACACGAACCACTTTCTGAATCCAGCTTTGTTCCTGTGATGTCCCCTTCAGAAATTGGGTAGCAGAGAGTTAAAAACAGCATTTCTCTATTTTTCGGTGTAAAATGAAACCTGGGGAAAGAGTCAGTGGGGCTGTTTTGTGGCCGAGAAGTCAGAAGGCTGGCCTTGCTGGCCCTCCCACATACCTGCCCTCGGCCAAGGCTAGAAAGGATGCTGCTCAGTATTTACCGCAGGTGGGGTGGAATTAAGTGACCTGCCCAGAATACAGATCAGGTGACTGGATTGTCCTTCTGAAACTAATTCTTGTGTCCCAGGGCTGAAGCACAATTCTTCAGGGAGGAACTATGCGGGACCATCCACGTGCCATAAACAGGATTTGTGAACAGGTCAGCAAACAACCAAAATTCCAGGCTCATAAAGGAAAAAAAAAAAAATCTGGGGTCAGGGGAGCTGAGTGCCTCCAAGATTTTTCGAGAGCAGAACCAGGTATTTCCTGCTTAGACTCAGCAGGCGACAAGGAAGAGGAACAGACACTGAATATCGCCTGATGCCACAGGAGCCCTAAAGATCTCTGGGGTCCGGTGCGTTTCCTGCCCCGGCGGACACCCCAGTCAGGTCATACGTTAACTGTCCTGACCACATAGGGCAGGTCGGGGATGCCGGTAAGCCCTAAAATGGTGCAGAACAGAATGCCTGCTCTTGCTCCAATGTGGTACAAAAACTTGAAAAGGAAGATTTTCTGAAGCTCAGATGCCTGTCCAGGGCCACAGCTGGGTTGCTAATTGCCGCACTACAGTGGTGGAACATTCTAGAAAGTGAACGTTCTAGACAAAGTTGAGAGGGGATCCAAGAATGAATTCACATGGGGCTTTACCAGATCTTCAGCCTGTGAGAATTTCCTGCTCAGACCCTTGCAATTTTCCTGTCCAACAAATCAAAGGCCACCAGTTCCTCTTATCCATCTTGCCGTTTGTCAGAGGAGTTTACTTCTGTTCGGCAATAAGAACCAATGCCTCAGGTGTCCGGGAGGGCTGCCATGCTGACTGACACCCAGAGCACGAGAAGCAGACGTCACAGCTTCCACCAGCAGACCCCGTGGACTTCACGGGCCCTGTCCCAGGAAAGGAGCGCAAGGAGCCTGGGCCCCAGAGTCTGTCGTCCATCAGCACCGACTACCCAGGACCGTGGGCTCCTTAACCTCAGCTCCCTGGGCCTCAACATTTCCTCATCTGTAAAATAGAGTTGATCGTAATTCCTCCTTCACAGCCTCATCATGAGCCTTAGAGGAAATAACGCATGTAAAGTTCTTAGCAGAGTGCCTGGCACATGTTGATGGCTCCACCAATGTCAGCGACTGTTTTATTTAGTTTAGCCCGACTCCTACGCTCACCTGGCCAAGGCGAATGACACAGTCCCTCATCTAAGCAGTGGGTAGGTTTTAGAATGACTCTGACTGCTGTGAACCTCACACATAATCTGGGGCGACTCGGATGGAAGTGCTCGTTGTAGACTGGGGAGTTTGGTGTGGCCGGAGAGATTGGCCATGTGGATATGGTGCTGGGAAGGCAGTAGGGGACTAACTCGGAAGGATCCCGGATGCCAGCGTAAGGGGGATGTGACGGCTAATTTTATGTGTGGACCTGACAGAGCTAAGGGATGCCCAGATAGCTGGGAAACATCATTTCTGAGTGTGTGTGTCAGGGAGTCTCTGGAAGAGAATGGCGTTCACATCAGGAGGCTCAGTGAAGAGCTCCCTCCCCAGTGCGGGTGGGCCTCACACGATCCTTTTAAGGCCTAAATAGAACCAAAAGGCAGGGGTAGGGGGACATTCGCTCTCTCCGCTAGAGCTGAGACATCTGTCTTCTGCCCTCAGACTTCGGGCCTCCTGGTTCTTGGGCCTTTAGACTCAAAGTGAATTATACCGCCAGCTTTCCTGGTTCTCAACTTTCAGGCAACAGATGGTGGGGCCTCTCGGCCCCCATAACCGCATGACACAACGCCCATAATAAACCTCCCATACACACCTAGATCTGTCTGTATGCACGTAACCTGCTTCTTTCTCTGGAGAACACTGACTAATACCAGCGACTTCGATTCCCTTTCCCAGGTATACCCTACCCTCTTCTCTTGGCCGCACACATAAATATAAATAAACTGACTTAGGTAAACTAGAGCAGGACTGCGATGTCTTCTTCAATCTTTTCAATCATCTCTGGCTCCTTTAGAAACATTTCACTTTCACCTAAGAGATGAAAGATTCCCCGCCATCCGCAACCCCCATCACCCTTCCCACTCCCCTTTTCCCTTCTGTCCCCCTCCCCTCCCCCTCCTCGTCCCCCATCCAGCAGATTAACAGCAGGGGCAGCTCTAAAAATAGCTTGCCTTCACCAACCCCCTAGCATGTAAATACATCTTTGTTCCCCGGCGGGCATTTAATAACTGTACTTTACAGAGAAACAAAGGCTGTAATCAGAGCCCAACAATAGAAGCTGCAGGCAGCTCTGAACAATACTCAGAATTCCCGTGGCGACTTCCACCCCCCAGCCGCAGCTGTGAGAACCAGAAGTCTCAGGCACACGAATTCCATTCACAATTATTCGTCTAGCCCCACTGCGGCTTATTGGAATCACGGCTTTCCTGCCTCCTTAGCTGGGTTTTCAAGATGCTGAGAGGGATGCCAAGCCTGGACCCCTACCGGGAGCAGGCCGTGCAGGTGTGCACGGGGTGGGGGTGGGGGGCTGGCGCTGAGAAGCCTGCAGAGTCGCACGGTGACAGAGCCAGACTGCCCGAGGCTAGAGACTTCAGCAGCCAGCGGTCTCTGCACCAGCGCTTCATGCAAGACTTCCTTCAGATAAAAGCGCTTTGCACTGACTTCCTTCTGGGCCCGGCAGTCTGTGCATTCCAGGATAAGGCCAGCAGCTGGCTTCTCCCAGCAGGTTCAACGCTTAGAACCTCAGAGAGGGTCGCTCTTTAAGGACAACTCCAGTAGGTCTCACTCGGGTTCTGTTACATGTCAGAGTCACTGGAATACTTAAAAAAAAAAAAAAAAACAAAAACAAAAACATTGAGCATGAGACTCCCACCCCAGACCAGGTGAATTAGAGTCTCTGGCAATGAGGAATCAACTTGGGTATTATTTTTCTCCTTTCTTTTCATTTTGAAGTATAACTGAAATATCAGGTTATGGATTGAATATTTGTGTCCCTCCCAAAATTCACATATTGAAGCTCTCACCCACAATGTAACTGTATTTGGAGATAGGGCCTTTTTGGAGATAATTAAGGCTAAATGAGGTCATAAGGGTGGGGCCCTAATCCAGTAGGATTAGTGTACTTATAAGAAGAGACACCAGAGAGCTCATTCTTCTCCTTCCCCACAAAACAATGGAAAGACTCAGCTAGAAGGCAGCTGTCCTCGGCTGAGAAACAGTTCCCACCAGGCACTGAATCAGCCAGTGCCTTGATCTTGGACTTCTCCAACTTTAGGAGTGTGAGCAATACATTTCTATTTAAGCTACCCAGTCCATGGCATTTTGTTTCGGCAGCCCAAGTTGACCAAGACATACAATAAAGTCTACACTCTGAAGTATAAAGCCTGATAAAGTATGCCACCACCATCCACCATCCTAACACCCTTGAAGTCTCCCTCTGCCAGCTCCAGGTAACCACTATTTTGATTTCTATCACCGCAGATGAGTTTTGCCTGTTCTTGAACTTCATGTGAATATAATTGCACGCTATGTTACCTACTCTTTGGGATCGAACTTCTTTTGCCCAACATTGTACCAGAGATTTATCGACGTTATTGTGTATTGTAATAGTTTGTTCTATTCTATTGCTGGGTAATGTTTTGTGTTACGAATAATGCACAATTTATCTATTCTCCCGTTGATAGACATTTGGTTGTTGCCACTGTGTCTTTTTTCGTGCTAGTTCCTCAGCCCAGAATGGCTTTCCCATCTAGCCCCTCCCCACCCCTAATCTGTACAAACAAAACCTTACCGCACTGAGAGGTCAGCTTTAAGAACCCAGTCACAACTCATCCTGAGCATCTTTCTGACCTTTCAAAGAGAAGTGGCCGTCTTTCCTCTGTGGCCCCACTGGTCCCAATTTTGAAAGTATAGGGGCATCTCTGCTAAGGGACCATGATTTCTTCAAGGTCAGGAACCATATCTGAATCATCTCTGTTGCCTCAGCCCCTAGCATGGTGCCCAGGAGACAGGAGGAGTCTAACTAGGGACAGTGGCCTGTTTGGAGAGGCAGGTCCACCGCCAGGGAGCGGACCTGAGGCAGCCTGGCTTTGGGAAGGGAGGCTCGCAGAAGCGATGCAGGTTCTAGGCCTAGAAAGGGCCTCAAGGCCCTGAAGGACAGCTCGGCAGGAAGTCCAGTGGGACAAACTGGGCATGAGCCTGATTTGTGGCTGTCCAGGGCTCGCTCCACGTGGCAGCCTGGGTGACCGAACTCTAAGCCCCCACGCTTAGCTCCTGATGCACAACCCCATGCACCTGAGGAGACGGGCTCAGGGCCCTGGGAGAAGGGGACCCTTAGGCAGGGCATCAGCGGGCCCGGGGCTTACGGGTCTTGGCACGGCCCAGAATTCTGTCTTGAGCACTGCAGCCTGGACCCGGTCCCCTCTGATTGCTGCCCACTTTCCAGGGGGGCATTTGGAGCCACCCAGAAAGCTGATCAGAGGAGCCCCGCGAGGTCCATTGCATTTCCTGCTGCAAGTTCCCTTTCCTCTGATCTCTGTCTCCTCCTTCATGTAAGTCACTTAAATAAGGCCATCGGTATGGTTCTCAGTCCACTGAGGCGACCCAACGGCAGGACTCAGGAAGCCAGTCTCTGGATCGATAGCTCTTAATCAGTTCGTGCTTTTTGTCAGAGAGAAGTGATCAGCATTGTTTAGACCATCTAAGCTTTTGGGCCCATGATGCTTTTGCAAGGAGAGGCTATTGGCAACAGACAGACCCGAGCCGAAACCTGTTGCTTGCTGGCTGCGTAACTCTGAGCCGCTCACTCCAGTGTTCTGAGCTTCGGTTTCCTCATTGGCCAAACGCTATCTCTATTGCACAGAGGTTATGAGGATAAGCAGGTGTTTAACGAGTGGCTGTTATGTCTCCTGAGCCATCGTGGGCGGCGAACGCCCCGATCCTATGCTCATCGTTCTTACTTCCCAACGACAGACAGGCTTTTCTCTGGACGCCGTCCTGGTTATCCTGAAATGCCCTCCCCCACCTCACCCGGGCGCCCACGCCAGACTGTTTGTTTTGGATGCAGGAGGCCAGCCAGGGAGTGGCGGGCCTGCCCATGCGGTTCCTTGAAACAGAAGTTGCTCCCTGACTCATTGTGGGAGAAGCCAGCACATCCAAGCACCTACACAGACATGTCGGAGGTAGGCTGCCCCGTGGGCAGGGCTGCCGGTGGGAGGGGGGTGCACAGACTGAGCGATGGCAGACAGAGGGCCTGCAAGCCAGGCGGGAGGCCGAGGC
Source organism: Rousettus aegyptiacus (assembly GCF_014176215.1). Taxonomy (NCBI): domain Eukaryota; kingdom Metazoa; phylum Chordata; class Mammalia; order Chiroptera; family Pteropodidae; genus Rousettus; species Rousettus aegyptiacus. The sequence continues at coordinate 54,739,477 of NW_023416309.1, read as the reverse complement.
TGCGTCCTGGGGGGAAATAGAGCGGAGGCGCTCAAGGGTTTTAAACGAGAAAGGGACATGGTCAGATTTGTGGCTTAGAAAAGTCCTTCCGGACTCTTCGATGAGTCTTTCTGGAAGGGAAGGCCCCACCTACATTTCAGCATCATCTCCTTCCTCTGCCCGGCACAGGTTTTCTGCTCTCGCCAAATCCCTAAACGCTCTCTGCACCTCTGCCCTGCCGGGGCTCTCTCCATCCGTCCTTCCCTCCCCCAGAGATTCTCCCCTGGCCCCCCACGGCTGTTCCCTGCTCCCTTCCCAGAACCCAAGGTTCTCACCCACCCACCCAATGGGCAGAGCCACTCCGAACTTGCTGCCCCGTGTGGCTAATTCTCGGAGCACACAACGCGGTCGAAAGAACAAAACTTTTGCGATCGGAAGACCCTAGTTCAAGTGCACGTTCTGTCCGTAGCAACTTACAATCTTCGGCATCTCACTCGACCTCTCTGAGCCACTCTTTGCTCGTTTGCACAATAGGGCAACGTGACACATCTCCCAGGATTGTGGTAAGTATCAAAGGAATGTAAAAAAGCACTCTGTAAATAATGACTTTGAACACAAACTAGAAAAGCCATGGCTACGGAACCCAGAAAACCCAGGGTGGGACCTTGGCACTGTCTCCTACTGGATGACTATCTCTAGATGGGTCACCCAGTCTCTCTGGACTTGTTCTCCTCTTCTGTAGGTGGGGAGCTTAGGACCTGCCTCGGAGATTAACGCGAAGATCAAGCGGGTTAAGGCATTGGCACCATGCCTGGTAATGAATGTTGGTGCCCTGCCCTCCTCGCTGCCAAGCAACAGTGCTTTGGACATGGGAGTACGTATGTGTCTTTTGCTTGCCTGGCTAATTTAATTACGGACCCCCAAATAAAGGGATGGATGCACAGGTGGGTGGGTGGGTGGGTGGATAGGTGGTTGATGGATGGACGGACAAATGAATGTCTAACTGAACAGATGAATGAATGAATGAATGAATGAGGGTGACCAAACCGAAAGCTGAATAAAGTCAAGGAGCCAATGAAAGCCTCAATGAATGAGCATAGAATAGAGTGAGTGAATCGCTGGATGAGTGACAGGAGGGACAGGTAGTAGAGGCCTGACCTCCTTTGGCCCAGAGCTCCCCCACCCCCACCCCCGGCCTTTATGGTAGGAGTAAAGCCTTAGAGTAGTTACCTTCTAGGCTCTCCCTAGTGGCAGACAGATGTCCCTGCCAGGTAACCAGGGCAACCAGGTTCCTGAGGAGAAGCAGCACTTGGCTCCAGAAAGTGCATCCGGGCCTGCCTTGGCGACAGGGTCAACGTCCTGGGGCTGCGTGGACCCGAGGAAGCGCCCGCTCTGAGCAGTCGGCGGGCGCGCTCAGGCCAGGCGCCCTCTGCATCCCGGCTGGGGCTGTATCCTCGGCAGCCACAGATGCTCCCATTAGGGAAGGGGGGTCGTCTTTTGCTTCGTTAGAGAAGGTGCAACCGGCACGAGCAAACTAGGGGAGTGGGCCCGAGGAGGAAGACATCTGGAGAGAGGTGGGCCGTGGCCGCCGCCTGCTGACTGTGAGTCTGTGGGCCAGGAGATGGCTCCGTCAGTCACGGCAACCCCCTTGGGGCAAGGAACAAAGACCCACTGGCATAGGCGTCCCAACAGAGGAGCCAGTCACGGTGCTGGTTTCTTCCTCAGAATCGTGCTCGGAGGCAGCCAGGCAGCGCCCACCCACCCCTCTGCCGACCCTTACACAGATAAAGAGGCCCAGTGAGGGAAGAAGACTCGCCCAGGATTCAAGAGCGAAACAACGGAGCATGGAAAACCCCAGTCTCTCCACACCCCCACCCTTCTCTCCGGGCTCTCGTATGCAGCTGAGACCCACCTTCGGTTCAACGAAAGGTCCCCAGTTACATCCCGAAACAGTCCGGCCCAGCCTGCCAGCCGCTGCTATCCATTGCCGGATCCTCCCCTCCAGACTTTTTTGCACCCAGCCTTTCACCACGTCTTTAAGGCAACAAAAGAACTGCGGACTCGCGATCTCTTGCTGGGAACACAGATGAGTAGAGCAGAGCGAACTGCCTCGCAGACCAGGCGCTGCTTGGGGTTTAGATGCTGTTTTTCGTATGTTGTCTCACTTAGAGCTGACAACGGCCCTGTTGGGTATTTCTTTCTTCTACTTCACAGATGAGGAAACTAGACTGGCAGGTGAAAGAGTCTGGACTCGAGGCCTGAATTTCTTCCCACTCCAACCATGGCTAATGGACATAAACAAGGCCGGAGATTAATTGAAACACACGCGCACATGCGCACACTAGTTCGTTGTAATGTCATAACCCCTCATGCACAGCGCTCCGATGGGAAAAGCGAGTCCTTGCTCATCAAAACCAAGGATAATGTCGCCGGACACGCATGTGTTCGTCTAATTTACTTGCATGGAATGGGGCCTCCCACAATGTATTAAGAGCTGGTGATTTCATTGCCTAGCTCACAGGCTGTAGATTCATATATTAAAGAATAAAGAACACTTTTAAGATTCTCGTCTTAAACGAACTGCCCACCAATCTGCACCATGCCCTCTAAAGATGCTCTGTGGACGGGTACCAGCACACAAACATTTATTATCAATGGGACGTGTGCAGGCGCTGAGGGTCAGCATTTAGAAACATGCACAGCATTTTGTCGTTATGACGTACCAGTGCATGGTCGAGGAGGTTGTATTTTGAAGGTCTGTTTTTGCGGTCACTCCTCCTTCATTGTATTTTATGAAGAGTCAGTCTGAGATGGATTGGGGGGGAAAATAAAAAACTGGTCCCCACCACAGAAGCATTGCCTCTGAGGCCTGCAAGAGACTCAGATCAAGAACATTTGGGATTTTGAGGACTGGCTAGCAACTTCTAGGCGATGACCTTGAATAAACAGAGGCTTTCTGGCCCTCCCTCTCCCCTCTCCCATGCCCCCTTGTGGTACTACAAATTCGAAATTCTTGGATGACTCAGGACGCCCTGTTCTGAGAAAGGTTCAGAGGTACACTTACAGCGCTGCTAAGATCTTTTCGTGAAATGTTCCTAAATACAGGGTGACCAGGGGGAACCTTCCCAAATATCCTTAATGTCCCGCCCAGAGGTGCCAAGCTTGAGAAGGGAGAACAGGCGGGGGGTGGCGAGCGCGGGAAGACGCGCTCCGTAGCAACGCCGCAGAGTAAGGCCAAGGAGGAGAAGGGAGGCGGAGAAAGACCCCAAAGGAGAAGCACCTCTTGCTTCTTCCTCCCTCTCCCACCCCGAGTCTCTCCGGCACCCTCCGAGAAGAGTAAACTGAAATGTGTCAGGAGAGCCTGGCCGACTTTTCCAGAGCTTTCCACTGACCCTCGCTCGGGCCATCCCCATGGAAAACCACTTCACGGGCTCCCTGAGTCTTTTCCACTTGGCTGGTTTCTGGTGTTTTCCAGCCCAGCGAGCAGTGGACTCAGAGGCTGTGGATGTGAAGCGGGAAGAAAACAGGGCGGCAGGGCGGAGCGCACCTGGAGGGGTGCAGGGAAGCCGCCCCAGGGGGTGGCCCGGAGCTCAGCCCTGAGCGACGAGCAGAGGCCCGCCGCGTGAGGACGGGGAGGACGGGGACCGTTCCCGGCAGAGGGCCAGAGGGTGCAGGGGCTCCACGCGGGACAGGGCTTAATGTGTTAAAGCAACGGAAAGAAGCTTACTGTGCTGGGGCGTGTGGAGCAGGTGAGAACGCAATGTGAGGCCCACAAGGTGGCGAAGGTGGGACCCCAGCCCCTTGGTCAGGGTGAGGAGCTGAGGCGGCATGCGTCGTGTCCGGTAGAGTGGAAATAAGATCAAAACGGGACACTCAGTTAAATCCGAATTTCAGATAAGTTTGGGGTCATGTTATAAAAAAATTGTGTGTGTGTGTGTGGATTATCTGGAATTTGATTTTCACTGGGCATCCTGTACTGTTATTTGGTAAGTGTTATTTCTAACTCCTACTTGGAACACTTTAAAGGATAAAGCAACAGAGTGGCGATTTGATCTGGTTGATTCCCTCTTTGTGCTGTGCGGCTCACGGGCGGAAGTGGGGCGGGAGGAGAAGTGGGGACGGCAGCCGAGATCAGGAGAGAGAAGAGGCTGCTGGACCAGGCCGGTGGCCTGGGGGTGTGGCCAAGCAGGTGAGCGCACACTCACCGCCGACGACCTCAAAGCCTGTCCAGCGAGGGGCTGCCGACCGAGTGAGCACTTGAGCAGAGAGCACGTCAATTCTCCAACCAGCCCTTGATGGAAGGCATCCTTGCCACCAGCAGCAGCACTCCTGGGGTAACGAAATTCCGAGACACGAGAAGCCTTGTGACATGCAGCGTCTCACGCGGCCACCACAGGTGATGGCCCTCCAGGTGCACTCAGCCGGAGCGTGGCAGAGAGAAGGAGTTCCCAGAGAATCACGCATGAGCCCTAGTGAATAAGCCACGTTACAAATGTGAGGTGGTCGCAGCTGCTCCGGGGGCGGAGGGGGGTGCTGTGAACTAGGTCCGCGGAGCGTCTGGAGAACAGCTGTCCCGGAGAGAAACCTGGGTGGATGGCAACAGTCGGGCCGTGCAGTGACCTGAGGGTCCCCAGGCCTCGTCAGTGGGGCGGGGCACCATCCCGCATTCGCCTAAATGCCAGTGGCTTGTGTTTACTCCCCAGACTCACTGCATTATTTCTTTGGGGGAGTTTCTAGGACAACCTGGGTCCTTTACCTCTAATCTCTGGGTGATACCTGCTGCCTGCATGGCCCCAAGGATGGCATTTCTCCACTGCCCCCTGGGCAGTGACCCGGTTGAGGCAGGCCAGCAGTCTTGAGATGAAGCTCTTGGGGGCGAGAACATGCCAGGCAGTGTTTACTGAGCTGCAGCCAGGCCATGTTATGTGTAGAAATGGGGCAAACGCTCCCTACTGCCTTCTGTGTCCTGCCTTGTCACTGGGCCCCGAGGAAGCACAGCTTGGACTCACGAGGCCAGCAGAGTCCCTCGGAAAACGGTTTCCTCAGCTCTGCCTGGAGACGGTCCCCGCTGGACTGGGGCTCGAATCTGGGTGACCAGGCACAGAGCCACTCACTGCCCTCCTTGGCAGCAGCTTCCCTCATGCAAATAGACACCTGACACCTCGCTGGCTCATCAGGCACGCCCACTGTGTTTGGGCTCACCTGGCTCTGGCTACAGCACAGAAAATCCTTCCATTTGCACAGGATTTCATGTTTACATATCATCCTGTATTTGTTTCCTGTGCCTGCTGTAACAAATTACCACAACTGAGAGGCCTAAAATAACACACATTTATTGTCTTACAGTCTGGAGGCCAGAAGTCCTGTTTGTCGGGGCTAAAGTCGCTGTTCTTTTTTATTTTTTTTTTTGAACACCTAACGCACCTGGTCTTCCTAGGTGGTCTCCCATCCAAGTACTAACCAGGACTGACCCTGCTTAGCTTCCATGATCAGATGAGATCCAGCCCGTTCAGGGTATCATGGCCACAAATGAAAATTTGTTCCTTGCCTCCTCTAACTTCTAGAAACTGCTGGCCTTCTCTGGCTTGTGGCCACATCCCCCAATCTCCGTGTCCATAGACTCATCACCTTCTGCCTCTCGGGTCTGTTACCTTCCACTGATGAAGACCCCTGAAATAGGCCCACCTGGACGATCCAAGATAGTCTCCCCATCTCAAAACTCTCAAATGAATCACATCTACAAAGTCCCTTCCGCCATATAAGGTAACATTCCCCAGTTCCAGAATTAGGACATGGATATCTTTGGGGCCATCATCCCCGTTCATGACCTCATTTTATCATCATGATGGCTCTGAGAGGACGGGAAACCGTGGCTCAGAGAGGTTAGGCAACCCGCCGGGAGTCACACAGCCAGAGGCTGTAGGGAAGGTGGGGCGCGGAACCCAGGCCTGTGTGGTTCCACCTGAAGGGGACAGATTACGTAGCAGAGAGGACGACAATGCGTCTGCCACGCGGAAAACACCTGCGGCTTTTCTCCCCGTGATTCCTTCCCCTCCCCATGCCGGAGCAGGCCTTCGCCCCTCTTCGTTCTCGGGGAGGGGGGCGGTTAGAGTTGAGATTGCACAAAGAGGACACCTGCAGACTGTCCTAGTTTAAGGAGTGACCCACATTAGAAGAAAGAGCCAAGCAGGCCACAGCTGGGGCCCGGTCTTCATGGCAGTTCAGGAACTGGTCGCACAGCACGTGCAAATGTGGTTCGGTAAGTGATGTTCTCAATTAGCCCATGAGTTAATAAACCTCCCGTTACTTCCGGAGTGGCTTCATATCCCCAAAAACCTTCCACCTTGGTTCAACTGCCAGGAAAAGGGGAAAGAAACGGGACTCATCCCTTTGGCTCTGAACCAGCAGAAGAAATAAAAGACTTTAAAAGCAATATTATTTTGTTTTACAGCGGGCATCGTAGTGTTGATATCTAGTTGGTTGTTGGAGGAGGACAGCCAGCATAATTCACTCCCTGGGTATCTCAAGGGCACATAAAGGAACAGCCGCTCCTGCTCAGGCCGCAGTAAGACACCGAGTGACTCACGCTGAGCTTGTCGGGGGAGGCCAAGCAGTCGGCCGTGCTGTTCGGTGAGGCAGAGACTAAAGAAAAGTTAATCATTGTGCGTGGGACTCACGGAGCCCGTTCTGGTGAGCCGGGCGGACACGTGACAGCTCGCTGGCTGCCAGCTGCGGTCCCATGCATGCCTCCTGGCTTCCTGCTGCTGTTTTCTTCATGCTGCACCTGGACGATCCCTCGCCGTAAGGGCCTCTGAGGAGTAAATTGGGTCCCCTGAAATGGTTCAGGAGAAGATGTCTCTGGGCAGCCACGAAACCGGGAAAGCCCGTGCAGTGAATATAAAGGTGGAAGTTACCTTTGCTGCAGCTCACACCAGCTCTGAGGGTGGACTAACCCACCTCTCAAACTTCATTCTGCAGCCGGCTGGTGGGAAATGATTCGGACCTAGAGGAGCCGAGGATTGCGGGTGAGAAGAGAAATGAGGACGTCCAGTCCTAGGGAGCAATTTACCAATGTTGAAGTTGCCTATGCCTTCGGACTCATCAATTTCATATTAAAATAGATTTAAAATATGCGTATTTCAGTGGGATCATATGTACTTTTAGAAATTTCTTTGTTTTTCCAATTAACAGTATATTCTGGAAATATTGCCACTACAATGCTTCGGTAGTAACTCATTGATTGCACAGTATTCGTACTATGTGCTGTAGTCCGTCAAATTCCTGGTCCAACATCCGGGATCCTGCAGATGTTACGTATTATAAATAACACTGCAAGGAACACCTTTGTCGCCAAATCGCTGGCTATAGTCTGGATTTCATTCTTATTGGTATAAATACCTAAAGTGGATCTGTGTCATTAAGAGGGTATGTATTTCAACATCGATTGCTGGGGGCCACGCCTCTTCAAAACTTAGCGGCTTTTTCTTAAGATCCTAAGGGTCGACTGGAGAAATCCTTCACGGTGTGATCTCCTCTGGGGTGACTCACCTCGCTGCATTCCCACTGGGCTGGAAGGTTCCCGCTGGCCTGACTCATAATTCCGGGAATCGGCGTTGACACTCCGCTGAGGCCCTCAGTTCTCCACGTGGCCTCTCAGCCTCTAGCAGGCTCGTCTGGGCTGCCGCCCGGCTTGCTCCCCCAGTTCCCAGAGGGCAAGAGTGGAAGTTGCAAGGTCCCTTGAGTCCAGACTCTGGAACTCACACAATGTTGCTTCTGCTACCTCTATGGGCCAGCACAAGGCCCAGGGCCGGCCCAGATTCAAGAGAGCAGAGAAATAGACAGTCTCTTGATGAGGGGCGCAGCAAAGCCAAGGGGTACGGACACCAGCAGGTGGAAGTCACTGGGGCCATTACCGTACGATCTATCTCAGTGGTTTCCATCCTAAGCCCTTTGCTCATATGCTGCCAAATTGTCCTCGGAAAGGTGGCACCATTTCCACTGCCGCCTGCCAGTGCCCTCTGAAAACATTTTTAAAACAAACTGGTGCAGCCACGTCTGGAAGAGCGCACACTCTGCGCGATGGCAGAGGAGCCTTCTGTCCCCTGAGTAGCCACAGTCATGTCCCTGGGCGGTGACCTGGGACCTGGCGGCGGAGCCAACATTCACGCGGGCCCATCAAGGATGGTCGCTCTCTTTGGACAGAGTGGGGGCTGAGCTCTGTGCCTGTTTGGCAGGGTCGTCACCCCTGCCCAAGCCCCCTCACCTCTCCCTGGACCCTCGAAAGCCCCTCTAATGTGCTCCTTTCTGCTCCGCCAGGCCCCACTCCTTCTGACACAGGGCATCTAGAGTGACGTCTTCAAAACGCAAATTTCACCAGGGTAGGCCCAGGTTTAAAACTCTTCCATAATCTTGGCTGCATTCCCGAAAGAGACGGACGTCCGTCACGTGGCCTGCAGGTGCTGACGAGGTCCAAAGCGCCCACAGCTCCAGCCAGTATGCCTGCTCTGCCAGCTCCGGCCACGTGGCCTTCCTCCAGGCCTTCCGAAGGTGGCAGGCCCTCTTCTACCTACTGTCTGGGCTGAATCTTTGCTGGAATGCTCGGCTTCTCCTCTGTTTATTTTCGACAGCTTCATTGAGATATAATTCATATAGCGTGCAGTTCACCTGGTACGGTGTTCAGTGCAGTGGCTTGTAGCACATTCCCAGGGCTTGGTGTTCCTTTTTCAGGTCGCGTAATATTCCATCGGATGGCTAGAGCGCATTTTGTTTGTTCGTTCATCGGCTGATGGACCTTCCGGGTGTTTCCACCTTTTGGCTACTATGAGTAATGCCGCTATGAACGTCTATGTCCAAGTTGCTACGTGGACATATGTCTTCACTCCTCTTGGGCACGCACTTGCTGGACCTGCGGGATCAGACGGTTACTCTGCGTTTGTTGTCTGGGGACCTCCCGGCCTTTTCCCGAGCGGCCGTGACTGTTCGCGTTCCCGCCAGCAGTGTGTGAGAGGTTTCTCCAGCCAAACCCGTTTTGATTCCACTCCTGCCTCAGCTCTCAGACTAAGCATCGTGGCTTCCTTGGGGAGCCCCTCCCTGGGCCCCGACCGGCTTCCATGCTTTGTGCTGCCGAAGAGCTGGGCTCCCTCCGGCAGTTGCTGCACAATTATTCCATCCGCACTGTCTTTCCCCACGCGGTCGGCCCCGTGACGGTGAGGCCTGTCTCGTTCACCTTTAAAACCCTAACCCAAGCCTGTCCTACAGCAGCGGCCCGCCAGAAGTCTGTGGAATAAACGCATGAGCCAGAGGAGGAAGGCAGAGTCCCAGAGGGGTGATGGGGGAGCCTCCTGTCCTATAGCCACCTTGTCCCATACGGTAGCCACGTGTGGCCGCTGAGCACTGAAACGTGGTCAATGCTACTGAGAAATTAAGTTGTTTCTTTTAATTCATTTTAATGTATTTGGGTTTACAGAACCATCAGTGCAGGTAGGAGCAGCAAGGTGACATGAGGACCCCGGCTGCAGGGCTGAGTGTTCTCGCCTGGCGTTAGGACCTTCCCTGCTCCCTGGTGGCCGCGTGGGGTGGCCGCGGCCTGAGCCTCGGGCATGGCTGGCCACTGCTGCTTCACTGCTCCTGGCTTTGCGGCGAGGCCGAGAGGCCGGGTGTGCCGGAGGGTCTCCAGGGTCGGAAGGGTCGGCCCTCGGTCCACGGCGGGTTCCGTCGTTACTCTCTCCTTGCACTTATGGCTATTTACGTTCAAATGCATCAAGATGAACCAAAATTAAAAACTCGATTTCTCAGTCACACTAGCCACATTTCAGGTGCTCAATGGCCACACACGGCTAGTGGCTGCTCTGTGGGCTGGGGTGGATCTAGGACACGCCCACTGGTGCAGTCCTTCTGGACAGCACTGTCCCTGAGGTCCCCCTCACGGAGGTTTCTCCCCTCTCCATCTCCCCCAGGAGAATCTGCCCTCCCTGTCCCCAGCTCTCAAAGCCTCAGGGCCTGTGAGTCAGGCTCTACTGCCTTCTGTACCAGTCCCCTGTGTGCAAATGGGGTGAAGGACGTTCCCCACCCAGTCCCTGGGGAGTCCACCCCCGTGCCCAGCTCTCGCCCTTCTCATCCTAGGTTTATAAGGCCCAACACTTCCTCTCTCCTCTCTGGTCCTATAGACACACCAGTTGCCCGGATGCAAAACCTTCTAACGAGGAGAGGCGAAAAAAAAAGTGCCTCTCACTCTTCCCAATTCATTCTCATTCCGATGAGCCCATAGCAAGACAAGACAGTTCATGTTTCACCTCCGCCGTCTTCCCTCTGGCTCATACGTTTGACCGTTTGCTTCTGCTCTTCTCCACTCGTGGAGTTGGAGGACTCGATGACGGCAGCTAGAAAGTCTACGAAGAGTACCCGGGTGGGCCTGCCTGCTGTGCACAGGGCGCGGCATGCGCAGAGAAGGGAAGACTTCGCACGATCGCACAGCGTCTTTCCTCACCTCCAAGGACTAGAGGACGCCACGCAGCGAGGAGGAACACAAATAAATCGTGTAAAGCACCTACTATGCATCGGGTGCTTTATAATCGCACGTCGGCTGATTTACCACGTATCACAGGTTTTATTGCCAATTTCGGTTTAGACTCGGAGGCTCAAGAGGTTAGGTGCCTTGCCTAAGACCACACAGCCAGTAAGGAGCAGAGGGAGCTAGGACTCCAACCCTTGTCTGCCCCACTTCAGGAGCCAAGAGTCGCTGTGCAGAGAACGTGCTCTGGGCCCTCCGGGTTGGAGGGAGAGGCGGGCGATGGCACATAAAGTGTCCTGCTGACCAGCCCTCGTGGTCACCGCTTTGGGCATTGTTAACTACAGGGTTTTAAATTCTAGCCTAAGACCTTTTCACTTGTAAGAAGAGCTTGTTAGGATCTTAAGACTTTTCGTCCCGTAACTTATGCTCCCCAACTTCAGAGATCTTTGTGACGTCGACGCTGTGAATGTTCGAATAACTCAGCCTCACCTGGCAGGTACGAGAGCTCACTCTGAAACACTGAGCAGGGAGGAGGACCACCGCCTGCTGCAAGATGACCCTTTATGGCGCGCGTTTCTGCTGCTGAAACGCTGGCTCTGGTTTTCCGCGGCAGAGCTCGCCCCCTGGTGGGAAGGGCTGGCCTCCCCGCGTTACAGCGGACGGCTCGCCCCCAGGAGGGTGCCTCGTTGAGGTTCTATTTATTTTATAGTCTAGGAAATTTGTTTTCGAAAATAAAATCAGCCAGGGTGGTGAAATAGTCACCGGTTTTTGTGATCGTTGGATTTTTTTGTCACTAAGGAAGACAATCGGATGTGTGGGTTCAGTGGGGAGCCCTGCTGTGGGATGGCTGTTTTCAGATTGAGTCCTTTCTGGGTGCGATTACAGACTTTCTGCTTCAGATTTCCAGGTGTCTCCCAGACTGCGAATCGGCCCCTTACAGCTGGGACCCCGGGACCTGCCGCGGCACCAGCTCCCACGTGATTCCAGTGAACACAGTCCCAGAGCCTGGAGTGGAGGTGAGGGAGGTGAGCCTGCTCTCAGCGCTTTGAATCTCACCTGTGTGCCATTTGCCATCAGTCCTCCACCTGTGAGGACACTGTGCCTCCCCCAAGGCCCACGTATGCGCTCCCCCCTCAGTGAGACCACCCTCACCCCGTCCAATCCCCCCATCAGAATCTAATGATTTCACACTGCGCAGTGTGGCCCACTGCACCCCAGATGCTCAGTGCACAGTTCAGTTGAGTGTATACAGTAGGTGTTTGATGTATTTGAATTAAGCACCGTAAAACATTTCCCCTCTTCTCAGCAGGTCACAGAAGGAAACGGAGACACATGGGTTCTGGAGGCCAAGCCTTGACGCAGCCGGGTCGCTCCGGCCCCTACCTCATCCCCAGCTGTGGGCTTCTGGACCCTTGGAAGTTTAGTTCCGCTTCTGCTCTGCAAGCTTCCGCCTCTCCTGCAAACTCCAGGCGCACATTCCGAATCCCTAAGCTAGGCCTGGCTTTCCACTCAGAAGGAGCACAGCCAGTCACGTTCCAGAAGTGCTTCCCAACAGCCTCCTCTCTCTTGGATGTGTTCAAACTGGTTTTTCAGAAGTTTTTAGTCCTTATCTTCCCTGTCATCCCATAGGACTGGGGTGAATGTCACGAGGCTGCTCTTCTCCTAGAGCCAGTGACGTCACGCCCTGCATGTCTGCACAGCGGCTGGTCCGTCCAGGGGCTGTCCCACGCAGCAAGGCCTGCGGTACGCACGGCCCCGAGAGGGACAGACAGGAAGTGAAAACTCGCTCCTCGGACTCTGCACAATTTGTCAGTTTGGAGGCGAGACAAATGTATCAGCACTTTCTTCCCCAGATACCACACTCCTCTATTACAGAAGCCATCCCGGTTAACGCTTGAGAAAAGAAAAAAAAAAAAAGTCACCTTCCAAGGAAGCGAGCCCTGCACAATCCCGTTTCGAAGGGGAAGAAAGCCATGAATGCACCTGAAAACGATTCCCAAAAGTCGCCTGCCAAACTTCTGAGTAATGGGAATCCCGGCGGATCATATTTTCCTCTTTGTATTCTCTCGTTCTCCTTTGACGAGCCTGGGTCATTTTGCAGGAGCAACGTTTCGTTTTTAAAAAGGGAAACCAGCAGGCATGTTCGAAAACAAACTGCAGCTCCCTGTGAAAACATGGCTGGGTCCCTTCGACGTGACGTAGCATGAAAGAACACAGGCGTGAGAGTCCGAGCCGTTTGACTTCGCTTATGAAATATCCAAACCGAATGGCCAAACACGTTAAGGGCGATGGAAGTCCGGATAGAGCTGACCTTCGAGGGGTAGCGACTGGGGGGGCACAAAGTGGGGTGTCTGGGGTGGGGACTGTGCCATTTCTGACCCGAGTGCTGGTTATTTGAGTATGTTCGCCTTGCGGTAAGTCATTGAGCCGCATCATAGAGGTTTTGTGTTGCTCTTGATTTTTAAAAATATTTCATTAAAATCTTATTGTCTGGATTATTGAGTATTTTGACCCAAGGTGGGTGCTTCGCTTGCCTCACTCTAGTCCCCGCCCTTCGGATGGAATTACTGGGGCCACGTTTTCTAACGATCCACCCTAAAGGGCCACATGTGCAAGCTCATCAGAACCCCTTAGATCAGGAATAACTCTGGAAAGCGGAAACTACTCTAGGGATTTCGAACAAAGTAAATACAGAGAACCGATTGTGCGGATGAAAGAAGAACCAAGAAGGCCAACAGAGGAGAACGGGGCAGCCCAGGGACTGGCAGCCCCTGGGGCTGGAGGGACACAGGGACAAAACTCAGAAGCAGGCCCCTTCGACAGGTGCCGGGAACGTGGCAGGAAGCTACGGGGTAGAAGCGATGGCGGCGGAGAGATCCGGAGCCGTGAAGGAGACGCAGCCCCTGTTGGAACATGCCCTCCATGGCTGAGAGGGTGAAAAGTCCCTGCTTCTCCCGGCTTCCTGCCCTCCGAGTACTTGTCACCGCTTCCCATTGGCTGGACCAGGCCGGAAGCGGGCTGGGGAGCGAGACGGCACGGGGCTTGCAGGCGGGGGCAAGGACGCAGCTGAGAACAGACCCCCCCGCCCAGCTCCTCCGCTTCGGTTCTCCCACTGGGCTGCCTTCCCCCAGCCTCCCTCGCCCAGGTCACTCTGCACAGGGCATCGGTCCTCTGCTGGGAAGAGCGATGCTCCGTCGAATTCCCAATGACACTGGGTAACGCGCTGTGGTGGACACACCCCAAGGTGGCCCCTGGTATACGCCTCTCCCCTTGGGTGTGGGCGGAACATGTGACTGACTTCTAGCCCAGAGAGTACAGGTGACGGCATGTCGCTCTCATGATCATCTGCTTCACAAGGCTCTTTCATAACAGGCTGGAGTGAGAGAGACTGGTGCTGGCCTTCGGGATGAGCAGCCATGCTTCGAAATGTCGATCTAGAGGGCCATGGGGCAGGGAAGTGCAGGGGGCCTCCAGGACCTGGGCAGCTTCTCCCAACAGCCAGGAAGCGGCCAGGTCCTCAGCCAGACAGCTGCTGACAACCTTGTGAACTCAGACCTGGGTTCTCCCAGTCGCTTTTTCAGATGAGAACACAGCTTGGCTGCAGCTCGACTGTAGACTTGTGAGACCCTGAATGGGGGACTCCTGACCCACGACTATTACGAAATAATGAATATGTGTCGCTTTCAGCCACCAAACTGTGGTGCTCTGTCACGCTGCAATGGAAAATAAATCCACAAGGTAGAAAGAGAGACTCTTACCTTACTTTTCCCAAACCACGGGGTTCCATTTAAAAAGGGAGAACGGTAAGTAAAGTAAGTCACTCCGAACCTGATAACTGCTCCCTTCCCAGCTCTTGTTCTGGCTGAGCCTAACTGCCAGGGACAACGTCCAGGTGTGTCGTTCCGCGCAGCCGGCGGACGCGTCACGAGGAAGGAGAGTGCGTGATGCTCCCAGGAGAGCGTCGTTATTGCCCGTGCTGCCCTCGGAGGATCCCCAGGAGCGTGAAAAGTTAGGGCAGGACTCAAGGTGCTTCGGGGTCGGCGACGGCAAATGGACTCACGGCTCTGGCGCTTTCCATCCTCAGAAGGCACAGATGTGGGTTGCACGGTCTGAATGTGTCCCCCCCAGAATCCGCACATTGATCCTAACCCAGAAGGTGACTGTGTTTGGACATGGGCCCCTGGGAGGCATTTAGATTGGGAGGGCGGAGCTCTCACAAATGGGATTAGCGCCCTTGTAAAAGAGGGCTCAGAAAGCCCCCTGGCCCGTTCCACCGTGAGAGAGAACCCAGCAAGAAGACGGCCCCCACCAGACACCACACTGAATCCGCCAGCACCTTGACCTTGGACTTCCAGACCCCAGAACTGTAAGAGAACTGTAAGTAATACATTTCTGTTGTTTATAAGCCACCCAGTGGCTTAGTCCTGAACCGACTAGAACAATGGGCAAAATTTCTAATGAGATCATCGCTAACGAGGAAAGTCACCTGGATACTTGAGTAGTCCCCTTAATGCCATTTTATTTCCTTTTATATAGACCAGTAGAAGAAGAAAAAATGTCATAGATTCTTCTGGAAATAGTCAAGATCCTGGGAAGATGAACGAAAAACTCACATAGATGGGGTTGCCCACAGTTTGGATTTTCAAGACCTAAAAGATGAAACAAAACAAAACAAAATAGGACTTTTAGGATAAACACAATCGCCCTCTGGAAGAGGGTCGAGGGAGGCTAACAATTAGGTAGGGTGTTTGTTCTCAGCTCCAGCTGTACATCAGAATCAACGAGGGACGGTCTTTAAAATTAGATTTTTAAGCATAACTTAAATATAATAAAGTGCACACATCTTAAAGGCACCGCTTGATGAATTTTCACAAGTAAGCCCTCCTGCGTGACCCCCACCCCGGTCGTGACAAAGAGCACTTCAGGGACGTCAGACTTCTCCTTCGGATCCCATCCTGGTCCGTATCCCAGCCTTTCCTACTCCCGCCTCTACAAAGAAACCCGCTATTCTGATTTCTAACACTTTGAAGAATAACTTGAGAAGCTTTCAAAGAAAAAATACTGATACCTGGGCCCAACCACAGCAGACCCAGTCTCGCGTGATTGGCACGCAGGCCTGGGGACTTTGCAAAGGGCCTGGTGGTTCTGATGTGTGGCCAGGACTGAGAAGTACCCTCTGGTTGAAGGCCACGTCCCATTCCCCACGGGGCAGCACGGGAGGCCCCAGACCGCCTAGGAGTTCCAGACGGCTTCTCCGGCCATTTTTTGGATTGCAGCCATCAGGAGCCAGGCCGGGTACCGAATCCACCTGGATGCCGGCACGGCCCACGGAGGCAGGTGGATTGGGCCGTGGGCGTTGGCAGAAGTGACGGGTGACGTCCAGGCAAGAGTGGAGGTGATGGCGGCAAACACACTTCCCCAAACCTTTCTCCCTTCGGAGAAACACCCTGGTCGCACCCAGCATCTGGTGCGACCCACATCGGTCTGAGTTGGGGCACCTTTTCCAGTATCCCTGGCCTTCCATTCCAGGAGGCTTTTTCTCTTTAGCATCATTTGGGGCTGTGATAATCCTTAAGAAACTGAGCACACTTCTCCTGCAGGTCACCGGAGATGCGAAGCCAGGGATTCCCAAAAAGGGGTCCAGGAGAGAAAGAGCGACAACGCAAAGGAAGAGAAAAGGCAAAGACGAACACTCACGTGGCTCCTGCAGGACAGCTTGACCAGCCGAAACTTCTGCATGATTTCGTTTGTCCTGAACTCCTGCCACCGGCCGCCCACCAGGGTCTGCGCCGTGATCTCGTACTTGACCAAGCGCTCCGCCCGCAGGCTGATGAGACCGTGCTCGCAGAGCGAGGGGTCCGCGTCCGTGTGCCTCATTCTCTGCAAGGCAGACAATCCTACTCAGATGGGACCGACGCTGGGCCGGCCCAGAGGGAGCGGAACCCGGTTCCTGGCACGTCGACCCTCCCGTCTAAGTACGCAGGGAGCATTTCCCCAGGGCTCGTGTCCCGAGCGCCAGCCACTGCTGCGGAGTCAGTCGGTGTTAGAGCCCTGACCATAGGCAAACCCCATGGACTGGGGTGCGGCCAACCCAGAGAGACGCCATTACGCCAAGCTTACTGAACCGGAAGGTCTTCGCTATCACTTTGCCAGGATTTTAAAATTAACGTAGGATTCACACGAGCGTTTGGACTGGCGTCGTTACATAAAACATCTCTTTCGACCAGTAAGATCCATTGCGTAGGGAAATGTGTAGTCACTGAGGACCAAGGACTGACCCACGGAAGAGACGTGGCTCGCTCAAGGGCGCGTAATCGGGGGGCGGCCAAGTGGGGCCTGAGCGTCAGGTCTCGTCACTCACGCATTTATTCATTTACCCATTCATGATATGAACGTACCGCCTCTCTGTTCCAGGTACTGCGATTACTGGTGACAATAAAAAATCAATGATGATTTCTCAAGGAGCGTGAAGTCTTGAGACTTCCAAAGCAAACCTTCAGGGGAGCATGGTAGCCTGTTACCGTAGTCGTCACAGTCAATATCATCGCTATGGAGAGCTCTATGTGTCAGGCCCTGTTCCGAGCCCTTCCCGCAGATTAACTCGTGAATACTCCCCAGTGAGGTTGGTCCTATTACCGTCCTCAGCTTGAAGGTCAGGAAACCGGACACGGGGAGATTCATGGGCTTGCCAAGATCGTATGCCTCGCTGGGCAGTGTGACTTTAGACTCTCCGCTCTTGAACACAGCCCCATCCTGCCTCTCCTAAAAGTCCGGCAGGAGCATGGAGGCAGAGCCATTTAGCCTCCTGACTTCCCTGAGGTCCTGTCTGCCACCCCGCTTTGCCACTCGAAACGAGACCGTTCCTTCTCCCCTGTGGGCACTAGCGGCGGCCTCCATGAAGAGCGGCCATCCGCAAAGCATCACCCATCGTGTAGGAACTGAAGACGGACTGAGCCCCACACGTCGAGTCCGGGTCTCAACTGAACCCTGGCTTTGCCAACAGAGGCCGCGTGAACGAGAAGACACTGAGTTCTGAGATCCTCGTCTGATCGACGGGTTGACAAAAGCGACCTCACGACAATCCAGTGACATCACACGTATGAGCACGATTAGCACCAGCCGTACAACCCATTCCACGTTAGTCATTAACTAATGATTAACCGATTATTATGAATTCGGTGTGAATTGGCTCCGACCCTAAAAGGCTGCTCCAGAGGCACCCCTCTCCGGTGCCTTGTCCTGCTTACCTGCATGTAAAAACTATAAGAGGTAGTGTCATTTTTGATTCCCTTTATCTCAAAGAAGAATCCATATATAGCAATCATTTTTGAATGAGTCGTATATTCCTAAATTGGGAAAGATAAACGACAAAGTGACGGGGAAAATCATTGGCGTCGAAAAGCGGGAAGACACAGCAAAATAAATTCTAGTTACCACAGAAGCGACTAATTTGGCAACTGATTTAAAACAATTTTAGCCTAGGAAGCATAGGGAAAGCCAAATTGTAGTGACTTCACAAGTCCTACAGTTTAGGGCTCAGTGACAATATTGGGGGAACAATGAGTTAGGCATGATCTTACATGACCTGCCACCTGTAGACTTGGAAGGAAAGTATTTTGCTGCAACGTGATAGGCCTAAGAGACACTCCGCGCTCATGGCATTGCCAGGTGTCCTGCCCCTGTGGCCTGCAGTCTGTCTCTGCAAGCAAGTGGCGGACCCAGCCCATCCGGGCCTGACCCCGGCAGAGTCTCCGATGATAGATTCAGGGCCCCCCAGGGCCTTGAAACATGAATTCTTTTTGAAATCACTACCGGGCTGGCTTTAAAGACGTTGGAAATCAGTGATTTCTTGGCGAATCGTGCCCATCACAGGGAAGGCGGGGACGGCCACCGGCCCAGACGCTCCCATGGTGACTGAGCCACCAGACACCGTGCGGCCGAGCTCCCCGACCCACTGTTGATTTGGTTCTGGTGCTCGTCAGCACCACCGCCCAGAGGAGGAGGTTCAGTCTCGAAACCGCAAACCCGGGCTCGGAGTGGTTTCTCTCTTGATGTTTGTGGGGAAAAGAACGACTTGCTCACCCCAGTTTGCCCAGGCCTTTCCTGCTTTTAGAATGGGAAGTCTGGTGTCCCAGGGAAGTGCCCCCACCCCCGGGAAACCAGAACGGCGGGGAGGACGTGGGTGTGTGCAGCAGGTTTCTGCGCGGCCAGTCCTAGGCCCTGTCTTGATAATTTCTTAGGGTGGAGAAGAGACGCCTGTGGCTACCTCTTCTGCCCTGACCTTCCTGCCAGAGGTATGAAGTGACCCTACGAAGGTCCCTAGCCAAGTGCAGGTGGGGACAGCTCCTCCCCTTTCTCAGACCCCGTGATCAGTACCTGGTTGAACATCAGCCCGAATCTCATGGCCTGGGTGGCGAGGTCGCTCAGGTAGGTCATGTCACCCCCGTTCTCCAGCTGAAGGGAAACACACACAGCTTACTGGCAGCCTGACCCCCCACATCGTCCTCACACCGGGCCCCTGATCCACACGACACCCCTGCGCTCAAGAGACAGTCTGTCTGGGGACTCTGCTCTCAGCCACTCGGCCGGGCTGCGGGGCTCATTGAAATCCTCCTTGGTGCCAGGTGCCGTGCACGTTGCTCTCAGAGGACGCTTCTCAGAGAAGAGGAGACGTGCCCAGGGAAGCACAGTGACCAGGAGGCGGAGGACGATCACAGCCCTGCAGCCAAGGGCACGGGGCGCCCCGCATGGCTGGCTCCACGTGCGAGCTGAGATTTCGGGAGGCTGGCACTGGCGACCGGGGGCCAGAGGAAGGAAGCGGGCAGGGTCGGAAGGACGTGAAGAGGGCAGCGGGGTCTTCCCGAGGCGTCCGGCCCCGGAGCTCGGCCTCCCCTCCCGCGCTCTGTGTCACAGAGCAGTCCTGAGTTCCGTGGCAGAGAAGCCGGTTCCACGGAGCCCTTATCTGCTGCGGGGGCCCTGAGCTCCGTGCTCTGCCCATTACAATAGGTATTTGTTGAGCTGAAATGAATTTTAACTGGTGACTCATAAGTCGTCCCAACCCAAACACTGCCCCACTTCATCGCTAAAAATGCAAAGCTGGAAATATAAAAGCACGACAGTTTGCACCGACAATCCACAAAGGGAGAAATGCCCCATGGAAAAATGTTCCTGGTGAGCAGCAATAAAAGAAAAGCACGATAAAAAATGAGGCGCTGTTTTCGCCTCTCAATGAACAAGAGTGGTCTGAAACGAAAAGGCCACGTCGCTGGACACGTACTAAACGAGGCACACTCGGTTATCCCTGGGGGAGAGTATTTGGTCCCAAACTTGTTAACGTAAATCAAGACTAATTGGGGCCAGAATATTCTACTCTTGAAAATCTTCTATAAGAAAATAATTCCATGTGGAGTACAATAAACCATGATGTACAAATCTGTTCTCCATCCGGGTATTCATAATGGCTAACAATCAGAAACACTGTAAATTTTCTACAACGAAGTCAAAGTAGCATTGGTTATAGACTATCCTTCTGGCGGAAGAGTTTGCAGCCCCTAAAAAATGGTGTTAGGAAGCCCGTTTAATCAAGTACGTTTAAAAGAAAAGGGTGAAAGGCAATAAAATGCAATGAGATGTTAGCTGTGGTTGTCTTTGGGTGGTGGGTTCGAGGGTATGAGATTCTTTCAATTTCTCTGCATTAAAAACATTGTGTCAGTAATAAGCATGTGACATTTGTGTCTGACGGGGACTCGGTTGGGAGGGAGGTGTGGCTGGTGCTCCCCGACCCCATCTAACTCTCTAGGTCAACAGGACGGATGCTCTAAGCACTGGCCTTTCCAAGGCTGGGCCCCCTCCCACCTCCCCTTCCAGGCTTAGCTCACCCCGCTTCCCCTGGGGGAGAACCCAGATAGCTCCACCTCAAAGGCCCAGAGGTTTCAAATGCAAAACACATCTCTGGAAAAAGCAAAGTCAGAAAGGCGATAAGTTTTGCTAACTGTTTCCTTGCTGAGCCCCACTCACTGCGTGGTAATGGTTGGCTTTGACCCGGACCAGCCAGGACGTGGGGAAGAAGTTAATGTGCTTTAACTCCTCCAGATCCTTGCCTTGGAAGAAACACAAAGGGAACAGGTTTATGGATTTATTCCTAAGAGAATCGCAGAGGTCTCACTCACAGAGAGGAAGAGGGGGAAGTCAGAAGCTGAGAACGGTAGGCCCGGGGAGGCAGAGGTGTGTGGGGCCCAAAGGGGACATTATGAGCACCTCCCCCAAAGCTTCCCAGCCCCCGCCCCCACAATGCTGCCCCAGGAGGGCAGGTTGCAATCACATGATCAGTGTCTTTGGAGTGTCTAGGAGCAACTTGAACAAAGTTGCCTGGGCTCCATCATCTGTCCGTGGGTTTTAGAGCTACTAGGTTTATCTGGATAACTGGAAATGGCTTTGGAAAAGTTCTCGAATGTCCTTTTAGATGCAAAGATCTCACTGGGTGGCCTGCTGCGCTGCCCAAAACACACTCTCCAGTATTCCCCTCTTTTTTCCAAGTCACTTTCCCCCTGGGTCCAGAGTACTGAGGTTGGGGGAGGTCAGGTCTGGAACACAATTCCAGACTTTTCTCCCGAACCAGCAAACGAGTGACCGAGAGGAAGCAGAGGGGTCGCTGGTCTGAGAGGTGGGGTGCTTGATGAGACGACAAATCACGCAGCCTCTGGAGGCTGGAGCTCCTTCAGAACCGACAGCCCCTCCCGCCCATCACACTTCACAGACGCTCCGCTTAGAGCCATTTGACAGACAAATAAACTGAGACCGGGCAGTGACTTCCCCAAAGTCTCAGGGCTTGGAAGTGACAATATCCGACCTCAGCTGCTAATTCCCTGGGGGCATCGGGTGGGCCGGGGCCCCGACAGCCTTCCCGTGGGCGCACGCGCAGGGGCCGCCGCTTACCTTTGGTGACGCCGTGCAGGCGCAGGCAAAGGAAGAGCGACATCAGGCCGTGTCCCATGTCTCGCTCCAGGAAGGAACACTTCTTGGGGAAGCTTAGCAGAGGCACAAAGAGGAATAAAAGGCCTTCAGGACACTCCTTCCTAGAAGGAGCTAGGTAGGGCTAGTGGAAGCCACATCGGAAGGCGAGTGCTTCCACCAGCCAGGCGAAGACGGCGCCTGGTTCTCTCTGGAGGGGGGACAGGGATGGAAGGGGGAAGCGGCTGGATCACCTTTGCGAGGGGCGACTCTGGGGATCACAGTGAGACCCGTGGTTCTGCTCCCCTCGCCCGCTATTGCTGAGCCCTGTGCACAGCGGGCGCCCAGCAAGTGCTTATTAAATCCCCGATCAACGTTTGTTACTTTACAGATGATTTCGAGACACGGCGTCTCACTTGAATCTCATGAACTTCCCAACGGCAAGTATCATCGGCTTCATGTTACGGATGAAAAGCCAAGGGCTCAGGCAGGGCTTGATCCCGGGACTGCTGATGCCTCTTCTACACAGGCTGCCTTTTGAATAAGCGGCCAACTAAGGCACCGCGGAAGCCCTTTCTGGGGGAGTAAGTGGCCTCGGCGGTCGGTTTCACGACCGGGTCTGCCACAGTCGGTGTTGGTGCAGAGCCCCAGTGAGTTTCCACGTGGCCAAAGGTCAGGGCTGGGAGGAGACCCGGTTCCCCTCGAGCAGACACACGTCCCCGGCTCTGGGTGAGAAACAAGTTGCTTCTTAACATGGTCACTTTTCACATATGGGGACAACGGAGAATAATTTTTCCAAGTCCCTTTGGAAACTCAAAGTCATTCCCTCAAGGCAGATCCTGTGGGAGACCAGCCAAGGGCACTTTTAGATTATTTTTCCATGAATCAAGAGTGATGTCCACATCACACTCTGTCCCGGCCAGACTGGACACACTGCTGGCCCCGCGTGTGTGTCCCGCCTCTGCTGGGGGTGACTGTGGACCTGCCGCAGAGACCATTTGTTTTCAGAAGATCTGGGAATTCCTGGGCTTCTCCGATTCCTCTGCACATCAGTGGTCCCCAGAGACAGCTTTAGGGGTGCTTAGGAGTTACGGGAGGGAAGAGGGGTGCAGAGGCAAATGAGTTGATTTACATCAATGATTATTTATTAGAAGGACGGTCTCTGGTTTACTAGGTGCCTGTCTCTGGGAGGGGCCAGATCCAGCGTGAGTAAAGGAAGGCTGATGCTTTCAAGAGTGTAGTGCTGTTGATTCCGGGACCGGCCCTCCATTCGGCAGGGCAGGTGGGACAGGCTAGCGGGCTGCCCCTGAGGAGTGAGTTTGCGAAGCTGCAGCTCACACACAGTTTCAGCCCAGGAGAGAAAGGGTTTCTCCTCCAGCTCAGAAGTCCCCAGGCACCAGCTCTGCAGCTGGGTGGGGAGGCTGCTGGGTGAGCAGGAGAGAGCCTGTGAGAGGTACTCTGACCCCATGGAGCACCAGCCAGGGCCTCGCCAGATGGAACTCCTCTCCCCAAGGATTCAGGAAGAGCTCCGAGATGAGGGATTGGCCTTTACGAGCCCTCTGGGCCACCGCGAAGTGGCACTGATGGTGTCTGACTTGGAGAACTCACGGGTCAGCTCGTCTATCGTCCGGCCGTGCATGCTTCAGGTCCCTGAGCTTGGTCTCTGGAGTCAGACAGACCGAGCTCCAGTCCCGGGCCCTCTGACCATCAGTCATGGGACTGAGTCTCCGTCAACTTCGGTCTCCTCTGTCAGGTGGGGACAGTAGCCACATGTGCCTGCCCGGGTGTTTGAGAGGAGTCAAGGTGACGAGGCTCATAAGGAGCCTGGCGCAGCTGCTGGGACCCAGCGACTCCTCGGTACCCCGTGATGACCGCCACTGCCCTCTCATGCCAGGAAAAGTGATCTGGACTCAAGCCGGTCAAGGTCATGGATCGCCGTTGGGGGCATTCATTATCACTGCCCCTCTCTACACCGAGCCAAGGGCCACCTCAAAGGAAGAAAACGGTGGCCTCCACTGCTGATTTCCTAACATTTCCAAGCATCTGAGGCGCGTGGTCCACCCTCTTGAACCAGTCAGTGCAGCCCCGGCCCTAGAGCCCAGCAAGGTCGAGCAAGGTCGACGGTGATAAAGCCAGTCTCCACCCAGGTCTCCCGAGTCCAGCCCAGTCTGCTTGCCACCACACCTGGCTCCTCTCAGCTGTCTGGGTGCACAGACGTCTGCTCCACCCATGACGAGCGCATTCACCCAAAGTCACCTAAAGTGGGAGGGGGCCGGCTGCTAAGTCGGGGGAACTCTCTGCGTGGCTTTGCCAGCAGAATCAAAGGCTGGCCCCGCTTCCCCTGGCACCGAGCTCTGTCTGTAAAAATCCCCTTTGAGTTGAGCACTGACTTTTTTGGGACGAAATTCAGGCCATGGTTTCTGCCTCCTAAAGTTCACTGAGAAACCTTGGGGCATGGCCCCTGAAGGGAGGGAGGACTGTTCCCGGGTCCTTGATACTGAAAGACACATCCAGGTTGGCCCCGGGTCCTGCTGTCAGGCCCTGGGGACAAATTCCTCCTGAAAGGACAGAGGCCCTGAAAAGGCAGTGCCCAGGGCAAGACTCCTCCCACCGCTAGGACTGTAAGTTGAGGGATGCTCTGAGCCACGACCTTCTCGCTTCTTCCACTGTTCACCCTTTCTGCACAGTCTCAGACCCGGGCCTCCATCAGCCCCAGCCCTGCAAACGTTAGCCTTAAAACACGGATGCTCCCTGACACACGATGAGGCTATGTCCTGATAAGCCCATCAAAAGTCGAAAATACTGTTAAGTGGAAAATGCATTGAATCCACCTAACCCACTGTTAGCTTAGCCGAGACCACCGTAAACGGGCTCAGAACCCCCCCATTAGCTACGGCCGGACGAGATCATCTCCGGCTTCACTCAGCCCAACGAGAGCATCACATCGCACCGCACATCATTTGCCAGGGAGAGGGTCGAAATTCAAAGTTCAAAGGAAGGTTCCTCCTGAATGCGTGCCACCGTCACACTGTTGTAAAGTTGAAAAATCCTAAGTCGAAACCATCAAAAGTTGGAGGCCACACGTATACACCTCGGAATTCTGACACCTGCTACGACCTGGATCAAACGTGGGGGCTTTCTGCGAAGTGAAATAAGCCAGGCATGAAAGGACAAATACTGTGCGATTCCACTAACCTGAAGCACCTGGAGTAGTCGGAGTCATAGAGACAGAAAGTAAGGTGTTGGTTACCAGGGGCCGGGGGCGGGGCGCGGGGAGCTGTCATTTAAGGGGCATAGTGTTTCAGTTTAGGAAGACGGTTCTGGAGGTGGGTGGTGGCGAGGGTCACCAGCAATATGTAAAAATGGTCGAAATGGCCAATTTTATGTTATGGATCTTTTACCATGATAAAAAAGAATTAGGGTGAAAACTTACTTAGGGTTAAACATTTTATGTGAAAATATCTGAACTAATAAATTTTAAGGTGAAGTTTAAAAAAAAATACACATTTGAGGGGCAACAACTCGTGATAAGGAAGGAATACGGTTTTACTCAAAACGTAGCTCAGTATAGAAGACCCAGGCATCTCCTGAAACCCAAGAACCAGGAAACGGTCACCGCGTTCAAGAGCTGTGCTGGACTTTTCTCCGAGCCAGAGCGCACCGATGCACTGGTCCTGATAAGCAGGAGTTGTTAATCATCGTGCCGAAAGGTTAGGTTCTCGCCTGAAGTCTTCCAGCCGATAAGAGGCAGAGCTGGTCTCAGCCTCAGGGCCGTCAGCGTTGAACACACACACGCACGTGCGTGCACGCAGACCAGGCTGACCTTCCCGTGCTCGTGGGGTCCCGTCTGCTGCCCCAGGCTCATGTGTCAGGCCACACCCTATCAGACATTCTCAAGACCCAATTCGTTCCACGTCATCCTGACTATGAAATTGAAGACGGGCCCGCCCTCGCCCAAAGGCAGCGCTGGGCCTAGAAACCCGTCTCAGGGTGAGTGCCCTGCCCTCCGCAGCGTCTCCTGTATCCAGACACGTCAACTCCTGTGTTCCTCCCATGTCTCCACGTCCTGTGGACGCCAACCGCCTGGGGCTGCCCAGTATCGGTAGAAAGTCAAGAAGCCGCGTGAGGGAAGTGCCGAGTGCGTAAGGAATAGTAATTGATGATATTTGAAAACCTGGAAAAGAAGGGAGAATCGGATTCTAGGGAGCCAAACTAAAGGGGGGTCAGGGCGGTGCTGGTCAGAGCCAGAGAAGAAATGAGGCAGCAAGAAACCCAAAAGTCAAGCCACGAGAAACCCCACTGTCCTCAAATACATCAGCCTCCCCGCCTAGGGCTGGGGGAATGATCTGGAGAGAAAACAGTTTTATGGTCCTTCTGCCCATGACTCACGGGGTATTTCAAAATGAATGTTCTGGTAAAGAGATCAGAGTTGCCATGCCAAGGTGCCTAGTTTCATGATGGCTCCGTGGCCGCATCTGCAAATGCCATCCATGAATCGCAAGGGACACACGGCCTCTGCCCATCCTGGCACACAGCATCGTAGAGTGTTCCCCTCGAGGCATCAGTGGGTTCCAGGGCCAAGGGTGGCTCCCCTCGCACAGTATACGGGGGAAGGCGGGACTGGGTTTGTCGGGCCGGTGCACCCTACGCAGCCCACGCATGTTCTCATTCTCTCTGCAGAGAGAAGCTCGGAAGAGGAAAGCATTCCCTGTGCAAGTGAGATGCTGGAAGGCTTCCTGGAGGAGTCCTTGGCTGGCTCCGTAAAGGCTGGGTCAGACCTGGACAGGGCACAGGAAGGGGGAGACACCTGCAGGGGCCGGGGAAATCTAGACGTCGGCATTGCATGGAAATTGGCTCCACTACTTTCGATGACCGCCTTCCAGGGTGGCTGTGAGCCCATCGCGGGAACTCAGCTGTGCAGTGTCTGAGAGGGACCCACTTAATGACGAATAAATCAACCGGGGACCAGAACCGAAGGTCCGTGAAGGACTGGCTCTCACCTCCGAGATCTCTGAGACAGGCCATGGCTGAGATAGAGCATCTCGTTACGGGGCCGGTCAAGTTCTGCTCCTTGGTCAGGGTGCTGATTAAACAGGCGGGTGCACTCGTGGAAATTCACTGCTGTTTACGTAAGGCTGGTGTGCTTTTCTGTACATCCTTTATACTCTCGTTAAAAATACTCTTTAAAAAGCGAACATTTGCCTGCCTCTGGCTCTCTCTCCTCCAGCTGATGAGTCTTCATAGTGTTCCTGGACTTCTCAGACTGCTAAGTGGAGTCAAGTGATGACATTTCCTCCACGGACCAAGGCAACAGCTTTGCTTTTTTTTTTTTTTTTTTTCCCCTACAAGGAAATCTTAAATTTAATTCTGGACGGCCTGTTTGTTTTTCTAAAATAACCACTGCCAGGAAAACAGGCTGTGGGCGCCGAGGGGCGTGTGTATGTGTGTGTGCGTGTTTACTTCCTGTGCCGATATACTTGGACGGCAATGAAAATAAGCTCGAAGATGCTCCTGAACACCTGGCCAGGTAGAGAAACTGCCCCTTCGACTTTTCCCGGCACAAGGTACATGTTCAAAAACATTAATTGAATGCATGATTGGGGGGAAAAAAATCAATGAATAAAAGAGAATGGGAGAGTAGAAAAGGCCTGGGTTTATTCGCAGGAGGAGTCAACTCTTCAAAGCCTTAGTCCGTCTCTGGATGCCGCTAAGACAGCCAGGAAAAGGGGCATTTGATTCATTTTACTCAATTACTGCTCTAAACCCTTTTCGGATGCTGGGCCAGCCGGGGCCACACCCCTCATTCTTTGTGGGTCCCGGGGCTGGTTATCTAATATTCATGTGGCTTGTCCCTCTGCCTCCGCATTATGGAAATAAAGTCCCATTTTGGAAGTTCCCATATTGTTACGGCCTGAGAATGTCCACTCTGGACGTAGCTCGAAAACCACCCTGCCATTTAAATTATTTCATCACGAGAGGCAACTTCACACATGGGTCCAGACAGACGACTTCTCGTTTCTCATTCCCAAGCCTGTGCACCCTGTCTCCCACGGGGTCCACCCCTCCGCCCCAGCTTGAAATGCTCCTAGCATGTCCCCATCAGTGGCCACAGATTAGCCACCCTCGTTGGCTTCACTGAACTGTGAAGATCACCTTGTCCGGTGGCCCAATTCTGCCCCAGGCTGATCGTGACTTCCTGCAGGCTCCCTTCTCCATCCCTGGGATCTCAGGTGCCTTCTTGCAGCCCTGGCCTCGGGCCACCAGCCCCCCAACAGCTTCAAGGCCCTGCACTGCTGCTGATCAGCCCTGGGAATCCTCAGGAAGGAGAGGCAAACAGGGAGCACGGGGCGCCAGTGTCTGCTCCCGCATCCGGGCGGATGTCAGTAACCTACCCACCGAGACGTTCTTTCTCACCGAGCCTAGAGAAAGCCTTAGAACGCTTCCCAGTCTGGTGCACCAAACAGGCATCGCCTGTCAACAAGAACGGACATTTGTCTGTGGTCCCTATGACCTCTGGTCGCTGCAGACACACTGTTCTCCGAATCTCACACCAGCACACTGAGATCCGCTTCTCTGAGGGTAATCGGCCCACATGAAAATGTCTGATGAAATCTCATTACTTCACACGCTATCATGTGTCCCGCACAGTGCCAGGCGAGCTTCCTGTAAGCTGCTCATGATGTCCCTGGGGAGGCGGGGCACGGGCATGCACCGAGGGGTCCGGAAGGCCCTGGGTGGAGAGGCGGAGAAGAGCAGGCAGCACAGATGGTGGGGAAGCGGGAGCATCAGGCCGGGGAGCCTGGGGACTCCGGGACACCATTCGGGAGGTGGGGGCCATTGACGAGGGTGCCCGTGATCGGTGCCACCGGTCTGGGGCAGACGAGTGAGCTGGCATGGGAGGAGGATCACCCGCGATCCTACACAGAAGCCACGCGGTCCTCGAAGATGGGAGAGGACGGGCCGCCGCAGCACAAGGGCGTCCGAGGTCCAGACTGCCCCATCTTTCCTCCTGAAGGACACAAAACCTGCTGAAGGGAGGGGAGATGGAGCGAGGGAGGGGGCCGGGGTAGGCGCGCGGGCGCCACTCCCGCAGGGTGCTCACCGAACCTGGGGCCCGGGTAGGAGACACTGTCAGCATGCCTAGGTGGGGACAGCGAGGAGATCTGGAAATACACAGATGGTTTCCAGCATGGCGGTCGAAATAGAATTAGCGTACGTTTGAGAGGAATGGAGGAGCCGCCAGGTGAGAAACGCACACCTGTGAGGGGCGCCTTCGAGAGCCCAGCCCGGGAAGGCCGAGGAAACCCCACTTTCAGTGGAGGGGGCCAAACACTCCAGCCCTCTCCTTCCTGCCTGTTGCTCTCACCTTAACACGGTTCCCGCGCATTGCCGGCATTCTAGCTCACGTCCCACCTCCTGGTCCCCGCACGCTTTCGGTCTGGGAGCCAAGCTGCTGCGCGTGACCCGCAGGACAAAGTGTCTCCAGGGTGATTGAAAGCGTAGGGGGGGCGGGGAAGGATTAACACACTGGGGTTCGGAGCAAATTATATGGAAGCGAAGCAAAGGACCTCTCATTCTGGCACCGAATATCACTTTCCCCAAATAACGAGGCAGAAAAAAATGGCCTCTCTGGCTAACACGGCACACAGATGTTCCAGAAAAAGATCAAGTGCTTCGGAATGATGCAGGCAAAGCCTGGCTTACGCGGTCCGCGTGCCGATGAAGACGTGGAAGACGTGTTTATCCGCGAAACGCGCACGTGCAGAAGGAATGGAGCGTCTTGCTCCCTTGAACACCCTGTGCTGCTTGGGGGCCCCCATTCCTGCTGATGTGGGGGGCGGGAGCATCGACCCGACATTGAAGGCATGGCCACCGGTCACTTCCTGTCTACGGCAGAGCTTCCGAGGGCCATTTGGGACTGTCTTTGGCTACAGGGCCACCGCACTCCACAGCCAGCTTGGGGGACGTGAGCATATGTCACACAGTTTTAATAGAGGCTCAGGAGGCACCACGTGGAACCCATCAACTATTGCTTTCACACTCACCCCCACCCTGCTTCTGGCCCCATGCTGCCCCGGCTAATTCGGCTCATGGGGGCACTTTTGATAGACAGAAAGTGCTCACAGGCAGAGGGGGACACAGGGATGGGAAGACATGCACCCCAAGGCTGTAGCAGCCGTAATTGGCTAACGGCACCACCGAACCTAGAAGCCGGCTCAGGATCTTTCCGAACACCGTGCCCAGGGGGCTGCCCCCAAACCAGCTGGACCGGCAAGAGAGGGTCCTCTCTGTCATTCTAGGAATGGGCAGTAGAGCGTCCTGGGATTCAGAGGGTCTGGGTTCAAGTGAGACTCCACCCTGTATCAGTTGCATGACCTCTGCCAGCTCTGCCTTGGCTCCCTCATACGGAAAATGGGAACCATGGCACCGGCCCCTGGGTATTACGCAGATTCCATGAGATCGCAAACAGAAAGCGCGAGTCGGAATGACTACACTTAGTCAGCAGAATTAAAGGGAGCCCATTATGATATCGCGATTGTTATTTTTCACTTAAATGTTGAGATATACAACTTTCGGAATTTATAAGTTTAGAGTATAAGAAACGAGACAAAGTCTATGAAACCTTTGTATATTTAAATGCTTTTTCATTTGTCCAGAAAACTCAGCATTTCATATGTTGTCTAGTGACCTATCAATGAGAATGACCTGGTCTAATTCAGGTACATTTTAAATAGGAAGTTTTAAGCTCAATGCAGCATGGCATTTTCCTGCATAAAAGAAGCAACTTTTGTATCATGTCTTCAACTGGGCACGGAACATGACTATCTCATATTATTAACACCTACATATCATTCGCTTTTTCAAGCATCTAAGTTGGTCAACGGTATCGCACAGTCTTAGGCCCCATACAGAAAACTGCATTCTGTGCACTCCGAATGATGCTGTGAAAAATAATATCACTGACATTTTCTCCTGATAGTACAAGCAAAAAAAACCCCAAACCCAATAGTATATGTGCATGTCATCAATCAACAGTAAGTCGTGTTACCTGTTAAAAAATGCCATCACGGTCTCGTATGCTGGAAGCGTCTGAATTCTGTGGTTTAGTTGCAAGTAGACCCACAAAAGCAGTGTTTTCAGGAGGTGAAACTCGCTAAAAGTAAACAGCCTGGTCGAAAGGAAAGATGGAGAAAACCTTTTAGAAACAGTAAAAACCGAACCGTCGATAATAAAACGAACAGTTGAAAGTGAGATTAGGAAAGAGGCAGCACCACCCGAGTCTGTAAGGCAGCCGCACACACGTGTGCGCGCACATGCACACACACACACACACGCACACACACGGAGCGACGTCGCGTGACGTGCTGAAAGCCGCTCGGCTGGTGAAAGGCAGAGCGGGGGGTTGAACCTCCGCGGCTGCACGCCGAAGCCTGAGCTTTTCTCCGCCTGCCGCCGTCACCGAGTGGCAGACGGGCAGTCCCCAGGCGTTTTCGCCCATTTTTATTTCATTCCGTGCCACAGTCCTGCGAAGCCGGGATGGATAGCCCTTCCTCTTAGAGATGTGGACATCGAGGTGGATCCCACGTTTACCTAAAGCTCATATTTTGTCCACCACGGTCTTCCGTATTTTCATTTTGAAATATTCGACTGAGACACGCCTATTCTCGATGACGGAGGGCTTTCGATGCCCCCTTACATTCTGCACCTGCGCTGAGGGGCTCTCTTGTCATTTGGAGTTCCAGCCTGGACCGAGTGCTAAAACATGAGTAACTTACCCGAAGTCACACAAGCCTGGGGTCAGACCTGGGCAGAGGTGGGCTTTGCCCCAGACTGTCTGCGAACTCCGCCTCAGGAGGCTGAGCGGTCCTGCGGCCGCCAACACATCCATGAAACGGTGACGACAACGGCTGCTCAGAGGACGGTGGCGAAGGCTCCTCGAGGTGACACACTGTACGAGTCTCCCATTCCCGCTGCAACAAACTGCCGTGAACCCGGAGGCTTAATAATACCATAATATCAGCTTATAGCTCTGCAGGTCAGAAGTGCACAGCAGAGCTTGCCGGGCTGAGATCGAGGCGTGAACAGGGCCGCGTGCCTGCTGGGGGCTCGTACGGAGAACCGCCCCCTGCCCGGCCCAGCTCCCAGAGGCCGCCCGCATTCCCGGGCTTGTCCCCGCTTCCTCCATTTTCAAGCCAGCGGCACAGCGTCTCCAAACCTCCCTGTGATCCTGACCTTCGCTTCTCTCTTCCGCACTGAAGGAACTTTGTGATTCCATCGGGCCCACCTGATCATCCAGGATCACGGCTGCATCTTCAGGTCATCCTTACTTTCATCCGTGACTGTGATCCCCTTTGGCCACGCGACCTAACATGCTCACAGGTTCCGGGGGTTGGGATGGGGACATCTTCGGGCACCGTCACTGAGCTGACCGCACACATACGGATGGCACGGCGCGGTGCCTGCCACGCGTAACGTGCTCGGCGGGTGGCGGCTCTAACTCCCGAGTGGCAGGGCCGGGTCCTGGTCCACGCTTCGCCCGCAGCAGCGCGAGGCCTCTCATCAAGAAACGAGGGACGAGGAAGAGCGGCGACCGCTCTCCACGTGTGAAGTAGGGACGTGTCCCAGACGGCCCCTCGAACGGCCTCTGGAGACCCGTTATCCAAGAAGTCGTGTCAGTGTTTCTACCTCTGACCGTGGAGATGGCTGCCTGGCTTCAAAATACATCCCAGCCTTTTCACCCACCGCTAAGTGGCTGTGGTGGGCGGAAACCCAAGCTAAGTCATGACTCCGAAGGGCAATGGAAATGTCACCCACCCACCTCTCATTCTATTTCTGGACACCGTAGAACTGTCTCTTTCCTCTTAGTTGATTTCAGGCCACCTACAGATACATGGGCTCTGACCATGGCCAGACAGCATCGAATTTGTCACTGTCTGGGCAATAACGGTTAAGGCAGGGGGGCAATGTCACTTGGTGTGATGTCCCCACAACGAACTTTGACAGGACTTCAACCACCGCTGTGCTGGGGAGCAAGGTGACTTCTGGGGCAGAATCCATGCCGGAAGTCCCCGAGCCTCGAAGGTTCTTAGTGACCTTACCAAAGACAGGAGGGTAGCAGCCATGAGGGATGGGAGCATCACGAATCGGATCCCGGCTTTATGTTTATGTTGAAGGGTAATCGTGGAAATGAAGTCCTCTGTCGTTAGGCCCAGTACTAGGACCCTAGAGCATTCGTTTCTTCATGAAACAGCCACCCTGAGTACATCCAAACGCATTTTCATTTGCCGAGGAACTCTGCTGGCCTTAAGCGAGACGGAACGGGCAGAGACCCCAAAGTCCCCCCAACGGATGAACGCCCAGGCTGTTCTAAGTGTGTTTACCGGCGCTCGCTAGGAGCTCTTGGGGTGTAACTAGTGTCTGTTCTTTATAAGAAAAAATGTCCTCCACAAGACACTATTGTCCTTTTGTTTTTGTTTTTGAGAAAATTGTATAGACATAACAAAGGCCTCCTTTTGAATACAGACCCTAAAGAAAGCCACGAACAAGAAAATATGAATAAGGGTGCTCACCGCAGCACCGATCGTCATAGCGAAAAATGAATCCACGCAAAACAAAACAAAAGGTCGTTAGGAAGGGAACGAAACAACTCCACGGAATGTCTATCCATTCATGGGACGTCTGCACGATTCAATTAAAAATGCTACTCAGATATGTCAGCATCAACGTGGAGAGAACACATCGTGGGGTGTTAGTAACAAAGTTACAGAACATTACAATCACTGTGAGAACGTTTATTTGAAATTTAAACCTTTGCAAAACAATGACACATGCTTTGTGGACATACGTGTATGCAGTAAGGATGTAGTCACATGGATTGCGTTGTCTTTAGGGAGGGAGGCTGGAAGGACAAGGACTGTGGCTGGGAGGGGACGCAGGTGACTTCTGCTTTATCGGTAACACTTCATTTCTTAACTTACGACAAAATGTTACCATTTGCTCATTTGGGAGGTGGGTCTGATTGGGTTTCGTATTATCCTGCTACGTTTGTAATTTTTTCCAATGAAAAACATGAGCATTGATATCCTTAGTGATCTTGACCATCAATCAGGAAGAGAAGCCTGGAGCAGAGCGCGCCATGGGCTGGTAATGATGGGTCTGCAGGCCACTCAGGACTGAACCCCAACTCCCGTGCTGCTTGTGGGGAGCTCGGGCCAGTCCTGTATTTCCTGGTACCTCCATCGCACGGGTCAAAACGCAGGTAGCAAACAGACCACGCTCCCTGGGTTGCTGCAGGAGCCAGACCTGATAACCTACTCCGAGTGCTCCATACACAAGTGCTCAATACCTGGGGGGTGTTTCGTTATTAGCCAGAGAAGCATCAGCTTAAGGAACTACGATGTTCGAGGGACGCCCACAGGTGTTCCAGACACTAGAGGAAAAGCTGTGAGACAGGCAGGCCGTGGAGGACTGGGGTGGCTCTTCCAGGGGAGTCCTGAGCCCTCAAGGCTCTTGAATCACAGACGGGAGAGGTGCACACACAGAGAGGGACGCGGTCCCCTCCCGGTCATGCAAAGAGGAACTAGATGACCCTGCGAGTCCTCTAGCTTCCAGGAAAACAGAACTCAGCACGAAGCTTTCAAACATTACAGTTAGAGCAGGGGAACCTAGCGGTGACCTCTAAGAAGAAAGTTAACGGGAAACCAAAGGCCCGGGCAAATGAACGAAGACCAGAGGCCCAGGAGGGCGGGGAAACTGTGTGTATTTTATCCCAGGTTGTTTACAAGCTGGAAAGCGAAACCCGGAGGAAGATGAGGTCAAAGGGACTTCGGGAGGGGAAGGCGGACGGCACCCGAGGCCGAAGCATCTGCTGACAGATGGATATTGTTTGTCGAGGCCGAGAGACCAAACACCACGACCACGAGCCTAGGGGACGGGCCGCAGTCTACGCTCAGCTCAGCGGGACCGAGGGACATTCCGTCCCTGACCGGGGTGGGGGGTGCTGACGTTTCCACACAGCTGCTCTAAGGCCACGTGACTTCCCGGGACGCTCCAGCCCTGCCGGGAAACCCCAGCCCCCACCACGCGTGAGGGGTGACGCGTCGGTGTTGGTGGGAGCCTGGACCTTGGAGCGTGCGCCGGAGCCCAGCCCAGCCGTTTATCGTCCCTCTTATCTCAGGGACAGTAATTTCACCTACTGCCTGGGGTCGCGGGGACTGAACGAGACACCGCACGCTGCACGGCGCACCCCAGAAGTGGTCGATAAGTCTCGACCTGCCCAAAGGTCAGTTCTCAGTCACGTGGTCTGTGGGGCCCGAGCGTTAGGTAAATTCCCACACTTGCACCTGCCGCTGGGTGTGGCCCGAGCCCCTCCTCTGCGCCCTCTGCTGGCTCCCTCCCTCCGGCGCGGAGCAGGTGGCCCCTGCACACCCACGCGGCCGGGAGGTTTCGCTTCGGAAAGTGTGAGTCGGGGAGCCGTCGGCCTGGTCACTCCAGGGCACACGGACTGATGACATGTCCGGTCCACGCAGAGCTCTTGCCTGCTGGCACCGGGAGAGCCACGGGCGGTCTGTGCAGACAGCTCGTGGGGAGGGGCTCAGGGGCAGGACCCAGTTTCCACATCGGTCATGTTTCCCCAAACGTGTGAGTCTAGACGTCGGACACGTAATGTTCCTGATTTCTTTCCCTGCCCGGCGTGTTTTCTGACGCCTGGGCCATGCTAACGTCCTGGCTGTGGTCAGTTATTTTTTTCCCCTTTGCCAGGGAGGGGCAGCTCAGGCTCCCCGAGGGAGAGGCGGTGTTGTGAAAAGTCTGATGGATGAGGTGTTTCTCTTCTCTTCACCAGTCAGTTGTGTAACCCTCGCTCCGCTGGGGGGCGGGAGAACGGATCGGTGGGGGATGGACCCGGCGGCCCACCCAGGGCCCCGGGGCCGCTTCTAGGACCCGCACCCCCAAGGACTTCTCAAACACTGTTCCACTGACTTCATGTCTCTGTACTCTGAGGGCATCGCAAGCTGCTCAGTAAATCGGAACCAACGGGGGAAATAATTCTTTCTAGATCTAATTTCTGAAATCAGAAATTTTCTCACTACACAAGCATGAGTAAAGATTTCTTTTCTAATAGACCATTCAAATTTTTCGTAGAATTTAGTTCTCACTTTTGAAATCCACCCAAAAAGAATACAATTGTGGTAACCTGGCAGTTGGTATCAAAAGTCTTTCAGAGAATTCCAAAGAGACATGGCAAGGCAATGCAGCATATGACCCTAAATGGTCCCCCCCCCAAAAAAAAAGGTATAAAGAACAGTATCGGGTCAATGACATTAAGCCAATGTTAAATTTCCTGAAGTTAATAACTGCTTTGTGATTGTATTTTAAAATATTCTTTTTATTAAGCAATAATATTAAGCAATAAACACTGAGGTTCTGAACCCTTATAGGGCAAATAGTATATGTTTCTTGCCCTCTAAGGATTCGAAGAAAAATAAAAAAAGTGTGTGTAGATAAACAGGTGCAAATGACGGAGCAAACAGCAGCGTGAACAAAGCAGAGTGAAGGGTGTGCAGACGTTCTTTGTCCTATCCTTGTACTTTTTGTTTGTTTGAAATTATTTTTGTTTGAAATTATTTAAAAACACTAATAAAAGCAAACAGAACTTCCTTTTGACGTAGTCATTTCACTTCTAGGAATTTAATTTATATGGTCGAACACTGGAAATAATCTAAAAGGCTAAGCCAGGGAGGTGTCCGGGAGCACTGGAAGGCCGAGGAGGAGCCGGCTGGGAACAGCCGCTTCAGGCGGGAAGGGGCCAAGGCGCAGAGGACCCGTAGGTGGCAGGGAGCTCAATGGGGCCGGGGCCGCAGGAAGCGGCCCTGCTGCCCCGAGGCGTGTGAGGAGGAGGCAGTGCCAAAGGCCCTTTGGCCGGGGATGTGTGGGAGTCGAGAGTGGATGCAAGACCCTGGGTCAGAGGTCCCTGGGGATCCCGATGAGACGGGGTGGGGGGGGGGGGGGGGGGGTTTGGGCTCTAGCGGGCGTCCATGGAGAGAGAGGCCCCCGGTGGCTGGCGCCCTCTGGAAGTTGATCTCCCTGCACCGGGGGAGTGAGCATGAACTGGCGTCCAGGGCACTCCCAAGGTGCTCGCTTGAGAGGCCTCGACACTGGGGGGAGCGGAGGGGGCAGTAACAGGGCAGGGCCACCAGAGGTCGGGTTTTGGCCTTAACTGGCAGAGGTCACACAGGTCACTGGATGTCTGGGTCCAGAGCTGGTCACAAGAGGAGTCGGGGCTGGAGATAGAAACTAATTTAGGAAAATAAACTAATTTATTTTCCTTCTTCTGTTTTTCCCTGTTCCCCAAAGTTTCCATCATGAATGTATATTAATGTTGGCAGGATTTTAAAAAAATTACTTAGGCAATTATTTAATGAATTACCGGGTGAGTAATGAGACGGCGGCACCCAGAGGGACCTTACCGCGGTGAATGGCGTGAAGGGTGCCCCCGCCCTGTCCCCACACAAAGCACCCCAGTTTTGGCCCCGACTCAAGGCCCGGCTGTCCATGAGAGGAGGAGGTTTGGGGTGGAGGGGGCGCTGCACACTGGGCTCGTCCAGCAGGGGTGCGGGTGCTGCCTCTGCTGGAGCGTGGCAGCCCCGTGCCCCCAGACCCCACCAGGTCCGACGCTGAGCACATGCGTGCACACACACACACACACACACACACAAACTCACACACACGTGCGTACACATACACACGCAGGCACACACACACATGCACACACACCCCAGTCAGCACACACACATGCACACATGCGTGCACGCACACACACACCAACTCGCAAACACGCACATGCACACATGCACACACACACACATGCACACACACACACACTGCAGTCAGCACACACACAGGCATGCATGCATGCACGCACACATGCACACCTACCCACATGCACACACACGCACACACACACGCACACCCCCCACACATGCACAAACATGCACACGTGAACACACACATGTGTGCGCGCACACACACACACATGAACACACACACACCCCAGAACTGGCTCTGACCTGGGCGACCTTAGCACTTTGTGGAGCAGCTCCTTTGGGATTTTCCGGAGGTGGATCTGCGTCCCCATCACAGGGACCAAGTTCACTTCCAGCCACTTCTCGCAGGCGGTGATGAGCTGCTCCTCCTTGTACTGAGAAGGCAAGAAAAGCGGATGGGTAAAGGAATCCCTGACCTTCAAGCGCCCTCTGCTGGACTGCAATGAGATGGCAAGCGTGCTCTCAGGAGTGTCACGCTGTAGATGTGCTCAAACCTTTTTTCTTCAGGATACGTAAACTGCAGCAGATAATATTTCGCCCTGCTCAGGGTGCTGCACTAGTTGGATTTAAATCAATCCTCATTGCAACCCCGTGAGGTAGGTTCGTTATTATTCTTATTTTCTCAGGGAGAAACTGAGGCTCCAAGATTCCTGCTTTTACCTGAGGTCACACGAGTAAGTGGCAGAAGCCAGGTGCGAACCCCGGTGGTCTGACCAGAGGGCGTGCGCGCTGAAATCCCTGGCCTGCAGCCGGTGACTGATGACCATGCAGGGCGAACCCCACGTGGGGTTCTCAGGCATAGACCCCAAAACGACAGCTCAGCGGAGTGGCAAAGGTCTCCCAGGGCCAGGGAGCTTGACAGGGCCTAGCACACCTTCCTTGTCCTCAGGGCTACGGTCCTCTCCAGACCAGAGTGCCTGAGAAATGCTGGCCGGAATGCAGAGATGCCACCCACCGCGTGACTTTCTGATGACCAGTGGAGTGAAAGGAAGGACAGTGAGTGGTCTTTGGCAAAGCCGGCATTTAGAACATTCTTAGAAGCCAGTTCTAAGAGCATCGTGACACACTGATTGTGTGTGAACCAAAGGCGCGGCCAAGCGTGTCTGTTCCGGTGTGTGTGCCCATTCGGGACCACGGTGGCCTCACGGAGGAGGGCGGAATCAGGAGGCCTGCGGTTCGAGCCCAGCACAGCCACGCTACGCCACGTCGCCCTGGCGGGGAAGCTCCCTTCCTTGGGTCTTGGTTTTCTGAGTCAGAGTACATCGTTTATTCCCAGCACTGACATGCTGACTGGCCCCAGGTAGGACACATTTCACTCAACTCCAACAAGAATATCCCGGAAGGTTGTCTGCTATTTTGGCAAGAAAGGCTGTGACGTGCCCTCCCCCCGCCCCCCGACTCTAAGATCAAAGTTTTCTACTTTTTGAAGTCTTAAAATATCATTTTCGAAATGGTTTTTCAAACTCGTTCACTTGGCGAAACGAAACACTTCACCCTCATGTTGGTGCCTTTGGGTAGATTTTTTTGGGGAGCTGGGCCTGGTGTGTGAACGCCCAGAGTCTGGGTGCTCTCGCATGCCCCCCGGGTGCTACCTGCCCTGTCCGGGCTTGTCCTCACCTTGCGGCCGGTCAGGTAGAAGTCTTTGATGTTTCTTGGCTCGAGTCCCTTCATCATCATGGCCACACACCTGCAGGGACAGGACAGGAACTGCCCCCGAGGTCCCCCCTCCCCGCCAGGCTGCTTTCAGGGAGCAGGCGGCTCCCGGGGTCCACATTCGGCGCCAGGAGGCCGGCTGGCGGAAGGGGCGCCCTCTGAGGAACGGGGGCTCCTGTCGTTTCCCCCAGGTGGGCCAGTGGGACCCGCAGGCCTGGACGGAGGGGCAGTTTTGACTCTGATCTCTGCCCTTTTCTCTCTCCCGTAAGATCTGCAGTGCCCACGTGTCACGTGTGTAAAAACAAAGATGCTATTTATAAGGAAAAACAAGTCTCTATCGGAAATGAGTGGGGGGAATGAGCCCTGAAGGTGATGGGAAAAGTCGGCTTGTCTTCTCACGGACAGGTTTTGTGCGCGTGAACGAAATGAACAGACTTTTGCAGCCGAAGAGAAACACGGGTGGAGGTGGTAAGCACGGTTCGCGTGCCGAGGAGACACTTAGCGCTTGGGCGTCGAATCCCCCGCGTTTGGGTTTCATCCCTGTGAGTCAGGACTCATTGATCGGAACGAGCGTGCTGCTGGGCACGGGCTCCCCTATGTGCTGAGGACGTGTTCGTGTGAAACGGAGCTTGGTTCCTTCGCAGACGCAGAGCCGTGCTCTGCGCAAAGAAACCCCGGATGTCCTGGCCCCCAGAAGAGGAATGTTCCATGAAATGGATCGGGGGACCCCCTTCCGATCTCTCCCAGGGCTGGCCCTGGCTGCGCCCCGCCGAGACCCCTCACCTTTGAAACAGGCTGCTGAACCGGAGGGTGTGAGCGGAAGCCAGTACGCCCAGCACGTCCTCCAGGCTCACCTCCGCCTGGCTCACGTAGAGGTTCTTCAGGGCTGTGGCGAAGGCTGGGGGGCGGGGGGCAGCACCGAGACAGAGCCATCAGCGCGGGGCTCTGCACCCCACCTCCCTCACTCGCAGGCACCGGCCCCCGCCGCTGCTGGATGCTCTAGTGTCCGCTGGCTGGGCAGCCACAGGTGCATTACAGACACCGCACAGGCTCCCAGCCTTGCAGAAGAGACCGAGGATGGAGCCGCAGCATCGGGGTGCCTGCCGCAAGCACGCTCCCGCGAGCCCGTCCTTGGTGTCCGGGGCCACGGTTCTCTCTTAACCCGGGGCCCCGGCCCGTGCAGGGAGGTGATGCCCAATGCGCAGAACGCTGTGTGTGTGTAGGTGCAGTTTTTTTCCTCTGGAGATGACATATAACTTACAGGAGATTTTCCTCGCAGTCTGCAGCCTTTGAAAAGATCAAGGACTCCTGGGAGGAGCCAGGAGACTCGGGGACTTTAGGGTCTGAGCTCCTGTGAGTCGGGAGCAGAGGTGCGCGGCTCACTCCCAGCTCCGCCTCACCCCAAGCTGTGGAGGGGACTGGTGTACTCCGAGGACAACTGGCCTCACCAGGGCTTAAGGGGATCATTGCCTGACGCACTGATTTACAGACCGAAACGCATGTGACAACACGTATATCACATGAACACAGAAGCATGTCCCTAGGTGGCCAGGATGGGCCAGGGAGGGGGTAAGCCCAAGGGAGCCCCCCGAGAGAGGCCTCTGCTGTTGGAAGCCAGCCACTGAGGGGCCTGGGCAGGAAGCGGTGAGTCGAGTGCAGGTCAAGTGCTTGTGGGGGGCAAGGGTGGTCCCCCGTGACCCGGGAGGGCAGTTACATGTTCCCTGGGTCTGTCCGAGAAGCTCGTGACTCGCCTCCCCCTCTGCGTCCCCCATGTCTCTTTCCCGAGGACCAGGACGAGCGGCCATGTCAGCGGCATTCTCCCGAGTGGCCCCGCCGCCCCTCCCCCGCTCTGCGGACCGGGCAGAGCCGTCTGTGGGGAGAAGCCCTGAACGGCGTGCCCCGGGCTGGCCGGGTTCCGTTTGTCGTCGTTAGCGTCTGGGTGGCCATCTGTCCAGCGGCCTCCTCTGAGAGGGGGGAGAGGTGTACGTTACCAACTTTAGTGACCAGGGGATCGTTGATCTTCAAGGAAATGATCATCTTCTTGACGGGGGGTCTTTCTTTGGTCTTGCGGGGTGCGGGCCCTGGTGGAGGAGGCGGCGTAAGGGTGCGAGGCCGTGACGCCACCGCGAATCGCGGGCGACGCCGCGTCGGGCTCGCTGCCTTCGCCCGGCCTGGCCCCTGGCGCGCGCCCGTTCCGTTTGTTTGCTTGTTCGTTTAGTGGATGCATTGTTTGAAGCGATTATTCATTCTGAAGTAGTCGAAGACTCACACGAAGGGGCAAAAATGGTAGTGCTCCCGCGTGCCCCCCGGTCAGCTTCCCCAGCGACCTCGCGCGGTCGTGGGAACCAGGAAACAGATGCTCGCGCTGCATCGAGCAGCACCAGACCCGCCCCCTTCCTCTCCTCTGCTCCCCGCCTTCTCTCACTGGCCGTGAGCAGTGTGAGGAGAAGGGCTGGGACTCGGACTTCCCTTCGCCCCGGGCACCTGGCTCACGCCTGGCCCATACCTGGCTCGAGCAGGAGCACAGCGACCACCTGCTGAAGGACGAATGTGGGACGGAGGCGTCTACCCAGTGGCTCTAACACTTTGCCCCACAGGTCTCCAGAGAGGGGCGTCACCACCAAAGGCTTCCGGGAGGAGGGGAAGGTACGGCCTGCCCCGCCGCCATACCCCCCATCCACTCGGGGCCATTCTAGAGTGTGAGTCCCAACGCACATGACCCTCAGGTCCCCTGCAGCATCTCAGGCCTCAGGCCCAAAGCCAAAGCCCCTCTGGTGGCCCCAGGACCCTCCCGCTGGGCCCCAAACCTGCCCTCTCATACTTTGTTCCACGCGAGAGTCTTGGGGCTCCCTCTCTCCCCCATCAGGAGCCTGCCTGACCTCATAGGTCAGGGGGCACGCCCTACCCCCAAATGGGCTTTGGTTTACCTGCTGGACTAGCCCCTGCCGTTACCCCGCCTGCCGTTACCCCGCTTGCCGTTACCCCGCCTGCCATTCCCCCGCCTGCTGGGTTTATCTGTTGGGCAGACACACTGGACGGTTTACTTGCCACTCTGTCCCCGGAACGAGCCCAGTCCCGCACACACTAGTGCTCAGCGAATGTTTGCCGAATGAATAGGATGAATGGATTCCATTACCGGCATCGCAAAGCCCAGCAAGCTCGAGGTTCTGGGCCACGGAAAATGACATGAATCAGGAGCAAGAAAGTCTGTCACACTTTGCAACTGCAAAGACTGCAGAGGAAAAGAGAGAGAACGGAGATCCATTTTCTTCAGGCAAGCCAGGCCCCCGAGCCTTTCCTCAGCACGCGCACGGCACCTGGCTCCGCTCAGGCTCTCATTTGGCAAATACTTGTTGAGCACCTACTAAGTGCAGGGCCTGGCTCCTGGCTCTGTATTCCTCTCCTGGGTCACTGCACGGCCTCCCGTCCACATGTTCCATTCTCTCAGTCACCCGCACTGGGAGCGATTAATGAGATGACGCACGTGAGAGCCTGACACACAGTAGGCACTCAGGAGGTGGTGGTCAGTATCATCATGTGCCGTGCTATTGTCATGCTCTATCATCATTGCGAGTGACTAAGTTCCTAGCATAATGCATCAGTTAAGTACTCAACATTTGTGGAAGGAAGGAAGGAAGGAAGGAAGGAAGGAAGGAAGGAAGGAAGGAAGAAGAAGGAAGGAGGAAAGAAGGAAGGAGGAAGGACGAAAGAAGAAGGAGGAAGTAGGAAGAAGAAGGGAATGAAGTTAAGGAGGACATACTTTCGGAAGCCTTCCGTCACTCATGCCTCCTCCTGGATGTCCTGTTACTTCCTTACTGCCGCCTTTTCATTGCCTTCCTACTCATCCCTCCTTTCCGTCCTGCTTCCTTCTCCGTCCTTCCTTCCTTCCTTCTTCCTCCCTTGACTTTCTTCCTTCCTCTTCCTCCGTACCCTTCTTCCCTTCTTTCTTCCTTCTTCTTCCTTTCCTTCCTTTCTTCCTTCCTTCTTCCCCTATTCTTCCTTCTTAGGACCGCTATACCCTAGTCAGAGTAGGTAGAAGACAGAATTAACATTCCTCCATTTTAAATAAAAATTCAAAGCCTGTTAGGACGAGGCCTTGGCTTTCCCATGGCACCTGCTTATGAGTCGCGATACTCTGGCCACGTGCTTCTGAGGTGCTCAGAGGCCAGAGCGGTTCGATTTTGGTGGAAGAGTGCCCTTTCCTTCCCGGACATCCTCCTGGAGCGTAAGCGGGCCCTGCCGAACCACAGCTGACCCTGGACGCTTGGCGGAAGCCACGAGCAGCTGGGACAGCGTCGTGTGGCCTGCACGGGGGTGCTCGAGGGGGCTGCGTCTCCACAGGGCCCGCCGCCCCGGGCTTGGTCAGAAACGTCCCCTGCTGCTAACCCCAGGGCAGCAACGCAGATGCCGTCAAGAACACGAAAGCCGCGATTGTCCCGAGAGGTCGCCAATCTCTGTACCCAGAGAAGAGGCTGGTGAGGCTGCCGGAGAGGGACGGATGGGCAGATAACGGGAGGCTGAGGGTACGAGGGTCAAAAAAGGAAGGAAAGAAAGCAGGACGTGGCCCGAACACTTTTTTGGAGTGAGGTGGTGTGAAGAAAACAGGGAGGAAAAGAAAAATCAAGTCGATGACCACGCGTAAGCCTCTGAGCAGCAAACTCAGGGCCCGACGAGCCGCCGACGGCACAAGTGTGGCCATCGGGAGACTCCGCACAACCCACAACCTCCTCTCGCAGAAGCGGGCCGAGGGTGCGTCCTGGCTGGCGGACAGTGCCCGGTAGTTGTGGGGACAATAACGCGTTTGCCGAGAGCGCCGACGTGGGAGGCCCGTCGCGGGACCGTCCCAATCACCTCGGGTCTCCGGTAAGAACTATCACCTGCTTCATGGCTGGGGAGACCGAGGCAATGCCCTGAGTCACCGCGGAGTGACCGTGGTCCCCACATCGAGCCGAGCTGGAGTCTCTGAAAGTAGAGGGTGCCCGGGCTGCGTGCTGGGTGCCCGGGCTGCGTGCCGCCTGCCGGCGAGACCGTACCTTGCAGCAGCTTCTCGAGCTCCATCACGGGGTCTGAGGTCTCCTCTCCCTGGGCCGCCAGGTAAAGCTTGGTCAAGGTCTCGGACTGGAAAAGTTGGGGCAGGTGGAGCTCCCATTGGAGGCCCAGGCATTCGAGAATCACAACTGAGGAGAGAAGACGGCGCCGAGCGGGTGGCTCGGGAGCACGCGTCCTGGAGCCGCGGGCCCTCCTCCCACGCTCCTCCCGTCCCGCCACAGTGACTGAGCGGACAGCAGCGGGCAGGTGGCTGTGCTCAGCCTTCCGGAAATGAGGTGTTGGAGATGATGGCGAGGGCCTCAGGGAGCCTCCTGGCTCCCAGGGGCATGCGACGGGCAGACCCACAGGTAACACAGGACGCGATAAGAGGGTGGCCGGCCAAAGCCGCAGGACTTTGGGGGCTCATGGGCTGCCCCCCACCTGGGGGGTGCTGCCTGGCACACTTCGGAGGGCCTCGCCTTGCCTTTCCCCATTATAGCGTTTCTCAGCCTCGGCACTGTTGCCACTTCAGGCTGGATAGTCGTCCTTGGTGGGGACTGGCCTGTGTGCTGGGGGAT
The DNA here is from genome assembly GCF_014176215.1 of Rousettus aegyptiacus. Taxonomy (NCBI): domain Eukaryota; kingdom Metazoa; phylum Chordata; class Mammalia; order Chiroptera; family Pteropodidae; genus Rousettus; species Rousettus aegyptiacus. The sequence continues at coordinate 54,694,955 of NW_023416309.1, read as the reverse complement.
GTTTGGCAGAACCCCTGGACTCTCCCCAGTAGCCCGGTCCCCCGGGAAGTGACAGTCAAATGAATGTGTCTCCTGACACTTCTCAAAGTCCCCAGGGGAGCAAAATCAGTGCCCAGCTCCCTGTGGAAAACTAATGGGCTATCGGTGCCTAATTATTACCGTCCTGAAAGGCAAGAGCCATCGAAAGGCCCATCGCCAGGGAGCAGAGTTCTGTGAGCCTCACTTCCCTTGAGGGAATGAAGACCGTTGAGAACCAGCTCACAGGTGTGGAAGGAGAGCAGGATGTGAGACGTGACGAGGCTCGTCGCAGGCCGGAAAGGGCTTTACGCGAGGGAGGGTCTCACCCACAAGCAGCGCAGACGGCCAAAAGGAAGAGGGACTGACAGGAGGGGCAGATGGCCTCCAGGGACGCCAGGCCAGGCGAGGCCTGAGGGCTGTGCTGGCCGGACTCCCCTCAGCACAGAGCTGGCGGTGCTCCGGGTGACCCCCAAACCCCGAAATCTCAGCGCCGGACGCGCCGGACGCGGACCTTGGGGGCCACCAGCCCCAGCTACTTCTTTCCTGTTTTGACTACGTGACCTTGGGGACCCGTTTCCTCTCCCGCTATTATTATTGTGGTTGTTGTCATTCGCCAGCTCTGCGACATCGTTTGGTGCCGGGATTCAGCACCTGGGTTCACGTCTCAGATCTTCGATCAGTCCCCTCAGGTGACGGTCCTGTTTTGCTGGGTTTGAAAGGATCCCACCCCGCTGGGGTGGTTTTAGCCAGGAGGAGAGACCTATGGATAAAGCGCGTGCCTCACTGGCCGTCCACTTCTGCTTACAGGACGGCAGATGCAGGCGGACATCGTGACCAGTCCCAGGCCTCTTCTCCGGGGCCAGGAAATGGCCTCAGGCTACTCAGGCCCCCGTCAGCCGGAGCTGACAGGCAACAAGGACTCGCTCAGCGCCTCCGGGGAAGAAGGCTGGCTCTGACCGTCCACCATCGCTCCTTTAAGGAACTGACCTGTCTAGGCTCCTGTGAGGCTCAATGAGCCTCTCTCAGCTGGACAGATCTAGTCTGGTTCTTGATTATAACTCAGGAAAGCCCTCTGGTCTCGTTAGAGCTGAGAGGAACACCTGGCCCGTGCTTGAAAGGGCTTCTGTTCGGTCTCCCGATTCAAAGCCTCCTTATCAAATCCACACCTCTGCCTGTCCCGTGACCATTATTAGCCCGTGAAAACGTGTTTGCTCAGCTTGGTGCTGTTCATCCTGCATCTGGCAAATATTTACAGGCATCTATAACAGGTCAGACTCGGTGCAGTGGGCAGCGACTGTGGTCTGGTGTCCTCCCATAGGAGACCACAAGATTCCCTGAGGTCAGCGACGTTCTGACCGAATCCCCTGGCGACAAGAACTCACCGGTGTCCCGCCTTTGGAGGGCCTTGTTCTTCAAATTCTCAGAGAAACCCTTCCGACTCTTCAAAATGCACAACCTCAAGGAAAAACACAAACGAAAGATCCAAGAGTCAATATGTTTTTCTCCAACCGCAACCTGTATCACCCCTGTCAGAGGAAGCGCCCCGAAAGCACCCGTCAATCAACGTGATCATATCTCGCCCTCGGGGGCAGGGTCCTCCGATTGCCATTTGTCTGCCGAGCTGGTAAACTGCAATCTCGGTCTGACGGCTGCATCGGAACGTTGTTCCCGTGTTCGGTTTGTGGGTCGGCCTCAGTGAGGTGTCTGAGGCCATGTGTGGCTGCCTGAATGGCACCTCTTTGAGTGAGTGTCTAAAACAACGTCTAGCACATAGTAGGTACTTGATAAATATCTACTAGAGTAAGGAAGAGAGGGTTCTGGCATTTCTGGGGATGTCTGGAACACGCTGTCCGGGGGTCACGCACTCCCCAGTCTCGATGTGACTGAAAACTCCACTTGGCATCTACCCCGGACCACGCCTGCTCCTTCGCCAGGGTTCCCTGTGTCAGGAGACGCCTCCACCAGCCCCCCGAGGCCCAGGACAGCACACTGAGCTGTCACATCTGATCTCCTGCCTAGATCTGATGAAAGATCATTTGCGTCCATCTCTCGTTGCCCTCGTTGCTTGGACCGTCCTCCGAGCCAGCATCTCTCCGCCAGCACTGGCCCTCTCCCGCCCCCCGCGGGCTCCCTTCTGATGCACACCCCACCCTGCAGCCCAAGGGACCACCCGAGATGCATATCTGGCCTGGCCTGTCTTTGGCTGAGGTCCTTCGGTGTCCCCCAGGGCTCCGGGGGGGAAGCTCCAGTTCCTTAGCATGGCCCCCAGGTCCCCGCGTGTGCCTGTGCTCTCGTCCCCTCCCCGCTCTGGCCCCCCTCAGCAGCCTACCCCGCCGTCTTGTTTCCCTTCCGCTGGACGCACAGCTCCCTCTGCCCAGAGGGCCCTTCTCGCCTTCTCCCACTCATCCGAATCAGCTGAATCATTGCTTTCTCGGGGCAGGCTGGGCTGGCGGCTCTCCCTGCTGCCCGCCCGGGCACTACCCCCATTAAAACTCTGTCTACAGTGTCTCGGAGTCACCTGTTTACTCATGCATCCTCTGCTTCCCATAAAGGCAGACGTGGGGTCTATTTACTGCTGTAAGCCTAGCACAGCTATGGTTCAAGGGCTCAAAAAAACACCTGTTCAATGACTGAACGATTTGTAAAGATAAGGTGCTTTTCCGTAAACACTGATTCATCCCGCCGAGCAAGGAAATGAAACAAAGTCTGAGCCACATATTCGCAGCTTGAAGACGGTCACCCCCAAAAAGCCAACCAGCCAAGGGCTACGTGATGACCTCAGCTGGTCAGTGTCATCCTTGCCATGCTGTTTCAACGACCCCAGGAGCCTCGTGGGCCAGGCTGCGTGGGGGAACCTGCGTCCAGAATAATATCGACCATGTGACATCCCTTCCGAGTGACTCAGCCCCAGGAAGGCGGTGAGAGCCTGAGCTGTTTACCCAGCAGGAGCAGGGGAGCTGACCTAAGCCAGACTCAATGGCCCTGGTGGTTGAGGTCACACGTCTGGGAAACGCTGGCCAAGGTCAGGAGTTCAGACCGTGATCTCAGAATGAGATCCTGGAAACTATGGGGCAATGCCCCTGAGCTCAGCTGCCCTCACAAACACCAGTGTCGTCAGCGGAGCTGGGCGGTGCCAGACGAGGAGAGAGCACATCGCCTCGGTCACTCCAGGTGTCATGGCTGCTGGCCCAGATGTGCCATTTATCACACAGGTGCTGCGGATTCTAAGGGCTGCGTTCAGGTTAAGACCGTTAACGAAATAAATGGCATCTGTGAGTTGTTCTCTTCACTGTTGGGGGCCAAACGGTCTGTGATATAGTGGCACGTGAGGATGCTGGGGATGCGGGGTGAGGCTGGGGGCTCGCTCTCCCCAGGAATGACCCGTGGTGGAGCAACGAGAGGGGAAGGGGGAGAATTCTGTGGGTTTCTTAAGGACGCATGGACGTCCTTCGGCAAACCATCCAAAGGGCGTTGGCTCGTTAACTGCAAACCTCCGCTTTGATTTCCTGCCCTCGACTTTGAGTTTGGCCATGCGACTTGCTCTGGCTAAGGGGATGTTCGTGGATGTGACACAGCTGAAGGTTGGAAGAGCATGCGTGCGGCTGAGCGATCGCCCTCGCCCTCTGCCATCCCCAGGACGAGGATACGCCCAGGCTAGCCCGCGGTCTCAGGAAGAAGGCAGAGCCTGAGATGCTTGCCGAGCTGAGCCCCGGTCAGCTGACTGCCAGACACACACGTGATGAGCCCACTCGGAGTGCCGACCTGCCTCAGCCTGCCTCTGGATCCACAGCATCCCAGCACCGCCAAGTGGGGAGGCAGGTCGGCCGTGCTGCAGGAAAGGTGCTTCCATCTGGGGAAGGCGCTAAGGGGCAGACTGGAATGTGCGGGTGGTTGGCCGGCCGGCCAAGCACAGGGATGACTCACCCCAAAACTCGGATCGATAGCTAAAACGGCTGCTAAGACGATCGCTCTATTTATGGAGCATCTACTATTTGCCAGAAGCAGGGCGAAGCATTTCCCATGTACTGCCTGATTTAATCCTCAAGATAACGCCTCCAGGGACGTGCTGCTATCACCGCGTCACGGATGAGGAAACTGAGGCTCAGCGTGGTTACACCACTGACTAAAGGTCACAGAGGAGAAGGAATTCTACTCCTGCCCGATGGACTGCTTTTAGTGGTCCTAAAGCCCAGCACAACTGCCATCATCGCCAGGCTTCCGCGCCACAGCCCTCGGCCACCTCCGCCAGCCCTGGCTTAGCTCAGTGATGCCACAGACCAGCCCCTGGAGACCTCTGCTCCCGCTGCCCAGCCACCCTCGTCAGTTTTCCGGATCAGTCTGCCTACGCTCCCGGGCCCAGCTCCCGCGCCCGCCTCCCCAGCCTGGCCCAGGCACCGAGGCAAAACCCTAAGTACTAAATAAACTCAGGATAGTTTAAGGCGATCAATAGCCAAGGCCAGAAATAGCAATTCACAGCAGGCAACTTTTCTAAGGCAGGGGCATCAGAGAATTTAGACCCCAAATGCGGATGGATTTTGATTTATTCGAATGTATGTACCACAGTCAGTCGTCTGTGGGGGCGGGAGGGGCCTTGGAGCAGGGCTGGCCAGTAGGTCTGGAAAGGGAAGAGCTGGCTGCTTGCTCAGCAAACACAGAGCCAGCGGCTTTTCTGCAGCAGGCGATGCCCGGGGACACTGGCCACGCTCAGGTAGACTGGACCGTGTGCTCATGAGGCGGGTGCTGCCAGTCCAGGGAGGGCAGTGGCATCAGGTCAGGTCTAAAGCACCAGGGAAGTGAGGTGGCCCTTCTGCAATAGAGTCCAGCTCTGGGTCCCCGGGAGAGGCAAGAAAGAACTCGTAATGCGGAGATGTGAGGCTCTAGGCCTGCTGCTCGGAGCCCTGCTCGGAGCCTTGGGAGTGCGGGGTGGGGCCAGCTTCCCACCGAAGGAAGCCGGTGACCGCGTGGACGTGTGGACGTGCGCGTTCACGATCATGCTGCAGGCACTGAGCCAGGACTAGCGAAGTTTTGTGTGTCAACAAATCAGTTGATAAACTTATAACAGAATCCTGTTAGGGGCCAAAATTCCCAATGCAAAGGAAAATCCAGGGAAAAATAAAATGGTCAGTCTCTCTCTGGACGTCTATCACCGCCCGCAGACATTCTCAGAGGAAGTGGTCACACTGACCCTGTGCATCCCTAAAGGATGAGCCCAGAGGCGGCCTTGCTCACAGATGTGCCCCGTGACGGGCCATCGGCCCAATCAGGGGGCCTGACCACGGGGCGTGGGCCGGAAACGCGATTCGCCCCCAGCAGGCGCCCCGCGCCGTGGGCCGTTGGTCTCCCCACCTGTCTGGGTCCTTCAGGGCCTCATCGAAGTCTATGCTCATGGCCTTGCACATCTGGGAGAGTGCCAGCAGGTCCTGGGAGAAAGGCTCTTTGGGAAAACGCCACCGGTTGGTTGAGCCGGCTAGCCGGCGTTCCAGCCGGATGCTGTGCTGTTTGGGAAGAAAGAGAGTCATTTTTTAACCTCACAAAAAGGCCGGGTTTCCCAAACTGCACAGCAGAAAGAAAATCAAGACGTCAGTTTTCACACATGGCCCATACGTCTCATGAGCCATCTTCTCAAAGCGAATACATTCAGTAGACAGAGGATTTCAAGCCACAAAGTAATTTGGGATTTAGGACCTAGGGTGGTCAGTGCAGAGGCCAAGGTCAGGGAGGAAGGTTGTTTCTTTGCAGTTAGCTCTGAAGCACCCACAAGCAGAGATGGGGTTACGCCTCGAGAAACTGTTCCCTAAGTCCTTGTCCTAATGTGTGACCCATTCGGAGAGATGCCAAGCTGGGGGGAACCTGGGTAGGGAATGGTTTTATTTTTATTGTGGCAAAATGCACAAAACACAAACCATAAGATTCACCATTTTATCCCTTTTGCAGTGTAAATCGAGTGGCATTTAGTATATACCGTCTCGCCACCTAGTTCAGAACATTTGCATTATCCCCAAAGGAAACCTCATCCCCATGAAGCTGTCACGCCCAAGTCTCCCACCCCAGCTCCTAAAAGCCATTGATCTGCTTTCTGTCTCTGTGGATTCGCTCTTGTGGATATTTTATAGAAATGGAATTACACGATGTGTGGGCCTCCAAGTATGGCTTCTTTCACTTAGCATCATGTCTTCAAGGTTCGCCCAAGTTGTAGCAGGTGTCGGATTTCATTCCCTTGTATGGCTGCATAATATTCCATTGTGTGGACGGGCCACGTTTTATCCTTCATCAGTTGGTGGACACTCGGGTCCTTTCCACCTTTTGGCTGTTTCCACCTAGAGCTGCTATGAGCACTCATGTTCGGGTTTCTGTTTGAACGTCTGTTCTCCATCGTTTTGGGTCTACGCCCACGCGTGGAACAGCTGGGTCCCTGGGCAAGGACTTTTGGATGTTTTTTCAGTGATTTCCTTAAGAGCGCAGTAGAATATGCAGCCTGGATGAGGATGAGGACTCAGACATGGTGGCTCAAGCAAAGCGAGCCAGGAAATGTGCACCATGAGGGACCCCGAGGAATGGGTGTGACTGATCCTAAGCCACGTGTGGGCGCCAGCGCCGTGGTGGGGAGACCAGGGGCCACGATAAGGAGGGTCTGAGTTCTAATCTCATTATTGCCAGTGACTAGGTGTGTGACCTTGGGCAAGCCATTTAATGTCGTTGAGCCTCCTGGTCCTCACGTGTGAAATGACAATGGTAATGAGGATCAGGATGCCGATGGCGGCGGTGCCATTCAAATGACAAAACGGGGAGCCACGCCTCCGTGCGGAATAGGGAGGGTGGTCGGAGACCGTGTGATGTGAACGAAGGTGGCTCAGGCAGCAGGACTCTGACTCCGCTTCCCAGCGGTCAGCCGGCAAAGCTTGAGGTCCCCGTGGAGCAGGACCCTCCCCGCCTGGAGACTCGGGGTGCACCTGCAACCAGGTGCTTCCGCTGCCCCTTGGGGAGCCGATCTGCTTACCGGGTTCAGCATTTTCATGAATGATAGTGGCGATTACACGGCAGGGTAAGAAGCACCTAGAAGACAAAACGGGTCAAGTTCGAATTTCCAAAACATTTCCAAAGGGTCTATTCAAAATATTATGGAGGAGACCGGCCTCAAGGATCTACGTTTAGCCACAAAAGTAACAACGAGCAAAGCCTTGAGTGCGTGTTATCCGATCAAGAGAATACTCAACTTTTAAAGCGCAGTAGTAGACTGGCCACTCTCTGCTTCTGTGCTGGGAACGTGGCTCAGACAAAGCGAAGAAGAGACAACCTGTGATTCTTCACCCTGTCCCGGGGGTCGGGGACCAGAGGGCTCTAGGTAGGCTGATCATACAATTTGCTACTCGCGATGGTCCCTGGACTCCCAGACCCCCATCGCCTCCCAGACTGGAACCCCGAAGCCCCTGCCCGCCAAGCCGGTCACTGCGGATGGAAAACGTTTCCAAGTGGATGAAAAGTACCCGCCACACTTACCACGCTGAAGCCCCCTCGCTCACCACCACGGGCGCTTACGGGGGCAGCTGGCCGAAGGGGGGCCCTCGCATTGCGGGGTCTCCGGATTGCGGAATCGCTGGGGGCCGTTCACCCCTGAGGCGGGCTCCTCAGAGCGCTCACGACATCTGGGGCTCGCTTTTTTCCTTTTAGGGGCCAAGGTGCTTTGGCAGGGGCGCGCGCCTCTGGTTTCCTCGGGGTGTTGTGGGCACCGTGGCAACGTCAGGGAAGGTTCTGAGCACTTCCTGTTCCGGGCGCAGGGCTGGGGGCTGCAGGAGATGCGGCATCTCGCGGACACCAGCCGCTGGGGTGCCACACGCTTCCTCCCCCCTCCGTAGGGGAGGAGCAGAGTCATTCTGGAAAAGGAGGAGACTGGCCTGGAGGGTTCTCGGGTCCCTCCCAGCTATGACACGGAGGAACGTGGTTCATCGAAGTCCTGGACCCCCGACCTATGGGGGCACCGAAGTCCCCGGAGTCAGTACAGCTCGACAGAGCGAGGACAGCCTCCCTCCGGGGCTTCACGTGCAGCTTCTCCCGTGAATCGTAGGGCGGAATGGGAAGGCGGCTGCTCGGCCCACCTGCAACCACGCTCCACAAACTATAAACACCCTGTGGATGGGAGGCGCCTCTGAACGCGCCCCCTCCTCACCCTCAGGTCTGGGGTTCTACTCTCCCGACACCCACGTCCTGCCTTGCAGAGGAGCTGGTTGCCGTGGGGTGGACTACGGCAGCTCAGCCACCGTGTGTCCCCACAGAGCCCACGACCAAATGCAGCCCTCGGGACTACGGGCTCAGCCGACGTCTCCTGACTTGGATAATCGGATGCCGCAGCACCTACCTGCTGCTCTGCTTTTGCCCGAGGATGAGCACCGCGCGTGTGCGTGTGTGTGTGCACACGTGGTCACGCATGCGTGCGTGCGTGCGTGTGTCTGCTTCTGTGTGGGCCACAGTCGCATCTCGGCAGATGTCTCGGCACAGACGGACCGATTCGCTCCCCCTTTGTTGCTCTGTCCCCTCCACCCCAACTTTGCCCAGCCACCTGCCCCTGGAACGTAGAGCCCCAATGTCAGATTTCACTCAATGGAAGGGTTTGAAATACATTGCCCTGGACCAACGTGTCCACTACGGGCCAGCCGGGGTCCCTCGGGGACCATTTCTGAGGCGCGTCTGGGAGCAGGCCCATGGGCGCCCTCTCGTGGCCACTCGAGGGACACAGTGCCACACTCCCGAGTTCCTAAGCCAGATGCCTGCCTGGCCTTGGCTCCATCCACCCCTCCCCACAGGGTCTGAGTGAGGCATGGGGCGAGGTGGAAGGTGAGGGCCTGAGAGATTTCATGCTCTCACTTGCCCTGCGATGTCATGTCCCCGACGCATCTCTTGAAGCACGGGCTTCCTTTTTCATTGACAATTTTTTGTTACTTGCAATGTTTTTAATGTAAATTTATTTGATCAATGAAATATATTTGCTGGTTGATTCTTAATAGTTATTATATTAACCACATAACTATTTTTAACAAGACACTCATGCGCTTCCCTAAAAAAGTCACCTTTTCTACTTTTTTTACTCTTGCCCCTCTGAGCTCACGGTGCACAGGGTGTTGGACCAGTGAGCTACGGAAACTCGTCGGAGGAACACCTGAGTGTATTAAGCATCTTTCGATTCCGATGCTTTGATGTCGCGGGGCCTTGCGGACTCCGAGGGACACGTCCCTCAGCGCTGGCCAGTTCGTAGAGATGGTAAAAAGGACCCGCATGCAGGTGAGGCTTCCATCTGCATACCAACCCATCCCAGGTCCACATCCCAACCTCCTCCTCTTTTATGGGGCTCTCTCCCTTGGGGCCACTATTCCTCTGTCCTCCTACCTGAATCACCCCAGGGCCAGGTGCCAAACTACGGTCAGCCCCTCTGCCCCAGAGCCTGCTGCAATGACCCCGTCCAGCCAACCCTAAGCCTGCTTACCTTGCCTCACCTGCGCCTTCCTGCAGAAACCCCCAAAGAGGCTTCTGCCCATCACTGGGGCTTCTTCGTGTGGCCCTGGGTGGCTCCTCCTCTTAGGAACTGTAACAAAATATCTTTTCAGTGGCAACTGTCTCCAGATCTGTTAGCCTTGCCCTATCTGAATAATACAAAAACCTACATTTTGAAACAATGCCCAGGCCTGGAGGTTTCAGGAGGGTCCCCTGGAGGAAGTAAAGCAAGGATGAGACCTACGGGAAGAGGAAGTAAGCTGAGATGGGGTGATGGGGTGACAGTGTGACTGTCCCAGGTAGAGGGCACAGCCTGTGCTGGACTGGACTGGAGAGGTCAGTGCCTACTGAAGAGATGACCATGCAGTCAGTCTGCTCCCTGGGGTGGGACATGGGGGGAAGGGAAGCCGGAAGGGGTTCAGGGGCCGATCTCCCAGTGCTCTTAGGGGCCGAGGAGTCTGGGTTTTGCCTGGTCCAACCCCTTTTGATCTCCAAGTTGCGTTTCCCAGGCACTAATAAACCTGTAAGACAGAACTGTGAATTCTCCAGATTCTGCCATTGCTGTTCCGGACCAGGGAACTCAAAAGCCTGGCTGGGTGCCACCAGCTTGGGGCAGTGCCATGGGACTGCTGACTACCTGACTATGAGCAATGCCACTCACTCACATCGGCCTAACAACGCTCACCTGGGCGAGCCCCTGCCGCTCCCAAGCTCTGAACAAAGAACAGGCTTTTCTCGTCCATAGAAACAACCCGGGAGCCGGCCAGACGCAAGGCAGGGCCCCAGTCAGACCAGCTCAGGAAGGGAGGCAGGGGCAGCAGGCACTGGGCCTTCCCGCCCGCCCGGGCCTTCCCTCCCCACCACCTGCTGCTTGGACTTCCGTGCAGAGGCAGCTGTCGGCCTGGGGAACGCAAGGCGCCTCGCAGTTGCTGAAGACCTGGGCCCCAACACTGGCTGCCTCATCGCCTGGCTGAGCAACACGGGCACGTACCCAGGTTTCTAACTTGTTTGAGCCTCCGTTTCCTTCTTGTAAAATGGAAATAAAAAAGTTCCCACTACCGGATTGCGAGCTAGCGCGCCAAGCCCGAGGGAGCCCCGGCGGGCGCTCGCATGTAGACACCCTTCTCCTGCCGGCAAGCCCTGGGTGCGTGAGCACCTCCACCCTGCCCACTGGAGCGCCCGGCATGCCCGGCTCAATTCTCCAAGTGGAATGTACTGGAAAGCAGCAGATGGGCTTCGCTAAGAAACCTCAGTATCCTACGTGGGCCACAGAGTAAACGAAAGGGACCCGGGCGCAAGGCCGGGCGGTCCTCACTCGGGTCCCGTCACCTCCTTCGCCTGCCCCATGCAAAGCCCTGACCGCTCCCCCGAGTCAGGAGCCTGGAACGGACAGGTGGCCTCAGGCCCTTCGGATCTCACGCCTAAGGCGCTGAGCCCCAAACGTGAAAACAAAGAAACCCCCCAGGTGCCCCCGTGTGTCCCCCACGGCCATCGGTGCCTATCACCCTCTTCTCTGTCTCCCTCTCCGTCCCGCCTACTGTCCCCCTGAGGCAATCTTGGTATGGAGATAAAAGCACCTTTACCTTGAGAGCCCCAAGGAAATGCTGAGCCGAAAAAAAAAGTTAGTAGAAGTTCGAAATTTCAATGGACCTGGCAAACCCAAGTTCACTTCTAAGAGACGCTAAGAATCTCGCAGTTGATGGTGCCGCTGCCAGGGGAGCTCTGGGTGACCAGTCAGGGGCTGGTGTTCTGTGCTCGGCCCACTCAGCAAAGCCAAGTAACTAGACTAGTCCTTAGCAGCCATCACAAGGGTGGACGTTTACGAGGGTATGTGGCATTACACAAAGTGAATGGAGGAGAAAAGGTGGCTGACCCCAACCCGCAGGGGGCTTGGAGGCCAGACACACTGCACAGCGGCCCCAGGGGCAGATGTAGTGAGGTGGCCAGGCATGTAGGTGGGACTGAGGCCAGGCTCGGGGTCAGCGTGTCCCAAGCTAGGCTGGGCTGATAGGCAGCAGACAGTGACCGAAGCTGAGGGACCAGTTCCTATGCCCCAAAGGGTATGTGTGTGTGTGTGTGTTGGCGGGGGGGAGACTAGATAAACGATAGATTAGATGGCATGCGCGCGCGCGCACACACACACACACACAAATATATAAACACATCCAGCTTTACCTTAGTCTAGTCTTCTCCTTCCAGGTGGGATTTACTGAGATACGCAACCTGAGAACTGTCTCCATGCCCACAGCTTCCAGTACAGAGCAGAGCTTGGTACTGCTTCCTTAAGCCCTCCCCAGAGTCATCTGACCCAAGCCGGAATTTCGTACAAGCCTCTTCAGAACCCCCCTTACCGACACACCCCCGGCGCCCCCTAGTGGCATCACCCACCACTGCAATGAGCAGTAACCGCACCTTGTTCAATCACAGGTGTGCTCCCAGTGGCCTTCGGCTGGAGTCAATACAGTGACCCCGTCCACCTGGGTTACCCACTTTAGGATTTTAGCCTACGGAGAGACTCATGTTCATAAACATCCATGCAAAAGGGTACTCATTTCCTCGCCCATGAATAATGATAGCAAAACGCTGGACGTGATATAAATGTCCGCCGGCGGGCCAGTGGTTAAACACATTTGGTGCCACAGAACACATGCAACCATTCAACATGATGGCTGAGAGCTAGATCTGTCAATATAAATGTTAACCACGACACAATGGCCACGTTAGAGTATTAGGCTAAGAAAAGCTTACAACACAGCACACAGGGCCACCCCAGATGGCCGTAACTAGTGGCCACACAACTCCAAATAATTCCACTTTTATAAAGAAAAATTTCAGACTGTTGTGGTTCACTCAAAGCTAAGACCCACGGAGCCAATTGAGATGCATTGTGAGCCTTTATTAGCCGGCCAGCGACTGACTCTACTGCTCAGGGTTAGAGGAGATCAGTCCTGAGCTTCCAGAGGAGGCAGCTTATAAAGCCTAAAACGACATCAAACAAGCAAGCAGGTTTACAGAAGCAGAAGTTGGCCATTAGCATATCTTTGCACAGGATAGCTCCTAGAACCACACCCTGGTTAACATTAGCAGAAGTTGGCCATTTGAAAAATTTTCCCCCTTCACAAGACGTCAACAGAAAAGTATAGAAAAAGAAACACAAAAGCATTGACGGTTATCATCTCTTGGTCTGAGGATTAAGGGTGGGTTTTCAGTCTTACCTACATTTTAGATTATCACGTGAGTGATCGTAAGCTTCCGGGAGACGGGAGCCGGGCTGCCGAGAGGACGGGGGTGAGGAGAGACGCCCGGATGAGGGGGCAGGAGCCCCTGGATGGTCCCTGAGGTGCACCAGGAGGCTGCACGGAGCAGATGTTGCTGGGCAATGGGACCGAGCAGGCCCCTGTCCCGGCTTAGAGTGCTGGCCGTGAGGCGAAGGAGGCAGTGGCCCTAGAGGCTGAGTTCCTCTCCTGCAGAGGCAGCTCTGCCTGATGGAGCCCAAGAGTACACGGTGGACGACTGCCTTTCTCTCCTGGTGCTGCCCGGTACCGCCGAGCTTCGCCTGCCTTGTAAGTTACAGAAGAGACCTTCTTACCCTCCCCGCCCCTCCACACACAGCGAAGCCTGCCCAGGCCTACCCCGCTTGGGGCCGCGGGTGGCCCTATGCGAGGGCAGCAGCCCATAGCCACTGTGCCTGGGTTATCAAAGTCTCAGTCTGCTTTCTAAGCTTATTCCGCACACCACACATGGTCCCCCAAAAGGTACGTCCACATCCTAACTTCCGCTACCTATGAACGTGACCTGATTTGGAAAGAGGGTCTTTGCAGATGTAACCGAGATCATCCTGGATTCGGGGTGGGCCCTAAATCCTGTGACTGGTGTCCTGATGAGAAAGGAGAGCAATCTGAGACACAGAGAGGAGAAGGGCAGGTGACAGAGGCAGAGACCGGAGTGACGCAGCCACAGGCCGAGGAGCGCCGGCCACCACCAGGAGCTGGGAGGGATGTCGGCACGGGCTCCCTCGGAGCCTCCAGAGGGAACGAACCCCACCGACACTTTGATCTTGGACTTCAGGCCTCCGGAAGCATGAGAGGATAAATTCACGGTGCTTGACGCTGGTAAGTCTGCAGTGATTTGTTATGGCAGTCCTGAGAGGCAGAGACACCTTCTCAGCCCCTCCCCCCCCCATATGCCCACCCTGCAGCTGGGGTCCCTGAGGATCAGGGGCAATTAAGAGATCTAACTAACGGCAGGCACATATACCTCGTTTAATATCAAAAGTGGCTTAACAACCTGTCTCCCACCGGTCATTGATCACCCTTTCCCGTTCCTTTAGAGGGAGATGGATATTTCGGGGTTGGTCTGCACACAGTGAGGGAAGAGGCCAATAAAGGAAACTAGATTTTGCCCCCTAAAGGTCAAAGAGACTTCTTAAAAACAAAATCCGAGCTAATTCAATACATTCACTTAATTATTTACGTAGCAAGTCAATATTTCCCATTAGTTGTTACTTATAAACACAGCCATGATGACGAAGGAAATGTTATTCAGGTCTGTGGACAAAGGAGTGAGCCCAGGCAGAGAAGAGTAAAAAGCCAAATCTGATAGGATTTAACAAAGGCAAGAAAAGACTCAACCCTTCCCAGAAAATAAATCACAGCCACACATATTGCCAAGATCCAAAGAAAAAAATTTATTTACAATAGAGAATTTTATTTGAAACATGCATTTTCTTTTTTTTTTTTTTTTAAACAAATCAGCAAATGCAGATCAAGTTTACACTCCTTAAGGCAAGAGTCCCTGTGTAAGCTGTACATGGTCATATTAAACCCAAAAGCCGCTCACCCTGGGAACTCATGTACAAAGGGCAAGGCCAAGGTCAGCGATTTGTCTTTTATTAGAGAATCAGACAATCTCCCTGATACAGGAACTCTGAGGTCAACTTGCTATGAAGGATACTAGGAAAAATGCAAACCAATAGCAAGAAATCCTGATAGTCTCCTTAGTACTGCATACAATCGAATCAACGTCATTTAGAAAGGAAATACAGCAGTGCATACGAAAACGTGAAAACGGGGCCTGTCCCTCGAGCCGGAGGGACAGCAGTGTGCCAACGCTCATATTGCACGCAACGGTCGAGGCCAGACGTCTGGTTCCGAGTTAGCTTTTCCCCATTTTGGCAATCAGTTCGTCACAAATCTTGGTGAGTTCTTCTATCTCTTTATTCTGCAGGCGAAGACAAAAAAAAAAAAGAGAGAGGTTGCCGAAATCTCTTGGTTGTCTGAAGTCGAGTCAATCAGGATGGCCATTGGATTTTCAGGGGCACGGGGGTCTCCAGACCTCTTGGTTCCCCTGGGAAATGACTTGGAGCCGAACGATCTATACACAGCCCAGCTCTAGCTGCGCAATGTAGGGCAAATTACACAACCCCTCTGAGCCTTGGCGGCCTTATCTCTACAATGTGGATAATGGCGTCTGTCTGAGGATTAACGTAAAGCTCCACGGGGACCAGCACACGAGAAAGGCCTAACGAGTACTGGTTCTCTTCCTCTGATTTGCCTCTGAAGGATGCGGACACTAAGGGGTGGGCTGGTGTGAGCTCTTCGGGGCCTTTTTGAGACATGCCACCAGGAGGGGTTGAGCCAGTCTACCCGAACAGGGGTCGCTGGCATTACTCGGAGGATGCCTGATGAGGCAGTGCCCTGACACAAGGGGTCGCGGGGAGGGCGGGGGACAGAAAGAGATGGCTTCGGGTGTTCCTCGTGCCACGCCTCGCCTGTCCTCTGAAGCCCCGTCCAGGGGAGCCACACGTGCGTCCCACTCCGATGGTCCGACAACACCGTCCACCCTCTAGGAACAGGGATCCAGGGGGTCGACGCCTCCAACTCGGCCGTGGGGCTCGGCTCTCCAATGGGCTAGATGCTGACCTGACGCTGAGCCGGCTCAAACGCCCACCCCGAATGGCCCTCTCTACGGGGGCTAGATCTTTCGGGTATCCTGGGAACGTTTTGCGGCCGGCTTTCCCTCTGAGTCCCCCTGGAAGGTGAATCTGCATCTTCACCTCAAGCCTGTCCCCTGAGGCTATACCGAGGCCCCCTCCTCAGAAACTCAGAACCGCCTGTGACAGGTTCCAGCCTGGAGCCACCTGTCCTGTTTCTGGGTGGGGCTCCTGCGGCCGCTCAGCACTGTGCCAGTGCCTGGGAAGAATCTGGGCTCCTCAGTGGAGAGGAAATTCAGTGCTCACTGCAGTCCTGCGGCCCCCGGCCCCCCGCCAGCAGAGAGCCCCGCCTGGAACACCACCTCAGCCTGCCTCCTGTGGGGAGTTCATGGCCCGCTGGAAGGCGGGGCTCTGCAGAGAACGCAGCGCGGACCCCTAAGCCTGAAGCTGCTGCCCCTGCCGCTCCTGCCGCTGCCGGGCTGCTAACGGTGATATTCCCGCCACTCGGAGGGCCTTCCATGTGCTGGTCACCATGCTCAGCACACCCCGTTCTCACGACAGCCCCTCCATGGAAGCCCTGGACGTCACCACCGTTCAGCGAGAAGACTGTGAGGCTCAGGGGCGTTAAGCCTCGTGCTGGCCAGATGTGGCGAGCACAGGACGCAAACCCAGGCCGGCCTGGCTCCCACACGGCTCGGCTGTTTTACTCATCAACCTAACGTCTGGTGACTGATGGCTGCTGAGAGGCACTAGCGGACCCACTAGCTGCCGACTCCTGGAGGTTCTCCGCGCTCGGTCTTGGCACCACCAGCCCCACTGCAAGGCGAACCGGCCCATGACAGAGCTCAGCTCACTGGGCAAAACCCCGTAGGAAGTGCTGAGTGGGCAAAGCGCCCAACACCTTCCTGCAAGAACGGCCTGGGGAAATCGCGCCTCTGGATCTTTTAAAAATAGAGACTGTCCCCTCTCTATCGCTTTAGGGAAGAACCGTCATTCCTCTCGAGTTTTCTTTTAGGACAAAATCACATTTCCACATACGTTTGTATCTTTTCTGTCATCCAGCACTGTGCGACCCAATTTCTTCCTTGTCTTTTAGTTTCCCAAAACACCTAGCATCATCTTCATTTTGCACCTGCACAGTCTGAACAGTCCGGGTGCCTTGAAAACATCTATCCTGGTTCACGTTTGACCTCTGCTTACTTAGATTGCATCAAATTGATGCAACTTAAACACCATCACATCCTGATGGAAAGGGGAGGGAATAATCTCAGACAACCAAACTGTTACATTTCTCCCCAGAAACATTTACTCTACGACTCCTTTAACACTCAAAATAACTGGGGAACACGGTCTTTCATTTAAAGGAATATTCCACTTTTCAAGAGTCACCGAATGTGCTATGTGTGGATTATCGACATTCAAAGAATAAAAATAAACACCCACTCAACACTAAGACTGCAGCGACGCCGGGTGAGGACTGTGTGCGTGAGCGAGCGCTGGCGTCTGATGGCTCTGAGCGCCCTGCTCGTCCCTGTGGCCACGCACAGAGCCACCGCTGGAGCCTGGAGGACAGGCGGTTAAGCACACACAGCATCGTCCAGGCTCCTTGGACGTGAAAATGCCGGTCTCTACGATTAAACCTCTGTCTGTCTTTTTCACCCCAAGAGGAAAAGGTGAAGGATGTGAAATGACCTGGTGGACGTGAGCATCCTGGGTAACCAGGACCCAGCCGACTGTGGGGCAGAGGCAGCTGGAGGCCGAGTGAGCACGTAGCCTCGAACCTCGGGGAAATTCATTCGGTTACTAGAGCCACGTAACCCTCAGTGCGAGAGGGGATCGTCTAGCATCTGGTTTAGTCCCCCGGCATTACAAACCCGGACACCGAGTGAGGCGTGAGGCCTGCCCTGGGCCATGAGGAACGGCAGGGCAGGGGAAGGACCTGGGGCTCCTGTCCCAGAGGTCTTTCCTGACCCCGCACAGGTGAAGAGAGAGGCCGTATCTGCCATTGCAGGGATTAGCACTGCTTGGCCCAGACGTCCTTGGGGGGCCCTAGCCAGCCCCACTGGAACCTGGCTGGGTGTGGGCACCGGAGCGGGCCCCATCTGAGGCCATGTGGGAGACGTGCCAGATTCCCGATGCCACCTGCCCACAAAGGACCCCCCACAACTGCCCATCGAGGCCCCAGTACATGAGAAGTGCTGCTCGCCCAGGCACCTGGGCTCTCTGATGACTATCCTGGGGAACCCTAAGGCCCAAGTTTGAAAACGCACCCGGGGAGGGGGCCTGCCTGGCCCACGCTCACCCCGACTCAGACTTGGACGGGCTCCTCGGCAAAAGG
Source organism: Rousettus aegyptiacus (assembly GCF_014176215.1). Lineage (NCBI taxonomy): Eukaryota > Metazoa > Chordata > Mammalia > Chiroptera > Pteropodidae > Rousettus > Rousettus aegyptiacus. The sequence continues at coordinate 54,677,184 of NW_023416309.1, read as the reverse complement.
GGCTTCTCATGTGGACACCCAGGGAGACACTGCATACGGCTGACCGAGCACCACATGGGAAATCAGAAAACCCGGGGACAAGCTGAGGGACTTCAGAAGGAGCCTCCACCCGTCCATGGAAAGACGAGCACGCGGCCAGTCGCTTCTGCGTCTGCCCACTCGCCAGCACGCACGCTGAATGCTGGCGTTGACGTACCACGCCCGGCCCACCGCGGGGGCTTAACAAACACTTGACAAACAAACGAATGCTAAGAAGGAATGAAAAACGGCAATAAACACCCCAGTGAGCAGCTATTCCCCCCGCAAAGGCAGAAAGGGGGCCAGTCTAGGGCTGGCGTTAAGCTTGCTCTTCAGAGGGAGGGCAAGGCTGTGCTCACGAAGCAAGGACTCGTCCCCGGAGGGCCGCTGCGGAAGCCCAGCCTCAGGTCGCCGGAGCGTCCGGCCAGCCCTGCCTGCCTGTCTGGAAGCCACCGCCCGGGCCTCTTACCTTCTGCTCCAGCGTCCTTTCCAGAGCGTCCACTCGCAGCTGCTCCTTCCGCAGGCTGGCCTGGTAGGCAGCCTGCTCCTGCTGGGCCTTGCCCCGGACCTGGGCGATCTCAGCGTTGGCCCTGCGGGAATGGGGGCGAGGGGAGGATTCGGAAATTATCCTCCACCTCTGCGGATGCCCCCCATCTTCTCCCTGCCAGCTCTGTGCTGGGGGACCCGTCGGGCTCCAGCTCCCACCAACAAAGGCCCAGCACCGGAGCGCGCGAGAGCCCCTATTCCGAACCCTCACTGTCATGATGCCGAGGTGCTTTGAGTGGGTGCCCTGGAAATTACAACGTGCACCCTTCGCTTATCGACGTGCATGATCACGGAGCGTGCACTCGTCACAGACTGTGCTGAATTGTGCTGAAGAAGCGACTCAATGCCACGGGTGCTGCTGGAGCCCCCAGCCTGCCGTGGGAGCGGCCCCGGCCGCGTTACCTGTCCAGCTTCTCCTCCGCGTGCACCTTCAGGGCCTGGTACCTCTGCTCCTCCTTCTTCACCCGGGACAGGTACTCCTGCGCACACTTCTTCAGCACCTCTTCATTCTGACACGACAGAGGACAGGGGTGGAGCCCACGGAAGGCATGCCGACGAGTGCTGGGGACCCCAAGAGCTCTGTGGTGAGGGTGTGACCTCAGACGACCACGTCCGACTCCCCGGCCTGCAAGGACGGCCTTCCGGAAACCCCGCCACCTCTCCCCGCCGGATCCGCCGTCTCCCGCCCCACCCATCCCGAGCACAACGCACCTTGCGGAAGCCCTCCAGGACCTCCTTCATCTTCTCATATCTCCTGAAGAGGTCGGCCAGAGACTTCTCCACGGAGTTCAGGTCCGCCAGGGCTTGCTCCTTCTCCAGCACCAGCTGCTGGACCGTCTGGTGCGAGACCGACTTCTCTCTCTGCTCGTCCTCTGGCAGAAGAGACAGGAACAAAGCCATGGAGCCCATAGAACCTGGGCCTGGACTCAGGGGCTGGCAAGGCCTCAGTCTAACCAGTGGGCATCTCAGACTTGGGAGACCCTCGCCCGAAGCCCACCCGGACTCCGCCTCTAAAGGAACAGACTCCGCAGCCCCTGCATCTCAAACCCGGACCTGTGCAGTAGCAGATGGGATGGGTGATAGCTACTATTCTTTGGTCTGATCAGTGCAGCCCCGTAAAAGTCTACACTGCGGACCCCAGAGAGCCCATCTGGTTGTTGACAGCAAACAGAGAGATCTACAGGTGAAAAAGAAAACATCGCTACTGAGCTTTGCATTGGGCAAGGTTAAAAGGTCCTGTAGCCTGGCCTGTGAGGGGCTGGCCTTCCTAATTGTCACCAAAGGGATGGCCATTGGAAAAGAAAACGGTTTCTTCATCGTTAAAACACCCCATTAACCCGAAGTCCACGTCATTGTCACCCCCAAAACTCTGCTCCACACGGAAAGGGGTATTTTCTCTGATAGAGCAGGTGTCTTAATTCTGAGAAAAGTGGAGCTATTTCTGTCCAGGTGAGTTTCTCGGTTATGTACAAAAGGATCAAATTCTGGCCCCGTTCAGAGTGGCTGGTCCTGGGGTCAGGGACTGCTCTGTCCTCAACCCACCTCTGGGCCATCAGGTGCTAACACTCTGCCCAAAGGCCTTGAACACGTTTACGGGTAAGGCTTTCTCTGAGCACGCTGTGTACCACGGCCCCTTGCCTGCACGGGGCCGGCTCCTGTATGCCGACCTGGTGCTGCCGCAGGTGGGTGACGGACCTCTTGTCGTGGTGTCTGGGAGTCTGGTGACAGCAGGGAATGGGGAGGAGAGACGTCCCTACTCTGAGCTCCCGCGGGAAGGGCCTCCGCGCGCCCGCCGCTCCGATGGCCCCAGGTCGCCGGGGAGGGGGCCGCCCGCTGCCCGGAACGGCCTCCGAGGGCGGCTGCCACAGGATGGGCTTCCGGAATCCGGAAATGACGACGGTCACGACAGCACGGCGGCGAGCATGCCGCGCCGCCCGGAAGTCTACACCGGTCGCCTCCCTCCTGCTCGGAGCCCCCCAGGCGCCTGGGAGTGCAACCCCCAACCCCCGCACCTCTGTCCTCTGGCCCCGGGGCTCGGCGCGGCTGTGCCCTCTGCCGGGAGCGCGGGCCCCAGGTGACCTCCCCAGAGGCGCCTTCTCTGAGCATCCGCGGGAGACACCTCCTCTCCTCTCCCTATCCTCAGATCAGACGTGGGTGTGCACGTGTGTGCACGCACACATGTCTGCTGGCGGCCCATCTCCCCCGGGACGCACGCCCCGCAAGGGCAGGGTTCTCAGTCAGTTTTGTCACTGCTCTGCCCTAGGGCCCATGGCAGTGGCTGGCTCACGGGACACTCAACACGAGGGGCGCCTGGAAACAACCCGAGGCAGGTCTCTGATCTGCATTTCGCGGCAGGCGCCAGGGTTGGAGAAGCTAAGTCGCTTGTCCGCTGAGGAAGCGGCAGAGCCAGACCCGAACCCATGGGCGTGCTCAGAGCTACGTCTCTGCTCGGGCTTCTGAGTAACAGACCTAGAAGGAAGCAGCTCCCTCAAAGGCAGGGAGAGGCTGCTTTGGGCGCCTTCCCCCAGGTCGGCATCTTGCTGTGCCCCGCAGTCGGGCACCTTTGTGTGTGCCCTGTGGAGGGAAGAGGGTGCACAGGGGCCCCACCCTGGTGTCGGCTCTGGCCCTGACATAAACTCGCTCACAGGTCCTGACTCTAGGAGTCCTAAGGTCTCATTTACAAAATAAGGGGTCTTCCCACGTGAGCATGCATCCAAACCAGAGGGCTTTGTTCAAGCACAGACTGCTGCACCCCAATTCAGTAAGTCTGGGTGGGGCCAAGAATTTGTGTCCATGACACGTTCCCCAGAGATGCTGAGGCAGCTGGTCCACGGGCCATGCCCGGGGAACCGCAGGCCTCAAAACTGCCCGCTGTCCCTCCATGCCTGCCCCTCAGAGCCCCACAGCAGGGCAGAGCTGAAGGCCCCAGAGCCACAGTCCAAGTGCCCGGGCTCAAGTCCTCGCTCTGCTGTTCCCGGCTGGGTGGCCTGGGACAGGGTGTCTAACCCCTGAGCCTCAGCCTCCTCATCTGAACGGGGGATCACAGCACTTGTCTCATGGCCTTTTGGGGAAGAGTGAACAAGAAAATGTATAGAAAGCCTTTAACGCACAGTGAGAACCCAGTTCGGTGACCCGTCATCGACGGCACCGCTAGCACCCCCAAGCTGGCGAGCCGCCGCGTCGCGGTGACCCATGAAGGGGGAGCGTAACGTGCAGCAAGCACAGAGCCGCCAGCGGCCTGCGCGCCCCATCCCGACTCCTGACGGGAGGGGCGCCCCCACGTCTCGCCAGCGGTCGGATGCCCCTCATCCTCTGGGTTTTAGCTGCTTTCTCAGTTCTCAGCACGTCGTACAACGCACGTTCCGGGCTGGTGTGAGGTCATGTACACATCCTGCCTGGCTTGGAAAGGGGTCATTTATCAAACGGCGTTCATCTGATTTCCTGGATCCAAGGCTCGGTCCGCCTCAGAGGTTCCCATTCCTCCCCCACACAACCCTCGTGACAACGGAATTTCCCCGCTCCCAAGAGGCCGAGAAGGCGACAGTGCCGCTCACAAATCTTGTTGTAAATTACAAATGCAGTTAGGTTCCTCAAATCAGGAAATCAGCCCCAAACCCAAGATGTTTCAGACTCAACCACAAAATGATATCGTGAAGATTTTCTGGCTTTTCCAGGCAAAACATATTAAACCATGTGGGGATGCAGCCAATACACAAAAGCAAAAGTAACGAAAAAAGAAAAGTAAACAAACAAACAAAGGTTGCAATGGGCAGGTGTCAAATTAGGTGAAAAGCATTTACTTACCGGGCTTGCCTGTTTGTTTTGCAAGCAAAGGGCAAGAAGCAACAGAAAATGGAAGCAAAACAGATAATCAGGGCAGTTGTTAGAAAGCAGGAAAAAAAAAAAATCAATTCGCACCGACCCGCAATGCAGAAAGCACAGAGGTCTCTTTCTGATCTGAATTCTAAACATTCACGACTTGAACATAAAACCACCTCTTTAGGAGCACGGGACGAGAACGGACCGCGACGGCAATACAGATGTGGCGCGGACGCGAAGCCCGTGCGGTGGTTAAGCGGAGGCCGCCACGCCGGGAAGGGCTGCGGGCGGGTGGGCGGGACCCACTCTGGTCCTGAACTGCCCAGCTCTCTGGGCCTCGGGTTCCCCTTCCACAAGGAATGCTGGTTAGGTGAGTGAAAATGAATCCAGATGAGAAACATGGTAGTTTCTTCCACACGCGGAGAGACGCGTGGGTCACCCGCACGGAAGGCGCATCCCGCCCACAGCCACCGCGGGTCCCGGCTGTGCTGCAGCCTGCAGTCAACCTCCTACGAGGACACGAGGACCTCGTCGTCTACGGTGGCCCCGACCCGTGACCTGCAGTAACGATGGACGGATGACAACCACAGATGCGCCCCTTTCCGCTGAGAACCAACTCTGGAAAAGCAGACGGTGAGCGAGGACAGGGAATGAGGGGTGGACACACGGCGAGGCGCCGCCCTGAGGGGCCACGCTGCTCCCCGCTAGGGACACTGCAGGGGTCTCGCGGAGCAAACTGCGAGACCTGCAAACACCCTAAAATGAAGACATCCAAAAGGGGCAGGTTCCCAGCTCTTAAAGCGAGGGACCCTCTCAGCCCGATACCAGCTCCCTGGGGTGGGGGGTGGGGGAGGAGAGGCTTGGAGTGCTGGGGGGCAGCGGTGGGCGTGTGCGGCCGTCGGGGGGCTCCTTCCACACAGACCGTCTAGAACTGAAGCTGCTCTTCTCGCTACTCTCGCCAGCTACCAGGCTGCAAGGAAAGCGTCAGAGTCGAATAAGCTTTCTCCCGCGTCGAGGACAGGCCACTCGTGCAACGAGAGAGATTCTTCACTCTCTTGGTTTTCAAGAGGCGACGTCTTGTATCAAAATTGCCAGCCAAGCAATGAAAGATGCCTCTGGGCAACCTTCTCTGAGTAGCACGGGCTCCTGGCCTGTTACCCCCATTTCGACACTGGCCTAAACGTCATCACCAAGAGCGAAAATGAAAACATATGACTCTGAGACATGGAAGGACGTCTCCAGACGAGCCACCGGAGGTCTGAGTGGCGTTTCCACAACCCGAGGCTCCAGGAGGCCAGAAGGCTGTGCTCAGCTTGCCAAACGCTGTATATTGGAAGACATAAATCCTTCACCCTGGCCACGTTCACCAGCAGTTTCAATTCCAAGAGCTTTTTTTTTTTTTTTTATCTTATCCATACGTATTCATAAATTCTTACACCAATTTAATAAAGAGGTTTCATTTGATAGAAAGCAGACACTGTGAGGCTAATCCTTAGAAACACCCAAATGGGCTTCCCCCTGAGCCTTTATTATATGGCCTTTATTATAATAAATCAAATTTAAGGGTGCTTTGAATGGAAAACAATTGTCAGCCTCTTCAGCATTCCCAAGGCTGCTCTCATATTTACCTTGGGAGAAGCCAGAGGTGCGGTACGACACACATCTACACGTTTGAAAGAGACGGGTCATCTGCTAGCACAGTTTCAAACTTGGACACAGAAACCATGGTTCGCAGAGAGCTGGGGTTTTACTTCATATATTTGTAGGAACACGAGATTTTTATTAAAAACTGGTGTCACGGACCTAAGCGAATAAATAAGCAGGAAAGCAAAAACCCTGCCTCCCCTTAGAGTCATAACATCATTTTTGCATCATGATCATTAGTATAAAAAAAATTTGAGCTTGGGACTTCTGCAAAATCCTTTTCATTACAAAAAAAAAAAAAAAGGCTCAGGGGTGTGTAACTCGGCACTCGAGGCCTTGTTTCATTGAGAGCCAAAGCGGCCTCCGGTCTTGCTGCCAGGACGCTGTGTCGAGACGGGTTCCGAGGCCGTGCCCCACCTCGGGGAGAGAGCACTGTGATCAGGTGACAGGGACTGCCACGTCACAGGGGAAGCAGGGGGGCGGCAGCTGGACGGCCACACGCTCTACGACCTTTGCCCTGGACCAGGTATGAAGGCTGAGGCGGGTATTGTGTCACTTGAGTTTAAACTACTTTAGAGTTTAGGGGTTTGATTCCTAGTCTCTCCCCCAATCATTCCAGGAACGAACACAATCTCTTTCTTCAGGAGGTGGGCAGTCCTGGCCGGGTCACGTGATGCCCACTGAGGTGACTCCCATGGGCATGGAGGATGCTGAGGGACCTTCTAGCAGATGTTTCCAGAAGGCCCCAGGCTCTCTGCTCTAGACGGCTGCCTCCCCCCGCCCCAGAGGGACCTCACGCTCTAAGGGGAGCGTGCCCTGAGTCTACCTTCCAGGCCCCCCGTAGCTGAGAACCCTCAGGCGGGCCTGAGCCCCCGACGGGCAGGACACTCACCTATCATCTGAGCGATGGTCTTCTCGTACTCGGCCACTATTTTCCTGCAAGAGAAGCGAAAATGTGTTGGAACCGCGACCACAAAACGGTTTTTAATTTCACACGCGGCCCACGTGCTGGGCATCGTCGCCCTGCCTAACGCGCAGGGGACAAACAAGTCCTATTTGTCACGGTCACCCCACTTCCGCATCCGGATAGGTTCATTTTCCTAGTGGATCACCCTGGACGCCACGCCCTGGTGCCGACCCTCAGTGTCACCCCCCCATTGCCCACTGATAAGAAACAGGAGGCCAAACCGTAAGCCGGACAAACGAGGCCCTCTGCCACCCGGGCCCGGTGTCCCTCAGCCAACCCACGAACACAGTGGCTCAGTGACAACAAACGAGCTCCTGTCTGCTCGGGGCTTTCTCACCGCCAGGCCCCTGCCCGTGCCGTTCACGTCCCCTCTCTATTTCCTCCCACAGTCTATCTGATTCTCAAGGTCCAATTCAGATGTTATGTCCTCCAGGAAGCCTCCCCTGATTTCTCCTTACAACTCCGTAACATTTTATCTGAATCCTCTTCCGAAACAACTCATTCATCAGGCATCGGAGTACATGACTGGAAGCTTCTCAAGGACCAGGGCCACCCCTCAGTCACCTGTGTTTGATGGGGTCAGGACGGGGAAGCGGGTTAGAAAGAATAGCACGTCCTGGGTAGCCGCAATAAACCGTAGCTGCACAAAAGCACTAAGGTCCCCTGCTTGTGTGAATGCCTCACTGCTGCCCCCAGGTGGGAGAAAAGGCCTCCCCCTGCAACCCCGTCAATCTTCTGGAAAGAACCTTTTGAAGAAGACTTGGATAATGGAGGTTTCACCTACATTATCCACTAATTATTCTCTGCAAGAGAACCAGGAGCTGCTAACCACCAACACACCCAGTGCCCTGAGTTACAGCTGACCTTGCCTCTCCTGGCTGCGTGACTTGGACTATGTCAGTAATGAACCCTGAGGGCTCAGCTTACTCCCCAGTACAGCGAGGATGACCCTAGACCCTGACTTTCAGGGCTGTGGGGGAAGTTACATGAGGCTAAAAGGGATAATAAAAGCAGAGTGCGTCCTGCAAAGTCTGAAGGCCTCGCAGCTGCGGGGCATCTGTGCCTGGCTTCTCGATGGTGGCCCCGGTCAGTGCCTCGCCCCAGCGCAGACCCACAGTAAGAAAGGTGACCATGACAGGAGCCCACTGGGTTCTTTCTGAACCTTACACAGAAGAACTCCAGGTTTTCTGGGAATAAACACCTCCCAGTGACCCAGAACCAGCAATTGGAGATGGATCTTTGTGGCTGCCCTGTCCGAACCCATCACCACTGAGGACAGAGGCTGGACCACAGCAGGCAAGGGCCGTGCCCTCTCAGACGTGCTGGGAGGCCGGAAGCCGCAAGCTGCTTCCGGTGAGCTGTATTTTCATCTCATCCTCACGATGACCCCAAGAGGCGGTGCCCTCTCTGTCCCCAGAATGGCTGATGGAAATATCGGGGCACAAGGCCATTCAGGAACCTTCCCAGGACCCCAGGACCCCTAAGTGGCAGGGCTAGGCTTCGAGTCCAGACACTGGACTCAGGAGCCTTGTTCAGAGCCTTTATGCTCTGCCGCCTCTGGGCACTGGGATTTACTCCTCTTTCACAGATGACAAGTCAGGCATAGAGTTAAGTGACAGGCCCAGATGCAGCTGGGAAGCAGAGCTTGAGTCTTCCCCAGTCTGGCTCCAGAGAGTGACCAGGGCTGCCATCTGGGCCCTCACTACACCAGTACAGCCTGCTGGTGACCCTGAAACCCTCCCATACCAGCGAGTGAAGAGCACCCCCTGGGGCCTTCGTTTTCAGTGCGGGGAACAACTAAAGCCACCCTGTTCCTTCTCCCGTCCCCTCATTTAAACAGACAGATGGATGACAGACAGATAGATCGATTGATCTGAAAATGCAATGGCAGGACCTCAGTTTGAATGCGAAATATGACAGTACGATACCCTCCAGCAGTGATCCCAGAGTGCATCAGCAGGAAGAAGGAGCAGGAGGATTTTCAGGAAAAACTACTTAACTGAGAAAACAGGAGCTGTGATTACCTAAACTGTCTGCCTGCTGCTTAAAACGGTAGTCAGGAACGCATTTGATTTTGGTAATAACCTAGCTCCTGTCATTGCAATTAAGTGCACTATAAAGGTACGAATTCTTCAACCACTAAAAAAAAAAATCACCCATTCCTTTACTCTCAAGCTTTGAGACTTAAAAATGAAGCCAATTATGGACTTTCAACATAGCGCCCGATCTTCCGCCTTGTTGAAATGATGGTGCTCTGATCCACATCGTCTCCCGCAACTGGAAAACCCGAGTCCGTCCAGCTCGTGCTGCCGAAAGGCAGGGGTGTGAGGATCGGAACCGTGTTCCTCCCTGATCCCCGCAGCGGTTCTCAGACCTGGCTGCAGCCAGAATCCGGACCGTGCCGACTCAGCCAGGATGGTCAGGGCAAAGGCGTGGGCAGAAGTGGCTTTAAAAACGCCACTGGCGTTACAGCTTTAAAAACCACATCCCAAGGGTAAGTTCTGGCCCCAAAGACAGTTTCTTAGTTTCTAAGACTATGATAAAAGGAAAAGGGAAATATAGGGAAAAAGAGACATTGGAAGTGAGAACGAGGGAGCCAGGCCGCTGGGTACGGTAGGAAGAGTTTGGGTTTTGGAGTCGGAAAAATTCACGTTCTTCTAACCAGAAGCTCCGGGACCGTGGGCAAGTCGCCTAACCTCTCTGAACCTGCTGCTGTCACATGGAGCTGACAGTCCCTTCTAGAGGTCCAGGGAGGAGGGGAGGGGACAGGCAGAGACTGTGTGTCTCAGGCCAAAAGCACAGCACCTGCCATGGGGCAGGCACTTAATCCACGGCGGCGACCGTACGCCTGTTACAAATGCAGCGAATGAAAATAAATGTTTCAAGCGAAATTCAGGAGACTACACGTTTGTCCACTGAGATCGGAGAAATTAATTACGTTATAACCCTATGAGGACTCTTGAGCAATAAATAACGAGGCAGAGATAGTTTATGAAAAATCCGTCCATGCTAAGTTAGAAAAGAGTTTAGGACCATGGATATTTCCGCTTTCCATTCCTGAGGATAAAGGAGCCTATAGATACATTCATGCATTCGCCATCAGAAATAGAAAATTCTGGAAGGATTCACGAGAAACAGTACACAGAGGCCAACTGAGGGATACGGAACTGAAGGCTGAGGAGAAAGGAGATTCGATTTTCACCGTACGTTTATTTATTGCATTATTTAACTCATGCGCATGTTTAATCACAGCAACAGATTAAAAACACTTGCGAAAACATGAACCTTGGCGATAAAGCACAGATTACTGTCAAGAAGGCACTGAGCGCGGCCGCACCAGGCCCAGCTGGTACGAACCACAGGTACCCGAAGCCCCAGCTCCACCACTGACCTCATTTCCATCACTTCCCGCCGGCTTTCTTCGTATTTGTCTTTCCACTCGGAGACCTCTCTCTCCTTGGTTATAATCTAGTATCAAGGAGAAGAAGAGAAAGGTCAGCCCCGAACGAGGGAATTCGGATCTGAGCCATTCACGGCCCGAGACCAGAAGACACTGAATCAAGGTGGAATTAAAACTTCCTCCGCCAAACAATAACTGCATTCAGAGCACCACCCCGGGCAGGACACAGAAGCCAGCCGGATATCAGCCCTTCGTGATGCCCACGGGGGAATGACTCCGAGGCGTGTGCTTTTTGTTACAAATCAAATAACGCCATAAAGGCTCGTGCGACACCGTGCCTCAACACCGTGCCTCGGAAGATCAAAACACACAGTCTGCTACCCCGTCTGAGTCCGAAGACGGGCGTGGTGCGATCTCTGTACTCCCATGCGGCAGAAGCCGCAGCTGGCCTCCCCCGGGGCGCACGCCCGCCACGGTACCTCTGCTCTGGCGATCTGCAGCGCCGAGTCCAGGTCGGGCTGCGGGAGCAGAAGGCCTGTGGGTTTCTCCACTTCCGCCGTCCCGATGCGGGAGTACAAGGCTGTTTTGGAGCTGGAGACATCTGCTGGGTGGGCAGCTTCTCTCTGTGGAAGGGTTAATTAAAAAAAAAAAAAGAGTCGCCATCCATGGTACAACAGAGAGGATTGTATTCATCCTCGCATGAATGGGTCGGTTGTATGGTTTTGAAACGGAGAACATCCAAAAGTATGAGAAAATGCTAAGACTCGAGAATGGGAGGATGGCGGATACGATCTATGGAAATCGATCATTTTGCACCTGCAGAGGCAAACAAAGGGGCTAATGGCACAGGGCTCCCCAAACCCCGGCCCTTGGAGTCGAGTGTGTCTGGTGCCAGCTTATCACTGCCATTTATCAGACGCGGAGGCGTGTAGGCACAGCATGGGAGAACCAAGGTCCTTCTCTGGCAGGCTCCACTTCCAAAACAAACACCTGACGTGAACGATGTTGCCTCCTAGTCGACACTGGCTTCGTTTTGACTAATGGCAGGTGTGATCTTTTTCTAAGATTGTCCACATTTCAATCTGGAGGGGGGGCATTTGTTCTGCTCCATTTGATAGGGTACGAGTCACAATGCTCACGGCTCACCGTAGCTGTCGACCAACCTAGTTTCTGGATGCCTAAGGAGGTATGAGTTATGCTGGAGCTGCCACCTTCAGTGTGTTGTGTCAAGGGAAAAACCGAACACTGGATCAATGACAATATCTGCATTTGCTGATAGGACCCTCAAGTGGTATGATTCCCCATGCCCCGCAACTGACACTGGTTTGAGTGCAGACAACAGTCACGAGCCTGCTGGGAAGGGAGGAGAAGTCTGTGGCTCCTCTTCCTCCCTTTGCACAAAATGCGCAGCAATTTCCAACACACTTGGAATGCGGTCGGTGTTAGAAGCATCATCAACCAGCGCAGCCAGGGGTGTCAGTCTATCTCTACTGAGAAAGAAACGCCAAACCGATCACACTCTCAGTCCTATTCATCAACCTCCTGGAGCTGTGGTGGTTGCCACGGCCAACCTGCACCCTGGTCACTAGGGCCCAACTGGCCGAGATACAATGGTGGCCTGCTTCTTGCGTGTGGGAAATTTATGAGCAGAAACTGAGCAGTGAACAGATCTCCATGGCGTGGTAGCAAGATCTGGGCCAGGAATGGTGAGGGCTCATCTTGGCAGCACAAACGATTTAAGAACTGACAGTGCCCGAGAGGCGGGTGCGCCTGAAGGTTGGTAGTTGAGCAGGATTTCTCTCTCCAGTCACGGAACAGGCACGCTCCCTCCACCACAGTGTCAAGGAAAAGGAACTTGAGACAGCTTAGAAAACTCAGGTGCAAGTTTAATGGATAGGACTGGAGGTTCCCGAGTTAGGACCAGTTAGTTGGTGGTTCACATGCGGGGTGAGCGTGATGGTTAGGTTGTCCTAGAAGTGAGCCTCTGTTGCTTGGGTTTCCTTACCCCCTGCCTGGCTTTGAGTACTTGGGCTACCTGTGACGTGGGGCCCGGACGACCACCACTGGTCCGAGAGGGGAGTAACCAGACCCTACAGACGTGCTGACATGCCAAACAGGATGCAATGATCTTTCCAAGTCCTAAAGAAGCCTCTTTTCCAGAACACAGTTGGCAGCCCACAGGCGTGAGCAGACTGACCTCTCAGAAGAAAGACGCCACCGACCGCAGGAGAAAGCTTCTCCCACGTACGGGTCAATCTCTGCAGTTTGAAATGGGTTTTTTTTTTTTTCCCCCCAAGGTCATAACTGTCATGTGGGAAACTTCTCAGGGAGTAAATGGAAAATTACACTCAGGCGTCGACTCAATATCTATACTTATGGATAAAGTTCCTAAACACAAAATTCTAAAGAGGATTTAAACAGAAAACGGCTCCTGTCGCTTTTCAAGTAAAATAATCTGTTCTTTGAAAATAAACTAGAATAGAATTTGAAAATGGAAAGAATAGTAGATACTATCTAACTCGTCCTAGTGCTTCCGAAGATGGAAAAAAAAAAAAAAGAGGATCTGAGCGATTTGCCAACGGTTTCCCAGGCTGAGATTCAGTTTGGACCCAAAATAAACCAGCTCTCTGAAGCACAAGAGAAAACGAATTAAAACTAACTTTTTATCATACTGGGCAGAAACTAAACACGGGTGATGCAGGAGGAATGAACGATCCTGAAGCTGCCCAAAGTCCTTTGTAAAACAAGGGAATGAAAAATGAACACGATAACGAGCTTTCTGAGCACACGCGAAGGGTGACTACCACACACAGTGATCCCACACCGCTTTTCATTCCGGCCACCTGCTGTTTCCAATAAAGGAGCAGATGACTTCGGAATCCCGTTGAATGATGACCCCAAGGATCTGCGTGGTAGGACAACTCGCTGTACGTGCCCGGGTTTTCTCCTCGCAGCCAGGACTTGCTTTTATCTGAAATTAATAGGTTTGTCTCTTGCTGCTATTTTAAGATCAGATTTGGATTAAGCTTTGTTTCTGTCACATAATCCTCCACTTGCTACTTGAGAGGAGCCAAAAAGCCACTGGAATCACGAATTAAAACGTGAAATGGCCAGGACTCAGAGAGCAGGGGGGCCTTTGGGCCCAGTTTCCAACCCCTCAACCCATGGCCTCAAATCTTGGCTCCTGAGAGGAACCCTGGGGACTGTCACCCCAGGTCAGATCGACAGACCTCACGCCTGGGGTCCCCCTGGCACTCGCCCAGGCCGACAGTCCTCCTTGCGGCCAATTCCATGGTGCCAACCCTTAGGGAAAGCTGCTGCTTCTAGGATTGAGGCAGGATCCCTGTCCCCAGGAGCCGGGCCAGGAAGAGCAGTCCAAGAGGAAGACATAAGTGTGGGGACTTGAGTCGAGGTCGGGCGGGGAGACCCCAGCAAGCTGAGCCAAGGTCACGAAGGGAGGACAGCGGCTGGGCCCCTGGGGGGCGTCCGGGCCACATGGAACCAAGATTGGGCAAGACAGCACCTCAGGCCAGTGCCGCCCCATCCAAACTTGACAACAGGCAGTTCTCAAGCTCAGGACAGATCGAGGAAGGCATCCCGCAGGAGGCGCCTCCAGCCTCCGACTGGCCGCTCCTTCCCACCGAGTCACGGCGTGGCCTCAGTCCTCAACACAGGCTGCAGGCAACGAACGACCACACGGTCTCAAAACTGGCAAGCCAGCCGAAACCCACACGCCAGCCCTCGTCACCGCCCTGCAGACTGTCCTGTGGCTTTCGGGCATCGTGTTGCTCAACGCTGGGGACAGGTGGTGGTTTCTGGACATGGTGTGAGACAAGGCGCCTGTGATGTGGGCCGCTGACCAAGAGGACAGGTCGCCCAGACCCGAGGGCTTCTCCCATGCCGCGAGGCCCAGGCACCCGCCCTCATGGGCCAGGCCTCAGGGGGATCAGCACCGGGGATTAGCACCCCTTCCCTCGCAGTGGGCCTGTTTCTAGGACTTCTCCCGCCCCGCCCTCGAGCTGGCCACTTACATGCGCCTGTTCCCAAGTCACCCCAACAACTCCTTCATTCTTTATATTAGGTCCCTATCACCCAAAGTGGGGCAATGGCTTTAGGCATCACAACCAGTATGTCACATTCACACATTAAATTGACCCCCATGCGCACCGCACCCCTGCGCAAGCTGTGCAGATGGGACATTTAGGTCCTGCCTCCCCTGGTTCAGGGTTAAATTCAGGGCTGGCACACCGCACAGCCTGCGGTCCTGCTGGGACTCCCCCCCCGGAGGACGCGACCTGTTGCGGTCCGGCCAGGAGCGTGTGGGAGGGACGCAGGAAAGAGCTCCAGCCAGACACCCCAGACCGAAGGTCTTTCCTCATCGGTCCTGTTTTCTGACCGAGGCAGAGGGGACCCCGCTGCCACCCCACAAAGGCTGGGCTGGCTCCCGGTCCGAAGGGCAACGCAGGCTGAGGGCCACCAGGAGTCACCCCCGGCACAATCCATGCTTCTTTTCCTCCCCTTGGGAGGACTCTGTTTTCATTCCAAAGATTTTGATTTCACTTCAGTGTTGGTGACAGTGACCGTTTAAGCCCCTGCTGCCGAAATGGCGCGGCTACGGCACCTGCGGCCGAAACACACAGGCAGAGAAAAGAGCGAACTGGAGATTCGGCTGCTGTTTTCCTTCTGTACGTCAGCGGTTCCCAGCGGTGTCACGTGTGTCTACGTGAACAAGGGCCAGCTACAGGCAAGAACATCTACTTCCTTGGGCCAAGGTCGCCAGACGACAGACGCCTTACAAAAGCGGTACAGATAGATCACTGGGGCAGGGAAAGCCGGTCCTTACGCCCCAAGGTGACCCGCCCCACGGGATGTTTCTTTAGCTCCTCTGAAACCCAGGAGGCTGCGGCTGGGCTGCCTCTCCCACCCACGCTCAGCAGATGCGTGGGACAGTATCTTCTACATCAAAATCAGGACACATGGCCTGAGAACAGTCTGTAACTGACAGGAAGCCAGCCACCGGCCGGTGTTCGGCAGTCGCCATCTCTGACGCGTTTGCGGGGAGCAGGCGGTGGGGCACCCTGGAACCCTTCGTGCTCAGTCTGAACGAAACGAAACTGCTTATGGGGCACGTGCTCCATGCTGCCTCAAGTTTCTGGACAGGACTATATGCTGGATTTTTAGTAGCCAAACTTTAAGCAATTCATTCTGCCTTTAAGCTACAGCCCGAGAATATCAAGAAATAAATCTAACAGGGGTGGGGGCGGGGGGCAGGGTGGGGGGCGATCCTCACTGGTAATGCTTTCCAAAGACCTCACTTTCATGGAAATTCCACCCAAGTTTATGGGTTGGCAGCAAGAACAAGGAGACCAGCAATCTAAATGTCCTCTCGTCCTTGTCCTGGGTCCCGGCACGCCTAGTCTGGACACCCAGAGTGACAAGCTTCTCTCCCTAGGTGGTGTCTCCAGGACCCCCTCCCCCCAGCTCCAGCTCCAGAGAAACCACATGTGGGGGGCCCCCAGGGCAGGAGCGGCACACCAACTCCTGATCACGTACTGAGGCCAAGAGACAGGAGCCACCGCCGGCCCCTCTGCTGAGAGCTGTCACTCGAGACAGAAGGCAGGGGCTCCATTGGAGATTTGAAATCTAGCTCCCACCAAGCTAGGGAATCACCGTCTGGCCTCGGGCTGGTTCCGTGGCTCCGTTTCCCCGTCGGGAACACGGGACCTGGTCCCGCTTACCGAGCAGGGATGCCGTGAGCGTCTAATCAGGTAACGGACGCAAAGGCGAGAGTTGGTTAACCACCTTTACTGCACACCTGCCGTGTGCCAGGCTCGGCGCTGCTTTCCACACATCGGGGGCAGTGTTGACGCTCGCTCGGCACCTGTGAGCCTGCCACCGGCAGCTTCCTCTCGCAGGCGGAGAAACAGGCTCAGGCTGGCGCGCCGACCCGCTCAGGGTCACAGAGAACGCCCGCTCTGGTCTGACGCACCAGGCTCCCCGGGCTGCCCACCTTCGGGTGGGGTGTGGAGGGTGGGGATGACATGCCCCCCCGGAAACCCTGGTTCACCTGTCAGCCCCGAGGGGTGAGCTGAACCTCACAGGGCCACACACCGTTTCACACATCATCGGCAACTCATTCCGATTGTTAGGGAAAAAAAATATCCAAACTTGGAAGCCAGGCAAAAACATTTTCTGCACGTCCTGTCAGAATCATGCTCCCCTCCAGCTGTGGGGTTGGCAAATTGTGGTGTCGGGCGAATGGCCTGCAGTCCTTTGCTGGAAAAAGGGTTTTACTGGAACACTGCCATGGCCACTCACTCATGCACTGTCTGCGGCTGCTTCTGAGCTAAGGCGACAGAACTAAGTAGTTGTCACAAAGACCAGATGGCCCACACATCTAAAATATTTACTATCTGCCCTTTAAAAGATGGCTTTGCTGTGATCCTTCGGCTACGGCCTAAGGGTCACTTGACATCTCAGGAAGGTCTTGCTTTCGCTTCCTGTTTATTTTGGATTAGGGTCCAGTCTTAGCACAGTTAGATATTAACTTGTAAAAATGGAAAAGTTACAAATTATTATTGTTCAGTAGAAAAGCACACTGTAGAAATGAATGCACCACCTCAAAGGTGGTGACGATTTGTTGGTCCTGCTTAGCCAGTATTAACTGGCTTGACGGCTAACCCTCGTTACTGAGTTCAACAGATCCCAGACCCAGACGTGCGCTCAGTGTGCGTGTATGTGAGCGAGAGTTACGCTTTTAGCTTTTTGGAAGATTATGCTGTGCCCAACACGGACGATGCCCGCCTGGCCGATGGTTAGCAAAGAAGCTTCCGGACCACACAACATTCTGGAGAGGCGGGGCACGGCAGCAGCAAACCGGTACCTTGGCGTCCTGGCGGCCGCGGGAGGCCAGGGCGATATGCCTGGCCAGCTCCAGGGCTTCTATCCGCATGATGGCAAACTCTAGCTCCTCCTGCCAGGGGGATGGGTGTGAGCAGCCGCGGGGTGGGAGATGCCCCAAGACAGGACGTGGAACTTTCCACATCCGAGAGATGAATGGCCCCATGAACGTGTCATGACAGATGCTCGGGGGTGGGGGGGCAGTGGGGACACACGCTCTGGCTTTCTCTCACAAGTGACACCTCAGCAGATCATGAAGCCATTTATTTAATTTCCTTTTTTCCCCCCTGCTCCCCGCCCCCAATAAAATCGCCCTCAGGAAATGGTACGCCTTGGAATACTGAACTGCTTGCCGTCCCGCCTTTTGTTTGTTTGCTGGCGGGCGGTTTCCACGAGTGGATTGCGCCTCCCATCTCTCTAGGTCTGCTCCGAATGTCCCCGTCGAGAGGATATCAAATTAAGTTGTCAAATTTAAAGCATGGCGTAGGTAATTGTTTTGGTTCCAGATGCGAGGCCCGAGTCCAGATGTTATCTCAGTGGGAGTCTGAGAGACTCGGATTCATAAATAGCTTGGCTCGATGGTGATCTAATTAATATCCTCGGTTTCGTGAATAAATCACAGAAACTGCTTTTGGGGCTATCAAAACTTCTGAAAAATGACCGAGCCCCATTTCCAAATTGAAGTACAAATGGTCTATTCCATATACAATCACACGCTTTATATCATTTATATCATTTTGGCGTCTTGGATAAAGAACGCCACATATATCAGCCTTTGAGGGGGAAAGTTATTTCATCTGGAACATTCTCGGCAATTCTTCATGAAATCCTGCCTCATTGCATTTGGGGTTCAGAGGTTCATTCTCTACTGAGGTTTCGACAAACTCCCCAAAGGTCACACGTGGGCTACAAACCTGAAGTTTCTGAGCAAATACTGGGGGGTTCTTTTCTGCTAAGTCGGGTTCCAGATAGTCAAGTGCACCGCGGAGAGAGGCGGGATGGGCCAGCCTGCTGAGCAGGGCGTCAGCAGCGGCAAAGGAGCCCTCGGGAGCTGTCTGAAGGCCGGCGGGAGAGCACGCGGAGGGAAAACAGAGGAGAACAGAGTGATATCGGCTCCAAGCGAGGACCGCGCATCTATCTGCTGGACAGTGCTACCGTAAGGCTAAAGAGAGGACCAATTAGGGGTCAACACTGTCCCTCCCTTTCCTTCGGACTGATTCCCACCTGCGGACAACGGACATCTTGAGAGTGGTAGGCCCGACCCCCTCCCTGAAAGCGATCTGGGGTGCCCTCCCCACCCCCACCCCCACTCTCAGCCCCTCGCCAGTTGGTGGGAGGAGAGTTACCACTTGCTTGTTTATTTCAAAATCTCGGTGGGTGGGAGATGAGCTAGTTGATGGGTTTTGCAAACGTAAGTCATCGAAAAAATACCTCCGAGTATAAATATCAAAGGAAGTCAGGTTTTGGTAAAGTTGTTTTCTAAATAATGGAAAGATGATTTGTAACAAAAAAGGGTCTCCTAAGAGATCAGAAGGCTTCAAAATCAAGAGCCAACTTTGTAGAAGGTACACCATGAACAAGTCTTTCATAGTATCTATTTGAGACTGTTTGAGTCACATCTAGACTCTTTTTGAGCACTATTATTTTTCCAGTCTCCAAATGGCAGACACACAATAGGTGCTCAATAAATATCTGATACATAAGGAAAATGGTTAACTAATATGGGACAAAAAAGAAACACACTAAATCAACAGTCTACCAAGCCCCCTGAGGGATTGGTAGGAGAGAGGAAAAAGAAATGAAAACAAAATCCACCTAGAAGGATGGTCCATTTTAAACGTGCGAGGGGTTGGAGATGGTGGGCGAGGCCTTCGGCCTGGGTCTATTTGCTCTGAGGTGAGAGGTGTCCATCCTGGTCCATAAGCAGGAGGGATTTCCCATCACCAAGGCCCAGGAAAACCAACTGCTCCCCGAAAAGGAGAGTGTCCCCTGCTCTGTCTTTCTCTGCCCTTGAGGCAGGAGAAGCAAGGGACAGACTGATGACAGCTCTACTGATAGCTCCAAAGCAACTGTCCAGCCCTAAGGGGCTAAACGTGGACAGAAACTAAATCACCCTGAAGGCAAATGAAGCGCTTAGGTGAGAGTTCCGCTGCCGTGCTGGTGAGAACGGAGCCTTTCTCTCATCATCGCAGTGATGGCGGGGATGCTTCCTAGGCTGGCGTCTGTGGTCTGGGGCGTGGGGTGCCAGGTGGCTGTTGCTTTCAAGGCCTGGCTCCCTTGATGAGGGGACCCAGCTGGCCAGGGGCCCCGGCCCCAGTGACTGTGGGCCCTTCCGATCCCACTTACAATTTCGATCGCCTCTGAAGCAGCGCCCAAGGCCATGGCCTCCAGCTCCTTCTGGGAGGACTTCTCTGGCACCTGCAAGTGTGGCTCTTGGCTGGGGGCCAGCCCTCGTGCGACAGGATGCTGGATCTTTGCTCCAGCATTCACAAGGGCTTCCGTCTCCTCAAAACTTGACCTGACGAAGCAAAGGGCATTTTTAGTCTTCTCACTGGAAATCCCACTGGAATGGGCCTCGATGACCCAACTCATCCCAAGGGATCCTGGACTTGCAGGGCTGCATTCCTAGAGGGAAACTGGGTAGGTCTTGGGTGGCCATGGGGCATGCAGGCTGGGCAGCCTGAGGGGGGAGGTCAGCCCCATCCCAAGGCCTGATGGCAAAGGGAGGGTCAGAAGCACAGATGTCACTGGCCAAGAGGCAAGAGCTGTGGAGTTGAGCAAACTGCCAGTTGCTTGGTTGAGTGCCGTAGGGTTCTGTGTCTCGGTGGCCTTTTCTGCAACATGGAGACAACATACCTCTCTGCAAAGGTCAAGTGAGATGCTGCCTGCACGTGAAGCACTTAGCACGGGGCCTATCGCATGGCCCCACCACTGTTGTGAGGACATCACTGTCATCCTTGCCACTTGCGGCAGGTTCTGGAGTGACTCTGGGACATCAGAGTGAGAGCTTTCACTTGCGCCCAGTGCCAGGGGCAGGGAGGAGCGGACGTGAAGGCCCCAGTCTCAGAGCGATGGCCCGCCCACACCCGGCCCAGCAGCACACAGCTCGGAACACGGCTGACAAATGCTCACACTCACATCGATACTAATGATCAACATTTATCGGGCACTTCGTGTGCGCCAGGCCCCGTGACAAGCGCGTTTCTTATCGATCCTCCTGATGGCTTTGGAGGACAGGTACCCCATCCCCTTCACACAGCCGGGGGAGCCTGCGAGACCGAGGGCCTCGTTCTGCCTTCATACAACCCCAGCAGGACCAGCTTGATCATCACCCTTGGTTTACACGTGAGGAAACGGCACCACGGGGGTTGGGGGTCACGTGACTTGCATCATGTCACAAAACCAGCCCGGCTCGGGGGTGGGACGCAGGCTCTGACTGCTTTGGCACACTGCCTCCCCATGGGATAAATTCAAAAACAAGGCTGTGTGCCATGGGGGCGATGGGGGCAGGGCTCACGCATGGAGCTGTTCGAAGATTTCACCCGGGTCCTAAGGACGGCGAGGAACAAGCCCTCTGCCTTGACATCCGTGTGGGCATCGGAGAGAGAACGGAGCGGCCTGACGTATGCAAACGAAGCAAAGTCAGGACCGCAGCGCCAAGGCGCTCAGGGGCTCGGGGGCCCGTGGCCTGCTCCTCAGCCCCTCTCGTCAGCATCAAAGGCGTACCCTGAACACGGCGTCGGCGACTCCGACGTCCGGGCCGGGAGCGACTTGACCGGGCTCTCCTGAGAAGTGTCGAACATGAGGTACAAGGCCTGCTTCTTCGGGGTGTCGTCGTCCTGCTGCAGGGATCAGAGTCACACGTCAGCTCGGCTACGCCTGCCCTGAACGAGCTACGCAGATGACAACCAGGGCACTTTCAAGAGAAGCGAGCGGCTTGCCAGGGAAAAGCCTTCGTTTTCCTCGAGCCACCCGGAAGAGAGGAGGGGACCGGAGCTGGCCGGGAGGGAGGCAGGTGGACGGGGAAGGGGGGGGTGGGGGCGAGGGGGGGGAGGAGGGGGCAGGGAGCACGCACAGCTGCGTGCAGCCGGAGCGAGGGGTGCTGCTGGCCGCCCTCTCTGGGGGAGCAGTCACGCCGACCGCTGAGGGCAAAGAGGGGCAGGCAAGAGCTCAGTCCGGGCAGCACCGTCGAGGCGGGCTGACGGAGCCGCGACCCCAGCGCCCGCAACGGTACGGAGGAAGACCAATACGAGGGCAACACGTGCGGGCCGTCCCGTGTCACGGCAAGGCCTGCCGGCACCTCCACGCCCCTAGGGGCACGGCCGGACGACAGCGCAGCCTGGACGCCACGCTCGGGACCAAATGCCCCATGGCAGCAGGTACGAAGCCAGGGAGACAGGTGACCGTCACAACCACTTAAAATGCAATGGTGGGGGGCGGGGGCGGGTTGCCTCTTGCATGGCGACAACCTTCAGTTACACGAAGCGATTAATTTAAAGACGACAAGGAAGAGCACACCTTGAAAACAAGCAAAGCACCCCCCAAACTTTTTTTTTTTTCCTATGGTGTCTCTCCCACCTTTTAAAAGAAATCTGACTAGATCTTTCTCAGTCTAGGGAAATGATTCTGCGTGAAACCTGTGTTCTATCATTTTGTCCAGGAAAATGCCATCTGAAGTGGACTGAGTACCGCCCTCGCACACCCCAGCCCCCACTCAGCCTCACTGTGCACCCAGGATGCTGTGGGCACAGAGGGCCCTTGATCTGAGGTCTGATTTCCCAGGGACACTTTGACCATGGGAGGAGGCGTGTGCTGCGTTTCCACAACAAAGGGCGGGGTGGGAAAGCCAGCCAGCCAGTCCCCTGACTGGCGAGGGACAGAACTTACAGGTAAGGGGGGGCTGATTTTCTCCATATATTCAATTTCATAGGAGTTCCTGTAATCCAACTCTGCAAGAGAAACAAAAGGAGAGGTGTTAGTCCCAGAGAAACGCACGGGGAGGTCTGGTCTGGGGAGGGTGGGGCCCGGAATAGGACTTAGCTTTTTGAGAATGTCCACTGACTAGAGATTTCCAACAGGACTGAAGGGGGAGGCTCGGCTCGACTCGACTGTCTGCAGACCACTGGCAAACCTCGTGCTGCAAAGATGCTTCTGACAAGAGTCCCAAGGCAATTAAGCGTGAAGACCAGGTTTGACTGGGGACCAATCTGAGCACGTGGCATCGAGTTTTCAAATCAGAGTGTATACGCTTTGGGCGTTACTTTTCTCTGGAAGTTTCACGTGCAACACGTGGAACCTTGTTGCGTCCCAGTGACATTTTGGAACTGGGTCCTCAGTTGTCCCTCTCTGGGGATTTAACTGCAGTCGCACCCTGAGGCGAGGGAAGAACAGACACGATTCCTCCCGCGTCGCTTGAAAGAGAAGCTTGCAAGGCACCTGGAACAGCTTCCCCAACTCTGCCGGTGCCTTACAGGGCTGGTCCCAATCCATTTTCCAGATGCAAAGACTGATGAAAGTCCAACTGGGTACGGAAATGACCTATTTCAAACTAAGACTTCAGGCCGCAAAGAAAACTCCAGATGCTCTCGCTGGAGACTAGAAACCCACTGCCCGCCTCAGTGACTCGGGCAGTTCCGTGTAGAAACCCAGCTCTGCCACTCGACTGAGCCCCCTGCCCAGTGGGTGGTTCTGAGCACCTACTATGTGCCTCAAACCGTGCTGGGTATGGTGAATGCGGTGCACGAGATCACAGAAGGCACAGTCTGCAGCTGCCACGCTGCCTCTTTTCTGCTTAAAAAGAAACCAAGAGGTGACATGTGACTGGCTGGGAAACCAGCTAGGCATGAGTCGGTGGCAATCCGAAAAGCCTACGGCCTTAATTCTTTGTTTTGTATTTTTTTTTTTTTTACATAAAAATAAACATAAATAGCAGCTCTGGTTTAAAGCATCGTCTTTCTTTCTATGTATCGTTGAAGCCATCACTTAAAAATTGATTCCTTAATCAGAGCTTTAAAATGAGACACTCCACACAAGACTCTCTCAAAACCTGCAAGTGTGAGTGGTCGTGGCTGAACGCACTCCAGCACTTCGAGACGGGGACACGTTTTCGAGGGTCCCTGTACCGTCCCGGTGAGATGAACGCATCCTCCGAGGGGGCTCGCCCTGCTGGGGGCCGTGAGCACGGTTTCGTGCATCAGTGGCCAGGAAGAGCTCGTGCGTCCCGAAGGCCGATGCCCCGACTTATGCGTCACTCGGGAAGAACAGGGACTCGAGGCAACCCACAGCTGCCGGGCGGGAGCTTGGAGCCTGTGGCCGGAACGTGAACCGGTACCGGGGTCTGCCCGGCCCGACACACCGCTCCCCTTCCTGAAGACTTCTGGCCCCCCTCGACTTACACAGGAGAGGAGGCAGGGGACAGCGAAGAACACGGTGTTCTCAGAGCCTGTTCTTGATTTCTCGCTTTCCGGGTGTAGGACCCCAGGACGATCATTTTATTGCCATATTGATGACTGTTTAAGTTAACAGTGAATCAGCTGTCTCCTTCTCCAAGGCAGCATTATTATTGCCGAGGCATGATTTAACCCTAAATTATTTAACATAACCCCCCCCCAGCACACCCTGTGGCAGCACAGAGCTCCCAGGATGCACCCCAAAAGCTCAGGGCCACCACAGAGATCCCCCAGGATGTGTGGCCCTAGGGCAGTGCCTGGCTCTGGTTACCAGCTCGCTGCAATCAAGTGTCCCGCCCAGAACCTTAGCCATTTTCCTGGAAGCTGATCCGGGTGAGTTTTAGGTCACCAAGCTCATCTATCTGCCTTCGGTCTTACCTTTCCCACTGCCCAGTGTCCCCCACGCCCCACTTCAGAGGCAGCACAGGACAGAATGATAGTGGGGGGGGGCAGTCCTCTCCATCTGTGCCCCTCGTGGTTACAGGAGGCATGAGAACGTCGACCCCGGTGAGTGAGGGACCCGTGGAGGTATCCCCAGAACATGCCCTGACACTCCTAACCTTTCATAACTCACAAAACAGTCAGGACCAGTCGTGAAGGAAAATACACACCTCTTCTTGCCGTCAGGGTGACCTCTGATATTTTGAAAAAATATTTTACTGAACAGGATTTTCAAAATCTACTCATCTGCTTTACATGCTAGGCCTCAAAGGGTGGGCTCGGAGGGGGAGACACGTCCACTTTCAGCCCATTTCACACCATGCCACACACAGCTGGCCGGCCAGCAAGGGTAAGGCCCGTTCTGCCAAGTGGCACAGCGTCTTCACATCTAAGAAGAGGCCGCTCCCTAAAGCCTGCGTCGCGTCAAGCCGAGGAGACCCAGAGCTAAGTTTAATGGGTCTCGTCATACCCGAACCTTTTCTGGTAACTATTTCAGACGGGGCAAAGCACGGCGAGAGGACCTGACCGCTGTTTTCCACCTGGGCGAACTGCCGCGGCTTTGCCGGGGGACTGGGGAGAGCCCTGGGCAGAGGCCAGAAGGACGCCGTGGTCCAGATCATCACTGTCAGGATCGGGGAAGCCAGTTCACTGACTTCTCCCCACCTACAGACTTGACTATAAAGTGGAGCTCAAAGTGCCTACATTTTGCAAGATAATGTGAAATAAACGATGTCAGATCGAGCCCTGTAACAGGTTATGCATATGCACCAGGTTGGGACCAGGTATATTACTGCTCATTGCTATGCCTTTCCAGAAGTTTTAACCTAAGTGACTACGGGAGAAGAGCCCTCTGGAAGGCGACGAAGATACTGCTTCCGGCTCCCTTGCCATCCCTCTTCTAAATGTCTACAGTGTGATGACAACGGTGCCTGCCCCTGCAGGAGGCGGCGAGGAGGGGCAGATGTAGCTGTGTTTTAGGGGAGCCAGGGGGAACTGGGCGACCATCAAAGGCCATCGAGACTTGTGACTCTAAAACAACTGCTCCCACAGGTTCTCCTGGACCAGAGCGAGGAGGGGTCTCGGAGACTATGTCGCACAGTGGTCCCTACTCTCTTCATCCCGAGAGACCACATGGATTAGGTTTTCTCCCACGGCACGTTTCAAAAGACTGTGCTGGGAAAGAACATTTACTAAGCAAGCACTCAAAGACAAAGGTGTACACCTGCCCACCTGAGTTCTTAATCAGGTGGGACATCAGTGTCTCCACAGTGAGCTGATGTAGTTACAACCCAAACGTGCAACTTTAATAAGCTGGGCATCTTTCTAAACTAGTTCTGCTCAGGTTTTTCAAAATACTGAGACAACCTGAAGGTCTTGTGGACGCAGGAAGGAATGCATAATCAGTTCAACACTCTAGTCCTACAGATGACGAAAGGAAGCCGGGACCACGCTCCCATGAAGAGTGGGTGGGACAGAGTCGGGCAGACCCGGTTCTCTACGGGTCAGGCCGGTAGGGACTCAGCAAGTCTTACCAGCTCAAAGCCTCCGCTCCCTCGCTCTTAAGTGGGGACGTGTAGAAATCCACTCTCCAGAGCTGGCGGGGTGAAATGAAATCATGTATATAAATCACTCAGCGGGGCCGGGACAGCTCCTGCCTCACTACCGTGAGCTGGGAGAATTCGGGTAATAGTGACCACGTGTTCAAACGGTAACCAGTAATTCTTTCCTGTGATCTGTGACTTCAGCCTGAGTCCCAGTCACCGCTGTGGCCCTGGCCAATTCCTTCCTGGTGATCCCATCAGCACCCTGGGTGTGTGTCTGCTGATGTTGGACTTGACCTCACTAAGAGGAAGGAAGGTCTGAAAAGGGCGCTCTGCATCCGGTTTCCACATCCAGTGGCCGGAGGGAGCCGGGCGCGTTGGAGAGTGAACGCGAGATCACCACCTCCCAAAACGGCCACACGGAGGATGGATTTCCAGTCTCCTGCAGCCTGTGATCATGTTCGGGGCTTCCCAAATCTTCACAGCCGTTTTCTAAGGAGGCAGGTTCAACAGAGTTTTGTTCCAAACGTGTAGATTTACCTACTCATTGAATTTTTGCAGAAGACAATTATGAAATATCGCTGAGCTAGCGAGCTGTCTGTTTCAGCTCAAAGTTAAAGATGAAGAAACAGATGTTACCACTGAATGAGATGCCAACTAGCGTTGAAGATTCTATTAAAATCCTATTTTCTATAAAAAAAAAAAATGCATGTCTTGGTTCCTGATGATACAACCGAATACGCACATGCCCCAGAGCGCACACCTTTTGATTTTTATCTACGATGCCAAGCCCAGGCTGGATTCCAAATGTCTCTCTGCCATTTACAAGGCTCTTGTCAAGCTTCAAGAGATGTGAACTAGCAGAAACCACGGGTGCTATCGAAACGTCAGGTCAGGTCCACTGCGGGTGCTCGAGCCCCCTGCAGCCCCTGGGACGCCGAACCCCTCCCACCCCCCAAAGCCCCCTCGCACAGGCGGAGCCTGCTAGAAAGAGCAGACGGGCCGTGTCGGCACCATGCTCTGCGCCTGCCTGGCCTGGCATCTCCTTCCTCTCACGAGCTTGTCTTTACCCCCTACTGCGTTCAGGAAGCTGCAGGGACACCAAGAAGGATTGGATGGAGGTCTCACCTGTAGGAATCACACAGTCTAGCAAGGAAGCAAGAGACCCACATGCGCCAACATTACGGTGTTAAGGGACCTCAGAGCAGCCCAGATGAAGCACTCACGGCGGAAAGAGCAAAGCGGACATCCCGGGAGAGGCTGGGAGGGTGCAGGACAAGCGTGGGAGACAGGGAAGGGGTGCGTTCCAGCCTGGGGCCAGCGGCAGAGGCAGCTGGGTGTGGGTGCCCCCCGGGAAAGTGGCAGGACCCGTGGCTCGGGTGTGTGTGCAGAGGAAAACCAGGAGTGAAGAGAGGCTGAGGCCAGGTCTCCGTTCTCTGGGGTCGGGCTGAAGTGAGATGCTCACTGTTAAGCCTCCCAAACCCTAAGCCAGAGGGTCAACCAGACAGCCAACCAAAAGGCTCCAGTCTGCCAGAAACACAACGCCCCAAAGTCCAAGGACACCTAATTTAGATCGTCTTTTCATCTTTAAACTGGAGTGAGAAGACGAGCATCCAAAATCCCCCGGCACGTGAACCGGATCTCACTGGTACCATTCGGAGACCTCACGGGCCCAGAGCGAACCACCGAGAGTCCCCGATGACAGAAGAGGCTCCAGAGGAGGCATCGGAGCGACAGTGAAAAAATCACCCGCACCCCCGGCACGCGCCCACCGCGCCCGGATTACCGCGGACCAAGCTCCGCGTCAGCAGTGCAGCAGAGGTGAGGCTTTCCCGTGTGATCATCCTCGTACGGACAGCCACTCAGTTTTCAAAAAGTTTTGGAAACCAACGTCTTGAAAGGGAACCTTAGAATCGCCACACGGTTCCCATCGGGCTGGAACAATGGCCCGATGCTGGCCCCGGGCCTCGCGCACTGGCGGGGGGCGGGTTGGGAACGCAGTGGGGGGACCATCGAATCAGGGAAACGATTCACCCCTCGGATGAAAAGCTCTCGGTGTGCCTCCATCTGCTTTCTTAACGAGAAAGGAAGCGCGAGAGCCGACATACAAATTCGGAAAAATCGGTGTTGGTGGAATCGTGGCTCTAAAAACTCTTGATTCGCCTGGTCGCAGGGCGCTGACTGAAGGCACGCGGGATTTCCCGAGCCGCAGAGGCAGGCAGGAAGTGCAAGGTGCACACACGTGAGGGGGTGGGAGATGTTCGCGAGCCGAGCACCCTGCCTGCGGGCCTACTCCGAGGGCGGACGCGGCCCTCCTGTTAGCCAGCCTGGGCGAACCCCGGGTTTGGGGCTGGAGAAGGCGGGGCCCCGCCGTGAGGGCCGCGCTGCGAGCCCCGCACACGGTGGTGGTGGTACCCGGCCGCCCCCGAGGAGGCTGACCCGCACTGAGCGTCTGCCTCGGATGAGGCTCCCTGGAGCTGTGCGTTTCACGATCGCCAAGGAACATAAGCCATACAGCCTGGAACGCGCCAAGCTCGAGTGGGCTTGGGCCGGGAGTCGGGGGGCGCAGGGCTGGCTCTGAGCGGGGGTCGTGGGGCCACGGTGCCGCTGCTTTCGGGCCTCAGACTATTTTCAAACGCAGCCTCAGCGCACAGCACGCTGCGAGTCGGCAGCCGACGGCACCGTTACCCGGCTTAGACGCTCCTGTCCTGGCCTTTTGCTTCCCAGGGGCAGGAGTCTCCGAGGCGGGTTGGGGGTGTGGCTGGCCACCGAGCTGCTTACCCTCTGTGGGTGAGTTGAATTTGGTCTCGTTTACAAAGGTGGACAGGTCGGAGGGCTGCGGGTAGTCCTGCTTGTCAGACTCCAGGTCCACTGTCATGCACGTCCACTTCTGGTTGGTGACCGCCAGCTTCTCCTCATCGGTGGCGTGGACCACGGCAGAGATCACCGGCGGCGTCTCTGGTGTAGCCGCCGGAGTGGGGTCCTGTGAGGAAAAGAGGAGCAGTCTCCCTTCTCACCTAGTCCCCGCGTCCGAAATGCCGCCCACCCGCGAGTCTGGGGCCCGCGCGTCAGGACGGGGCCCTGTCCGAACCCCCACACGTCCCCACGTTGCTCAAAACGGTCCCGAGGAAACATAAATTACTTCCTCTACAAATTGCCTTTTTCTGATGGCTTGTTTCAGGGGCATGACGATGGGTTTAAAAAATGGCAGTTTCGCGTCTCGGTTATTTGAGACGTTCCTGCTCGTTCATTTTGAGAAAAAGAAGGAAACTTACTACCAGCACTTTTATTTCTGCAAATGCTGTTATGTCCACACAGTGCCCCCAAGCCACCACCATCACCTGACAGTCCTCACGCTTGTCAGACACAGAGGCAGGGGGTCGTATCTCCATCTAAGCAGGGCAGGGTACGCACCCAGAAACATCAGGGCGGAGCAGAACTGGGACCCAATGCCCCTCTCCTGGGTCTGGGTACCCCTTCCTGCAGCACCCTCCCTGGCCAGGGTTGGCTGGCTGGGGCTTCACTACTCAGGCAGTGGATGGAAGGTTGGTTTGTTTTATGACCCTGAATGGCCAGACACACACCAAAGGGTAACCTGCCCTGGTCTGTTAACAGGGCAGCAGAAACGGTTTACGGTTGGTAGCGAAACTGGCATGAAGAAGACAAGAACTCTCGTGGAGGAGGGAGAGGCCACGCTCCGCTTCTTGGGGGACGCACAGCCTGCATCTCCCCACTTTGACTTGGATTACAGAACCCAGTGCTCTGGACATATATTCCGTTTTTTTCTGACTCCATATTCATTAATCCCGACAGACTTCCTCAACTTCACATCCATATGTGTTCTCGGCAAGCTAACTGGTCAGGAGGGACTGGCACAATTCCCACCGATTCCTCCGGAAATGTCCAACTGACATTCTTCCTGAAACACCTTCCTACTCTCGGGACACATGCTGATCTCCCCCAAAATGCAGGGATCAAAGCGGTGTCTCGCACACACCGAGGGACGGTCCTCCGTGTAGGAGGCAACGCCCTGCTGACCAGTGGGGAACAAGACCACATCAGCCGTAACTCCCGGGGGAGGAATAAAGCCATAAATATCAAGGGAACGGTATACCTGAGAAGGTGGATCAGAGAGAGGAGACCGTTTTGGCGACTTTTTCACCCTAAATGTGTCACTGGAAACAAAATGGAAAATGTGAACACAACGGACAGAGGCACCGAACGCCGCACAGCACCCGGAGCAGACCGAAGCCACCGCCTCTGCTGCGGATCTGCCCGGGCCACACCGTCCCCCCCGCCCCACGCCAACACCAGGCAGACGGCCAGGCCGGCGAGCCATTCGGACTCTTAACAAGGATCATCGTTGCCCCCAAGGGAAAGAACCATCAAGCGGGAAATCTTCAAAGAGATGCCATTTTGGAGAGCTGACCCAGAAAACGTAGCTAAATTTAACCAGATGTTCCGATTTTACTTATTTTAAAAAGTAAATTTGGGGTGAGCAGATTCAGGTACCCTGATTCTAGTCAAGGAATGTCTGACCCAATCGAGGTGGAGGGAGGGGACCTAGGTGCATGATTTACAGACAGGGAAGCGGACACCTTGTTTCATAAACAACTCTTGGACCTGTGCAGAGAAAGAAGGAAGGTTCTGGGTCTTCAGAGAGTTGGAGGACTCCTTCCTACTCACAGGAACTCTGCGCTTAAGGAATTCCTGCACTTCTGGGCTTCTGGGGGTGCGGGGCAGGTGTGTGGGGGGTGCGGGCTCTGACTAAAGGCAGGGCCAGAGGTGACGTACGACTTACCGTCTTGAACCCTGACAATAAATCTCTAGAACGCTTTTCAGAGATAAGATGATTTTTTGTTGCTTTTTAAAGTCTTTTCCTAACCATGGTTAATAGGCAAGATTCACGACTCTTTTCTTCCTTCCTTTCTCCTTCATGTAAATAACTGGGGGCAGCGAGGATATGAGGCCCAGGCAACAGCAGACCAGGCTCCCGAAGGCGCCAAAAGGCACTTTTAGCGTGGGTGGTTCCACTGAGTCCACTGGGAGGTCAGGGGTCGTGTCCACGGTCAGAATGGAGGTTCTCCACCTGCAGACTGGCCCCGGCCTTCTGGTCTCAGGCCCCTCTGCGGTATGGTCCTGTCCTCAGCAAAACAAGGGTTTGTGGCAAGGGGAGTCCTTCACCTCAGACCCTACTGCCCGCCCCTGCTCTAAAAGGTACTGCGAGGACAGAGCAATGTGGCACTCAAGTTCCGTCCTTGTGTCCGCTCAAATAAAACACTCCAACAATGGCATTGTCATGAAAAAAGTACCACAGATGGTTACCTACAGCATTCACGGCATTTGCCCTATGGACAGTGCGACCGCAGCTGGGAACATATATTTATTCATGCATATAAATATATTTTTATATATAGGCTCTGAAACGTTAAAGAAATCCCTTGGGCAGAAGAGAGAGCCCGAGAGACTCGACCCTCCGCCGGGGCTGCTGGACGCCTAGGACCAGGCCAGCGTCCCCTGTGAGAAAAGGGAGACGGAGCAGGTGCTTGTCCTTGGGCCCCTGGGCGCCACCCACGAGATCCTTCCTGGCTGGGGAGGCAAAGCAGCAGAGGCAGAGGTGGTCTGCTCCGCCCCTGCCGACGTCTGGCGGGGTGACTCACAGACAGCATGCAGACACCCACAGTCAGTCTGGTCCTGGGTGACCAAGGACGCAGGCCGGAGCAGCCTGGTGATGGCTCTCACAGCCGTGCGCTCCACTCTGAGCCACCCGTACATTTCCGGGGGGCTCCTGCAAGAGTCTCACTTTGGGACAGTTCTCACACGTTTGCAAGAGCCAGTGACGGCGGCCACTGCCTGTGGGCGGATTGGAGGGTTATTTTCCCGTGAGACCACAGAACTTAGAAAGCGATCGCCCAGGAGGAGTCCGAGGTAAACGGAAGAACAGAATGAAAGTTAAAGAAAAAAAAAAAGAGTATGGGTTTCTGATGAAGAGACAGCCACTGTGCAAGGGAGAAAAAAGTTCCATTCCTGACAAGCAGGCAGATGTCGGATGATCACGTGTTCACAGCCAAGCAGTTTCACGTAACACTCGTCACCACGAAACAAAAACCACCTCTGCTACGAGGACGCCCCGTGCCCCACCATTTCCAGGCCCGCCACAGAAACGTGTAAGCAGCAGCCACGGAGAGAAAAGAAAAAGAGCTTGGAAGCAAAAATAAAAGGCAGGGGGAAAAAAAAATAGACACATTGAGCGTAGCAGGCAGATTCCTTTAAATTTACTTACAACAGAGAACATACAGACATCACATCTTCAACCATCCTAAGACAAGAAGACAAAAGAAAAAGAGAGACAGACAGAAGGAACTGACAAAAAAGATAAATCTGTGGACGGCTGGCTGGCTCGTCACGGCTTAGGCTGCAGCCACCAAGCTGCCCCTGCAGGTTCCGCTCGGGAGTGTGGGCCGTCCCCCACGGCTTTCTGGAGAGGGCCGCTGGAGAAAGCCTTCCTCCCTCGGTCCCAATTATGCCTTACAGCGTAGGTGCCCACAGAGCTCTGCCACCGGCACTGGAAGCGAGGCTGCGGGACGGACTAGCTCCCTCGACTTCTGCTGGCTGCGAGGCCAGCACAGAGCACAGGCGAGCTGCCTGGAGGAGGAGGTGGCGGCTGCGTGCCGGCCCTTATTTCAGTGAAGGGAGAACACGGCTTTGCAGCCTGAGCATTTCAGACGTCTCTGGTTTGAGGCTTAAAATAAAGTTTCCATCGCAGGTTCTATGGAGTGTCTGGGAAAAGCCTGGCTGGGTAACCGATCTAAGAAAAGCCCACATTTTTGGCCAGGACTGCCCGCTGCCCACCACCAGGCGAGGTGTTCTACAGCCAAACCCTGCTTAGAGAACCTCTTTGCAGGAAGCCCTGACATTCTTCTTGAACGTCAGATGCTCGAGGGAGCCAGAAATGGGAGGTAAACAGGCCACCCTGTCCTAATCCATCAGTGCCAGGCAGACTCGGTTCGGCTCAGCGGCCATCAGCTGTGGTCTGCTCTGCTGAGCTGCTGCTGGAAGACTGGTCTCCACGGCCTTGTGAAATTATTGACAATGCTTCACAAGGGAGCAAGGGCAAAGGCTCCAAGTACCAAACCACACCGAGTTCGGGCCAAAGTCCTGGGAATGGACCTACAGCCATCCAAGCTCGGGCTGGGCCTTGGAATGAATGCTGGCGTCAAGGACATGTAGCATTCAAGGGTGATCCACCTGGCAACTGTTTGTGGACAACAGGGCAGATTACTGATGGCCTCATGGGGACCCGGGGGATGGCCTCTCGCTTTCAGGTCCCGGTGCTTCTGGACCTACAGGACCTTTGGACCCTACTCTGCCAAAGACAGCTACAGAGAGGGATGGAGACCAACGGGGGTGTGTCTTCTGGGCTGGTTGGGGTGCAGGGAAGGGACCAGCCCTCCCAGAGCCTACCGAGTTTGCCTCCTGGACTAATCTCATTAACGGACAGAAACAAAAACTACAAATTTCAACAATATTTTAAAGGGTCTACCTCCTAGCTTCTAGGCCCCTCCCCAAAGCAATTCACGTGCTAAAGAGAAAAGGGTAAGGCCCCCCAGCAGGGACGGCGACCAGGTCTCTGCGGGGCTGCTCCCTCTCTACAGGATGTCCCACACGGCCCTGGAGCTGAAGGTCAGCTCTTCGACTACGAGTAACGCTTCGGACCACTGACTCGGTAAGGCGAATGATCCAGGGCTCTAGACGCAAAGGGATGTGTGGATGGGGAAGGGTCACCGCTGGGGGGGGGGGGTGCAGAGAAGGAAAAAGGTGTCCCTCCACACACACACGCACACACACGGCGCCACCACAGGTGGCCAAGGGCGCCGCCGACGCCCGGCCCGCCCGCTCCCCGGGACTTACGTCTTCAGCGGCGTCTTCTTCTTCTTGGCGGGCTTGGTCAGCCCGTCCCCGTCCACTCCGTTGGCGTCCATGGCACTGGCCGGGATCTCAAAGGAGGCTGGGGATTTAGAAGGTGAGCTGGGGGTCTTAGAGGACGTCTTAAAGGGGTCAATGGACTCGTCACAGGCGTCCGGGTCAAAGTTGTATGATTGTTGGGGCAGTTTGGGGGACTCCTGCATTTTCGAGGTGGAAGAGAAAGGGTTAAAATTGGGGTCATCCCACTTGTCAATGTCAAAGGTGTAGGTGCCTTTGGCGATGGGGATGTCACTGGGCTCAGCGGGGGACCTGGTAGGTGAGGCAGGAGTGTTGTCGAGTTTTTCAGGTGTTTTTTTCATCTTTGGCCTCCTGAGGGGCATTTTGGCAACCGGCTTTTTGCCTATCTTTTTGGTGGGAGGGGGGTTTTCCTGCTGGCTGTCCCAACTACCCCTGTCCTCAGAATAGTCAAACTCCAGCCTCACTGAGAGCCCTTTGGCCGGGGAGTCCTCCTGCCCCCCGCTTTCTGATGCAGTCACCTCCACCGCCTCCGGGGCCGGGACAGGAGGCAGCGTCTCCCTCCTCACGGGGGGTGAGTTCTGTAATCTGCCACCTCCGGAGGATGGGGGGATGGCCCCGTCCGCACCCTCTGAGTCCAGAGGGCAGGCGGCCTTGGGCACGGCAGCAGGTTCTAGGGGTGCCTCCTCCGATAAGGCTGGTCCAGAGCCTTCGGGCTCGGCTGATTCCGTTTTCGTCTCGGGTCCCAGAGTCTCCTCACTGGAGACAACGCCCTCGTCGACTGGCTCGTGCTGCGTCTCCTTCACTGGGGGCGTGTCACAGGGCTTCTTCGTGGTCTGTTTCTTTTTTAAGGAAGGAGGCCTCGGTTTTTTAGTTCGCTTGAGGGTGTTGGAGGCGCTGCCGGAGCCCGTGCTGTACGCGTCGGGGGCCGGGGCCACGGCCTCGCTGCCGCCCGAGCAGGACGCACCATTGAAGTCACCGGCCTGCAGGCTGAGCGAGCGGGACAGCGTGGACTTAGACACGGGCACCGAGTCGGTGGACTTCCTCCGGGCGTTCGCTTTGCATTCCTGGTGCTTAGGGTCCGAGGCGCGAGGCTCCGAGGCCTGGAAGCCGTCGACCAGCTCGATGCTGTCGAAGTCCAGGTTGTAGGCCCCGCTGCTGGCTATCGGCTTATCTTCGTCGAAGACGGCGGAGGCGGAGTGC
Organism: Rousettus aegyptiacus; assembly: GCF_014176215.1. Classification (NCBI taxonomy): domain Eukaryota; kingdom Metazoa; phylum Chordata; class Mammalia; order Chiroptera; family Pteropodidae; genus Rousettus; species Rousettus aegyptiacus. The sequence continues at coordinate 54,642,315 of NW_023416309.1, read as the reverse complement.
GCGGGAGGACGGGAAGGGCTGCCCTCCGCCGAGCCGCAGCGCGGGCCATCGGGCACGGGCGCCGCCTCAGCCGTGCATCCTGGAAACGGAGGCAAATCGGTCACTGGGGCGCAGGACGCTCTGGGGTGTTCCTCGGGCCGGGCCGGACTGTTACGCTCTGAGCAGAGCCCGCTGGCCAGCCCGGCCCGCCAGAGCCGGAACCCTGCCTGGGCACAAGCCCTGCTCCAGCCCAGGACGAGCTCCAAACCCTGGACGGGCTTGCCCTCCGTTCCTTCATCCACAAAGTGGGAGTGACGGCGGCGGCGGAGGGGCAGCTCGGCCATCAAGAACACCGACCGAGTGCCCGATCAGGACCGGGCACCGCTCCGGGTGCTGGGGATTCGACACTCAACGAAACTGACAAAATCCGTTCCCTCCTGCAAGTCATAGTCTTCGGGGACATGACAGCCGAGGCGCCAACAAACAAGGAAAACAGACGACCAGATGTGAGCTACGGAGAAAAACAAAGCCAGGCCAGGGGCGTCGCGATTTTCAAACAAGGTCCTTGGGCAAAGCCCTCGTAGGAGGAGAGCCTTAAACAAAGACAGGACACCAGGTAAACGTGTGAACCAGGAGGCCGGCCCGGGAAGCATCCTAGACAAAGGGAGCAGTAGCGCGAAGGCCCTGGGGTAGGAGCGTGCCCGGCACGTCGCGGAAATATCCGAGGCCGCGGAGGCTAAAGGAAGGAAGAGGAGCAGCCGGGGAGGCGGGACTAAGGCCCGCGAGGGGCCGAGGCCTTCCGAAAACATCAGCCGCTACCGTCACCAAGCCCGTGTCCCCTGCTCAGAGCCACCGTGAGGAACGGGGTGTGGGAACGGCCCCCAGGCGATCACAACGGAACTGAGCTTGTCCCGCCTGGAGCTGAGCTTGCCCCGCCTGCCACCCGTCCTGTCCCAGGCACCCCCTGTAGCGCCTCCCCCCAGTTCCGTCCGCTGCGCCTCCCTCCCCAGCCCTTCCCCTGGTCGGTGAACCCCGTCACTTTGCCGCTTCCTCTCAGCTCCGCCCCCCTCCCAGCCATTGCCGGCCAAGGAGGCTGCCCCCCGCTTTCCGACAAGCTGCGGAGACTCCAAATGCTGGTCCAGAGATGCTCTGTCACCTCGTGGCCGCACTGCCCCATGGGGACCTGACCAGCCCTGGCCTTGGCTTGGCGACTCTGGGCGCTGCTGGAACCAGGTGGAGCTTCTCCTGCATTTCTGGGCTCATAACTGTCTTGGGTGGTCGAGGAAGCCAGACAATGATCGACCAGGAAACCACGAGTGTGTCACTAAACAAAGGAGGCACACGGCAGAGGGGTCTGTGGGAGAAGGAATGGGGGGGGGGGCGGGCACACACGACACTTCCCAGAGGGCAGGCCCTACGCACCCAGTGCCCGCCCGCTGTCCACTGGCGTGGCTGCGGATGGAACAGAGGATGCCCGGTTAAAATTTGACTCTCAGAGAAATGAATCCATTTTTTTAGTATAACTATGTCCCCCATCCCGATTCTTTGTTTGTCTGAGATTCCAATTTAGCCAGGTATCCTATATTTTTATTGGCTACATCTGGCAGCCCTGTCCCTCATCCCGACAAACAAACAAGGTTTGGGAAAGGCTCCCTTAAACCAGAACTGGCTTCTCACTGTGGACTTTCTCAGAGCGGCTCTTGCTCACGACGGCAGTCCTCCAGGTGGCGAGGACTTCGCGCGGTGTTTACCCAACTCTGCTCGCAAGCAAATCTTTCTCTTGGAGCACTTGGCGGAGGACCCAGTAGATGAAGTGCTGCCTGAGAGATGACGGCTCAAGGGAAAAGGTCGAGCTTCTGGAGTTCGGGAGCTGTTCTGATTTACCTTTGTTTTCCTTCAGACTGGCTGCACTATCTCTTGTAGGCTCAATAAATATCTCTGGAATTGAAAGCACCTTCCAGAAGCACATCTATCAGCTAGCGGCAGTTTCAAACCTTCCCCTCAATTCTGCACCCAATGCCACCCCAGGCCCTAGTTGGAGCAGACGTCATACAAGATGGAGCATTTGACTAAAGCCTCTTAGCTCTGCTGAGTCTGCCAAGTAATTCCTCCAACACCCGGAAACACTCTTGCTTCCTGCTCTTTTCAAAAGGAGGGGTGTCTCCACCCTTCTTCATTCTAAAATCAACCTCCTCCCTATCTCCTCCAGGACTCGCCACCCTCAAGCACCCCATCCTCCCATCGGCAGTTGCCTGGTCTTCCTTCCCTGGTCACGCATTACAGAGGGCACAAAGGACAGGGGACCTAGAGGACCAGGTGCCTCCCGCCAGGCTGCGAAGGAGTGAGGAAGAGCCTCGGCCCACCCCCGGCAGCCCGAGGACGGCCTTGAGGCCCTTCGGATGTCAGGCGCGCTCCCCGATCATGCAACAGTCAGCGGAGTCAGCCTAACCGTCTGCTCGCTCTCTTCCCCAGAAGAAAAGCCGCCAGTCTGCTTAACACAGCTTTCCCGGTTAGAGCTGACGTGCCCTGATTAAATCATCACGGCCCAGGAAACCTCGGCACCGTGGTCACTTTGGGACGGTTAGTTCTTTGACATGGGGCTGTCCTGATTGTCATAGGATATTTAGTAGCGTGCTTGGCCTCTACCCGCTGGATGCCAGGAGCACCCCCTACCCCAGCTGTGACATCCAAAAATGTCTTTGGAAATTGTCAAGTGTCTTCTTAGAGGGCAAAACTGTCCCTGGTTGGGAACTGCAGTCTTACTGTGGGGCGACCAGAGCGGATCGTTCCCGGGGCCCATCACAGGGCCGGGAGGCCCTTCCACACGCTCTTCACAGGACCCTGGGGTCAGGCAGTTCTTAGAGAAAAAAGGTCACTGGCACGTGCAGGCCGTGATTTGCTAAAGCAGGTGTGGTCCGGCGGGGTTCCCGGGATACCCACTGGGCTTCCGAATGTCCACATCTGCAGGAAGACAATTCACTCGTGCATTCCGCAGATAATCTGGGTGCCCCCTACATGTCAGCCGCAGTGGGGTATGCCGTGGACAGAGGTAAGGACGTCCCTCGCCTCGTGCACCCCAGCAGGGTCAACCCGGGCACGTCCCACTCTGTCTGCAGAACAGAGCAGCGGACGTTCCTAACAAGGGCTGCTTCGCAAACGGATGTTGGTGCAGCCCGAGACAGAAGAGGGCTGTAAGCAAAGCATCCCAACCGGAAGAGTCCTAACTGTGTCACGGGCAGGCATTTAGCCTCACTGCAGTTTTCAAAGACTCCAGCCCAGAGTCATCACGGTCTCCGTGGGGCTGGGCCTCAGGGCGATTAACTTCTCCAGCCCCTTCATGGCGGGGCCTCTGTGATGCTCATTCTTCTGCAAACTGCCATCCAAGAAAGAGGCGAGTGCTGGGCCAGCGCTCGTTTTTAAAAAGGGAGGCTCTTCTTTGCTTTGCTGAAAAACAAGTCGGGCAGAAGGAGCGAGGACAGGCCAAAGGAAGGAGCGGAAGTGGCAAAACATTTCCAGGGCAGTCGGACACGTGACTGGACGTCCCAGGGGTCCTGGCAGGGGACTTCCTGTGCACACTCGTCGGCGCTTGCGGATGGACCACACACGGAAACGTGCCGCCGTGAGTCTTCCAAATTCCCTTCTAAAGTATCCCACACATTTGTAGGCATGAACTAACTATACCCACAAAAAAAGACGGCTGACTCTTGGTCGCCCGTTTAGGGGTTACAATCTGTTTGCCATTCACCTTCCATTAAACTTAAGGGTGATTTTTTAAAAATATAATATTATAAGAAATAAATTTTTAGATGCTCTAATACAGGGGTCCCCAACCCCTGGGCCGTGGACCGGTACCGGTCCGCGGCCTGTCAGGAACCGGGCCGCACAGCAGGACGTGAGCGGTGAGGAGCGAAGCTTCCTCCACTCCCTAGCGCAAGCATCACCGCCTCAGCTCCACCGCAGGTCATCGGGCATCAGACTCTCACAGAAGCGCAGGTCCCTGGGGCCGAAAAGGTTGGGGACCGCTGCTCTGATACATCGAAGAAAGTGAGGATGCCAAAGGCTCAGAAGTGTAAGCAGCCCCTGGCTGCTCTTGCACCTCGAAATCAAATAAATTCCAACAGCTGTATCCTCACATCCCACAGCTTAGATCGGCTGTGCATAATCAGATATGACTAACTGATGAGCTGTCAAAAAGGGAAGAATATGAAAACTGCATTTATCGGATGCCAGCAGAGACGTCTGCTCCCCCTCGTCCCCCGGCACCAGGGGACCTGTTTCCTTAGGAATAAAGCCCAGAGTGTCTACTCTTTCTAAAACAGCCTGCTTGAAGCCAGGGCAGGTGAAAAGAATTCCACCCATTTCTTTCTTTAAAAAAAACAAAAATCAAGGTCAAAAGGTTATTCTCTTTTACAGTCCACCTGGCTCCTGGTCAGGACGGGAGTACAAATGGAGGCCTGGCCCTCGGCCTGCTCCTCCTCCTCCCACCCATGCTCCATCCCTCACCTGGGGTGGCCTCGGGCACAGGTGTGTCAACGCCCCACCTGCAGGCCCCTTGGTTATGCCGCAGCTGAGGTGTGCAGACATGGGCAGACAGCCCTAGGAAGACAGCCAGGAGACGGGGACAGGGCGGGCCCAGGAAGTGGCTGCCTCCAGGTGCCCACAGTGTGGTCCAGGAGTCTGGCCCTGCAGATCCCTCACACAGAGAGGGCTGAGGCTGGAGGATGGCCAGAGGGCGTGTCTCTACAGTGCATGGCCCAGGGCTGGCTGCCCAGGGCTGAGGACAGTGTCGGCCTGGCCTCCTGACCAGCCCGTGGGGCCATTTCTGGCAGTCCCCATCTCCCTGGAGGCCTCACGGTTACTCTGTCATGCTAGAGGTGGCCCCACCCACGCTGGGGTAACCAGAGGGGGCAGGCGGAGAGAGAGCACCAGCCAGGTGGACAGGCTGGTGGCTGGGAAATGAAATCTGTCCCATCCCCCACCCAACCCCTTGTCCCCAGCACCTCTGAAAGGTGCAGAAAGGTCTGCATTTTAAGTCACACTGGGTACGTGGTAAGAAAGCAGGTAAGCGGAGGTCAATGAGGAATGCACGGGCCAGCCACGTGTGCACTCAGCTGTCCGCCATGTCCTCGTCTTTCCAATTTAATAAATATCTTCATTCCCTGAGTCCCTGGGAGCCATGCTTTATAATAAAAATGCAGATGCACAGGTGCCTTCCGGAACCGGTGTCCTTACAGGAGGAGCAAGGGGCCAAATATCAGATTGTAAGAAGGCACCAGGAACTCCCGAGACCCACGTGCCCCGCTCAAACCCAATTCCGGGTGCCAAGCAAAAGGGACTCAGAGCTACATGAGTGGTTTTCCCAGAAGCCTCCCCTAAACTCTTGCAAAGTAAACACAGCCACCCGCTGTATCCGCTCACCCTCAGCTCTCACTCACGTAAGACACCGCTCAGAGCCACGAGGCCCCAGCAACAGGGGACGAAAAAGGAGCTCCAGCGACAGCGCCCCGGGGTGGGCGCCCCCCGCCAGCTGCGTCTCCCCGGGGGCTGCCCGACCTTTGCTTACCTGGTTCTTCGGGGGGAGGCGGTGCGCTGACCTCCGGCTCAGGAGTGACCTCTGGGGGTGGTGGGGGCGGGGCTGGTGGAGCTTTGACTGGGGTCGTGGACTCCGGGGTCTCAAAAGCTTCTTCAGAGTCAGAACTCCTGACGGAGAGAGAGGGGGGGGGGGAGAAACAGGGGTCAGGCAGGGGCGGGGGGCGGACGCTGCTGAGTAGCACTTGCCCTCCCTCCCGACCCCCCAGGGGGCTCGGGCTTGCTGCCCACTTAAACCCTCCCAGGAGAGAGGCGAGGAAAGTCGTTTCAGAGCAAATCTCATTACCAGCTTTGTGCCCAAGTGATATATTCTTTGAACTCGACTCTACTTGAAATATGTATTTCCGGCCTTAGTGGCAAATACGGACGCAGTGGAATCTTCTGACCAACACTGGCACGTGGTCCCTGGCACCGCCTCGGGCAAACCGGTGCGGAGGCGTTCCCAGGAACACGCTTCCACGCCGTGGTCCCACACCCCGCAGAATCCCCACGCGGTGACGCTCAACCTCATGCGGCGTCTCCCCGCCCCGCCCCACCCCACCATCCTCTCCACCGCTCCCCCTTCCCAGGGCTTCTCATCCCTGGGACTACAGATTTATTCTCTCTCTTCTACTGAACTGAAAAGGCCATGACGGCAGCCGGGGAGCCACAGCACCCCTGAGCCTATGCCAGGATGCAGTGAATAAACAACTGTTGAATGAATGAATGAATGAATGAATGAATGCAGGCAGGCCAGTCAGCTGGAGCGTGTACCAGAGCGAGACGCAAAGCACAGCCCACTGACCATGACAGTGTGAAAATGGCCCTCTCCGGTCTGCAGGAAAGTCTGCTCTCTCTCAAGGAAGACTCTCCACTCAGAGAAATGGACCCAAATCCCACCCAGAGGACGTCCCACCCAGGAATAAGGGTAGGCCACCCATCAAACTAAAGCCTTGTCCTGAGATCACAAAAACCCAGAGCCGACGGCCCTTCTCCATCACACTGCTGCCACTGGGGACTCAATTTAAGACAGAGAGAATGAGGCCTCGCCAAATTGCTGAGCTGGGCATGTGTCCTTTGGCTGCAGGGCAGCTCCTCACTTGCTCAGGAGGCCCAGCTGGCCACGGTCCTGGCCCCACCTCGCTCTAAGGACACAGGAGTGCAAAAAGCATCACCCAGGCTGATTTCCATCTCTCAGAATGTTTTAAGTGGACCAAAATGCCATTTATTCATTTGTGACAAGGGAGGTAGTTATCAAGAGGGTAGATACTTGGGATTGCTGCTGGCACAAGTGACCCAGTGGGCAAATCTGGGTGAAAATGTATAATCAGGGGTGACGTGTCAGATGAGTATGGAGCATGAACTGCTCAGGCTGCTGAGCTCCCATAGAGGTCAAAGGACCGGTAACCTCTGCAGAGGCCAGCATCTTATAAAGACCACCTGCCAGCCAGCAGAGAGACCAGGAACCAATCAATTCTTCCAGTCAGCCAGGGCTGAAAAAAGGAGCCACTGGCGAGTCTGCCTTCAGAAGAAGCTGCATTGCTGTTTTTACAGCCTGTTTGTCAACGGTTCACTTCATTCATGCCAGAGGACAGCCCCCCCCGCCCCCGCCCCACTCCCACACCTCCAGGGCCCCTGGCTCCTCCAACCAGCCACAGAGCCCTCCAGGGACCCAAAGAGATGAACAGAAACATGAGAGCTGCTTGCAATGGGATCCCATGAGCCGAAGCCTGCACACGGTCAACTTTCATGAGTAAAGACTTAATTTACGCAAACTCGACAGGGGCTTACTGACTTTTCACAAACACACAATAATAAAGGGCTTAGGTTCTGTCTAGGGGGAGAATTTAAGATCCGCATGTGGATGACAACAGATCAAGGTACCTGAAGTTTCGCAGTGTGTGTACTAGTAAGAAAAAAACACGAGGAAGTTACACGACTGAACATCAAAGAGAAACGAGAGTCTGAATGAATCTGCCTGGTGAGGCCCTGGCCTCCAGCGCTGCTCGCATCAGGTGCCACACTGCACCGCCGAAACACACAGAGCCAACTTGCCTCTTTCCAGGGCTTCCTTGAAGGACCAGCAGACTGGAATCCCCACCGCTGGTCACTGCCGTCCACATCCACTGGGCCCATTCAACCGGGGCCCACATCCTCCAGGAGGTAAAAGCCATCTCTGCTGAAGAATAAGTCTCTGTCCTCCAAATTCCCCTCCTGATCCCCTTGCTGGCCTCGCTGGGATCTAAATCTCGTCAAGATGGCACAAAAAAAGTCAGCTAGCTGCACCACCAGCCACGGATGCTGCGAGAGTCTCCGGAGTCCGGCAAGAATGTACGGAGGAGAGAGAGGCTGCGAGCTCTTCCCGTGGTTCCTGCATCCCTGGGCCCTGGTGGTGTGTGGCTTTCGAGCACAAAGGGCCCCTGCTCTTTCCCGGCAGCACGAGCAGGCAACAGGGAGGGCCGGATGCTCCTGGGTTCACGCTGCTGAATTCCAATGAGGTCCCCCGGCTGCAGCCGGCCAGCCCGCACACCTGCTCGGAAGGGACCCCCATTCGCCACTGCCCTGCACGGGAGGCAGTGCGTGCGGAGGCCGAGGGCACGCCACGTCCCTTTGTGGTTCCCTGCCTGTTTACTATGAGCTATTCCGCGTCAAATGTCAGGGCTGCCAGGGGCGGCGAGAACGGCACTCACTTCCGGCGCTGCCCGCGCTGTTTTCGTATTTCCACGCCCTCTCCCAGGAGCGCGGAGCAAGTTAATTAGAGGAGGCGGATGGCAGCTTTTTTAATTAGCTCTCTTCTCCCTCTTCAGTTTCCCAGGGGGCTCAAAAACATTTCCAAGAGCAGGGATTTCTGCAGTCCACCCACAAAGAGCCTGTACATAAAATAAGGCAGCATTTCACAGTCCCGATGCATAAAAAGCAGTTCCCACCAGCTGTCTGATTTTTTTTTTCCTATAACGAAAAACTAAAGTACAAGAAATTATCCTATTAAGGCCCCGTGCGCTTTCGAAAATCAAAGAAAAGGAAACTAATTTGCCACAAAGATGAAGCAGAAAGAGAACCAGGACATGCTATGTTCTCCGTATAAGTAAAGATGCAAATACATGCAAATACGATGAAGTGCGTGTATCGCTGTAAGGTACAGTGATTGCTCTCAATGGTCAGATATGAAATATGCTGACTTTAATTCCCAGCATGAAAAGCATTCTCACCGCTATCAGATGTTAGACTCTTTGTTACGTGTCAGGCACTGGATTAAGCCCATTTTACAGATGACACAACTACAGTCTAAGAAGCCATCTGGCTGGTGAGCAGTGGGAGCTCAAATCTGAAACTGCCTGACTCTGAAATCTGAGCCTTTTTAACTATAGCAGTGGCTTCCAAACATTTTTAGCAACAGAACTATTTTTCCAAATGAATCTTACATGAACATTCCTATGCACAGAGAAAAGTAGTATTTCATTTATTTCATAAGCTCGCTTTATAATATATTCTTATTATGAAGTTTATCATTGAGAACAGTTAGGGTATTTTAATGAACTTGGGAATGTGACACTGAGGGCTGGGGATGCCAACTGCAGCATTACACCTGCTGACTTCCCTCCTGGGAGCACGTTACCAAGGAAGTCCTGATACGCACAGGTGAGTAATGCAAACAGCACCTGCTTTAAACAGCCCGCCCTCTGATCGTGGGATAGTCTTTAATAAGGCAGACAGAGCAGGAGAGCTACACCACCGTGCAAATCCAAATTAACCTATCGGCACAAGGCAATATGCTGGTGACACTGACCGCCACACTGTGGGAAGTGGTGGAAGAGAAGGAGAGATGGGAACGTGTGATTCCACGTGCGGACCGGCTGGTCAGCCACCGAAGCCCGAACCTGCCACGCCCCCCAGATGGGTGTCGGTCAAGCTTTACATTTTTTTTTTTTTCCCAAATATTTTCTTGGACTTCAGAGAAGGAACTCTGAAATCCCACCGAGCACAATTTGAAAACCACACAGTGGGGAACTGAGTCCCCCCCTTCCATGGGTGACACTCTGTGTCAAGACGGAGCGCTTTATGGAAATTGTGTCTCAAGCTTGTTAAGCTGTGGTTTTGGTTTGGTTTGGCCATGTTCATGTTTTACTTCTGTGAACTAGGACAACAAAATAGTAAGATCAGCCCCACATAGATACGTTAATGTTATGTAGTATAACATAATAAACTTAGCATAACATTTAGTATAATATATATAGTGTAATGTAGTAACGTTAGTACGATGTAATATATATGTACATACATATACATGCAAATGCATATGTGAATGTGCACACATAAATAAAACATGGGTATCTTTTAATAGAGATACTATCAATATACTTTTAAAGCGTATCATTAAATGCTTACACTTGCTCAAGTTTTACTGGAGGTAATTCAAGGGCTTGGGATAAGAAATTTCAGAAATCACAGAATTTCCCAACTTTGAAGCTGGACGAAAATTTAGAGATCATTTCTGATTCTAACACGCTCATCCCGTCTTTTTAAACGGCCGAGGACACTGAGGCTGGGCGTGCTCGAGTGACTTCCCAAGGTCACTGGCCCGTGTGTAGCAGAGCGTCCACAGAACCAGGCCTCCCTGCATACGCTGCCTCCAAGTAAAACACAGTGCCCCTCCCACCCCAGCAATACAAAGTCACCTACACTGAAATGTTACCCAGTTGGCAAGAAGCAGCTGTTCTTGCGCACTGCTAAAGGGGCGGGGCCCCTTCCACCTGCGGATCGATGTCTAGATCCCGTCCTCGGAACTGCAATTCGCAGCTCCCCACATGAAGCTGATCCTGGGGACAGAAGCTCTTGTGGTAGGACACAATGCAGACCCTCTAGAGGTGGGGGAGGGGCTTCTGGTGTTCTAAGCCCCACCTTGCAAGCTCCTCGTGGAGGGTACCCCCCACCCCCACCTGAGCAAGAAGAGCGAGTACACTGCCCATGTCAGAATGGAGGCTCTCCTCCCACCTCCCTCCCTTGAAGGTGCAACCCAGAGAAAGGCAACCGTGCTGGCCCAATGCCCTGCATCGGCCCAGAAGGCCATCTGCCATCCCTGAAGAGAGACAGACCTTCCCGAAAGGAAAGTGAGCGCTCAGCAGATCACGCGGTCTCATTCATCTCTTCACCTCACCTGAGTACGAGTTGTGAGCGGATAATTTTTGAACGAAATTCTATTCATCAAAATATCCCACTTTAGATACAGCCTTGTCAAGAAAGTCTGTCCCTGCTCTCTCTCTCTCTCTCTCTCTCTCACACACACACACACACACACACACACACACACACACACACACACGCACCTCTTCCCTCCTGCCTAAAACAAATGACCAGACAGGCGATTTTTTTCAGGCTAACTGCAATGGGTCTTTGTCTTTAACTCGCCCGTCCTGCATACAGAGAAGGAGTTTGCTCTGCAATATTATTCCTCAATATTTAGGTAAAGGATGAACATGATTTTAATACACCCAAAGGCCAAGGTCCTTCCTGGACTATTGGGTGACTGAGGAGCCCATGGTCACAGGCTGTATCTTCCATGAACAAAAGCTACTAGCTCTGGCAAGCCGGGCTGCTAGAATTTTCCAGGCTGACACCCTAGGGACAATCCAAGCAGATGATGTCACATTATCACAAGACTCCCAGCACCTAGCGTCTGTCAGGTTTACGAGGCAAGTTCCATTTTCGGATTCCAGTAGCTGTCACTTGGTGGCTACCTTGAAATGTCAGCAGGGTTCAAAGGGGCAGTGGCCATCGGCTCGCTGACCGCCTCCAGGTCAGGCTGCGCCCCCAGCGAGAGGTGGCATGAAGGAGAAAGAGCGCAGACTGCGGGGACCACAGACCTGGCAACAGCCCGCTGTGCGTGGAATACCACTGCGAGACGTGGGAACCGACTCTGGGTAACTAGAGCAAAAATGGACTGTACCGGAAGGCTACGGCGGCTGAGGGAACAGGTGTGAAGAGGTAAGGAGGCGCGTCTAATCGGGTCATCTTGGGTCATGCGCCCGTCTCTCACGGGGCATATGGGGGAGACGGAACTCCCCCAAAAGTCAGCCGGAAGGTGGGACGAACGGCAGTTACTCCACAAGCGACAAACGCCGCCCACGGAATTCCTCCCGGATTCATCCCTCGCGCAGCTGTGAGGCCTTAGACGCGTCGCCTGGCCTCCCGGGTTCTTGGACTGTTTGTCCAATAAGCAGGGATGATAACTGTGCGCATAAAGCCCCCGTTCCTGCAGGTCCCACTGTGCCCTTGGCCTCCGAGAGTCACACATTTTAAGGAAATGTCATTTGCTAGCAAACTAAGTCTTCTCTTTCGGGCAGGAAAGCGAATCCGGAGGCTACGCACAGTACGTCCTGTCCCTCCAGGCCGTCCACGGACGGAAGTGCGTCCTGGAGCACGTGAGTCTCACTGAGCTCCACTCCCTCGCTCCGTCCAGCGGTGCTCGGCCCGCAGACTCCAGGGAGGGGAGGCCACGTTTCACTCGGTGCACCGAGCACACTGAGAGGTCGCCGTTTTTCACAAACCCACACACGGCTCGCGTGTGGACTTCCACCGGCTTGCTGATACCTGAGCGGGCCAGGAAGCATCGTGAGCATCTTGTGAGACCCAAACAGCTGGGTTTTAATGTCGGCCTCGCGCCCTCTAGCAGAGAACGCTGACCTTGGGGGACGCCTTCGGTAACCCTGAAGCTGTGGCCCGCGGAGGGGGGAACATGCTTTCTGAGTGACTTTAGTTTCTGTCCTATTTCACTCATCTGAAAACGAGTTACTCCCGGAGTCAATGCTACACCACACCTCCCACGGCTGCGATCCTAATCAAAGACGCACCCTCCAGAAAACATCTTCCCCGACTCTGCTGAATAAATGACGGCCATCGTGTGTCCCCGGGAGTCCCTGTCGTGATTTTGCACATGGAAATAAAGCATGCAACCCTGAACCTGGGAGGGCTGGCCAGAAACTTTAGTAAAAAGCCTGAAGTTTAGAAGTTTAGAAGCTCGTTTTCTACCGCCATCTGCAAACAGTGCTTCTGTACGTGAAGGGGGTCTTAAATCTGTGTCCCTTCCCTTTCAACCTCTCTACATTACGTGACAGGAAGGAACGGAAAGACTTGGGAACGGTTGGCTCCCGGAGGGGAGACGTGCCATGCCACGCCCTGGGCACCGCCTGCCTCTGTCCTCAGGCCCGCCTGGATTCTCACGCTGTCCTCTCACATACGACGCTGTGACCCACTCATCAAAAACTCTGAACCGACAGTTTGAATTCGAGCACCTTCTCCGCGTATGATGCTGGAACCACACGATTCCGGTAAGTCTTGTAGAAGAAAACAGCGCAGCATTCACCGAGTCCAAAAGCGAGCATCCACAGGTGCGGGCCCCAAGCCCCCTCCCCCGGTCTCGGCCGCCTCGTCTGCGCACTGGCACGGGCAGCAGCGACGGCATCGCGGGGCCGCTCCGGGAACCGACTCGACACCTGTCAGGAGCGGGCGCGGCGCCTGGCGCTGGTAAGGCGTGCGCCCCCTCCAGTCCCTCACGCACCCCACACAGCCCAGGGCGTTGTGACTGTCCTTCACCTTGACGCCACCGGAGAAATACAAAGCACACGCCTATTTTCTTTCAAGTCCCTCAGTCAGGGGACAGCTGGACCAACGATTCACGCGTTTACGGAGCAAAGCGAAAAGAATGTGATTTTCTTGTTCTTCCCAGGCACCCAACCCCCATGACAGACACAGACACACACAGATGGGTCCTGCTAAAATGGCTGTGGGCGAGGACTTGTAAATAAGCGATAAACTTCACTCGACTGTTTACTGAATTAAGTCACAGCCACTCACAGAGACATCGCAGTCGGCAAGAAAGGGGGAGTGCTCCCATGGCTTGTCTGAGGTTCCGAGATGCACTTGGAGTTTGTCTCCCTCGTGTTCCCTGGAAGGAAGGCTTCTTGGGGACAAGCCGCGAGGAAGGAGCCAGTCGTCACGGCCACAGAGAGGCGGCTCCAGGCGGACAGAACCGCGTGCCGCGGAGCCCGGAGGTAGGCAGGAGCTGGCCGAGGGCACGGGCGTCGGGCCCCAGGGAGAGTGAAGCGGATGAGGAGGAAAAGTCTGCAGGAGGAGCTGGGGTGCCAGTGGGGGCTCTGAGTCCGGGTGAGGATTCACCCTGAGTTCGGCAGTTACAAGGTCGTCTGACCTGAGAACAGCGGTGGGGCTGGCAGTGGGCAGCGGGGGCGGGGGGGGGGGGGTCATTGCATCAGTGAGGAGATTGTAGAGTCCGGATGAAATAAGACGAACCTCGGACTTGAGCAGCAGCATCTGAGAAGGTGAGAAGTGGCCCGATCTGAGACACGTGTGGGAGGCTAAGGAGTCAGGTTGTCCGGGAGAGAGATGAGAGTCCCAGTGTGCTTTCAGAGAGTTTTGGCTGAAAGAAGCATCTATTTTTACTTGCACGATAACTGATACAAGGAGGAAAATAGTTTTTCTTGACTCTGAGAGACTCTGAATCACCTTTTCCGCCGGACAATTTAGTAACAACACAAATATCAGAGCCATGATCAGTGGTTTAAAAACGAGAAGGCTGATAAGTAACCCCAGATTTCAGTTACACATAACAAAGCTCCAGCGAACGGATAGAGTTTCCCACATGAAAAAGGGAAACCGAATCAAGGTTAAGGGGCATGGGACGGTCCCCGAACCCAATCCGAATGAAAATACTCAGATTGACCTTCTTGCCAACAAACTGCTCGATTCTATGATGAAGGAAGCAGAACAGATATAAATCTGACAATTTCGATTTGTCACCCTTTCGAGCCCTCTGACTTACAAACATGCTCGAGCCTTCTCGCTCATTTTGGCAGCAGGATGTGAAAGGCCAGCTTTTGTGATTTGTTTCTCAAATCTCTTGCATCGGAAGCTCGAAGTTTTCCATCTCCTTCAGGTTTCTAATGTTTAAAAGTCTTGCTTCTGGTTTCAGCTGGAATCTTAACGTTTAAGCTCAATTAAATAATTAGGGGCTTATCTCTTCTTTATTTGTCCCAGCTTGTTGCTGGATGGAGCATCAGGAATAAGAAAAGGATAGAACCAAGGATTTCACCTAAGTTTTAACGTATGCTGGTACTGGTAAGCACATGTGCTCTGGCACGAATGGAGAATCCAATAAGTTTTGCCCAAAACTCAAGAAAAAAAAAGCTCTGACTCTTGACATTTCCGCACTGCACTTCCTTCCACAGCCCACACCAGAGGAGGACATTTGCTTGGCTCTGGTAACAGTGACCTATCCCCAGGACCACTGAGAGAACTGGCCTACTGAAGATCGAAGTCAATGAAAATCCATCAGCCGCATCCTCATTCCACAGCCTGTAAACTGTAGTCAGTAGAAACCTTACAACAAAGACACCAGTGATGGTAAAAGAGCATTCCAGAAATATTTCCAACTATTTTTGCCAATGGATGCAAACATGCTCAGATACAGAAGAACGCTCAGACACTTCTAAGCACCGTTTCGAGACAGAGGCCCACGACTCTGGATTTCCCTCAGACACCAGTTTCATCCCACGACGTGGAAGCAATGCCTCGGCACGGAAGGGCAGGAGAGAGAGAAGGGGAGGTACGCATCACCCAGAGCAAGGGCCTCCCCGGGCACCAACCCCCGACTCGGCCGACAGCGGACGCCCGTCTGAGGGACGTCCAGACGTGAGCGCGCCCACCCCGCCACTGTGCACGCCACTCTCCTCCTCAGCTCCGTCTGGGTCCCAGACAGGAGCAAATGCGGACCTGCTCCCTGAGAGGGGGACCCACAGTAAGCACCGGGCTTGGGGGCCTCTCAAACACTGCGCCTTCGTCTCCCCGGAGAAGCCACAGTACCCTGGCTGCCCCCGGCATCTGGAGCTTTCGAGGAACCCTGGGGGAGCTGGAAGAGCCATGCCCGACGTTGGCACCCGGTCAGTCCCCCACTCCCTTCTTCCTGCAGCGGAAGGGTCCCATCTGCATGCAGTCGCACCCCGGGACAGGCCTGGGCCCCCTCTGCTCCCAGTTCCATCGTCCTTGCTGCTTAGAACCCCTTTCACCTGGGGGCCATCCGCTCCCCGGGCCGTCGTGACAATATCCGTGGCCCTGTGCACAGGCATCTCGTTGCACCTTGAATCGATCGCGTCTCCGAAGCGCGGTTGCCTTTCTCTCTGCTCCGGCCCGCTCCACGGCTCCTTCCAAAACAAGAACGCTTCTCCTGAGGTGTTCTCATTCCTGCTGCCCTGCTGTGTGCTGACTCGCCGCAGCCGATCCCACGCACATCCGGCCCTTCCGGCAGCTCTGATCGGCGCGGCCGTCTACGAGGCCACACGTGTCCAGCAAAAATAATAATCCACTTTTGTCTGCACGCACAACGGGATAGTAAGTAAAAGGACGTGTATTTCCCCTAGGGTAAGACGAGCTGTGGACACAGGGCACGTGTCACCTCGTCCCTTACGGAGCAGCCTCTTCCAAACCACGCCCCTGCTGAGCAGCCTCTCAGGCCCCAAACCGTTCTCCACGCGGGGAGGGGAAACTGGAGCTCTTTACCAAACGGGGAGACATTGTCAGGAAAGCTGATTTCCAAACAACACTAAAACAAGAAGCTAAGCTTTTACTTCGGACGAGGACCCACGCGCTAAAGGCGCGAGGCCGCCCCATCTCGCAGGCTGCGAATCTGGAAACCCGGAATGAGAGGAAGTCAACTCGTGTGGCACAGAGCGAGACAAAAGGAAACAAAGGACAGAGATGGGCTTTTCCCTGCTGGAACACAAACTCGAACCTGATCACAGGGCTCCCCTGTTAATTCCATCGAGGCCCCCGCTACTGTCCAAACTCCTGGGCAGAGGGCCTTCCAAGATCGGGCCCCCGCTCCTTCCCTGGGCCCCCCTCCCACTCCGGACCCCTGTGTGCCCAGAACCGAAGCCAGACTCCATGCCCTGCCCTGCGCCGCCGGCCCCCGGGCCCCTCCGGCCCCCTCTGCACGTGCTTTTGCCGTTCCCTCCGCCTGGTGTGCCTTCCTGCCTAGCAGATACCTGCTTGCTTGCCTTTCTAGGCTTGACAGAAGTGCTGCTTCCTCCAGGCAGCCCTCCTGTCCTGCTGTCTCCATTGCTTCACCCCCACTGAATGCTCAAATCTTCGTCCCAGTGCCCCCAACACCCCCACGTGCCTGGTTTCGGTGCCCGGTATCAGCTCCCCCAGTAGACTGTAAGCTCCCTGCAGGCTGGGGTGCACCCGCGGCATCGCCTCAGCCCCCAAGGTGCACAGGGCCGAGCCCCCAATTCTCCATGTGCAGCCACCATTCTGCTACTTTGGCCCGGTCTACCTGATGACTCAACTGCTCCGAATCGTCTAATATTTTTTACCAAAAAATTTTTATACCAAAAAAAGATTACATCTGGGTGTGGGAGAGGTGTTCTCCAGGGCCCCTAAAGTTTGGGCAGGTCATACGGTCTCCAAGAAAGCCTGTAACCAACCACCCCCACACTTCCGGGGTTCCCTTCCGCACACCGGGCCAGGCGCCTAAGCCCTGAGTCGGGAGAGGTGGGAAATTACATAAATAACATAACGTAACAACATAACATAATACAACATGACACAAT
This sequence comes from Rousettus aegyptiacus, assembly GCF_014176215.1. Classification (NCBI taxonomy): domain Eukaryota; kingdom Metazoa; phylum Chordata; class Mammalia; order Chiroptera; family Pteropodidae; genus Rousettus; species Rousettus aegyptiacus. The sequence continues at coordinate 54,625,150 of NW_023416309.1, read as the reverse complement.
ATAAATATTTTGCGCACAGATTGGAAATATAACCTGTAAGTCCGGGAGAGTGAGCACAAAGAACAGAAACCGCCTTATTAAGGGAGCCCGTCCGGGCGGGCTGGCTGCTGAGGTTTAGCACCTCCTTTCCTACTCTGAGGGATTTTCTTGCTCTTAGAAACAATTCCGAGGGACAGTGATATATCCTTCTGCACAGTGTGTCAGCATTTCAGGGTTTTCTTCACCAGTTACCTAGGAATTATGCTACATTAAAAAAAAAAAAAAAAAAAAAAGCAAAGCAAAGCATAGTCCTCCCCGAATATTTTATGTATCTTTTCTTCTCCAGAGTCCCCCAAACCAGCATGCATTCTCTTCCCTGGGTGCAGAATCCTTCTGCAACAGAGGGGGGGGGGGATGGGGTTTCACGAGGCCATAACTGAGGCTCCGAAAGCCGGTGGTGCTGACGCAGGGTGAGCCGGCAACGCCATGGGCCACGGGCCCCGAGCCAGGGCCGCGGCCTCTGGCGTCTCCTGAGACGGTGTTTGCCAACCCTACACTGTTTTTCTTTTCGCGGTGGAGATGAGCTGGGTCGTGCTGATTGGGGCACCCTGTCCCCTCTTCATCGCGGGAACGGTGGGACCAGGTCACTGGGCACACCCTCGATCTCGAATGCCACCAGCTTCTCTAGTCCATGTAAAACACGCAGGTCACAGACATGGACCCGTCTCACCCGTCGGAAAGACAATGGGGAGACGGAGGGCTTCCAGTCAGGGGGAAGAACGTGTGTGCCGGGCACAGGGACGCACTCGCGCGGGGACGGCAGACCCGGGCGCGGGGGCGGGGGCGGGGGCTCAGCCCGCTGCACCTCCGCTCGGCCCCTCGCCCACTGTCCTGTGTCTGGGAGCAGGCGGCTGGTGACCACAGGGCCGAGCCTCGATCCCGTGGTGGCCCTGGAGTCTGGGGACAGCCCCGGGACCGGGCAATCGGGCTGGGTGATGAGCACTGCGCCTGGCAGAGGCGTGTGGTCCACAGAGCGGGCTCAGACGCTTTCTTCCCTCGTCCGTTACGAGACCGGCCGGACACGGGACACGAGGGGCGTGGAGAACAAACGCGCCTTCATTTCCGGAGTCCTGCTGCGCGCGCCCCCCCTGCCCGGCACTCCTCCCCGCCGACCCCACCGCTGTCTGCCGTCCAGAGCCACGTCCAGAGCCACAGGCCACGAGGCTCCTGGCGAAATGCTGCCGGAAGCTTCCGGGACGCCTGACTGCACTCCTCCCGCCCCTGTCCTGCCCTGTGCCCCGGTCTCTTCTCTCCGGCTCTGCCCTGGTACCTACAGATACTGACTACAGGTGCCAAACGCCTCAGGGGCTGACCCCGTGGACGGCTCGCCTCCCACGACACCTCCGTCAGGGCAGGTGGCACAGGCTGAGCTGCTGGAAGGCAGGCCGCGGACCAACTAAAGACCAGGGCCCGGACCGCCGCTCTCACCTCTGTCCTGTCACGTCCCCGGCCTGGCTCCAGGTCCGTGCAGACGGCACTCGAGGCTGCACACGAAACTCCCCAGCAGGTAAATGAAAGCCCGCTGGAGGCCGCAGGTTAGAGAAAGGCAGTCCCTGGGAGCCGGGAGTGAGTCACCTGTTGTAGATCAAAGGTGACTCTAAAAGCCACAAACTCTCCTGCGTTAGGTTTCACAGGCACACCCCCAAGTTTTCTTTTTTTTTGGGGGGGGGTTCCTTTTTCTAAAGCCACCTCACAATTACCCCTGGAAAAATCCTCCCTGTCAGTCATAGGAAACATTATTTCCTCTTTTCTTTAAGTCGGTTTGAATTTTTTTCACTGGCAACAGCAGGTGCCTAGCTCGGGCCACCGGCAAAGCCCTAAGGAAGAGACCTACTCAGGCAGGGACGCCACAGGGATGGCCTGACCCCTGCCCACCCCCCGCCCCCACCCGCCACACACCAGCTGCCTCTCACACACCCTCTGGGCACCTCTGCCTTTTCCTTCTCCCCCGAGAGCAGAGTGCCCTACAGACTGATGCTGAGCGGTGACTCTCTGTCCCCCAGCTCTGCCCCATGCCCTCTGGGAAACTGTCCTCAAGGCCATTTTTTTCTCTCCTGGGGCATGAAAGAAGACGACCAGTCACAGGATCCTCAAGGGTGGGCCTGGAAATTCTGCGCAGGACCTACATGTGCTCAGATGTTTTTCCTAAAGTAAAACTGGCCTCCCGCCTTCTTCCTGGAGGGAAATACTTCCAGACCCCTCCAGGCCGTTCCTCTAATGTAGAACAGTGAACTTCTTCGGCTGGCAACTTCTAACCAGGACCCTGAGGAGTGACAAAAAGGAGTCTCGCTTGGAAGCTGGAGCCCCCTGGGGTGCCGATTGCTTCTTTGAAGTCCCAGAGAGCCCCAGACCTGGTCCCCACTCAAGCCGCAGAAAACACAGCTCCTTCCCAGGTGGGCCGCCCCAAAAGAGTCGGCGGCTCTTGCGTGGGCCCCTCTGCCAGCCCGTGAGTGGAACAAGCGTTGACCCAGACGAATGGTGTGTCTTTGGCCACTTCCCACTCGGGGACAAACGGTGTCAACAGCCACCTCCCGGGAAACTGACCTCTGGAGCCTCCGAGGAGACGAGAGGAATCAGAAAAGACGACGACACTTCAGGGCGAAGACACAGGCTAAGACCCACGGGAGGACCCGGACCAAGGACCCACTACGGGTCATTTCTGTCCCCAAATGAACCATCTGCTCTATTTCCTCGGGGGAGAGGGAGTTTGCAGTCTAAGCTATTTCACTGCCCTGGGAGAACGCCTCCGATTTTAGCTTACGAAATGACGGAGTCCATATAAAAATATAATTTTCAGCAAATTGAAATTTAAAGAGAAAAGATAAAATGACTACCTGACTCACTCTGAATAATGACTAGCGGGAAGAGGCCTGGATAGTATTTGACAAATGATGTGCTTATGGGATTTAAAACAACTTTCTGTTAAGAAGAAGGCCCGTGTGTGATTTTCGGAGGTCCTGATGTTTCCAGCTCTAACAACTCAGGCTCTGAAACCCCATGAACACCTTGGTGTAAGTGAAACCGAGGTGCTGACGGCAAAGGGGCCCAGCAGCCGGCCTGGGCTGTCAGCACCCCAAGGACATACAGCTACTACCATCTGCCCCTCAGGACACAGCCTACTTCCAGCTGCCTCTTAGCAGGGCTGGAGCACACAGAACCCTGGGCAGAGGGGCGGCCCCCACCCCTGCCTCCACTCGCCCGCCCCCGCCCTCAGCCCAGGGCCAGTAGCTGCTGCTGCTTCCATTTAAGGAGAAAGCAGAAGAAACACGGAAGCAGCAGACCCAGAGGGAACGTGCTCTTCCCGGCGAGGCGTGTGGGCAGGTACAGAGCCTGCGAGAAGTCCAGCACACCAGCGCTCGCTCTGCACAGCCAGGGAGACTGTGCCCGAGGCCCGCCTTCCTAGTCTCAGAGCTCAGCAGAGCAAACGGTCCGGGAGGGGAGAAGGGGAGAGGGCAGGGCTGCGGTGTGTGAGAAGGCGCGAGGCTCCAACTGTCGCCCGAGAGACCTGCTCGTCAGCTGCAGCCTGCGATGCAGTCTTTCTTGGGAAGCTCCCAAGAGCACCTAGGCAGGGTCGGCTTCCTTTAACCAGGGGCACCAGCAACACCGGCAGGAGCCTGTGACACCACACAGTGGCAACGAGCAGGTGGAGCGCCGAAGCGGTGGCCTTGAGTCAGGCCCCAGCATCTGAATGCCCGAGATCCAGCCCAGCCTCTCCCCGCCCCTCCGAGTCCTCAACTGCAGGGCTTCAGCACAGCCCGCCCAGCATGGGGAACGTGCCTATGACCCTTCTGGCTGGTAAGACAGTCATTCACTTGTCCACACACGTGTTCAGCCAATGCACTATTTACTGAGTACCTACTACATGCCAGGCACTGTGCTAGGCGCTAGGACACAAGCAGAAACAGGCAGAATGCCCGCCTGTTGCTTACACTCCAACAATAACCGTTGAAAGAGACCAAGCAAACAATTCCAGATTGCGCTGAGCATTACGAAGAAGAACGCAAGCAAGAAAATGACCGCAACGTCCAAGACAATTGCCACTTGTCATACACGGCCGTTTTAACTAAAATTCAGCAACATTTAAAATTAGGTTTCCTGGATGCACAACCCACACTTCAAGCGCTCAACAGGCACACGTGACTAGCAGCTCCCACAATGGACGGTACAGATTAGAGAGAACCTCCCCATCCTCGCAGGAGGTTCTGCTGGCCGACGGCAAGTGCAAAGGCTCCGAGGCAGGTGAGCATTACATCTTCCAAGAACGGACAGGTACCAGTGTGGTCAGAGAGCCGCGGACGAGGGGACGAGGGGGCAGAGATGCAGGCCCCGGCCGAGGCTGCGTTTCGGACTAACAGCAATGGAAGGATCATGACCTGCACTGTTTTAGGGAAAAGGGAGGCGACGGAAAAGGAGAAGACAGCATTTAACTAAAAGGTTTCCGGCGGGAGCAGCTGGGTGGATGAGGGATCACGTGCCGAGACAGGGAACGGTGGCGGGGACCGGCTTAGTTCGCACGCACGTTGTTTTGTTTTTGAGAGGGGAAGGGTCATCGGTTCCCCTGTTTTGGAGACATTAAGCCTGAGCTCCCCTCAGAAACCCAGGAGGAGACAGGAAGGAGGCAGCTGGATTAGCACGGGGCTCAGATGAGAGCAAAAGAAAAAAGGGGGGCCGTTCTGCGTAATAAATGATACGCGTGAAAACCCCGAGCGCGGGCGAGACGACTCAGAGAAAGGTAGCAGAGAAACAAAGACGGGGGCTCAAGCCAAAGACTTGGGGTCCCACGCGTTGAGGAACGGCCGTGGGGTCGCGAGGGAAGGGGGCGCCAGCCGTGGGACCAGGGCTCCGCAGACTGCAGCCCGCCACCCACTTTTGTAAATGGAGTCTCACTAGGACACCGGTTTACTAATGGTCTGTGGCACCTTTCGTTCCCTAAAAGCAGAGTCAAGCGGTTGTGACCAAGACCGCATGGGCTCCAGAGTCTAAAACATGTGCCACCCAGGCCTTCATAGAGAAAACGCACTGCCCTCTTGGTTTGAGCCATCAGGAGCCTCAGTTTCCGTATCTATAAGATGGGGGCAGAAGCGCCTGCTTCATAGGATTGACGGACATAACATTTCTACAATGCAAAGCATCGCGGTCTACTCAGCAAGGCAGGGACGAGGGCTTTCTCCTCCCGGCGTGGACGCTGAGCATTGAGCAGCTCCCACGTGTGGGGATGCACACGGCACACACCTGCTCCCCAGAAACAACTGCTGAAGGGAATCTGTAAATATGAACAGAACCAGCGTCATGCTGGTTACTGCCTGCAGCTCAGGATGGACGTGTATGAGCAGTTCTAAGTCAGTTCTTTGTGGCCAGCCAGTCTCCCCCAGACTCCTGTCCAACCGCAAACAAAAGCATCGGTCCACGCACAATTGGTTTTCATGGAACAACTGTTTACAATACCTAAGTCCTCATCATTCATCTTAGAGGGAGCGGATGGAATTGTTCGACATCCTTTGCTTACTCTGGCACGCTGGCCGGCTCAGGCAATCCATCTGTCAAGAACAGCCAATCACATTTCGGGCTAAAGTGGTTCCTAGGCAACCAAAACTACAGACACAGAAACAGGCTTTAGACAGTAGAAAGAAACATGAGGATGGGGCAGAAGGGTCACTGGGAAAAGACTGGCCCAGAAGCCACTGACCTGCACGTAACACTTGCCCACGGTCACTCGATCAGCACCCCGGTCCCAGCTGCTCCCCCTACCGTCAGCAATGTCCCACCCCAGTGCCCCAGCAGAGATGGCAGGACCCCTTGGACAACCGGTAGCTACCTGAGCGCCTCGAATGTTCTTGCCTTCAGCCCGCCTTAGAGAAAACCTTCAGATAAGTCACGTAGAGCAGGGAGTAAAGGCCAGGATCCTCTGGACACGGGCACCTGGTCACAGGGGCCGTGTCGGACGCAGCTAGGAATGGCAGCCAAGAAAAAAGCACCTGCTATGGACTCTACGCTTGTGTCCCCTCGAAATCTGTACGTTGAAAGTCTGACCTGCAATGTAATTAGGTCACGAGAGTGGAGCCCTCCTAATGGGATGAGCAGGAAAGACCTTGTCTCTCTCCCTCTCTCTCCCCCCGCCCCCACCCCCCATGCAAGGACATAAGAAGATATGGCCACCTACACACCAGGAAGTGGGCGGTCACCAGACACCAGACCTGCCAACACAGTGACCTTGGACTTCCCAGCCTCCAGAACTATGAGAGAGAAATGTCTGTCGTTTAAGCCATGTTAAACGCTACGGTATGTTGTTAGAGCAGCCTAAACGAAGACAGCCCCCCAAATAGTCCCTTTGAGACCCGGGCAACTTCCATTCTACAGAAAACTTTATAGCTGATTCCGTATATTATTAGCACTATCATATTTGATGGGGGGGGGCGGGGGGACAGCTCTACTAATTTTGTCCAACGACGACGTCCAGTGTGAAACCTGCTTCCAGGAACCGAGCCGCTAGCTGTCTGCAGCCCACGTCCGGAACAGCGCCACCGAAGCGAAATGACTTGGCCAGGAGCTGCCTCCAGAAACAAGGCCTAAAGAGCGAGCCCTGCCAGCAGCCCCAGAGGCCCTTCCTGGCCTTCCGAGGGACCCAAACCCCGGTCACGCTCAGGCGCGGCGCCCCGACTTCTGCTGCCGGCGGGAGCATTCGCCTCCTCGCAGTCTTCACAGGTGTGGCGGCTCGCCCCTGAGAAATCCTATGCGGCAGGTGGGGCACATCGGTCACCGGAACCTCTCAGTAGCCCCCGGACCGAGAGACGGAGTCAGGAGCCACGCGTGGATGAAAGCGACCAAACCGCCACGTTCCCGCCTGCGACCTCGGACGGTCGGGGGCGCCCCTGCCCCCATGGAACCACCTCGTCCAGTGAGGTGGGGCTCCGGATTCTTCCCCGGTCCTGGCCCCTCAGCTACAACTCCGATCCCACCTGCTTCTCAAACATAAACTTCCCCGCAAACGCGCTCCGCATCCAGTGTGCTTGTCTTGGCAAATGCCCCATCCTTCTGCTATAGTCATCCAAGTGTTTAACCACTGTGTTCGGCCGGCCCTCGCTGGTCTCATCCATCACCAGGGTCTGCTGCTCCATCCTTCCTTTCTCCCGAACCCCCGGCCATCCTGTCTTGATCCGCGCGGGTCTCCAGGGGTGTGGGTTTCCCTATCTGCGGCTGCTTTGCCAGAGCCCAGAACGTGAACGCTGCCAGAGCTGAGGGAGGCTGAACTCGTCAACAGAGCAACCCCTTCTACTCAGATGACAGCGGCCCCCCCGCTGCCTCTCGGTGGCTGGGAAGCTGAGGGAGCCCCTGGAACAAGGGTCTCCACCGCCACAAGGACGAAGTACCCGACACCGCTTCGCTCAGCAGAAACTGAGCCACAGCGGGCTGTGGCGGAAGGTGGGAACAGAGGGACTAATCCACAGATGAGGCCGCATTTACTTGAGCACTTCCTGTCCCTTTCCTGCGGGTAGCTCCCATTCGCCCACGCCGAGGAGTGTATTCTGCATGGGAATGCTTCTCTGCCTGCTATGTCTCTCCTCTAGCTGGGAACAATGGCTACTGTCACTCCCAGAACTCCTTTCTCAGGCAGCAAAGCAGCAGCTCGAGAGGTGGCCAGTGGTTTCTCACGGACCAGGACAGAGAGACTGAACTAGCTCAGGGCTTCGCGAACTTTTCTTCCTATAAAGCACGTGGGCATCTTTACAAGTCACTGGCTGAAAATGATGATTCTGATTCAGCTGGTCTGGGCTGGAGCCTGAGAATCTGGGTTTCTAATCGGGGCCCCCAGGGGAAGCTGATGCTGTCTGTGGGCCACCCTGGGAGTTGCGAGGGACTGATCAGTGCTCGAACCTCCATCCCCTGTCCCAACTCCTAATCCCATATGCCTCCCAGCTGCTACTCCCCAAAGAGGAGACCCAGGACTCCCCATCTTTCTCCCTCTCTACCCTACCACACACCACGTACGGAACAGAGCTATCAGCCGGGGCTACCAAAGCTGCTGAAACGAAAGCACCCCAACCCTGAGATCTTAAGGAAGGAAATCCTAGAACTAAAAAAATAAAATAAAATTCCTACAGGCATTCCCAAATCATCGCTGTCCTCTGGTTTCACTCTAAGGCAAGGGCCCGGGCCCTCCTTATCCACCTTTCACAGGGGACCAATGGGGAAAATGAATCGTTCCCTCTGGACTGCAGCTGTCACGGGCTGCGCCTCGCAGCAGGTGTGCACGGAGCTGGTCTCCCCGTCCCCCGGCCCGGGCCGCATCGTCCTTCCTGACACAGACCACGCTACACTCTCTTGTGTATCATTCACGTGCGTGCGTTTTCAGGCGCATGGAAACACGAACTGCTCGTAAAGACTCGAGCCCGTGCGGACAAGGGGTGCTCTTTTAAGACACTTTTCTTAAACCTCCAAACTGGAAACGAGCAGGTCTGTAGTAGAACAGCAAGCCCCAGTTATTCAGAGAGCAGAAATGAGATTTTAGAGAAGAATGGTTGTGAGGAAAGGCACCGGCCTCAAGCACTTCCTCTCTCTCCAGTTTTTTAAAAACAAAAACGTTGGGGGAGGGAGGGTGGGATTTTGTGAATGAGTAAATACACTACCTTAATGAAAGTGTATTTATTTAGAGACGTTTCTGAAGTAATGCTTGCAGGGAGAGAGGCCTTCCCACGGGTACATAAGGACCAACTCAGCCCTGCAACATTTGATAAGCTCCTTCTATCACCTTGTGGCCATCAGCCTGGGGTTTTATTTAAATGCTACTACTCCCACAGGGCAGAATCTTAGGAGACTTTATCCAAAAAGGCAGTGTCCCTAACAGAACTTCTCCAAACTCAGGCTTCATCCAAAAGAATACTGTTCATTTATTAACTCCACTGGGCAAGAGGGCAAGTATGTTGAGGGCTGGTGAGCTGAATTTCCACCAGCTGAGAAGCATTATTTTCCCAAACATACGGTCACATTATCTTTCCAAAGTCTCTTGAGCTCTTTGACAGGTATGAGCCCTGATAGCTAACTAACCAGTGCCTGATTAACTGATTTCCCTTTTAGGGACTTAAAAAAAAACAACAAAAAAAAACCAGGTTGAAACGGTCCTTTTCTGCTAAGGTGTGAATCCTGCCTGATAGTACGTATTTCCACGCATCTAACAATACTACACGTGGATGACAACCAGGGCAAGCATAGGCTCACGGCGCTAAAAAAAAAAAAAAATCCTCCAAGATGCCCTGCCTCCGGCGTGTGTGATGCTCTCTGGAGCTACCGGGATGCAGACAAATGGTGAGTGCGCACCTGCTCCTGAGTGAGGTTTGCTGCTGAAGAGCCGGAGCCCTGAAAGCCATGAGGCTCAGCCTAGCATTACATCACCACGCTGAGCCAGCTCCCCATTGAAGCCCAGGCGTGGGGGGACGAGGGAGGGAGCCCCACATGGCACCTCGTCCCGACTACAGCGCGCAGCCCGGCCAGTCCCTGCTACCTTTTAATCTACACCACAAGAGCTCTCCTGAACTGACCGGTTGACCACCTCCACCTCCTCCTCACCTAAATCCCCGGAAAATGCTCTTCTCTGAAACATGTTCTTCTCTTTGGGAAAGGAGAGTCAGAGTGGACTGTGGACGCTCACTGTGCACACGAGCCTGACCAGCTGGACCACGGCCCGCCAGATCTAGTCACCAAGTCCCCCCTCCAGACATGCCTGGGTGAGTAGGTAACGGAGATGCCCGTAGAGGAACGGCGATTCTCGTGAACACCCATCCAGGGTAAAGACCATTCCTGAGCACGTTAGCTCTGTGGTTTAGAGAAAAGAGAGGATTCCTGGATCGATGCACAGTCGAATCCTGCCTTGACCAACGGACCAATGACAAAGCTGTTCCACTGGCTTTACTAAGAATAGCAAGCGGCCTTGTCCTCGACAGTGCTCGCCAGAGTGAGTACATGGATGCCTGGGCGACCCCAGCTGCATGTCCCCCGGCCATGCTGCACGCCAGCTGCCCAGCCCTGTGAGTGGCGGCCCCTGAACCTGTCTGTCTCTGGGGCCACGAGCTGCCTGCCACACTCCAGGGTTCTTCTCAAGAGGCTTTTGCAGATGCCCAGCCGTTTCCTTGCAGGAAATACCGCTGTGCGCGCGGAGGGGGGCAGGGGTGCCTAGCTAAGACGCTGGTGGCAGGAGCAGCCCCCACCCTGCACTGGACTGCTGAGCACCAGAAACGGAATTCCAGGGGATCGTTCTGCCCCTGGGAAGTGTCCTGGAGCTGCCGGATGTCCATTCCAGAGAGGAAACCAAAATGCCAGGAGCGGCCGCCAGGTAAAGCCATGCAAGGCTGCGGAGACGCGGGGCCAGCCCCAGCTCCAGGCTGCACAAGGCGCCAGGAGCCGCGACACTAACAAAGCCCAAGCAGCCGCTCCTCCCCGGGGGGAGCTCAGGGTGACCGCGGGCGCACTTACATTGCCTCGGAAGCCTCCTGGCTCAGGTCACAGGCTGGGGCTGGCGGCAGGGACTGCGACCCTCCCATCCTCGCTGCGCGCCGGCGAGCAGGCCAGCCGCGAGCAGGGCCAGCGGTCCTGGCGCGCTTCCTGCAGCCGGGAGCCCGGGGCGGGCCGGCCGGCGGCCGCGGCTGCTGCACTGCAGAGCGGAGCAGCCGCTGGCATCCGTGGTGGCGGCCGCGGCGGCAGTGAGCGGCGGCTCGGGGCCCGATCCGGAGCCCCGGGAGCGAGCTCCGCGGAAGTGCGCGCGCGAACGGGGCCGGCGCGCGCCCAACGTGTGCGCGACTGTGGCAGGCGCACGCGAGGGCGAGGGAGCGCGAGCGCCGGTGTGGTCTGAAAGGCTCGGCTCGGAGCCCGGCCCCCCCCCCCCGCCCCCGCCCCCCACAGCCCGGCTCCTGTGTGTGACATGGTGATGTCATCATCACCGAGCAGCCCCGACGCCAGCATCTTCACAAAGCTCCATCTCTGGCTCCGGAAATGGGGGGGAGGGAGAGCGAAGACCCTCCCTCTGCACCCACACCGCCTCCCCCAGCCGCGCCCCGACCGCCGGCATTGTGTGGCTTTGAAATGCAAATGTCTGCGGGCCGGGGAGCCTGGGGCCCCCGGAGGGAGGGGCGTGGCGGTCTGGCCCGGCTGACCGAGTAGTGGGGGCTCTTCTCAGGCTCACCCCGCGGATTGTCCCTCCAGGAGGAAGGAAACGAACTCTCCCGCCCCGGGGTCAGGGGCATGGCAGGCGCCTGCAGGAGGCGCAGGTAAACAGTGGAACGCGGTGGGAAACATGCAAGATGTTCACGGGCTCCCACTGCGGCCAGGTCAGTGGCCAAGCCCTGGAAACAGCTGAGGCCTGAACCAGGGGTCGCCGGGGCCACAGTGGCCCCAGGCCGGGCCTCCAAGGACACCTTTGCTCACGCAACTGGGGAGCTAAAGGGGGTTTGGGGCAAGCTGGGGAGAAAGGGGCACAGGGCCCGCTTCAGGGTCTGCAACCCCACCTCAAGCCACCAGATGGGTTCCCCACAGAGAGGGAGGCCAAGCAAGCTGAGAGACCTACCTCAGGGCCCTAATGATTCAACAGGGGTGTACCGGAAAAGGCAGCTTGTGGTCACATGCAATCAAAGGGCCCATCTCCGTGATTCTGAACACAGCCTGAGCTTGTAGGAATGTCCCTGACACCCTCCTCTCAGGGCACCCACCCCCATTCCCCTGCTGGGGCAACAAGCCGAGCTAGCCTGACACCCCCCACCCCCACCCCACCCGGCTTCTGGCTGGCTCAGACACCCTCCGGGCTTGGGCTCCTGGGCCTTCTCATGGAGGCTGGAGGACTTCATCCTCTCCTAGGTTCAGGAGGTCTGGGGCACACCTGGAAATTTGAGCATCCTCTCCCGCTTTCTGAGCTCCGAACACAGAGTCACGACCAAATTAAAGTGGATCCTCTCGTGGGGAAGTCGAAAACGTCTACATTTGCCCGACCTTCCTCCACCCTATCGTGTAGTAGGCCTGAGTGTGTCTAAACTGTGGCCAAAAGAGAAATAACATGAAAACTAAAATGCTCAAAACATTTTGAAATTTCCACCGACACACTGTTTTCCAAAGCTGTGGGCCAGGATGCCTGGACAGGTACTTCTGAGGTTATGGCTACTGTCAGGATTGTTCTAGAGCTTCAGGTGTGCCCACTCTCCTCTGCTGAATCGAAGATGAGCGTCGAACAGGAAGTCAGCAAACCGAAATGGTTTCCCAGGGCACAACACGAAATCTCCAGGAAACACTGGGAAGGTTTACTTTTGCATTTATTTGTAAATAGTTAATGACAGTGTCACTTTCGCTGGGAAGGTAACTATCAAGGGGCGGCCAGATGAGACTTCCTCCAGGGAAGCCATCACTCACCATCAGCTCTGGCTGTCATCTGGTGGCACGGATCCCATGGCCTGGTCACCCTGTCATTATTCTCGGCACCCCGAGGGTTCATTTCTCTGTCAGAAGGCAGACCTCTGGGGCCCCATGGGCGGCTGGGAGTCCAAAGCACCTTACTGAATTGAGCCGAAAATTTCAGAAGCACTCACCTAGACTTAATTTTTTTGAGAAAAGTGACCCCCTTCCCTGGGTGCCAAAGACAGGGCCCACGGCCAGGCTTGTCCCTAGGAAACTACATGGTGGGGGTGAGGGGAGGAATCACGGCTGGAACATTTTGTTCATGCAAAAGCACAGACTCTCCCTTAATAGGTAAGGGTTTGCTGCAATAACGAGCGAGGACTTTGGAATGAGATGGGAGTTCGAGTCCCGGCTCCGCCCCCGTTTGCTGTGTGAGATAACCACGTAAGCAGAATGAGCCTCTGCTTCCTGAGCCGACGGGGAGAGAAAGCATCTACTTCGCAGGGCACTGGGAAAATCAAATAACACCCGTGAAAGCCCGCGGCCAGGACCCTAATCGGCGCTCAGGCGGGACGGAGTTTCTTTCCTTCTTTGTAAGAAACGTTTTCTTCTTAGGACCACAAAGAAATAAGGAGACGCTGATGTGACGTGCTCTTGTTTAGAGTCCCTCGGACCACTCCGGAATGGCATAGTATCACTTCCTGTGGCAGGCTGGCGCCATCTCATCAATACCAAAAACAGGACCAAGAACCAGGGAAGCGACAAGTGCAGTCGGTACCACCGAAGTGGACACAGCTGAAACCCACACATCCCTAGTCTGCGCCTGTGTCCCGATGAAAGAGCCTCTCAGACCCCCGCTCAACCTCCCGGTACTTCCTTTGCCCATAATGTCAAACGAGCTGGGTCACCTAGTAATTCAGCCCGCTGTGAAACTAAAGTGTGTGTGTGTGTGTGTGTGTGGGGGGTGATGGGAGAGGAAAAGGGCCTTGCTGCGGGCTGAATGTGCCCCCCCCAATTCATATGTTGATGCCCTAACACCAGACGTGATGCTGCTGTTTGGAGGTGGGACTTTGGGGAGGTAACTACGGGTTAGCTTAGGTCACGCGGGTCCTCTCAGGAGGAGATTAATGTCCTTTTAAAGGAGAGACATGTAACACCCCTCCCTGCCATGCGAGGACACGGCAAGAAGGTGGCCATCTGCAAAGCAGGATGACGGCGCTCGCCAGGAACCCAGCCCCGCCGGTGCCCCGATCTCGGACGTCCAGCCTCTGGCCCTGGGAGAAATAAATGCTTTTGTTTGAGCCACCCAGTCCATGCCATTCTCGTTACAGCAGCCCCAGCCGGCCAAGACAGCCTGCTTAAGGTATAAGACCAAGAAAAGCAGCTAACAAAAAGGGCAAAGATAGAAAAACCATTAAAGTCGGACCGAGGGAAAGCAAAAGGAGCAGATGAGATGCACTGCCCCCCCCCACCCGTGCTAATCAGCACTGCAGATGAGACGAGGCCGCCCCACACTGTGCCTGCCTGCTGACCGCCTCCTCCCCCTCCTGCCTCCCTCTCCCCGCCCCAAATCATTCCACAAAGGTTAAATCGCGAGGGTGTACACAATGAGAAAGCACGGGCTCCTTCTAAGATTATTAACGTGGAAGCAGGTAGCACTGCAAGCACTCCCTCGTGCACTGCGACCCGCGACGGGCACCCTCTGGGGCCAGCCTTTGACCGGAGCCGAGACCACAGACTGTTCTGTCGCTCCGCCTGCTTACTGAGACCTTCGCGAAGCCAGCCGCTCCCCTCTTCATTCCTACCCCACCTCCAGCCCCCACCCTGGCCGCCTGGTGAGGGGCCGCTACAGCACTTGCTTCCTAGATCAACCGGTGACGCCCCTGCTTCTAACCATGGCCCTCACGAGACCCCGAATTCAAACAGCCCCTCTGACCACTGCACGCACATTCTAGAACCCTGAAGGTAGGCTAAGCCCACTGCCAAAGCTCCACTGAATGTCCCCAGGACACCCTAGAAACCTGGATAAATCAAGGAAGGCACCATCGGGTCTCAAAAACACTCAGCAATTCAACATATATTAATGCGCTTACCATGTGCCTGGCCTATAAATACGGAATAAGCTAAGTCTATTCTCAAGTTACTTACTGACACACACCAGACAGATCAGCAAACCTGCCAAGTCCCTGTAACCAAAAGATAAACTATGTGCTACAGACTCTTAAATCCCACTGAAGTCCAAGGGACTGAGGCACGGTCAAGAAGGGTGAGTAATCTGAAGAACCTCTGACACCCCCGGAAAAACAAATCTGAGCGGCTCTATCTTTGCCTCCCGCCTCGGGGAGGCTCCGGTTGCCATAGCAGCGTTGCTCACCAAACACAAGCGATAGACCCCTGCATTGCTAATTAGCCCAGGCGCACAAGCTAAAAGAAAGTAGGTCAGATCACAGAAAAATCCATCTGGAGAGCATGAAGAAAGTAAATACAGATGGAGAACAGACCTGGGCAGGGTCCTGCTTCCAGTCAAAGGCCTTTGCCACCGTCCAACACACCGCGGCGCGAGTGGGGGGGGGGGGGTGGACAAAGCCACGCGGACCTTGTCTTTAGGGACCCGAACTTGAGGCAGGCTCCAGGCTGGGAGGGTGCTATCGCTGCCCTCTTGCAACTTGCTCCGCCATCGAAGGCCCCCAAAGTGCAGCCCCACGCCGCACGACTCCATACCGAGCGCTTCCTGAATATCCGCACACTGAGAGGCTGGCTCCCCACCTTTCCTAAGATGCAAAGAGTGGGAGCTGTTTGATTTCGGGCCTCACGTGTGGCCTGGATTCAGCAACCACATGTAAACATGAGCTTCAGACCGGCAAAGCCAACCGGCAAACAGGCCCTGGCTGAGGGTCAAGAAGAACGGCCCAGACCTGGGACCCTCTTTCAGATCTGGGATTCTGAAGACGTGGCTTTCAGGTCACTCAACCTGGCTCCCAAAGCTGTCCCTGCCTTCGGGAAAAAGTCCCAATTCTGTGTCCGGCCGTGGTCCTGCCTGTCACTCCTTCCTGCACTCACGCCGGGCCGGGGGACTCTCTGTGACCTCGTGCTCAGGGGGCCCCTCCTCCCGCCAGCATCTCCAGCGATCTCATTTCCTCCCCTGGGCCCAGTCCCGGCTCCGGGGCACAGTCAGTCTCTCCCGGCCCGCAGACCTCTTCCCGTGCTCTGAACCACTGGCAGGCTCCGGTCTTGGCACTTCCTCGCCTCATCCGAGTCTTGCTGTATCTGTGTGTCTGTGCCCAGCATCTCAGCTCTCCCGCCATGCCATGTGCCCTCCACGCAGCCAAACACAGGTGCACACGAGACCCGAGGGCACGAAAACAGGTTCTGGCAATTTTTCAATCTTATGATGAATAGAGGTAGAAGAAAAGAAGAAGATTTGCCAGATCCCTTCATTTCCTGGGCCTCAGGTATTCTGCTCATCTCCTACGCTCCAACCCCAAATCCCGGGTGCTCACCCTTGGGAGTCTCAGTGGTTTTCCTGAGCTGAAGCACAAGCTCAGGTAAAACCCCATCTTTTCCAGAAGGTTCTCTTGCTCTCTCCTTGAAAAGGGCTGCTATATGTCTTCCTCCCTCCCACCTTCACCATATTTACAGAAGACCTTCCGAAGTTCCTTTCGAGCAACAACAGCTCCAAAGGCCACTCTTCACGGGGAAAGATCCCTTCAATGCAGTCATGACAGAAGCTGAGGGTGGAGAATTTTACTGTTAGACCCAGGCAGGCAACCCAAAATGATCTAGTAATAAGTCAGTAAAGAGAGATGAGACTTCCTTTTATTTTTAAAATTAAGAATTCAGGATAAAATTTTCACCTTTGATTTCTAAGGGAGGGAAAGAGGGAGGGAGGGAGGGAGGGAGAGAGGGAAAGAGGGAGGGAGGGAGGGAGGGAGGGAAGCAGGGCAGCTGACTCTGAAAACCCCAAGGTTGTGCAAAAGTTACATTAGTGTCGAGCGCCTCATCACATGCGAAAAGGAAATCAGTACTACAAACACCACATCCAAGGCAGAGCCTCAAAATCTCTTTCTTCACCAAATTAATCCATCTCATCTGAGGTGGAAATCGTAGGAGATATTCTTGAGAAAACTTAAAAAAAAAAATTTTTTTTACATAACACACACACACATATACATATATCCATCTAATTTCAAAAACGATGTAAGCTGCAATTCAAGCGAGCAAAGAAGAAACTCAGGTAGAAAATGTGGGTAAAATTCCAAAAGGATGACGTTAGCCTGGAAATACCCACCTAGGCCCTTACTGGAGTAGGCTCTAAGTTTCCCAAAAAACAAAGCAAAAAGGGAAATAATCATGATTCACTATACAATTCATAAAACCCAGTAGAGTAAAAAAAAAGAAAAGGCCATCCCATGGGTGAGCAGGTCTTTTCGTGACTGATTGTCTCAACACATTCATTCTCTTCTGTGTCCTCCACCAGGACACAGTGTATGTGGTCGGTGACGCCTTTGACAACTTCCTTCCACCCATGCGACGCTTCGTTTCACACGGCACTTCCCAGAGTCGACTTGGCGCCCCCTCAGCAATCAACACAATCAGGAAACAACGAAGTTCCCAGAGGATATATTTCTAGTTGCCCCATCCGGCAGCGATGGTCCCCACCATCCACGTCCCCATGGTAACAGGATCACTCTGGGGAAGCAGAGGTCAGCATTAGGAAGAGGTTCTTTAACGAAACAACCACTTACAGACTGGTCCTCCCTCAAGCAAGGACGCCTCCTGGCTTCACAAGCCCTTGCCAGTTGTATTTTGTTGACCGTTGGGGCAGATATAGCAACGCCGGTAACTAACTACAGAGCAAGATGACAAACCTAAAGGAGATGCAGGCCGCCATGACGTCAGCTGATCCCGGGGAGCTGCTCAAGGGCCGACCGAAGCCCTTGAGAAATGGCCACCTGTGAGCCACCGAAGGAGAGAAATTCGCGAGGAGGAGGAGGAGGAGGAGGAGGGAGAGAGGACCTGAGGACAGAAGAATCAAGGAGCCTTCAGGAAACTGATTAAGCCCTCATTTATATCTTTAGGGAAACGTGACTCCGCCTGGGCTGCAAGAGCCAACGTGAAGTGGAGAATACGCGACTCCGAAAATTTGGCAGAAATTCTTTGCTTATTCTAAGCATTAACATGTGGTTATCGTTAAAGTCTACATTTTGTTAAATTCGAAGCAAATCCTCTTCGTAAGTATCATTTCTTTTTTTTTTTTTTATTCAAGGTAAAGTTCCAGTTAAACATTTTTCCCACTAGGGACCATAACATTCTGATTCATTAAGTGACTTTGTTTTAAATGGCCTTTCTCAGGTCACAATTTTCTTCACATAATCCCAGATCTCCTTCTTGTAACTAGTTGTATTAACTAGCTTTAAGACCATAGGTAAAAACCAAACAGGGTGGCCCAAGGTAGACATTTAGCCACATAAAACTCTGACCTCCAAAGTTCAAGCTCGTACTTAGAAAAAAAAAGTCAAGAGTCATTCAAACCTGGGAAGACAGAACCGACTGACTCACCTGGGCCAGGTAACTGCTTCTGTTCGGGCTCGAAAAAACATAACCAGTGTTATTCGCTGTTCTTCTTGGGGAATCATTTCCAAGAAGTACAGAAAACTCCGTAAGCACTAGAAAAATGTTTCAGTCTTTGTTGAAAGAACTTAAGTGTTGCACTGGGCTTGAATGCTGATGTCTTAATCCACTGAGTCCCTGTAGAGCTTAAGCTTACTGGGTTTAAAGGCTATTTTGTATGAGGAATAGGACCTTTTAAGGAATACTTGCAGATATAAACAGAGATGGGGTCCCCCAGCTGCCTAGCTGGTTTCTGAAGCCAGACTGGACAAAGAGATTGAGAACTATAGGTTCTGCCCGTCTGTAGTGGGAGAGGTCCCCCTCAGCGGCCCCGAGGGGGCCGTTCAGGGTAGAACTGCCCAAGCTCCAAACCTCTGGTCCTTGCGTGTTGCACGCGGAGGGACTGGGTCCCCAGGAGCAGCATCCTGTTCGTGCAGGCAAGCCGGCTGTCGGCCTGTCTGGAACGAACCACCTGCCGTGCCCAGCCGGCAGCGGCACCGCCTGACGTGGGGCTGCCCTACTCGCGAGCGGAGCCGTGAGAGCCAGGCGCTGAGGCCCGGGACTGCTGACTCGAGGCTCGGGATAGAACAGAAATCCAGAGCGGTCGGGCCAGAAATAGCTCCCGTGAGCATCTAGTGACAGCGTAATTAGCATGACGCCCGAGGGCAGAGCGAGTGAAGGGGTGTGCACGTGCATGTGTTGGCGTGTGTGCACTTGTGCACTACTGAGCCCTCGAAGTATTCCCCTCCTTTCGTAACCATCCCAGGGTCCCTGCTCCGTGAAACTCCCTGTGCACCCTGCCCACTCATCACGGGATGCGATTAGCTTATAATTGTATCTGAGGCAAGGGATTATTTTCCCTAAATACTCAGATTTTTAGGAATTTATTTGTCCATGTGAAAACAATCAATCTCTCTCTCCCAAGGGCCTGTTCTGACCCCTTCAAAGTAAGGCAGCTCCCCCCGCCCCGACCCCCACTGCCGCCGCCCCAGCACCTCCAGCAACCAATTTCGCCTAAGAAAGCAGAGGTTTGGGTCTGGTCAGTGCCTGGAAGGCTGAAGCCATGCCTCCTTCATGCCCCAAAGAATGCCCGACGCTTCGCCCAGTGCCAGCCATGTAGACATATGTGGACATATGGATGGACAGACGTGTGGACAGACCTGTACTCAAGAGACACCGAGGAGAGAGGCAGAAACCCAAATTCTTTCCAAATGAGGCCAGAGCTTCGGGAGAACCGGCGAAGTAGTCCCCAGGCCCCGGGCTCCCCACCGGCATCGCGGCCGGAGCCCAGGGCCGTGTTCTCCCGCGCCCCTGCCCTCCGCGGCCCCCCAGCGGCAGGCACGGTTTTCCTGTGTGTCATGCCGTGCGGGGAGGGGCAGGCTGGGTTCCCAGGAACAAAGTTTGAATTAAACCCCCTTCTTCAGACACCTGAGTCGCAAAGATTATTGGACAATAGGGGAAATTTTTCGCTAACCTGAGCTATCGAACTGACCCTGAGAAGTTCCCTGACCCCGCCACGCCTCGGTTTTCTCGTCTGTGCCATGGACATGACCACAGAGCCTCCCCGCCAGCAAGCTGCACGGCTCAGACGAGGCCCCGCACGAAGGCCCTGGCCCTGCACCATATCACCCCTGGGATGTGGCACCGAAGAAACCCAGGACGTGTGTGCAGAGCGGGCGGACGGACCGACGGAAACCGCGTGACCGGCTCAGTCCGACCGGAGCGGGTCGCACTCCCCCACGGCGGCTGGCGCAGCTTCTAAGCTCAGGTCTAACAGAAACGGGGCGCAACAAAGGAGCCGGACCTTCGGCAGCGGGGGGCCCGGGCCGGGCGCGCTCTGACGGGAAGCCCCTCTCCCACCCCACCTCCCCGGGGCCTGCCCCTGTCCCCGCTCCCCCCTTGGTCTGGGGTTCTATTTCCCATCTGTGACCACGCCTGCTCCTGACGCCAGCTGGGTCTGAGGGCTCGAAGGCACACACCTGTTTGGAAGGAAAGCACCCTCCTGAAGCGCAAAATCTAAAATTATAAAGTGGCAGCCAGGAATGGAGGGTGAACTCCAGGGCCTCAGGGCTCTGGAACCTTCCACCACTGGGTGCTGTGCCGGGCACTTCCAGCCGTGCCTTCGCTGGCTCCTCAAATCTCCACGGCACCCTCTGCGCCTCCCTGAACCCCACTGCAGGTCGGATTCCCGGGACTGCAGCCCAGGCAGGGTTACATGCCGGAGGCCTGCAGCTTCTCCCAGCCGGGCCCGGGCCTGGCCTCCCCGCTCCTCCCTCCTCCTCCTAGAGAAGGCCCCGCCCTCTCCATGCCTTCTCCGCCCAGGCCGAGGAGGCCACCTTCTGTGGACTTCGGAGACTACAGTAACAGCCTCCCCCCACTCCTCAGGCTGAAGCTGGCAAGGAGAAGCTTCCAGACACGCCCAGCCAGCAGCACACATCGGACGCTCAGCAGATGCCCAACACCGCTTCCCATTCCTGAGACTGACCAAGGGCAGGAGACCCAGCCCGGGTGACCTCTGCTTGAACGGCCAGGATGGTGACAGCCTGCACCACGTCCAGCCCCGGTCTGCCCTGTAGGAAGTGGGCCTTACAGGCAGGGGAATGACTGAGATGGGGCATGGCCGCTGTCAATAAGAAGCCGGATTAGACCCGTCTTCTCAGAGTAGCGTGTCAGCATCGGCAACCCCAGTGTCTTTATGACAGAAAGGATGGTCCCAGCTCCACCTACAAATTTAACCGCTGAGCTGTGAGTGGCAGAGAGCGAGGCTGTGCAGGACTTTTCGGGGGCAGGCGAAAGGGCGCCATCGGCCTGGACAGAGGTCGCCGCACGCCTGCTCCTGCCCGGGAAAGGTCCTCAAGTCTGGGAGGAGTGTTGGGAGAGAGATGGGGGCAATTCTGGGCTGCCCACAGCGGACGAGGGCCAGGGGACGCTCGCCCAAACCCTGGAGGGCCAAGGCCAGCCGCCTCCGCCCCACCCCCACACCGCATTCAGGGTGCAGTTTCTCAGGGCTGTGTCCCCTGGGCCTCCTGCTTCAGCACCATGGAGCCAGCTCCCGCCCCCGGCACAAGCTCAGCTGCTTCTCATTTTTTCCTCCATCTCATTTCTTCCAGGTCGATCCAAGCAGCCCTTGGCCAGGTTTCCAAGTTATCAATTCCTAAGGGACAATGTCCCCAGCTGGCTGAGTGGGGTGTCCCCTCTGAACAGGGATGACAGCTGCCCAGGTTCACGTCCCGCCCGACCCACGGGCCAACACCCCAGACTCTTTGCCACGAGCCCTGCCTCTGACCCCCGGGATCCAGCACCCCGTGGTCAGCTGAGGCTGCCTTGGCCTGAGTGAGGGCTTTCGACTTGTGTTCCTGGAAATGCCTTATCATCAGATTTCCTGCCTGGCTTCAGCCTCTTAGAGTTCACACGGTCGCTGCACGATGCTGGCCCAACAGCCCCGGCAGGCCGGGGAGGAGCGCGGGGGCCGTAGGACTGTGCTGGAGGGACGGGCGGCCTGTGGGAAGCGTGGCCACTGCGGTGGACAGTGTCTCTCCCAGGATAAGCTCTTTGCTTCGCGCAGGGCTGGGAAGCAGAGGAAGTGCTCTTGGCTCCCCACGGCCTCTCTCAAAGTCACATCTGTTCTCCCCAAGGCTGCGGCCTAATGATTACCGATGGCCACAGGGGAGAGGAGGGGGTGTGAAAACTCCTGGAGGAAAGCCGTTTGCACTAGCGACATGGGATTGTGGCATCATTTCCACAGCAGCCATTAGAAGCAGGAGAAGGCAGCAGGAAGTCGGCCGGCTTGTTCGCAAGAACAGAACATCTGTCGATTCCGATTCCGTAATAAGATGTTGCCCCTGGCTTTCTTTGTTGAGACACCGGGTCCGCCCCGCTGCTCTTCTCCAAAGCCACAGGGGACGACAGAGCCACAGATGTGACAGGGACCACAGCCCCCGCTGTGCACGGGGAAAACACACAGAAGGCGGGCGGCTCCCACAGGAGAAACCCGGCTGGAGGTGCGGGCGGATGGGCCTCCGGACTCTGCCCCGGCCTGGCGATAACCATTCTCTCTCGGCGTGATGAACCTGTCATCTGAGTAGTTTTGAAACTTGCTTTGAAAACCTCCAGGGAACCACTGGAGTGGGGAAGACAAGACCGATTTGGATCCCTGGATCCAAGCCGTGGCCCGCGGAGCTGACGATACCCAGAGGTGCAGCGGAGGGTGTACCCAAGGTCCTAAAACCACAGCTGTCCCTCCCGAGGCTCCGCGTCCTGGCGTGGGGGCCCCGCTCAGTCCCGGAACCACTCCTGAACTGCCGGGCAGTCAGAGAGATCCTTTGCAAACGCGAATATGACCACAGCTCTGTCCTGCCTCTGGGCTTCTGGGCTCTTAAACTAAAGCCCTAAAGTCAACAGCCGATGGCCAAAGCTGGAGCAATTTAAGCGACAAAATAAAGTAGCGTCGGATTATACTCCGAAGCATGAAAGACACCCACTGATATACACGAGCAAATTAATTAATAAAGGGGGGAGAGGACCAATCTCCTGTGCAGAAGAATTACAAATAACTCACGTCGATGCTTCGCCCCTCCAGAGGGAGCACAGCTCCCTACTGCGTAGGCGGGGGCTGGACACAGTGAGGCCTTCGGGAGGAGATGCGGAGAAGGGGCCAAGCCAGCAGGCTGACGGGGAGGCGCCTGACGAACAGGGCCTCGGCCAAGCAATCAAGGACAATGTCGACAGGCACTGACCACGTCAACAGGATGGACCTTTGATACGATGTGATGAAAATGGCACTTAACATCTGCGATCTTCCTCCCCAAGCCCATAATTCCAGTCGAATCAGGAGAAAAACATCAGATAAATCCCAGTCGAGGGACATTCCACGGCATACCTCCTTAAAACTATCCAGGTCATCAAAAGTAAGGAAAGTCTCAGAAACTGTCAGAGCCGAGAGAAGCCTACGGAAACATGATGACTAAACGTAAGGTGGTGTCCTTGATGGCGTCCCGGGACAGAAGAAGGACATAAAAGGAACAATAAGGAAATCCGAATAAACTGTAGACTTCCGTTAATCATCAGGTATCGACACTGATTCATCAATTATTGTACCAAATGCACCACAGAGTCGCTAAGATGTCAATACTCAGGGAGACTATACGCTTGGGTAAGTGGGAACGTCTTATACTATCGTCTCAATGTTTGGGTAAAGCTAAAAGTGTCCTTAAAAGAAATCTATTAATAAAACAAATTCTACCAAGGGGAACAAACAATCCTTAACGGGACTGTGTGCCCCGCCCTGGGCGCTGGTCCTGGCCCCGCCCACCCTGCCTCCCCCCACCCCCTCTCCAGGCTCCGGGCCCCTGGGCTTTCGTTCCCTTCTCTTTCCTCCGGGTTTCTACACACTCTGAGCCCACTCAGCCCTCAGCTCCCGGCTTCCCCGGGAACCCGTCCCCAGCCACCCGGACTGGTGGGGTGCCAGGCTCCATCCACTCCCGTGCTGCACCCCTCTTCCGTCCCACGCACGACTGTCGCTCTGTGTCTGTTTTCTACGGTGAGCTGTCCAACCCACAAGGGCGGGGCGGGGCCTGTCTCTGGCACAGTGTCTGGCCCAGAGTAACCCCAAGTTCATGCCACTGACCGTTTCAATGCGTAAATAAACGTGATTCACAAGCAACGCCAACAGAGTTGGCTCCAGGGAACAAACAGCATGCACAAGGCGATCGGATGCACCTGTGTGGGAAGTTTATCACCTGCAGCCCAGGTGACCTCAGGAAAGAAGCACGCTGAGCAGACGGGCGTCACTTGCAACTCCTGGTGCCAGGGAGTATCAGAGAAGCTCTCCGACCCCCCAGACTATCTGCCTCAGGGAAAGGTCTGGAGGGCTGTGTGTGTGTGTGTGTGTGTGTGTGTGTGTGTGTGAGTGAGAGAGAGAAATAGAGATTAATTTCATCAAAAATCTATTTTAGCCCTTGGATAAGCTTGGTTCTCTTTTGCAAAATTAAGATATAACGTACGTACAGTAAAATTCATCCTTCATAGGTATATAGTTTCACGAATTTTGACACACACAATCATGTCACCACCACCATCGAAACACATTGCGCCTTAAAGAGCCTCATGGGCCTCTGTAGTCAAGTCCCACTCATGACAACCAGCCCCCGGAAACCACTGGTATGTTTTCCGTTCCTTATAGTTTTTTGCTTTTCCCAGAATATCATATAAATGAAATCATGCAGATTGCCGCTTGCCGAGCCTGGCCTTTGTCACGTAGCACAATGCATCTAAGCCTAAGAGTCGTCTATTTCGTTGCATAAACCTGTAGTTTGTTCCTCGTTCATTACTGAGCAGTCTTCGATAGGATGGATCACCACGATTTGTTTATTCGTTCACCAGTTGGTGGGCATTTGGGTGCTTTCGATTTGGGGAAAATTATAAATAAAGCTGCTATCAACACAGAGGGTTTTTTAGGTGACTATATCTTTTCATTTTTCACCGGTAAATACCTGAAAGTGGGGGTTCTCAGTCTTACGGTAATTGTATGTTTCACTTACGTGAAACTAAAAGGCAGAATGTTTATTTAAGAGTAATTTTTAAAGTTTCTTCGATGACCCCGGCCTTGGGCCAAGGGTGGAAACCCATGGGAGGGACCCTGCCTCCCCGTGCGGAGACGGCGCGAGCACTCTGGGAGCGGGAGCATCCACGGGTGTTCGGGGAGACACCATGGTTGGCCCGAGACACAGCGCGCATTTAACAAACGTGCCTCGTCCCCCACGTCGCCCCTCCCCCACCCCCTCGCCGTCTCGCCCTCGCCCACCGCTCGGCTTCGGCACCCCTGTGCCTCCCCTGCTCGCCGGGGCCACCGGCTTGCCCTTCTCGACACACCCCGGTGTATTTAGGCTCTTCACATCAAAACGGCCAAGACGGCTCTTTAGGGGACTCAAACAGCTAAGCAGAATGATTTCTAATCGGAACCACCTCTTCACGTAGGAGTTCCGCATACTTGCCGTGATGGTTAATTTTATGTGTCGGCTTGGCTAGGCCACTGTGCCCAACGCCAGGGTAGATGCTGCCGTGAGGGTCTTTTTTGCAGATGCGATTAACACCTACATCAGTAGACTGAGCAAAGCAGATCGCCCTCCGCAGCGTGGGTGGGCCACATGCGATCCGCAGAGGACGGAAAAGTCTGAAGTTCCCCGAGGAAGAGGAGACCCCGCCCGCAGCAGACGGCGGTCACGCCCCACCCGCAGCATCGCCCCTTCCTGGGTCTGCGGCCTGTCGTCGGCCAGCCCTGTGGATTTTGCACTTGCCCGTCCCCATATGTGCACGAGCCAGTTTCTTAGAACATTCCTCTCTCTCTCTCTGTATATATACATCCATACAAACAACCCACTGGCTCTGTTTCTCTGGAGAACCCTGCTGCCAAACTTGCCCACACAGGGCATCCCATCGTTACTCGGCAAGCTTGCGAGCAAGAGAAACTTCAGATCACAGACACGGCAGAACGGGTCCAAATGTCAACGCCTTGTGGGCGCCATCCCACAGTCAGCTCACCCCGAGGCCTACAAGGCAGACACCAGCGGGCCCCTCCTCTCCAGGGGCGGTGGCCGTGGAGAAAGACAGCTGTGCACGATACCTGTTCAAGCCCTTGGCCGGAGCCCGGCGGGAGCGGGCGGGAGCTTCTCCTGCATCACCAGCTGAGGCCGAAGGCAGAGACGCGTGTTCTGGGGCTGGGGCAGGGCGATCGGCATGGGCAGCAGCTGGGGAGGTGCTGGGGACACAAAGGGAGAATTATTCTCAGGGGAACTGAGCTCATTAATGGCACGTTCATGAGGCCCCCACGCCGCACCCAAGCCACCCACCCGCATGGAATGGCTATTTAAAGACCCAGCGCACTGCCTCCCTGGGCCCCCACCGGCTCCCGGGGGGCCTCCGCTGAGACGCAGAGGGAGGTACGCCCCACACTGCAGCAGCCCCCAGGCCAGGCGGGGAACTCCCACCCGGGAGGCTCCCGCGAACCTGGGGGTTCTTTGACAGAGGCAGCTGGGTATTCAGGAGTCTCTGTGGGGCGTCCTGTTTGATTTTCCTTCGGGGAGGGGGCTTTCGTATAATCATGTCCAATAATTCTCTTACAGGCAATGACACTATGAGTTAGGAACTGAACGACAACTTTGTAAACTCCCTGAGGTGTGCCCCGAAAATCCCAGGGTGAGAAAAGTCAAGGCGAAAAGGCTGATGGGTAATCAAGGAACCTTCTCCCTCCCTGGTGGAGAAGGGTTTCTAGGGCGGAGGGCGGGCCTTCATTCGGTGGGTGAGCGCCGCCTGCTGGACAGCCAGGGAAACGCCCGGCGAGCAGGGAGGCCCTGCAGGATGTAGGTAGGGCAGGAAGGACAGCCACCTGCACACACACCCTCAGAGGCCAAAAGGCACAAGGCACAAGGCACGAAACTCCCAATAGGTTGCCATTTTCCCCCTTTGGCAAAAAGCAAGGCTAGCAATGCCCCCCACACAATAAAGTCTGGGAGCGGTTCTCAGGGTGGGCTGCCCCCCGCCCCGGCTCTCTCCTGCTGTCCATGCTGCTGTCCAGAGGGGAGCTGGCAGGGCTGAAGGTGGCCGAAGCCGGGCCGGAGCTTCCAGAGCCCGCCCTCCCAGGTGAACAGCTGCAGGAAGCCCCCAGACGGCGGAAATGCAGGACGCCGGGGCGTCTGTGTCAACGAGGCTCTGCTGATGTCCGTGTTCTCTGACTCCGCCTCCAAGGTCATCCGCCTGGCCTGGGGGACAGCTGCCAAGGGCGCCCCACACGCGGCACGCTGGAAGGCTCCTCGGTCTCGCCCCAAATCCCTGTCTCCGCTCGCATGTCCTGCAGGGCTCCCCTCGGACTCGACCCCCCTTTGACGCCCTTGCCTGTGTTGCCACAGCCTGACTGACCTCCCTCAGCACCCAACAGCTACGGAAACAGCAGCAGCTCGTCCCGATGGGGTGCCAGGTCCTGGGTGCCCAGCGCTGGGTGCCCGGTCCCGTACTAAGCGCTTTACACATATGGCCTCGGGTCACTAACTCTCCCAACCACACTTTGAGGTGAATGTCATCATCCTCACTTTCCAGATAAGGAAACTGAGGCTCGCAGAGGTAAGGTCACTCGGCCAAGGTCACGAAGCCAGCAGGTGGCAGAGCCAGAACGTGAACTGAGGCACCAGATCCTTTGCCGCCTACGCGTCCACTTGCTAACGGACTCCCCCAGTCCACACCTGCAAGCCCCACACTCACCCTCGGTGGCACGGACCACTGAGGACCTGAAGATGACTAGGGAGACTGGGCCGCGAGTCCCACGAGGACAGGGCTGCGTGCATCCTCCTCACCCCGCCATCCCGACATCCGGCCGGCCCCCCGCCCCCCGCCCCGCCACAGTGAGCCCTCAAAACAGAGGCCGAGGGAGCGGTGGGGTGTCCGGACTGGCCACGATCGAGCTGGGTGCTGGGCGCAGAGGCCCGGCTGGAACCCATGCTGCCTTCTGCCCGGGGCGCCACAGAAACGGGGAGGAAAACGGAAATCAGAGAATAATGACCCCGAGTAAGCCCGGAGCAAGGCCAGTCTGCAAGGGAACAGAACTGACCAGTGCTTGGGCGGAACCAGCAAAAGGGCAAAGTGGGTTCACAGACGGACGGACACCTTGGTCGTTCGAACCGTTACCTGTGATAACCTGGACAGTAGCTACGATAATATTTTTTTGTAAAGGAATGACTTAAAAGGATGATGCGAGCGATCGGGGGCTTTTAAGCTGCTTGAAAGAACCATTTTCACACGCTGGGATTCTACCTTTATTCACATTCGTAAGGCGTGAATGCGCTGCTCACGAACCCGGCTACCAGCCTAACACTTAGCTTCCTACAGAAACGACACAGGCCGGGCCCCTTGCTCTGCACGCCCCGGGAAGACTTTATTTCATTAATGCGAGCTGCAGGAGGGCGGTCTGGTTGGTGGTTCCCTGACTTTCAGGGCACTGTCAACGTGCAAGGACAGATTTCTGTCTCTGAACGCCCTGGCAGAGGGGAGGGAACGCTGCCTTGGATCCGGGGCCTCCGGACAAGGCCAGCTCTGCAGGCTGGAGCACCGCGACAATCATACTCCACCGAAGAGGACGCCCCCATGTCGCACGCAGCCCCCCATCCCTGAGAACGCCCTCGGGCTCCCCTGGGCTCCGCAGCCTCCTCCCGTCCAGAGACCATGACGCCTGCTCCCTCCACCCTTCCACTGTTGGCCGGGCCCCCAGGGCCCCACCCTTCCCGCACTGGGCTGCTCCCTCAGCCAACAGCACCAAACAAATGACTCAACGGCTCTGTGAAGAATGATGCTCCCCTCCCTCCTGACCTCCAGCCTGCTGCGAGCCCCTCCCCAGCGGCTGGGCAGGCCAGGTCCCCACAGGGCTCAGTGACTCCCGACTGAAGCCCTGACACGCGGACCCCCAGAGACACCTCCTGGCTCCGACTTCCTTCTCGTCCCTCCTAGCCCCCTGCGCCCCAGGTTTCCTCGGTGCAGTGCCACCACCAGCGGGCCAGGCCCCGGCACCGGAAGTCAGGACCGTCCTCGATTCTCCCGGTTCTGTCTCATGCTGAGTCACCGCCCTCCGCCTTCCGGGATCCTCTCTGTGTGGCCACCTCTGCTGGCCCGAGCCTGCGGCCTCTCCGAGCAAGACACCTGCACATCCTGTGCTGACGGGCCACCTCCCCTCTTGTCCCTGCACCTCCAATCCACACGGACACCCAATGACCCAGCTTGGGTTCTAATCACGTCCTGCCTTTGGAATGCAGGTGAAGCTCCCCAGCCCGTGGGCTCCCACACCCCACGTCTGTCCCCTCCCAGGCTTGCCTTCTCTCTCCTCGCCCAGTTCACACCCCACCAAGCCAGTCCCTCCCCCTGCCCACCACCACCATGCTCCTGACAATTTCCTGCCTCTAGGTCTCTGTGCAAGCAGACCCCGCCCTGAAGCCCGCCTGTCTCTCTCAGCCCTGCCCTGCTCCTGAAGCGCCACTCAAACCAGGGAGCCCCCCACCCAGTGGGGGAACGATGTCCACCTGCACGGGCTGGACTGGGTCTGACCTCTGAGTATCTCGTTTTCTGCTAATGCGTCCTTCTCTCCATCACTGTGGTCTCTCCAGCCCCCAACACAGAGCCTGGCACATGCAAAGTGCTCAGCCCATGGGAGCCCCTTCCCTTCCGCCACTGGCCTCCCGAGCATGCCACCATCAGGACAGTGGGACAACTGTCCTGCCTTCTGAGGCAGGACCAGCCATGTAATTTGCAGACAACATGGAATGCAAAGTAAACTCGCAGAGCCCCATATTCCCAAAGTGTCAAGAATGTCACCACGGTGACAGCAGAGCATCGAGCCCAGCACAGGACCCTTGTGAGCGCGGGGCCCTGGGTGACTGCCTGAGCTGCGCACCCATGAAGCCAGCTCCGGTCCTAGACCCCTCTGAGGCCCCTGAGCTGCCGGAGCAGATGTGAGAAGCAGGGAAGGACAGCTGACTCCCGTCTCGGCTCGGGCCTCTGCTCGAGCCTCCCATGACCGGCAGTGACTCGCCTTAAAGACATTGTTTTCAGGGAGAGAGGTGGGCCCCTTCCGATGCCCAGCACCACCCCCGGCCCTCACGGGGACTCGTGACAGCTGCCAACCCTGACATAGAGGTGCGCAGAGCACCGAGATGGAGTTCCACATGTCTGTCCTCTTCCCCTTGATCTCCTCCCCTAGAAAGTGGGCCGGGGGGAGGGCAGGATGATTTCCTAGTTATAGTCCAGATCCCTTTTCCCATTTAAGGAGTTCATCAATGTTTTCCAAGCCTTCCTGAAATAACAAGAAGGCCGAATACAAATTCACATAGAGTGTCTATATTTTTGGAAGATGAAGAAAATGATTTAACTTAAGCCTGTTATTTATTTTTTTACAAGTAGAGTTGACCAAGAAGGCACATCAGCCACCAAGGCGGGCAGTCTTTCCTGCTGGGCCCAGCTGGCCAAGATCTCAGAAGCCTTCTAGACATAGATCCCTAAGGCACCGCCGCTCAGGGGTCAGAGGTTACCGTTCCCGATTCAGCACCTCGCCAATGTCCTCACAAATGACAACGAGTCCCACTAACCATTACGGCGCTGTTTCCAGCCACACAGGACCTGAGAGGCAGGGCGCGTCCCTTCAGGGCCTGCCTGCCTTCGGCCCCGCGGCCCGGCTCGCCCGGCTGCCGCGAGACGTTGTCAGGGACTGTTGTCTTTTGATTCCCCGTTCGGGGCTTTCGAGTGC
This sequence comes from Rousettus aegyptiacus, assembly GCF_014176215.1. Classification (NCBI taxonomy): domain Eukaryota; kingdom Metazoa; phylum Chordata; class Mammalia; order Chiroptera; family Pteropodidae; genus Rousettus; species Rousettus aegyptiacus. Next base: position 54,594,855 of record NW_023416309.1, on the reverse strand, counting down.
TTCTTGGCAGAGCCCCCGCTGAACTCAGGGCGAATTTCATTTCAGAGATCGGCCGGAGGTGCCAAATGAAGCCCTTGTCCAAGGACAAACACCAAAGTGACCCTGGCTGTCACGGAAGGGTGATAACGGCCCTCGAGATACAGGCTGAACACGTCGCGTCCTGTCGGGCCAGATGGGCGACAGCGTCTTATCTCTCGTTTCGTATCACCATCTGGAAGGTATCAGCACAATAGCCTCCCTCACAGGCCTCTCGATTTTTTCTCCTTGAATCCCCAAGTGCACACGATCACGTCATAGGCCAAGTGCCGAGGCCAGAGACAGCTCAGATGGAAAGCGCTGTGAAATTACTGGTTTGGAGAGCGAAAGCTTGGTCGATCAGAGCACTGGACAATCAGCGCAACGGAGGCCTGGGATCTGATCGAATGAGCCTAGCGATGGTTGACAGGTACCGCCTGCACCTCTGAGACGCCCAGCCACTGGACAGCAACAAAGCCAAAATCGGAAGGTGCCCAGAGGGGCTTGCAAATTGGCTGGAAACTCCAAGGCAGACACATCGAGCTATTTCTAGTGGCCAGTGAGATAAACCAGCATGTGAACTTCGGCCCACGTGAGAATTTGAACAGCCCCCAAACGGGCTTCGCACGGTTAACCCTGAACTGGCCTGTTAGTCTTTCCTCAGAATGCTGTGACCCCTCCTTCCCCTCACAGAGTCGGCCCAAGCAAAACAATCAGAAAGGAAAATGTTTGCTAAACGGAAAGCCATAAACACCTGCCTGAACTACACAAGAGGCTTTGATCTGGATGGACGAGCCAGGTCACTAACTCCCCCCACCGTCCCGGCACCAGCAGCTCTTTGGGTCCTCCAGGTGCAAGATTCCTGACGGGCCCTGGTGACAGAGAATGCAGAGAAGGGAGGACAGACGGCTAAAAAAACTGATCTCAGTCAGACAGACAAGATTTATCTCTTTACTCGGAAAGTCAAAATCTACCTACACAGATAAGGCAGTTCAGGAACCAAGAAAAACCAAAAGGAAAACAAAATCCTGTGTTAATGTGACCACACGAAATCGTCAATATTTTGACAGCTGCATGTATAGCAACTCCTGTGCTTCAACCTAATGGTAGCCAGGTAGACATTGGAAACTCGAAGGTTCTGACCAGATATATAGGTGCACCCCAATTTACTCAGCGGGCTGGGTACTGGTTACATACATTTGTCTCATGAACGTGTACCTTTTAAATGGGACAAAGGAATTCTGTTGCTCAGAGAAGACTGGTGGGTGATCCCTCTCCTAAATTAAAACCATAACAACTCCCATAATGGTTCAGTTTTTAATAGGCGCTTGCTCAAAGGAAGGTGCACCTAACCTTCGCGAGATGGTTTGAACGCACCCATAGCTGAAAGACGAAAATCGTCCTGTGCAAACGGATGAAACCAGAATAAACCGCAGGATCTGGAGCAAGAGGGGAAAACGAAAGCTGTAAGTCAGGACGAAGCCCCCGTGCTTTCAGCTTCGAAAGATTCCAAAACTCCGTTCCTGAATGCGGAAACTCTCGCAAGGCTGTGCGGCTGAGCAGGAGCTAGCCCTCCGCCACCAGCTGCTGGGACAGGTGTCTCCGACCCCGAGGGGCTGTTAATAGTCAGACAGGTGAGGAGAAAAGCAGGTGGACGAGACCTCCTTACCCAGCGGTTCCCCGAGTGTGGACCCCAGACCAACAGCAGCCGCGTCACCTGGGAACCGGTCAGCAATGCCAAGTCTCGGGACCTCCTGAGTCAGACACTCCGAGGTGGCAGGGAGCAGCCATCTAAGCTGTAACCGCGTTATTCTGATGTTTGCTAAAGTCTGACTCTGACAGATGTGAGTCAGGCAAGCAGTTTTCCAGCTGTGTCTGTGGGGTCCTCCAGGTCTGCAGAGACCCGTTTGGATTCCCAACTGTGGAAAAGGCACAGGAGGTTCCCAGATGTACCCAGAGTGTCCCTGATTCACTGTTTAATAAATGGTGGTACAACTGGAAAGTTTCATTTGAAAAACAATTCTGTTGCTTAAAAAAAAAAAAAAAAAAAAAGGAAATATTGAACAGATGCATGTACAAGCAGCCATGGGCAATCTAGTCATTTGTAGAATGTTCTCGAAGGTGTGGGCTCAGCTCTCTGCACCATCCAGGAATGCCAAAAGCAAAACAGAAGCTCAACCACTTAAAGTGGGTTCGGGGGCCCTTCCCGAGGAGGAAGCAAGTTTTGATGTCCTACAGGGCTTTAGTAAAAGCGGAGTGGCGGTCAAAATTCCTTCCACTTTGTTTGAGAAGTGCCTCGGAGACAGGGGCCTTCTCTCTTCTTTCCTATCCCGAAAGAGTTCTCGAAAGGGAAGGAGACAGCGTCAGAGAATTAGCAGACGGCAGGGAAGGAGAGCGAGAAGCCTGCTCTGCTCTGCTTTCCTCTAGGGTGGCTTAAAGCGAATGCTCCAGTCCCACTTTTTATTTTTACTAATATTTTAAACACGTTTTAAAAAATTTAATTTCAGTTTAATGTACCAACGCTGTTTCTGCAGAGAGGACTGTTACAGCCTCCTCCCTGTCCAGTTTCCTTCCCCTCCCCTCCCCTTAATCTCACGCTCTCCTGTCTTTAAACAGGAAGTGGAGGGGGACCCTTGGGTGGTGCTGCAGTCTGAATGTGGCCCCCTCAAATTCATAAGTTGGAGTCATAACATTCAAGGCAATGGTGTTAGGAGGCGGGGCATCTGGGGGTGATTAGGTCATGAGGGTGGAGCCCTCATGAATGGGATTAGTGCCCTTCTAAGAGAGACTCCCCACAGAGCTCGGGCAGGGGTGGGGGGGGGTTGGGGGGGGCCTTCTTCCATATGAGGACACAGCAAGACATCTGCAACCGGAAGAGGGCCCTCACCTGACCACCCTGGCACCTTGATCGCAGACTTCCAGCTTCTAGAACTATGACCAACAAATCTCTGTTTAAAAACCACCCGGTCTGGAGCACAAATGGATGAAGGCTGGTGGAATGGGGAGAGGGCCTTGCTGAGGTTTGAAAGGCCACTGCTACACACTCCCAACGCCCTCCTCTGTTACTCCAACTGAGCTGCAAGGTTAAGTACAGCTGATTCTCGTTACAATGTAACGACACCACAGACATTGAATTAGCAAATACTGAACCATCGGCTCCCAAGGGAAATACCGGGCTAGGTTCCTGCCAGCCTCTGGTCACCATTTTCATCAACCAATCAGGACATAACCTGGTTTTATTGTGTTTCTGTTTTAAGACACCTTATCTAACACAGTAGTCCGCCTTATCCATGGGGGATGCATTCCTAGGCCCCTAGTGGATGCCTAAAACCACAGATAGCACCGAACCCTACACATTCTGTGTTTTTTCCCATGCATACAGACACTTTACGGTTTCTCTTTGGCACAGCCAAACTGCCAGCATCACTTCTCTCACGCTTAAGTAAAGTAAGAGTTAATAACACTAAGATACATCAAGAGTCATCCTGTAACCAAGATGGTTACCAAGTAACTAATGGGCAGGAAGCGTAAACAGCATGGGGAAATGGACAAATGGATGATTCATGTCCTGGGCAATTTAAAGCTTACTGTTTATTTCTGGAATTTTCCATTTCATATTTTCAGACTGCAGTTGACTGCAGGTAACCGAAGGTGTGGAAAGAGAAACCAAGGATAACAGGGGACTACTGTGCATACTGTTGATTCGTTAACATCGAATTCGTGGCCAACATCACGACTATGGCTGAACGAAGCTTACCCCACCCAAGTATCTTCCCCCGAAGGCACATCCCAGCCTTCTGATGCTTAGAAACACCAGACAGCACTTCAACATTACACTTGGGGGCCATCTTAAACGGCAAAATCGACAAAACGCACAAAATTACAAAAAAAGAAACGTGGCACGAAATATACCTTGACGGGCCTTGCGTACAGTATGAGAGCTGCCACAAGAAGACAGAGCCTGGCCTCGCACCATCTCAGGCGGGAGCATGCCGGTCGGGTGACCCATATTTTCTGCTCTTCTGTACGTGTCCATGAATAACCACGGAAAAGCCACGAGTACCGATCTTGGGCTCACAAAGAAATCCTGGTGAGTGGGCAATTTCACAAATACGGAATCTGTATAAGGGAGACGGCCTGTGGCAGCAGTCGGTAACCAAGGCCAGACCATCCCCTGTTCCTGTCAGAACTGCTTCTTTTCTACCAATTCCAGCAAAGACAAAACAGTACAACTCCGTACAGTTGTTCATTAACGCTGGCAAGGTGCCAAAATTGCATGGTTGGCACCGAGATCTACTTGAATCTTTCTACTAGGAAAAAAAAGCCAGAGAGCTGGCCAAGTTCTTGGCCCCGATATAATCTGTATTTAGCCACTGGTGCCTTCCTGCACCTCATGATCACACTTGGTCATGGTCACAGGTGACACAACTTCTTCATTCACTGTCTTTCTTGGTCATGAGAGAGGCCAGTGATGTAGGCGGGACCCCGGAGGGCCGGCATGAGGAAGCCTGGCTCTAGGCCCGGCCAGGGGAGATGTTCAGAGGACAGGCGTGGCGGCCCCTGGACCGGCTCTGGTCCCAGCCCCACCGCTGACCAGATCCGTGCCCCTAAGCATGTTAACGTCTCTGAGCCTCCATCAGCTCACCTCTAAAACGGCCATCACAACAGAACCCTGCCCCTCTAGGGGTGCTGTGAGGATTCACGGAGAAGCACTCAGCCGCCGTCTGGAGCACAGGAAGTGCCATCAACAGGAGCGTTAAGAGCAGGCACCACCGGCCTGCTGTGAACAGCAACAAGTCATCTAAAACACAGTCTCGGGTCTGCGAGGGGGCTTTAAAGGCATCAATGACACCACCAACTGGACTTCGGGTCTCCTGAGAGCCACCCATCCAAGTCGCCCTGCGTCCCCTGGCCCTCTGTGTCCCTTGCCTATAAAATGGGAGCATGGATGAACGTGGTCTCAGTCCCCTTCCCAGACTTCACCAAGGAGCACGTGCCCCGCCAGCTACAGCCAGCGGTCCCGAGGCCTTGCTAAAACGGGGGTCAGGGAGCCAAATGGGCGTGCTCGACTTCTCACTAGCATCTTCTGCACCCTCCTTGGGTGCTGAGGGCCTTGTTCCCCAACGAGGAGACCTCCTTGAAAAAGCCAAACTCGCACAGAGTAAGAATGATGGCTGACTCCCACCTGCAAAGGCGGCATGCAGAACTCCACGTTGATGCACAGCTGTCTTAAAGGGTCTGTCTCTCGCCTGGAGCTTCCTCCTGTGTCGAGCCCACCCTCATATTTCTCCTCCAGGGAAACCTCCTCCCAGCCAATGAAGAGGCCCCTGGATGCCATCCCAGCTTGGCTGTCACTGCCCACCTGTGCCCTAAGAGGGCACCTGGAGGCGGGTGGGGGTCAGCACACACTGGCCGCAGGCAGGAGGAGATGGAGGCCAGCCCCACCCCTCCTCGCTAGTGCAGTTCAAGTCCGTGGACATTCCCCAGGGGCTGGCCCCATGCCAGGCTGGGTGCTGTGGGTCCAGAGGTTGCAACTGATCCAGCTCCTCCCCCAGAGGAGATGGACTTAAAGTGGATAATTTCTTGGTATCTGTGAAGGGCAGTGGCACAGGGGGACACGGGTGGCTGCGGGAACTCAGAGAGAGGGTCTTTTTTTCAGCGTGCGGGGAAGGCTTCCTGGAGGAGGGGATGCTGGGCTGTGAGCCCCAGAAGGGAAGGGACGCGTCTGCCCTATTCACCATGATTTCCCCAAGGCCATGCGCTGTCTGGCAAAGTTGCTGTCCACCGATAAAATTAAATTGTGTGAATGGATGGACGGACGGACAGACAGACAGATGGTAGGAAGGTAGAGAGATAGGTAGATAGGTAGGTAGATAGGTAGTAGATCGAGAGATCGATCGATAGACGTGTGGTTGTGTGTGCAGAGGCGTCTGAGCTGAGCCCTGAGGCTGACTGTGAGCAAGCCTGATTTAAATAAAGTAAGTGCCGCTATAGTCCACGTACAGCTGAAACTTATTGGATTTCGTTACCCAACGTCACCATAAAAAATTTTGTTTAAAAATAAAATAAATAAACAAGTAAATAAAGTGCCGAGGCTGCGTGGAGAGGGCGACCCCTGGATCGGGGCCACACACGACGCACACGGGCCGGCGTGGGGCAGGTGGGGCGTGGAGTCCAGCGTGAGGGAGGGCAGGCTGGTGGCAGAGGAGGCAGGAGAAGCCGGCCTCTCCGGCAAGGCCGGTTTCCCAGAGAGGGGCCCCTCTCCCCACTGCGCTCCTGGCTCCTCTCCTCGACCACCACCCAGGACAGAGGCAACAAGCAGCTGACCAGCTCGTGTCCCGGAGGCCAGAGGCAGCCCACTGAGCCATTCCCCGGGAGGGTATAAATAGCACGCTCTCTCTCCTGGGGGCCTGCTGCTGTACAGAGGAGCTCCTGAAGACAGCAAGGGAGCAAACCTCTAAAATGGGGGGTTTCAGATCATTCCTAAGGCCGGAAGAAGCCGCCCAGCCCTGTGAGGGAGATGCCTGCAGACCCTGTGCGGGTGAGTAGAGCTGCCCACAATTAAAGCAGGGCCGGCAGCCTCAGAGATTGGGTCCTGGGATCCCAGCACCGGCCCCAGGCCCAGCCCCCACCATACCTCTGGGCTGTCAGATCCGTGGAGACCTGGCTGAGGACATCACCATGGTGGGAAGAGGCAGCTAAGACTGGGTTCCTCAGGTCTCCAAGGGCAGCTGGCTGGATGACGTCATCTCCTACAGGTGAACTGGAGAAAGAAGAAAAAAAAAAAAACCAAGGCTCAGAAATGTTCTTTAAAGCATGTTTTAACGGCACGTTTCATCTGGACCCTAAGCGGGGCCTCAGTTTCCCTTTCTATAAATGAAGGGTCTGGCGCTGCCCCAAGTGTAGTCCATGGACAGTGCCGGCCCAGGAGGGGTTTGTCACCACTCCACGGTGAGAAAGCACAGGAACCTGGAGGAAGAGTTCAGGAAGCTTTAGAGCAGTTTGATAGAGCGATTTTATGTCTGCTGAATCTAACACTAAAAATCAGGCTTGTGTTTTGTAGTCTTCATCAATGGTTCTCGACCAGAGGCGATTTTTCCCTTCAGGGGCCACATGGCGATGTTTGGAGACAGTCTTGGTTGTCACAACAGGACGGGAAGGGTGCTCCGGGCATCTAGCGAGCAGGTAGAAGCCAGGGATGCTGCTAACCACCCCACAATGCACAGGACAGCCCCCCAACAAAATATCACCTGGCCCAAAATGTCAACAGTGCCAAGGTCAAGAAACCCTGGCCCTGAGTTTTGGTCTAGGAATCTTCCAAATTCAATCGTATTTTCCAAAGTTTTGAGCTACACTAAGTTAGAACTACAAACAACACTGGCCCCTCACTGAGTAGGAAGGTCTGCCCTAGACTGCCACCTCCGAGGGCAGGCTGCCCGTGGAAGCTGAGACACGGGTCACTGGCCACTGGCCACGTGCATCAGCTCACCTTGCGGGAAACCCCTCTCATCATCGGTTACGTCTCATTCACCTGGGAGGGCCATGAACTTCATTCTTTCTGACGGCCTCAGCTCTGTAGCAACAAGTAACAGGGCAGTTATAGTCACTTCCTGAGCGGAGACTGACTGACTCCCGGCTCTGTGTTCTGATCCAGAAAGAGGGGAGGACAAGTCGGTGGCTGACAACACAGTCACGGGGATGCGAAGCGCGGCACAGGGGACACGGCGAATACTATCGTGCTAACCGGGCGTGGTGCCAGGTGGGCACCAGACTAACCGGGCAGATCGCTTCATAAATTACATAAGTGTCTCACCTCTATGCCGTACGCCTGAAATCAACATAAAGTAATATTAAATGTCAACTCTAACTGAAAAATAAAAATTTTTAAAAAGGGGGTGGTCCGTGCCCTCATGGAGCTCACGGTCATAGGCGAGGCTCAGACATTTTTTAAAATCCATGTTCACGTAGTGACAATTGTAGTAACTGCTCAGAAGGGAAGGTACCGACGGCTACGAGAGCATAAATGAGGAGACCCCGGCCCAGAGTGCGGTCAGGGGGAGCTTCCTTGTGAAGCGGTACCTGGAGCCCCGCTGGCCCGCTCAACGCAGCAAATGTTTCCTGCGAGGAGCTGGTAGTCCACGTGCTTACAGACATCACCAAACATGACCCTCACAGCAACGCTGTGGGGTGGGTACTATCATTATCCCGATTTTACAGATGTGGAACGTAAGGCACAGAGAGGCTGAGTGACTTGTCCGAAGTTGCACAGCAGGTAAGAGGCAGAACCAGGACACGAACCAAAGCCTGAGTCCAGGAGACATGTTCTTAACCACCGCATGAGGCTGTGACTCAGAGGCCGAAGAGTAAGAAAAAGGGAGTGTGCCCTCTGGTACAGGGAGCCACATCCCCGAGAGCCCTGAATCAGCAAGGAGTTTGGCATTCTGGAAAAAGGCAGCAAGCTCACTGTGGCCAGACCACACGTAAAGAAGACTCGAAAGGGGAGAGGTAGACAGGAGCGATCTCAAGACCAGGTTGAGGGAGGTCCTGGGACTTGTTAGCTGAAGAATGAGCCCAAGGCTACTAGCAAATGCTCAGCCACAAAGAACTGCCCTTGGCCTTGAGAAGAATGAGAGGCAGGGAGGCCCAGCCTGAATATTCCAGAGCTATAGTCTCAGTACGACTGGCCTAGCCCATGTGTGTGCCCACACTTCACCGCTGATTCCCCTGCAACTTCAGCTGTTTCCTTCCTCCTCCAGTTCCCACCCAGCATCCCAAACCCCACCGAACATGATCCTACAGCCCTACGACCACACCCAAGGAGAGGCGCAATGAAGGAAGGAAGGAGCAAGCTGGGAGGGAGGAGAGATGGCAGGGGTTTTGGATGTCTTCATTGGATCGCAGTTCGGAGAATTCTAAACTACACGCAGTATCGATTTTCCAGTCATAAAGCCTGAGTGGAAAAACATCACCCACGAGTTTGGCAACACACGTTAAAAGCCATAAAAGACTTCGTTTCCTTTGACACAGCCATTCCACGTCCAAGAATTTATTCTAAGGAGGTGATTAAAGGTGTGAGCGAAAATGTTGATCACAACCGTGATCGTAACAGCAAAAAGACAAAAAAAAATCAAAAGCTAGAAACAACGCAGATGTCCAACAATAGGGGACAGTTAATCAAATCGAGGCACTGCCACAGAATGGACTCATTTGCAGTTATTTAAAAAATAATAATAATAAGGTAGATCTCTATGCCTCTCAAGGAAAATATGTCCCTTATTAACCAAAAACGGGTCGAAAAACCACTGGCAGTGTGATGCAGATTATATGTGCTGTGTGTGTCGATACACACACATGTGTGTGCACACGTATCTGTAAGTACACGCATGTGTAAGTACACACAGGAGGGGAGCAGCGAAGCGCCCCAGGTGGCTCGGAGGGCATGCCCCAAGCCGTTCGCGACGGTCACCTTTCAGGAGTGACAACACGAGTGCTTTTTTTCTTCACCGACTCTCTATTTTCTAGTTCTGTGTCGAACGCGTACTGGTTTTATAAGCAAAATAAACAGGAAAATGCATTTAAGGAAACGCTTAAGAGCCAGTTAACAACTTCAGTCCATAGCTCAGTGAGCTTTAAGAGATAAGATCAGTCAGAAATGCTGTTCCCACCTCCCCACCCCCCAACTTCTGTATTCAGAATTTCCCCACTGTGCAGACCTCGGCTGGTCAGCCTCGCCCCGGACAGAACTCAGCCACGCCTCGCTCATGGAGCAGGCCGGGGACCATGGAGGTCCCAGCAGAGAACTTTTAGGGTAACAGGTATCTGCCCGCATACTCCATGCGATGGCATTGTTAACTCTTTGGGATGGAATTATTTTTCCAAGCATTACTGGGCCGCCCCTGATTTTTTTGAACAGGGCATCTTGGGAGATAATTAAAATGTCTTCAATGACAACTGATCAGCAACTTGAGCGACGGTGCTGCAAGTGAGGACATCCGCTGTGGCACTAAAAAAACGAAACAAAACAACGATGATCCCTGAAGAGGCCTGGATCCTAGACCGGCCCCACCTTGGGACCTCGGCCAGGGGGCTTCTCGGAGCTTTTCAGCTTTTCCATCTGCAGAAGCGATGGCGCAGGGCTGCGCGATCACCGAGGACCCTTCCAACTCGGCCTCGCCCCTCCCTCGCGGGCAGGCGGCCAGCGCCGCTGCTCACCGACCCATCCGGCTCCTACTTTACGCCCTCCAAGTGCTCGGCTTCCCCTGCGCTGCGGGCTAAGGAACATGGCTGAGGGTGTAAGAACAGCATCGGAACCACGCGTCGACGAGCTCTGATAAAGCTTTATAAACCTCCCGTACGACGTAAGCATAATAATTAAAATAAATAAATAAACGTCATAGGTGCACATGGATACATCGGCTTGAATGACACAGAATTGCTAATAATAATAATAATAATAATAATTTGTCAAATTCGCATTGGACCCTCCGCCTGGGGCCTTTCTGTCTTACTTCCTCGTGACTCAGCTCCGCTCCAGAACCCCAGGGCAGAGCGAACTCCTGGGCACGTGGGCACGTGGAAGGGCTCATAAGAGAAAACTGCTCTTCTTGGACCAACTGTTAGAGGCTAAAAATGGCTTCTAAATTCTACTAGCAGTGGCATTGGGGCCAGAGTGACTGAAATATTTTTCAGAGGGCAAAAAAAAAAAAAAATCCGTCAGAAATTTTAACCACCAGCTGCCGCCACCAGCTGCTGGGGCCAGCCCACTGTAGACACAGGCAGGCCAGCAAAGGGTTGATTTTCCGCTGGAATGTGTCAGGCGGGGAAGCAGCCTGCATCAACAAGTGCTTCTCCAAAGGGCCATGAGTCACCCCCCTCCAGAGACTGAGGCAGAGAGGAAGCCATTCACATTCCAGTCTAAAAAGCCAACACCTTCGGCTCTACACACAGGGCCCACGCCATAGGAAGAGCTCCAGGCCAGGCCCAGGAAGAACAAAATGGGATCAAAAGTAATGATGGTGATGATGATGATGATGATGGGGAGGAGGGGGCAGGAGGAAACTTTGGAAGGTGAGAGGTGTTTTATAACCTTGATGGTGGTAATGATTTCACAGGTATATTTACTCATGCCCAAACTCATCGAATTGCATACATTAAATATTACAGCTTTTATATGTCAATCATACATCAGTAGTTAGTTGTTGTTTCTTTTTTTAATGGAATCACACATTCCAGGGCTGACTAACCAAGAACTAGGCAAGCTCAAAGTTTAAAAAGCAAGAACTTTGAAGGGTGGGAATAAGAGAAACTGCCATAGGACAGTGGGCTTCTTTCAAGCTGGGGTGACCTGGGAAGGCCCCTGGTCTGGTGGGGATCTGGGGGGCAGGGAGGGCAAGCCAAGTGCTTCAACAGACCGATGTGTGCGAGGGTCTTCCAGAAAAAAAAAAAAAAAAAAGGCTGCCCCAGATGGTTTGGTGGGAAAGTTACCAGCTTCCTCTCCCTCCCTCAGACAGGGCAAGGAAGGCGCACAGGACAAGGGCGGGGGCTGCAGAGGCACCGAGCAGGCGAGCAGGCCGGTGTCCCAGGGAAATCATCAGCTACAGGGAGATTAGCAGAAAAACGACCACATCAAAGGTAACGGGAGCCAGGGTCTCTCACAGAAGGATTGGGCTCCAAAGGGCTCTCAGGGCTGGGTTGCAATTAGAGGTATCAGATAAACACAGAACTCAATACAGAGTGTGTGTGTGTGTGTGTGTGTACACATATTTATTTCCTAGCTATGTCTGCTGAGAAGAGTCATGTCAAAAAGGATACAAGAACCCCACCAAAAGAGGCTGCCATTGCCAAATCTGGGACTTAATTGGGCATAAAAATATACCAGATACTAATGGATTATAACCCATTGAGAAAAGCAATGATCCATGAGTTTAGATATAAACACATGACCAAATGCATAAATAAGGGAGAAGCGAAAGCTCCTTCTTACATGTAGTACGATGCCAACTAGTCTATGTAGGAGTGATGAAAACAGAAAATCACCATGTGAGAGCCATCGGGGTGGTGGTGAATTCAGGCAGGAGCCACCGAAGGGCGCTAAAAAGTACATGAAAAAGGTTTAAAGAAGCAAAGGACCCCGGTGTGGAGTGTCTTCCCAGCCAACACTGATGGATTACAAAGGGAAAATGATGACTTCACGATGGAGGATCAACTTGGCCAGGTGTTGACCACGATGATCATCTCCCGAGGTGGGACGGGCCTCACCCTGCGCTCCAGGAGGTGACCGCTGGGAAGCGTGCGGCGTCACTTCTGTGGGACTCCCGACCAACACAGACGGCCAGAGTCTGGTCGAGAGGAAACTTCAGAGGGACACAGGTTGAGGATTCTTCCAGAGTGAACGAGCTGTACCCTTAAAGGTTACGAAAGGAAGAGGGAGACGGAGGAGCCACTTCCAGACTGGGGAGTCTGCAGGTGTGTACACAGAGAGTGTGACATGTGCTTTCGAACTGGATCCCGAATCAGATAGAACAAGAGACGGTGCTGGTAATTCTGAATGGGCTCTGGAGACCGGGTGGAGCAGCGATATATCATACAGATTTTCCCAGCGGATGGCCGTACTGGCGTGGGGCTGTGTCCTCGTTTGGGGAAATGGAGTGTTTTGTCTTGTTTTGTTTGGAGGGACACAGCTTCCTGTCTGCAACTTGCTCTCAGATGATTCATAAAAAAGAGTAACGAGAATGGATATATATGTATATATACAGAGAGGATGACAACGCATATATAGTAAGATGTGAACAATTGAGGAATTTGTGCAAGGGGAATAAGGGAATTCTTCGTACTGCTCCTGCAACTCTTCTGGAAGCTGAAAATTCTTTTCAGGAACAAATGAAAAATTCTTGGGTGAAGGCATGCCGGTACCTACAGAGCTCGGTTGGGGTTCTCCATGACGGAACAGAGGATCTGGGGTCAGGCATGCAAGAGTGCCGGTGTGGGAGGGAAGGGACATGGGGAACAATCAAAGATGATCTGGGGTCTGAACATCTAATTTTTTGGAAAGCCATATTAACTACATACCTCAAGCCTCCTGTGCTATTATTTACTTAATGCTGATCTTTCAATGAACTCAGTTCAATTTAAATGAACTTACATAGTTCTAAGTAATAACATCTGTGAGTCTGTGGTTTTGACGTGCTACTTCTACTTTTTTCTAATACAGACTGAGTAATACCATATTACTCTTAAAATGAGCAGGCGGGCCCCAAGCTCAGGGCAGGCGCCCAGCTCACCACACTGCAGAAACACTGGCACAGCGCTCAGCAACACGGCTGAAACCGAGCCCCACGCTGCTCACTCCTGGTTTGTTTTTTAAAAAGGCGAAGCCTGCGATAACTCAGCAGAATAAAATCTTCTGGGATCTTGCATCTTCGGGAGTTGCTGGCTGGTTACGAGCTGGGCATGACCCAGCTGGCAAAGATCAGAAGCCATAGCACACGTGTGCATCCTTCTCGGATACCCCTCAAAACCTACGTACGTCCTCTGACGTGGGGAGCAGATACACACGAGCTCTACTTCTACCTGCCAAGGTGTGCTCACCAGGTATCCGGCTCTGTGGCCCTGGCACCTCCTCAAAAATGCTTTGCTTTTCCAGTCACTACGGAGGAAAACTCATCCTTTCTTGATCCGGCACATGATGAGTGGGACAAGCGGGCCAGGTATGGGGGTCGGGCCAGGTGGATAAACAGATTCCTAGCAGCAGAGACATCCACTGCTCCCGGAAGTGGAGGAGGAAGTCGAGATCCTGCACAGGGAGGGGACCCACTGACCAAGGTCTCGAGCATGCTGATTTTATTACTGATGGTAATAGTTAACACATACTAAATACTGGAACAAATCTGAATCTTTACAATAAAAGTACTAATAATGGCCATAAATGATAATCACAAGAGCAGCTAACATTGTTGGGTGCTTGTATCTACCAGGCGTTGTGTGAAGAGCTTTGCACACCCTTGCCCACCCAGCCCTTAGGGAGAGGTGAAGGGCGGCAGAGTTTGAATGCAGGTCCGAGCATGGGATCCAGGCAACCCCCCGGCCTGTGTGCCCTGGCCCTGGCTGGAGCCAAGAACAGGAAGACGGCTCCCACGGCACTCTGGGTAAAGTGGCCTGAGAGATCCGTGCCAGGGAGAACAGAGAGAGATTTTCCACTCCCAGGTAAGAAAGCCCGGCAATTTAAAGATTTAGGCTTTGGTTTAGGGAAAAAAAGGAATTAAAAAATACATAGCTACTTATATTTGTATAGTATCCTAGAGTTTTGCCAAATGCTGCCTTTCATGCTCCCCTATCCCCCCCATGTAGATGGCAGACAACTTATTTTACAGGATAGGAGACTGAGACGTGAGGAATTCAGAAACTCGGCAAAGAAACACAGTGGCAAGGACCCGGGCCTCTGCCACAGACCCTGTCCTCATTACAGAAACTCACGCTGTCTCCCCGGGCCCCTCCTCCAATGGGCCCTGTCCCCCGTTCAGCCCTATGAGGGGTGGAGGCCCCCAGGGAAAAGGAAGAGGCAACAGAATCGTGTGCCCCGCAAAGGGGTCCTTTTCCACCTTGTTCCCTGCTGCAGCCTCAGCCCAGAGTCAGTGAGGCTGGGAGTGGGGGCAGGCTTCCCTGGGATGCGGGAGCTGGAAGGGGCAGAGCCACAGAGAGGCAAGCCGCTGGCGCCAAAGAGGTGTCCGAGTTCTGACAAGGAGGGCGACATGTGAGGTTTTACGGACCCTTGAAACTGAACGTTTGTCCGTTTCAATTAGGAGCTGTGCTTTTCATGTTTTGGAGCCAATTTTTTTAGACCTCACACAAGGAGCACAGGCTTGTGCCCGCCCGCAGTTCCTGGGGGGGCCGGAACCGATGCAGACAGTCGCTGACCCAAGGAGGGACTTCTGGGGACAGGTTCTGCCAAGCACGGCACCGGGCGCAAGGATGCCGGGAGAAATGAGGCGGAGCCTCGTCGGCCCTCGCGGAGAGCACCTGGCCCATGGCTGGCCACAAGGTGACCCGGGAGCTGCCCAATACGGGGTCCTGGACCAGGTAACTCGCAGGTGCGCCAGCTCAGTAAAAGGGGTGCAAGGGAACACGGGACCTTTTCCTGTCTCATGTGAAGCAGGCGACCAGACAACAGGCGGCCATGGGGAGCCTGAGGTTGGAGGGAGGGCGGTCCTAGCAAGAAAAGCAGGGGACGCATGCTCCCGACGCCAACACGAGCCACCTTCTCACCGCCCCTTCCCGGCTCAGAACGTGCCCCCATGACTGTCATGATGAGAAACCAAACCAGAGAATGCTGGCCAGGAGCTGTGCGCGCGACGTGACACGGACCTGGGGACAGCTCCTGGACCTCAGAGGGTCCACGTGGACCCAACCGCACAACGAACAGAACCAGAGGGACCGAAACTAGCCAAACCTGTAGGGACAGGAGCCGGGGAAGCAACGGCTTTCTCTTTCTGCTTTCTCCCCGACATCTGCTCCGTGAGCAGGACTGCTGTGGGTTTCCTGTTCAGTTTTACTTGTTTTCTGGGGAAGGATATATGACCAATAAAAAGGGAGGGTGACAAAACGAGGAAGGACGGACACTGGACACCCAGCTTCTAAATCAAAGAGAACGGCACCGACTGGCACACCTCCCGCTTCCATTTAGAAATAACCATAAGAAGCGACAGGAAGCGTCGGAAAGTCTACGTCCCCTAAATAAACCCCTCTAATCGTAACGAGGTGAAAAATGTGGATGCGACGTTCCATTTGCACAGCCCTTCGCAGTTTGCCAAGTCTGTTCACGTGGACCTTTCTCCACATGGCCTCTCCCCAGCCCAGGGAAATCGGTCTCGGGAACTTTGCTTTTTCTTAACTGGCAGTGCTGGGCACATTTGCTAAATAACAGACTGAGACCACAAACTGGAGTGGACTGGGGGCGGGGGGGGGTCGTGCAGCTGATCAACAAATCTGAAACGAAGCCTCTGCTGCGGATAATTGCTCTGCGGTTCCCCCGAACCCTCTACCTGCCCCTCTATACTTAGAGGCGTCTCCCTACGAACTCGTGCTTGCCCAGGCCTTTTACATGCCTTTGGTTTTTCCCAAATGATTTCATAATCCTGGGGCTGTTCTGTCATCACAGGGAGTTGCTGTGGAAATGATTATTGAGGTTATAAACAAAGGACTGTGACCTCAGTGGGCGAGAGGCACACAAACCCCAGACAGCAAGACAGATTTCACATGCTTCTGCCGCAGGCCGCGACGGGAGGGAACAGGGCACCCGGCCCTTCGGCCTTCTTCTTAGGTTTGCTCCCCTGGCCAAGACTAGTCCGTGACTCCGTCACCAGCTTCCTAAACCTTCTTCTGATCGTCTGCACAAGGTTCCATGGTCTGCAAATCCCAAACCACAGCTACTCCAGAATCATTTGCTTTTGACTGTGCAATTGAGTCCCAGCAGAAAACACACACACACACACACACACACACACACACACACACACACAAATGGGCTCTTGACCCAGCCCTCAGTCCTCCCAGGCTCACCCATACCTATGGCCTGGGGCCTGGCAAGCCCATAAACCCCCATGTCTCATCCTTTCCGTTGGCACTGGTCTCTTTCAGTTCCTCGAACCCTTTCAGTCCTCTCCTGGGGGTGCATTTGGCATTTGGGGTGAGGCAGTTCTTGGTTGTGCGGGACTGTCCAATGCTCAGCATCTCTGATTCTCTCCAGCTAGATGCCAACTGTGCCCTCTCCGGTCATTGGGACAACCAAAACGTCCTTGTACATCTCTAGATGTACCCTGCTGAGGCATTCTCCTCACCATAAAGACTGCCCAATGTAGGTGCAGTTATATTACACAGAAACACACACGTGTGCATGCACACACACACACACACACAGACACACACACACACCCCTACTTGAAAGCAGGCGCTGTGTCTTATTCACGTCGACCACCACGTATCTACCTCCCCACGTCACTCCCGTGGAGTGGCATTGCAGACCATACAAGTCCTCCCCCAGCAGTGTCTGTCTCCATGGAAACAACAAACGTAAACAACCACCAAAGCAGGATGGAGCCAAAAAGGCCGCTTAGTCTCAGGACTTAACCAAGAGAACGCCAGGCGACATGTATGGGGTCCTGGGTTTGAGTCCCGCCTTCCTGTCACGCTGGCCAAGACCCTGGACTTCTCTGAGTCTCCCTTTTCACATCTGTAAAAGGAAACCCTGGTCTTTAAGTTTCCTCCCGGCTAAAATATTTTAAGCACCCAAGCCTAGCAGGACAGAGGGCCCAGGGGCTAATTCCTCCGGGGATTTCCACAGGCGGGAAACCTGAGCATGGGTCACACTCCACAGTGCCTGTCCTACCTGAGGCTCAGGAAGTAACTTCTGACGAGTGGCTAGCGACAATAAAGAGCCCAAGAGGCTCTGGAGAGCTGACAGGTGGCCATGACGTCTGCACAAGGAGAGCAGTCCCTGACCTACTTCCTGCTCCAGCTCTGGGGACAGAAGTGTCCACGCCCAGGTGGCGCTTGTGAGAAGGGGCCCTGCGGGACTCCACTCGCCCGTCCAGCACGACTGGCCCCATTCTCCCAGGAGCTCGCAGCCTGACCTCAGAGTGGGAGAGCTGAGCGCTCTGGGACACACCGCACTGCACAGCCCCCAGCAAAATCCTTCCTGTTCCAACGACTGTCAAAATGCACCCCTACCCAGAGACTCTGAAGGGCAGAAACATTGACAACCCAGCCTCAGAACGTGGCCCCAGACACTTCCAAAGCCATTTTCAAATACAATGAAAATGGCTTTGGAAATGTGGCCTCAATAGGGAATCCCAGAGACACAGAACAGTTCTCCACCCTCGCAGAGCTCACCTTCCTTCCTGCCCCCCCCCCAAAAAAAAGAATAGACAGGAAACTGTACGAGGACCCTTGATTTTCCATGCACTATGACGGACGGGGCTTGGGACAGTCCTGCCTGCACATGCACACACACGTGTGAAGACGCGTGCGCGCTCCCGGCACTACCTGAGCCCCTCGGCCGCCCTTCCCTGAACCCCTCTTCCATGTGCACCTGCCCAGTCCCTCCAAGCCTGGGAGACACACTTTTCTCAGGTCTGTTTCTGTTGTGTTTTAGCCCGCGACCACATTTTCCTGTCCTAGCATGTGACAGAGGTGGAAGAGAACAATGACGTGAGGACGACGATGACGACGATGATGAGGAGGACGCCGCCGTTTTAAGGAAAGCCCGTCACTGGGGAGGTCGCTGGCACACCCCGAAACGGCTCCCTGCAGGAAGCGCGCCGCGCCGAGCCGTGCGGTGGGTCACAGCGCGCCTGCGGTGGCGTTTCCAGGACGTCCGAAGACGGCTCCTCCCGGGGCTCCTCCTGGGGAGCGGGAGCCAAGGACGCCACAGGGACGCTCGGGCGAGTCACGTGGGGCGCCGCAGCCCCGAAGGGCGCCCGGCCCCGCTGACTGACGTAACTACTGGAGAATTTAAAAGTCCTAAACTCGAAGGCTATCCAGCGCAGTTTTATGGCTGGTCCACGCGCCGCTGGGGCCCACCCGGGGTGCCCCCACGCGACCGGGCGGGACCACACGAGTTCGGAAGGAGCCCAGCGTGGGTGGCGTGGAGCCGGGGCACAGGCACCGCTCCCGTCACGGGCGAGGACCCCCGACGGGGGGTGGGACCCCAGCCACAGGCAGGGACCTCGACCGTGGACGCGGATCTCCGCCGCGGGCGGGCATGCACCCCGACCCCCGGGCAGACCCCCACCCGTCTCACCCCACAGGACGAGCCTCCGGGACAGACAGACACGCTCCTCTGCCAGCAGGGGACACGAATGTGCAGTTAGCCACTTTTCTGTCCCTAACAGTCCCGGGGGGAGATGAACCGAGCTCGGGCTTCCACTCCCAGCACGCCTTTGTGCGGCGGCCGAGGTCCTGGGGGGCGCCCCCCCCCGCCCCCCCGCCTGAGCCGCGCTGCCCAGCACTTACCGGCCCGCGGCGATCGGGCACGGCCCGCACGGAGCCGCCTTCCTTCGGGACGCAGCTGCCAAAGACCCCCGGGGCGGCTGACTTTTCCGAGCCAGACAGCCGCACGCGCAGTCCGCACGGCCGGGTCCGCACCCGGGACGCACGCTTTCCCGGGGCGCCGGGGGCGCGGGGCGGGCGCGGGGGCGGCGCGGCTCCCTGGAGGGCTCGGGCAAAGTTGCAGCACAAAAGGCCAATGGCTGGGAGCGCGCGGCGGCCGGGCCAGGCTCCTCCCCCGCTCCCGGCGCTCGGGGCGCCGCCAGCTGCGCTCTCCGCCCGGCCCAGGAATGCGCACCCCGGCGCGCCCAGGGGCCCACGCGGCCGCGGCGCGAGCAGGGGACGCGCGGCCCGCCGCCGCCGGCCCGCGCTCCCCAGCGCGCCGCACACTTCCTGCGGGAGTCTGAGTCATGACAACTTGTTACAGGTCTTAGCTTTTCCATGGTGCTGTCTGCTCCGCACGGCAACGCTGGGAAGGCACTGGCGCGCGGAGCGAGCGAGGAGGCCAAGTTCAGGCCGGGAGCCCCAGCTCTGCGGTCCGCGGGGCCGTGGGGGTGGGGGAGCAGAGGCCGGCCCCGTAAAGGTGGGGATGAAATGAGGCCTCACTTTTCGTGGAACCATCTTCTTCACCTGTCGAGACCCAACGCTGTTGAACCCCAGATTTTTTGAGTGCTCTGTGCTCTGTATTTCCCCAAACTTGTTGACGTGCCTTCTCCTGCGCTGTGGCAGCCTCCTAAGTAGGCAGAGACTAAATGCAAACCACTTCCCACTGCCCTGTTTCCAGCCAGGATGTGTTTCTTATTTGTGAGTTGTCTTGCATTGTTTTTGTTGTTTTTGTATTGTTTTCTACACCACCCCCCTCCCCCCTTGCATGGCTCAGAATCAACTCATTCGCTAACATCCTACCTCATCACATCCAGAAGTGGTGCTTACCTGCCCACAGCATTGCAACGTACCGCCTTTTCTCTGGAAATTTCTGCCAGGGCCCAATCAGAAAGAGTCTGTGCCTATCTATATGTGGACACTGGCTTCCTATTTTAAGTTGAGTCAAGAACGCATCGCTATGTTTTATGTACATGGGACCAAAGGGCAAGAGGCTCTCACAAATGACTCAACGCTTCCTTTCCTCCCCTTAAAGAAACAGATCCCCAAGGCTTCATGTCCCCAACTGAGAATTCTCTACAATAAAGTAGACTTTTATTGCCTTCTAAAAACAAAAACAAAAACAAAAAACGCTATGCTTCTAAGAGTCACATTTCTGATGGCTGATAAGTACGTTTCTTAATGTACTTATTCCAAAAAGCTAATAGGTGCCATTCAAACTGGCTAATTTGTTTACCCGTATACCAGCAGCTAGTGTGAAAAACATACCCCACTCACCACCTTTTAAGCTCAAGCATTCCAATTAGGCAAAGAGCTAAGAAGAATTCAAGGAGCTGTTTCATATGAAAGAGCCCCTCCCCATTGCACATCGTCCGAGACACGGGAAGGCACCACTGTGCTTTGAAACCAATTGGTGTGGTCAGCAGATCGATGCCCACCACCCCCCACCCCTGAAAATCCACATCTTAATCCCCGATGGCAAAGGGGAATTAAGATTATAGACGAAATGAAGGCTGCTAATCACCTGACTTTAAAAACAGGGGGATTATCCTAGATTATGCAGGTGGGCCCCACATAATCACAGGAATCCTGAGAAAGGAAAGAGGAAAAAGTCGGAGAAAGAGCAATGACAGTGGAAGCAGAGTCAGAGAGATTCGAGGATGCCGTGTTGCTGGCTTTGAAGATGGTGGACGGGACCATGCGCCAACAGACGTGGGCAGCCTCTAGCAGCTGGAAAAGCAAGGAAACGGATTGTTCCCTCGGGCTTCCAGAAAGGAACGTAGCCCTAATGACAGCTTGAATTTAGCTCCGTGAGACCCATGTCAGACATTTTACCCACAGAACTGTAAGCAAATAAATTTGTATTGTCTTAAGCCACTAATTGTGTGGTCGTTTGTTACAATAGCAATAGGAAACTAACACAGCTTATTACTGTGATTTAATCTCCCCTTTGAAGGATTTAATGAAAACTATCTTGATTGCCACGAATGTCTCCAGAGCCTATGACAATTCGCTGTAGGAGAAATGCTCTGGCTGAGGAAGGCTTAATCCCAGCACCTCTCCAAGGTTTCCTCAAGTGCAAACAATGCAGTGATATTGGGCAGCCAGTATACACAGTCATGGCCCAGTGCAGAACACACTGGTTAGAAGACGAAGTTGAGGGCTCCCAACTTCACAGGGGATGAGATTCAAATCCCACAATACGACAGGGACACATTCACACCAAAAACTCTCAGCCGGCCCACACAGGAAGCCTGAAGCTCTAACCAATGTTCATTGCCCTTCTGCTCCAGATCAGGGGGACGATACGATGCTCGTACAGAGGAAGACAGTTTGTACCTTCTGTCTTGGGATACCTGAAATCTACAGAAAAAGACTGAATCACAGGCAGGAAGGACGTGCCTTAGTAACTGCATCCATGGCTGAATCTTTAATGACGTCTTGGGTCTCAGTGCAAGGCCAAGGCCTCTGCAGAAATGTAGTCTGTATGAGTGTTTTCAGCAAGGCCCTAGCACGATAGCTGTTAAACTGTCTTCTCCAGAGGCGGAAGGCTTCCGAAGTCATCGGAAAGGCTGCCTGGGAAGCACGCAGAGAACCTGCAACCAGAGCTGCTCCACCTTTACCTGTCACACCTTTGGGTTCCACAGGAGATTTTGTTTGGAGAAAAGGTCCATTTGGAGGGAAAGGGAAAACAACATGCGAACGCCACTTTATGGAAAAGAATTTGTGCCGCTGCAACCCTAGAATTGAGACCCAAAGAGGAGGAGAGACATACTCAAGGTCAAAGGCTGCACGGTCCCAGGGCGGGCGTCTGGGAGGAGATTTTTAAAACCTTAAGTAGAGAGAACAGTATAATGAACCCTGCTATGTTGCTCAGTTTCGATATTGTCAAATCATGGCCAATTCTCTTTTATCCACCTTCTCACTTACCTCTGCTACCCGGGTTATTTTGAAGCAAATCCCAGATATCATCATTGCAACAGTTAATATTTCTGTTTGAACCGCCCAAAGGACTGGGAAGGGCGCTTCTGAAGGAGAACTCCTGCCATTTCAGCCCAGCGAGGCCCATGTCAGATGCTTTACCTATAGAACTGTAAGAAAAGAAATGGGCTGATTCCTTTTGCTCCCTCGGCCTCAAAAGGATCCCTCGACAGCATCAGCCCTGCCTGCGGAAAGCTCACCTACAACCTGCGAGTACGAAGAGAAACGACCACAAACTCCAGACCCAGGGGTCTGGAACTCGGTGCACCTAAGATTCACTGGGTTACCGTCGCAATGCTCCCAGAGGTGCTGGCTCGGGTCAGGGAAGGGGCTCGGGAACAAGCCCTTTAGCAAGCACATTTAGCAACGACGATTCTGATGGAGACGCTTTCCAACCCGCACTTGAAGAAACTGTGAACTTGAACTTTTGTAGCTAGAGTCACTGGTTGTCTACAAAACTGCCGTTCTCGCTCCTGACCCACTTCCTGCTTACGTTCGAATAATGAGCTTGATTATGGTCTTGTGACGCACTCTTAGCCAATGAAACAGAAAAGGACGTCAGCTGGGCTTCTGGAGACATTTGCGTCCCTCTTTAGGGGACAAGACAGCATCTCTCCCGTCAGCTTGAACTGATGAAGAGGACATCGACGGACACACTCAATATGGGCAGAGGGGGAGATGAATTATCAGCCTCGGAAGTGTCCAATGAGATGATGGACTTATTTTTGAATTTTTTTGTTTGTTTGTTTGTTTCTGTTACTTTCCCCCAAAAACAACCTGAAAAGACTGTCGACTGTGATGGCCCATTCTAGACCTACGGCTCCAGAAGGGAATGAAAAACCACAAAGCTAATGAAATATTGTTTGCCAAGAAAGTCTTCTGGAATACAAAAGGAAAATCAGCGCCTGCAAAATGCCCTTGGCCTTGCCCACCAAGCCGCACTTGGCTGTGTGTCTGCAGCTTCCTTTACTATTGTGGCAATAATACTTTGGTCTGGCCGAGAAGTGACAAGCCACATGAAAATGGGAAGCCAGGCCAGAGACCTGCGCCCAAGCCTTCTTGACACATAAAGAACCGTGAACTAATCAAATATTCACTGAGCAACCGACATCGCTACTCCAAATGCCCATGGGGGTATAAAAACGTGTAAGACAGGACCCTGCCTGGAAAGGCAAACTACGCTCGAGAGGCAGGAAGCAGGAGTATGGAACCAAGAACGCCAGCAGACACCGGGCGCGGGGGACATTCAGGGCAGCAAGAACCGCCCCGTACGGCGTACGTGTTGGTAGAAGTTATTTCAGGACGCCGAGTGGAAACCTTGATTCCAGCCAACTCTGTTCAGTCTCTTTGACATGCTTCTGCCCCACAGACCAAGGGCCCCTCCCTGGACTGTCGATGCCACAGTATGATACATGAAGAAATCTGGGGAACAAGGTCAGCAACTGGAAATCTGAAAGGCGGATCGCGAACTGATGGGGAGCGTGTGATGCTGAAGGACAGAGGCCAGACGCTCCCGAGACGAAGAACACGCTGGCACCTCGCTGGGAGGAGGAGCCTGAACGAAAGTTCGCATCTCCGACTGCTCGATGGGCACCCGAGTGGAAGCTTAGGAACACTGGGGCCCTAAATGATGACATGCTGTCCTCGGAGAATCCTAAGACACCCAGTCAGGGCCCCCGCGCGTGGCCAGACAGCATAAACTCCCCTAGGCTCAAGGGGTTTCATTCAGTCATTCAGAATCACTGCTTGAGCACCTACTGTGTCGCTGGCCCTGGGCAACGTCGGATGCCTGGTGATCCCCGTGCCCGGCCCTGTCATCGGATGAGGGACTAGCTGACACATGACAGCAGTAGAAAGGGAACGTTTAATCAGCCTGGGAAGAGGGAGTTAAATGGTTTCTCATCTTAGGGCATTTTAGTAGTGATGTGTTACAAGTATATTAGGAAAAATACATAATTAGCACACTAAACCCATAACTTCACAGACATGACCTAGGCCAAAACTAAAGTAATACACGGAAATAAAAATGAAGCAATGTAAAGGAGGGTGCTGCGTAGACAATAACACAAGCGGTGTACGGATACGGAAAAAGCCTTCTAGGTGGTACAGGAGTAACTGACATTAGCGGAACACTGAGGAGAGGGGTGGGGGGAGAGGGAGGGAGGGAGGGAGGGAGGGAGGGAGAAGTGAACCCGAACAAGAGAAATAGAATGTTCCAGGCAGTGGGAGTTAAATCTCTTCCTGAATATACCTAGGAACATGTTGTAACAAGGAGGTATATGGTTAAATAATTCAAGAACTATTTCTTGAGCGCCTACAACACGTCCGGCACTCCCAGGTGCTTGGAGACGGGAGTGAACAGGAGATAAAACCCTGACCTCACAGAGAACACCCTCTGCATAAATACTAGTGGCTACCCACTCGAAGAGCAATCGAGGGCCATTAGCTGTTTGGATCTTTTAATGCCTGTGCGCTGTCTCTTGAAACAAAGTGTGTTTTCCTCAAGGGCAGAAGGCCATGCCTTGCCCCGTGCCCACCTCGGCGGCTGTGTGGCCGGCGTCTGCACTGTGCCGACTCTCAGCCCAGTGCTCGTCCCCAGTCGTCCTTTCCCTCTCCTGGCAGGAGAGTTTCCTCCCCTGGAGCCAGCCACCCCCAGCCCAGCCTACCACCCCGGCCCTCCCACCTCCTCGAGGCCCTTGATCTCCAGCAAGGCAGCATCTTGGGGCTTCACCCAACCACCAGAAACCCAAGTCGAAAGGGCATCTTCACCTGGAAAACTATTCTGCCCTCTGCCATGCTTTGAAGCATTGAAGCATTGCAAAATACCATCCACACGACAGCTTGCTCTCTACCTTCCCCACTTAATAATCAGATTTAAAAAAAAAAAAAGCGATTGAAACACTTTTTTAAATGACCACTCTGATACTAGCTGACAGTCGTGAGCATTTACTACCGAGTTGGTACTCTGCTAAGTGGATATAACATCTCTTCTCTCACCTAATCCTCATCTGAGCCTACATGGTGGGCACTGCTATTGTCCTTAGCTGACTAAGGAGGACACAGACTTCGGGTGGGGACGTCTTTGGCTCAGCATCATACCAGGAAGAGCCATGTTTGCACACAGGCTGTGTGACTATGGACGAAACTCTCAGCCAGTCCACAGTGACCAAGGGCTACACTCTGGGTTATTTTTATGTACTGTGAACACGTCAGCAGAGAAATATGCCATGAGGAGCCCAGGGCCAGTGCCTGGCGCTCACATGGGAATTCAGCCCTCGTACTCATAAGACCTACTTCACTAGTGAAATTCTAGGAAGTTGTGTGTTTTTTTGTTTTTTTTTGTTTTTTTTGTTTTTTTTTGTTTTTTTTTCTAGAAGGAATCACTGCTTTGGGCTTCTGAGCTAAGTCCTCACATTCTGTGAAGGGCTATCCAGGCTGAGAGGTCCATTCCCCAACTACAGCCCAGCAAAGCTTAGTTGTAAGGGAAGAGAGAAAGATGTAGGTGGGATTCAGGCCTTCAAAAAATCCAGCCATTACTTCCACCCATTCTAAGATGAATTGTCCGCCTGAACCCCAAACACACGCAGGAAATGTGTGGGAGCAGATGTCCACACGACTGCTCAGCCTCAGCCAGAATTTCTAGACGTGGCCTCGGGGTTTTCCTTGAGTGCACACAAGCCCACTCCGCGCACTGGCCTGCATCACTCAGACACGTGCTGGCTGGGCCTGTATTTGAACTTGGCCCAATCCTAGTGTTAAGTCTTGGACGATACAGGAGGCAAAGCTCTGCCTGCCGTGCCCTTTCCTGGGCTGAAAGACAATCTTCTCCAGGGGTCAGAGTCAAATGCCTGCCATGACATCAGGGCGGTGGTCGAAAAACAAAACATTTGCTGAAACGGCCAGAGAAGTTTTATGTTCTGGGGGGGGTGGGGTGGGTTGTGGGGTAGAGGCTGGTCGCGGGCTCAGTTCTACACAACGATAACGAGCACACGGACATCTCGTCTCCCCCACCGGACACATCGCCGTCTAAAGGCCGAGTCTTCGTTTGACATGCTTCTGCATTCCTCAGACCGGCGGTTCTCAAACTCTGCTGCACGACAGGGAATTTTTAAAGTTCCCAATGCCCAGGCCATACCCCGTATCGATTCAACCAGAACCTCTAGGACGGGCACCCAGGCATCACTATTTTGGGGGGATCCCTCGGGGATTTCAGTGTGCACTCACAGGTGGGAACGGTGCCCCAGATCCTTGCCGCTCTACGGGCGGCCTGAGAACGTCGCAGCTTCGGCACGCTGGCACGTGAACAAGTCAGTGAGCATCTCGTTTAGATGCTGACTTCGACTTGGCCAGTCTGGGGTGAGGCCCAGGATTCTGCCTGTTCACCGGGCTTCCCGGTGGTGCTGCGGCTGCTGCCTAAGCAACCACATCTGGGCTAGCATGGCCCTAGCGTAGTGGCTCTCCAGGGGCAGTCTGGCCCGGCAGAGGGCATACGGCAGTATCTGGGGACATTTTTGATTGTTGATGATTTGGGGTACGCTACTGGCATCTGGTACTGCTAAATACCCTACTATGTGCAGAACAGCCCTTCCAACAATTACCCAAAATGTCACTAGTGCTCAGGATGAAAATCCCTGCCCGGAGCACCCAGCACAGCGCCTTGATGTTAGAGGCCCTCGGTTTGAGTGAATGAATAAATGAATAAATAAATGTATGAATGATTTTTAACCAGAAGGATGTTGTTGTGTTCTTAAATTTACCTGGCCAACAGATTGTTTCCCCTTTAAGGGAAATACCAAATAGACACACACTCCATCCACTGGACAAGACACAATCATTCTACAAACAGCTGTTGAGGTCCTACTATGTGCAGCCCGTCGTGCTAAGAAAGAGGACCAGGTACAGGCCCTGCCCTCAGAGGGCTCACTCTCAAACAGCAATAGACATGCATTGATCACGTGCCCATGCGCTTCCCACCCACTACCACAGTAAATTCTCACCGGGTAAGTACTAATTCCACACTCACTTTACAGATGAGGAAACTGAGGCCTCAAGCAATTAAGTAACGTGACTGACGTCCTAGCGTGAATAAGTCACAGATTTGAACGCAGATCTAGCCAGCTCAAACACCCAAACTCTTCTGCAAAGGATGAAATCCTATATGACAAAGAAATACATCTGCCTCTGTCTTAAAATTGTGGTCAGTTTACAGACAGTCCTCTGGATACTTGAGCAGGGTTGAGGGTCTCCTGGGGACTGGAGGGTTGAGAAAGCCTCACAGGCACGTTTGCCTGAGCCGTTATGGTCTCTTGAACAAGAATGTGGTCTCTGAGAGGGCCAGCAAATGGGGGCGGGATGGGCCAGGCGGGCAGAGGGGTCAGGGACAAGGGCGTGTGAGCGTGGTCAGCACCCCTCAGCCACATGGAAGCTCCTGCCTCCAATGCCTTTACGGTCTGGACTTGCTTCTGCGCTTAAGACCTTTTTCCACATTTTTATACCAAAGGAAAAGGGATTTCAAAGAAAAGACACAGAATGCCCTTCGCTGGACTTATGAGCCAGTGGCTTTTCAGGACCCCAGGAAGAAGCGGGAAAGCTTGACAATTCTCATAGTCAGGTCAGTTTTAGTCCCCGAATGCAAAATTCAAGGGAGGTTCCTGGAAAGAAAATTTTTCCCCTACGTAGGGCCATAATTACTCTCCACTGAAAATAAAACACAAAGCACATAAGAGCTATAAACATCATTTCGACAGGGGGCCTGGTGGTTTCCAACAGATAAACTTCCTATCTTCATGCAAAAACAAAACTAAGCTCTGTTTTATCTTCCAAGGATTCATGGCCCGACTGTTTGGAAAGAAACTTGAAACAGATTGTTGTATCCTCTGAGAGTTTCCTCAATAAATAGCTCAGAGAGACACACTCAGCTAGATGGAGATAAAACCCAAGTTTTAGCAGAACTTCCTCCTGGGTTAACTCTCATCTGAGACTATTCTCCCCATCCAGATCCACACACTCCCCAAATCATGCTGAATTAGATCATCTGCTTGCCCAACTTGCTTTTCACAGCGCTTTTCCTACAATCCTACTGCACATGCTGTCGGCCGCAAGCAAGGGAAAGCCAGGGCTAGCTGGGCCCAGAGGCTGCAGCTTCATTCGCTTTGCAAAAAAAAAAAAAAAAAAAAAAGCTGGAGCAGGCCTGCATACGCCACTTCCTCAGACACAACTCAAAGACCATATTACCTCCAACCACGACCACCACCGCCAATCTGTAACTTCAGTTCATACCAGGCTCACCTGGCGTGCCTGCAGTGCGCAGCAAAGGTGATGCTTGCTCGCTCACCAGAGGGCCAGTGGGTTCGCTGGAAAGAGCGCTGGTCTTGAGGCCAGAAGAAACGCATCGATATGACTCAGACCAGTTGCCGCGACAAGCTGTGGGGCCTTACGGAAGCCGCGCAGCCTCTCTGGGTCTCAGGTTTCTCATCTGCAGAATGAGGAGGTTCCGAAGGCCCTTCTGGTTCTGATATTTTAAGGCTGTGAGTGCCTGGGCGAGGCAGGAGGTGGGACCCGTCTCAGAGGGATGAGCACCCAGGAGCCAGAGGCACGTCTGCCCCAGACATCCCTCACCAGTGGCCCGGACAGGCCGGCTCGCCTGAGCTGAGGCTTCAAGCCCGGCCTTGGCACGCGCTCCCCTCCTGAAATTCACACGTTCTGCCAACTCTGGCCATGTGCGTTTAACTACTAGCTGCTAGGTCACTTGCCAGAAAGGGTCTCCTCCTCCAGCTATTGGGCCATGGTGTCCGGCTGCCAGGCAGGCCAGACAACTTTCAGCCCTGCCCCTTCCTCTAGGAGCTTTGGGATGGTCTAGCAGCTCAAAACGTCATGCCAAGAGAGCCAGGGCAGTTTGTCCCAAGATGCGCTCAGAGCTTGCGTTCCGCTGCGGCAGCCCAGCTGGGCTCACCCACACAGGCGTTTCCTTTTTCCCACAAATGTTAGGTTTCAGCCTCTTTGCAGCCACTCTCGACAAGAGGTTAACCCCAAAGCCCTAGCTTTCCCAAGGGAGGGAATGCATTCCCCATGTGTGCTGGATGGTTTGACCTTGTATCAAATACAATATTGTAACACCGAGGCCACCCCTGTGGGGTAGGCTGGTGGCTATGGGATAGGAGGTAGCTTTAGAGGTTAGCGATAAAGTCGAAAGAACCCAGGGCAGATGCAGAAGAACTTCAGCAAATTTCAACAAGTCCATGTGTCAAAGCCCACATGTTTACCAGTAATTTACCTTAATAACAGCATTCGCATAATTCGAATGATGGTAGTACTGATAATAATGATAGTAACAATAAAAACAATTACCCCTGATATTAAGTATTTACTGCATGCCAGGCAGGCATGAGGCTAAGTTTTACACATACTATTTTTATATCACCTCCATAATACCTCCACGTGGTGGATCTCAGCATTTACAGGCAAGAGAACGGAAGCTTAGCATGTCTAAGGCGTTTGCTTGAAGCTGAAACGTCTACTGGCAGAGCTGAAAGTTAGACCAGGCCGTCCGCCTCCGAAGTCCTGTCTGACCTAGTTCTCTAGGACAGGAAGCCTCCCACTCACCTGATAGTGCGTTCGGTTGAATTATTCAACAAGCGCCTATGGGGTGCCCACTGGGCGTCACACAGGGTATCGGGTGCCGGGTAACCAAGAGCCATCCCCTCAAGTCTAACATTCCCAGAGAAACAAGATCCTGACTTTACCTCTTGGCCAGAGGCTGAGACCCACTCTCTGTAGAGACGGCCACCAAGATGTATCTCAGCACACGTTTCTAGATAGAGAATTCAGTATCGTGAGCCCCAACTCTTGACTCTGCAGCAGAAGATACTGAGGCCCCGGAAGGGAAAGGACATGCAGCCCTTGGAGAAGGCACAGAGTGAGTGGACAGGAGCTGGTGAGCCACCTGACCCCTCGGGAGTGTGTGAGCACGAGGCTGGGGGGCGACAAACCACCCGTGTTACTTACCTGCAGCGTGTCAACCCACCTGCCAGCCCACCTACCAATTTACCCACCCCTCTTTCCACTGGAAGAGCCTATGCTGAGTGTCCTGGATGCTGGGTCTCAGCCCCGCCCTAACGGGAGAGACCTTGGCTTCTGGCGGAAGCACCGGCCAAGGTGCACACTTGCTAGGCGTGGTGGGGACCCAGCTGCCTGCAGGGCTCACCTAGCTCAGAGCCCTTGCCCAAGGGCTAAGGGCTGACAGCCCTCAACTCTGTAACAGTCACAATTACGGGGCCACTGAAGACTGGCTTTGCGCACACTATGCTATATCTTGCCTCCTCTAATCCCCTTTAAACCCCAGGAGACATCGGTGGCCCATTTACCTGTGAAGAAGCCAAGGGTTGGAGCAGCTACGTGATCACCCAACATGGCCCTAGGAGTTGCGGGTGGGATTTGAACGTCAGCCTCCTAACTCGCCCTTCGTGCGGCCTGATTGCATCCTCAGCCTCACTTCCGGTCCCTCCTCTTCCAGCCGTCCTTGCTCACCTGGGGCTGCGTCAGGAGCCCTGCGGCCCTCCCTCCACCTGCGGGCCCCCCTGGCCTGAGAACTCAGCGCTGACCCGAGCCCACTGCACCCTGGTCCTCTCTCGGCCCACCCTGCACCCCTCCCTTGGGCTTCTTCCCAAACACCCTCCGGAAGCCTCGCGAAGAGAGAGGACATTCAAAGTATCAGTAATCAGACCTGTGCCGGCGCCTTTCCTGGAAACAGAGCAACACTTCGCAGCCCAGTCTGAATCCGCTGGCTGCTAAAATATTTAACGCCGGACAACTTACCAGGCCGGGAGAAGAAAGAGGGGACCGAGAGGCAGTTAGCTGAAGCCTGCTGACACCCCACGCCCCGCCTAAGCCTCGTCCCCAACCCCCCCACCCAGTTCCTCAGAACAAGAACCGCAGGTGCAGAGATGGCAATGAGAAAACCATTCTCTGCGGGGGACCAATACAAACTTCCACCCAGGGTGGGCGGGGCCTCCTCATAGGTGTGGCCAGAAGGATGTGTTTGCAGGGAGGGTTCTTCAGTAAGTGCAGCTGTTTGGAGCCGATTGACTGGGTTAGCCGCGGGCTGGGGTTTTGGGCAGAGGCCTCTTCACCAGGCCTGAATATGAGGTTGCACCAGCTAAGCCAAGGCCTCCAGTGGCCAATGCTGAGCCTCCCTGGCCCGGGTGCTGGAGAGACGCCCCCTGCTGACCAGTGCTGCTTGGCACTTGGGCCGTGGATTCGCTTGTCTCCGTCGCGTGGGCACAGCTACCTGGCTCTCCCACAAGCAGGGCCAGGGGCGTGAGCAGGAACCTCACACTCTGTGAGCACCAGGTGCCTGAGCCCTTCCTTGCAAGGCGTCACACACAGAACCTCAAAGCTAGCGGCAACCATTAATCTCTCAGGTACGTGCGAAGAAACTCTGTCTTGGAGTCGGGCTGTCCCACGCACAAGCTACTAGCTCCCTGTGACTATTTCTATTTCAATTAATCAGAGTTAAATAAAATTCACAGTTCAGTTCCTCGGAGGGCGGGGGGGGGCACTAAAACCACCTTGCCTTGAAACTGACCCTGGATTTCCAAGTGGCCTCATTTCAGGGGCTCAGTGGACACGTGCGGCTAGTGGGTCCCACTAGATAACAGAGGTACAGAACCTTTCCAACACTATAGAAGTTCTTGAGGCCAGTACTGTCTTAGAGAGTACCTTCCCCAAGATTCCACCTGGCTAATCAGTCAATGATCAGGGACCCAAACATGACTTTGATATCTGGAAATCTTTCCAGAAAAAGGTTCTAGTGCCAGCTCCAGCTCTTACTGCTCTCTGACCTTGAGAAGACTCGCCACCTGTCTGAGCCTCCATTTTTCTCCTCTGCAAACAGTACCTACTAAGGTGAGAGGAGAATGAGACAAGATGTTGGATGTGGAAGTACTTTGGCCCAGAAGAAGGAGTGAGTGCAAGGGGACTTATTTTGTGTCAGATGTTCTAAAAAAATGCTACTTGAATTCTAGGTACTATGTGTCCCCGTTTTACAGGTGAGAAAGCCAGTTCAGAAGGTGATGTCCCAAGGTCACAGAGCTAGAACTTGGGCTGGAACTTGAGGTCTGTCGACTCTGAGGCCTGCGCTTGTCCCTCAGGAGAACTCAGGATTCTGTGGCTTTCTCTCAAAGGCCTAAAGCAGGTTTGGAGTGACTGGCGTTGCTGGGAAGAACGGCCCTCTCCCCTGTGGCAGGGTCTTCAGCTCAGCTCAGGCACCAGGGGGACGGTATGCCATCAGGGGCTGTCGGGGGCCGTCGGGGGCCGGAACTCAGTTCGAGCTCTGCTGCCAGTTACACACCACATACCTTCCCTATTCTGAGACTTAAAACAAGAAGGCCCAGGTTCCTTCCACCGCCAGCCAGCTAGAGTTGAAAATATCCATTTCTCAAACCTTGCTGGTGAAACGAACCTGAAGCCAGGTCTAACACAGTGGCTTCGGCCAGTGGCAGTAATAAGAGGTTCCAGAAAGGGAAGCCAGGTCAGTTCGGACACATTCATTTGGAAAATCACCACCTTGCCGCGACGCTGGCCCTGTGTCCAGATGCACTGTGCGAGAGGCCGTGGGGCACAGTGCTCAGAAACCCAACGGAGCCAGAAGCCGAGGCCAGGCATGCCCCGTGCAGGCACCTGGAGACAGGCACTCAGCCCCCTGCCTCCAAGCAGGGTGCCACCCTTTGTGTGGGTGCCTCATCGACCAGCTTTCTGAAGTGACCAGGTGCTTTCCCCAAGGACAGAGTCACCTCTTAAGAAAATTCTGGAACACAAAATCTTCAGAATATAAGGGCTACATTTTAAAAGTTCCTTTGACTTCTGTATCTGATGGGTCACAATGATTGAAGCTGTCGCTAATGATACAATTCGAAGTCATTTGTATTTAGTTCCTAAGTAGCTTTGAACCATGTAACAAACTCCTTCCTAGCCAAGCAGCCTTAGTGGGGACCTCCCTCCCCCCCCCCCCCCCCCGCCCAATGACAGCGGAAATCGGCAGGGAGGTCAAACGGCTGGAATCACTCCCATCCAGGCTCACGTCACTCTATTCTCACAGGGTCTGTGACCACTTCATTTGGGGCCTTGGGCATTTTCTCCGTTTGCTTAGTTGCCGGGATGCTTTTGAATCAATATGTTTAAAATTGTATTAGTAGTTACCATTTTTATCATGCACTTACCACACACCAGGCATTATACCAGATGCTTTGGAAACTTTCCAATTTTATCCTAGCTCCAACCCTAATAGGGAGTCATTATTGGTCCCATTTTATAGATATGGAAACTAATGATTGGAAAGTTAAGCAGTTTATTGGAGGCCACTGGGGTATGAACGGGTCTGTCTTACTCTGCTGCCTGCCATTTGGGAAGAAAATTACTCCAAATGGATGTCAGAATCATAGCTCTGCAATAACCAGTATTTCTCAAAAGGGAGTTTAAAATACGAGAAGCAATGAAATATAAAAATCAGACCCAGAAGGATCTCGAGGGTGGGGGCGGGGGGACGGTTGCGTGGGGGGAGGGGCGGAATCTGTTGTCCTGGCTTTATCTGCTAAGAGAACTACGCTTGAACGCTTTTTTCCTTTTCTTTAGTTTGTACAGCTGTAGCCATCTTCAGAACCTTATTCTTAAACTTGAAAACATGGTGTCACAGCTGGTAATTTTGGAAGGCGGAGGAGGAGAGAAGGAAGCAGCAGAGACCGAGTGGGAAGAACCCGTGGGAGGCAGGGCGCTGTTTGCGGCCCGTCCAGGGCTCCCTCGGCCGGATGCCGGCCGTCCCTCCGTCCTCCCTCCCCGAACTCCCTCAACTTTTCAACCCAACCGTCCTTCATGACTTAGCTCAGGTCCACACAAAGACCATAAGCATCTGGGAATCATTGACTTCTCTCAAAATGCACTAATAATTGAAAATGATACCTTCCCAACCATCTTTCCAAATGGAACAGAAAAAGGCCGTTAAATAAATATTCAGCAAACACCAGCTCGGCGATGCCCGAGGTGGACCCAGAGCTACATGCCTGAGCATCCGTGGTGTGTAAGCACTGTGCTAAGCTCCAAACTTCCCATCCACGTAGAAGAGAGTCATATGTACAAAGTCAAAATCAATCCATCACCTCTGTAGAACAATATGAAAATAAAGTGAGTCTGTGGGTCCCAGACTCTTCCCCAGGGAGAGACCGCACAATGTACAGAAACCCAGAGCCAAGCCATTTATCAACCCCTGCTTTTCAGAGATGGGTGCCCCTCGCATGTGGGGTGGCGGCCAGAAGTAAACAAAGCCACAAGATCACCACGGCACATCCACCAGCAGGGCCGAATTGACTTCGAAAGTTGAGAAATACAGTCTACGGCCATGCCACCCCCAAACAAGCCTGATCCTGTCTGATCTAGGAAGCTAACTACGGTCGGGCCTGGTTAGTACCTGGATGGGAGACCACCTAGGAAGACCAGGTGCTGTAGGCATAAAAAATTTAAAAATAAGGAATTGTAAGCTGACAGGGTCTTTGCAATCTGTGAGGTCCACCAAGGGTTGCCTCACCTAAAAAAAAAAAAGTGTTGAGAAATAAAGCAGTAAACATATGTGTGCTCACTGCATCAACATGTGTATGAGACTGAGTTATCAAACTATCCTGTCAGCAAGACAGAAAAGAGACGTGTTTAGATATTGAATCTGATCCGTGGTATCAGCCCTACTCACATCAGCAGATTCTGCAAAATTCAATAGATTCAGCAGAACCAACCAAGGGCGCAGGAAATTTGGTTTTGATTTGCTTCGCTCTTCTCATGGCAGCTCAAAGCATTATTTTTATGTTGAAATACAATACACTACACTACACAATGAAAGATACCCACGAGGTTTTACAGTAAAACACAGCCTCAGGACGTTTTAAGTTGGAGCAGATCACTGCGGGCTACACAGTAGTGGGTAAGAAAGGGTCCACTCTCCTCTCGCGTGAAGGTACCTCAGCAGACGGAGAATTCAGTACTGGGAGAGAAAGATGGCCACGTTGGAAGCTCAGGAGAAAGGGTGGCCAATCAGTTCCACGTGGGCCAAGTCCCCCGCAGAATCGTCATCGGGAACCCGAGACCCTCTGAGCCCAGAACCTGTGGGCATTGCACTTGAGTCAGTTATCTCGGTGAGACCTCGCAGTGACCCAGTGAGGCAGGTACAGTTGTCATCCCCATTCTACAGACGGACAAACGGAGGTTCTGTATGTAAGCGTGAGGAGCCAAGCCGGGGTGGGACTCAGAGCCCCTGCTATGACCTCCGGCACCACCCCAGCTCCTGGCAGCGTCTGCTGAAGTGAGGCCACCCACCTTCTCCCACACAGCTGCTGAATATCACCTTTCCATGCGACGCCGCTGTTCCCAGGACACTCACCCCCTGGTCTCGGCCAGACCTTCTCAGACCCGCCAGCCCATGGCAGCTCTGTCCTGGTAAACCAATTCACCAGAGGTACCGAGCCTCTCTTCAAGGCAAAAAAGAATTCCCAACGTTTGTGTCCAACCAATAGGGGTGAGGTTACTGGGCAGAGAGACGTGGGTCTTTGGGGTCCCCATGGGAAGGCTTGCCCTTCTGGGTCACTGTCCGTCATGGTTACAGCTCTGCGAGGGCCTGGGGTGTCCAACATGGCAGCCACTTGCCACATACAGCTGCTGGTGCTTGGAATGAGGCTGGTCCCAACTGAGATGTGCTGTGAGCACAAAACACACACCAGACGTCAAAGACTCATATGAAAACCAGAATGTAGGATACCACCTTGGTGATTTCTGCGTAATTACATGTTGAAGAGATAGCATTTGTGATATACTGGTTAAATAAAATATAGCATCAAAATTAATTTTATATTTTAATTTTCTATTTAGTTTTTCTTTTTGCTTTTTTTCTTTGTTTTTCTTTTTTCTTTTTTCTTTTTTTTTTTAACGTGGCTACTAGAAGATTCCAGACCACATCTGTGGTTCCTACTCACATCAGCAGAGATGGTCTGAATCCTTCTGGAGACCTTTGATTATCTACTAAGTGTAAGCTGGAACCTGCTGCAGCCCACTGGCTCAGACGTTGCCAACTCCTTAATTCCCCCCAAAGGAGGGGAGGCAGAAGTCACTCCTCCTGGCCAGCTGGACGGAGGGGCCAATCAGAATCCTTCCCAGAAATCCTTGACCAATGGGAGGGGAGGAAAACTTTTTCCCCAAGAGCCCCAAGGGCAGGAAAGGCCAGCCCTCTTCATCCTCCTTCCCTTCAAAGACCAGGGCAAAGCGGGTCGTGGAGCCGAGTGATCCAAACGGAAACAGACCTCGTGCCACAAATGCAAGCCACGTACGCGAAAGCCCCATGTGTAATTTAAAATGTTTTGGTAGTCACATTGAAAACAGGAACAAGAAATGTCAAATACATTTCAATAATATACTCCCACTCGATACATGCAAAATATTATTTTAACCTACAGTCAACATAGAAATTATTGATGATGTATTTTATATTCTTTTTTTCATACTGAATCTTCAACGTGTGGTGTGTATTTTAAACTTAGGGCGCCTCCCCACTCACGTGACAAGTGGCTGCCTGCTGGGACATCCCAGCTCTGGAGAGTCTGCAACCTGCCACCCGAAGGACCCTCGACCGGAGCAAAGCGAACAGGAATGCTGGTCACAATGTGAATGTCCACTGCTCGGTAGACTGATAAGTCACACCACTTGAGCCACTCAGATTTGTTTGCAAAGAGTTCTTGTGGCGGGGGCGGGGAAAGACAACTCTGTGACTCTTTAAAGAGGGAAAACAGGAGGTAAAAATACACAAAAACGATAAATAACAGTCATCGTTAGGTGGTGAGGTCATGAATCTTTCTCTTTTCCTTTATACTTTTCTGCATCTTACAGATTCCCTGTTAATTTAGAAACCGTAATTTTAAATTTTAAAGTGATTAAAATAACATGCTACGAAACACTTCTGAAGCTACTACATGTCTGGCCGTGAGATTTCCGAGAAGGCGATGAAACATCCAGCGGCGTTAAAGGCGCTCATGTGTCATTCATGGGGAGAGGGAGTTTCTCCTGGTTAGACAGATATTTTTCCTACACTTCAACTGGCAATGTCAAAATACATCCCGGCACGGGCTGTAGGGAATTATGTGCTAAGTCAGCAGCAGAGACGAGCGTCCAGTGCAGATTAAAACTGCATCTGTCTCAGCAGAAGGCGCCTGCCTCTCACCGGCCCAGACTTAGGAGCGCGGCCTTCCTAGGGCAGGAAAGGCAGCTGGGTGGCCGAGGACGAGCTCAGACTGGACAAACAGGTGATCGCGCATTCTTTCAGCATATGCGAAACATGCCTCGAGTCATTTATAAAATGCCTGCAGCTGTTTGGGAGGATGCACTGGCCGGCTGGCCGGCCACAGGTACCAATTTAAAGTCCACCCCTGCTCTGCTCATACATGCAGCATGTGTGCGCACACGCGCGTGCGCACACACGCCCACCGAGTGCCGGAACAGCCAAAGGTCTAAGGATGCTGCAAAGCCTGTTCACAACAAGTCTGTCCACAATATCTCCATTTCTCCGAAAGGATAAAACTTCTGGGCACCAGCTTCTGCGTAACTATCGGTGGCATTTCGCTTAGAAAGAACAGGCAGACCCCCTGCAAGTGCGAAGGTCTGGGGTTCACAGCTACCTCTGTCATCTGTCCCCCTCTTGTCGCGAGACCCCTACGTAGTGGGACTGCTGCTGGCGATTAGACATTTCTGCTTCAGAGGCTAAATCTGTGTTGAGCTCATTCGCCTCGAAAGGCAATAAACTACATCAGTGGTTGCCAAGGGCTCAGGAGGCTGGGGAGTTGGGTGCGATCTCTAAGGGGTGCAGGACTTCCTTGGCGGGGATAACAATGCTCTAAAATTGATCGTGGTGATGGTTGCACATATCTGTGAATATACCAAAAAGCCATTGAATCGTATACTTTAAACAAGCGTATTATACAGTATGTGAATTACATCTCAAGAAAGCTGTTTGTTTGGGTTTTTCATAAGCTCAGATATGAAAGTAACTCCATTCAATGCCTTTTACCACCATGGAGCCTTCGGTCACCGCAGGCCCTTCTTGGCCCGTATGAAGAGTCGGGAGTGGCCATTTGCCACTTTCTGGCATAAGGACTCATGTGTGAGCAGTACTCTCCTTTGCAAAACGTCCAGTGTGTCTCTCTGCTGAGGGAGGCCCTCGTGGCTCTCCAAAGCCTGTTTACCTTTTCACTTACCTTTCTGCTCCTCCCGCACTTCTGGCCTCATCAGAAATGACCTCACTGGTGACATTTGGAGCATCCTCCTCAGGAACTGAAGGTAAGGTGGATGGGCCAGGCCCGGGGCACTTTCTGGGAGAATGTAAAGAAGGCAGTAGATGCTAAGACTGGCACTTCTCTTGATATCCTATGTGAAAAGCCCGCTTCCCAATTAAAGGTTTACATGACGACTATGCCGAAATCCCTAGGAAACCCTTAGTTTCAGGCAGTCGGTGGCTTTGAGATGCTTTTGAACCATTTAGGTCAAAAGCAGATGTATCTGGACTCCAGAAAAACATATGATTGACTATAACCTCTAACTCGACAGAGTGCTGCCAGCCAGTAAACACTCTGGGTTTTTCAAACGGGTTAGGATGAGTTAAAGAACACAAGAAAAGGTGTAAGGCACGTTAAACGGGCGGCTCCCACGCCTCCACCCATTACCCTCACATTTTTCCGATTCTCAGCACATCCAGAGATTACAAGCCGGTAAATGTAAACAACCGGAGATGGAGAACGTAGCTTCTTAACAACCGCCCTCCTGTTTGAGCGACTTAACAGAAACGGGGGTGAGAATCGCTTTTGAAGCTGGCCCCCACATTCCCACAGAATTTATTCTTGTAAGTACCTTTCCGCGTGGGGCGCTTCTGCAGCCGGGTTCTGAGGCTTCGGGTCCCGAGTTCCATCAGGTTCCAGAGGTGAGGAGACACACGCCTTCCCGTCCCCAGCAGGCGTGGGGAACTCAGGCGGGGGCTGCTGCTCAGGCTGCAGGTCCCCAGCTGGGCTGTCTCCGCACAGGGCGGCTGTGGCCTCCATCCCCAGAGCCCCCTGAGAGCAGCCTGGATCCCCACAGGTCCCTGGCAGTGCGGGGGCAGGAGCCGGGGCAGCGAACATCCTCGTAGCACCTGTTTCCGGCAGGTCACCGGACAGATGTGTCCCCGTCTCAGCTGGGTTCAAAGCGACGTCACTTTCTATTTCCCTGGCGGCACCTGCCACCAGGCTGGGCTCCGGAGGAGTGTCGGCCGCTTCTCCAGCTGCTGGCTCAGGGGTGCTCTGGATGCCCAGGATATTTTGTGATTCCAAGATCCCAGCAGCACCTCCGGGCCTCCCCTCACCCCCAAGTGTATCGGGAGCCCGGGGCACACTGACAGCCTCAGCCACAATCGGAGCCTCCCCATGGGGAGAAGATGCTCCCGGGGCAGAGGTAGACACCGGCATGTCACCTGGAGCCTCTGGAGGACTGTCGCTGGGGGATGTTCCCTGGTGCTGTCTTTCAGAAGGAAGTCTGTTACCTTGAACCAAGTCCCCTTCCTCGTGGCTCGGGGGAGCCACCTGCAAGCCAGCGGCTTTCTCCACGAGAGTCTCTGGAGAAGCGGCCTGTGGAGGAAGACTGGGCGCTGGTTCCGGCCGGCCACCTCCCCGCGGTGCGTGGGCCTGGCCTCCGCCCCCCACCCCAGCTTCTCCCGCCTCCTCCGGCTCCTCGCTGTCCTTCAGCACCTGCAGGACGCCGGTCACCTCCTTCCCCACGCCGGCACCTGGCAGGTTCTGCTCTGGGACCAGGCCCGCCAGCCCCGGCAGCTTCTCTGGAGCGGGGCCCCGGGAACCCAGATGGGAAATCTCAGCCTCTCCAGCCAGCTCCCAGTTCTTCTCCTCTGAGTCCACGCAGAGTCCAGCGGGAGGGGCAGCGAGTGGGGCGGCGGCCACTCCTTGAGCCCCATCTGGAAGCTTCTCTGGGCTTGACAGCACCGCGGGGTCCTCGCCGGCCACTCTCCTCCCGGCTCCTGCCTTTTCTCCCGGCGCATGCTGGGGCCGGTCCCCAGTGAGTGCTCCGAGCACAGACTTCTCGAAGATCTTGGTGATGTGCTCCCTGAAGTCAGGGAGCCCGGCGATCACGCTGGCCGGCCGGGCGCCGGCGTCTGCGCCGTGTGATGTGCCCTGGCCCGGGGCCTGGGGGGGCCCCGCCATCCTCTGCCCGCTGCTCTCCACCTCCCGGGCATCCTCGTCCGCCGTGAGCTCCTCACCGGCCAGGCATGCGGTGATCTCACAGGCCTGGGCATCTGCCCCGGCAGCTCTCGCCACCTTCTGCTCCCCTGTCGTCTGCTTACCGCTGGCCAGAAGCGGCGTCCTGTCCAGGTAGGGCTCGGAGTCCACGGGCCCCTCGAAGTTCCCAGCATTGGGGCTTCCGCTGCTGGCTCGCACCGCAGAGACGTCCCTGCCTGCGGGTCCTGGCTCCAGGGGGCCGCCAGCAGGCAGCTTCCTGGAGGCGGCATCTTCCAAGCCAAGCAGGGGCTCCCCCGTGGAACAAGTG
Source organism: Rousettus aegyptiacus (assembly GCF_014176215.1). Taxonomy (NCBI): domain Eukaryota; kingdom Metazoa; phylum Chordata; class Mammalia; order Chiroptera; family Pteropodidae; genus Rousettus; species Rousettus aegyptiacus. The sequence goes on along the minus strand of NW_023416309.1, from coordinate 54,554,115 downwards.
CTTTCAGCAGGACCCCTGGGGCCCTGAGAGGAAACCTCCTTCGCCCCACAGTCTCCTGCCCCTCTCCTGGCCGCACCATCGATGTGCAGGTAAGGAGTGTCGGAAGCGTCAGGAGCAGCCTCTTCTGGTGGCCCAGACGGCAAGAGCCTCTTTGGGTCAGGGGCTACCTGGGCTGCAGAAATATTGGCCGTGCTCCTGGGGACCCCGCCCAGCTCTCCTGCTTGTGGCAAGGCATCCTGGCAGCTGGCCGAAGGCTGGTCAGCTTGGCCGGGCTCACCGGGGACAGAGGCGGGAGCCGGCTCCCCAGGGGAGGGGCCCTGATCAGCCTGAAGGAAGCCACCCCTCAAGGCGGCTTCTCCCGGCCCCTCTGGAGCCCGCCGCACCCCCAGGTTGCCTTCGGCAGCGTCCCCACGAGTGTCGGCAGCCACGTCTTCCTCTTCTTGCTTCTCGGCTGGTGGGAAACGTCCAAGAAGCTTCTGGGCCTCTACGTCCGAGGCGGCCGGGCGCTCCATTCCCTTCTGCGGGGCCGGCACGGGCTGCTGCCTGCCTTCCTGGGTTTCATCACACGCTTCTCTCCCCGGAGCATCCTGAGTGGGTGTGACGCCGGGCCTGGCAGGCGCTGGGGCCGGCAGGCAGCGAGCTGCATCCAGGAGAGCTACTGAGTCAGGCCGGCAAGGTGGGGCCACCCCTGTGCCCCCACTTGCCTTTTTTGTCTTACCCAAGCCCTGGAGTGGGGGCCGGGCGTCAGCTGCTTCAGAAACACCTGCTTCCCCAAGACATGCTTCTTCACGCTGGCTGCCGGCTTTCGGCACGCCGGCCGGCTCCTGTCCGGGCTTGTTCGGCCCCTGCCCGGCGCAGCAGCTCTTTCTGCCCGAGTCTTGTAAGGCGCCTGCCGCAGGAGGCGAGACCGCGGAGGGCTGGCGGCCAGGGCGTGCCCCCTTCTGCCCCTTCTCCCCCAGCGCAGGCAGCTCCAGTCTTACGGGCGCTGACGCCTCCGACTGCTGTGTCACGGGGCTCTCCAGAGCTGCGACCTTGGGAGCTGAACTCGGAGCACCAGACAGATCGCCTGCGCGGCTCTCGCCCTGAGGTTCCGATCCCGAAGCCTGCTCCTCACCTCCACGAGCGGGCAAGCGCACGCCCTCTCGAGGTTCCACGGGGACGTGGATGTGGCGAGGATCCGTACCTGGGTTCTTCGCACCTGGAGCGGCCTCTTTCTCATTCTCACGTGGCTGGCCCTTCTCCCTGAGCGTATCGAGGACCAAGGCCTCTGGGTCCGACTGGGAAGGCTGGAGATGGTTCTCAGAAGATATTGAGGGCCCCTCGGGGGCAGCTACGCGTATCCGGCTGTCCCCTGGGCAGGACAGGTTTCCCTGCTGATCTTGCTCTGGGCTGAGTGTCGTGAGCCCACAGTCCACTGCCAAGCTCTCCCCCTCCGGGGGGTGCGGCCCCTCGGCTTGGACTTCCTGTCCAGCTGCATCATGCCCCAGCCCACGGGGGCGGGGGGAGGTCAGCGAGCCCTCCCCATCACAGCTGCCGGACCTCTCCCCAGACAGGTGGCTCCTCGTCTTTATTTCAGACGCGCTCTCCACCTCCTGGGCTTCGGGGACGGCCTCTGCGGCAGGAGTTGACAGGAAGTCTGATTTCTCAGATTCTAAAGCAGGAAGGGAGGCCATTCTTCCCAGTCCCCCCACGTCCTGAAGGGTGTCGAGACATGTGGACGGAGGGCCTGGCCCCTCCCAGACAGCTCCTGCAGGAACAGTGTGTCCGCCAGCTCCGTCCGGCCCAGAGGTCAGGGCAGGATCCTGATCACGGAGCTGATGCAGTGAGCCTGACGCGGGGACCTCACGGTCCTGTCCCAGCACCCCGCAGGCCGCTGGGCTCTGAGCTGCAGCTTCTGACGGAGCCCCAGGCCTGTCAGTCTGCCCAGGAGTCCCGGCTCTGAGAAGCTGTGCCGAGGCCGTGCTTGGAAGGACTTTGCTCCCCACGTCGCTGTCACTGGTTACCTCTGACACCTCGCCTTTCTTCGTCTCTGGGTTGGGCTTACGGCCGAAGGCCTGGTGCTGCTCTCCCCACGGCCCCCCCATCTCTGCACCCTCAAGTGGCTCCGGGGCTTCTTCCTGTCGTGTGGGGTCAGCCCCAGGTAGTCTGCTTTCCTCCTGAGCCGCAGCTGGACTGTCAGGGGCCTTCGCTTCGTCCTTTGGCCCTGGTGACCTTCTGGCACTTTCGTCTGATGTCCTGGGAGGTTGGGGCAGCTCCCCTTGCTGGACTCCGTGGCTTTGCCCCCTGTCCCAGAGCTCTGCCCTCTCCTCCTGGGGCAAACAGGCAGAATGCTCTCCGGGGCTCCCTTCTGCACGCTGTTCCTCGCCTCCGACGTCAGGTGCACGGTCCTCCTGTGCCGTCAGCCCTGCGTCTGCCAGCTCCGCGACCGGAGCTTTAAGAACGGGCATCTCAGCCCCAGAAACCGCCTCTCCGATCAGCCTGCTGGGTTCTTCTGCAGCAGCCGAGGCCTGAGCGACTGGCCATGAAGAGGGGCTGGAATCTGGACGCAGTGTCCCGGTGCTCACAAGCGAAGCCCCTGCAGGCTGGCAGTCTCTTGCCTCGCAGACGGCTTTACCGTGCTCGGTTCCTCGTGTCCCTGCCTGCGAGGGACACTGAGCATCGCTGGTGTCCGGAGTCTCCGTCCAAAAGCCCCTGCCCCCCAGCACCGGGGCAGGATGTGGGGGGTCCGGGGGCAGCTCTGCGAGTGGCAGCTGAGCCCCCTTTTGCTCTGGGCAGCTCTCCCAGGAAGCAGCGATTGCCTCAGCTCTGTGGGGAGCCCCTGAATCGCTCCCAGTCGTACAGCAGGCCCCAAGGAATTCCGAGTCAGGGGCTAAATGCTGAATTGGCATCTCTATGGGGCAACTTCCTCTGTCTGAGGCTCTAGTTGCTGTATCATGTGGGGTTGGGGTCTCTGGCTTCGGGAGGGACTCCTCCAGGCCAGCCGAATGCTCCTTGCCTGACTGGGCTGCAGGAGGGCTCCTAGGGGTCACTTGTACAGAAGCCGCTTCCTGTCCAGACTCTGGCGGGGGGAGGCCAGCTGCAGCCTCCTTCCCCTGGGGCGTGAAACCACCAGGCGGGCCGTCCTCCCCACACAGCTGCCCCTTCATCGGCATTCTGGGAGGTGCTGGGGAAGCTCCTGGCGCCTGGTCAGTGGGGGTGGAGGAAGCAGATTCCTGTCCCTCTTCCTTCAGGTCTTTCTGTCTTCCGGCACTGGGGACGATGGCAGCCGCACTGTCCCCCTGAGGCACAAACGCTGTCAGAGTGTCCCCCGGCGCTTCTGGAGAAAGTTTCCTCCTGAGGTGCTGAGTGGGGGGCTGAATAGGGGGCCAGGCTTCGGGTGCTGCTGCTGGGCTTGCTGAGCAAGCTTCCGGGGGGCCCTCAGCGAAGGGCGGGGAGGCTGAGGGGCGCTCTGCCCAGGGCGCTGGTGGGCTGGGCAGTGGAGGGCCTTCTGGGCCCCCGGCTTTGTCTGGGTGCTTCCTTGGCTCAGTCACCTCTGGGGACACGATGCGTGGATCCGAGCGGGCAGCAGCGTCAGAAGTGGAGCAGGAGCCCTCGTGCCCAGCGCTGCCAACAATGAGAACATGGAATGCGTCATCAGTCCTCATGGGCGCCAAGGACAGAGCCACATCGCAGGCAGAGTCACCCCAACCCTCCCCCACGAAGGCCACTGAACACGCCATCCCCATGCAGCTCACTCCCCCCGTGAAAAGACCCCTCGCCCACTCCAGGCCCATCCCTCCCCTAACATTACACATCATTTTCTCCAAAAAATCAACACAGGGAATCTCAAACATTCATGCTGGTCAGTACTGAATAGGGAAATAAGAAACTCAAAGTTTTAAAACGAGTTTAATATAATTATACAGGGTTTGAACCAGTTCTGTGCCATTTACAAGGCGGTCCCAAACACTCCTGGGGATCCTTAGGGAAAAGGTACAAATGATCCTTCGGCGTTTGTGCTTTGAAATAAAGAGAGATTATCGATAATAGCTAACTTGATTCTTCACATTCACCAGGTGGTACCATGAGAGGCATAACCCAAAAGTCAATTCTATTTGGCTGTGGAATTTCTGCGTGCAACCTATATACACCTCTTGGGAGCTGAATTATCCCCATATTTGTCTTGGAAACACATTAGCTGGACAACGTGGGAAGAAAAACTCGGAAGTGTGCAGGAAACGTGGGGGAACTGGGCTCAGAATTATGGATCCACTACAGACAACAACTATCCAGTGACTGCAAAATAGCTTATCACATACTCTACGTGGACTGTATTTCTCAGTTCTATATAGTTTTAATTACGTGCATTTTTAAAATTTAAAAATAATCCGTTTCCAATACAAAATTTTGAAAATGTAGAAAGGTAACAGAAGTATTGTTTTTTTTTTTAAATGTTTTTACCATTTTCTTTAAAGTTACCATAGAGAGGAAAACAGCAAAGGAAAATGTGTGGGATCGTCTCGTGACTGTTTGCTACATGCACGCACTTTCACGCATGCACAGACCTGTGTGTTTTGGATGTGAGCAGCGGGAAGAAATCCCTACACGGTCAGCAGCAAGGTTATGGCTTTCCATGCAAGGCAATGCATAGGCATTCATATATGAGGGATGCGCACAGTGGGAAAGTGGAGTACAGGCCTGCTAAAGTGTAGAAATATACATTATGGACCGAACTGGGTCCCCCTCGCTCCCCTAACACCCAATGTGACTGCATCTGGAGACAGGGCCTTTAAGGAGGTGATTAAGATTAAACGAGGTTGTACAGAGTCCTAGTTCCACAGGACGGGTGTGCCTATAAGAGGAAGAGACACAAAAAGCCCTTTACCATGAAAGGACACAGTGAGACGTTGCTGTCTACAAGCCGAGGAGGAAGGTCTCACCGGAAGCCAGCCCTGCCGTAGCCTGAGCTTGGAATTCCAGCCTCTGGAACTGTGGGAGAATAAGTTTCCACTGCTGAAGCCCCCAAGCTCTGGCATTCTCTCACGGCAGCCGAGCAGACCAATACAATAGGTATAAGGATGCTTCTTGTAACTATCCTTGCAACGTTTTTGACGTTTCAGATTGCCAAAATGCAAAGTTGGGAAGATGACAGTGGATGCAATTCATTGGACCTCAAGGCTCTGTGTGTTGCCTCGTTTACATCTGCTGCTGGGGAGTACGCTGCCATTTTACAGGTGAGAACGTGGAGAACAGAGAGGCTAAACTTGGACCTGATGGGCCACGGTCTTCTTATTCACTCCATGCTGCCCCCAAGAACAAAAACTTTGGAAGAGGGAGTCTGAATGTTCGTGTCCTCAAATTCATAGGCTGAACCCTAATCCCCAAAGCAATGGTTTTAGGAGGTGGGGCATTTGGGAGGTGATTTGCTCACGAGGGTGGGGCCCTCGTGAATGGGATTAGTGTCCTCATAAAAGGGACCCCAGAGAGACCCTCGCCCCTTCTACCATGTGAGGACACAGGAGAAGATAACCATCTGCGAACCAGGACGCTGGCTCTCACCAGACATGGAACCTGCTGGTGCCTCGATGTTGAACTTCCAGCCTCTAGAACTGTGAGAAATGTGCGTTGTTTAAGCCCCGGTGGTGTTTTTGTGACAGCAGCCGGAACGGACTGAGACAGAAGGCAAGGGGCTCTTTCGTTCCAGCCTTCCACGAAGCCCCTCGCCTATGATGTGCATGCGACGTCCTTGAAGGAGGTGTGTATGCAACATTGCCACGTCAGTCAGTCATCCTCGTTCAGTGCCTGCCCCTAAACACAGACACGAGACGGGCATGCTGGAGGCGCGGAAAGATTTCAGGTGGACCCAAGAGAGAGCTGGCTACTGTCTCAGCCGGATTATCGTTTTCTGACCCCAAAGTACAGCTGCCAAGGGCAAAGAAGAGAAGGTAAGAGGGTAAGTTACATGAATCCCTCTAATTCCCAAGTGGTCACAAAGGCGGAAGTGTCCATGAAGGGCCCTGGGCCCTGACGCAGCACTGGCCGGTGTGTGGGGACCACTGGCCTTCTGGAAAGCACGAAGCTCCAGAGGGATCAAAAGCTGCAAGGATTGTTGGCTCAATAGACTGTTTCAGAACCAGCAACTCTGTACTCCACATCAGGCCATTTTCCTTTAAATGAACACTTGACATTTAATTGTGTCCCATCCATTAACTAGGGGTCAAACCCTTTAGTAGTTAACAAGATTAATGGTGTGTAATTCTGAAACGAAGCACTCCTGCTTAGGTCGGCTTGCTCTAGGAGCTCAGAACACTGCTCCCTCCCCGCTCAACCAAACAAAGCCACTTCCTGGTCCCCACCTCAAGCAGGAGATGCCAGTTTAGGGGGAGTGTGCGTCTTTGCTTCAGGCTAACTGAAGTCATTATCATCCGCGGACAAGATGGTAGATTCACTTGATTTGGTCACCTTAAAAGCTCGTGGGTCTTATCACAGAGCGACCGAGAACAAACGTCAAACGGAGTGTGGGGCGCTCGCTTCCCCCCCAAAACAAGAATCCGGCCTTTGGTTTATTCAGCATAAGCCGAGCATCAGCAATCTCTTTGATTACCTATCAGAAGCGATTTTTAAAGCCAGATTAAAGCCACTCGCTGGGAGCAGATTTGCCCAAGGGCAGGGAAACTCTTAAGAACTGATCTGTAGAGGGCTCTGCATTAATCTCAGCTTACATAATGTCCTTTTATGCCTCCAGATTTGAGTTGAAGTGTGTGGGACGGAGGTTCTGTACAGAATTCAAAGGCGAGCTCCCGTGGGCTGGGCTCTCAATGGAAAGCTTTCAGACCGAAGGGGGTGCTGCCTTCGTGTTGAGGTTGGGAGGCACCCGACCTCCTAGGGGGCGGACCAGATACCCCCAGCACAGGGAAGGGAGAGGCATGGGGCATGGGGCGTGGACCTGGAAGGAGGGGTGATCAGCTGCAGCAAAGATTTGGGTAGACAATGGAGACAAAAAAGGCCCTCCCCACTCTCCTTGCAGGAAACGATTGATTGACCCACAGGGGTTCCTGAATTCATGTTTAAGACACACACCAGCTGACTGGGAATGCTCAGAGGAAGGAGGCCAGCTGAGGAAAAAACGAGCATGGCCCTGCACCGCCGGGCTTTAAGATGAGCAAACCCGGAAAGGAAGATTGTCTAGACAGAGAGGTGCCACGTACCAAGCATGTTCTAAGGTCAGGCCCACGCTCAGTACTTTTCAGTTAATTTAATTCAGTTAATCGCATTAACTCCACACAGTTGTCTGGCCTTTGGTTTATGCGGCGTAAGCTGAACACTAGCAATCTCTTTGATCACATACATGAAGAAATATTCCCAGAGAGGTTCAGGACTGAAGCCTGGGTCACAGAGCCCCTGGGAACCGGGGTCCTAGCAGATTAGGTCCCACCCAGACGCACGGCCCTAACCAGTCCCAACAATGCCCCCTGCACAGACGCCCGCTGACCTTGGCGGCCAGTCACACTTAGCTTTGTATTTTTAATCCAGTTATAGCTCTTTTCTGCCTTCATTCGAAGATAGAAAAGGCAAAGGCCACGATGCCTGAACAAGCCGAGCAATAGATGAAAGGAAAAGAGTGGGAGCCCCTCGAGAATACTGGGGAGAAGGGTGCGCGCGCGCGCGCGTGTGTGTGTGTACTGGACGAAACCCCGAAGTATCCTTAACATTCGGCCTACACTTTGCCACATGAGCTTTTACTTGACTTGAGGGTCAAGGTGTCGGTCCACTCATGAGAATCCATTATCCAGCGTAATGCGGGGAAGAGAACAGGCACCTGGAATCCACAGAAAACTTAAAAACTGTCTTCTAAACAGTCGTTCAGCAACCCTCCTGCGGGGTCCTCGAAGGCAGCAGAATGGCCCAGTTCCGTGCTTCCCAGACTGGTTGCTGGAAGGTGCTTCTGGGCAGTGTCTGCCAGTGTCCTCAGAATGTATGTGGACACCGTCCCCAACAGGACACCAGCTCGGTCAAATGCACATCTAACATAATTACTTCTGATCATGTGGATGCTTCTTAATGATCAAATACCAAATATAAAACTACTGTTCCGTTAGAGAAGGCATCCCTCTTTGTTCTAAAGAAAGATCTTTAAAACTCTAGTAAGGCCGAATCGAGGAATTCGATAGAATGTTTACCTGAGTATTACTATTTCCTTAATTTTAAGTTAAATCCTACTAGTTATCCATGGGAAAATGCAAATGACAGCTTCTTTGCTTGTGTGCTTGGATTATAGGAGCATTTTTCTTTCATTCTGATGCCAAGAAATAAGAAATAGTGATAAACTTATATTTGTTATACCCTTTTTTTAAAAAAAAAATTTGTATGGCTCCCTTTTTTTCCCTGGCTTTACTGAAATATAATAGACAACTTGCTGCTCATATTTACATTGTACAATTTAATGCGTTTTCCCATTACAGTTGGCATACTTGTTATCTCCTTCTTGATGAGACTCCTAGCCTGTATTAAAACCGTTTTCCTGCCCTAGTCAACACAGTGCAATATGGGGAACTTAATGGAATCTTCCCTCGATGACGAAAAAATCTTCCAGAAAATTTGGTCTATTGTCCGATCAGTAAGATGTCACCAATGTTACCTGTGTGAGACTGAGCAGATGTGTCCTGAGCTAGTAAATGTGATTAAGGGTTTCTTTTCAGAATAAGTCCCAGTCACCAGTCTATTTCCCTGAGACATGCCTTTCTTTAATCCCACTGACCTAAATGGGAGGGGGGGGGATGCGGAGGGGGAGTAAATGAGTCAACATTGCCAGGGGCCGAGTGGGTTCAACATTAAAGACATAAAAAACATAAAAAACGATCCCAACCTCCCTCCCAGCGCTAACACGGCTGCAGGGACGAGTAGGGGAAGATTAACTGCTGTCAAGGCTGGCATTTGAGCTCCTAAAAGACAAGAGACTGCAAGTGTCTGTGATACGAGATGCTCTTGAAAAGGAAAACAACCCTTGCCTATGGCATCTTCTCTCGTATTATTATTATTTTTTTCTAGAAGGGTCTTCTCACCTGTCCCAAAATAAAGGCCAGATGTTTTGCAGCATTTCCATTGAAAACCAGCAATAGAAATTTGATATGCCGGCTTTTGGACGTTTTCAGACAGCCTGGTTGAAAAGTGTCATATAAAAAATTAAGAACTGCACCAGGGGTGGAACTTAGGGGGGACCGGCTTCTGCAGGGGACCTGGGAAATAAAGGCCAGCGATCCCCGGAGACAGAAAGCGGCGGAGTGGGCCCTGCTATGGCCCAGTGCAAAGCCTGGAAGAAGTGGCTCAGGGAGGGAGGACCCAGGCGGAACCTTGAGGAGATGGAGCTGGGCATCCAGGGAGACCCGGGCAGCTAGAGCCCCCAAGGAAGAGGCGAAGAGAAGAGAAACCTGGATGAAGAGAGAACTCAAAGTGGTGCCAAGTACTGGTCGGCGTGAGTTTGCATGGAAAACACCCGAGTCTAGGAGCAAACCACCAAAAGCAGTTTATAGGGAAGAATTCCCGAAGCTGGCACAGGGTTAGGAGCCATTCCCATCCCCACCAGCCAGACCTCATAATTCATGGGACATTTGTAAGAGAACCAAGAAGAGTCTGGCCTCAGGAGTGGAGGAGATTAACCCTCGACTACGCGCTGCTCTGGCTCCACCTCGCAACGCTTAAAAGCAAAACCCAGAAGGACTAAGCTGTTCCAAATAACTTAACTGCATCCCAGAACAAAGTTCGAGAATATTTATAGAAATTCAAAAATATCCAGAGTCCAAAAGCATAAAGTCCAGTGTCTGGCATGTGAAGAAGCAGGAAAATACAACCCACAATGAAAAAAAAACTCAATTATTCAAAACCGATCCAAAAATTATGCAGATGATATTATTAGTACACAAGGACTTTTTAAAAAAGCTGTTGCTTAACTGTATTCCACATGTTCAGGGGGCTGGAGAACGACTGAGCATGTTAAGCACAAACATGGAAGGTATAAAAAAAGACCCCAATCCAATGTCTAGAGATGAAAACGTCAATGTCTAAAATGAAAAATACACTGGGTGATATTAATAATAGATTACTCATGACAGAGAAAAAAGATTAGTGAACTTAAAGACATCGCAACAGAAACACTCCAAAATGAAACACAGAGGGAAAAAAAAGACTGAAAAAAAAAAAAACCAAACAGAGCATTAGTGAACTGTGGGACAACTTCAGGCAACTGAATATATGTGTCATTACAGTCCCCAAAGGAGGAAGGGATTAAAAAACTATTTGAGAAAATAATGGCTGAAAAATTTCCAAATATGATGTAAACTAGAAACCCACAGATCCAAGAATCTAAATCTAAGCACAAGAAACCAGAAGAAACTTACATCAAGGCCTGTCGTAAACCAAATTGTTTAAAACCAGTAAGAAAAAAAGAAAAAGAGAAATATTGAAAGCAGTCAAAGTAAAAGACAAAAGAATGAAAATCAGGGCAACATCAGATTTTTTTGTGTGTGTGGTTGGAAAAATGTAAGCTAGAAATACAGTGGGGCAATATCTTCAAAACCGTAAAAGAAAAACAAAACCCACCTATCGAGAACCTTTGCCCAGTGAAGATGTCTTTCCAAAACACAGGCGAAATAAAAGATTTTTTTCAGATATTCACAAAGAACCAATCACCAGCAGACTTATACTTCAAGAAATGTGGAAGGAAACCCTTCAAGCCGAAAGACAATAATACCAGATGGCAATCAGAATTGACGCACACACAAAAATAAATAAAGAACACCAGAAATAGTAATTATGCAGGTAAATATCAAGCTTTTTTCCCTTATTATTTAACTCTTTTAAGAGGTAATTGGCTACGTAAAGCAAAAATAATATAAACTATGAGATTTCTAACACATGTAGAGAAAAAATGTGTGACAACAATTGCACAAAGTCCAAATGGGGAGTAATGTTGGTACACTGTTGCACGACACTTCTATTATAAATGAAATGATATACTATCACTTGACAATAGATTGTGATACAGTAAAGATGTACATTATTGATTCTAAAGCGACCACCTAAAATAACACAAATAGTTGTAGCTAGTAAGTCAAAAGGGAGATAAAATAAAATCATAAATACGATGAATTTTTCCAAAAGGTAAAAAAAAAAAAAAAGAGGAAATAGGGAATAAAAAAGAGGTGAACAGAGAAAACAAACAAGCTGTAGATTTAATCCAACCATATTAATAATCACATTAAATGTAGATGTTATAAAAAGTCCAGTTAAAATGCAGAGATGTTCAGAATAGATTGAAAAAGCAACATCCAACCATATACTATCTGCAAGAAAAGTGCTTCGAATTATGCTTAGAAAGCACAAACCAGTTCAAAGTAAAAGACTGAGGGGGTGCAGGGAATAAACCATGAAAACACTGATCAAAAGAAAGCTGTTGTGTCATGTTATATGATATCAGAGGAAGTAGACTTCAGAACAAAGAACAGTACCAGGCATAAAGAAGGTCATTACAATAAGGGTATGATTCATCACAAGGACATGAATAGCCGGAAAGTTTATCTCATAACAGGGTCTCAAAATAGATGAAGAAAAATGGACAAAAGGGGAAATGAACAAATCCACAATTATAACCTGATATAGTTCCACATCCCTTTCTCAATAATCATCTGAACACATTGATAGAGTATCAGAACAGATACAGAAGACTGAAATGCTATCAACTAACGTGACCTAATTGACATTTATTAAACACTATCCAGGAGCGGCAGAAGATATGTTCTTTCTGAGTACAGATAGAACACATACAAAACACATAACTAAGCCTCGATAACTTCAAAAAGATTCAAATTATTCAAAGTGTATTACCTGAAAACAACAGAATTAAATTAGATATCAATAATAGAAAGATACCTGGAAAATCTCCAACTATTTGGAAACTAGATAATATACTTCTAAATAGCCCATGAGTCAAAGAAGATATTAAAAAGAAAATTAGAAAGTATTTGAACCAAGTGAAATGAAGACACAAGTATCAAAATGTGTCAGATGCAGGACTTAGAGGGACTTTTAAGAAGCTAAAACATCTATATTTAAAAAGATTTAAAAATAAGGTCTCAAGTTGATGACCTCAGCTGACCTCAGCAACTACAGAAATATTGGTTGTGCAACGATGTGAATATACTTAACACTACTAAACTGTACTTAGAATTGGTTAAGATGGTATATTTTATACTATGTAGTTTTTTACCTTAATAAAAAATAATTTTAAAAAATCAACAAGGAGCAATGTATAAAAGAAATCGGATAGCAAAGTATATATACTGTTTAATCCCAATTATATGAAGTTCGGGAAACTGACAAAACCACTCCATGGCAGTAGAAGACAGAATATTTATTATTCTCAGGCGGGGCCATTGACCCGGAGAGGCGTGAGAGTACAGTCTGCAATGCGGGAAATGCTCCCCGTCTAGATCTGAGTGTGATTACACAGGTGTACGGAAGTGTAAACATACCTCAAGCTCTCGGATTTATAATCTTACGGTCTGTATTGTATATCAATAAAAAAAAAAAAAACAGGTAATAGAAAAAAAGAAAGAAACCATGGAGAGTAAAAAGATCAGCAGTTACCATGCGTTGGTAGGGGCGGCGGGGAGGGGGAGGCACCAACAGGTAAAGCACAGGAGAGCTGTAAGACAGTGAAACTACCTGTGTGGGATTGTAATGACGCACAACACGAAGTGGAAACCTTAATGCAAACTATAACTTTTAGTTAATAATAATGTATCAGTACTGGATCATTAGTTGTAACAAATGCATCTCACGGATGCAAAATCTTAATAATACGGGAAGCTGTGTTTGGAGGAGGGAGGACTATGTGGCAACTCTCTGGACTGTTCATTTTTCTGTAAACCTGAACCTGCTCTAAAAAATAGTCTATTAATTATTTAAAGCCTATTCATTATTTAATAGTCTATTCATCATATACATTTTACATATAACATCATATAGTACAATATGTATTACTGGAATGTTTTATAAAGATATATATATATATAGACACGAATAGCTTATCTCACAAGAAAGAAAGAACTAGAAAAAAGAAAAGTCTGAGGGAAACACATTACTATGTAAGAGCGATTGTCTGTAGATGGTGGGAGGATTGGTCATTCTTTCCCCCTCTACTTTCCTTTTTTCCTCTCTTTTCCAAGCTGTTACGGTAAGTGGGTATTGTCTCATTTAATGGAAAATGACTCCTCTTCTTAAATGCTTTGTTGAAAGCAGATGGGCAGAAAGCAGGCACACACCTCATTCGGCACATGACCTTCTTCCCCAGCCCCTGTCACAGCCTGGGAGCTCACTCCTCCACGCCCTCCTGCTCTCCTCTCAGTGTTTACTTCCTGCCACAGATAAATAATGAGTCAGAAGCAGGACAGGACAGGGAGGCCGGGAGCCCAGTTCTGGGGACACACCCTGCCTTGGCAGGAGCTTGTGAATAGATCCGGGTCTTCACAAAAGTTTCTGTGGGAGGAGGCGAATGGCTTAGAACACTCAGGGCTCAGGTCATCAAGAGCTGGCCCCAGCTGCTCGCTGCTTCTAAAACACACCAGATCTTTCTGGTTTTTCTTTTTTCTGGGTCTCAGATCTGACCTTGTTTAGAGGGAAATTAAATTTTCAGGACTGGGGGTGGTGGTGGTGGTGGTGGTGGGGTGCTTTCCAGTTATGGAGACCATGACACAGGTATTTTCAGACACCTGTGAAAGCTCCGGATGACTCTAAACCTGACCTTGGGTGGCATCAAACCAAGCTGGATTCTAGCTGCACTGTGGCATGTCCGGCCTGTGTGACCTGGGGCAGGTTCCTTGACCTCTCTGGGCCTGGGTTCCCTGCCATAGCCAGCCCCTCAGGTCACCATATTAATGCACACCGAGCTGCTGAGAGAAGGGATGGTTTCTGTCCTGGGTTCGGTGCCCAGCGTCAGGCAGATTTAGCCCGCAAATGACAGGGGAGGCGAGGCACATGAACACCTTGCCTTTCATTTAAAGTCCACGATTTCATGTTTGTTTGCTTTTTTAACCATCTCACTTCCTTCCCTCTGCTGCTGCTACCTAAACACCATGGATTTTTTGTTCTAAGTAAGTTTGTATTTTTGAAGAAGCCAAGAGGTTGAGCTTAATAAATAGCCTACATCTCCTAGCACCCAAATTTGGAGAAGTTCTGAAATTTCCTCTTTGGGAGGCTGGGTAAGTCTAATCCTTCCTAAATTCTTTTTCCTGCAGATCTATAATCTTTAAAGCTGTTCCCTCTGCCTGGAACAGTCTTCTTTCCCCCACAAGCCCTGACTTCTGCTCAGTTTTGAAGATGCAGCTGCAAGGTTAACCAGCCTGGAGAATGCTTCGTCCTTCAGCGGGGCCGGCCACCCTCCTGCCCTGTGCTCCCATAGAACCTGCCTATAGCGTTTAGCTTATTCTAGAATTATTTGTTTACTTGCCTGTCTCTACAGCTGGGTCGACGCGTCCCCTTCACCTTTGTACCTCTGGCCTAAAAGCTCAGAGCGTGGCCTGTTTCTTCGATGGGTCCATGTTTTTTAAATGGATTAAGATGCCTCTCCCCCTCGCCCTCACAAAAAGGATGAGTGGTCAGACGTTCAAGGTGTTGGGTGCTGAGATTCTGTACCAACAACTCCGATGTGTGGGCATTTTTGTCCCCACACCGAGCAATTCTGTCACCAGCTGGGTGTCCTATAATTCGACTCTGACACTATCTACCTGGAGAATAGTGTCAGATCCCACAGGTTGAGGGCTCAGTCCCACAAGATTGCACCCCAAACACACATACACACACACTTCAGATGTCAATCATGAGTTCAGGTTGTCACCTGTACCATTGACAAACTGGCTAAAAATCAGAGGTTCCCACAGACCGCTCCTTGGGTTCAGTAAATTTGCTAGAGTGGCTCACAGAACTCAGGGAAATGTTTTGCTTCTGAGATTGCCAGCTCGTTATAAAAAGATATAAATAAGGAACAGCCAGACGGAAGAGATGCACAGGGCAGGGTCTGGAAAAAGGGCATAGAGCTTAACGCCCTTTCCGAAGCCACGCCCTTTCCGAAGCCACGCCCTCCTGGAACCGCCACCTGCTCACCAACCTGGAAGCTCTCCAAACCCTCCTCTTTGGGGTTTTTATGGAGGCTTCGTGAAATAGGCCTGATTAAAATCACTGGCCATCAGTAACCAATTCAACCTCCGAACCCCTATTCTCAGCCCAGAGGTCTGGGGATGGGGCCGAAGGTTCCAACCCTCCGATCACAAGATCAAGATCGGCTGCCCCAGCAAACAGCCTTAGGTGATTCCCAAGAGTCAGCTCATTAACATAACAAAAGGTGCTTCTACTGCTCTCACCAGTTGGATAAGTCCAAGGGTTTTAGGAGCTCTGTGCCAGGAACAGACACAAAGACCAAATACTTATTTCTTACGAATCACAATATCACAGGTGTATAGCAGGAAACGA
Organism: Rousettus aegyptiacus; assembly: GCF_014176215.1. NCBI lineage: Eukaryota > Metazoa > Chordata > Mammalia > Chiroptera > Pteropodidae > Rousettus > Rousettus aegyptiacus. The sequence continues at coordinate 54,538,614 of NW_023416309.1, read as the reverse complement.
GCTGTCCCCTACACTTTGAGAGAACCCCGCTTTTCTATCAAAGATGGCGGCCACCCTAAGTTTCCCGCAGTGAGACAGGTTTTGTGATGTTTGGCACAGTCTTGCCACATTCACCTGGTACCAATAGGATTTCCTCCCGGGTGCTGGGTCTGTGACTCTGGAACTCAGCAAATATACCTAACTAGTTTTTCACACCTCAGCAAATAACCCATTTACGCAATTGCTCAAGCCAAAATTTTCGGAATCTCTCTCGATTCTTCTTTCCTTCCTTCTAAACCATCATCTAAGGAAAGGTCACAGGATAAGATTCATTGGGTTTGGGGGTTTTTCAAAGGACAAGGCTGCCCGGTTGTCAGTACCCCTGTAAGAAAAGGGGGTCCCCACGGGCAGTGGACCTGGAACCAGTCCAGACGCAGGTATCCAGGGCCGCTGTACGCGCGGGTGCACGATGCTCGGCAGCTGGAGGTACATCCTGGCGGGTGAGCGTCGCCCCAGGAGGGCGGGATCACGCGCACAGATAGGCACGGGAGGCACCGCCCAGGCTCTACCCGGCTTCGGCCAATGCAGGGCTAAGTTACAACAGCGACACCGTGTGGCAACCAGAAAGCAAGGCAGGTGAACCGATGGGACGCCCTATCCGGATGAAGAATTCACCCCTCTTTGGGGAGTCGTAAACAAACCCCATTCTTGTGCAGTTCAGAAGGAGGCGCCTCTGAGGGGGGAACAATGGACTTCCTACCAGCAGGGCACAGGCAAAGGCACCCCAAGCCTGGGATGCCCCTCTGTGGAGTGGCGATCGCGCCCGTGCGGAGGGACAGCCCTCGGCAATGTTGACACCAGCCTTTCTGCCTACATTCTCCCCCCGACCCCAGGTTCAGCGGGAGCCACTGCAGTCCTTTCTGTGTGTTCTCTCTCGAGTTTTCACAAGTAAAAACAGAAACATTTTGAGATCAACGGCTCCTCCCACCTTCTGCAAAAGCCTGTAACCTATTCTTTGAAAAGAAAATGCTGGTTGTACCACGAGGCAAAAGGAGAATGCAAATGTAATTTGAGGATGAGGAGAACAGAGCAGGAAAAAAGTCTTAGAAAGTGGGGACCGGCTGAGAGTCCCTCCCACTTCCTGACCGCGTCCCCGGGCTGGGGGTGGGGGTGGGGCGCGGGAAATGCGCACAGAGGCGGAGTGAGCGTCCAGCAGCCAAGGGAATGGCCGTAGGGTTCCTGGCCCTACCGAAGAGTCCCATGTGCCATGTGCGGCCGGAGGGCAGCGCAGTCACAGGGCCTGATGGCCGGCGTGGCCTGGACAGTGGGCATCTCAGTGGTGACGGGGAGATGGGTGGTGGCCCTAACACACCAACCGGGTCAAGAGACGGGGGCTCGAGGATGGCTGACGTGGGCATGCCTGCTAGCCCGGCGGAGTAAGGACTCAGAATCCGAAATGAATTGATTGAACGAAAGGAATATTTCATTTTGAGCACATAGAGCATTGGGCATAGTATCTGGTGCCCGTCTGCAAAATAAACGTTAAATGCTATTGTTGTCATTAGCGTGGATGCGAGGGTGGCATGCCCCCCCCTGAAATAGCTCACGGGGGAACCCCGTGTTCATCCTCTCTTCCTAAAAACCTCCTGACTCCCCAACAGACGCATCCTCACCCTGGAGAGCCGGAGCCTCAACACCTCCTCACAGTTTCTGAGTTGCTTAGCCCAGGGCCGGGCCCGATACACATTCTCACATTTGTGGAGGAGAACTGTGTTTTTAATTGTGAACAGGAAGTTGCTCCTTTGGGCTCACTCTAGGAAGGCACCGCTTTTATGCTTAATTTGCATGCTGGCGAGAGGCAGTTCTTGAGGGAAAAATAATAATTGACTAAAGCTGAGGAACAAGAAACAAAAGACCTTTGAGCTGCCCTTACTCTTCAGGCCAGCTGTGACACACAGGCCCCAAACAACTTCCAAGCCTCTTAGGAGACCCCGGAACCTCACAAAGATGGGGAGGGAGCAGCCGGACCTCGGGTCTCAGCCGGCGGCGGCTTCCCTCGTGTAGAATTAATTCCAGAAGAGGCGAATCCACCCATCGGTTTCATGATCGATTCGCACCAGTCGTCCGGTCTCGTCAGAGCTAAATATTAAAACCTCCGTCCAGTTACCCGACATAAAGTTTGTGAAAGTGGAACAGAGGTCGAAGGTGCTGCTCAAGGCACACCCCGCGATCCTTCCCATCCGATCCCCAGTTCCCTAAAGAAATCTGACGTTCGTTCCGAGAGGCTCTGGAACCGGCACAGTCAGATATGGAAATTCCTGCCACGAGGGGTAGCTCTTACTTACCCATGATCTTCCATAGTGAAAAGTCAAAGTAGCAAATGTTGCTTAAACTCTTAAGATGAGAAGCTATTGCAAAGCACTGGGACTCAAAGTTCCACGGTCTGTTGTTCCTTGGAGCTCCTAGTCATTCACCCCTTGAAGGCCTGTAACTCTGCCCTCCCGGAAGCTGGGCTACAATAGATCAGGAGGGTTTGTCCAACCAGAGCATGTGCTCAACACGCTGGCAATTAATTGCCTCCAGTATTCCTGGCCCATGTCCTTTCTGGGGACTGGACGTTCGTATCTGTGGGCCCTCTGCTGTGAATGCCCCCAAACCCGTGGGTGCTGAACGCAGGGGAAGAATCTATGGGGCATCTTCCCAACAGCCACAGCGGGGAAATCCAGACCTGACCGCGGGTCAGTGCGGAGGCACCGACCGGTTCCACTGCAACAGTGCGGCCTCATTGATGTCTGGAATCCATCCACCAGCCTCCCTGGGACTAAGGGCGTTGGTCACTTTCGTAAGTTTTATGAATCCTGTCTGATCATGTGGTGCCTACCGTGAAGGGGTTCAGAACAGGCCTCCTCAAGATGAGCTGGTTTGGCATGTGGATTATTTTGAGCTAAAGGCAATCAAGACCCTTCAGGCTAAAGAGAAACATCTGCCCCCCCCCCCCTTAACAACCTAGAAGAATTTAAATTGAGGGCTTTGCCCATAACAAGAGTTATTACCAGGGATAACTTTTTATGGCCGATCTAGAGGGCAGAGCAAACATCTAATTACCAAACATCTGCTCTTCTTATCATCCTGCGATGACCTTCTTCCCCTCAGAAGCCCAGGCCTCTCACCTCATTCCTAAGCTCAGCATGCCATCTCTGTAACTCATTCTACCCTTCTATCTTTGAACCTCTCAGGGATGTGGGGGTCTCTGATTCTCTTGTGTGTGTGTGTGGGGGGGTTCTGTGTGTGTACATCTGTAATTCAGTTTGGTTATCTTCTCTTGTGAACCTGTCTCACAATGATTTAATTGTTAGACCAGCCGAAAGAACCTAGAAGGGGAGAGAAAAGTCTCTTCCTTCCCCACGACAGACCCCAGCTTGGCCACGGATGAGACGCCCCGATGGGCCCCTTGGTAGCCTTGATCTTTTTAAAAGTTCTGACGATGAAGATAAACAACCCGGAGTGTTGCCGGAATGGAAGTCTATAATTACTAATTTCATCTTTGGGCAGAAAAACATTAATTTTCCAATCATGCAGATCTGGGCAAAAGGTCTATGAACCACTGTTTGGAACCTCTCACCACTGAAGAACATGTTGCAGGTGTTCGGGTAAAATTTTCAAAGCGAATGAAGCAAAGCCAACACCGAGCAGGCAGTGAGCTCTGGCCATGCCGTGGGCTGTGTCAGGCCTCTGAACTTGGCACCTACCTGGGCGAGTCCCCATGGTCAGTGCTCCCAGCCTCCTCCGGCTTCTTTTTTGTATTCTCACTGTTCCCAAGTGGTGGCAGGGATCCTGGACTCTGAGCTGACGGAGTCCTCTGAGTCAGAAGAAAGAGAAATTGGAAAGAAAATCAAATAGGAGAAAACACAAAGGTATTTATCAACGGGCCACTGATTGCAGCATTTCAAGGAGCAAGATGTTCATTTGCCTTAGCATCCGACCGAGCCCATGCCACGTGCTGGCGCGGAGCTGCGCCTGGAGGCCGAATGATGCGCAAAGCAAGCGCGACCCCTGCTCTCACGTGATGGGGAAGAAACGCGGTTGCACTGGTGGTTCCAGTGGGGCGGGATTACTGTTGCGGGAAGAAACCAGGACTGGGGACACCGCGGTTTGGGGTCGTCTGCCCCCTGGTGAAAGCGGGGACATGGAATCTAAGATCTCGAGGTATCCAGTGTGTTTGTGGCCACGCCTAGCGGAAAACACGTGTTCCTCCCCCTGCCCCCGATCATGGTTTTCACACCAGAATTCAGCTGGAAACTAGAGAGAGAGAGAGAGAGAGAGAGAGAAGGAAGGAAAAGAAAAAAGGGAAGAAAGGAAACCGAGAAATGGGGGGCCCTTGGAGACTTAGGGCCACCCATCGGAGGTCCTAACTACTCCGAGAGTTGGGGACCTACTCTTTTTTAACCCCCACAATGAGCTTGTCTGCTGTTGAGCTGATTTTTAAAACCAAGATACAAAAAATACTGAAGTGCAGTCAAAACTTCAGATCACAGGACAGAAAGGGATGTTTCAAAAGCGAAATTTGAATGACGCTCATTTAAATGTGATACGCAGATTGGAAACGAAGGAATGGACTTTGTACACTGCAAGCGTGTTTTCCAAAGCCGTGGTTGTCTTTTATTTTGTCTTCCCAAAGGCGCTGGCCCTTAACCAGAAACAGATCCCTCCCAGAAACAGCACACGCTTCCTCATTCGAAAGAATTCTTCCACCCAAATCTTCATCTCTGAGGTTCTCACGGAAATGCCAGTCATGGTACCCTATACTCCTGCTCATCGGGGTTCACGTAAGACGTGGGTCAAGCCAGGTCCTTCCACAGGACTCCCCAGAGAACCGGAGGGTTGAAGATCTGGTGGGCGGGTCTGTGGAGTATGAATGCAGAGTTACCGGCAGCCTGTTTCTAGCTATCGTGGAAGAGGGCAGCCAGCGGGTAGAAAAATGCCCAGAGGAGATCTTTCCCCATCTGGTGCATTTCTCTGAGCGGCTGGCCGCTCTCTTCACTCCGTTGTGCCCAGAGGTAAAATACAAAAGAGGCCTCCGCTCTCAGCGGCCCAAACATCTCGGTTGGAAAATCTCCACTCACTTTTGCTAGAACAGAATGTGGAGGTAAATAACAACAACAACAACAAAATAATAATAACAACAACAACACTAGCCTCTGTTTATTGAGCACTTACTAAGTGCCGGGCACTGGGCCAGCAGCTTTCCATAAGCCATACCACCAAATGTTCACAACAACCTTATTTATGTCCTTGCCTAGAGCTGAGGCTTTGAGAGGTTCAGTATTTTGGTCAAGATCACGCAGCAGTAGAGTCTGGATGGATCCAGGGCCAGGAAAAGGCACCTCCGTTCGACCCCTGCAATGCGCAAGTGTCAAAGGAGGCAGAGAGAGCTGGGGCTGAGCGTCGCCTAGGAGGGACCGCTGAGCCAGGCCGGCTTGACCTCCCTGCTGTCGGAACCACGCCTTGTAACGGAAGCCCCGTCCCTGTCCTCTGGGCCTCAGTCTCCTGATCTGTGAATCCAGGATGACAATCACCTGCATAGGACGCTACCAAGACAGTACAAACTTTAAATCACCGTAACTTCAAACTCCAAAGTGTTCCTGACCAGTCTGAGGATGGTTCTTCATCTATATAATATCGCTCGCTACCTTTGATTTAAAATGTTTGCTGTGGTAACTCAAGAATCACATACAGAGTGAGTGACAGTTTCATATCCAGGTCCTGCGTTTTTAAATCATAACCCAATTCCTATGTGACTAACTATCTTGCAAGCGTCAGCTCCAAATACCTTCTACAGCCAGCCTTCCCTTTCAATCACCACGGTATCTGCAGTGAGTTATTCTGCAGATTTAACAGATAAATCCCCAGCCCTTTATTCCACGATCAAGGTTACTTTAAAGTAATTCTAAAAAGACATCGACACGTCTCACAACCCAGACAGATGCAGACAAGATGGAGTGAGGAGAAAGATCTCTGCTTAACTAACGGGGGAAAAAGGGACCACATGCGAAACTCCCTCAGTCAAAGGAACCGTGACAAGGGCCTGGGATTCATCTCTGAAGAAGAAAAAAGGGCAGACCTTTCTCCCCTTTTAGCCCCGCCCCTCCTCCTAATAGAAAGCTAATCTGCAAGAATACCAGCCCCCTCCAACACAAACATATGCAGATGAGTTAGAATAAAGCTTAAAGGGAGAGCACTATTCAAGCACTATTCACAAGGGGGGAGGGGGATGGGGACAGGGGTCAAGGGGCAGGGGGTGACACACTGCCCTCTTCAAAGCGCTCTGACATCCAGCAAACCCCTGTGAGCTGAACAGGCGGGTGAAATAACGTTTCCCATTTTCCAGATGAGAAACAGGGCGAAGTCGCCGGGGTCGCCTGCCTCCGAGTCCAGCGCTCTCTCCACAATAACAACAGCACTCACACCTTAAATAGCGCTTCTCCCGCTGTGACAATAGCAGCAAACATGACTACAAATCATCCTTGGTTGCCGAGTGCTGTGCTTTTCTGTGCTTTACATATTTAGACTCATTCAATCCTTGCAACAGCCCTTCTTTGCTTCGCGCGCGCGCACACACACACACACACACACACACACACACTCTCTCTCGCTTAGCACAGAGAGGTTAAGCCACTTGGCCAAGGCCACACAGCTTGGGAGTGGTGCTGGACCCAGAGTTCGGGTCTGGAGCCTACGCGTCGGACGTCTGTCTATGCTGCCTCGCCAGACGGTGGGAACAGCTGCCCGTGATCCCTGCCATCTCCCTGCCGCGCTCCAAATAACTAAAACAACTGGACATTTATGAATAATGTGCAACGGGCGCCTAGAGTCGAGGCCGAGAATAGCACTTGGCGGAGGGAGGCACTTTATAAATATCTGTCGAATGTTTGAGAAGCAGATTATTCCCCCATTCGTGAGGCAGCCATTTCTGCGAGTGGGGAGAAGCGCCTTCCGCGCTCGCCGCCCTCGCCCCGGGCCGTATGGCCCCCAGGGTCTTCATGTTCCCCACCCCAGCAACGGTACTGAGCCCTGCTGCTTACGGGAGCCCTAGGGGTCCGTTGCGTCAACAGGCATCACTGCGAGACAGCATGCATTTCTAAAATTACCCCTTTCGCTCCCAAAGAGCAGGCTGGGAAAAAAAAAAATTGGCAATCCTCCATAGGACGAGCTGACTTGTCAGGCTGCTTCTTCCCATCTTCCCTTTGCTGCCAGTTGCTCGAGTAAACACACAGCCTTTCTCTGGCTCTGGAATACTCTGAGCCCCGTGTCTATGTTAAAGCGATCTTCAAACAGTCCCAGCGACTTGCCAGTTCTGGAAAAGAGACTTCATCAAAAGCCAAAGTGTTTCACCACTAAAAAAACAAAAACAAAAAAATTCCTGACATCACCTCTTAAATGTACTGCATCTCTCCAGACGGGCCATGCCAATAGGGAGGCTTAACGAACATGGTTGAATCATGGCCAGATCATCTTGCCCGCTCTTTGAACGAGCTTCTTGGTAGCTGCGTGACCGCAGGTGAACGCTGGGAAGTAGACCAAAGGTCATCCCCATGGCGTCAGAATCAGATTTCAGAAGCAACTGCCAGGCCTCCAAATATGGAGGAGGGACACAGGTCCTATGCGGGCGCCCGTCTTCCCTGTTGCGGGAAGGCAAAAGCTCAGACCAGTTCTGCTAGATTGCCCCAACCATTTCTGCACCTTCGTTGCGGAAATGAAAGATGGAAGCGACTCATCGCCCTGGCGGGCCAGCAAGGGGGAGGCCACAAGGGTGACCTTGTAGGCTTCCCCCAACGGGACGTTTTCTGATGCGGTATGGTTGAAAAAATGAACAAGCTTTGGAGTCGGAGAGAGCTGGGTTTGAATCGCCGCACTTCCATTTAAAAACGGAAGAACCGAGATTGCAGTGGGGTTTTGAAGATTCTGCCTCATGTCGAGGAAGGGCTGAGTCTGGGTCTTGGGTGGCATGGAAGATTAAAAAGACACAGTGGAAGATGTCGGCTTTGGGGGAAGCTGGGGGAAGAGCAAGTACTATCTTTGCGAGCTCTCTGTAAACCTGAGAATATTCTCGAATAAAAACTAAATTAGAAAAATAAGACATGATTCCCATCCTCATGTAACTTACAGTATAGCGAATGCACAAGAGACACACATTCAGTAAATGATCTCTTCTCCCCTTCCCCACAAACATCTGGGTTGGATGGTAGGAGTTGTCCTAAAAGGACCCAGGAACCTCGCCAGGCCAGAGTGGACGTGGTCTGACGTCCTCAGTCTGCGTGAAAAGGGAAACTTCTGAGGCTTCAAAAAACGGCTTGAGGTTAATGTCTGTGTTTAATGTTTTAGAAGAATGTAATTCACAGAGGGTTGGACCAGTTCAGAAAACCCAAGTCACTTCACCTTTCGGAGACTGTTTCTCCATCTATAAAACAGGGACCACAATCCCTGGCCTGCCTGCCTCGGTGGGTGACAGGATCACCTTTTGTCGGTATGGCAAAAAACAAACAAACAAACAAACAAACACAAAAACCAAAAAAGCTGTATAAATGGAAGAGCCCCTGCATTCGAAGAGTCGGGTTTATCAGACTGGCCTGTAATGTCCTGTGATTCTTACTTGGTCATACCTGAAATGGCCCCTCTAGAATCCCTATAGCCACTCATGCCGCACAGCTTGAGGATTGGCTCAAGAATTAGGGCACAGGAACCAGGCGTATTGGTTAGGAGGCAAGCTTCGCCACTTATTTCGCAAGAAGCCTTCCGGCTCTACCCCTCCAGGACCATGTCTGGAAAATAAGGGTCGCGATGACAGCATTGCTTGGAAAGTTAAGTAAAATAACACGCGAGAAGCGCGTGGCGCCTGGCGAGACCGTGGCAGACGCTCGTATCTGCCAGTTGTTATTAACGCAAAGAAGAAACGGATTCAAAACCTATCGCCTAAGAGCCCCAATGGCCATCTCAGATTAAAGCCAGAGAAGGTAACCAGACTCTTCAGTAGACGCATCTGGCCAAAACCTGGAGCCACACAGTCAGTGCACACACAAACTTCATCATCGTTCTCGTGAAAATCAGCACCAAACCTCTGGGCTGGGAGACCCGACATCACAACAAAGGAGGCCTCCATCCTTCCGAACATCCGCGGTCCTGCTGGTTCATTGCTTCTTCCCTCTATTTCTTTCTCGTTTGGCAGCACTAGTCTAACGCTGTTGTCATGTTGGGTTCCTCAGAAACTCAGACACGACCCCACGTCAAACTCGGTGCCCCCAGCGTGTAAGCAATACGTGCCGGTACTTATGCGTGTCATCGAAATAGCGATCACACGGGGCCGGAGCCACAACCGGCCTCAGCCTGCGGAAACGTGCTCAGTCACACTTCTGGGTGATCTACATTCCAGAGACAGCCCAGGTAGCACAGGGTCTCCTGTCCTTGGCACTCTGTTCCTTGGATGTCAACCAACTCCACAACCTGAGGCCACCAGTGCTGAGGTCACCTTCAGGAACGAACCTCAGCCCCTGGCTGCTTCTCAGACACTGAGCCAGGATGAGGGAGGCCACCCCTGCGAGGCCTGGGCTGGGGGAGGTGTGCACAGTGACGGTGACCTGCTCATTCCTCCTGGCCCCATTCATGTCCCGCTCAGCCTGCAGCTCCTGGGGACAGCCTTCCCTGACACCCAGGGCCAGCTCAGGAGTCTCTGCACCTGTCTTCTTGCTTTATAGCACTGACCATAGTTTCTATCCTTGAAAACGTCCGCCCGCCCCACCCCACCCCGGAATCTAACTACAGAAACATCCGGACAATGGGTTGCTTTTCAGAAGTTGTTGTTGTTGTTTTAGAATAACCACAAAGGGCTCCATAACTCTTCACCAAGTACATGAAACCCCGCAGCCACCTCAGGACGTGGAAGCCTGTCACTGAGACCTCGAGCTCTGCTGCAAAGTGCTGTGAAGAGCCCCAGGCTGGACAAAAGAACCCGGTTTGAAAACAGCTGGCCCGGCCACTCGTGGTGACCCTCCAGACACCAAGGTCATCATGCTCGCTCCTCCAAATGACCTGTGATTAATCTTCTAAGCCTGTCTCTTGTCTAGAAAACCAGAGCGATAAGCCTGGGCCTGCCTACGTCCCAGGAGAATAATGAGAAGCCGATGAAAACTCATGGGTAGGAGGCTTCCCCAGGCTCAAACATCTCCGCTTGGTGTGATATGCAGAGACACAAGCCCCGAGCAGACCTACCTGGCAGCCACCCTTGGGGACAAAGTGGCTTTTGTTTTTCAATTACAGCTGACACTCAGTATTATTTTATGTTAGTTTCAGGCATACAGCACAGTGGTTAGACGTTTATATAATTTATGACGTGATCCCCCGGTTAGTCTAGTCACCACCCCCCCCACCCCCGCCGGCACGACACACAGTTATGGTGAGGGGCTCTTTTCATAGAGCGAGGCACGGGGCCCTGGGTGGCCAACGCTGCGGCCCGGCTGGGTGCGACAGGGTTTCAGGGCCGGCAGCGGCTCACTGCCTCGCCCTGACCCCTCCGCGAGCACACACTGACCTCGGCGACCTCTTCGGGATGGAGAGGGCGCACGGCCCCCAGTCTGCCTTCCTCCCCGGTCGACGGGGAACACTTCGGGCAGAGCTCAAGCTATGGGACTCCTCCAGCCGCGCTACTCCGTAACGACACTCACAATTGATCCCGAATTCGATCTTTTTTTATGACAAATCGGTTTGCCCACCAGCAAAGATGGGGCCGCCACTCGATACCCAGGCTCACCCCGGGACAAAGGAAACCAAAGCAGCAGAGTTCGGAAGGGTCAGCGCTGGCCCCTGGGCTCCCGCGTCTGCTTTACGTTGAGCAAAGCCTCGCTCAGCATCCCGCAGCATATCGACCTGGCCGGTTCTTGGGTCGGCACACCAAAATGTCATTTTTGTAAACCTGGACGCGTACTGCAGATTCGACTGCATTTTTCAACGTATTTAAGGTGGACGGGAGGAGGTAACGAAAGGAGGAGGAGGGAAACCCTAAAAATACAAACGAACACGCCACCCCAAAAGTCTGCCACCGTCTGGGCGTTGGGAAGGCGGCTGAAAAGCAGACCATGCAGGGCAGAGCACACTTCCCAGTACCTGCGGAGGCCCAGGGTTCGGAGGCCACAGGACGACGTTGTGCAGGCCGGAGTCCTCTTGCTGAAAGCAAAGGGGTCTCGCCGTTAGGACAGGCCGCAGTGAGCAGGGTCCTAGGAACACGGTGACAGTTTTGGCAGTTTCTGTTCCCAGGCCTAAGCTGCTGGGTGTGCTCCCTCCCTGCCCAAGGCCACCGGGGCGATCGGACAACAGAGGAGGCTGCACAGAGAAGGCAAGAGCCCGGCCTGGGCGGGCCCGTCCCTCATCCTTTGCCCTGGCAACAGGCTGGACCTTAGTGCCTGGTCCTCAGTCTATGAAAATATGAGTCCTTCAGACTCATATTTCTAAGAGATGACCTGTAAGCAGCATGCGGGGACCCCCGGAAGTGTGTCTTCACAGAGACAGAGCTTCAGAGAGAGGACTGGGGGTTCGGATGCGGTGTGGCGGAGTGTGGAGACAGGGAAACGAGTTTGGAGGTGTCTGCCATGATCCGGGGGTGGGGTGATAGGGTTGTGGCAGTAGGAATGGAGAGGGGGAAACTATTAGACAAAAACAGCATAATGAATACGTGCTACATTTTTGTCTTTCGAGAAAGGGTTTCGTGACGTTATTGATGGGCAGTTATCAGTCCGGGCCCCTTTCTCCTGCACGGGGGTGTGTGTGTGTGTGACTCAGACTGGCTGATCTCTGTGTTCCATATTCCAGGACGTGGTGACTGATCCCAGGGAAGGCACAGGACACAATCGCGGCCAGTCTGATTCCTCAGAGGAGGCTGACCGGGAGGCTGGATCGTGGGCTGGAAGGAGCGTGGAAGGTAGGAGCTGCCGGCAGGGCTGGGGGCCCCCCCCCCGCGCACTAAGGCGTTGTGGGGGAAGCAGGACACGCTCCGGAGAAGAGAAACCTCCAGCGTCATCTTTGGAACCCCTGGACTCAGTGACTCTGGGCGCTTGACCTTCTCTGTGGGCTTTTTAATTCTACAAGCCTTTTCTGCTTACTGTCGTTGGAGATGGGCTTCTGTCTCTCCCAACCTAAACATAGTCCTAATTAAACAGAAAGTCAGAAGGCTAAATGGCCATGTCATTCATTAATTTATTAATTACTAAATCGCAGAGTGATGTATCCAATGTGGAGAATGGGGGTAGGGGGAGTCGTTGGTAAGCCCAGATTTCTGTCTTGGATGGTGGGGTAGATCATGGCTCCCCAGAAGGCGGGACACAGGAGGAGGAGAGGGTCAGGGAACGAAGCTGAGTTCAGGTTTGAGGAACCTGGGATGACTGTGGGTCATCAAGGTAGAGATCCATGATACAGTGAAAAGATGGTTCTAGAGCCCCAGCCCCATGGGACACCCCTGAGTCCTTAGCCAAACATACCCGTGCTCCATCCCACTCATTTCTCTGTGGAAGGCAGACCTTGTTCTGAACCTGGGATCCTAAAGGCAACCCCGTAATGCCCAGCAAGTCATGTCTGCTGAGGTCGGGGGTGTGCAAACGTGGAATGCTGAGTAAACCTCTCGTCTGCACCAGGAAGGCAGGGACGAGGGGGGTGAATGAGGCTGGGAGCTGGCAGGAGGTAAGAAGTGGGGACATAGGTGAAAAGCGAGGGTTTTTAAGGCTTTGAGCATTTCTACTTTTCTAATCAGCACATATTGGAAACACTAAAATATTCATTGCTTGCAAGGATGTAGGGAGAAGGGCCCTCGTACCCTCATGAAATTAGCAGCGCCGTTTTGAAAAGCATTTGAGGTATAGGTATAGGTTTAGGAACAGGTATAGAGCAAGAGCCTTTCAAAAATATTTACCCTTCATTTGAGGCAGCAATTCCATTTCTATGAGTCTACCCTAAATAAACCAGGTTTCAATTCTAGACAGCATGATTTAATAAATAGAGAGACAAATGTAAGCTACTTTAAACGTTGTCTGTATTCAGGTAGAAATTTATCTTAGGTTAGAGAAATTTACCCACTGCCCCTAGGAGTTCTAAAGCAGGTAAGAAAAATGTTCCTCTATTCTGGAGTTTCTTAATCTGAGCGCCTTGACATTTAAGTATTGTGCAGTGAGAACTTTAGCAGCATCCCTGACCTTGACCAACTAGGTACCAGTAACATCTCCACCCTGGAGCTATGACACAAAAATATCTTCGGAAATCGCCAAATGTTCTCTGGGAAGTCAAAATCCGTGCTCTCCCCTGTTTGTAGCCAACAGTGGGGCCTGCAGAGGGTTTGAGGCCCAAACATATCTGTAAGTCCTTAGGGAAGGTGTTGAACTTGAGCTGCTTGGTTTGTTAATGAGCAGGAATAAAGGCTGGAATATGAGTCTAGCGCCCTGTACTGTGTCTGCACATGGAAGGCACTCAACCAATGGCCACGCCCTTCTCCACTCTAAAACGCGAGATGGAACATTCCTTTACGGAGAAGTTACAAAGAAGCAGGACATGAGCCAACCCCAGCCAGCAGGAATATATATATATATATTTTGCCCACAGAGTATTTAGAAATTATTTAAATCGCTGGGATTTTTAAAGTTGTAAGATTTCTTTATACGATCTCTTCTAGAAGAAATAGAAGAGGAGAGAGCATTTCCTATCTCATTTTATGAGACCAGTATCACCCTGATACCAGCACCAGACAAAAAAATAAAACCACAGAGCAACGTTTCTCATGAATTTAAACACAAAAATTCTCAACAAATTTTTAACAAATCAAATCTAACAATGTTTAAAAATAATTTTGCACCAAGTGGGATTTACTCCAGGTATGCAAGACTAGTTCACATTCAAAAATTAATCAGCGTAATCTATCATGTCGACAGGCCAAAGGATCGTATGATTACATCAATTGATAAAGAAAAAGCATTTGAAAATACCTAGTGCACATTCATGATAAAGCTCCTTGGCAAACCAGAAATAGAGAGGAACTTCCTCAAATTGATAAAGAGAATTTACAAAAAATCTGCAGCTGATATCTTACTTAAAAGTGAAAAAGTGAATGTGTCCTCCCCAAGACTGGGAACAAGACAATGATGCCCACTCTGACAACCCTTAAGTAACATAGTCTCAGAATTCCTAGCCACCGTGATTAGGCAAGAAAAATAAATAGAAGGCATATGGAATTGAGGAGAAGAAATATAACTCTCCCTATTTGCAAATACCATGACTGTCTACATAGAAAATCCCAAGGAATCTATTTTTTAAGAAAGGTTTGGAACTAACAAGTGAGTTCAGCGAGGTCATAGGATACACGATCAACACACAAAAATCAATACATTAACAATGAACTGGTGGAAACCAAAATTAAAAACATAATACCGTTTATAACCACCGCAGAGAAAAGAAATACTGAAGCGTAAACTTAAAACATATGCAGGATACATATACTCAAAATTACAAAATGATGACAAGAGAAATCAAAGAGTACCTAAATAAATGGAGAGATACGCTATGTGTTCATGGGCTGGATGACTCAACATGGTGAAGACATCGGTGCTCCCCAAATTGATCGATAGGTTTAGTACAATTCCTATCAAAATCCCTGGAAGGAATTTTGTAGACATAGACAAGCTTCTTCTAAAATTTATATGTACAGCCAGCCATAGCTCTCAGAATAGCTAAAGCGATGTTGAAAAATAATCATGTGGAAGGAAATCAACCTACCTGATTTTAAGACTTATTATATAGCAGCAGTAATCGAAACCGCATGGCATCAGCAGAAGAATAGACGCATAGATCAATGGAATGAAAAACGAGAATCCAGAAATAGACTCACACAAATATAACCAACTAATTTTTGATAAAGGCAGAAAAGCTGTTCAATGGAAGAAGGATAGTGTTTTCAACACATGATCTGGAGAGATGGATGTTCATAGGCAAAGCAAAACCAAACACGAACACGATAAAATGGACCTTGACTGAAATCTCACAGCTCACACACACACAAATTAACTCAAAATGGATTATGGATTTAAATATAAAATGTAAAACTATAAAATGTTTAGGAAAAAAAAAACCACAGGAGAAAAATTTTAGGCTGTAGGACTAGACAAAGAACTCTTAGATTTGACACCAAAAGCACTATCTATAAAAGGAAAAACCGACAAACTGTACCTCATAAAAATTTTGTTCTGTAAAAGACCCTTTTAAGAGGATGAAGAGACCAGCGAGGATGGGAGAATTGGAGAATCCGACAAGAGAGAAGTATCTAGACTACATCGAGAACTCTAAAAACTCAACAGTAAAAAAAAAAGTAAAATTAGAAAATGTGGGGGAAAAAAGAAAACGGGCAAAAACATGAACAGATATTTCACCAAAGAGAATATACGGATGAAAATATACGTACGCGGATGGCAATAAGCACGTTAAAGATGTTCAACATCATCTCTTATCGGGAAATGCAAATTAAAATAACCACGATGAGCTGTCATGACACACACATCGGAATGGCAGTACCGAGTATTGACAGCACCAAACGACGGCCAGAGAGAAATTGGATCACTCACACACCGAGGGTGGGAGTGTAAAACGGTACCGCGGTTCTAGAAAACAGCTTGGCCGTTCCTTATAAAACTAAGCAGCCAACTACCATATGACCCAGCAATTGCACTCTTGGGCATTTATCTCAGAGAAATGAAAACACATGTTCATAAAAAAAAAAATCTATATATGAGTGTTCATCGCAACTTGATTTGTAATAGCCCCGAACTGGAAACGACCCAGATGTCCCTCGACGAGTGAAGAGCTACATGAAGTGTAGTGCGTCTCCAGCGTGAATACCACTCAGCAATACAGAGGGATGGACTATCGACGCACACCGCGACCTGGATGGATCCCAAGGAAATTAGGCTGAGTGAGAAAAGCCAGTTCCCAAAGGTCACATACCATACGATTCCATGTATGCGACATTCTCAGAACGTTGATGTTATAGAGATAGAGAACAGATCAGAAGTTGCTGGGGACTAGGAGTGGGGGCTGAGAGGGAGGTGGGCGTGGCCAAGAGGACAACAGGAGGACCCCTCCCAGTGATGGAAATGTTCCATGTCTTACCCTCATTAATGTCAGTATCTGGGTTATGGTCCTACAGTTTACAGGATGTAACCTTTAGGGGGAAATAGGCAAACGGGGAGGGGGAAAGGTATGATTTCTTATAACATCATGTACATCTACCGTTACCTCAAAATAAAAAGTTTACTTATAAACACTTAGAGGTTTCATAGAAACAAATATGGGTTTCTGACTTCCCTTGAAGAACTGGGAAGATCTGGGGACAGGGGACCCTCATTCCCACCTGGAGGCAGCAGGAGTGGACGGTGGCTGCGTCCTTGACACAGGACCCCACCTGTCTGCCACGTTACCCCCCTCGCCCTACTGTGTCACACCCATTTAACACGATCACCGTTCCTCCCCTGCCCCTAAAGACTGGAGCTTGCCAACTTTTCTTTCAATGCTCCTGTTTTCCTGCTGGAGAAAGGGTTGTAGGGAAGACAAAGGCAGAGGGAGAGTGAACTGCATTATGCTGGATTTTACATCCAATTTTCTCATTCCAAGAACTCAATACCACTAATCCACAATTTCCACCGTATGCGACATAAATGGGAAAGTATCTCCTTGATTTTGTTCATCAGGACATTGGATTAAAACTCTCAAACTTAAAATGGATAATGATAAAATTTAAATATATGTTAATATCCCAGCCTTATGCACCATTAAGCAGTTAAAAGTACACTCCTCAATCGTGAAAACCTATGAAAACGATAGTTCACCTTGAGCTCAACGCTGGTAGATTTCGAAATCACTTTTAAAAGCGCCATAATTCGTTTTGGGGAGGAGCGTGGAAAAGGTTTTATTTTTATCTCCTGTGCTGCACCCATGTAAGTTGATTGTGGGGCAGGAGGCCCAGGAAAATGTGCCAGACTCTCAAAATTATGTCAATTTTGAAAGCACAGAACAAAAATAAAAAACAGGTTTTACAAATCATAAAATTAGGGCTAGATTTAATAAGGTCATCCTGAAAATGAAATTTAGAATGCCCACACAGATACCCATACGCCCGCAGGTGTGGAGGCACGATTTGTGTTTTAGCTTCCGCTCCTGGTTGGAGAGGAGATTCTGGAAAGTCTAGATTGCCCAGCATGTTGAGAGAGAAGCTCCCTGACACCCACCTGGTTGTCCGGGGTGCTGTTCTCGTTGCCCATGGTGATTCGGAGTGCCCAGCGTCCCTTGGGATTTTACCAGAGGCAACTGGAAGAGACAGAAGGGTATTCACATCTGTAAAACTGACGGTCTGAGGCTTTTTCCGTCTGCTCGGCTCCCCAGACCCGACAGCCAGATGAGGGGGAATGTTTATCTCGGCAGGGACTTCATGGAAAATTGCTTTTGAAGGGTTCTCTTTCACGATGTACCACCCAGACTCTTTCCCAGTCACAGGCTGGTGTTTTTATTCCCCACCCCGGGGTTGGCAGACACTTCTGAAAAACGAGTTTGTTACGGCGTCCCTGGGTTCGCGCCAATGTACACAGACACGTGTATACACAAACGAGTGACGAGGGGGTCCGTTGGCCCAGGCGCGCCGGTGGAGGGCCGCCGCGGGGACGTCTTCTGCTTCTGATCGTGTGCGGTTTGGAGGAGCAGGGCGGCTGGTGTCCCACTGCCGGCGACAGCAGGGCTCGGTGTCAAACGTTGGGAGGCGAGAAATCCACTTCTCTTCAACAACATATGGCTTTTATATTTCTTACTCTAAACACTTGTTTCATCGAATCAGTTTCACTTCTGTACATATTTTTGCGGAGGCGAGATGGTTTTGCCGCTGAGGAATACGGGGAGTGGGGGCCAGACGAGGAATAAGTTGTCATGTGAAGCAGCATGCGGCCGGGAACTAGAATCGTGTCACTGGGCTCAGTCAGGGACAGTGTGTATCAATCATCACCATCATGAGGATGCTTCGTACACAGTTCAGAGAAACGCAGGACACCTGCTAGCTTTATCCAGCGACTTCCATGAGACCCCATAACGTAAGGCGGACTGGAACTATTATTACCTCCGCTTCCCCTAGGTGGAGAAACGAAGTCACAGAAAACTTTAAAAGCCATAGACTTTTAGACCTTAGAGGTTACCGGTCTAACCCACTGGGGAAGCAGGCTGGAGAAGGCAGGGGCTGGCCCAAGGCCAGTTTAAGAGGACCGAAAGGGACACAGAACTGTCCTGCCTTCTCATTCGAGGTTTCTCCACGTCAATTTCACTGTCATCGCCGTATTTCCTCGGAAATCGTCTACGTTAGATGACTGGCTAAAGGAGCCGTGGTACATGTACACAATGGAATATTACTCAGCCATAAGAAGAGATGAAATACTGCCATTTGCAACGACATGGATAGAACTCGAGATAATCGTGCTCAGCGAAATAAGCCAGATAGAAAAAGTTGAAAATCCCATGATATCACTTATATGTGGGATATAAACCTAAAAGCAACGAACTAACAGAACAAACAGAGACTCATGGACATGGACTATAGACTAGTTGTAGGGGGCGGGGGGGGGGGAAGTAGACAGGGGAAAAAAATTTAAATCACTTCTTCAATTAAAAATAAATAGAATAGCATCCTCAAAAAATAAAATAAAATAAATATGTCCATTGATTTGCGTATCCATTCCACTAACCTTAACTGAGTAGCTGCCATGTGCTATGTCAACAAGAAAAACCAAAATATAAGTATTTTGATTGGGGAAACTTAAAATATCCCCAAGCTGGGAAAATTGAATGACATCACTGTAGTAACCAATTCTCTCACTTCAGACCCTTTAATCAAAAGGACACGTACAATTCCTTAATTCCTTCTTGCCATTTGCTGTTTATCAGATGAACAGAAAGAATTATATGCTCACTGATAGAATGTAAAAATCATCATTTGTGTTCATTCGGAAAATTATGCCTCATTAGGAAATAAAATTGAATGTTACAACCATTACACCCCCATGAATTACAGTAACTCACTTGTACCAACCAGGTTAAACCGCTGGCAGCTGGAAATTCGTATGGTTCAATGTAATGTTAATTTTTGAAACTCACTCACCAAATTGAATTCAACAATTTTATTGACCATCAGACCATCTGAACCACCTTTTAAAACAGGTCAATAGACTAAAGAATATAACAAAATGACTCCTGGTTCAACGTGACTTTCAGAACCACAGAGGGAAGGCCTGGCTGTGTCTGTAACTCCCTCCTGGTGACCTCGAGAACGGCCACCCCCTCGGGCTGTCCCAGCAGCAGAAGGCAAGGACAGACAGCTCTGCTGTCTACTTACGTCCGGGAAGGTCCGTGAGTGTGGAGGCTGCGGCCCACGGAAACGTCTGCTTCCCGGCAGGGGAACTTTCGCTGCTTCCCCATGCAGAAGCAGGTGAGGTCTGAGCAGAGGCGCTGACCCACCTGGGCCAGCCCAGCCGAGCGAGCAGCTGTCTCCACCCCCCGCACTGACACAAACCAGCTGTGCTTCATACCTGGGCAGCGGCCGGCTGAGCAGAGCCGCTGTGATTACACAAACGAGCCATCAGCATTTGCCGGCCCACTGCGTCCAGGGCCTTTCACAGAGAGGATTTTCTCTATTATTACAGGAGCTGGCTCCTTTCAGAGAGGGCTTACCCCAACTAAAACTGGCCCTGTGATCTGATTGGCCACACCTCAGGAAACAGGACTGTCCCGCACTGGCAGCAGGGCACAGTAGAGCAGGGGACAAATCTTTCTTTCTAGAAAGGACCCAGATGCTCAGAGGGTTTCCATTGGGACCTGGGAAAATTCCACTGTAAATAATGCGGAAAGACAGAGAAAACTTGTGGAAGGTGACGCCCACAGTCGGGCACCTGTTTATGGCACGGAGCGTGCAGAACGTACTTTACAGAGGCGTGGCTGCAGTTTCAGCAAGTGAAGTCATAAAAGCAGCAGGCTCGGTCTCCTTGCTGTTGGGCAGACCTGCCCACCCCCCCGGAGAATGCCCTGAGGCTCTTGGGCAGGACCCAAGGGCAGTGGCTCAAAGACTCTTTGCCCAGCAGCCTCTGGCCTCCCATGATTCCTATTACGTCAGGCACTCTTTTGCATGAATGCAGTTTCTTTCTTTCCTTTTCTTTTCTCTTTTTGTAGTGGCATTGCCTTTCTTTCAAATGGAAGCTTCTACAAGCCCCTTACCTGAGCCTCCCAGGAAACAAATTAGCATTTCATCAAAGGGCTTCTCACCAAGCCCAGGGGAGTGTCAGGAGCTCCTTGGAGGTGGAAGCTGGGTGTGAAGGGGGGACTCAGTGTCCCACTTCTGGTTCTGAACAGAGCAGAAATGTGCATGTTTCAACAGATGAATGGATAAGCAAATTGTGTCTAACCGCACCATGGAATATTATTCAGCCCTAAAAAGGAGTAAAGCTCTGACACGTGCTACAACTCACGTGAACCTCAAAAATGTCTTGCTAAGTGAAGGAAACCAGACACAAAAGGTCAACCAGCGTGTAATTCCATCGATATGGAATGTCCAGAATAGGCAAATCCAGAGACAGAAACCAGACCGATGGCTGCCGAGGGCCAGGGAAACGGGGAGCGACTTCCTGATGGGCTCGGGGTTTTATTCACAGGCGGCAGCTGCACGACGTTGTGAGTCTATTAAACGCCACTGGATTGCTCGCTTCAGGATAGACAATTTTACACTATGTGAATTTCATTTCAAGTTTTAAAATTTAAAAATGTTTCACACCTTCGGGATCTGCATGGAGATATTTGTGAAGAAAAAAAAAAGAGTTCTACTAGCGAAGAAAAAACGTTTGAAAACTGTCGCTTTTGTGTTTATTCAGACCACCTTTCGGAACAATTAAGGATGGGAAGGAGCAGAAACAGGAGCATTTGCTTCCCCTCCCCCGCTCCCAGCCTCACCCCCCGCCCCCACACTCCCAAACGACAGGAGAACTTTTCTAGGGAAGAGAATCTTTAAGCAGAATATCTTGGATGAGCCATTCGAGAATGGAAAGAGGCCCCAGGCGAGTCCGTAACAGGTGGGCGAACATAGCGAAGGCCCCGACAGAGAGGGCTGTACTGGGGGCTCGCTCCTGAGGGGAGAGGAGAAGGGGGAGAGAGAGAGGGTGGCCAGCCAGACTGGCACAGACCCACAGGCCTTCGAAGGTGGGGAATGTTCGATGTTCAGCTTTCCCTCGCGGGCGTTTTGGCTGAGTGAATTCCCTCCGCGAACCACCCTGCCAACTCACAGCCTCGCTGCTACTGCCACTGCTGGGCCCTGGCCCACGACCGTGCTACTGGGGGCTGTGGACGTCACCGCTGACACCTACCCTGCCACTGCTGCCCCGGCCACCGCCGGCCACCAGAGAGGCTGTCGCTTCCGCCGGAGGAGGCAGCACATGAACATCCGGGCTTTTCGGCCCCCGTTCCAGGAGCTCTGTCTCTCATGGTCGTAGGCTGCCCAGGTCTGGGCTCTGTATTCACAGCACCCACCACCTTCCTTAGCCACGGCCCCCTCTCCGCCCGGCCCCGACACTCGCCTCCACGACTCACCGCGGTCGACACATGTCGGCGGCCGATCAGCTTCCCGTCTTTGTGCGGCCTTCCTCCCAGCCGGACACCGAGCCACTGACCAGGCTTCTATTCCCCGCCCCCCACAGGTGGCAAAACACACCTGTACGTGGCTCACCTGTACGTGTCCTTCAGAGGACAGGGCCGTGATTATGCACCAGACCCCAGGGCCAGACTGCCACAGTGCGGGCGCCGACTCCACCGGCCTGATGCATAACCTGAGGATTTCTTTAACTTCTCTGTGCTCAATTTTGTTATCTCTTAAGTGGCTGTGGTGAGTTAACTTCCATAAAGCTCTTGGAAGAGATTAAGCACTAGATAAACTGTTGACTATTACAGTATTATTGGCAGTGGGTTTTTAGGGAAATGAACCTGCTCTTCTTCAAAAATGATTCACGCTTTAGGCTTCTAATTAACTCAGGCTACCTCGCCACAAACAAGACTGAATTCACCAAGATTTCTTTTACCCACTTTTCTACGTACCGAGTCTAAACAGCCAGCTAAACCTCAACCTCGTCTCCTGTAGATTAAAATATAAAATTCACTTTGAAAGACAGTCGTTTGAGAGAACGTTTCTTTTCAGCTGGTGGACAGGGTCACATCATCATAGCCACGAAAGGTCCTGCATATAAACCAGATGGTCCTTGACGTATGAATTCACATGTTCGTCCATTCTATAAATATCGAGCTCTTTTTCTATGTTCTTTTTAATACTTACGGCAGAGCTATGGGGTAGCTAGTTTCTTTTTTTTTATGAATGAACAACCGAAGCCCAGTGAGAGTAAGTAGTGCGGCCGCAGACCAGCAGAGAGTCAGAGGAAAGACAGAGCCGGGCGCCCCGCAGGGCCTGCAGGGGACGACAGGTGCTACGCGGCCGCCTTGGAAGGTGTTCGTACGGGGTTCAGAGATAACCGACTGCCTTTGTCTCTGGTGCATCTAGAGCTATCAAAGAGCATGGGTTTTCTGGCTGTCGGCAAGGAAAGATGGTTCAGAGGGTACCGGATGCCACGCGCCCCCTCACACAGATGGGAATCGGGTCGCGGGTCTATTCTGGGACGGGCGATTGACCGTCGCGGCTGGGGCGGCCCAGGCGACCTGGGCAGCCGGAAGCACGGCTGGAAGGAGCCGAGGGCATAACTGAGGAAAAGGGGCCTAGGACCAAGTCTGAAAGTGCAGGGGACATGGAAACGTGACAATCGGCTAAACTGCGCAGAGGCCGCACGTGGGTGGAGGACACGGCTCAGCCCTGACTTTGATCCCCAGGCCGGGCTAATGCCCTGTGTTACGTGCCGGGTGTCGGGGTGGGGGCGGGGGTGCAGGGAGCTGGGGAAGCGGAGGCAAGATCCCACAGGCCCTGCTTCATCGATGACACGGAGCCTCCGAGGTTTTGCTACTCACCTTCCCCCGTCCCGTGAGAACAGCCTCCGGGGATTTGTAATGATTTATCAGTCACACCAAGTTTTCTATTTGGGGTTTTCTTTTCTCGATTGCAAAAACTTTCTCGTGTATGATAGAAATGTATCTATCTGTTTTAAAGACTTAACAAATTTTGATTTTTCTCCCACATTGAGTAATTCGGATCATGAATGCTCGGGGGATCTTGGAGATCATCTTTCTAACCCTCCTTTTTGCAGATGAGGAAACTGAGGCCTAGAGGGGGGAAATGATTTGCCCATCGTCTCACCGTGAGCAAGGGCTGGGACCAGAACTAGCCTCAGACGGGCTTGCTTCCAGCGGTCGGGCTCCCCCGACCAGGCCTCCACAGCCTCCAGAGTGGCCTCCAGACAAGACCAGACCAGCAGGGTCAGATGACAGAGACCCACCTGTCCTGCCGTGACATCGCCCTCCGGCCAAAGCAGGTGCCAGCCAGTCAGGTCCCACATCAGCCAAGGATGTGGGAGGCACCGAGCAGAGGAGTCCAGGTAATGATGGCTCATTGAGGGTGAGCTCAGGGTCACCTGAGTCTGCTGCTCCTTTGGGTCCTTGACAAAGTGACCTAAGCCAGTTGCTGTTCTGGACACGGCCCCAGCCCTCGTCCTGGGCAGGCGGAGACCTCAGCTTCTCCCCCCAGTGGCGGGTTCAGTTCTCGCCACTTCGCACAGCTGAGCACAGAGCTACTTATAGCTCTGTTATCATGTTCTTGTTTTTAACACAAACAAACAGCCGTAGCCTGGGAAAGGGATTAATTAAGAGACGTTGCCTGCTCTCTGCTCTGACGGGACGTCCACGAGTGCCGAGGGCCTGGCTGCGTTTGGGGGAAATGGCAGCTCGTCCCTCACAGTCTCCCCTTCGCCTCCCATCCTCTTCCCTCCCCCACCTCTGAGGCCACCTAGAAATGCTGATGTGACCCGTCCAGTCTTGTCGAATGTGAAGAACTTAGGAGGAACTTAGAGGTCACCGGCTCTCATGCCCCAGAGGTCAGAGGCAAGACTGGCATGCCCAGCCCCTCTGCTGGCATGAGGCCGGGCCGGCCTCGGTCTCTCAGCCCCTTGCCCAGGACAGTCAGCTGCTGGGGGGCTCTGCAGCCCCCCTTTCTGCTTTGCCAGCTGCTCCTCGTGAGGCTGCGCCCTGGGGGACAGAGGCTGGAGGAAGAAGCAGGAAGGACCACTCACCCCTCCCCACCTGTTTCCTGTTTCTGGGAGCGTCTCCCCCTGACCCTGTCCCCGCTTCTGCCGGGCAGCAGCCGTGGAGTCCAGTTGCAGTTTTCCCATCTCTTACAGAGCTAGCCCCGGGGACACCGGCCCCAGGGACACCAGCCCTGGGGAGCCCCTCCTATAGAGCCCCGTGGTTCCTTCTGTGAGGCTCCCCTTCCAAGCCCCTCAGTGTTAAGAATTCCACCATCTTTTCTGTGCCCCGCCCCCCAACCCACCTTAAGGGTAATAACGGCCTCCTGCAGTGGCTACTTCATTGCTTTATGTTAAATTCTCTTTGTTAAAATAACTGGGAGGTTCCCGTCTCCTGACTCCACTCTGACTGCTGCACCGGCAGAGCTGGGGTCCAAACCCAAATTCTTTCCCCTGCTTCAGGACTCTCTGCGTTTGGACCCAAATAAGTGTTCAAATAAAGGAGTAAAGTGAGCTCACTCCATCAGTTCTAACTTCAACAAGATGTTGTTTAGGATTCGGCACCCCCACCAATAACAAATTAACGCCTACTCACAAACTAGGCTTCCTGTCACTCAAGTGTCAATCTCTGTCACGGGGCTGTCACAACTGGGAGGGATTATAGCTCTCGATCTAGCACAGCCTCCCACGCTTTTCACATCTCGGCACACGCGTGATCACATTCAGACAGCCTCTGACTTGGGACGTGGACAAGGCTGCTGTGGTCTCATTCCCTGCCCCGGCCCCAGCTGGCCACCTCGAGAGCTGAGGGAATCAAAAGCCTGGCACACCTGTAGCCGGTCTGGACGCCAGGGAGCTACTGGCCTCCTGTGGAGGAGCGCGAGCTAACCTCACACCCTCGTTTCACAGATGATGAACGTCATGCCAGAGAGCCCGAACAACGTGCCCACACTGAGCACTCCAGCCGTTGGCTGGAGGATCTCTGCAATCCTTCATCCTGCAACAGACAAGCCCGGGCTTATCACGAGACGGGCACCAGGATTCCTTTGGGGAAGGAGCGGTTCTTGCTTGGGCAAAGGACTTGGTATAATCTGTGTAGGTGTCGAGTGTTGGCAGGAGCTGAAGCTCCGTGAACTGAGATGTCACATTGCTCCCCACGTGACATGAGCGTCATTACAGTTTGGTTTTTGAGGCGGAAGGTCAGAGAAGAGGACATGAGAGCAGAGAAAGGAAGGGGGTGGGGAGGGGTCGGGGGATGAACCCGGGCACTGCTGTGGGGCGGAGAATGACAGCGGCGAAGGGTCAGTGGGACTTCCCCCTGAAATGGGTGACCGAGGACATTTGAGTAACGAGAGTGTCTAATGTCGTTTCAAAGTTGTTTTCTTCTGTTGTCGTGTAAAGCCTCCTTACCCCTCCCCCACCCCTCCACATCTCCACACGACATTCGCAAATGCTTTGTGAGCAGTCGTTTTCAGCAGGAGTCGGGGGATCGGGACTTGGAGAAGGAGCTATGCTTTATTTATATCTGGGTCTCTACAAAATGGAACGGACACAACAGGAAGTAGAAACCCGAAGGAGAGGAGCCCAGACATATAAGCCCCGGGGGATTCCCAGAAACCTTGGGGTGGACTTTGAGACCCACTGGGCATGGACTTGGGCTTGAGTCTAAAGGGGCAGGGAGACCCCAGTTGACATCTGGGTAAGCATCTTTACAATCTTAAGTAAAACCCACAGAAACGAAATTGGGGATCACGTGTACTCTTTGTCGGTTTTTTGAAACTGCTTGTCTTTTTCATTTAATAGTAACACACCAAGAACACTTCCCCATGTTCACAACATATTTAACAGCTGCAGCGGATTCTAAATTGTTTCCAAGTTTCAGCTGTTTAAAAACATGTATCTCATTTTTTGCAGCTTGTCTCTGTCTGGGATGGTGAAGAAGGGTGCAGGGTGAGGTGGGCGAGGACCAGGCTAGACCCGCCCTAGGTGAGATCAAGCAGGACGTATTGAAACCAATACGGGGGATGTCCTTAGGGGCATGGTCAGGTTGGCAGGATCAGAAGCGGGGTCAGGGACTGCGCCGGCACAAGCAGTCAGAGTGGAGAGCAGGCGGAGGGCTGTGTGAGCAAGGGCGCGGTGTGGTGGGGGGCGGGGGGAGGGCCGGAGGAAGCACAGAGGCTTCCCGTGTCAGGAGAGCCGTTCAGCTCCGTGTGGCCTGGCCTCTCCATCATCGGTCACGTCCTCGGGTGTTTGAGACAGGTCTGAAAGGGTCTAGTTCATCAGCCGGAATCTGGTGCTTTGGGAACAGAGTCCAGATGCCTCTGGTGGCGATGCTTTCCTTGTTTTGAACCTCTGCTAGAACCTGGGGACAATCATGGGATCTCGAGGTCTGCTCGAATGCTTTCAGTGATGGGAAACTCACTACTTTCCAAGGCTTCTCCTCTGGAGAGAGCTGTATTGGCTCACTGGAGAATTATTTCTGTGGCTCCATAATCAGACCCACCCCTGAGTCTGTGAGATGCCACACCAGGGCTCTGGACAACGATGATACCGCTAGGCACGGGCTGGGCGATGGTCAGTGGTGAGGCCCGAGGTCCAACAGGGGTGACCGAACTGACTTTATGCAGCATGATTTTCGACTGGGCCATAGACCTTTACTCAAGCCCCAACCTAAACTTGTCTTGTTCTGGGACTACATTGAATCAACGTGCTTTCTCATCTACATGGCCGATGAGTGGGAGCCAGCAGCTAGCCAGCCCGCGGCGGACCACAGACGCAGGAGGGATCCCGCTGAGACCATGAGCCCACCCAGAGGAGCAGCTGAGCCCAGCCCAACTGCCAATCCACAGAGTCAAAAGCTAAATAAAGGGTTGTTGCTTTAAACCACCAAGTTTTGAGGTGGTTCGTTATATGGCAAAAGCTAATCGATAAGAGTCTCCCCAGAGGGTCCATTTAACTTTCCTTCCTACCAGCCTATACCCCACTCTGGCCGGCCATCTTGAAGATCTGTTCATTGGATCGTAAAGGATGTCACATGAGGGAGGACAGATGGGTGGATCACATCCCTCTCCGGTGGCGGAATGACAATTTACAGGCACAACTCCTTGACTGGTGGCCACTGGTGTCATCTTGGTCTATGCCAGACTGAGTGTCACTGCCCTATAGCTCTCTGAGAACGAGGCTCTGAGCACCCCATGTTATAGCCTCTTAGCACGAAACGGGAACATAAAGCTGTATGTTGATTTGTAATGAAGGGTCTCTTATTCTCCTGCTAAAACAGATACTTGACGACATAGTCAAATATGAGGTTCCCCTTACTCAAAATTTCCATAAAGTGCTTCTCCGCAGACGGGAGATTAGCAAAACCATATTCCTTATGAAAACAAGCTGCCGAAACCCACAAAAATTCAGACACCGGATTGAATCCAAAAGCTGAACTGTGCTGTCCTTTTTGGAAATCAAATACAGTATCAATATAATTGGGGACTGTGGGCTAAGGGGAGGTCCAAGGGAGGATGTAATGAGGGGTGGGGCAGCTGTTTCAATGAAGACATATGACAGAGCCCTTGAGGGGAGATGGGCTCTCAGTGCCAATTACACCAGAGCCAAAGGTATCAATGCGCATGAGCCACATGCAGAGCTGAACAAAGAAACTAAAGATATTCGCCTTCCATGTGACATAATAAGGCTTTGCAAATGCAATTATTAGGCCTTAGGGAAAGTTTCGGCTAACATCAGGCAATTTTATTATGTAGAATAGAAAACAGCTTTTTAAAACCTCTGTTCTTCACACAAGTTCATTTAAAATTTTTCTTTTAAAAATCAAGGAAGTAGGAGGGGAAATCTCATAAAGAACCACAAAGGGGAGCCCAAGCTCTGTGCACAGTTCCCCCCAAGTCCCTGGGTGATTCTAAACATGCACCCACTCAGCGCGAGCACCAAGGACCCGAGGGAAATGCAACAGCTTGAAGCTGAAATATCTGAGGGGCAGTTTCCAAGAATGCAGGTTGGAGCTCAAGTCCAATCAAGTGAGAGGGCTTGGTAAATACCCCACGCTTCTCATTGAAACCGTAGAATAAGGACTGAATCCCAGGACTAAGGATTATGCTCTAGGTATGGGGCTAAATCAAAACAGACCTACTTCAGCAAGTTCTAACATGAAGCTTTCATAGGATCAAGGCAATCCGCCAGTAACTTAACTAACTGCCTGATAGAAAAAGTACAATACTATTCAAAGGAAGAGAGCAGAATCCAGTATCTACAATGTATCACTATACAACATCTAGGATACAATAACAACTAGATATGTAAAGAAGCAGGAAAGTGTGACCAGTAGGCAAGAGGAAGAACGATCAATATAAACAGATATGCAGATGACCCAGAAGTTGGAATTAGCAGACAAGGACTTAAAAAATTATTCTTATAACCATGACAAAAAGAATTTACAGGAAAAGTAGATACATATATGGTGGAAGACAAAGGAAATTTCTGAAGGGTGTATATATGTATAGATATACAGATAGATAGATAGATAGATAGATAGATAGATAGATAGACATAGATAAATAGATGATATAAATATAGATAGATATAGATATAGATA
The DNA here is from genome assembly GCF_014176215.1 of Rousettus aegyptiacus. Classification (NCBI taxonomy): domain Eukaryota; kingdom Metazoa; phylum Chordata; class Mammalia; order Chiroptera; family Pteropodidae; genus Rousettus; species Rousettus aegyptiacus. Next base: position 54,509,772 of record NW_023416309.1, on the reverse strand, counting down.
TAGATATAGATATAGATATAGATATAGGAGAGAGAGAGAGAAACTCTGGCGAGGGGAATGGAAAAGCGCCTTAAGAGATACAACAATTCAAAGCCACTTGTGGTTTTTGTTTGGACGCTGATTGAAATAAACCAACTTAAAAACATATATATATATAAGACAATCAGGGATACTTGAATACTGACAGGATTTTTAATATTAAGGAATTATTCCGTGTGCGTGTGTGTGTGTGTGTTAGGAATGATCATAGTATTATGGTTGTACACATGTAAAGAGAGTCCTCATTTTTTGGAGATATATACTTCAATATTACTGAGTGAATGATAAAATGATTTGCTTTAACACCATATGGCAGTTGGGGGAGGGGGCAGACAGGAATGGAAAGTGAAGCAATAAACGAAATGAGATTGGCTGTATGTAAATAATTGTTAAAACCAGTACAGACAAGTAAAGAATGTTGTAATATTCTACCTTTGTGCAAGCCTGAAAATTCCATGATAGAAAGTTAAGGAAGGAAAGGAGAGAGACTGACAAGGAGGAGAAGAGGTCTTCGTCCTTCATTTGTGACCGGGTGCCCGCCAGTGCCCTAGCTAACCCTGGCTGAGCCCATCTCTGCCTGTCAGCGGTGTGTTTGGAATTAGGTCATCTCTTCCTAACATGCCTCAAGGCAATAATTCAGGCTCCTTTTGATTTGCATTTTCCAAACCGAATGCCCTTGTTCAACTTCAGGTGTGGGACCCAGTGCCTCCAATGCACCTCTGAAGTCCGAATGCTGCTTCCCAAGTCCTAGTTCAGACCTTCTCTCCCATCTGTCTTGGTTTGGGTTCCTAGTACTGTGTGTCTGACCGCTACTACCTGGCTTCCAGAAAGGCGACCTGAGGAATAATCTCACCATGTATGAACACATCTCCCAAAGGATAACTTCCAGGTCAGCGTTAGCTCAAGCGGTTACTTCATCATGGCGGACTAATAATCATCTATAGGATGACTTCCCGAATTCGCTTCTACTACCATCTGCCCATCTGACAAGCAGCTCTGGTACGCATGGCTGATTGCCTGTGGGCATTGTTTCTTCTCTACCTAGTTGCTTCTCCAAGGTTGGCATCTATAATTGGATCATTTCTCCCTACACCTGTTGACCGATGTAAGTCAACATGGATCTTTGTCTTAATGCTAAATGAGGAGGAAGCATTTGTAAAAGCACTGCAGTCCCGGGCAGTAAAGGAAAGCGCTCCAACAAATGCCAGAAGTGAAACTTCCACCAGGCGAAGCAAACGATATCGCCAAGTGCTCTTCAAAGACCTGGAACCCATGAGAGGATGGTCTTGTGACCGACCCGGGATGCAAGGCTTGGTTGTCTCATCTGTTTGCTATGAAATTTGAGACGCAAAATAACTTTGTCAGATCCTAACTTGAACCTCGTTATGAGTTTCGGCAGAAGCACGTTCACAGGAATGGTTTTTTTTTTTTTTTGCGTGAGCAAAAGCAAATACGGAACCATATTTTTTAAGCTCACAGAGTCGCCGACGAAAATATGTCCCCTCAAAAAGGAAACTCGGCCCCACTTAGAAATGATCACTCACTCTAGCTTCACGGTCCTTTCCCACGTAACAAACACAACCAGAAAGAAAAACTCTTTCATCGCCAAAATCTTGCAACTCAGGATTTGATAAGAATCACAGACAGCTGCTCTGAGGAGGGCCAGTCCTTGGAAGAGGCTGGCTCTTTCTTTGGAGCTCCCAGAACACCGAGGCAAAACTAATCCTAGCCATTCCTGAACTTTATTCAGACGTAAGCAGCTTGACTCCAAAGAGTTAGCTAGGTCTCTTTGCTCGAACAACATCAGCTGTTGTTGCTGGGTTTAATCTCTTTATAATTCTTTTGGCACTGAGTCTGGCACTGGGCTCTGCCCTGGCTGTTGCCCGACTGGAGCGTGGAGCAGAATTTCCCCTTTTTAGGTCACAAACGCAGAACGCTCACTCATCACTGTGACTCTCCCCACCACGTCAATTTCGAGCGCTCTCGATCACAACATCTGTGAAACACTGGCAAGGGGGTGACTGTCTCGAGCTGCTCCTGACATACACAGCGTTTCACGGGGTTGAAACACACACAGAACTTGCCACAGCGGGCTGGGGTCATAAAACACGTCAATACGCACCTCTTCCGAACACAGCTGAATTAAGAGCCCTGGGACGAGGTAAGCCCACCAGGAGTAGTCTTCCTATGCTGGCTTCTTGGGCAGTGTTGGGCTGTTCCCTTGCTGGCTCACCAAAGAGCAGGAAATTCTACTGAAGAGCATCTTTTTTTCCCAGCCTCTGGGCTGGGACTTCCTGCAGTGAGATGGATAAATCTCGCCTGGGCTTGTGGTCCCCTTAAAAGTCAGGGCATTAGACCATGGTCAGCATCACAGTGAGCTGGGCTTTCATCTGGCCAGTGCTCCACACTCTAGTCAACTGCACTTGTGCTGGCTCTCTCTCCCTTCCGTATTAGCCACCCAGAGCTGTCCCCAACCCCCCAGCCCCACCCCAGGGCATCGATGGCTAATTAAATACACACCCTCGCATGCGGTTAGTAGCACCCATTATTGTGACCCAGCTTTCACACTTGAGCAGGTAACTTTCGAGGGCCTGCCCTTGTCCTCTCCTCTGAAAACCGTCCATCCTTTATTCTCCCCCCACCGCCCACTGTCCCAACTGAGAGGTCTTGGCTCACCACAACAACCCGCCTTCTAGACCCTGCTAATTGGATTAGGGGTCGACTCTGGCTTAAGCTGGGCCAATCGGATTCTCTCTCTTGATGTTGGCTTGAGGCCCTGGGAGTCAATCAAGGGAGGTCACAAGGCAAAGCGGAATGGGGTCCAGGATCAGTGCCAGAGAAACCGGAGCCTGTGCAGGCCGCCCTGAGGGCGGAGCAGGACTAGGAGCCCAGCTGAGGAGACCGGTCCACCCTCAGACCAGAGCAAAGCAGGAGTGAGCTGAGATGCAGGCTGAGAAGTTGGTACAGCCCAGGGCTACGTCTTCTCAACTGTTGCCCCCCTTTTGAGTGGATTCCCGTCTCTTTTAATACAACATTCCCTGACAGAGAACACCCTCGAAAGTTGCGCCAGACCCCGGCCTGCGCTCAGCCCTCATCCTCCTTCAGCATCTGACACTGTGGCCCCCACTTCCCGCAAACCGCGATCTGCCTAATGAGGTGCCACAAAATCCCGCTCTCTTCCTCCTTCTCCGGTTGCTCCTCCCGCCCTCTGAGGCCACTTAACGGGATCCAGGGTTTGGTCTTCCAGTCTGGTCTTCTCCTAAGAAGCTTCCCTCGGGTCTCGTAACTTTCTCTGATGAGTCCAGGCAGAAGGCTGTAAACCTAAGGGCCGGCCCTGACGTCTCCCTCCAAACCCAACCGCATTTCTAACTCTCCGATGGACCTCTCTCCTTAGATAACTCACAGCCACTCGACCTCTTGACATGGAAATTTGTGATCTCTCCTCCTCAGGCCAACCCCTCTCTTGACTTTCCTATTTCTTTAGAGTGGGGCTGTGTTATCTCAGTCAGTACTCTGGGACCCTCAGGGTAATTCTGCATGGCTTGGTGCTAGCGTGTGGTAGCCAGCTCCGCACTGGCCAGGAGCTCCATGAGGGCCCGGATTCCGGGAGCGTGCTGAACAGCTAAGCCTTCGTTCCCAGGGTCTGGTGCACGGGGCTGCTTAAATGTTTGCTGCAGGATCTGAAGGAATGAACGGTTATCTCCCCCCAGCCCTCTGTTTCGCTCCTCTTGTCTCTCCAATATACACTCGCCGAGACCTCTGGACGCTTCCTTCCTAATGTCCCTTTGGCTGTCCCCTTCCTCCCCATTCCCTTTGCCTCTGGGCCAGTCCCTGATCACGGCCCATTAGAGCTATGCAGAAGGGAGCTGGTTTTCCTGATTGCAATGAAAAACCTGACAAGCGGAATTCTGGGAAGGTGGTGGTAGCAGAGTTCTTACATCCGCCCAGATCCCCTCATGTAAACAGACAGAGTGACCAGAAAGAAAAACTGAAAACCTAGGCACAGTTACAGCAAAACTAGATAATATGATTTCCCTGGAACCTCAGCCGCCAACAGCCATAGATCCATTTGGTATTGGCCTCTGTGCAGGAAGAAGCCGAGGGAAGCAACAGGGACTCTCGGCCGGTTCCAGGAGCAGGAAAACCCCAAATAACCAACAGGTAGGTATTCACGAGGAAGGGCTCCGGGCTAATCTGGAAGCCGCGGCTAAAGCCAGGTGGAGTTTTTGCCCCCAACACACACACACACACACACACACACACACACACACACACACACGCAGAGGTTACACGCTGGATTGTAAGGGCGTATGTGGCATAAAGAATTTCAGCCCGTGCGTTTCCGTTTCACTGAGCATGCTGTGAAACAGGGCACACGCACAGAAACAACTCGCCCTCCGGCGCATGTGGCGGGACTGCAGGACTCTCTCAGGAGGCTTAGGATCCGGCCTTCCTTCCTTCACTGAGACCTGACGATTCGGCCATAACTGACACCAAGTCCAACTCAGAAACACACGGTTTTTGTTGAGCTCCCATCGGCAGCTCAAGTTGGCAGCCACGGCTTCGGAAACAGTCCGAAAAGGTACCTGTGTGATTCTAGAGAAACGCTGTGCAAACAGGTCAAAGTCAGCACCATCGGGGGATCAAAAATAACTGTGTCCCATAAAGTCTCGGTGAATTAGCGTCTTAGGGGTGGCCTTAAATCATCATTTCATGGAATCACAAATACTTGAAAATCTAATTTGCAATGTGCAGAATCATAACAGAGGCTAGAGAAATTTCAGTGATCGTCTAGCCAAACCTTTATTTTACAAACGAACAAACCAAGGTCTACATCGATGGGGCCATATCCTACCAAAGTAGCTGGTAACTTATAGGAAAGAAAAAAGATAATTATATACATATATGTGTGTGTATATATATATATATATATATATATAATTAATTTAGGAGGCATTGTGGGGGGATTAAGAAGCACAGACAGGCCTTTAATTTCCCTTTATAAAGAAAAAAAGAAAGAAATGCATTTATCCCTCCAATCTCAGTAGCCAAACCAGTTCAAAGCCACGCATAGCTCAAAGGGAAAAAGCCACCAATCTGAGACTGACTTACCCAGTATTCTGTGAGCGTGGGGAGCAGAGAGGGGGGAAAGGCCCTCTCCTCCCGATGTTTCGACTTTCGGCTCTGCCCTCTGCCCGCGGCCTGCCTTCCCCCGGGATCACATGGAAGTGTTCTATAAATGTGCACTGGCTTAAGATTGGGAACGCTGGCCTGGGAGGCAGCGGCGTGTAAGCAATCTGACCCAGGCCAGGCGGCAGCTTTCCAGAAGGCTCTGCAGCCCAGAGGGAGGATTCCAGAGGGCGGAGAGCTTGCAGGTACCCAGAGCCTGCAGCTCTGTTTTTTCACTCCGAGTTTATGTGGGATATGGAGCCAGTCTCAGCTGCCTTGGGCTGCAATTTACTAGGGGAAAGTTCTAAATTTCGGGGAGGACCAGCTACTTTTCAAAACAAAGCAGCCTTAAAAAAATTAAAAAGCTGTAAAATTAGAAGTGCGTCTGATAAACAGGGACAGGTCGTTGTCGGCTTCTACCAACCTCTTAAAATCAAGTTGTCCTTTTTGAAAATGTCACTATGTTCCCTTGAGAAAGGGAGAATGAGCAATTATTGTTAGGCTAATTTTAAATGGCAAAGCTGCCTAAAATTCCATCGGTATTTAATGGATCAAATGTGCAACCATAAATTTGAAAACTAAGCAACTATTTGAAAGGACGTTGGGCTCTTTATGTGTCAATGCTGAAAACTCTCCAAGATACATCATTAAGTGAAAAAAAAATTAAGGTACAGAACAGTGTGTATCATACGCTACCATTTTGTGTAAGAAAAAAAAGCATAAATTCACGTGTGTGTACTACATTATGTGTAATACATCAATCTTATGCTCTAAAAAGTCATGTTATGATATACAAATTAAAGACTCTTACTGGAAATGTACAGAAGAACTGGCGACAATGGCTGCCTCCTGGGAGAGGTGGAGACTAGGGGACAGGGAAAGAGGGAGGTTGTCTTCTCACGAATTTTTTTTTTTTCTGTTCTAGAAGTTTCATCTCGCATGAATAGTAATTGTTCAAAGAAAACTTAAAAGGTAATCTATTTTCAAAATTCGTTTTCAGAGCACTGAATTCCATTAATCACAACTTATTATTATTATTATTATTATTATTATTATTATTTTTACATATTTAAGATTTTTAACTGGGTTGGAAAAGAGATTCTTTAAGGAGACAGAGTTTTGCAATAATTGAAATGCTGTCGTAGCAAAGGACCTACCCACGAGTTTTGAATCGAAAAGTCTGGATCTTCAGTTCTGGTTCACCTCCTTTCCAGCCGTGACTTGAGTCAACCGCACCTCGATTTCATCCGGTAAAATGGTTCCACACCCCACCGGCCCCACAGACCCAGCATGGCCTAAACAAGACGATATCCATAAAGACCCTTTAAAAGCAGACAACCCTTATTCACAAATAGAATTTTTCAAGGCAATCACATTTTATTATGTTTTTCTGAAGTTCCTGCATAGTTCAATGCTCGAATAATTTAAGTCAAGTTTTCTCATGGGAACGAGCCTCAGAGCAAGAGAACACTTGCAGGGGGGCCTGTACCTGCAGCCAGGGCGGCTTACTTCCCCCTTCGGGCTATTTTTCACCTTCTCAGAGTCCCTCCTTCTAAACGAACCGTCTGGCACGTCATGGCGCTCTGTTTTGGTCCCCTTCAAGGCTTTCTACCACATCTAACGTCTTCTCTCAGTTTATTAATCCAGAAGTATTTTTGTTGTTGTTTTCTCATGAGCATCAATGCATAACGCCCGGGTGGCATTGCCTTGAGATATAAAAATCTTTTTACGCTGAAATCACAGGCCTAAATTTCAATGCCTACACACAGTGTGGTTCCCACAACCCTGACAAAAGCTGCTGACGTGTGTGTTTATCAGCTGAAGGGGCGTCGCCAGGGGACAGCAGAGTAAGGGCAGCTTTTGTCACACATGCGTCCAGCCAGCCTTGAAATGAGTCTTGACCAAAACGCTGATTAATTAACAAGAGCAATTTTTTTTTCATTTGAGAAGCTTTGAAATATTTCAAAATTTGCTCGCGAGGTGAGGTTTGATTTAATACTTCTATTCCGTATTATGTATTTGCCCAATTCAATTTACATAAATAGAACCTCGCTGAAAATCACTAGCATGTGACAGAGAACACAAAGAACGCAAAACATATGCCAGGTAATGCTGAGAACTGACGATTATGTAACAGTTCTGGGAGGAAAATAGTAATGTTTAGCAGGACAACAAACAGGTAGGTTTCTAAAAATAAAAAGATAACATTTTTGGTTCTTTCTGTACACAGTGAAAAAGAAACTCCCATAAAGAAGGCTAACAAAATATAAATTCAACACCTTTTTTAAAGAGACTTTATGAAAATGCTAGCGAGGGGAAGTTGATTTATGTTGTTGTTGTTGTTTTAAGTTTACTGAGACAATAACAAAGCAAACTCAGGGTAGCACATCATCCGACAAAAGATTGATGCAGTTTTGCTGGATAACGGGCGCGGATGGAGGTCTGGTCATGAGGGAGTCAGAGCCAAAGAGCCTCGGCCCAGGGCCCGGGTGGGAGGGGGCCGGTGGCCTTCAGCTCCCGGGAGAGGCTCCGTCTCCCCTGCAGACCTCGGACAGGCTCTGAAACGCCTGAGCAGCAGAGGGAGCAGAACTGGGCCTGAAAATTAAAACTCGGGTACAAGCAGAGCCTAACCCTTCACCTTGTCCCACCCACCCCCAGGCCTACTAACCAGGGGAGAAGCAAAATCACAAACGGAAACCAAACCTCCTACATATTCTGAAATTAAAAGTTCAATAGAAGTTTGAAGGCAAACAATAAAATATCTCAAAAAAAAAAAAGAATTGAATAAAGATTTAAAATATGGAAAGATATTAGAGGCTTGGAGAATTGATCTATGAGGTCCCACATCTGATTAATGCGAGATGCAGACATGGACCCAAAAAGCGGAAGGAAGAAGTAATATGAGAATGTTTCCCAGTGTTTAAGGAGGTGACAAGGCCCAGTGGGCACCTGGCACAGTAACTTAAAAATCTCTCTCTCAGTTCTATGGGTGAGCTGGGCTCAACGAGGCCATTTTATTGTGGGGAGGGCCCTCATGTGGCTGTAGTCACCTAAAGGCTCAGTGGGGAGGCCGAATGAGGCCAGGCTCTGAGGGCTGGCTGCTGATACAGACTTTGGCTGGAAGCTCATCTGTGGCCTACACATGGCCTCTCCATGTGTCTTGGAGCTTCCTGACAGCGTGGCGAATGGGTTCCCAGAGTAAATATTTCCACAGGTAGTAAGTAGAATACGCCAATCTCTTCAGGTCTGTGCGTAAAAACGGGCACCGCGTCACTTCCTCTGCGTGCTATTGGTCAGAGAGACGCCGGGCCCAGGTCAAAGAGGAGGAGACGTAGATCCCCCACCTCAGGGGGAGGAGTGGCAAAGGATTCACAGCGCTCTTCAATCCACCACCGTTCCCAAATGTTTCTAGAAACAGAACATAGTAACGAGACTCAGAATCCAGCACTCTTTCCCTCACGCACCACACTCCAGCTACCTGTGCCTTCTGGAAGGTTCTTGAATGCGCCAGACGCATTATACCCTCAAAGGCTTTTCTTGGTCATTGCCTCTGACTGGAATACCATTTCCCTGTATCCTCGGATGACTCATTACTTCTCGCGATTCAAGTCTCACCTCGAATGTCACCTCCTCAGAGGAAGCGTCCCCGCTCCTCCCATCTGAAATAGCACTTCCCAGTCAGCATTTCTACCCTGCGCCTTATTTAAAATCTTCACAGCACTCATCGTTACCAAGTCTTATTCCTTGTTCTTGTTTTCGTTTATTCTCTGCCTCCCCCATGAGAGCAGAGGCCTGGTCTTATTTAACATCGTATTTTCCGTGTCTCGCAGGACCTGAAATGTCGGTCGAGTGACTGTTGAATCAGAATCCATTTCGAGCAGACAATGGAACAATGCCTTTTAGCTCCTGATGAGAAAATTATTTCCAACTTAAAATTCTATATCCGACTTCTCCCTCTGCCCAACCCTGCTTCCTTCCCTTCGGCTGGTGAAATCTGAATGGAGAGTGAGGCCTGGGAGACAGTGTTGTAGGGTGTTCGGCTCCCGTGAGGGGTGTTGTGCCGTGGTGACGTAGGAAGGAGCCCTCGGGGTGGACGGGCATGTTGAGGGAAGACGGGCATCACGTCTGCAACTCGATCTCAAATAAAGGATAGTGATGGAGATCCGCGGCCAGAGCGGGAGGAGGGCCAGAGGGAACATTGACCACGGGAAGATGGGAGCTGTTTGTGTTCTGCTGGCCTCTTCTCTAAGTGTTACAATTCTTTTAAAATAAATAGTTGTTTTTTTTCTTAAGGCGATAGTACTGCTTGCTGTTAGACCACCTGACCCACTTGTAAACTAAACGTGGTGAGGAGTCAGAAATCGGCATTGGGAGAACATGTAACTAAAGGCTGGTGGCTTCGCTGGGCAGACACAGCCCCTTCTCAGACACCACCGCCCTTCCCTTCCCAGTCTGGACTCAGTGTGGGACCTGCCCCGGCACCGCTCTCAACTCTGCTGAAAGCAGACATCACGGGCTAGGTACCAGCAACTCCCCCTGGATGAACAAGTGATTGTGACACACGATGAGGGACCCCTTTGCACTCCCAAAAAATGCCAAGGTATCATTCATGATGGCAGAGACGTAGAAGCGACTCAAACGTTCACCAATCGATGAATGGATAAACAAACTGTGGCATATCTATAAAGGGAATATTATTTAGCCATGAAAAGGAAGGAAGTACCAACACATGCTACAACATGGGAGAACCTGGAGAACATTGTGCTAGGTGTAAGGAGCCAGACCCAAAAGACAACATATTGCACGATTCCCTTTATGTAAAATGTCCAGAGTGGTCAGAAACAAAATAAGTTCGTGGTTGCCAGGGGCTGTGGGGGCGAGTTGGGATAACAGGAAGTGACTGCTAATAGAATAAGGTTTTTTTTTTTTTCCTGGGGTGATGAAAATGGTCTAAAATTGATGGTGGTGATGGCGGCACAGATCTGTGAGCAAAATAAAACCGCAGACTGGCACACTTTAAAAGTGTGAATTTTATGGTAAGTGAACTATATCCCAATAATAATAGTAAAAAAGATCCCACTCTAGCCTTCAAAGGTGAGTAAACACACTTAAATTGTCCTGCACCTCCCAAGGGCAGTTCAAAGCATCCACCACAGTCAGCCAGCATGCCCAGCATCCCCTAGGAGATAGGAATGATCCCCTGGGAGGTAGGAATGAACGATTAAAGGCCCCCTCCCAGGATCGGAATCTGTGATTTTAACGACCTCCCCACCCCAGGTGATTCAGAGGCACATTAAAGTTCGAGAAGCGTTACTGAGGCCAGTCTAGTGTGGGGCGACAAACACGTAGCACATGTAATCATGTTGACTAACACGTTCTGTGATATGAGATTAGGAAAAAAACACTTTAATTTGTGGCTCTTTTTATTTCTTTATGTATAAATTCTCTTTAATGTTTTTTTTTGTTTGTTTGTTTTTAAATGGAAGAAAGTTTTGGAAGATGGTGTGAAGCATGGGGCTGAAGCGTGTTACAAAGTATCCCCGAGCTGACACCATTTTTTTTGGTTCGTTTTCTGCCAGCCGGAAATCACTCTGGGTGCCGAAGTCTCACTGGCCAGCTGCTGTTTCTGATACGAGTGCTGTTTACTAACATGGCTGTAGTTTTTTTCCAAAACAAAACAAAACAAAACAAAACGGGACACACCTGTGTGTGTGCGGCCGGGGGGATAGGACTTAAGACAATTATGTCTTGAAAATATTTGTCCTTTTTGATTATTTGCACTTAGCGTTTGACAGTGCAGACTGAAAGTTAACACGTCACTGAAGCCGCGCAGATTTAACAATCTCTCGCGCTCTCCTCGCCCCATGCTCGCCACCGGTGAGCGGCACACGTGCCTTCCTCCGGGTTTACATCGCGTGTCTGAATATAAGCAACCCCTCTGCTCTCTGGCCAAACTGCCTCAAAGCAGGTGCTTCCCTTGCTGTCTGTGCCCAGGAGGGGGAGAGCTGAGATGTGTGTGCCTGTCCCTCTTGCCTCATCCTGTGTCTTGGGCACCTGAACCCAGAGGCCTTCACCCTAAAGGTCGCCACGTCCCAATCCTGGGCTCAGTGTCCTCGCACAGGCTTTTGGATCAGTGTCTAGACTTGAGGTAGAGGCTCGGGAAAAAGAGAAGTCTCTAGATCTGGAAAGTTCTTCCCCACAGAACAGTGCATGGCTGGCTCCTTCTCATTATCCGGTTCTTCGCTGAAAGAAATGTCAGCTTTCCGAGAGGGCTCCCCTGACCACTCCAGCCAAAGTAATCCCAAATAATCCCTTACCACGGCACGCTTGTTAATTTTTTTTTCACGTTCCCACTACCTGAAAGTGTTCACCTGTGCCTTGTTTGTTGTCTCTTTTGCTGGCTGGTGCCGCCTGTGACAGCAGAGATCTTGCCTGTCTTGCTCACTCTGCAGAGCCTGGCACCTAACGGGCACATGACGCCTTCGCACTCAAGAGTCTGTATAGCGGACCTGCTGATGCCCAGCCCCGCAACCCCGGCGGCAGCGGGTGCTCGTCCACATGGCATGTCAACAGCTCCCCACCTGGAGTTCCCGGCCTGTCCCCTCTCACCAGTTTAAGCTTCCTTTTATGTTCCTGCGGGAAATTCCTTCATTGTCTGAGTCCGGCAGGGCCCTGCACGCTGTGGCATGTACGGTATCTGTTTGTTTTGTAGCAGGAGACTCTCCAGAGTGTCTAGTCTGAATATATTGGCCATTATTTTTCATCCTTGAATGAAGCAGTTTCTAAACACGGGGCGCTGGGCTTTGGGCTCTGATGTCCCCAGCTACCTCGCCCGACCCCAGATTCTCATCCTGTGCTCCTTCCCGTCTGAATGGCCTGACTCTGCCATCTGGGTCAAAATTCTTGCCTCGTTACCAATCATTTCCTTCCTAGCTCTGAACAGAGTGGCCATTATGTGGTCATCTTTGTTTTCATTAGCTTCATGTCTAACTTTCTCCCAAAACTGTAAGCTCCCTGAGTGCAGGGCCTTGTCTGTTGTCTTTAGTACTTAGAATCTCAAGGACCTAGCATGTGGTGTAGCACATAGTAGGAACTTGCTCATCATTTATTAATAAATGAAGGACCCACCCAGTAAAGAGGCAGATTTCCAACACAGATTTATATCATCACTAGCACAGCAGTAGCTCCCAGAGAAGTGGGATGTTGAAAGTTTTTACTAACTTCCCGCCTTTCCCGGAAGCCTGGCAGATTAAGAGTACTGAGATCTAACCAAGAGACATATCGAATATCAAATTACACCACGGGACATATCTATGATGCTAGCCATAATAAACGCGGTGTTGATGCTCTAACTCAGACGGGATTGGACATACGTGGCCCCCTCGAGTCCAGAATTCCTAGCACCAAATCGGATCTCACCAGAAGGATCCCACCTGTCGTTGGCTGCCTTCCCTGGAGGTGATGATGTCAGAACTACTACAAACTTTGTTTCCCATTTGATACTTTACGTGTTTTGCCGTTCGATTCGCAAGAGCTGGTCACCAGCTACAGCCTGGCTTAAACTCCATGACACCGGAAGCCCCCTGCTCTCCAACTCTGCCCTACCTCAGACTCTTCTCCTGTATCTCTCCTCTCTGCCCGGTGTTCATTAAGTCCTGGTGACCAGACAGCCCGCTTCGGGTGACGCCTCACTTTGCAGTTCCTCATTGTCATGTCATGTTCATTAGGAGGGTGATCCAGAGGCTTCGGCTCCCGGGAAAAGGGCCTACTCATCATCAGCTGCTTTCATCACTCCGTTCTCACTCCGCTTCATCATCTTGCAACAACGCTCTGTTCCTGATTACTGCGCGTGACCACCCATGTTAATCAGTCTTTTCTTGTTAGGGGTACTCTGCCTACTTTCTGGATCCATCTGGTTGCACGAGTTAAGATTCTTTCTTTCTTTTTTCTTTTTCTTTTTTTTTTTTTTTGGTACTAGAAAATCTAAGCCAAGTCAGCTTCAGTAGGAAAGAAATGCATTATTTGCTTTTCTACAAATAGCAGAGCTTCTGATGAAAAGTGGTTTAAGCAATGACAGTCATTACCACCCCTAACGAGATGCCCAGAGGGAGGGTAGCGGCGGTGCTGGTTCAGCAGCTTGGCTACATCATCAAGGACTTGGGTTCTTGCTGCCTTGTAATGTCAGTTTGTTCATTCGTCCTCACATGGTCACAAGATGGCTGCCATATTCCGAGCAACATATGTGGACATGACAATAAATTTAATTAAAGAGGAGCATTTCCTCTATTTTTATTGTGTCTATTTTTATTGTGGAGAAAATGTTTCTTAGAAGACCCTAATAGACTTCTTCTCTTTAGGTCCGTGGTCAAGATAGGGCCACATTCCATGGCACAGATACAGGGAAAGGAGGGAAAAATGGCGAGTATCTGGGGCTTTTGTTTGTTTGTCTTGTTTTGTTTTCTGGCCTCTGTGGTAGAAACGGAGCTCCAACAGTAAAGAAGAAGGAACGGGAAACGGAAACAGAAAATATGTTTCCCAGACTGTCTTGCAGTTAGGTCGAGGCCATGTGACCAGCTCTGGCCAATAGACTGTGAGCAGCAGTGACATGGGCCACGTCTATGTTGAGGCAATTAAGCCAATGCACCAATCCCGAATGCCTACCTCTAGACTTCCGGTTTCACAAGAAATATTGTAACTATTTTGGTTAAGGCACTGTAGTGGGGTTTCTACTATAACTAGCTAAATAGACCTGGAAACCCCCTTTACCAACCGTGCTGGTTATCCACCATTCGTCCCCATATCTGCCACGAATCCATCTGGATGTTTCATGGCCCGGCTCTACCTAGAGACTGATCCACGGACTGCATCACACAGGTTCTCTTGCCCTCTGGCTTCCTGTTGGCCTCACCCAATGGGAGGTAAAAGCAGAGGAGATGTTGGGAAAGAGGGACCAGGGCATTTCAGCCCCCCGCTTCCTCTTCTCTTAGCGCTTCTTCTTTTCCTGGTATGGCTGCATCCCTCGCGGGCCGCACCTCTCGGCTGGTGGTCCTTCTCCACTGCTCAGCCTTCATGGGACTCTGGTAACACTGCCTTTTCCCTCTGATCTTTCAGATCCAGGAGCACTGATGTCTTCCTACTCTGGCTCATCCCACGTACCTGTGATAGTTTCCTATGGCTGCTGTGACAAAGTGCTACAAACCTGATGTCCAATTTATTCTTTTTTTCGGTAGCTTGTGCTTGCTTTTGATGTCATATCTAAGAAACCATCAGGTGATCCAAGGTCACAAAGAGTTTTTCTTATGTTTTATTTTGAGAGTTTCATAGTATTAGCTCTTACATTTAGGTCTAATCAGTTTTGAGTTATTTTTTGTATATAGTGTGAGGGAGGGGCCCAACTTCATTTTTCTTCATGTCAATATTCGATTGTCGGACCGCCATTTGTTGCAAAGGCTATTGTTTCCTCGTTGACTTGTCTCGGAATCTGTGTAGAAAACCAATGACCATAGTTGCATGGGTTTATTTCTGAACTTTTAATTCTGTTCCATTGATCCTTATGTCTCCTCACGCTAAGGAGGAGGCAGTATCACACAGAATAATTACTATAGCTCTGCAGTAAATTTTGGAATTGAGAAGTGTGCATCCTGCCAACTTTGTCCTTTTTCAAGATTGTTTTGGCTATTCCGGGCCCCCTGTATCTCCATATGAATTTTAGGGTCAGTTACACGTTTATCTCCTGGTGAGAACCTGGAAGGCAAAGGCAAGTCTCGGAGCCATCTTTGGGACCTGCTGTGCTTTGTAGGGCGTCTGTACGCACATCGAGAGCTTGTTGAATGAAATGAAATGTTCCAGGTCTTTTTGTCTGGAGCTTGGAATAATTTCCACCTAGAAGAATGCTAAGATTTTGTTTCAGTTCCAATGCATTGAGCTGCAAGTAGCAACTACAAAGCAATGCATAGTGGCTTAGAGCACAGGATATTTACGGCTTACTTACCAAGGAGGTGGGAGGGAGGCAGTTCATTCAGCAGTTCAGCCATGCCCATCCTTCCTCTTTACTGTCCTCAGCATTCTGGTCTTTCTTCATGCTTGTCACCTTGCCAACAGTAGATGGCTGCCATCACGCCGGGTACTGTGTCCTCATGGCGGCATCTCAAAGAAGAGTAGGGGTGAGGACACAGACTTTCTTTTCTGGAGACTGGAGTTTCATCCAGTCTCAAACAATAGCCACAGCTCACTGACCAGACCTGGATCACGTGCCTGTCCCTAGCGCAGTCACTGGGGAAGGGAGACTGGAGTTTCATCCAGTCTCAAACAATAGCCACAGCTCACTGACCAGACCTGGATCACGTGCCTGTCCCTAGCGCAGTCACTGGGGAAGGGAGATCAGCGGACCACGACTCATTTAGGCCAATCGCACTACATTCATCCCAGGAAGCAGGCGCCAGGGCATAACTTTCCTGAAATCCAGGCAGGTAGGGTGGAGTGAGGTATCCGCCCTTGGCAGCAATGAATAGTATACGTGATGCACACAGTGACATTTGTGTAAGCTTGTGTAGTAACTCAACTTATAATATTGTTCCTTTGAGGAAATGTGTTCTCAGCACCAAGGAGAACTTCGGGAAGACGACAGTTATGATATAATCCAAAATACATGGAATGAAGTTCATACATTTATCGTTACAGCTATACTGAATATCGCGCCATATTTTAGACTCTTTCAGTCTGAGAGCCAACCATAGCCGTAAACTGTCACGGAGCAGACATATTTGGAAGAGACGGTTAACAGAGCGTGCAGCATGCGCTGCGCGCCCAGCACGTTGCCAGCCCGTGGCTGTGGGCTCGGGCGCCAGAGAGACCCTGGGAAGGTTAAGGCCTCGTGGGGCGGGCGCGGGCCACCAGACACCCAAGGTTCTGGCCCGCGGAGGTGGGATCTCAGTGCTCAGAGTCAGGGCGGCGGCGGGCGCGGGCCGGGGCCGGCGGCGCCGTGGGGGGGCGCTCTAACCCCTGCGCCCCGCCGCCGGCCTCCCGCCACAGGCGTCGCTGTGCGCTCGCGCCGCCCGGGAGCCGCGTCCGCCGGGAGCAGGCGCTCGCGCCGAGCAGGGGTTTCAGTTTCTGGCGCGAACTTCCGCCGTGCCGAAGTTGCACGGAGAATTGGCGCGATGTCCGGAGACAGCAGCGGCCGCCGGCCCGAGGGCCGGGGCCGGGGCCGCGACCCGCACCGGGATCGCACCCGCTCCCGCTCGCGTTCGCGGTCGCCGCTGTCGTCCGGGTCCCGCCGCGGCGCCGCGCCCGAGCGCAGGGAGGCCCCGGAGCGCCCGAGCTTGGAGGAGGAAGAGCCGTCGGACTCCGGGGACGAGATGGTGGACCCGGCGAGCTTGGAAGAGGAGCCCGACCACGGCCTGTGCCGCCAGATCCGCCATCAGTACCGGGCGCTCATCAACTCCGTGCAGCGTAAGGCGGGGCGCGGGCCGCGCGGGGGCAGGTGCGGGACGCAGGCCCTGCGCAGCCGGCGGCTCGGCGGCGCCGGGGGCTCGGCCGCGCCGGGGGCGGCGCGCCACGGGCCCCCGCATCCGTCACGCCGATCGAGCTGCACGACCTTGGCGGGGGCACGCAGGTCCCCGCTGGGCAGGACGGCGCAGCCGGAGGCCGGTCGCCGGCCGTCACTCGCCTGAGCCCAGACGGCCAAGCAGGGGGGGAGAGACGGGGCGCAGACCCCAGGCTCCTTTTCTGGCACTGGGGCGGTTGCCCGGTGTGATCGCCTGCCCAGCAGCGGTAGCGTCACCTGAAAACTGTCACAAAGCAAATCCAATCCGAAACTGGGGGTTGCCCGCCAGTCCGTTGTGGGGCCCCGCAGGGGCTCGCGTGCCCCTTGCGAAGTTGGAGGACCACTGTAAGGAGCGCTCCTCACGGGCCGCAGAGTCGAGCCTTTTGGGCGAAGGTTTGATGGAGATGGTCGCCTTTTGAAATTCATGTTATTTAAAGGGGACCGTCACCTTTTTCTTAACGTACCTTTTGGTTAAAACGATAGAGATGTTCGAAGTAATTCCCCAGGGGCTGGGCGTGGCTTTTCTGCTGGTGACCCCTTTTTAACCACTTGCTAGTGAATATGAGCACATTTCCTCAAGCTTGTGTTTTTTTAAAATAGAAAACCGGGAGGACATACTGAATGCCAGCGACAAATTAACAGAGGTCCTTGAAGAGGCCAACACTCTGTTTAACGAAGGTAATTTGTTATTTTAAAAATGGAAGCTTTTTGTTACACGTTTTAGGGTCATTTTAATTAGTTTTATATAGAGAGAGCGCGCCAACATTTTTGACATTGAACAAGTCCCACGTTTATAGATAGCAGTGCCTCACCAGTTTGGGAACCCTTGTCACTGTCGTAGTAATACCACTTCTATGATAGTGCTATTTCCATTCCTCAAGCATAGCCCGAGGGCGTCGCAGGAAGTCCTGGCCACAGGCCAGCGGCCTTTTTACAAGTGGCTCAGGTGGTTCTGTTGCCTGAGAACTTTCCCTGCGTTACCTTCGATCTTTCTGCCGTATTTACCGTATTTACCGCTGTGTCCGTCCCCAGGGTACACACATTCATTTATTGAATGGGTGAATTAAAGGACCGAGCTGGCGTCTGACATCCTGTTTCTTTTCCTGTCCTCCTCCTGAGGGCCTCTCCTCAGCATCTTGCTGTCAGTCCACTGTAACCTGGTGGGGGTGGCTGTGTCTACACGTGGACCTGTTGGTCTCTAGGGTGTGTGTGTGAGAGAGAAGGACAGAGAGACAGAGAGACAGACCAACCATGAGGCTTTAAAAAATAGTCATTGCTTGACTTAAAAGCAGCAGCAATGTAGCGGTAGCAGCAGTGTGCTCAATGACAGAGGACAGGCTGCTGTGCTCCCTGAAGTGACGCTGGGTCCCAGCATCCTAGGACGAGTTCCCAGCCCCCTTTCCCTCCAGGCCCTTCTCTTCTGTGGCAGGGAGGATTCGGACACAGGCAGTCTAAAGAAGAGTCAACAGAACTTGTGCCGTGTGACCCCACAGATGGGCCCGTTCTTTGGAGACCAGAATATTTGTTCCTAGTCGGTCCCTAGTTTGGTTAATGATTTAAATGTTGTGTCCTTTCCCCCCTTTTTTTTTTTTTTTGTCTTCATGCTCAGATGTTTGTCTTGCTCTGGTCACACCTCCTTACCGTGCCCCGCCCTGATCTGCCAATTTGCTTAATCTCATGAAAACCTTCCGGAACCAGCCTCTCTCCTGGTGGAGTCCCTCCTCCACCCTCTGTCGCTTTTTCTTCTTTCCCAAGGCGGGACCCACAGTCAGTCTCCCCAAGGTTGCTCTTGACTCATTTGCTCCCTTGATACTTACTGTGCATCTTACTAGTTTCTGATCCTCACATCATCGCCTCGCCTGTGGCTTCGCCTGTGGATTTGTCTTCTGGGTCCCCTCTTTAAGGCAAGGTGATCCACTCACCTAGGCCTTCGGAGTTGGTCAGCAAACACAGAATTCCTTAGCATCCACGGGTTTGATGGGCTCAGTTTGAACTCCTGGAGGCCTGAAAGCCACCCCCCGCAGAGATTAGCACTTTGCTCACATGCTGGGAGGCTCATGGGTGAGGGAGACCCAGAAAGCCCGGAACCTGCATCTGCCTTTGCTTTGTTCTCTCACTGTCACTTTTGCAGTGACTCTCCTGAAATAAAACTGAGGGGGGAAAATGACTTATAAAACCAAGAGCTGGGGTCCACAAGTTCACCAGCCCGAGGGGTGTTCAGAAAATCGGTGGGCCAAGTGAAATGGCCTAGGGATAAACTTTGCTGCCTTTAGCCCTTCCAGGCTTCCTTTTCATTCGGCCTTTGCAGGTGTCCCAGACACTGCCTGTTTCCTAAGGGGTCCGATGACCACACACCCCAGCAAGCACTGCTGGTTCCGCCAGTGGGCCCTTCCCTGTCTTCTGGCCTCTTTTTATTTAAATCTTAAATCCCATGTCCTGTGTCAAACCTTTTGGGACTCCCCCGTCCTCCGAGGTCACTGCCCTGCTCCCTCCAGACTGTTCGTGTGGTGCTTAGGGACCTCCTGCTGCCTGCCCAGCACCTACCCATCCTTTCAGCTGAAGCTCCTTGACAGCTTACCTGTTTGTTGCTGGTCAGCAAATGGCGCCAAGCCCAGCGCCTTGCACATAGTGAGCGCTCAGTTTGACTTGAATCAGCACAGGTGGTAATAATGGCTAGGATGGGTTACTGGAGTCAAAGAGAAAAGCCTGCGACAGAGATTATAGAGGTTAAACCAGAGTTTTTAAGAGATCGTGGATTGATTCCCAGGAGTAGGAGAATTGGAGGCAGAGCTAGCTTTTAGGAAGACCGGTCAGCTTTGATTCCAGATCTTGGTGAATTGGGCAGGGGAGCCAGCTTTGAGAGAGACGTAGGTATGTTTTGAGATTTTTTTCGTCTAGTGGGAAATGCTGAGTAGCTAGTTGGAAATGTAGGAGAAATACTTGTGGACAATGTATATTTTGTAATTTGTGGATTTTTCTTTTTTCGAATAGTGTCTCGAGCAAGAGAAGCAGTCCTGGATGCCCACTTTCTTGTGTTGGCTTCAGATTTGGGCAAAGAAAAAGCAAAGCAACTGCGTTCTGATCTGAACTCGTTTGATATGTTAAGATATGTTGAAACTCTAGTAAGTTCAAAGCTACAGAATCTTAATAAAAAATGTTTCTTCTGTCACATGTTGTATATTTATCTACTTTGCTTATATCCATATGCAAATGGTTTTCACTTTGTTTTTACTTTTTTAAAATTTTTTCTCTCAGATTTCTTCAGAGATCTTACCAAATTAAACGGATGCTGGTAGAGAGCTATGTGGTGGGAATCTAGGCCAGGGGCTTAGAGCAATGTGCAGATCTCTAGCATTCTCAGACTGGGGCCTTGTTTATTTGTAAACGGCCGCTTTTTTCCCTTAGTTACCTATCAGTTCATAAGTGTTCTGCTCATTCTCAGGGACCTGGGACCTTTGCCCCGGGGAAGGCAGAAACCCACACTGCAGGTGGCAGCTCGAGTCCTTCTGATGGAGGGGCACATTTTGGTTTGCCTTTGAGAATGTTTCAGAACCATATAAATATGATTGAGGTTTTGCTTTTTGGGGGGTTTGATTGTTGTTTTATTCACTTTTCTTTGCCTCTTAATAAGTTTAAGTTTGAATGGTTGTTACCTGAAATTTTGAAACTTTTCCTTGATTGATTTACCCAAAAAAGCACAGGGAAACTGTCCTTGTATCTTACTCTGTTGTCTTTTTTTCTTAATTCTACCCTGAGCCAACCTCTGTCCTAGCATTTCTGCTAGGACACTGAATTTCTTACTGGATGCTTGTTATATGGTTATTAAAATGATTTAGTACTATGAGATTTGACCAGATAAATTATTTTGTAAAGGTCTGAGGTTTCTGTTGTTTTTAAAACCTTATTTTCTTTTTAAATTTAAAATTTAACTTATTTAAATTTCAAACTTTTTTAAACTTTTTTTTTTTATTTTGAAGTATAATGCATTTTTAAAAATGCACAGTAATGTGCGGCCCAATAAAGTGGCCCTATGTTGGGTTATCTTTCTTAAAATTCCTTTTATTTATCAGGGTAAGCTCTTTAATATATCAAAATAAATTCCAGAAGTCTGAAATCATTCTTTATAAAATCTTAAATTAATAGCTGTTTAGTGTCTGTGTGGGAAAGAACTTTACAAGTATAATATAAACATATATATATTATATATATATATATATATATATATAAATATATAAATATAGAGGCAGTAAAGACAAGATCGGTAGATTTGACTGGACAAAAATTGAGATGTCCTCCGGCAAGCAGGTGGTGGTGGATGGGGCAGAGGAGCGTGGAGGGGAGCTGACCGTAGCTCTCTCTTCGGCCTCTCGCAGCCTCTTTTCTAAAAAAAATGGATCGCCTTTGATAGGGTTAAGCTCTCGTGAGGGCTTTTTGATTATCGTTTCTACACGATATTACTGTTTTAATTTGAGAACTTCCAGGCATTTTATCATTTTATAATAAAAGTACTTTCGTAAAAGCAAATTGAATATAATACATTTTCTGTGAGGTGGTTTGAGATAAGAGAATTCGCAGGCTTCTGCCAGCTCTTCCCACGAAGGCGGTTTTCAGATGAGTGGTCCTCCTGCTGGCCGTAGCCAGGGCCCTGGATGTGCTGACACACGCTAAATGCAGGTCCATGGGAGCTTGTAGAAATGAAAATCCGCATGCCAGCTAAACTCCTGTTCTGTTTTGGAGCTTTTGATTTGGGATGTGATTTCATATTTTTATGCTAGTACAGCTTTACCGATGTTTTACAAATGAACTACCTGTGATCCCGAAATTCGCAGCAGGCTTAGTTCTTTAGGCATACCCAAACCCCGCAGCCTGCCGTGGGCTAGAGCACGGTTCCTCAGTCTTGGCACTGTGCACATTTGGGGCTGGGTGGGTCTTTGTTGCGGGTGCTGTACTGTGTACTGTAGGATGTGGAGCAGCATCCTGGCCTCCACCCACTAGGTGGCTAGTTGCACCTTCCCAAAAATGTCTCCAGATAATGCCAAAAGACCCCTGGGGAGCGGTATCACCGTTTGACAACCATTGGCCTACATTGTCTCACTTTCTCACTGAAGGTTCTAAGTACATTGAGGATTGTCCTCTGCCAAAAGGAAGTACCTTTTAAAATAGTAATTTACATATAAAATTATCTTTATAATAAGAAATTTAGCCAGTGTTTGGACACAGAAACTGACTTTGCCTCTGGCCTCTTAAAGTTTAGCAGGACAGATTATGGGGTGTGGGGAATGACCGATTGTGGCTTAACTGGCGTCTTTTGTTTCCCTTCATTTTTGCAGCTGACACATATGGGTGTAAATCCGCTCGAAGCTGAAGAACTCGTCCGTGATGAAGATGGTTCTGATTTTGAATTCATAGTCTATGACTCCTGGAAAATATCAGGCAAAACAGCAGAAAACACCTTTAATAAAACCCATACATTCCACTTTCTGTAAGATTATTTTAAAAATCCGACAGACCAGCCATTTGTAAACCTTGTTTTTTATTGTAGGGACAAAAGTTATTTGACATTGTATAGGTGGCGATCATGATCCCAATGTTTGGAGACTCTGAACTTTATGTGGATGGGACCTGGTCCCGCTTAATCTCATCAGGGCAGGCTCTGGGCCGGAGCCTCCTGGCCGGAGCGCTCAGCTGGCCCTTTCGCTTTATCGTATGCGGTACTTAGTTCTGTGGCACAGTGTCTAGCTGTGTTTTTTCATCTTTAGAGTCCTTATGGAAGGATGATCGTGCCTATGCAGGGTATCTTAGGATTCTAACAATATATGTAAAGTGCCATTTATTATACGATTGTTGGATAATCCCTAACCTGTATTTGAAGACTGCTTGAGTCTCTGTCACATAAACCGCCCAGTTCATTTTTTGGAAACAACTCCAATTTTGAAAATTTTTCTTTATACGCAAATGAAATTTTTTTTGGTCTTAATTTCCTAGCTCAGTTCTGTGAAGAAACTTAAGCACAGTCTTCCTGGTTCTTTTGTGAGATAGTGTTCAAATACATTGCTTTTGTTCCCCAGGAGATACTTTTTCTAGGGCAGGGGTTTCCAACTCCTGGGCCGTGGACCAGTACTGGTCTGTGGCCTGTTGGGAACCAGGCCGCACGGTAGGAGGTTGGTGGCGGGAGAGCGAGCGAAGCTTCACCTGTACCTGCAGCTGCTCTCCAGCGCCAGCATCACTGCCTCAGCTCCGCCTCAGATCATTGGGTATTAGATTTTCGCAGGAGCACTGGACCCTGGTAGCAGAGAGGTTGGGGACCGCTGCTCTGGGGTCACCACCCAAGTTGTGTCTTCCTTAGGTGGTATAGCTCTTGGGCGTTTGTCTCTTCTGATTCGCCCTTCTGAGCTTCCTGAGACTGGGTGTGTCTCAGGGCTATGTACGTGCAGGTGTACTAGGCACCTTTTTTTAACAAGCCTTGGGGTAACTCAGGTGCCCAGAACCACTGTTTGTATTTTAGCTTAAAGATCAAACTTCGTTAGAGGTAAATTCCCAATCTGTTGAGTTCTAGCTTCTGTCATAAATCTAGACCCTAAGGCTAGCCTTTAGTGACGTGGCCTACACTTTATCTCATCGTCCAGCCCGGCTTCCAGCTGCAGTGAGTTCCTTACACCGTTGTGCCCCTGGACTTAATGTCCCTTTGGCCCGCAATGTCCTCTCCCCCATCTTTCCATCTGGTACGGTTTATTTATCCCACTTGGAAGCCTCCATAACTTCTCCAGACAGAAGTATCAGTGTAGGATCATGTTCCCCAAATGGATTACTTGCGTGTCTGGGTAGACAGCTCTGCCCAAATGCCCTCACAGCACGCACGTAGCACTCTGACAGAGCACGACAGGGTCTCCCATGTTATGTTGGAATCTCTCTGCGTGAATATACGTCTGTCTTGTCTATGCAGTATACTTTGCTCTCTTCAAGCAGAGACCACATGGGTCTAAGTTCTTAGTGCCTTGGTCTCTACATGATACAGCTATTACTGAAGCTTAAGTCTGCAGGAGGGCTTTTTTTGGGTGGTGGAGGAAGTTCAATAGGGAAAGGAGTCCCATGGCCTCTGCCAGTCCTGTTCTAAGACAGGTGTGTTCTGGGGTTGCAGGCTGTGAGCCTCCACTTGGCACACCTCATCCAAAGGGTTTTAACTTCCCCTCCCCCCAAGTGTTAGTCCTTCCTTTGATTTCTGAAGTTGGCTTTGCAGAAATATAAACAGTAGGGTAGGTGGAAGACTAAAAGCATATTTACTGGCTTACTGTTCAGAGCAAAATATGCTAGTATTTGAGTAAAGCTCCTAAGACTTTTAGAAACAAAGGTAGCAGAAAGGATGTCACAAACCTGGCAAGAGGCTTGGTCTGATGTCGGCTAGAATTTCACCGATGTCCAAATTTGACTGTACCATGGGAACAGCTTTCACTTAGTGAAATTAGTTTGTTTAGAAAACAAAACAAGACATAAAAGTGTATTTTTCATTAGGTTGGGTTCAATACAAGGAGAATGCCCTGTGCCAAAGCCACGAATTGATCGTCCCAGAAAAGTTCGCATGATAGAAGAGCAGCGGGAGATGCCTGCTGAGGTTTGTTTCTATAAATGTTGCTTTTTAAAACACCTAAAGTTAAAACAGCCACTTATACAACATATGTGCAATTTGGCCATCTTTTCTAAGCTTTAGGGCCTCGAGTCAGGTTTGGTCACTTAACTAATCATTTCATTTAAGCCTTTAGACTTTTTATTGGATTGGGCATTTGTCTTGATTTTAACTCATTTATGTAGTTTGCATCCGTTCTAAACCAGGAATTCTCGGCCTCAGCACCACCAGCATTTGGGGCTGGATGACTCTTTGTTGTGAGAGGCTGTCTTGTGTATTACAGGATGTTTAGCAACATCCTTGGCCTCTTTCCCCTGGATGCCAATAGCATCTTTCCTCTCCAAATATTTCCTTGTTGTGACAACCAAATACTGGCATATGACCCCAGGGTGGAGGTGGGGGTGGGTAAAATCACTCCTAGTTGAGAGCTCCTGTTCGTTCTAAAGTGCCCTTTTTTATATTTTGCTGTTTTATGTCCAACATGAAAATGATTGATTTGGTAATGTTACTCTGGGAAAAATAAAATGTTACTGAAAGTAGAATTTTTTAAAACTATATTTTAAGGTGGGGATTAAAAACTGCTAGCAATCCCCAATAGCAAGACATTTAGAGGAGCTCGGATGTGCAAGAGAGCAGAGAAGGTTAATAGGCGGGCAAATAGGTCAGTCGGCTTGATGATGATTTTATATTTTTAGTTAAAGAGAATGGAAGAATCTCATCAAGAAGCAACAGAAAAAGAAGTAGAAAGAATCTTGGGATTACTGCAAACCTATTTTCGAGAAGACCGTAAGTATGATGCCAAGTTCAAAATAGAGCGATTTATAATGGCACTGGTTAGACATGTGCCACTTTCAATGAGAAGGTATTTTTATTTAAAAGGTATTTTTCAGGACATGGTTCCACAGTGTAGCGGTTAGCACGTCTGCTTTATATGCAGAAGGTCCTGGGTTCGCGCCCCTGTAGAGCCGCAGTCCGTGTTCTACGGCCATACCACCCTGAACAAGCCCAGGGTCCGATCTTGGAAGCTAAGCAGGGTTGGGCGTGGTTAGTACTTGGATGGGAGACCACCTAGGAAGACCAGGTGCTGTAGGTGTAAATAATAATAAAAAAATAAAAAGGTATTTTCAGGAAAATATATTGAATCCTTTTGCTTCTTTTGGCATATGTATTTCATGAGACTGCTCCCCTTTAGAAGTTCCATGTGAGAACATTGGTGAAATAACTTAATTTTTTAAAAATGGTTTTTTTCTGTTAAAAAAATAAAACATGATATAAAACTGAGAAAAGTAAGACGTCAAGTACCTATCCCACCTTTCCTCACCCCCCAGAGGTAGCCAACTGTAGAACATGATGTTTATATTTTCAGATTATCTTAGATTTATGTGAATCATTTAAATATGATTACAAGTAGTTCGGATTTTTTTTCCAAAGCTAATCATAATAAACACATTCTTCTGCAATATGACTTTTCCATGCATTTTTCCATATCAGTACATATAGATTCCCCCTTATTCTTTTCAGTGATTCCCCACTGTGTGCCTGTATCATAAATACATTTAACAAATTTTCTATAAGTGGATGAGTAAGTTCTTTATAACATTTGACTCTTATGTAAACCACAGAAGTGAAAAATCTCGGCATGCAACTTTGTGCGTGATGCTAATATTTCTGTAGGACAGCTTGTTAGAGGAGGGCTGCCAGGTTCTGGGCATTCATATTTTTAATAGCTATGCCAAATTATCCTCCAGAAGGGTTGTATCGATTTATACTCCCACAGCGAGCGCCTGTGTCTTTTCTCTGGCTAACGCTAGGGAGTGTTGGTCTTATTGACAGGTAAAACTCATTTTCTTGCCTTAAAGAATTTTTTCCTCTTGTCTCCATAGCTGATACTCCTATATCCTTCTTTGACTTTGTGGTTGATCCACACTCTTTCCCCCGGACGGTGGAAAACATCTTTCATGTCTCCTTCATTATCAGGGTAAGATTTATTTCTCTAATTGCTTTATATTCTTTTTAAAGGATAAATAATAAAAGCTATAGACGGAATCTGGCGAAGATTTTTGTATTAACCAGTATGCATGTTAGACCCACTGTAGCAAAGTATTAAACTGACCTGCAGGCAGAGGAAACTAGCTAATACAAGAAACAAGTTCACAATTTGTGCTTCCTGTTTTTACACTTTATAAATTATTTAGTGAAAGAATTGGCAAAATTTGAACATGAAACTATAGCTCAGATAACAGTATGGCATAAATGTTAAATTTCCTAATTCGATACTTATTGTATAAGAGGATACCTTTGCTTTCAAGAAATACACACTGATGTATTCAGGACAAGGGTCAAGTTGTCTAAAAATTAATAATATAGAGAGATAGTGATAAAGTAAATGTGGCAAAACTTGAACAATTGGTGATGTTGGATAAAGGATATATAGGAGTTTTTACAGTAATCTTATTACTCTTTAAGTTTGAAGTTATTTCAAAATACAAAATCAATCTACAGCCATGCCACCCTGAACAAGCCTGATCCTGTCTGATCTCGGAAGCTAAGCAGGGTCGGGCCTGGTTATTAGTACATGGATGGGAGAGCATCTAGGAATACCAAGTGCTGTAAGCGATTACAAAAAAATGTACTATGGAAATTTACTTTAGATCGTCTTAAGTCTTATATCAGGTTGCTTTCCTGCACCTATAAGATGAGTTTGTTCTTAACTTCAGACAAAAATATTGTAGTGATCAAAGTTATTTTCCTAGAAATGGTAACAGGCATATTTTATCAATGGTAAATGACAGACTTATGCATGATAAAATGTGGAATATTCAGAAACATGTATAAATCAGTTAAAGAGGCAAGACAGTTATGGTTTTATTTAAGAGGCCCTCAGGATGGAGGCTGTGTCTGGGCACAAAAGCTGACCAGACGCCTGAGAGAGAGCCTGTCCACAGAAAGACGCCAAAGTCTTGTCATTGTAATCTCTTCACTATTGTTATGACATGTTTTCATCGTCTGAGACAGAATTTCCTAATTAAGTTTTTTCATCCAACAGTTATGGGCTTGGGATCTAAGTTTTAGTCTTCTTCTAATGTCATTTTTGTGTTTCAGGATGGTTTTGCAAGGATAAAACTTGACCAAGATCGACTGCCAATTATAGGTAATGATACTATGTTCAGAAAAATCAGTTTTAGAGAAAATCTGTTTGGTACTAGAGTTTATCAAATGTATTTTACTAAATGTAAAGGAGTTTTCCTTTAGGTAACAAACTTATAATGCTCTATCTTGCTCAACTGAAAATATGGCCATAGTTTAAAACTGATGGATTCATCTATATATTATTGATTCGATATATATTGTAAAGTTTAATAAGAAATGATATAATTTCTCTCAAATTTTAATTTAGAATGTTTGTAATTACAGTTTTTTGTGCTTCTATTTTTTTCTCCTGATGAGAGTGTTTAATTCTTAGTTGAATAATTTCACATTCTTCACCGCTCTTTTCCTTGCAAGTTCTCCTGTAGAGAATGAAGTACTTTTATTGCACTTATATGTTACTCGATTTCTTATGAACTCACTAGGGCTTAGCTCTGGTTGGTACATAGATATGTAGAGGTTTTCAAATGATTGGAATGTGTTACTCTACTTTTTTTTTTTAATGGAAGCAAATGTGATTCTTTGCTACTGTAATAATACAACTCACCAATGCATGAAATCCTAATATGTGTTTAATATGATAAGTGTCTTCCCGATACTGGTTTCATTCTTATTTGTCAGTTTTTGTTCAGATAACCTCTTCTGTTTGGATAACCTTTGAAAACTTTGTCTTTCAAACAGAGCCTGTCAATATTAATGAAGAAAGTGAGGTCATCGACCAGAACAGCCAAGTCAGAAATCAAGGAATCATAGCTTTGAGTTACCGCGACTGGGAGGTAAAGCTCTGCACGCTGCGGCTGGGTGTCCTGGGTCGCTGTGGCCTCACCGCTGTACAGCCGGTGCCCAAATGTGCTTTGTTCTCTGCCAGGAGATTGTGAAGACCTTTGAGATCTCAGAGCCTGTGATTACGTCGAGTCAGAGCCAGCAGAGGCTAAGTGTTTGACAGCAGCTGCAGGTAACGTTTCCTACGCGAGGGCTGCACGTTTTTATTAACTTGGCTTTCCAAACCATTCCTACTTTTGTCACGTCCCATAGACTTCGGGTTCTGCCTCCCCCTAGTGCCTGTTCTTGGAACTGTGCGTGCTGGTGAGAGAGCGGGACCTGATGGCTGCCACTCCCTCCTTTGGACTCATTACTTTGCTGTTCTTAGGAGGCAGTTGAAGGAGGCGGAGCGGGAGTTTGTTCTCGGTTTGGCTCCCCGCCCCTGATAAATCGGATGATTGGAGTATCAAATCCTCCTATCAGTTTTGTTCACTGTCCCGGTAGATTCCCTTACTTTATGTGTACACAGCAGAAAAGGAGGATTACGTGGGAATGAAGCCAGTAAGTGGGCACCTCCGGAATTTGAGTTGGTTATGAAGTAAGTCTTCATTTTCACGAAGGAGAACAGAGCTAGAAGGAAGTCTGGGTCTGACCTGGCACCTTGCTGCAGGCCGCTGTGGGCGGGAATCGCGGGGCCTGGATTCGGCCGGCTCTGCCCCGTACTTTAAGATGTTGGGCCAGTCTCTTAATCTCACCCAGCTTCATTTTCCTCCTCTATAAATCTGCCTATAAAATGGGGATTTTGAATTAGATAATTGCTAAAGTTTTTTTTTTTTCCGAGCCCAATTCTCTGATTTCGAAAGTTAAAATTGGCTTTTTAGTACTTACTGCAACCTCTTCCTAATGTGCCTCATTTAATTGAGCTTCTTTTGTTCCAGGACAACTGAGGGAGAGGGGAGGGTGGACACAAGACACATACTGTGGGTTAATGTGGGCCCCACCCACCGAGGAGAGGCTAGTTGTTAGATTTCATTTATGTATAGTGAACTAACTTTCGATTTATAAACTATTAACTAGCTATTTTTCCCTTTTTTTTTTTAGGACTCAAGTGGATAGTGAAATCCAAAAAGGAGAGCAGCGTGTATTGTATATATTGTACGATTAAACATTTTTAAAGACATTGCTTTTAGTAAAACGTAGCTTTTGATAGTTAATGAATTTGTCATGGTTGTCTTTGATTAAAGGAAATTCACTGCCATATTCACAAATAATTGTAGTTACTCTTTATTTTCTGCTATTGGGAGGTTTCTTTCTCCAGTCCTGTCTCATTGAAAGTTTTAGTCAGGCTGTTAATGGCCCGTAGATCGTTATGGTTCTTCATCTGTAAAGTTAGCTACTCAGCAAATAAGAGGTTGTACCGTATGAAATTGTTTTTATAGGTAAAACATGGTCAGATATCAGCAATGTCATGTGATTCAGCCTGTGATTTACACACAAGAAACTATTCAGTTCAGGCCAGGCTGGACCACTCCCCCAGCAAACCAACCCTCAGTTCAGGCCGGGCTGGACCACTCCCCCAGCAAACCAACCCTGACCTCACCCACCAGCTGCCCTGGTTGTTCACAAGGGCTGCTGGCCGCCGGCGAGGACCCCGCCCCAGTGAGCGATGCTGCTCCTGTGCTTCCGACCTTCGGGGGCATTCAGGTCCGTCCTTGATGTTTTCCGAGTCCCTAGTTGGTTTCTTTTCCCCGTTCTCCAACTTTCCACATCTCTCCTTTCTCATTCCTGCCCTTTGGCGTCAGAGGTGGAGGTGTCTCTTCTGTGGAAGGCTCTGGATCCTAGCTCCTCCTGCATCTGTGGGTCTCTGCTCTACCTGTCACCCCCCCCCCCCATATCTAGTGCTTTCCCTTCAATCAGGCTCATCTCTCTTAAAATTAGGTCGTCACCCATCTCAAGTTCCTGTCCTGTCTCTTTTTTAAATAAGAACCTCTTGCTCTCTCCCATTCTGTCAGTCCTTAAACCACGGCGGTGTAGCACCTCCTTCCCGACCCGTCAGCCTACCAGCCTACCGAGGCGGTTTCATGCCAGGTTTAGTGGCGTGCCTTTCCAAATTGTTAAATCGGATGGATAAATGCTACACATTTGACACTAGAAAATCCACTTCTTGAAAACCATACATGCTTATGTCTGATGCGGTCCCTGCTTCGCTTTCCGCCGTCTTACTATCCTGGTTTATACTGCATCTATATCCTGAACGTCCCCAAAATTTTGCTGGACTACTCTAAAAAGCTACAGATACGTGGAACTCATGGCTTCTTGGACAGCATATGGGCTGTTTTAAACATGTATAAAATGGCTCCCCAATTTTTTCTCCCTATAGTACTTTTACTACTTTATTTCCTCAGAAAGAAAGCTATGAATTATTTTCTTTTTTACTCCCCGCAATCCCTACCTTAATCAGTCACTCATTCTCACCTGTCTCTTGCTTCTCCATCTTGCCCGGGTTTCTGCCAGATTCCCATCAGGCGTCCTCTGCTTCTTATATATCTCAAATTTCTCCCACTTCTTCAAAAAACGTCAGTTTCTCAGAGACTCCCCACTGCCTTTAAGATTTAAAAAACCTGAGCTCTACAGTGATGTTCAAAACCTCGCATGATCAGTCTCTGGCTGCTTTTCTAAGCTTACTCCCTCCCATCTAAACTCCAGCTATCTCTCATTTTTGTTAATCAGCTTTGTTGAGATACAGTTCACATACCATGCAATTCACCCATCTAAAGTATATTTCATTTTTTTTTGTGGGGGGGGGAGGTCTACTTACAGGGTTGTGAATCACTGCCATCATTGCCACAATCTAATTTTAGGACATTCTTGTTCCCATTAGCAGTCACTCGACCTTCCTCACCTAACCTCCACCCCTCAGCCTCAACTGACCACTAACCACTTTGTCTATAAATTTGCCTAGTTCTAGCCCCGCAAATTTGCTAATTTGGGCATCGCACATAAATGGAATCACGTGTGTCCTTGATACGCTTTTTCAAGTGTGCGTGTTTGGGCGCTGCCTTCCTCTTCCCCTCTGTCTGACTTGTTTCGGACCCTGTTTATGTAAGAGATTTCAGAGCGGTTACCTTTTTCAGACCAAGGCGGAAAAGCTGGTACCTTTCTGGGACTACTGGGTTTTCTAACCATGGACTTTTTCATTATTTTAAAAAATTATCACCAGACGTGATCGAGACAGGCCGATTACGGGCTACTTTTTCTTCTTTCAACCTCTGAATTGAAAAAGAACATCAAGGCCGTGGTTCCAGAGTGCAGCGGTTGGCACGTCTGCTCTACACGCAGAAAATACAATAATAAAAACCAGACTACTGCGTATTATCTTTTAAAAATCAAACTCATGTCATATCCCCAGCACCCCCTTTCCCCCCAGAGCTTGGTGTTTTAGGAGCACCTTGTTCTGGCCTGTGTTCCGCACGTGGTTTATTTGCACGTCTTTTCGTGTGGGGTTACCCTGCGGCAGGGCTGCCGGTGGCCGGCAGGAGGTAGGCACCGGTGTCGAATACGAGCCAGGCTTTTCTCCTAACTGCTCTGGCCACCTAAGGAGCTGCCATCCGGGGTACATTCTTAGATTCCACATTGCCCATAAACTGCCACCCTATTCTCTAGCCCATATTCTCAATAGAGCTTTTTATACTAGAGAATGGGACATGTCCTATTTTATTTCTTCTATGTTCTCTTCCCCCTTGAGGGGCTACAGCCTAGAGTCTGGATTTCTGACAAGGTTAGGGCTTAGGCCTAGGGTCATGATATGCCATTCAATTTCAGGTGAATAGGAGAATGCAAGACAGTATGTTGTCTGCATAATAATTTTAACAGGCTTTTACATCCCGTCAATATTTACCTCTGCAAGGCCTCTTTAGTCAAGATCAACTCAAAACTGAAATTGTTGTATTCTTTGTTTATGTAAAGATACTTGTTTAGTTTTTAGTGTATCTAAAGGTAGAGGTGTGTGATAGACTTCAGAGTTTTGGAGAGACTAGATTTTTGAAAGAGGAAGTCTGTTTCCTCTTCCCTTTGAATCTGGGCTGGTCTTGGTGACTTCTTTGAGCAATAGAATACGGCAGAAGTGATGTTCTGGGATTTCTGAGGCTAGGTCATAAAAAGCCTTGTAGTGTTTGCAGGCCTCTCAGAATCCTCAGTCACCATGTAATAAATTCAACTACTACATGACCTGAAACTACATGGGGAGGACAAGAAGGGGAAGGGACCAGCCAAGCGAAGCCTAGCCTTCTAGCCCGTGCTGCAAGGGCATACGGGGGAAGTGGTCTTGGACCCTCCAGACAAGCCCAGCCATCGCCTGAATGTCCCCAAGTGGCTCCAGTGGTACCATTTGGGGCAGAAAACTTGCTTTGCTGAGCTCTGCCTGAATTCCTGATATAGAACTGTGAGATATAATGAAATGGTGCTTGTGGCTTAACTTTTTTTTCAGTTTGATAGACTTAGAAACAATTAGGGTATAGGATTTTACTGTACTAACAGCTATGAAAGTATGCTAGTGTAAAAAATATAATCTGGAAAATAATTTTTAACTTTATTTTTCTCTAGTTGACTTTTCAAAAATGGCGGTATACACAAGAGCTCCCTTCGAAGTGGTTTTTTAATTTTACCCTCTTCTTTTGACTTCTCCCTGAGAATTGTCACTTGTATAAGTGCTTCAGGGTGAGGCTGGACAATTGGGTAGGCTGTGACCTGTTCAAATTCTTGTACTTCCTCTTTCTGCACTTGAGCTTTTAGGAGAGGAGGAGCCTGGGTACCGAGTTTCTGAGCACCGTGCTGGTCATTTCTTTGCTTTGTGAGCTCTCTCCCTCGAATCATCCGGTCTTGATGTCTCTTTATCTGCTCCTTTGTCCACTCCGCCGTGTGCGTTTTGGTTGTAGCTTTGGGTGTTTTCTGGATATTTTCAGCCTTCTCATCCTTCTCCAGGGTGGACGGATCGGTGAAAAGTACTGGCCTTGGAATTCTTTGAGGAACGAGTCGGTACTCATGGTCTCTGAGGCCTCTAGCCTGTTCGGCTCGGTGTATGTGTTTCTTGATCTGCTTCAGCTCTCTCTCAGACACTAGGTAGTCCCATTTTTTAGCATCTTGTGTCTTTTCACTTTGTGATCTTGTCTCCTCTTCCTTCATGTTCACATCCCATCTGGGAACTATCGTGTCTTCCCATTCCTCTTCCTGCATCATTTTTTGATGTTGCTGACTGTAGTATTCTTCTGTTTTAGCAAACCAGAAGTCAAAAGATGTGGCCTTGAGTTTATGAAGCGTTTCATTCTCCTGCTGAAACTTTTGGACTAACAGTCTCCTCACTTCTGAAGAATGGACACCACCTAAACTCTTGTCGAAGGAAGTATTAGAACTTTTTAAGTTGGATGTCCTTTAGTACAGGCCTGGCTCAGATCCCAATGGACTGTTAGCCCTGCCCGGCCTCCTCCACCACGCCCAGCAGGGTCTCTAACTGTGTTTCACGTCCTTTTCAAATCTGTATTCCCTTCCCCAGTGTCCCTTCCTCGTCGAAGATTCGCCTTAAACTGCCTTTAGGAAACAGCAGCAGTCACGCAGGAGCACCCCTCTTCCCCTGTCAGGCATCCATCCATCCCGGGCTCTGCCTACCTGCCTTTATGATGAAAACAGTGCCCCTTGATCAAAAGCCAGTTCTGCCGCTCATGCTTGTTGAGCTACGAGAACTTCAGTGTGCAATTATCAAATTCCCTTTCCTGCTTCATCAAAATTTTCCTGCTACCGGATCACTCCATCAGCATAAAAGTATGCTTCAGGATATAGTCTTCGGAAGAGGAAAACTTTGTTTACTGCATCTCTGTAGCTTCTGCTGCCTGTTTTGCTCCCCTTCACAGTGCAACTTGAAGCAGTTACCTATGACCCCTCTCCACGTCCTCACCTCACATTTTCCCCTCGATTCTCTTCAACTGGATTTCCGACCCTGCCACTTCTCCGAGATTGCCTTGGTCTGCGGCACGAGGGATCGCCACATTGACAAATTCAGGGCTCCCGTCTCCGTGCCTGCCACACTTGACCTGTCAGCAGCATGCAACAGAAGTGACCACTCTATCCTCCTTGAAATACTTTATTTTCTTCTGGGTTCCAGGCTGTTGCCAAGAGCACGTGGCTGGGGCTATCTTGGACTCCCCAGGCTTATCCAGCTGTTAGCTGAATATCCCCAATGACTGACCAGCCCCTCATTCTCCTCCTCCTTTATGGCCACTCCTACCACCTGCTTTGCTGGTTCTACCTTTTAAATCGAACGCAGGAAAACAGTAGAGAAATTGTCACTTAAGAGAGAGCAGAGTCACGTTTAGGCCTCCTTGGACACAGACAGCCTCAGTCATTCAGCCAGGTGACCTTCCACAAGTCAGGCGCTGCTCCAGAGAGTGGGAATAAGGGGTGAGCAAGACTGTCGAGGCACGAGGCCTGCGCTGGGCTCGCCTGTCGGCTTCAGATTGAGGCACTGTCCTTGACATCTGACTATTCCTCTGAAGCGTTCTCTTCAATTTCCCCCTTCTCAGTCCTGTCATTTCTAACTTCAAAATGCCCACCCCTTAGGGTAGCAGCCTCACTGGCTTCGCTGAATCCATACTCCTTTCCTTCTGCGCTCGGCCCCATCGGACCGCTCACACGGGAGCCAGAGTGCTCTTTGAATTACACAAATCTGAGCCCGTCACTTTCCTGCAGAGAGGCCTGGGATGGGGCCCTGTTGCTTTTAGAAAATCCCAGATCCCAGTATGGCACAGCGACCTGGTGGCTGATGCCTCTCCAAACGACCTTGTCAGCCCGACTGCTTGCTCACTGCTGCACTCACACTGACTTTTCTGTTCCTCAAAAACCACATTCTCTCTCCCGTCTGAGTATTTTCACGGGCTCTTCCTTCATATGCTCCAGAAACATACACTGCAGCCGCTCTGACTGTGGTGCTTACGGATGCAGCTTCTAGGTTTCAGCTTTAATGTCACTTCCTCAGACCTTCCGCATACAAATAAAATCCCACCCTTTCACGCCACTTAGCACGATCTGTGGTAATGGTCTGTTTAATGTCCACACCCCTCACTAGGGCCCACCCCGCCAGCACCACGCTGCGAGGTGAACCATCCGTTGAGCTACACCATAATAAAGGCGGAGCTCTCTCCCTTGCAACGCTGGTGATAAGCCCTTCGTGATTGCATTACCGGCTCCAACGTTCACGGTAAATGTATTTCCTCACCTTAATCTTCTTTTCTAGTGGGGACTGGGAACCTACTGCAATCCGAGGGTCTTGAGTGTTTTGGGCCCAGGCCAATCTAGAAGATCAAAAAGAGAAATGATACTAGGATTTGCAGAAGGGTTTCAGGGAATATGCTCTGGTATGAATTGTATTAGGGAGTTGATTTGGGACTGACTTTCCTTATATATATAATGTGAAAGGCATTCCTCTGTCAACAGGAAGGACTCTGCAGCACATTTAATTTCTTGTATTATTCCTTGAAGCAAGGAAGGAATGCGCTCTAATAAAAGCATAAACAAAGAGTCACATTGTTTGAGGTTGGGACTGTCAGAAGTACCTTTATTTTAACACTGGAAAAGGGAGGCTGAGTTGCTATTTCAAATTCCACAAAGCACTGTTTATGTATAATTGCTGTTGGAAAAAGAACTTACCTTTGATGGGAAAATAAGTTCTCAAAGTTAGTAAGTCCATTTTATGTTGTTATGCATAAAGTTATTAACAATAAATTTATAAGCTATCATTAATTTACAACAGCTATCCAACTATAACATTTCATGATTCTTATCAAAGGTTTACTTAGATAATAAGTTTGATAGCAAGAAAGTTTTTTTAACTTAATGGAAAAAAACTGTCATTTAAGGTAGAGCAGAGTCACATTTTAGGCATACTTAAGACCTGTTATTTCTTTACCTGCTTAGTAAGCAGATAGGTTTTATGTTTAGCAATCTGGTTTATAAATATTGTTTCTCTGACTTAACAGTGAAAAGAGGAGGATTTTATAACATAAAACTAGAAAAAAAAATTTGCCTTTTAAGTAAAGCTAATTTCTTAAGAAGACATATATCTGCTTTCACATTTTTTTCCCTAGGAGGTTCTTGTATTTCCATAGCAACATTTATAGAGTTTACACTAGGCATTGTGCTAAGAACTTAAATGGATTCTTTTACTTAATCTTCCAAACAATCTAAGGGGTATGTACTCATCACCCCCCAAACCACGGCAGAGTGGATTGAGGCCAAAGGTTCGGTGATTTGCCAAAGGCCCCATGGTTAGTTTCAGAAGCAGAATTTGTGCCTGCGTGACTCAGGAGCACGTAATTTTCATTCCTGTGCTATATTTGTTCCCAGATAGATGAATATTCTGCCTTTGCTTCAAATGGGAGGAGAGTAATACCTACTGTTCTTCCGGACTCAGAGCCAGCCATTCCGAGTCTGTCACCAAGGGAGGGTGTGCGGGCGGGGTCTGCACTGCTGGCCAGTCCTTCTGTAGACCCCCACTGCATCCTCTCCTCGTGGTGCCTTTGGTCACCTCCACTGTTCTTGTGGCCTCATACTGCTTCTCTTTTGTGTCATTTTTTCCAGCCATTGCCTTATCACACTCCAACTTCAGGAAGAACATTGTTGCTCTTCACGCTCTTTCTGCGTCTCCTGAGCTGTTCTCCCCACTCTAATCTCTTGTTCTCTCTTCTGCAAAATACTGCTTTCCACCCAACGAAGTTTCTGGCCCTCCTTCACACTTTCGGCTATCTACCACTGAGCCTTCAGGATGCCTTCCTTGGGCTGCTTCCGAGGGCAACCAGTAGCAGTCACTAGCTTTTTGTGTCATCACTATCCTAGATTGAGACGACTGTGAGGCGGAAGGTGAACACATCATCTGGTTGCCAGGGAACTTCATTGTGAGCTGGACTGAATGGCCAGAGACAAGGCGGAGGGGTTGTGATGCCCAGACACTGGCATCTCATCTCGGTGCAGTTGGAGAAAGCATCTTTCAAGGCAACAGAAGCGTCTTTTTTTTTTTTTTAAATATACATTGCCTGTCTTCCATGGAAATGGAATCATGGAAAACCTTGGAGCACACACTCAGTAGTTGGTG
Source organism: Rousettus aegyptiacus (assembly GCF_014176215.1). Taxonomy (NCBI): domain Eukaryota; kingdom Metazoa; phylum Chordata; class Mammalia; order Chiroptera; family Pteropodidae; genus Rousettus; species Rousettus aegyptiacus. The sequence goes on along the minus strand of NW_023416309.1, from coordinate 54,472,356 downwards.
GGGGTCTGACAAGTGTGCCAAAGGCCCAGTCATGTGGTCTCATCTTCACTTAGCAGGCATGTCACTCAGCTAAATACTGTTGCTGCTGCGAAGGTTTTGTGCTTTACCACTATTTAATATACTTGTCACATTATTTAATTTTGTTCATAACTGGTCATTAAAGACAAGCAGAAAATACGCCAGTGTTGAAGTACAAATTAACGATAACGATTCCACATACTCACTTCAAGATACTCTTCGCTATAATGGAGACCTCATCTGTCCAAACAGAGTCTTCATGTAGCCTATTAAGATGTCTCTAGTTCTTAAAAATATAGTGATTAATCACAACTTGGCTTCTTATTAGGAATAAAAACTGTACCTTCCAAAATATGCTATTTGTATGACTTCTTGAAACTGTAGCCCACCCCCAAATGTTTTATTTCATTTTCAGAAATATTTTATGCTTAAAAACAATCAAAGAATTTCAAACGCCAAGTCATGACAGTGTTTTCCATTTCTTACCAAACACCCAATTAAATTTCAATTTACATTTTAATCTTCATTTGCTTCCTAAACTAGATACCATTTCAACACTGGTAAAGTCAAGCCACTTGGATGTCACTCATGTGATATCATCAGTTCAGCCCAAATCGTTATAATGCCTGAGACATGACAGCATCAAACTACAAGTTCCTAATGTAGACATAACTTGTTTTGTTGCCCTCACACAGGTGTTGCATTTTTTCACAAATTGAAAGACCCTCCACTGACGAGATTACAATTTGCTTTATTGTGGTGGTCTGGAACCTAACCCACCATGTCTCCAAGGTTTGCCTGTATTCACTATGAGTCCGGCACCATGTGAAGTGCTAAAAGACAATATCTTAAGTTATCCTCCCATGAAAACAATAGAAGCCTCTTTTTTGATAAAGAAAAATAGGCAATTCTTAATGTGAGCCTCTCTTGAAGGAATCAGCTTAATTAAAACATAAAGAAAATCACATGGATGTAAAAGTACTTTTAATTACTATGTTGTAAATTGTTTCTCTTTCCTCAGAAAAACTGGGAGGATAAAGAATATAAGCCAGGGAGATGAAGAACATTTTTGACAGCAAATCAGGTTGAAACAAACTGAGCAAGACAAGACTTGGCCCTAACATAAGCAAAAGATGGCCTGAGTTGTTTCTCTATGACAAATGTAAAAAGAAAAAGACTGCTAAGAATATTTTATTAAATACCTAAATTTTAATCCTTTGTGAAAAATCATGTAATGTTTAAATAGTTATGAGAAGTCATAACTAGGGAAGACGATGGTGGTTTCTGAACTAAATTATTGTTAACCACTGCTCATGTCACTGAACTTGAAATAAACTAAACAGTATAATCACAGCTTAACTTTCAGCATTGGAAATAGCACCTTGCCTGCTGTCTCCATTTTGCAGGAGTTTGAAAACAAACTTAAAAAATAGACGTGCCTCTGATAGTAGCTAAATATAAAAAGCTGACACTCCAACCACCCTATGTGGTAATATTCTTCCCATTTTTCGTATGAGGAAATGGCAGGTAAGAGAGTTAAACAATGTGTTCAAAGTCATAGCTGACAAAATGAAAGACCGAAACTTGATTACATAGCGGAATGTTGATTGCTTTTGCAATGCTGAACCAGGTTTGCTTACATGGAATAAGTCTTACTCGGCAGTGGTGTATAATTCTTTAAATTGTTGGATTCCATTTACTAATATATTTTATTGAGGATTTTTGTATCTATGTTCATGAGATAACGTTCTGTAGTTTTTCTTTCTTATAATGTCTTCAGTTTTGGTATTATGGTAATGCTGGCCTCATAAAATGAGTTAGAAGTTTCCCTTTGCTTCTATTTTCTGGAAGAGACTATAGAAGAGTTGATATAATTTCTTTCTTAAATGTTTGGTAGAATTCATCAATCAACATATCCGGGCCTGGTGCTGTTTTCATAGGCCATTAATTATTGATTCTATTTCTTTAAATAAAGGCCTATTTAAATTATCTATTTCTTCTGAGTTTTGGTAGATTGTGTCTTTCAAAGAATTAATCAGTTTCTTCTATGTTATCATATATATGGGTATACAGCTATTCATATTATTCCTTTATTATCCTTTTAATATCCATGGGATCAGTAGTGATGGTCCTTCATTCATTTCTGATATTGGCAATTGTTCACTCTAGCTTTCACTAGAGTTTTATCAATTTTATTGATCTTTTCTAGGAACCAGCTTTTGGTTTTGTTGACTTTTTCTATTAATTTCCTGTATTCGATTTCATTTATTTTTGCTTTAATTTGTTATTTTTTCTTTCTGCTTATTTTGCATTTAATTTGCTCTTCTTTTTCTAGTCTCCTGAGGTAACTTAGTATATCAATTTGAGATGTTTCCAATACATGCATTTAGTGCTATAAATGTCCCTCTAAATACTTCTTTTGCTGCATTTCACACTTTAAGAAAGTTGTATTTTCACGATTAGTTCAAAAAATTTCTAAATTTCTCTTGAAACTTCTTTGACCCGTGTCATTTAGAAGTGTGTTGTTTACTCTCAAAGTGTTTTGGAATTCTCCAGCTATACCTATTATTGATTTCTAGTTTTATTCCATTATGGTCTGAGAGCATAGTTATTCTCTTAAATTTGTTAAGGTGTTTATGACCCGGAATGTGGTTTATTTTGGTGAATGTTCCACATGAACTAGACAATGTATATTCTGCTGCTGTTGGAGGAAGTGTTCTGTGGATATCAGATCCGGTTGATTGATGGTATTGTTGAGTTAAATTATGTCCTTACTTAATGCCTGCTGAATGACAATTATTGATTGAGGGGTACTGAACTCTAATAGTAGATTCATTTATTTCTTTTTCTAGTTCTGTTTTTGCCTCACACATTTTGCTACTGTGCTTGGTGCATACACGAAAAAGACGTATCTTCTCGGAGAATTTACCCTTTTGTCATTATGCAAAGCCTTTTTATCCCTAATTTTCCTTGCTCTCAAGTTTACTTTGTCTGAAATTAATGTAGTTTACTCCAGCTTTCTTTTGATTAGTGTTAACAATACATCTTTCTCTGTTCCTTTACTTTCAATCTAATGTTTTTATATTTAAAGTGAGTTTTTTGGTAGATAACATATAATTTGGTCTTATTTTTTTTAATCCTGTTTGACAGTCTTTTAATTGGTATTATCTATTGACGCTTAAAATTATTACTGATATAACTTGAATAACAATGATAACTGTCATTTGCTGGCAATTTCATAAATTAAAGGATATTTTGAAATTGCTCCCCCTTCAAAAAAGGAGGAAACTAAGTGAAGCTTTGTGTTATTCTTCTCATTTGGGCCTAGATGAACTTTGTTTCTGATCATCAACAGACAGCTACGAATCACAGTCCTACATTAGTTCAGACCTAGTATTTGTTGCTCTTCTCCTCTTCAATATATATATATTTTTATCACCCTTTTCCCCTATTTTTTTAACTAATTGTATGATCTTGGGCAAGTTATTTAGCCTCTATGGTCTTTGTTTTCTATATTGTGAAATTGCTGTGAGGATTAAATGAGTTTTAAAACATATGCCTAGGACTTTGGACATTCTCATTGTTCAAGGCTGGTATGTTCTGGAGTGCCCTGGCTAAGGTTGGTCTAGGGCTTGGGATAAAATTGGGTCTTCAAAGGAACAGAAGTGAAGTGGGACAAGACTATAAGACTGAAAAGTCTCCGGGTTTCCTACTCTTTGAACTAAGCATGGCATCCTGCTGTTTCATTTAATAAGCCCTCGCTTTCATTTGAAATGAGGGCCTATCCCAGAAAGGGCAAGGAATAATCCAGTTTGTCATAATGAACAAAATGGGTGAAATTTGTCTTAAGAACAAGATACTGAAATCTAGTAAAGCCTTTAAGGAGTTGGAGCTAGAGAAGCCCAGAGCGACCCTGAAAACCTGCTGCATGCTCTGTAGCTATCCTTTAGGGTTTTTTTTTTTTTTTTTCATTACGTAAGGCTCGAGTGATGCTTAGCATATAATAGGTCACTCTGCCACTACTAAACCAGTTCAATTGAACATATCCGGCACAGTGGACATTGGGGTCAAGACCGTTGAAACTGACCTCAAAATTTACGTTTCCTCGAGTTTCACTACTCACTTTTTTAATCATTGCGAAAAGATAATTAGCTTTATTGTTGAGTAAGGATAGTCTATGTGTGCACATGTACTTTGCCTCAGACTGTTACCCTCTACGAAATCCTCTTTAAAATAGTGGTTGCAAGTTGGAGACTCATGGGCTGAATTCAGCCTATATGTTTTGTTTGTCCTGCACAATTAAAAAAAAATTATTTTAAAGGAACATTTAAAAATTGTACTTTAGCATATGGCCATGTCACCCTGACCGTGACTGATCTCTTCTGATCGCGGAAGCTAAGCAGGGTCGGGCCTGGTTAGTACTTGGATGGGAGACCACGTAGGAATACCAGGTGCTGTAGGTGTTTAAAAATTTGTACTTTAAAAAAAAAAAAAATCTGATTTCTAGCTTCTCTAAAAGCTGTAAGACATGGTGGCACTGGGCTTCCACTGCTGGCTCTGACAGTTTCCTTTATTTTTCAATTATACAAAAATTTTAATATTTTTGGCAATGAAAATTATAAGCAGTCAAAAAAACTGAAAAAGAAAAATAATTTTCAACTCATACTGGAGATAAATAACCCCTCTAAAAGCTTAGAAAATGATAAAGAATATAATGGCCAAAAGTTATGAACAGTGTTCACATATAGTCTCAAACATATTGACGAGATACTCAGTGCACTTAAAGATAACAGAAAATTAAAATAGAAATATCCCTAAAAAACTTTTCCACTTAACAGACTGACAAAATTTCAAAAGTCTGATCACAAATCCGTAAGGTTGTGAGGAAACTATGCAAAAGTCTGACAGTTTCCTTTAAAAGCGTTAAGTGTTCAACTACCCGAGCCATTCACTGGATGTGTGCGTGTGTACTTCAGCGAGTGCTTGCTGGTTTGGAAGAAGCTTGAGCTGGCTACAGGGTGGTCAGTGACAGCCAGAGATGGCAACTTTAAACAGACCGACAGGAAATAACTTCCAGTGATTACAACCTCCGTGCCTCAGTCTCCTTATCTGCAAAAGGCGGCTGACAACGCGAAGTGGTGGGAAGGATCGGCGATGGAGTAGGCGAAGGGACCCGCTTTCATAACTGCCACCCGCGCTAACGTCCCTGCCAACGTTCGGGACGGCCCCAACACCGACGGGCCCCGAGGCGCCGCTCCGGGGGCCGGCCGGGGAGCCGGGGTGCACCGGCCGGGCCTCGCTCCCCAGTCCTCCCCGCGGCGGGCCCCCGCGCTCTCCCCGGCTCGGCCCCCGGCCGCCGAGAGGCGTGGCCGGCCTGCGCGTCCCCAGCGGCGGCCATGGCTTCGGTGGTGGAGTACAAGGGCCTCAAGGCCGGCTACCACTGCGGCTACTGCGAATCCGAGGAGGGCAAGGTGTCCTGCGGTGAGTGTCCCCGTCCACGGGGCTAGGCGCGGGCGCCTCGCGTCCCCACCCCGCACCGCCCGCCGCGCCCCGGCCAACCCCTCGCAGGGGAGCCCGCAAGCTCGGCTCCCCTTCTTCCCGCTTCCCTTTCCCACTCGCTTCTTCGCGGACCGATTCCTTTCACACCGCGTCTCATCCTCACCGAAGATGGAGTTCCCTCTCCCTAGAAGGAACGGAAATAGCGGAAAGCTGCCCTGGGCCAAGATGGCGCGGGCGGCGTCAGCGCCGAGGGGCTGCGGCGAGGCCCGGCCCGCCGGCGCCCGTGCGGCTTCGCGTGCGCCTCCGGGCGGCGCGGTGCATTGTGGGGTGGCGGCGGCGGCAGCGCTAGGCTGGGCTGCGTCGCGTTAGAGGGCCGGGGCCATGGCTTCCTGGGCCGCTCTGTCGTCCAGCATCGTGGAGTATTTCCAGGGCGAGGACTTTTACCGCTGTGGCTATTGCAAGAACGAGTCGGGAAGTCGCTCCAATGGTGAGCTGGCCGGCGGGCCGCCGGGGGAGGGCGTCGCGGTCTTGGGGGCTCCGCGGCTGGCGGGCGTCCTCGGGGGTCGTGGCTCCCCCACTCGGGCCGGTCGGCTCGAGCGACCCAGGGCGCTGGAGTCCCCGCCTGGCCCCTGTCTCTTGGAGGAAGTGCGGAACGCAGCTGCCCCAGAGGGGCCACAGCTGTTGTAACTTAAAACGGACCTCAGCTGATTGAGCAGGGAAGTTTTTAGGTGTTTATTCTTCACACAGGTGCTCGGACATGCGAAATAGTGATTGTCTCTCAGTACCTCCGAGTGTGGGGACAGATGTCCATCACCAGTAGGAGACGGGTAAATAGATGACGGCAGGCTGTGCCAGGGAGCACTGTAGTGTGGTCGGTTCGGGCTGGGGCAGGCAGACCTTTACGTGCTGATGCGGATGTGGGAGCATCTCCATAAGTAAGTGCAAAACGCAAGGCGCAGGGCAGTGGATGTCAGGTGGTGTCATTTGCGTAGAAAACGGTGTGTGCGCGCACATGTGCATGGGCATCCATGAATACAATGTCTCTGGAAGAATATACAAGAAACTGGTGACCGTAGTCGCTACTGATGAGGGAGGCGGCTTGTTTGTGCTGTTTCTGAAATTTTTACCAGGTGTTTATATGCCATGTCATTCCTCCCCCCATCTCAATGACGACGATAAGGCCAGCCTACAGTTTTTGTTTTTGTTTTTGTTTTCTCCTCCATCATGGTTCAGGTTTCTTTCAGAAGATTTTTTTCATTTGTTTTATTTATAAACATTGGCAAATGTAGAATGTCATATTTTAAAGAATAATCCAGCATTGTGGAAAATGAAATATCCTCGAAGACGTAAATTTAGATAGTTTCCATTTTAAAAACATAAATGCCCCACAGGGGCATGCTTTGGGCTATTATTATAGTGTGTCTTTTTACTCATTAATTAAAAGTGTTTATTAGGTGCTGCTTGTGGGTGAGAAGGAGTAGAATGTAATGCAGTCATTAGGAGCGAAGAATATGAAGATGGGCTAAGTGGAAAAATGTTTAGAGTGTAGGATCAGTTAAACGGTGAAAATGAACAGGATGCAAATGACCCGACATGATTCCAACCCTGGGAACAAAAAAAAACTCAGGAGAAGCACAGTAAACTGTGACTGGTAGTAGGCTTTAGGGTATTATAGATTCCTCTTGTCTCCTTTTCAGAATTTTAGTGTTGTGATTATAATATTTATATAATAGGTTATATTATATATGTCTAAAATTAATAGATTCTTATTTTTCCATCAGTTTTAGTAAGAGAAAATTGATTAACATAGATGTCCTGTGTGTCAAGTTCTTTGGAAGAAACCTGCTTTCAACCTTTTCACCTATAGAGATATCTCTATATCTTATTTTATCATCTTATTTTAATTCCAATAATAATCTTTACAATAGGGCACCCCACCAATTGGGTTGGTAGGTTTTATTATTCATTGTTTACAGATGATGAAATTGAGCCTGGCGTTGATGAGCCCCACCCCACCCCCGGCTTCTGGGCAGTTCCGTTGTGCTCCAGTGCCCAAGCTTTTTTCACTGTATCCTGCCCCATCCTGCTCCGTCCTGCTCTGTGGAGCCTGCCACTGTCTTTACCTCCGATGCAGTTTACTGTTTACAAGAAAAAAATTCATTTTTCTTTTAATGTTAATTCAGATATTTCTTTTAATGTTTTCTCATAGTCTTCATTTTTTTATGGTTGTGTAATTTCCTCATGATGATAACATAGAACCTGGGTTACTCTGTTTTACTTCAAAGGAATAGTGCTGTGCACATTCGTCCTATTTTTAATGATCAAGACTATTCTCTGTATATATGTAAAATGTATAAAAATCAGGAGAATTTAAGAACACGTGCGCTTTCTAATTCTTCTGAAGAGACCAGCTTCTTAAATTATTGGAGATATTATGATTTAAAGGTGTGAAGTAATCTGATTGCAGTGAGGATCTAAATTTATGATGTCATAGAGACCGTTGACCAGTCCTGAATTAAATGTAATCAGTGATGTGTTTGCTTTTTAAAAATTACGATAAATATCTCATAATTTTTATTTATGTTATGTATTATGTCAAACTAACAAGTATGAAGCATGTACAAACTTTCGCTTCTCCAGTATAAGCTAGATTTTTTTGCTGCTGTATTCACATTAAAATGATGCTTTGAATTAAAAAAAAGTAAAAAGTTCAGCTTGCTGTAGCTAACACGCTCCTTATCTTTTCAGGCATGTGGGCACATACCATGACCGTGCAGGATTATCAGGATCTCATAGACCGAGGCTGGAGGAGGTAAAGCCCCTTACTACAAAGATGCCGCTCTCGTTACTCAGGTTCTTAGAATTGAAAAGAATATCGTTTGCCTTTAAAATGTTTTCCTGTTGTTGGAAAGAGGTTTAAGGAATTTTTAATTCTTTCGTGTAGTGATTTTGTTCTCTTTTTGAAGCTGTTTTTTTGGGAAAACTTCAACTGTATACAAGTGTAGAGAGTATATTATAATGGATCCCCTGCACCTGTCACCAAGCGTCAACAGCGAACATTTTGCCAATCTTGTTTCATCAGTTCTCCTTGCTTCCTGCAATAGACTGCATGTTGTTGTTAAATCCTACCGTTAAATCCTCACTCCCATTATGATGCTATCTGGAGGTGGAGCCTTTGGGAGGTGATTAGGTGACAAAGATGGAGCCCTCCTGAATGGGATTAGTGCCCTTATAAAAGAGACTGCAGAGCGCTCCTTCGCCCTTCTGCCGTGTGAGGACACAATGAAGAGAGCAACCAGGAAGCTTGTCTTCACGAGACTCCTTGGCTGGTGCCTTGATCTCGGACATCTAGCCTCCAAGACTATGGGGAATAATTTCTGATATTTAAAATCACTCAGTCTATGGCATTTTGTGATGACAGCCCAGATGGGCTAAGATACTCTCCCACTTCTCTCCCCATTAAGTAATTTAAAGCAAATGTCAGGTGTCGTGTCAATATACCTGTAATAAGTACGTGTTTCTAAGAGACAAGGATTCTTTTTTCCTTAATAACGTCCACAATGCCATTTTTATACTTAACAAAATTAATAATTCTTTAATATCACCTGTTACCTAATTTTGATTACATTTTCTGCTTGTCTCAAAATGTCTTTTATTTAATAATTAGTTTATATTAATCTGGATTCCAGTGAAGTCCACACATTGCCTTCGATGACTAAGTTTTTTGATAGTTACTTTTACGTGGATGATTTTAAAGGACTTACTAGGTGACGTTTCTTACGTGAATGCAAGCAGTGTTAAGCGCCCTGGGCCAGTAGTCCCCAGGAGATGTAGGATTGAGCACAGCAAATGAAGCTTCACAACTTTACTTGAACTTAGTAATGAGTCCCAAAAAAGCAGATATAGGACAGATGTTGAAGGAATTCATATGCCATAGTAAGGAACCTTGTTAAAGTTAGTGGGGAATCGCCCAAGGCTTTTACGACAGAGGAGTGTGATGGAATTCTTGTTTTGGAAATGACCATTGACATGGCAGAGAGGTGTTTGAGGAGGTGATCCTGGAGGCAAGAAGACCTGTTCCAGGGATGGTGAGGACTGCTGTCTCTGTCAATAGCAAGGCAATAGATATGAGGGGACAGATGTAAGATATGTTTTAGAGGGAGAAAGCTTGCTGACGGGATAGAGGTGCATTAGTGGAAGGAGTCTGAGATGACCTCCAGGTTCCTGGCTTGGGAACTGAACTCGCGTGTGATCGTTGGGGCTGCCCTAACAAAATACCGCAGATAGGACAGCCTAAACAGCAAAAATTTGTTTCCTCATAGTCCTGGGGACTGGAAGCCCAAAATCAAGGTTTCCACAGCTTCGGTTTATTCCGAGGCCTCACTCTTGGGCTTGCATGTGGCTGCCTTCTTGCCGCGTCCTCACATAGTCCTTTCTCTTTGTGTGCACATCCCTGGCACCTCGTGTCTCTTTGTCCAATTTTCTTTTAAGGACACCGGACGGATTGGATTAGGGCTCATCCTAACAGCTTCATTTTAACTCAAGCACCCCTTTCAAGGCCTTATCTCCGAATAAAGCCACATTTTGAGGTGCTGTCTGTTAGGACTTCAACATATGAATTCAGGGGGACAAAATTCAGCCCCTGTCATGGTTCTGCCATTAACGGAGACCCAGAAAGCGCAGTTGGTTTGGGGGTACTTTGTGCTGGCGCATTTGGAACCCCCACGCGAGGATGTCACAGCAGCATGTATCATCACACAGCATCCTAGGCGGTTTCCTCTGCTCACCAGGGGCGTCAGGGTTGGTGGTCGGTCATGCGTGAAAGAGATCTCAGATGAGGCGATTAACCTCGGGGTGTGTAGGTGCAGGTGTAGCAAAGGAAAAGCTGGCCTCTGGTCCTGGGTGTCCCCACGTTGCAAGATTATTTGGCTTAGGAAGAGTAAATCTAAATGTGTTTTTAAACTATTGATTGGATTTTTACCCTAATTAAGTTTGTGCGCCTATCTATACTCATCTACTTTGGTACATACGAGAAATGTGTAAGAAATTAACAAAATTATTTTATAATTTTAGAAGCGGGAAATATGTGTACAAACCTGTCATGAATCAAACGTGTTGTCCTCAGTACACAATAAGGTAAGAATCTGGATAGAGGATCTATAATATGAAGATCGTATATAATTTTTTAGTGGAATCTTGCTTTTTTAAATGTTCATTTTCATTCATAGACATTCTTTATAAGGAAAAGCAAATGAATTATGTTTTTTTCCATACTGATGTTATATTCACATGTCAATCAGTAGCTTTTAGTAATGTTTAATTGGTCCATATATGAATACGATATTAAAAAAATACCTTTATTTGGCAATCTAGTCAGTGATACCATCAAATATTGGGAAGTGCATTACTTTTAGATATAAAATTTTTATAGGTTTTAGCTTAGGGCTTTCCGTGTTCTATCATGTTACTTGGCACAGTGCTTAACGTTCAAATAATGCTATAGGATCCTGTAGAACAGCCGTCCCCAGCCTTTCTGGCACCAGGGACCCGTGCTCCTGAGACTCTTAACGCCCGAACTGAGTTGGAGCTGAGGAGGTGGTGCTGGTGCTGGGGAGCGGCTTCAAGTACTGATGAAGCTTCACTCACTTGCTGCTTACCTCCTGCTCTGCGGCCCAGTTCCTAAGAGGCCACATACAGGTACCGGTCCGCAGCCCAGGGGTCAGAGACCCTGCTGTAGAAAGAGGAGGAGGAGGGCCAAAATGCGACCTGACGTGTATATTCAGAGTAGTTTTCTTCATTTGAAAAATTAAAACGTCTTTTCCTACAAAGCATTTGATTAATTTTTCATAATTTTTTTGGGTTTGCCCTCTGCTTCCTTCACCCCACCCTAACACAGAAGGATTTTTCCCTTCTTTGGTTAGAATGGCCCTCTCCCTCCTCTCCCCTTCTCCCTTTCTTCTAGGAGAAAATAGGCAAAGTTTAATGATAATTGTGAAGCACTCGTCTTCAGTTTCAGTGTGTATATATACTCTAAATCGGGGTCCCAGACCCCCGGGTCACAGAACAGTACTGGTTCTTGGCCTGTTGGGAACCAGGCCGCACAGTAGGAGGCGAATGGTGGGTGAGCGAGTAAAGCTTCACCTGTATCTGCAGCCGCTCCCCAGCGCCAGCATCACCGCCTCAGCTCCACCTCAGGTCATCAGGCTTTAGAACCTCATAGGAGCACTGGTCCCTGGTGCCAGAAAGATTGGGGACCGCTGCTCTAAATAAAAAAAGGCAGGCACAGTTGTATTCATCATTTTTTGACTGGTCCTCACAGCTATCTGCTTTAGTTGATCTTAATTTGTTTTTGGATTGCAGACTGTTTTGACGATTTGATGAAAGTTAATAGACCCTCTTTGTAACAAAACCGAACGAGAGAGGGGGCACCTGACGCATCACTGTCATCCTGGGATCTCTTTACTGTCATCTTGAGGTTTCTCTTTGTCTCTCGGGCTGGATCCCTGCCTCCTGTCTTCTCTGTCTTTTTCTAAATTATTCCTTCCTTTTAGTGAAGAACATCTTCTAATAGCTTCCTGAGAAAAAGTGCATGAGAGGTAAACTTCGAGACTTTGTATGTCTGAAAATGTTTTAACTCGCTACTCAAACTTTCAGTTTGTTTGCCTGAGTATACAAGTGTAGATTGGAAATAATTTTCATTTAGGATTTCGAAGGCTTTGCTCCATTGTTGTCCTATTGCTGCTGAGAAGTCCAGTGATATTCTGATTTTAGATCTGTTGTCTAAACGTGTTTTCTCTTTGAAAGTTTTTTTTTTTTTTTTGTCTTTAGTGTTCTGATATTTCACAATATGTTTGGTGGGGTGTCTGTTTTCATTCATTGCATATAGACTTGAGGGGCCCTTCTTATCTGTGAGCTCCTCCCATTGTAGCCTTCAGTTCAGGAATTTTTTTTTGTATTATTTTGTAGATCTTTTCCTGTCTATGTTTTTATTCAGATGTTGGACCTTTTAGACTGGTCCTCTGGTTCTTTTCAGTTTTTCATCTCTTTTTGCTGACTCTTTTGGGCAATTTTCTCAACTTTATTTTCTAAGTCATCTATTTAATTTTTTATTCTATTTTTACTTCTGAGGGTTTCTGTGCTTAGACCGTTTTCCCTTTTTCTTTTTTGTAACATGCTGTTGTATGGCTGTAATAGCTCAAGAGAAATAAGAGCGCTCTCAGGATATTTTTATGACTATTTTTTTTAGGTTCTCTTCTTCTCGCATTCTCTTTATCCATCCTCCAGGTTACTTCAGTTTTTTTTGGCGCCCATCCCTGTAATAGACCCTCCTCAAGTGCTTGATGATTCTAACTTTCCAGTTTCCCATTGGAGATTCTGTGTACTCAGGCAGGTCTTGCTTACTGTGGCTTTTGAGTAGGGCGATCTGGCTGGACTGTCTGTTGGGGGAATCTCTCATGTCAGTATTTTTAGGTCTGATTACATTCTGGAGAGAAGGTGTCTGTGGGTATTCTGGGGTAAGCAGGGGAAGTGGGTTTGAGGTGTCAACATTCAGTGTGTAGACTTTTACTTAAGCTTCCTGTTTCCAGTATAGTTCCATTACTTTCAACGGTGCTTGTATCCCTCATGTGAGAAGCTCTATTTTTTACTTATTCCTAAAAATGCAGTTTTCTGCTGGGTTGTATAGGGCGTCATCTTTGCAGAGTCGGGAGGCTGACATCTACTTCCAAAACTTTTAGGGAATCCTCTTATTTTTAGACTCCCTTCTTGCATATCTCCTCAGATGTCAGGTATCGCCAGTCTCTCAGACTTTTAGGGGTCATATAGAGAAAATTGAATATATTTGGCTTTTCTCACTGTCGGTTTAGGATTCAACTTTGGTTGGTGAGTCAATTACCACTTGTACATCTGCTTTCCAGCTTCCAACATTTCTCCCACTCTCTTTTTTCTAGTGGTTCATGTCTTTTTCTTTTTCTTCATCTTTTTTAATCCCTTAACTGTAGTTTTTGTAAGATTTGGGTTGGGTTAGAGGCTACATTAAACTCTGTCTTTTCCAGAAATCCCAGGCATGAGCTTTGCCTCATTGTAGTGAATACTACCCGTAGCTGATTTTACTTCTTCAAAGTTTGAGTTCATTTATTATTTATTTTGTTTTCCTAGGTGCCGACCTTTACAGTTCCAGCCATCAAAATCTCATAAGAAGGTTCTGAAAAAAATGTTGAAATTTCTGGCTAAAGGGGAAATTTCCAGAGGAAATTGTGAGGGTAAGATGAGACGGGGAGGTCTAAAAACTACTTTAAAATGAAGTATCTTTCCAAGTTCTCACTTTCAGTCATTTTTTAAGTTAGGTAGGGGGAAGGAGTCCTTACTACAGCCAAACCCTGTGACTATGATGATGGTGATTACCGTTGGAACTGCAGCTGCTGTCACCTTGATTTGTTGGCCCCAAATCAAGGATGTGGGGAACGTATGCCAGGGAGGGTCTAGCTTGGGGAGAAGATTAAGGATCGTTTTAAAGATGTGATGTCCTGACGTTTATTGAAATATTAGTTTTCATAGTGCTTTGGTAACTCTCACCTTACTTGATCCTAACAATATCCTTAAGAAGTAAACAGAAAGTGGTATTGTCTCTGGGGACAAAGATACTTACATGTAATTTACACGTGATTACACAATCACTTTTACTACTGAGTAAAGTTCAGAGTTTCTGTGTTTGAGAGTAGCACCTACTTGAGTAAATTATGTTGCTCGAGCTGCAGTTTCTTACACGCCTGATAAATTTTGAATTGTAAGTGAATTTCCTAAGAGATAATTACTAACATTTAATGAGCTTTAGTTACAGATAATTCGCAATTTTCACTTTTTTTTAGTATTGCTGCTTTTTAAAAAAGCTTACGGGCAGTGCCTAATATCTGAGCATAAAGCCGGGAATGCCGTCCGTTCTTTGGTTCTGCGCGCTTCTGCCGTAGGCAGTGCTTAACCCCGGGAGCCTCCCACCCTAGTCCGAGCTCGTTATCTCCTTCCCCATGTGTGTTTCGAATGCCTGCAATGGCCCAGGCCCTGTTCTAGCACTGGAGAGACAGGAGCCAGCAAGACAGTGCCCTCATGCCCTGTCCTTAACAGACCAGGGCTCAAGATGACTTGGAGCAGACTTGGCCGAGCTGGGACAATAAGGAGGCCTGGGTCATAGAGGCTCAGGGACAGTTGGAACATTGAGAGTATCAGCATTTTATTTATATATAACCTTAAAGCTTAAGTAGCGTTTGTTGGTTAGTTAATTTAAACTTCTTTTCAGTAGCCGAAATCATGTTTGGAGTTTCAAAAATTAATATTCTGTTAAGCTTTGAGGCTACTGTCCATTCATAAATTTGTGGTTGTCTGTCTTTTTATGTAGCTTTTATGTTTGGTCCTTTATTTGACTTGTCGTAGGCCAAACAGCTTGAACAAAGGGACACTAAAGTGCACGGACTAAACCAGTGACAGAAGTCCGTCTCTCTCCTCACACAGCAGTCCACTGGGGGTGTTCCAGGTTGGCCCGCAGCTCTGCTTCCCCTCCCCGCCGTTCCGGGACTCTGCTCAACACGGGATCCAGCCACTTGCGGGGAGGGGGGAAGGGTGGAAGTTCAGAGTCACAGATTTCCTTTAAAACAAGTGAGGCAAAATCGGGCGTCTCGTCGTGGTTATGTTTCATGGGCAGGAGCGTGGATGGGACTTGCACAGGGCCTGGCAGTGCATGCCCCGGCTTAGGTGCCGCCGTCTGAAGTGCAGCTCCGTCACGTTGGGACACAGGAGAATAGATTTGGTGAACACACAGTGGTTTCTGTCACACTGTATTAAAGGGGCATTTTTTTTTTCTTAATTATGTGAGATGGTCTGGCTGATGGACTTCGATTTTTTTCTGATTTGTAGATGAGCCTATGGAGCCTACCATGGAGGACGCTGTTGCTGGTGATGTTGCGTTAATCAATAAATTGGATATACAGTGTGACCTGAAAACGCTCAGTGATGACCTCAAAGAGAGCTTAAAGAGTGAAGAGAGGAAGAAAGGGAAAAGCTCAAAGAAAGCAGAATCTAATGAATTAATTCAGTCACAAAATATAGAAGCGAAGTTGGGCTCTGGTGAACCATCACACTCACTTGGAGTACTTACAGTTCCTAAGCCAGGTAGTGAAAGTTTGTTACTAGAGTCATCTTAAGTGATTTTCTTTGTGCTTGGGACATTAGCCCTGGACCCTCTCATCAGCTACAAAAAACGAATTACTCATAAGATCTGTAAAATGGATTCCTGTTTTATACAACTTATTCTCTGGATTTAGATGGATTTAAAAAGCCTGAAATAATAGCCTTATTATCCCCAAATACAGATATTTTAACAGAGTTCCATTTTTTCCTAAAACTTTAGGGCCCAAAAGATTTGAGAACCAAATTTTTGTTAGTGAAAAGATATGCTAAACATTTTTATAGTCAAAATAAATTTTAGTTTAAAAATGTTCCGATTCTGATATTTAACTTCACCTTTAATAAGGTAAGATTTTAAAATATATTTACTTCTAAAAGAATTAGGTTTAAAAATTTTATTCGGTGGTAAGCGGGTTTATTACATGTGTATGTGCACATGCATGTGTGTGTTTATGATTCTTTTAAAAATTATTTTACAGGATGTCAGTTTGGGTGGTTTTTATGTTTCAATTTTTGAATTCTTTATTTATACAAAATGATCCAAGGGAGAGATTTTAGGCCTATTTTAGGTTCTGTTGTCATGCGTTATGTGTGTCACAGTGCAGAAAGCTTTCTGTATGCTTTTTTTTTTTTAATGTAAAGCTTCCGTGGCGTTTACATTGATGTTGGTCTTAGATTTCATCCCAACACGAATAGTCTAATCAAATATTTTGAATGATTTAGCTAATTTCTTTCATCTTTTAGTGTCTTAGTCAATAGAATCAGTTTTTTTATTTTTAATTTTTTTATTATAGAAATTACGGCGTATCAGATTTAGAAAGCCATTTTGGAGAATTTCAAATAGAAAATATAGACTAAACATCATCATGAGCTTCCGTGCATTTGAAACAATAGTCGACTCCTGATGACCATCTCGTTTCATCTCTTCTCCTAGCTAGTTCCCCTGCCCGGTGTTGACGCGTTTTCCAGATGTTACATCATCCTGTATTTCAGAACGTACCTCTGAAAGATAACTTTACAAATTACGTCCATAATACTGTCGTTACCCCCGAATAAAATTTCTTAATGCCACTGAATATTCAGTGTTTAAATCTCTAATATTTAACCATGTGCTTGCTGCTCCCGCGTTTTCATTGCAGCTCATTCGTTAGAGAAACCGGGCAGCCTGTGGGTTTGCTGGCTCTGCTCTGTGCGTCTGACCAGAAACGTCCGCAGTGCGGCTTTGCACGTTCCCCGCCCGCCCGTGAATTGGTGGTTACTTTCAAGCCTTGATCAGAGTTCAGCATTTAATTGCTGTTTCACTTTCTGGAGGGGAATAAACCTTAATCAGATTTGGGTTCAAAGTGTTTATTTGGGGATGGGTAAGGTTACTTCTCGAGTGGTGGGTGTTCTTTCAGGAGACAGTTAATGTCTGGGTTCCTCTCTTCTTGTTAGTGTTAGTAGCCATGGATGCTCAAGGCATTAAATTCATTAGATAGTCTATCATTCATTCTTCATTTACAGCTGGAATCCTTCTGCAAAGAGAACTGTCCCCTCATCTGCTTGAGGCGGGACAAATTCTTTTATTTTTCATTCTTCAAAGTAACATCTTGCAGCGGCCAGTTCAGTTCATTTTTGAGGGAGTGTCATTGTGAATTCATGGATCTAAACACATTCACTGTGTTATAATCCTTTGCTCCCGTGAGAGCTTCCCTTAGTTGGCTTCTGAGCCCTGTTGGTGCGGTCTTGGCTGTCTTCACTGTGTCCTTGCTATCAGGTGTGACACGATGCTCCTGGATCATCTCGTCCAGCCATTTCTCCAAGGAGTCCTGGTTGGTTTGAGTGGGAAATGGTATTTGGAGATCACAGATGAGTCTAGACGCTGTCGTCGCTACTGGCTTGGTCGTTGTTTTCTAGGCCTTTCCAGTGAGCAGGCTTAAGGGATCTTGAGGTCACATTGATACATCCAATTTAAATTCAGTACCACAGTATTTTTACCTTTTTTTTTTGTCGGTTTCTCTCACACTTGTATCATCTTTCTTCCACATTGAGAAACCTGGCTCTCTAGGACTTTGGGGGTGGCAGGGTTAGATGAGAGCATCACGGCTACCCACCGGCTTTACCCTACCTTGCACGCGGTCTTAGAGTGACCACCAGCCTTACCTCCGGCAGTGTCATTACTGAAACATTGCATTTTGGGGGTTTTTCCAATATCTCTAAGACTGTGAAACCTTTTCTAAAAAACATATAGGGCCAATTTAGGTTTTCTCTGGAAACCTGCATTTCCATTTTATTTTTAAAAATATTAAAAGCATATTCCCTTGGACTTAATTAGAAGCTGTATGGATCAAGTGACCTCTGTTCCAAACAGATGGGACTAATGGAGGATTCTTGAGTGGTTTGAATCCCTGGATACAGGGTTGGTATGATGTGCTGATTTTATGTTGTTGATCCGTTTACATCCAGCTGGAGGACTTTATTGATCTGGGAAGATCCATATCTAAAAAAGCAGAAGTCCTCATTTGCTATCCACTGTAGTGAGTGACTCGATAGCACATAAAAGTAGAGGAAAGCAGCCGTGATAAGGATCGTTTTGTCCAATGAATGAATTGACGTAAAGATAACATAGGCGGTCTTTCGTAAAAATACTGAAATTTTGTTTCTTAGTTCACTCTAGATAGTTTCATAATTCATAATTTTAAAACTTTGCTAGGGACTGTAATTTTGAATAACTGTAGGAAATGCGGGGCCTTTTCGGTCATTGCCAGTGATGGAATGCCTATGTAGGTAGAACATTATTTTAGGTATTGGTGACACACATAATAGCTGATAATAGCAGGTAGCCCTAGTTGCAGGGTAGGTACTATTTTATGAGCTGCACGTATCTATTATTTTTTCCTTAGGCAAGGCAACCCTTGGTCCACCTCACAGATTGCAAGGACCTTGTCATTTTACAATCCCTTAATTTTTTTATTTTTGTTTTTTACGCCTACAGTGTCCGGTCTTTCTAGGCGGTCTCTCATCCAAGTACTAACCAGGCCCGACCCTGCTTAGCTTTTGAGATCAGACAGGATCAGGCTTGTTCAGGGTGGCATGGCCTTAGACGGAGCTGCACACACCTTAACTCATTTAATCCTCCCAGGGGCATCGTGGGTGGAACTGGTTATCTTTCTCATGCGGATGAGGGGACTTGCCCAAGGCCTCCAGCCAGCCTGCTGCTGACCTCGCGGGTCTGGGGCGGAGTGCATGCTCGTACCCTGTGTGTCCTTGTGCCCCAGAACAAATCTGAGAGAAGACACAGTCCCTAGCCAAAGAAAATGGGTTCTTTGAGGCAGCAGAGGAATGGGTAAAATCAGCCTTTTGTTACCTGGTTGCTGCACGTACTCTCAGTCTTTTTTTGTGGGTAAACTGTGTTTTTAGGTGGAAGACATGTTCACGAAGTTGTAATGTGGTCTCAGTATTACTGAACTCGCTTTCTCGTCAGTAGTTTCTTTTGACTAGTTTTTGGTCTCAGGCAAGTCCCTTGACTCTCTAGGTCTTACTTTTCTTCTCTGTAAAATTGAACTTGCTATTCCTGTAAACCTTCTTTACACTGACTTTTACATAATTTGAATATGTAATTTAAAAGTATCATATTTTTAATTTCCTTCATAACTTTAAAAAATTACAAACTAATGTTCATTGTTAGCATATTTAGAGAAAATAGAGGACTACCAAAAAGAGAAGAAACCCCTTTATTTCAAAACCCAAGTAAATTGACTGTTAACGTCGTATATTTCTAGGTTTTTTTCTAAATACTTTTACTGTATATATTTACACATAATTGGAATTATTTTTTAACATTGTATAATGACAAATCCCCTAAAATTTCTAAAGCATTTTTAATGAGCGTATGATTTTCTTTTAGTTATTTTAAACATTGCGTAATTACTTTAAGATTGGGCATTTAGATCATTTAGAGATTTTCATTTGTGTTCTTTGTCTGTATGTCTTATAATTTACTCAGGATAGATTCTTTGAGGATGACTTACTAGATTGAAGGGTACTCACTAAAATGCGTGGTTTATAATATTAACATTTTTATATTTTAAAAGGCCTTGATACTTGCTCTTTTAGTTAAGACAGCCCTGTGATTAAGTAGAGCTAACTAATGAGACTCCGCACTTAGGTGGAGAGAGACACAGATACTTTCAGCTAAGTAAGGGTGTTCTTCCATGATAAAGTCCGCCAGAGTGTGCGCTGGGATTGGAACTCATTTACAGTCAGAAGCCAAGCACACATCCGTGTCACCAGTGCTTTCAGGAGCCTGTCCCCCAGAAATGTGGCTGGCGACAGCCGTGTCCTGAAACAGAACACACTCGATGATGTTCTTTCTGCTTACAAAGGCAGAGAAGAAGGTGAATGTTTTTTTAAAAGGAGAGAGACTTTCAATGAGAACTGCCGGAAAAGTTCCGTGCTCGTTTACGTGCTTGGGCAGTTCCTGTTTCTGACATAGAATTTTAAGGTCAGCTGAGAGCCCCACGCCAGGGTCCTCTGAAACTTGGCTTACCCCAGAGCTAACTCTTTGGACTTATTCTGTAGAATCTTTGAGACTTTTGAAAAAACATTTGTAAAACCAAATGTGATTGGTCTAATATTTAATTTTTTTTTTTTTTTTTTTAGGCAAAGGGGCAGATTTGAGTAAGCCTCCATGTCGAAAAGCAAAGGAAATCCGGAAAGAAAGGAAAAGGTTAAAACTCATGCAGCAGAACCCAGCTGGAGAACTCCAGGGCTTCCAGAGTCAGGGCGAACCACGGTCTTTGTTCCCACCCAAGGCTAGATCCAACCAGCCCAAGTCACTGGAAGACTTAATTTTTGAATCTTTACCAGAGAATGCATCACACAAGCTGGAGGTATTTTGAATGATATATATATTTTGAGTTTGTTTTATTTTTTGTTTTCTGTCGAGTACCTTATATATTTCCATTTGAGGTTATACTAATTCGTTGATGTGTTGCTGTTTAAATAATGAAAAGTTAAAGTGAGCTGGGATGGAGTAGCGTTTGTGTATACTAAGTCAACTGCTACTTGAGAGAAACTTTTTTTTAAGATTAAAAAAATGGGTAGTTTGACTAAAGTCGTGAAAACAATTGCAATTTTAGCATGTTATGATGTGTCAGGTACTCTGGCTTTTGGTATCCCTTGACTGAAATTTAGTAGTTAAAAGTGAAAAAGAACAAATATTATTTAAATTTCATTTTGGGCAGTTTTGGTTTAGATAGTAAAAGATCATACTAGGCAAATCACTGTTTTTTTCTGTTCTAATATTCTGATTTTGATCAGGGCAGCAGATAGTATTACATATGCAAGCCATCAGGTAGAAATTAACTAAAAAAAAAATTGTACTACTGTAAACTTCTTTCATTAATTCTCCCAAACCGATTTGGGCATCATATGAATACTTTGAGAATATTCCTATTATTTTTCCCAAATTGACTTACATTCCAGATTCAGTCTAGATTTTTCAGTATTTGTTTGGTATTTATAAATTTCTTTTCTGAAACATGAGCCATAATGATTTTATCATATTCTCATACTTGATTAGTAACTGGCCAGCCTTTGAATTGATAGCTTGGTATCATTTAAGAACATCACTTAACACTTCGACTTGATATTAAAAATTAACCTGGACACAGTTAAAGTTAATGCTACTTAAAATAGCTGATGAGTTTTTGATTTTTTGATCATAAATAATAATGTCTTCAGGGCACCGGGCATACCCACCGTCACAGGTCTACAGTAGGAAGCTTTTGCTCTGGGATGTAACGGTACCCAGGATGGATAGGGATTTCTTGTCCACTGGGTGTCACTCTTTCTTGACGGAAGAATTACTTCTCAAGGCAGACACGAAAAGTTTCCAGTTTTCTGTGCTTATTATATTCCATTTGATTTTCTGTCTTTTTCATTTTACTAACACATTTTAACTGTTAGTAAATAATTAATGTTAAGTGTTAGCCATTACTCTGTGCGATTACAGTTTTTAACTCGTTTTCATTTTATGTAAGAGTAATCTAAGGCACAGAGAGGTTAGTTTATATACTCAACCAAGATGGTGACATTAAGATTTGAGTAAAGGAAATCCTGACTTTAGAGTTTTCGTTCTTAATTATGCTATGAGATAGGAACACTTTGTTGTCTTATGCTTATTAAAAAAAAAAGTTGTAAGGTTAGTGTTAGAAATGACACATGAAATAGTGTCCAAAAATATATATTCACCTTATTAGTCTTTCTGACTGAGATACTGAAGGTGGTTGCATACAACTAAGATTAAAGAGTATGTATTTGTGTTTGTGTCGCAAGTGCCATAAGTATTCTGTCATTTTATGATAGAGCCCAGCTCACATAACTCAGTCATAGAATCTGACTAGTCTTAGGATTTGGACAGGATCCTCTGCCTTCTTAATGAGTGTCATTTGGAGAAATTACTTTGTTTACGAATGGGTTGATTTTTTAATATTAAAATATATGTTTATGCTTTAATATTTGTGTTAATATTTTTGGTTCTTTTCGGGTGGGAATAACTATTAATACATATTCCATGGAATAAATAAATGTATTAATGAAAATTGTTTTTAACTCCTTCTGAAGGTGAGGGTGGTGAGATCATCTCCACCAAGTTCTCAGTTCAAAGCCACAATGCTGGAGTCCTTCCAGGTCTATAAACGTTACCAGATGGTTATCCACAAGCAGCCACCTGATAAACCAACTGTGAGCCAGGTCAGCAGGCCAAGTGTAATTTTTCTGTGCAAATGGAACTTTCCCTCCATTTGATATCACTGTATGAATCTTTGGTTTATTTTTGGTGCATTTTATTTATATCCAATTTGCAGCCTATCTGCAAAGAGTTAGGACTATGGATCAGAGGACATTCTGAAAGTGCAAATTTTACTAGGGTCACATTAAGTGCCAATCATGTCTAATTGCAAAGTGGAAAAGTAACACACAAAATGAGTTATTTTTACTTAAAGTCACTACGTTCAGATGCATTTATCTAAAAGTGATGAATAGAGCTCTAAGTAAATATATTAGGAAAAAAGCAAAATAACTTTTACTTTTTATGGTAGGCATACTTTGCCTGGTCAATGGTTAATATGCTTTATCTCCATTCGAAAGTCATGTGTCAAAAGGGTCTGTAACAGCTGACTTACTCTTTTGCTGTGCTGCCCATACACGACGGGAGGAACTGGAAATCTAGACAGCACAGCGCTTCAGCAGAAGCCCTCAGCTGCTCATGACGTTACAGATCAGAGTACCCAGGGAAAACTTGGGCGGAGAAAAGGCTTAAAATACTTTATATGTAGTGGTGACCTAAACGGTGGCCATTATCATTAGCATTATCATTGATATCAATGAATTATAACTATTGACTCCAAGGCATGCAGAAAACCACTGTAGTCGGGTAGAGAAAACACCAAAGGAAAAGAGAAGCGGACCGCCTCGTTCCTTCTGGGTTAAATTCGCACCAGCGCTAGTGCAAGTCAGTGCTCCAGGCTGTGCCTGTCGGCCTGGTCCAGGGTCCAGGGTCCATTTATTTGGTGACAGTCCCAGTGCTGAGCTTTGGAATGGATTTGCGGAGATCTTACTCTGGCCTCACCTTCAGAAGCATGTCGGCAGGTGGAGGTATTTCAATAGCATTTGCTTGTATTTTCCTTGCTCTGAAGGTGAGGTTAGTACCTGTCTCCTTTGAGGACCCAGAGTTCAAGTCGTCCTTCAGCCAGTCATTTTCTTTATATGTCAAGTATCAAATGGCCATACACCAGGATCCGCCCGATGAATGTGGGAAGACCGAGGTACCTTTTGTTAAATGTTTTCCTGTGTTGATGATATTGTGTATGAAGAAGCGTAACGTAACTTTCTTATGCTGTTTTTTTATCTGTTAAGTGGAGGGTATATTACTTTCTATTCTAAGTGTGGATTACTGAGTGTTTGTGAGAATGAGTCATATGTGAGAGCATTTTAAGTCCTCAGAGTAAGGGATGTGTTCTTTTTCAGTGATCTGCCCAGGACCCCAGATGTAGCGTGTTTGTCTTGTAAGCCATGGGGTTCGGTCAGCAGACACCACTGAGTGGTTGCCATATGCCAGCCTTTGTGCCACAGCACAAAGGGAAGGGTCTCTGGCTTCAAGAAATCGATAATCAAATGAGAAGGACCAACCAGTCAACAAGCTATTAACCAGAAGCAAGTGAGAAAGAATTAAATATGTTGAGATTATATAGAGCATCATTTAATGAGCATTTATCGAGAGCCTATATTTTTTAGACTGGAGATATTTGTTTTTAATTTATTTAAATTAGTTTCAAGTATACAGTACATTGGTTAGACATCTATGTAGTTCATAAAACGATCCCTCCAATTGCTCCCTCCCTCCCCTGCCCCTCCACCTAGCCATCATATTAATGCTAAGTGTATTCCCTATGCCGTGCTCCCCATCCCCGTGACCAACTATCAACAACTAATTTGTACTTTTTTTAACCCTTCAACTCATTCTCCCCTCCCCCCAAACCTCCTGCCCTCTGTCCGACACCAAATTATTCACTATATTTGTGAGTCTGTTTTTGATTAGTTTGTTCTTTTTGTTCCTTAGATTCTGCATATAAGTGAAATCATATGGTATTTATCTTTCTCTGTCTGATTTATTTCACTCAGCATAATAACCTCTAGGTCCATCCAAGTCGCTGCAAATGGTAGGATTTCATTTTTTTTTTTTAATGGCTGAGTAATATTCCATTGTATATGTGGACCATAGTTTGTTTATCCAATCATCTGTTAATGGGCATTTAGGTTGCTTCCATACCTTGGCTATTGTGAATTGTGCTGTCTTGAATATTGGAGTGCATAGATCTTTACGAATTACTGTTTGGGTTTTCTTTAGATAAATATCTAGAGGTGCAGTTGCTGGGTCAAAAGGTATATTCATTTTTAATCTTTTGGGAAACCTCCATACTGTTTTCCATAGCAGCTGTACCAATTTACAATCCCACCAACAATGTATGAGCATTCCCTTTTCTCTGCATCCTGCCCATCACTTGTTTTTTTGATTTGTTGATGACAGCCCTTCTGACAGGTGTGAGGTAATATCTCATTGTGGTTTTAATTTGCTTTTCTCTGTTGGTTAGCGACCTTGAGCATCTTTTCATATGCCTGTTAGCCATCTCTATTTCCTATTTGGAGAAGTATCTGTTCAGGTCTTCTGCCCACTTTTTAATTGGATTGTTTGTTTGTTTGTTTGTTGTTGAGTTGTATGAGTTCTTTATATATTTTGGATATTAACCTTTTATCAGATGTATCATTAGCGAATACCTCCTCCCAGTGGTTTTCTTTTTGCTTTGTTGATAGTTTCCTTTGCTGTACAAAAACTTTTTAGTTTGATGTAGCCCCATTTATTTATTTTTTTCTTTTGTGTCCCTTGCTTGAGGAGAGACATCGGCTTCAATATGGCTCCTTTATATTATCAGATGTAGGTGTTATGATCAGCTGGACTTCAGGTGTTTCTCCACGTTGATTATTTTAAGATTGGTTGTAATTTCACTGAGGACCTGGGAGGAGACGAACCCTGCTTTTCCCTAGTCTGCCGTCTTCCCAACCGCTAGCCTGGAGAGATTTAGAAGAATAAGACATTGCACAGTTGTTACAGTGGGACAGTGGCGTGTGTTGGAAGAAAGATGCCAACGGATGCAGACGAATTAAAGTTTTGATTTGTTTGGTGGTCTTTTTTTTTCATGACAATGCGTTAGCTTAAAAGCAATGATTACAAGGAGGGAGTTACTGCCGCACGTTTCCTGAGAGGGCCGACGTCCGGTCTCCCAGAGCCTTGCTGGTTAAAGCGTGGCGCGCAGACCAACAGCGTCTTGAATGCAGACTCTTAGGCCCCCGCTCAGACCTCCTGAACCAGAATCTGCATTTCGAACTCGGTTTCCAGGCTATTCGTGCACACGCTGCCGTTGTAGAAGTGCTTCCGTTAGTCCCCCATGGAGACATGAAGCCCTGGACGATTGCACTGACGGGTCCTAGGGGTCCTGCCAGGTGCAGGAAGCGCTCTTTGATGTCCTCAGGGAGCCCCGCTTCTTCCTGAACAGTGCTCCTTCCTTCCACCTTGGAGGTTCTGGCTTCGTGCCCGCTGGCATACCAGGTGCGATAGTTGAGCCGGAACGTCTGACCGGATCTGATATGTTTACCAGCAAAATAAAGATCACTTTGCCAGGACTCCCTCCAGTAGGCTTCAGACCTCTGTGGAGTCCGTTCCTGCAGACTTCGCCCAGTGCCTAGGATGTTCACAGTGTAACTGGGGAGAGGCAGGTAAGCAAGACAGTGCTGGTAGAGTCAGGTATTGGGTTAGTATGGAAAGCCAGCAGAGTGTGGGACTACAGGGTACAGAGGTTTTTCTGAAAGAGGTGACATCTGAGCCAGGTGTGCAATGATGAGCATTTGTCAGGCCAGAGAGGGAGAGGAGCATTCTCCGCAGAAGGACAATAGATAAGAAGAATAAGGTGCCACGTGTGGAATATTCTTATGAAATTGAACCTGAATCTATCAGCTTCTAGGTACAATAATCAATCAGTTCACAAAAAATAAGAGGGATAAAGGAATATGTTAAAATGACACTCGGACACTTCTGTAAGGCAAATGACCTAATTTCTTCATATAAAAAGAAAACAGTGTTTTTTTTTTTGAAAAAGAATTCTCTGATTTAAAAACTTTCAAAAACGTATAACTACAATACCATAACCACTCTCAGCAAATTTAATAATTATACATCTAATACCCAGTTCATGTTTGATTTTCTTTACTTGTCCTAAAAATGTCTTTTTATAGTTAGACTCTGGATTCATGTAAGGTCTATAAGTCACACTTGGTTGACATGCTCTGAAACATCTTTTAATTTAGAACAAATTTCCCTCATTTTTGATAGTAGTTTTTAAAGGAACGGAATCATTTGTGTTGGAATTAACTTTGTTTCCTTCTATCGATTCTGTTTTAAAATACAAGTAAACATTCATGTGGTATCCGTGTGTGCATGTGAGATGTTTCTGCGTGTGCTTTTGTGTCGGCGTGTGTATACGTGTGCGTTTGTCCTGCATACCATATCGCTTACACATACACTCACACGTACGTGCACACAGCTCCACCTCTTCCTTGCACAGAGGGAGCGTGCCAGCCTTGTGTATGTCTCGGAGGTCACTGCACAGCAGTCCGTGGAGAGACCTTCGTTTCGTAGCTCGTAGTCTTCACACAACTACCATCATGTTTTTTGGACGTTTATTGATGGCCATTTGTCTATTTCCAGCCTTTCACGCTTGCACGGTGTTGCAGTGAGTACATGTGTGCATAGAAGTTTCTGTATTTTTGTCAGTTGTTGTTACAGGTTTCCAGGTGCTGGGTCGAGGGAGGGTCTTTATCTCAACTGCGTGTTTTAACCCGTTTCCTGTTTAGAAATAAAAAAAGTGCAGCTCGCCACCAGCGAACATGCTCTTTGAGGCTGAAGCAAATCTGACTGGTTCTCAATGTGAAAATAAAATATAAAAACTTCTTGGAGTAATTTCTAAGCAGCTTGTCTCTAATCCTAACATAAATTGGATTCATCAAATGAATCTTCGGTTATCAACTGTTCGAGAACTGTTAACATGCACAGGAATGCTACGTTTTCTAGGATTTGATCTTTTCAGGGATCAAGAATCACTGTACTTTGTAAGTGGAAACATCACTACTAAAACCAGGATGCTATAAATAAAATGTCATTTGTTTCCAAAGACTATTGATATACTAGAGTGATGGCGAAAATAATAATAAAGCCGAGGTATTTCGTGGCAAACTTTGGGGGCGAGTTCAGGGCTCTGATTCATGCGTCATGAGTTGCAAGCGCTGCCAGTGAGTAACCTCGGGACAAACGGGAAATGGGTTCAAAGGAGTAGGGCGGTCCCCACGATGCTGGACATTCCAGAATCCTCCCTGGTACCAAATGTCCCTTTGGCGGCGGGTCGCGTGGGAGGTTTTTATTCGGAAATGATGAGACCGTAGGCAGAGCCAGGTGGGGTGCGCGATGGAGCTTGACGCGAGCGATCGGCGGTAGGAGGAGGATGCGGCAGATGCTGAGGCGGTGGGAGCGACGAGGGCCTGGGACGTGGCGCGAAGAAGGACGTCTGTGGAGTTGGGGGTGGGCGGAGAGCCAAGAGTTTCCGAGTGTTTCATATCGCAGGAGCCTAATTCTTGTCGTGGAGTACCAAAGTGGTTTCGCCTTGTACATGACGGCAGTTTTCCACACGAGTGAGTGGCCAGCGTTCCTGTGCTCAGAGGCAGAAAGAAAAGCCAAAAAAACTTTTCGTGAAAAGTGTAGCAGTCCTCCTGCCTCGCTTCCGGGGCTCCATGCAGCGGCTCACTGC
This sequence comes from Rousettus aegyptiacus, assembly GCF_014176215.1. NCBI lineage: Eukaryota > Metazoa > Chordata > Mammalia > Chiroptera > Pteropodidae > Rousettus > Rousettus aegyptiacus. The sequence continues at coordinate 54,444,268 of NW_023416309.1, read as the reverse complement.
GGTGTGGTTTTATTAATATAATAGGCAAAACCAATTTAATTATGTCTAAGAAAATACATTTTTTGCTCCCATAAAACATTCAAATTTAAATAAGTCAGCGTACAAACTTGGGGACTCGAAGCAACTGTTTCAGTGCATAAAATCCATTTTGACTCTGTGGCTAACCGTAAAATAATCATTTACACATCCCGAAAAGTAGGTTATTTTCTGAGAGATTTGATGAGAAGATAAATAAATATAGATTGCTATGATATCCAAAATAGGAAGTCAGTTCTTTTTACTAACGTCTTTAGAAAAGTAGCATATAATTGAAGATGGCGAGTTTGTACAGGACTTCATAAATTAGCATGTTTGTTTCTCTTACTATTTTCAATCATGCAGGTAGATGGAGTATCAGAAAATAATACGGTATAAATGAAAACGAGAATAATTTGTGACCCATCTTTGGGTAATACAATATGAAACCTGCACTTAAGAATCTTTGTTTTCGAAAATACCAGTAATTCCACATGATATAAACAGGAGATTTTTAGCTGAAATTTTGTCGATAGTGTGGAACATACGATTATCTGATAATGTTTATTAAGTGCCATTTGTTCTGTAGAATAATGAAAGTTGATCTCAGCTCTTTAAAACAATTTGAAATGCAGCCTGCCGTCAGAGCTCCAGTAGTCTCCTCACACTTTGGAAGCATTTGACTGAATTGTTTTCCACATTTCATTATAGACTTTCAAACGTAAAGGAAAATGGAAAGAATAGTGTGCTGATGACCCATACACTCATCGCCTCGGCGCAGCAGTGGGTAGCGTTTCCGTGTGTGCTTTATCTTGTTTGTGTATGAATCATTTTATTTTACAATGCACAGTATGACATTTTACTCCTAAATTCTTTAGCTGCCATCTCTGAAAATAAGATGTGCGTTTCAAAATGTACTATCATTCTTAAGCATAAGAAAATTAACAATAATTTATAAATATCATGTAATATATTTGTGTTCGTATTTGTCTTATGTATGTTTTCTCATTTTAAAAAAATTAGCATCTGATCTAGGTTCACGTATTAGATTTAGTTGTTATTTTATATTTTGTTTACCTCTAGAACAGCTTCTGTTTTATTTTTTTGTGATACTGACTTCTTTTCCTCAATTTCTTACTTGGAAACTTGAAATTTATGAACAGAAAAGCTGAAAGACTACAATGAACACCTTTAGATGGTCACCAAATTTCATCAGTTAAGTTTGTCACATTCCCTTTATCTTTCTTTTTTTACTGAAACCACTTGGTAGGAACCTGTGGATAATACACCACCTGTAAATACTAAGCATGCTTCTCCTAAGAAAAAGTACATTCTACATAACCACAGTGTTTATTGTTCTTAAAAAATTAATAAACTCTGTTAATAGCGGAATTCATATTCAGATGTTTCCAATTATACCAAAAATACTTTTTATAGCATTTAAAAATATATAGTATCCAGTGGAGTTTCATGCATTGCATGAACTGTTATGCTTATGTTATATTTATAAGATGGTTTGTTAACTTTCTTTAGTCTTTTTTTATTTTTTTCTTATGACCGATATTTCTCAAGAGTGTAGGCCAGTTGTCTTTAGACTGCCTTATATTTGGGATTCAAGTGTTTCCTAGTGATTAGATGCAGCCTTAATGTTTTTAGGTGTAGGTTATGTGTACTTAAAAAAAACTTTATAAAATATATTTTTATATACAAAACTACACATAAGTGTTCAGATACATGAATTTTTATGAATTGAACTTGCTCTTAAAACTGGCTCTCAGATCGAGACGTCAGCTACAGATCAAGAAGTCGACTACTACTGGTCTCTAGAAGGCCCCTTTCCTCCTTTCCCAGTCACTGCCAGTGCTCTCTTGACGTGCAAGACTGTGGAAGCTCTGCTTGTTTTATGCTCTATGTGAATAGAATCGTATTTGTGTACTCTCTTGTGGTTTCTTTTCACGCAGCATTGTTAGTGCAGTTCATATATGTTATCGCATGTTGTAGATTGGTGAGTCTCTGCTGTATAGTGTTCACCTTATGAAGATGCCGTAATTCATCAGTTTCTGCTGCTGACGAGAGTTTGAGCAGCTCCTGGTTTGAGGCTGCTGTGAAGAGAGCCCCCCGTGTACATCTTTGGACGTGTCTTGGCAGACGCACGGGTTCATTTCTGTTGGGTGTCTGTCTAGGCGGAATTGCTGTGTCTGGGGTATGCAGATGTCCAGCCTTTTAGAGACTGCCAAACAGTTTTTCCAGGGTTGTGCCAGCTTTTTTGTCCAGTTGTATCATGTCAGACAGCACATAATGTCAGCTTGTCCCTTAATTGTCCCCCCCCCACCTTGTCCCTTATTTGTGATGCTAGGCCTGCTCACTTGATTGGATGGCAGCCATCAGATCTCTTTATTCAGTGACATTTTCACTTTTGTAATTAGATTTTTCCATCGTAAAGGCATATTATACCCTTACTGTTTAAAAAGTAGTCTGTGGGATTATGTGGTTGAGATATTGAATAACTTTTTCCCCCGACAACCTATCATCTAATCATTTTAGCATCTTTTGATGTTCCTTGCCTGAATCAGTAGCTATGGGAAGGCGGGAGGGACTGCAAAATGGCGATTTAATTAAGAAATCAGACCTCGTCCAACTGGTTCCTGAGAAGTGTTCCATTCGCACAGCAGAAGCAGGCTAATGGTGCGCCCCTATTTCCCCTCTGTAGGACAAGCATGTGACGTGATTTTGTGATATATGTGTGTATATAATATCACGGTTGTATTGTTATAGGATGAAAAGAAATTCGATTTAAGTTTTAGGGATGTATATTCCTATCCCTACTTCTGTTGTGAGGTTGAGTCTTTTACCTGAAGTGTAGTTGGGGAGGATAGAAGGTAAGCTCGTCTTGAGTGCTTTGCTTATCAGTCACTGTGTGGTCGTGTGTTGGGGTGTATCCAGTGTCAAGCAGGGAGGGCTCGCTCGTGGCATCATTATTATGTACCCTGCCTTTTCTTGCCTGTGACCCTCGGGGCTGGGGTGAAGGGTTGGACAGCCACCCCCATCGGATGGTGGCTCCTCTGATTTCAGTCTCCTCTTGTGTTGACTAGAACCCTTCTCAAACTGTTCGCCCCATGCTTTGTTATCTGCAGTGGACGCCTGCCTGCTTTAAATGAGCTTCTATTAAAGATCCGACCGCAGAAGGATTTCCTTTCGCTGGCATACCGCTCCCTGTCCAATTAGACAGAGTGGGGTTCTCAGGCTCATGGTCACCCCGTTCCACGTTTTCATTTTTCCTTCCGCTCTGTCACACAAGCACACGTCAGGAACAAGAAAACAGCCATCGCAGGCGAAATAGTTTGTCACCTGCTAGTGTCTTTGTCGGCACTGGAGCCTCGTCTGGCGTGGACTGCAGAGCCCATCGTGCTCGCGTCCGTTCAGAGCAGCACAGCAGCCCGCTGAGCCCGCTGAGCCCGCTGAGCCTGCTGCCCAAGCTGGTGGAAGGGCCCTCCCAGGCCACAGATGCCCAGCTAAGTAACGTCAGGCCAGGCTTTCTCTGCTTGCCTGTAGGTAATCATGATGTTCACAGTGTTACATTTAGTTTTTAAAGGAATTTTTTAAAAGGCTTAAAGAGCAAAATGTTAACAAACTGGTTTTTAGAGCAGTTATAGGTTAAAAAGCTTTTTATGAAAGTTCAGGTATTTGAAAGTATTTGAAAGTCATAGTCTTAGGATTAATAACTAAATCCGAATGATACATTTTTATGTTAATTTAAAAAAACTTTAACATTGGAAATCTCCAGCAACATTTCGCAGTCGTGGGTGGGTAGAGAGCGCAGTGCACCTGTCACTCAGCCTCAGTGTGGCCAGCACAGCCTTAGGTCCCAACTTTTTGTTTGCTGGATTATCTAAAAGCATCTTCCTGAAATTGCCATTTTTTCCTGTGCTTTTTTCTGATTCCATCAGGTGATTTCATTTAAATTTAATAAGTGATTAAGGTTATTTCATGGAAAGTGCTATTTCCTAAATTCAGAGAACTTCCTGTGAGAGGCTCAAATGTAAGGAGCGCTTCACTTCTGGTGGATGCTTACTTTGGGGAAAGTAGTTTTGTGTTCAGGCATACACGGTTAGACAGCAGACGTGGTAGCCTTTGAAAGGGGGAAAAGTCGCAATGGGTCCATTCTGACCTTACGGAGAAATCCAAGGAGACAGTAGATCCCTGGGTTGTGGTCTCACTCCGACCACCAGGTGGCGCTCTAGGTCCAGCACAGATTTGCGCCTTGACGCTGGCTCAGTCCCGGTCCTGTGAGGGGTGTGTGAGCTGCGTATCCACAGCCTGTGAGATATGGAGAAATGCTTTTCCTTTGCCATTGAGGCACTGAATATGATCGTTAACAAGTGATTCTTCGGTTGTTAAAGATTTCAGCATTTTCCTGAACTTAACTTATAGAAGCTTTCAGCTTCATTTTTCCTTCTTAATAGTCTTACTCTGTGTATCTGAAAATAATAACTTATGTTTAGAAAATTAGTCACTGTATCAGACTGACACTTTAGTTATGCAAACAAACCGGACAGCCATGTGCTATTTTATGAATTGTTGTCATATAATTAACAGAATTTGAATGAAGGCAAGCTCTGAGCATTTCGAAATTTTTTCTTCCTATGTTTGAGGCCAGGGCTAACTTGTTTGAACGAAGTAGAGGGCTTAGGAAATTATTTGTGCAATTCAATCAAAAAAGCCACCTTTATGAGCAACCCCTAAGTCAGGGCACTTTTGTATTGTAGTCTGTCTTAGGGTGTGTTGTAAGACTGAGTAGTTGAATCCCAAAGCTTTTGAATCATTTATTTAAATAAACTAGAGCAGAGTCACTGTGTACCCCCAGCATAATGGTAATTTGGGGGGAACTGCAAGGGGCTGATTTACAGCTCGCGCTGGGAAACATTTTTTCTTAAAGTTTATTTTGGTCAATAATTTCTAAAAACTTGTGTCATCAGAAAATCATACCATTATACAACATTAGAGACAAAAGGATCTTAGTGATTGTTGAGAATTAAAGTAATTTGTCCAAGATAACTTGGGTGACTAGTGGCAGAGTAATGTCTACAAATTTCAGTGCATTTTGCACTGGACCACGTATTGCCATAAGAAGATACAGTGAGCCTAAAGAGTTCATATCGAATAACTGATATCAGTGAATGAAAGTTCACCAAAAGCAAATTTCCCAGATAATTGAAACATCTTTATTGCTAAAACTTCATGTACTCAAATCATGTAAAATGACAGTTTTTCCCAGATGTATTGCATTCTTTCCCACCTTCTCAAACTGAGCGCTGAGCAGGACTTGTCCGTTAGTAATGTCTTGTCTTTTATTTCCATGTGCCACATGCCCTCAGATGACTACTTTCCCCTCTAAAGTGACTCTGTTTTAATCTTTTTTCCTATTTTTGCTGTCAATTCTTGCTGTGTTAGTTTGTCTAGTTTTAACATTCTTTCCATTTCTGATTTGTGGTTTCTTGATGTGTGTCTTAAAATATTTATTGAGCACATAGTACGTGCCAGGTACTGTTTGAGAGGCATTTGGCACAGTTAGCGAATGAGGAAATGAGATTAGGATCCCTCGCTCCCGTGGAGCTCACTTTCCAGGGGAGGGAGAGTCAGAGACAGGCATTAAACAGGAAGCGTGATAAGTGAGTAAATTACAGTGTCGGGCCAGCGGGAAGGTAGAGCCAGGTGTAAGGGAGGCGTGGAAGTGTTCGTAAGTGTCTTGGAAACTAGAACGCCAAGTTTATTGCTAGTAAAGTAACAGTCAAGGGGAAAATGGCCAAAGGAACTTGAGGGATTCTGCTGTGAGCTGGGGACATAAGCACTGGAAAATGCCTCTTTAATTTTCATTGTGACTTGTATTGCTTTCTTTGAGGGTTTTATCCCTGATTTGAATGTCTGAAATTCTAGAGTAGCTTGATAATTGACTTCTAGGTAAGTTACAACTTAATACAAGTATAACAGTAACTATTACAGTTAATGTGTACATACTTACATTGTTTTCCAAAAGCCGAGGAATGAGAGAATGAAGTGGAATGTTAGGTGTCAAATGGAATGTTTGGCATGCAACGGGTGTCGATTCTTGATTGACCACCTGCATGAGGACCGATGTGCACAGTGATAAATGACTGAGGTCGAGTGGTGTGATGATGACACCAGTCCTGCCACACGGTGCTTGTTACGCTCAGAGATCCATACATTTTGGGTGAGAATATAGATAACACGAAGGCCGAGTGGCATCCGTGGTGACCGTGTGAGGTCTGATCAGATTTTCCTGCCTTAAGTCTCAGCTTCCCCACCTGTATTACCTGAGTGGCTTTGAGCAAGTTCCTTATTGTTCAGCTTTCTTCACCTCAGGTTCCTCATTTGTAAACAAGGGCAGGGACTAGTACATTGGGGTTTGTTGTGAGGATTAAATAAAGGCAAAGGTGCTTAGCTAAATAGTCATTGACCAAACTTTGTTTGCTGGGGTGCACATGATGCTCAACCATTAGGAGTCATCAGAGACACTGAGGGCAAATTGGTGACACTTCTAGCCATCCAGTTAAAATGTGTCACATGTTTTAAATTTTAATATTAAGTTAGAATTAGTCCTTTCAAAGGAGAAAAGTAATAATATTCAAAACTGTTCAGTTTGGTTCATAAGTTTGTAATTTTAGTTTCTAAATTACTTTTCAGTCACAAATCCTATAAAAGGTATAATTTGGTAAAGACACATGTATTTCTTAGCTACTTTACTCAGAACTGGAGACAAAGGGATGATGGATGTTTCTGGTTTTTTACCCTGGTGATTAAGCTTCTTTGCTTATTCTTAGAGCAGATCTCGCTTTTTGAAAAATTAGCTTTATTGGACACCCATAATCTATAGTATACTTTGTGCTCTTACACCGACTTATAAAAATACTGTGCCAGAGTCGGGAGAATCACACAGTGCACAGCAGAGCGCCCGGGATGGCAGAGGCCCAGGGAGCCCTCGCTGAATGAATGAGCAGCTGAGTTGACTGTTCTTAAGAAACAGCTGGAGAGAGAGGACTTGTCGCCAAACGGAAAACTGCCCAAAAGAAAATAGTGTTCTTGAAACTTGTGATGCTAAGCAAAGGGAAAATTCAAATGATGTCAAAAGCTCTTGACCGTTGTTTTTCTGTCATAAGTAAAAGCTGCTTTTAGTTTTCTGAGTATTGAGAAATTTACCTACCGTGGGTTAACCACGTTTCAGTGATTGCGAAGCTCATGTGATGGGAATAACCTTGTGAGCGCCATTTGTCTCTAGTTGTGTTTTAGGTCTGCGTTTCCCATTAAATCTGAGGAGCTTCGAGTTTTATGACCTTCTAGTAATGGCTTGACAAGGGAACAATACTACCTATTGATGACTGATCTAAACAAGGAAAATTTGTGTTTTTGCTGTGGTAATTCATGTAATATGCCAAATAATTTTAGGTAACTGTTTGCAAGATTAATAAGTAGTTGGTTTTCTTCTAGTTAGTTATAAAAGTAAAAAATTATATACTCTATTATTTATCCAGAGCATAATTCTTCTTTTAAGGATGTGTGAAAGTAGGGAATATATTTGTGTAGGTCTGTAAATATGATACACACACGTACACACAAGCTTCTCTGAGACAGTCATTCTAGAAATAGTTCAAAGTTTTATACTGAGAATGGCTCCCATGTTTCTTTCTCTTTGGCCGTGATTCTTCGCTGCAACCAGACGTATAAACATTTAATTCCTGGCGTGTTCCAGTCTCTGTGGGAGATTTTAGGGATGCACAGATGAGTATGTCCTGGTCTGTTGTACATTTTAGCTAACAAGTAAAATAAATTTTAAAATATATTCAAAAACTTCATAAGTTTGCATTAATGTTAAAAATGTTAAAGTACTACTAATAATAAAAGTTACTGGAAATAAATGAAGCCGTCATCATGTGGAAATATTTGATCTTGCTTGGAGCCAGTTGGTCTGATTAAGTATGCAAGCAGTATCAATAACCATTGTTAATATAATCAGGTTTTAGTTTTTAATAGTTGATAAGATATTCTATTTTGTATTTTGAAGTATTTCGAACAGAGGGCTTTTGAAATAAGTTTTGTCTTGTGGGTTTCTTCTAATTTTTATGTCTGGCTTCGTGGCATTTTCTGCTTATCCCTAATTCATGTCATTCAGATTTTGGAGGACCCCCGGTTTTTCAAGGTCAATTTGAAGTCTTTTAGTGTCATTTAAATGATAACCTAGTTTTGTCCTCACTCTCTGCCAAGTTTACCTGCAGGAAATTAAAGGACTGACGGTGTTCCTAACAAGACGTAACAAGGGGGCCATGGGTTGCTTCTGCAGGGACCCCAGCTCGTGGTTTTGGTGACTGCTGCTCTGCGCACCTCTCCTTTTCCCGATGACCCAATTCTGCAAAGTAGCCAGGGGGCCGTGGGGCGACAGGGACAAAGAACAGAGTGTGAACATTTATTTGTTTATGAATCGATTAATTCGTAGGCATTTAAACAGCAAATATTTGTTGAGCTCCTTCTCTGTGCCAGGCATGGCTTAGATGCTGGGGGTGCAGCCCAGTTAACAAGACAGAAGCTGGTGAGGAAGTGCGCGACACGTACAGCATGCGGCGAAGCGACAGTGGTTCGCGCTAACGGGAAGCGAGAAGAGGTGAGGGATAGAGTCGTGCAGGCGACGTGGGACCAGGGTGTCGGGAGCGGGCGCTGTCGCAGCGGCTCCCCGGCGACACCGGGACGAAGTGCGCGTGCGCGTCTGCAGGGGCCGCTGCTCAGGTTGGCGCGCGAGCGCGGGACCTGTTCGCAGAACAGCGGGGACCCTGGCGAGGCCGGAGCGCAAGGCATGGGGCGCCTCCCTATCGGGGTCGCTTGTCAACATTTTCAGTCCCCTCATTCCTTTTGTCCTTCGTTGGCAGAATTTGTCGTAGACTTGTTAGTGCTTCGTTTTCTTGTGGAACACCTGTTGATGGCCACAGTTTCGTGGTTAGCGCCTCTGCCTCTCATTGCCTGCTAGTGAGTTCTGAGCAGTGGCGGCGTTTAGCCCTTGGCATAGTGACGGAACCGTAGGCTGGCTCCAGTTCCTAGGTTCTAACCCTGGTTTTGCTAAATGTTATTGTAAAGTCATGTAACCTTTCTGGAACTCAGTTTATCAAGATGTAAAATAAAAAGTTGGACTGGATAATGGCCAGGATAACCTCTAACTGTAGATTCTGCGGTTTCAATGATTTTTGAGGGAAAATCTTCAGGAGGAACTCAGTGGTTCTTTCTGTTTCCTTTTTTGAAATTATTTTTAAAATTTATATACAATTAAGTGTATAAATCGTAGGTGTTCAGTTGCCGAGGTTTTACATACGTGCGTTCTCTGTATCACCCGGCAGACTGAGAGCGCATTTCCAGCCAGCGGCTCCCTCGGCCCCTCCTGCTCAGCGTCCCGCCGTTGTGACTTCTGTTCTGACTTCTGTGGCCGTCCTCTGGCCTGTGCTCGAGCTGCATGTGAATGTGATCGAGGGTCATTCACTCTTCTGTGGCTCCCTTTTTTTTTTTTTTTTTAACTCAGCCTTCTCTCCCTCTCTCTGTCTGTCTCTCTCTCCCTCTCCCCCCCCGCCCCTCTCTCCCTCTCCCTCCCTCCCCCCTCCCTTTCTCTCTCTCTCTCTCCCCCCCCTCTCTCCCCCCTCCCTCTCCCTCCTTCTCCCCCTCCTTCTCTCTCCCCCTCTCTTGCGTGCTCCTCTCCAGGGCACCGCAGTGTTCTCTTGCAGCGGTGCGTGGCACCCGCCCCGTGGGCGCTGCCCGGTGGCTTAGTCCGTGCCGCTGTCGATGGGCATGTGTCTCGTTCCCAGTTTTTGACTATTGTGAATAAAGCCGCTGCGAACGTTTTTGGGTATGTGTTTTGATGACCATAACCCTCGCTTCTCTCGGGTGCATCTGCCTGCCCGGGAGCTGCACTGCTGGCTCGCGGGCGAACATCGTTTGTGCACGCGGCGCGTTTGCCGCGGTGGGCGTGCCGTGCGAGAGGTCTCCCCGCTCGCCAGCTCTTGTTACTGTCTGACGTTTTCACTTTATTTAGTCTTTCTGCTGAGTACCTCGTCGTACCGTATTGGGGTTTTAATTTGCCTTTTGCTGATGACTCAGTGAGCACCTTTTCATAAATTTATTGGCTATTCGAATATACTAATTTTTGCAGAGTGTCTGTTAAGAGTTTGTTCCACTTGTAAAAACTGGGCTCTCCTGTCTTTATTGATCGTGAGAGGTTTTTTTTTCTCTATTCTCTGGTCATGAGTTCTTTCACGTATATGTATATTCTGAATATTTTTTCCCAATCTGGAAATACCTACACTGATACTAGGAAAATATTGTTTTTAGAATAATGCAGTTTTTATTTTTTTATTTTATTTTTATTTTTTTGAGATTTAATAGTTTCATTAAAAATATATTTTAGAAAGACAGAGTATGCCCCAAGGAGGCACATGGTCCCAGCACAATAACCAACACAAAGGGCCCAAAAGGGCCACAAAAGGCCACCAGAAAGAGAACCCAGAAAGGCAAAAAGAAGATGCAGTTTTTAAAACTTCTCAGTTTTGATGCATTTCTGAGCACTCAGTTTACAGACTAAGAAAGCAACAGATTTAATGGGTTCTCTTATTTATATAAAACTTTGGTCCCAATGTTGACTTAAAAAAAGATACATTTTCCCTTACACACACTTTTATAATTTTCCCACACTTTTATGAGATATAGTAATATTTTGTGCACAAGTCCTCCATTTAATGTCGTGAACAAGTAGGTCTTTGGGTGGTTCGGGTCCTGGGGAAGAAGGGCTCTCCCATGGGAAGAGGATGGTCCTGGGCTCAGCACACGAAGTCTCCAGCACTTGGCTCTTTCTTCAGTGGGTGTCCTTTTGGTGACTTTGCCAAGAACTTCTTTTCCTTTGCGTTTGACGCGAACTGTATTTATGGCGATTTTGTTTGCTGCTGGCGATGTCGAAGCACAACAGGATTCTTTTAGATGCCGTTGTCTTTGAATGTAGCTCTTCAAGCTATAGAATTACTATATTCCTACCTGTATTTGTAGATTTATATTGCAAATGTAACCTTTTAATTTTAGAAACAAATACTAAAGTTGGAGGTAGTAAATAATGAGTTTTTAATAAGTTCAAATGTATACTATTTGTGTTAATAGATATAAAGCTACTGTTTGTAACACACAGAACTGTTATAATGAGGAACACATGAGGTATCAGTGAATAATTTGATTATAGCCCAAAGCCCTGTTGCTCTTAGAAATTAAAGAATATGGATTGAAGTAGCTCACTAATTAGGATATATATTAGCAAACTGTGGAATCAGCACTTAGAGTAAAACATTGACAGATAGCTCTGTGTGTTAGTATCATGGGCTTTTGTGATTCTGGGCAGATATTAGACTCTTTCAAGAGGCATTTTGTTATAGTTCCTTCCATGGTGCTGATTTGAGCATGAGCCCATTCCTCAATCCAAGGTGCTAAATCTTGCAAGGACCCCCTTGACCGATATTATTGGGTAGGAACCATAACTCTTAAACGGGAGGAAAAAAGGGTCACTGATTCTTTGATAGTTTGTATGAGAGTTTTCTGGCACTAAACAGCCTTACAGGGTATTTTCCGTGAATATTTCTATTCAGTACAGGTTGGGGGAAATGAGAACTCACAGGGGCCAGTGTTTCTAGGGTGAGTTTTCTGGAATATTAGTCCTGTGGAATGTATAAATGTTGCATGAAATTAAAAACAAACCAAAAAAAAACGAAGAAAACTCGCTGGTCATGTAACTAGATTAAATGAAGATGGAAAGCAATAGATTAAATGAAGTTGAAGGATTTCTGCTTCTGTTCTTCTGACTTTATTGAGATTGTCTCTGACAATTTGTAAGATAGCAAGTAGCATGTACTAGGGTGAAAGGCCAAGGAAATAGGACCACCGGAAGTGTTTTGTTTATGCAAGGAAATTTCGGATAATCTATATGAGCAGCTAAAGACTTGGAATTCTCCGGGGGGCTCCCAGTGTAGTGGTTAGCACGTCTGCTTTCCATGCAGAAAGTCCTGGGTTTGCACCCCAGGTGGAGCCACGGACCAGACTCCAGGGGCGCCAGGCCCTGGGTGCACGCGCGAGTGCATTGGGGGAGACGCCCGGCCCTCAGCGATCCAGCTCTTGAGGGGAGTGGCAGCATCCATAGGTTGGGGGTGGAATTGGGGGTGGAATTAAAGAGGGGAAAAAAAGACTTGGAATTCCACTTAAACAGGTACACCTCACTGATTTTCCTTGGTTTAGAAAAAATTGTAGCTTGTCTCGTAAAAATTACGGTTCAATGTTTTTTTTCTTTAAAGGAATTTAACATGATTCCTTATTAAATAGAAAAGGCATTTCAGGAACATAGCTTTAATTACTTATACGTTGAATATTTTATATTACAAAGATAAACGATCGAGTATCGTTTTACCGGAAGAGTTTGACGAAATTGCCATTGTGTCGTCTTCTCTCCTCCTTATTGCACCCTCCCACCCCCACATGACTGGCATGGTTCATAAAAAGTCTGGGGGGAAAAATTTACTAAATCATAACTGACAGGGGGTCTAACTTCAATTTCGTGTGCTTGGAAAACTTCAGAAGGTTTTGGTGAGCATTAAGTCCTTCTCCGGAGGGCATGAGCACATGTTATGAGACAGGCTGCAAGGGCAGATAGCGAGGCAGTCGGGGCGGTGGGGAAGGGTGCCTCGGGAGAAGCGAGGTCGCAGGGTAGACGGGAACAAGGACTCCGACCTGTGTGTGTCTCTCTTTTTGGAAGGCCAAAGAGATCTTTCAAATGCTGCCTTTTTGCTTGGATTCTAAGTGTAGACCATAATCCTTTTTTTTTGAGCATAATCTTTATGTTTAAAAGAATTCAAGAGTTGACAGAACAGTTGACAAAATTTTACGTATTGTATCAAGTGAATCAGATTGATAATGTTATTGATAATGTTATTGACAAGAAACTTACCTATATAAATTTGAAAAGCCAGATGTCAGGCAGGTTGTTCTGTTTTCAACTATTTTAATCAAAGTATTTCTTAGAAGCAATCTTTAAAATAGGTCATAGAGACGATGGTTGTGTTTACCTACAGTTTCTAGAATGAAGTGTATTCCTGTTTGTAAAGTCAGTAAGATTTTGTAAAACATGTTAAAGTTTTTTTTGTCAACATTATGCCTAAATAACTAGAATAGGATCTTTCTCTTAGACCTATTAGCTAACTATACCCATGACACAATATGTTTTGAATAGCGATATTAGTATGACTGTGTTAGAAAAATGGTCCTACTGTGGGCTGCCAGTGGTAGTCATAGTCTTTGTTGTTATTGTTAAAATAGCCCTTTTCAAGAAATTTTAGATTCACAGCAAAATTGAGCAGTTTTTTTTTATACCTATTAGATATCATGGTGGTATTTGTTAAAAGGTGTCTATTTCTACTGTCAATTTCAGTGTATATACAAAACGTATTTTGCATTATTTTTGATTTTTTATAATTGTTCTTTTTCAAAGTATTACCATTTGTACTGAATATAATATATGTAATTTCATTATGAAAGAATTTAAATAATTAACTGAAAGGAAATAGCAATGAGTTTTTCTGGTATACTAATCGAGGAGCAGCATTTTGGGGCTTTTTCACGTGTATCTTGCGATTTATTCTGTATTTATTCTTTTGGGGACTGAGAACTTTTATTTATATATTTCACGATTTGGCAGCTTCAATCAAGCAGGACAAGAGTGTGTAGATCTATTTTGAAAAAGCTGTGATGAGAATGTTACACGTACACCTGACAAAGATGCATGTACATTATTGGAGCTTCAAGGAGACATCAGTTTTCTTGGAGAGTATATTTATATGCTTCTCTTTATTGTTAGCTAAAGTGACTTCTGTCCTTAGCCTGGGTCTCAAACCCACCTCTGGTGTGTGTTTACTACACTGCACTGAATGCATGCAGCTAAGAGGAGGGCGAGAGATTCCCTGCAGCCGGAGGATGAGTGTGTGTGAGCGAGGTGCTGTCCACATTCTCAGCTTCAAGTCACTGCAGTTTCTTTTTCCCAGAGAAAAAGGGGTTAGATATTGCATTTCATAAAACTAACCAGAGCTCTTTCTACTGATGCAGCACAAGAGATTGGGGAGGGGGTGGGGAAAGGAAAGAGATTTCTTAGTTTTTTTAATTCTAGGGGAAACACTGACAAGTGTTCAGAGCTCCCATCCTCATCTTTTCATCAGGACACCTTTCCACATCATATGGTTCATCTGAGTGTAGAGTCGGGGAGGAGGGAGAAAAAGACAACTGGAGTTCTCAGAGATAGAGAAAAAAAGTGCAGTTGATACAAATAAAGAATGCTGACTTCAAAAATAAAGAAAGCCAACAACTCAAACAAACCAAAATTGAAATGTTCAGAATTGGCAGCACACTTCTCTGCTGACATGTATTGTGGCAGTCTGAACACCCCCAGAAAATCGTGCCTAACAGTTCAGAAAAATATACAATAAAAGTAAACACACACACAGAAATAAAAAAATAAAGTGACGTAATTACCAAACCAGAACCACTTCTAAATTTTAAAGTTTAATATGTATAATATATTTAACGGACACCCCACAATAGCTGATTTCTCATTTTAAAAATAAAAAATTCATCATGCCTTATTTTTCTCCACTGTTAAAAATTAGTCTTTCAACTCTTTACTGTTGGAAGGAAAGGTCAGGATTGTCTTACTTTGGCTACTATTAAAAGAATCTAAGGCCACGAAGGTTGCACTATAAATTTCAACAAAGTTATTTGTTTCCTATCAGCTTTATGAAAACTTAAAATTTTGATATACCTTGCACTTTCAGAAAGTTCTCTTAACAGTTTATATAATTGCATTGCATATTGCTCTTATTTAAGAAAAAATTCTTATAGTCTGTATTTAAGTACACCCTATCTAGAACCTAGATGATACTAGTTAATTATGTGGCTTTGGCATGTACTAGTAATATTTTAGGAATGTCTTCACTTTAGTATTTGGGGGAGGAAGTGTCTGCCATCTTTTTTGAACTTTATCGTGGAAAACTTTAAACATTCACTCAGTAGAGAGAATTATATAATGAATTCTCATGTATTCATCTCCTGGCCCCACTATTATAATATAATGGCCAGTCTTGTTTTATCTGACACACTCACCCCATTACTTTCCTTGTGACCCCCCCAGTGATTTTGAAGGAAATCCTAGACGTCGTGTAATTTCATGGAGAAGTATTTCTGTGTGTGTCTCTAAAAGAGATTCACATTACCAGCTAGCTTTGTTGTGGAGAGGAAGTCCAAAAGTGCCTGGAAACAGGCCTGCCATTGCCATTTTTGTAGTAAATTTGCATTTGGAAAGATCAAGAGTTTGACTACTTAGGTATTTTATCATTATAGTACATCTCAAAGGATTTGAAATGTTGATTTTGTAAATAATATGTAAGAAAACATGAATTACAGTCATGAATATGTATGAAGCTCTGTGACAGTCTGCAGTTTCAGAGCTAACCTGCAATTTATTTTGTTGTTTGTTCATGGCCCTCCCCACCCACCAATTTATGTTTCTTTATTTAAATGCAGAGAGACAGCATACATAGTTTCAGATGAAATTCTGTAGGCCTCTCTGTGTGTCAGAGAAAGAGCAGAGAGAAGAGATTCGCACGTGGGGCCGAGGACAAGGCGAAGGGCAGAGCAGGGTCAATGCAGCAGCCCAGGTCCAGGTTGCGGAGAAAGTGACCCGCTCGCTTCCACTCTGGCCCCAGCCTCTGCTCTCGGTCTTGGCTTTCTCTCTTTTCTTGGCTCCCCCTTTAGTTTATAGCTTTTTCTTCACTCAGCATTTACTTAGCTCTGCCTGTGACATTTATGGTCACAAGTTTGCTGATTCCCTTCTTAGTTTTATTATACAGGGGTTGCGAGATAAAACTTTTGAAAATGTAATAGTTTAGGATTAATTTGTGCTTTATTTGTTTTTATACAGATTTTTTAAATGTTTATTAAAATTATTTCAAAGAGTCAGATACCTACTCATGGGCTAGATCGAATTTTATTCTGGATGAGTTATTTGATGTATGAAAGCATTAATTTTATACAGACTTTTAGGTTTACTTAGATGCTCATATTGAAAAATTGTATAATAATTTTTCCTTTTTTTTCTTTTTCTGCCCATTTATTGGATGAAATTGATTCTATTCAAATGTGATTCTGCAGTTCACAAGATTCCTTTGCAGCTCACCTCTGGAGGTAAGTTTATTCACTGACCTTAATACTGGAACTGCTTGTTGAACATCACTGTTGGTATCTTTTTTTGGGCATTTATTGATAAACTTAGGAATGATCATTTTGTTGTTACACATGCATTCTTCAGTAACAGTAACGAGATGAATGTAGACCTTTTTTTGATAAAAATTCCTGTAAGTTTTTGAGCTGTTAACCTTCATAACAGGTGAAGGTCGTTGCCTCTTTTTGAATGTATTTTCTTTTTTAATAAGTAGAGCGAAATCAGTTCTTTATTTAAAGAGCCGTATTGTATCTCCTACTCCCATGACTGTTTAACATCAGCCTTATTCTCTCTTAACTGCCCTGGTGTTAAAAGAGAGCCGGAGCAGTCATAGGCAGAGGCCGCCATCAAGGAAGTTTCATTTGGTTCGAGAGAGCTTTTTAAAATCCATGAGCTGATTAGGGAAGAGCAAAGGACTTACCTTTAATTGAACTTTTCCTGTAATAGGCACTGTTCTGGGCGCTTCATTCTCTTTCTCATTTAATCCTCATAATGATTCTGCAATGTAGAACTGAAACTCCAGTGATAAAATTGTGAGATGAAGAAAAACCGTTAGATATTCATAGAACCAGAAATCGTCGTGAGCTGCAGTTGGTAAGGAATGACGGGCAGGTGGGTGAGGCTTTGAGAAGGCGTAGGGCAGGGAGGCGGCGGGGCGTGTGGAGAGATGACTGGGCTCTGGGCCGGACACGGGTCTGAGATCCTGTCTTCACTACTAGCCGCGTGGGCAAATCACAGCTTCCCCGGGCCTCGGCGTTTTGATAATTCTCACCTCTCAAGCGAAGCCGCGGACGTGGGAGCAGGTGTAAAGTGCCGTTCACATCTTAGTTACTGTTTTCTGTTCCCCCAGGCTCTGCTTCAGCCCCACGCAGTAACACGCGCCTTCCGGCCTTTCACGTGTCCTTTTGCCTCTGTTGTTTGTGTCACTTTGTGCTCCCTTCCCCGATTCCCAGCCTGTTTGAATCATGTCCTTCTTAGGGTGAGCCTGGATGCTGTGTCCCTGGCGAGACCCTCTTGGACCTCTGCACACAGAGGCGTTGGTTCCCATCGTGCTTCTGTACCATTGTGTGCGTGCGGTTGTCGAAGCTCCTGTGTGGTTTGGCTCAGCCCGGCGCATTGAAACTCCTGGTGGCCAGTCCGAGTGACTGCCAGGGGAAACCGATGGCACCAGAGTGGCCGGGACCGCCCGGACTTGTTACGGTTTCTTAGTGTCCGGGATCCAGTGAGAAACAACACTGTGCAGTGGAAGGGGTCTGGGCTCTGGAGTGAGAGCCACTGGGGAATCCCTCGAACAAACCATTCATCTGTTGATCAGTCTGAAAACAGAGATAATACAGGGTTATTAAATGAAATGAGGTAATGTGAGGCGGACACCGAGCTCAGTGCCTGTCACGCAGAATTTTATAGTTTGGTATAAAAGCAAAAACAAAAACAATAAAAAACTTCACAGTATAAATTATATAATCTTTAGTGGACGAAGCACTTTCCAAGCTTAGAAGAATGGGAAGTGTCAAAGGAAAAGACGGGAACATTAGATTTCATTCTGTAAAAAATCCTTAATTTGTTCATGAAAACATAGTTAAAAGGCAATTTATGGAAAGTGATAAAAAGGTTAGTATAATGATCTCTTAGGACCAATTTTTAAAATGTCCTATTCTGCATAATATTTGGTTGGATTTTATCAGGTAGTTGTTGATGAGATGAAATATAAATGGTAATAAGTATGTTTTAAAAGTTCAACTTTATGAGTAATCAGAGAAATACGGTTTTAAAAAACAGTGATAATACAGCTTTTTTACCTATCTGGATATTTTTTTTTTTTTTTAAGCGAATGCTTGGGAAGATGTGATGAGATGTTATTAAGCCTTATTCTTTGTAGAAGTCAGTTTGGTCATGTACATTAAAGAGCTTATGTAAATTTATATCTTGTAGTTGAGTAATTCTAGTCTAAGAATCACTGCTAGAGAAACAAAGATGGGACAAAACTTGCATAAGTATGTTTATTACAGTGTTATTTATGATGCAGAAAATTTATAAATTTATAAATAACCTGAGTGTCCAACAGGAGGAAATGTCAGATAAATCTTGGTACAGCCAGCCATGTGATAGAACACCCCACAGCCATTAAAATGGGGATTATGCGTATATGTTCATGAGTACATATCGATGAACAATACTTTTGCTAGATTAAGGTAAAAACAGGGTGTAAAATTACGCCACAGATCTAAATTTAGAAAAAAAATTAAGCATTCAGAAATTAGGAAGGAAATACACAAAATGTTAATATTAACTATAAAATGTTACGTCGTCTTACCCTTTGCTCTTCCGTGAGGAGCTGCACTGGGGAGTAGAGGTAGCATGGCAGGTTTCCGGTGATGCTTCCTGTAGCCGGTGTCTGACTGTGACGTACACCAGGGAACGTCTCCGGATGATGTGGAGCAGTCAAGTGATGTATGGTCTAGTCTTCAAAAGAAAAAGGGACTGGCAGGAACTTAGCTTAGGGGCAATCTTGATAATGTTTGAGTCTGGATTCTCATTTTAACAAAAGCTTAGAGGCATAACGAAGAATAAGAGTTGTGAGCAGAAGGCAGTTAGGCTAGATTCTTACCTGCACATGGAGTAAATTGAGGGGCTGGAGCTTGACGTCCACCTCACTGGGGCAAGTAGCAGTTTGAAGAGGTTACTAAGCAACGGCAAAGGTTTGTAAATCGTCCTCACTTCCAGACGCTCAAATGTAAGGTCAGTGAGAGACGAGCCTCTTTTTCTTGTCTCCCTATTCCATTCTTAGGATAGTACGTAGTACATGGGAGGCACTGAGTAAATAGTTGTTGAATGAATGAATGAGCAAGTTAGGTGAGGCCGAGGCTGAGAGTAGCAGGCTTCAGCCCGCAGTTTGGCAGGACTCAGCTAAAAGCACACGAGGCTGATACTTACATTGCAGTGTGGTTGGCAGTCTGCCTTCCCAGCTGGATTGTAGCTGCTCCGGATGAGGACCACTGTCTTCACCTTCTCATTCTCCCAGGTGTGGACAGGGCGTGGTGTGTACTCATCATACACCTAGAGTCGTACCAACGTTTTGAATTACGTCTTGCCACTCTGGTTAATACTGAGAACGTGTGTGTGGAAGTTTTAAATCTTTAGTGAAAAGTCAGAGGGGGAAGGTATGATCGAAGCTTAGTGGTGCTTTCTGTAATTTTCTCTCTGATCCACTTAATAATCTGGAGTTGTATTTCACGTCGACTAAATCGATCTATTTCTTATTGGACTTACGCATATGGGAGAGTAAAAAAATCAAAATTAAAGGTGATCGGCGTGCTTTTCTTTTCTTGAAGTATTTGGGGAATCCTCGAAGGCTTTCTGTTGATATTTTTCTGGCCTGGAATCTCATAGGGCTGCCCGATCGCTTAGAGGCTTCTCCCCGACGCTTCCAGCAGCACTGAACTCAGGACTTTGTTCCTTTGCCCCCACTCAGAGCCCGAGAGTCAAAGTAAGCCAAGGCAGGAGAACGGTGGGAGTCTTTTAATGTTTAATTTTGCCATTAAACTTAAGTTTTAGCTGGAAAAGGAAAATTATAAATAGAGTTAACTACCCAAACGCCTTCCCTAATTTTGAATGAAAGAAAAATAATTCTAGTTAAGACAATAAAATACATGAAACTTGGAGTTGACGATGAAGGAGACTTTAAATTTCACAAAATTTACTATTCACAAAAAAAAAAAAAAAAATTATGAAGGAACCGTGTCCCTTTGTTGTAAGTCTTAAACAGTTAACTGCCACATGAATCCAGCAAAATTGTCAGGTTATAGTAATTACATCAGTAATTTGATCTGCTGTCACTTGAATAGAGCCATGTGTGGAGAGTCAGTTACTTCCCTCTGTGGGGGCTGACCCTTTTACATTCCTGTAAGCTGAAGACTAATAGAGCTCATTAAGCTTTATGGGAAGAGAGCTTTTATCACCTCGTCAAGTCAGGCAGCGTATTTCCATTATATTCCTAATTTCGTGGGGCTCTGTAGCACTGATGTGCAGGCCCCTGCTAGGACCTCTCCCTCACGCACATTTTTATTGACATTTCTAAGTCTGAATTACATTTTGTGTGGCACCACTTACAGATGTCTTCAATTAAATGTAGGTAAATAAAAGGGATTATATATCAGAGGCTAAAAGATTCTTGAAATTCTCTCCCGAGTCAGACTTTGCCAGCCAGTCTTGTGGGGTGCGGTTGCATTGTCATTTTGGAGGCAGAGAGCTACAGGAGAGGCATTTGTAAGAAAAGTTAAACCATGTGTGAATGTAGGTCACTTAGATTTCTCTTCATATCTGTCCTGTTTGTGCACTTCATAGCAATTAAAATCTTCAGTAACAGAAATTAAGTTTTTGAGAAGTTAGCACCTGTAGTGTATGGGTACTGTGCTAAGCTCTTTGCTTCCATTGTTTTGATTATCACAGAATGTCTGTTAGGTAGATCGTCCCAATTTTATGAAGAAAATTGAGCCTGGAGAGGTTGTTAAACTCGATATTATAGCTACTGGTTCATATGTGGCAACAGTAACAAGCTAGGAAAGAAGAAATGGAATGATACTGCCAGAAAGACTCTTAGTTACATGCAGTGACATAACAACATCTGAAGGAAGACAGAAGTTCGAGAGGTATTTTGTAAACACTAGAGCAAGGTTTCTCAGCTTTGGCACTGTTGACATTTTGAGGCGTGAAATCTCGTCTGTGGGTGCTGTCCTGTGCATTGTGTGATGCTTAGCAACGTTTCTGGCTTCTTCCCAATAGATGCCAGTAGTGCCCACCCCCCCGGAGTTGAAACAAAATGCCTCCAGACTTGGCCAAGTGTCCTTAGTGGGAAAATTGGCTCCCTGTTGAATACCACAGCCCCAGAGCAGCCTTAAAAAACAAAAACAAAGAGATACAGTTAATAAGCCAACAGTGAAGATAATAGCAGAGGTAACATATTTTTAAAAGGCAGGAAAAAGAAGAAAAGGCGAACACACAGAACAAGCGAGACAAATAGAAGATAACAAGATGGTCCACTTAAATCTCCCTGTATTTGTCATCACACTAAATACAAATGATCTAAACCAACACTCTGCTCTGTGGAAATGTTCTGTATCTTCACTATTCAAAACATAAGAAAACCGGAGTAGCCATATCCACATCTGCGAAATAGACTTCAGGCAAAGGCTGTCACCGGAAAGAAGACGGCTGTTTAGGAATGATCAGATGGTCAGCTCATCATGTGAAGACACGGTAAGGGAACGTGATATACTTAATCACAAGCTCAGAGTGCATGAAGCAAAAGCTAATGGAACCGAAATCGTCTGATCCACAGTCATGGTTGGGCACTTTAGGACAACTTTCTCCACAACTGGTAGAACAATTAGAAAATTAGAAGGACTATAGAAGATTTAAACTACACTGCCACACAGTTTCACTTAGTGGACATCTGTCGAACACTGTACCCAACAACAACAAAGTACATACTTTTTCACATACACAGGGAGCATTCACTAAGACGGACATACCATATGCTGTACCACGTACACGACCTCAGTAACTGAAAAGGATTAAAACGATCTCTGATCAAAATCTAATTAAATTAGAACCAGTAACAAAAAGAACTCATAGCTTAATAATAATAAGACAAACAACCTAGTTAAGAAATGGGCCAAAGACTTGCTTATATATATTTCACTGGAGAAAACATACAGATGGCTAAGTAAGCACATGAAAAGATGCTCACCATCATTAGAGAAATGCAAATTAAAACCACAACGAGGCACTGCTCTAAACCTGCTGGAATGGCTATAATCGAAAGATAATAACAAGTGTCGGCAAGATGTGGAGAAATTGGAACCCTCATACACTGCTCGTAGGAATGTAAAATGGTATAGCCACAGTTTGTGGTTCCTCAGAATTTTAAAGGTAAGGTTACTTTGTGACCCAGAAGTTCATTCTACTCCTAGGAATGCATCCAGGCGAAATGCAAGTAACACATCCAAACAGACTTATGTGTGAATGTTCATGGTAGCGTTATTTATAATGGCCACAAGCTGGAAATAATTTCAGTGACCATCAGCTGGTGAATGGGTAAGCACCTTGTGATGTGTCCTCATTATGCTAATGGAAAAGAACAAACCATGCCACATGCTACATGGATAAACCTTTAAATATTATGCTCAGTGAAAGAAGTCAGGCGCAGGAGACCACATGTTGTGTTTCCATTTATGTAAAGTATCCGAACAGGACATTTACAGTCAGAAAGCAGAGGCGGTCGCCTGGGGCTAGAGGGAGGTGAGGAGGACTGCCCGCAGTGGGCCGGCGGGAATTGCGGGGAATCCCAGAAATGTGCCCAAATTGGATTGTGCTATCATAGTTTCACAGTTCCATAAATGTGCTAAAAATCATAGACTCCTACACTTAAAGTGGGCGAATTTTATCATATCTATAGTATACCTCAATAAAACCGTGTGGTTTTTTTTTTTTAAAGCATATGTCATTTCTTCATTCTTTAATTTCCCAAACGGTGGAGAAGATCTGACTCATCCTTGCTCCTGCGCTGGGTCTCTGCTTGTGCTGTAGGCGTTCACAGTCGTCGTGTTCCCTGAGAGCGCTGTGTACTGAAGAGATGTGATTAAGCTGATACCTCCATGTTAACTCTTTAGTCAGTACTCTTAATGTTAACTAATGTCAGCCATTAATTTTTTGATAGCTTGTAAAACTTGTAAAACCAGCTTTCCAAGCCTCTTTTAGAGTTGGGAACTTCTTTGCTTCTCACTTGGAGCACTGTGATAGCCTGGGAAAATTAATATGTGCCTTTTTGGTTGTGTGCGTGTGTGTGTTAGTTTGTGCACAGACTACAAGCCTCAGGTGGCAGGGGCGGAGTCTGCCTTAGTCACTGGCTTTGTAGCAAGTGGTAGCATTCATGCCACTATTAGGGGAAAAAAAGGACCCTAGGAACCTAAACCATCTCTTCAGTCTGTCAGCATAAGAGCTGTCATTGCTTGGGGTGGCTCTGGTAGACACCAGGATATTTCTGGAAGCCAGAATTTGAAAGAGGGAATGGCCGTCACCCAAACTGGGTGCTGTGGAGATGAAGGGAGCTTGCAGAGGAGGCGTGGAAGGGCGAGGTGGGCAGAAGGTTGGGCTGCTTAACTTGGGGAGGGCGTTCAAACAATTCCACTGGGCAAGGAGAACGCCAGGCGTCAGCTGTGCAGAGAGCAGGCCTGAGCGGGTGCCCTGGGGCAGCCTTACCCACTTAGTGCGGGGCGTGGGACGGCCAGCTGTGGCCAACGAGCCAGGCCCGGGCCGGGCAGAGGTGTCGAAAGCGGGGCCAGCTCTAATCGGAGGAGAGTCGTCACGCCGCCATTGGTGCTAAATAACCAGAAGTAGAAAGCCAGGCTGCGGCTCGGTGCGCAGGGCCAAGGCGGGGCTGCGAGGGAGGGCTGCTCTCTCCCTAGTCGCATGAGCTGGGAGAGAGGCACGTGGTGTTCGGGCTGCGCCCCTCCTGGAGAAGCAGGGGTCAGCCAGGCAAGGTAGCGTGTTCGCCAGAGGCACCACGCAAAGGCCTGGAGCCACATCCCCCAGGTCGTTTGGGATTGGCATTTGACTGCTGCCCCCTCCAGTGTGTCCTAGGGCTCGTTGGGCAGTTCTCGCTGGGCTAGTGCTGCTACGAAGGCCGCTGACAAAGACTCAGTTGAACTGAAAACGTTGCCCTTTGCCCTCAGTTCACTTCGGTAAGTAGTACGTGAACATCTGTCGTGTGGTAGTTGAAGAAGTAGTCCTTGGTCCCACAGAGGCACTCAGAAAGTGCTGGTCGAGGAGATGAATGAACTTACTCCTGGAAATCACATGATTGTTGAACCAGTGGACATTGAAACTTTATACACACACACACACACACACACACATGTATGTATATGTATATATATATATTTTTAAATTTATTTTTTACGCCTACAGCACCTGGTATTCCTGGGTGGTCTCCCATCCAAGTACTAACCAGGCCCGGCCCTGCTTAGCTTCCAAGATCAGACTAGATCGAGTACTTTCGGGGTGTCATGGCTATAGACAGAGCTTTATATTTCATAGTGAAGTTATATTAACTGGAGGTCTTTCCCTGGAAGCCTATCTCATATGACAAAAATTTCAAAAAATTTTCTGAGAATGAAAGAGTACACTAGAATAGAAAACCAAATATTAAATAGAAAAATGCCATAAATTTCCTTGCTCAAGATTTTTCTACATGGGCTTTGATTTTTTCAGGCATCTTGAAGGCCAAATTTAAGATATCTTTGTGCCAGATCAGTCTTCCTCTAGTGAGTAGTGGTATTCATCCTTACTCTAGGGATCTTTCAACTGTGTTCAAAATTAGGGTCATCTGCCTTGACGATTTTCATTACCCATTAGATGTGCATGAATGCTTCAGAAAGTGTTTGAATGGTAAATCCTGGGGTGGATTAGTTTCCATGGGAATGTCAGCCTGTTTGATGTTGGCAGTCATTGAGTTCTAAATAAAAATGTCAGTTTGGGTTGTCACAGTGGACCAGTCCTCCCTCCCTCCAGTAAGAAAGATTGGAAACGCAGGAGTCTCAGATTGAATTGACATTAAGTAAGGGCTCACATTAAGATAGAAACTCTTGATTCTGAAATGACCCTTGCAGTGTTCAATAAATATTAACTAATCTGTGGAAATGAGAAGTTTGGGATTCTTTACTTTTCCTTGTGAGCATTTGATTAATGCGTTACTGAAAGTCTTTTTGTTGGATAATTAGGATTTAAAATATAAGGAAATTTCAAAGTGAGCAGTTAACATATTAACATCTCAGTTTTTATCTGTTTCTTCTGTAGTGAAAATGCAGAAATAAAGTCCTTTCTTATTCCTGTCACACTTACTAAAAACATTTACCGTGAATCTTTCCTCAATTACTTAGGCTTTGTAAAGTTCAAACTTTTGTCATCACAGTGCTTCTAGTTTTTAGTTACAAATATGAGGGCAAACTTTTTTGCTTCCTTTGAAGCATTTCAGTTTCTAAGAAGAATGTTATTGGGAAATAATTTCTTGATTCGTCCTTGGTTTAGTAAATTGCTAAAGTATCTTAATTCATTATGTCTCTAGAACATGTTACTATATTGTAACATGTGAGTGGCTGATTTTCTTATAATAACATAAAAATAGCATTGACCTAGAGGCTAGGATGCCGGTTTGTGAGTCGGTTTATAACTCGATGGTTTCATGATCATCGCATTGTTTAATTGATTTCTGGGTTTTAGGTTTCTTCATCTGTGACATGATGGGGGTCAGAGTAGATAGTCACGTGGCTTATTCTTTCCTAAGTGATTATAAGGTGGCCCGTATCTCTGTACGGCGCTTTGCAGATGGGGAAGGCGCCTGACTTGCATCGAGAGGTGAGAATAGTGCCTCCGGTAGGACCAGCTGGTCGTGGCTGGTCTCGCAGGAGGACGAGCCAGTGAGGTAAATGGAAGCCGGTCGCTAAAAGGGGAGGGATGAAAAGTGGAGCCTGAGATGGTAACAAAACATTTCAAGCTGGTACAACAGCTAGGGCTGATTTATAGTTAGGGTTAAGAGAATGTATTGATTCTCTACTGAGAATATGCTCATCGAGTCCATACTTACAATGTCCTCAAGAAATACATTTTTAAATGAATGAATGAATGAATGAATACACATTTTAGATTTAATGACCTAGGATGATGTACTGAACTGAAATCATGGAAGAATTTAGATTCATTTCGGAGTCACCTAGTTAGCTTTTGACTTGGAGGTTTTCCGACATTTGACAGGCACAATTATTTTTGAAGACTGGAAGCTGCATTCCTGTGAGCCTATGGACTTACATTTAAAGATGGTTTTCATAGAATTCCATAATATATAGGCATTTGTTTCTTATTACATAGGTGGAACATTCTAGTTTCTGAGATAGGTGATTATGCTTCAAGACTATTAGCTATGTAGAGTATTGGTGTTAATTCAGGTGTCGTAATTATAAGTTAACATCCTTTCCTATTTCCTTTTGGTTAATCTTCTGTTTGTTTACCCGTTGTACACTTCAAACTATATCTGTTTCAGGAGAAGTGATAATGACCTTTTTAAAAGAGCAAAGCTGTATGTGACAGCGAATGCTAAAACCTGGGTTTGGCATAATTTATTATTACAGTTGATGGAAGCGCTTAAAAGTTTAAAGATGTATTTTATTGGCAGAACTACAGCAATGGCAGGTTTAGAAATCATTGCTGCTTGTATCACCGTAGTAAATCCTCTCTTTTTGTTGTTGACCTTGATCGCCTGTACGGTTACTCTTTTTTCTTCCCGTACAGTACTCTTTGGAAGGGAGTCACTGTGTGCAGCCCACACTTATGTAGTAGGGACTTATGCTCCCCCGCCTTTAGGGCAGAGTATATGCATAAACTTTTGAAGTTCTTATGCACAGGAGAATTGCCTTCTTCACTTATTAATTTATTCAATCATATGTATCAATATGGACTTGAATACTTATTTTAACTTTGGGTTATAACCCAGTACTACTTCATGTCGTTGCCCAAGTTATTTTGCCTTTGGCCCTTGGGAGCGCTTTCACTTGACTCCCGTGCCCCTTGACACGCCCATCAATGCGGGTTTGTTTTTCGAGCGCTTTCTTACTTTTGGGCACTACTGGAAACTTTAGGCTCGTCTCGCACATTTCCTGCTCCAGTCCTGGAAGGAGCCGTTTCTCCAGAGAGCCCTTGTGCTTTAGAGGCATGGTGCTAGGTGTGCTGCCTGCTGCTGGGGCTCACATCTTTTAGGCCTTCTCCTCTGACAGAACAAAGAAGTGTGTGTGTGCCCTGACCCTCGTGTGAACATACGGGTGGTGTACACATACCCATAAACATTTCTGTGTGTATCTGTGTATTAAGCCGAACATGAGTGAGTCCTACTCCAGTCTCCAGTTCCAATCCATTGCGTCGCCTCCTCCCCTTTCTCATCTGTGAATTCCCGCTCTGGCAGTGAGACATCTGGCTCCCGTCGTCCTCTAGCCACTGACCTGGTCTACACCTGGATCAGTGTTAGGGTTGTCAGCCGGTAGTGCTTATGGGGAGCAGCTGTGCCAGGTGACCTACAGCCCTTAGGTACGGAGAGATTTCCTGTCGCAGTCATTCTTACAGACCCCAGAGGTCACTGAGGTCAGCACCTGTCCCCTCCCCTGCCTCTTCCGGTAAGGTTGTGTTATACGTTTATAACCCAGATTCCCTTGTCACCGTCTGCATTCCTTCCTGGCATCCCATAACTTCCTAAATGATTTTCTTTTAATTCGCACACATTAAGGTTCACTCCTGTGTTATAAAGTTCTGTGAGTTTTGACAAATACATGTCTATGGCGTACAGAATAGCTTCATCCCAAAAGTCCCCTGTGCTTCATCGCTTCATCCCTTCCTTGAGCCCTCCAAATTCTTGGCAGCCGCTGATTTTTTTTACTGTTTCTGTAGTTTTGCCTTTTACCGAATTAAAATTCAGTTACTATAATTGAAATCATACAGTACGTATGTAGCATTTTCAGACTGGCTCTTTTCTCTTAGCAACATGCATTTAAGGTTTCTCCATTGTGGCTTGCTAAGGTTATTTTTTATTAATGAATAATATTCCATTGTATGGATGTATCACAATTTGTTTATTACCCATTAAAGAATATCATGGTTGCTTCCAGTTTTTATCAGTTATGAATAAAACTATTATAAACATTTCATTCAGGCCTTTGGGTTTTTGTGTGACCTAAGTTTTCAAACTAATTGGATAAATTCTTGAAAAAAAAAGTGGCTGATTTGCTGTTTTGTAGCTTAAGACCATGTTTAGCTTTGTGAGAAACTCCCACGCGGTCCTCTAAAGAGTCTGTTCCATTGTCTATTTCCTCCATCACGGACGAGGGTGCCTGCCGCTCCGCCCCTGCCGGCATTTGCTCTTCAGGTCTGGAATTTCCGCCACTCTCACAGTTTTGTGTGCTTCCTCATGGTTTTCTTCATTTCAGTTCCCTAACAACAGGTGATGCTGAGCAGCTTTTCGTACGCTTATTTGCCAGTTGCACATCTTTGGTGAGGTGCCTGCTCAGATATTTCGCCCTTTTTAAAATTGGGTTGTTTGTTTTCTTATTGTTGAATTTTAAGGGTCTTCGTATTTTTGCATACTTACTGGTCCTTTATCAGGTATGTAGTTTGCAAGATCTTCCCCAGTGGCTTGGTTTTTTATTCTTTTAACAGTGTGTTTCACAGAGTGGAAGCTTCTCGTTTTAATGAAGTCCAGCTTACATATTTCATGGATTGTGCTCTTGGTGTTGTATCCAAAGTCATCCCCAAACCCAAGGTCACTTAGATTTTCTCCTATGCTATCATCTATAAGTTTTATAGCTTTGTCTTTTGTATTTAGGCCTATGATCTGTTTTGCATTAATTTTGATTACAAGATAGAGGGTCTTTGTCTAGATTTCGGTTTTTTGTTTTTTGCATTTGGATGTCTAGTTGTTATAGCACCATTTGTTGTAAAGGCTGTCACTTTCTCTATTGAATTGTCTTTGCTCCTTTGTCAAACAAAGGTCAGCTGACTGTGTTTCTGTGGATCCCTTTCTGGGCTCTTTATTCTGTTCCAGTGCTGTCTGTTCTTTCACGAGTATCACACCACCTTGTCTATCGTAGCCGTATAGTAAGCATCGACGTTGGGCAGTATGAATCGTCTAGCTTTGTTGTTCTTCAATATCGTGTTGGCTATTCTGGGTCGTTCACTTTTCCGTATAAGCATTAGGATCAATTTTGTATGTCCACAAAATAGTTTGGTTGGATTTTGAGTGGGATTGCATTAAATCTGTAGATCAGTTTGGGAAGAATGGATATTTAAACAATATTGAGTCTTCTATGCACATGTAATATTTTCCCGTTTATTTACATCATGTAATTTTGTGGTTTTATAAATGGTATCTTGTTTTTAATTTCAAATTACAGTCATTGCTGGTATATAGGAAAGCGGTTAACTTTTATTTATTAACCTTGTAGCCTGTGACCTTGCTATAATTGCTTATTATAGTTTGCGTTGTTTCTTTGGGATTTTCTACATAGTAAGTCATGTCATTTTTGAAGTTTTATTTTTTCTTTCTCAATGTGTATGTGTACCTTTAAGTTCCTTTTCTTACCTTATTTACACTAGGTAGGAGTTCCAATATGTTGTTTAATAGGAGTGATAAGAGAAAATATCTATCATTGCTTTGTTCCTGATTTTAAGAGAAAAAGCATCCGGATTCTTTTATTAAGTGTAATGGTAGCTGTAGAATTTTTGTATATATTCTTTATTATGTTGATGGAAGTTTCTCCCTGTTCCAGGTTTGTTGAGAGTTTTTAGTCATGAAGGGTGTTGGATTTTGTCAAATGTATTTTCTGCATTAATTAATATGATCATGTGATTTTTCTTTTAGCTCGTCATGGTGGTATACGTTAATAGCTTTTTTTTTTAAACTTGCTTTTCTAATGTTGAACTAGCCTTGCATACCTGGAATAAATTCCACTTTATTATGGCATACGTACTATTTATAGGCTGTTGGATTTTATTTGCTAATATTTCAGTGCATATTTTCGCATCTATGTTCATGACAGGTATTGATCTGTGGATTCTCTACCTTGTAATAGTTTTTTCTAGTTCTGGTATTAGAACACCTACTTTTTTCATTTTCTTTATTGTCCCCAGATTTTGTCCATATACATTCTCTGGGATTTTAACTATGTGAAAACGATACATGTTTTGTTGTATTTGTTCACTTGAATTGTTAGTCTCTAACATCCTTTTAGATGATTTATTTATGCTGCTTCATAGTTTTCATTCAGTAAGTTACAGTTAAAATCATATTAAATTTTAAAATGAGAAATATCACTTAACTATTTACCAAAAAAATGGTTATACTTTGAAATCTCTAAATATCTTCTGCGAGATTGTCATTATATAAAGATAATGATAAGGAAATAACTTTTTTCCTTTGGCTAGGAAAAAAGGAACTCTTATCTAGAAAAAGTAATGGGATCAGATCCCTTATTGGTGTGGGGGTGGTCACAGAGCAGGCCTGGCTGGCAGTGTGGGGACAGTTCCGTTCTCAACAAATCCTTTTCTTTTATATTCTCCATCTTTTCTCATACACCATTTCTTTCCCAGCGTTTGCGTGGAACACAAAATATAAAGTTTGATATTTTACTTATCCTGCAAACTCATTTGCCTACTGGCAGATGCTAAAACAAGTTGAAAACTTCAGTTAATTTCTCTTTTTCATTCTTTTGTTTGGTCAGTGTTTCTGCAAGTAAAATGTTTTGTAGGATGTGGCTACAGAAGATGATGGCAACAAGGAGGAAATATTAGGACTTGCTAACCTGAGTAAAATAAAAGTATAATAGATTAATTATTAAGATTTTTTTAATAAAAGGGAAAAATGACAAACCGTTCCTGTTTGTGTGCCCACTCTTTCATAGGCGGAGAATCCCCCTAATGGACCAGACTGTGGTTATGGCTCCTTTCACCAGCAGTATTGGCTCGATGGGAAGATCATTGCCGTGGGGGTGATTGACATCCTTCCATACTGTGTATCATCTGTATATTTGTACTACGATCCTGATTATTCATTTTTGTCTTTGGGTGTCTACTCTGCACTACGGTAAGATTGCTTTCGACAGTTGTAATGGTTCACATAGAACTTCCAGTAATTCCTCATTTGATTATATTTCTTCATATGACAGTGGAAGTCCTATTCAATAGTACATAATGATTTGTTGCTATTTTAGTAGTCTTATAATGTGGTATTTGGAAGTACCACTTTCAGACTTGAGGCCAGGGTCCGATGGTAATTCCCTAGCTGTATCCATCTAGTCTAATGTATTGGGGAAGTGATTCCTCTGTGTGGGATGTGTTTGTTGTTTACCTCATGCATTTATTTAGGCTCCCCTGTCAGAACCACTTAATATTCCTTAAATGTTTTACTGTTTATATATTTTTTGTCAACACTGATGTATATATTTTTTTCATAAACGTAAAATGAATCAGGTATAAATGAATTAGAGCAGTGTGAGCCTGTTGGAAGAAAGATGCAGTTATATACAGCATGTAGTACAGAACCAGGGGGTCCCGGACTCTGCTTGACTCGGACCCTCATCAGAGGGTGATTTCCCTTTTATGTTTATGGCCATGAATATATGCAACACAGCACAAATGCTTTAAGGTTATCCTAATGTAGAGGGATGAGGGCTTATTCCATGAAAACATTTGATTCCATTCGTTTTCCTGCTTGTTTGTGTGTATATGAGGAGGAGGGGGAGCATTGTGCGTAGTTTTTCTGTCTGGGAGGTCAGGTCTCTCTCTTTCTCCCTCTTTATCATCGTGTCGGGTTTTTTCTCTTTACTTTTCGCAGTCCCTCTGCGTGATGTTTTCACATTATGGTAAAAAGTACTTAGAGATTATATTTTCTATTGTGTATGTGCTTTTTCGAATTATGAAAGTAGAAGAGTTGATATTTTTCTTTAATCCCCATTCGACTTACATACAATCTGATCCATAATTGATTCTTTTCGTGTGTTTCAATGACCCACAGTATAAAGACGTTCCCATCTTGGTATTTTCAGCCCAGTCTGTCTCTTAATGCCAAGTTACAGCAAATTCCCAGTGACACAATGTCCACAGCTGATCTCTAACAGTCTTATATTTTTCTTATGTATTTCATTGCATTTTTGTATAGAACTAAACATCTTCATGACTCTTGATGGTATCACTGAGTGTGGAACTGATGACTTGAAGCATTCTCATTTTATAACTCTAGAGCGTTTTCTATTTATTTTAGAAAAGATACTCTTTTCTTTGTACTGTAATCAGTTAATACTTGGAAACGACTGCCATTTTCACGTTTTAATTGTGTATCGTTCGCTTGACAATGTGTAGCTATGGACTTGTGTAGACTCATCAGATAAATATTAAGTAATACTCCTACATAATAAATCCTATCCTATGTTGCAATATCATTTCATGTCTCAATAACTAAGAAACATAGACATCCTACTGCATTTGAGATAGCAAATAATCAATTCCCAACAAAATTAGAAAGAGTTCTAGCTATTGTCTGGTTTATCTCCTGACAATTCTGGAGCTGGAGAGCTTCGAGGAAGTCGCAGAGGACCCAGAGAGCATGAGGCGTGAGTGAGATGGTGCCACCGCTCTGCAGCCTTGTCACTTCCTCTTAGTGTCCTTGAGACTGCGCATTGCAGAGGGCAAGGCAGCCGGGAGAGCAGCGTCTCAGAGCAGAATTGGGAGAGACGGTTACAAGGAGCCAGTTCCACTACGGATGTTAATGTAGTTTCCCCCCCATTTCTTCAGTTTCTTAAGCTGTCATCTAATAAATGCACACTTTAATGTAATCTAGTCTGCGGATTTAAAAAAGGTTTGAGTTGAAGATCTCGAGCATGGCATTTCTTTTTTCTTTTTTTCTTTTTTTAAAGATAAATTTTTAGAAATGTAATTAATTTATTTAGTGGAAGTTTACTCGAGCCCACTCTGTGTATCCTGGCACCATTCACAGAGGTGAACACGATAGATGTGGTTCTTAGCTTTGTCAAAACAGACTAAGTAAATTAGAAAACCGACAACGTAATTTTAGCTACTCCTATGTGCTGTGACAAAAATAAAATCATGGTAGGCATGAGGCCCTCTTTAAACAGGTGACATTTGAGGAGCCAAGAAAGAGGAAAAGGAACCAACATAAAAATCCGAGGGTAGAAATTTAGGTAAAGGGGAGCTAGTCCACGTGCCCTGAGGTGGGTGGAATAAAAAAAAAGGCCTTAGAGGCTAGGATGTGGGATCAGATGTAGACTGTGTCACGCAGGGACTGTTGGTTGGGGGGCAGGTGGAGCAGGGCTGGTAGGTCCCAGTGTGAGGGTAAAGTTTTTGGTTACGTTACCCGATCTGATTAATGAATAATAACAAGAAACCATATTAAATAGATCTCTTTAATTTTATGTTCTTTGAAATTTAGATGAACTGTTATGCCTGAGAAAGTGTAAAAGCTGAACTCAGATGCTTTTTTTTTTGGTCTTTTTAATAAAAATCATTTTACAGTATTTTTTAAACCGTTTTTCTTTCAACACTTGGATTTTTTTTTTTGATAGTCTGGTATCCGATTTTATCAAATACTTGTCATCATTACATAGTAATTTGAAAATTGAACTAGATTTAACTGTATCTTCATCTTTATTCTTCTTTTGGCAGAGAAATTGCTTTCACTAGGCAACTTCATGAAAAAACATCACAACTCAGCTATTACTATATGGGTTTCTACATTCATTCATGTCCCAAGATGAAATACAAGGTAAACTTGATTTTGTACATGTGTCTGCTGTAGATTCAAGTTATGAAAATTAGTGCCTTCACAATTTCTTACATTAATTTAACTTGCTTATACATTTCTAATGTAAATCATGAATTATTTTTAAATGTGTCTTAAACTTTTCATAGATTCTGCCTTGAATAGTGCCTGACACTTGGGCACCTAATGTTTGTTTAGTACAGGTTAATCTGCAGTAGTCAACTGAAAATCTAGAAATCCCAGCTATTCTGGGTAAAGGTACATGTTTTTTCAAAAGACTCCTGAGGAAAATCAATTCAGAAGTCAGG
Source organism: Rousettus aegyptiacus (assembly GCF_014176215.1). Lineage (NCBI taxonomy): Eukaryota > Metazoa > Chordata > Mammalia > Chiroptera > Pteropodidae > Rousettus > Rousettus aegyptiacus. The sequence continues at coordinate 54,410,238 of NW_023416309.1, read as the reverse complement.
AAATTAGAGGAAAGTGTTATAATTCTCCCACAAGACTTAAAGCTAAATAATCAACACAGAAGTGTTGCTGGTTTGAAGGGACGCAATATAAAGTCGAAAACGAGGAGAAAGTTGACATTCGTGGGAAGAAGACGGGAGTGTCGGGTCGCAGTCTAATCGGTTGGCTTGTGTGTAGCTGTAGGCATGTTTATGAGTGTGTTTGTGGCCCTGGCTGTGATTAATAATGTAAATAACAGTGTAAATATAAATAGCAATCAGTGTATATACAGAGTATATGAGTGGTATTCTAAGAAGTTTCGGAAACAAAATAAGTTTATAAATTATTAATTTTAACTTAAGATTTCGTATAATGTAGTCCAATGTTAGGTTGTTGGAAATGGTACCTAGTAATGTTTGCTGGCTTTTTCCAGTGTTTTAATATTCTCTATAGGCTAAAATTCTTTTTTAATACTACTAAACTTGATTTTTCTTTCTTATTGACCAAGCTTTAAGATTAATTCATATTAATGAATAAAGAGTATAAAGAATATTGAAAGTATTTTAAGAATAACTTAAGATTTCAGAAATCCTAATTTCTTATTTCCATATCCTGAAAATTAATCTTTGTCGGGAATTGGGAAACACCGTCGAAACCTACAAAATTAGGTTACGGCCCAGAATGGGAAGGGAGGGGACTTCATGTAACCATTCAAACAAAACTTAAAATTTTCCAATATATTGTATTCATATCATATCTTCTTGGGAGAGACAATTCTGAAAACTTGTAGAACTAGAGACCAGCAAAGGGGTAACTCACAGAAAAAGAACTGCGCACTATTTTAAAATCTCTCACTTTTTGGATTGAATGAAGGTAAATTTAGCATATAACAATGATAATAGTTAAAATTTTTCTTTAGAGCATAACTGTTTAAAGCACTAATAATGTCATATTTTTTCCACACTTAAAAATCTACATGGGAAAATCTACAAAAATGTTTTCTACCTGGTGTTGAGGAAAAAAGGAATGTATTTTAAAGTAGCAGCACTTTTAATACTTGAGAAGGAGCAGCCACACTTGACGGGGTGCTTTCGTAAGCACTGCGCTTGCGGGCTCTGCCCTGATGGAGGGTACAGCCTCGGGTCTGTGTAGGTAGTCGTGATGCACCCAGTGACACTTGACTGTCTGAAACTAGGGTGCTGTTTCATTTGGACTTCCTTGTGCAGATTTAGACGTGTTAAAGTTACAATCTTCATAATATAATATATTTATCGTGTGATGTAGAGCAAATTGAAGTATTTAACAGCAGGTCTGAGAGACACGTAGGAGCTGGTTTTATCTCCTCTTTTACTGTAATGAGCTATCGTAAAGGCATGCTGAAATGACGAGTCCGTCTTTATGTGTAGGGAGGACAATCTCCAGGGTGGCCATCCTCGGTTGCTCTGACCCTGTGTGTGCACGCTGTCCCATCCTGCAGAGGTAGATTCTTTCCCTCGCCCCGGGTTGGACCGGCTTCGTGACTTGACTGACCAGTAGGATGCCATGGACTTCAGGCTCAGGCCTTAGGAGGGCTGGCAGCTTCCTCTTCCTCTGCCTTTGGAGCCAGCCATCATGTACAAGGTCCAGTCCCCCTGCTGGAGAGGGAGGCCACCTGGGAGGCCTGCAGCCATCTTGGGCTGTAGCCAACTCACAGAATCACGAGGAATCATAATTATTGTTTTAATTAGTAGTTTTAACCCGCTAATTTTGGGGGTGGTTTGTTCCTCAGCAGTGGATGACTGAAACACGTGGCGTGGGATAGAATTCACTGGGTTCAGATGGAGATTTCGGTGTGCAGGGAAGCCATTCTGTGTTAGGCTGTGCAGACTCATGTCCTGAATTGAGCTGAGCTGAGCTGTTTCCGATGGCTCAACGTGAGAGAATTTTGGCAAAGTCACCCGATTTCCGTATGCAGTCATGTCTAGAGATGTGCCCCCTTGGCTTGTGAGAATTCGTCCTTATAGGCATTTTATACCCTCACTAGAGCCTACAAGACATTTCCTAACATGGTGACAAATTTCGATTTTGCTTGTCTTGCTAATGGTGAGCACTGCAAGATGAAAATTGCCGTGTGGCCGTCTTAGTCCACAGCTGGCCTGTGGTGCAGTTCGCTCGCCTCTCAGCGCTCGTGGTGTGCGGGTTCAGAGCAGTTACAGCCTTGTGCTTCATGCTTCCTGAAATGCATTTTCACTGAATTCTTTTGGTTTTGCCGCTGCTGGGTATGTCTGTGTTAAATAAAGGTTGATTTACAATAAACATTACATTGCCAGATATGTTTAATCTGGGGTCATAGTCTTAGCTGTAAGACACGGGAAAGTCACAGAAGAGTGTAATGAGAGCTGGAAAAGAGAGTCGTTAATGGAAGGAAATTGTCTCAATATGTTGTTATCATCGCTCACATTAAGTGTTATAATAATTGTGGCCATTTGATGGGACTTGGTGCTGTTTTAGCATAAATCACTTGTCAGTGTGAGGACTCAGGAGCTGGCTGACATGAATGGAAAGTATGCTTTTAACTTGGAAGAATTTCTCCTGCAGGGGAGTCGTCCCGCTGGTGGGTGGGATGGGGATGGGCAGTGTCCTGGCGACCGTCAGCGACGCCCATGGTCTCGCTCTGCTCCTCTCGCAGTTCCAAGGTGGTCACTGCCCATTCAGGCATCGTAGGCTGTCGGTAGTGGCTAGAATCAGGAAATAATGTCCTCTTCTGTGTCTCTTTCTTTTTAAAATTATTCTTAATTGGGTAAAATACACATACAATTTGCCATCTTAACCATTTTTACGTGTACCATTCATAGGTGTTAATTCATTTCCAAAACTTTTCATCTTACAAAACTGGACCTCTGCCCAGTAAATAGTGGCTCCGCACACCCACCCTGGCAGCCACCATTCTGCTTGCTGTCCCTGTGACTGTGGCCTCGCCAGGTGCCTCCTGTAAATGGAATCATACAGTCTCAGTCTTTTTGTCACTGGCTTTTTTCACTTAGGGTCCACCCATGTGGTAGCAGATGTCAGAATTTCCTTTTTTAAAGGCCGAATGATATTCTCTGCCCCATTTCACTTGTGCGTTCGTCCGTTGGTGGACACTTCGGTTGCTCCCACCTTCTGGCTGTCGTAAATAGTGCTGCTGTAATCACGGGTGTGCACATACCTGTTCAGGTCCCTGTTTTCAGTTCTTTCGTCTGTATACCCAGAAGTACAGTTGCTATATCATGTGGTAATTTTATTTTTAATTGTTTGGAAACCGCCATACTGTTTTTTTGTAGGGGCTTATGCTGGGAGCAGTCTTTCTGCCCAATAACCAGTATATTTTTTTTTTAACTGAGCTGTTGGTTTATATTTATTTTATATCCATATTATGTAGCTTGCAGATGTTACACAGTTTATATATTATTATTATATATGCTTTCAAAAATTGACTTTTGGCGGTTTGTTTTCTAGACCTTTTTTCAATTAATTTTTTATGCTTTCAAAATGTTTAATATTTGCATGTAAATAGAATAGTTTCCTTTGAAAGTGAAAATGGTATATATAGAAATGGTGTTAGGTATAACTTAAAATTTCTTCATGAAAGTCTAAGAGTGCCGCCGTAAGGTCACTCCGTGATCTAGTGGAGGTGTTCTGACTGAATTCTTTATCCAAACCTGCAAGCAGGCCAGAGTCAACAGTGATTTCAAGCAGTTGGCTTTGCTATCGTGACGTGGCCAGACATCAGATAGTTGAAACAGCAGAAAGGGTTGGAAATGTCAGAAAAGAAACAAAAGGCTAATTCATCTGCGATTAATCATTCTTAAACGCAGGGCCTCAGCGTGACTGTGGTCAAACCCTGGAATTCTGCAGGAGTTTGCCTAAAAGAGGGCAGTTGGCATTACCGTTATAAAAGCATCTACAAAAAAATGTGGAGCGTACAGAGCTGCATCTGCAAAATCACGAGCTGCCGAAAGCCCCAGGCTTTCAAGCTCTTCAGAGTTTCCTGCCCAGACAAACTTGCAGCCCAGGGAGACGCATTTGGGTGCACGTGACAGTGACTTTGCTGGTCTGAAAGAAACACAGATGATCTCAAGAGTTACCCACAGCACAGCACACGGCACCGCAGTTTTAGCTCAGAACCTATTTTTCTTGATGTTAAATGTCCAATGAATTAGACATAGCGAGTAGGAAAAATTAACCACGGAATAATTTTAGTAAGGGGTTTTTGATACCTCCTGCTGGTAGTGGGAGGTAAAAGAATTCACGTGCTCATCACAAATTCTTGTTTCTAAAATTGTCACATGTTAAATTTTGCCACATCGGAGTCAAAAGCAGTTCCTTCAAGGTCTTGTGTTCTAAGCTTCCCATTACAGACGAGAAAATTGAAGCTCAATATGGTTAATTTGCCCAGAGTTTGCATTAAGTTACATTTTAATTTTAGCAACATGAATGAGAGTTTGAAGAGTTGAAATGCATATAAATGGCACTATTTATCAGATTTATGATGAGGTGTATATAACTCTAATTTTGGAGAATCCTAAAATACCTGCATGTTAATTAAAGGTAAATGTTAACTAGAAAGCAAAAGCATGTTTAATTCTGTGCCTTATTTTTCCCATCCTCCTCCTCCTCATCTCTTTTCACAGTGAAATAGAAAGCTTGAGATACTACATGATTTCTAACCTTTGAAAACCACCAGTCATCTTTGTGGCTTTTAGAAAGACGTTAACGCCCGAGCTCTGCCCTGACCTGCTGAAGGAGAAAGTTCGCTTCTCCAGCCTCGCTCTCTGACTGCCCGGCACTAGTTTATGCCCTCGTGGTCTTCTCTCCCTCCGTGCTTTGTGCTGTCTCTCACATCTGAGCGGCCATCCCCCTGTCCCCCCGCCACGTGCAGGTCTGGCTTCCTTTCCAGACCAGGCTCATGCACCGTCCTGCAGCGAGCCCGTTCTCTGTGCCTCCCACTTCAGCCCCCGCCCAGCGGCTCCCCCCGACCGCAGGCAGAGGCCGCCTCCTTCCTGTGCGCGCTCGTTTCCCAGTGCTTTGCCTCCGCTCTCCTTGCCCTCTAGTCGCAGGTGTACAGAACGTCACGCTAGGTGTCCAGGCAATAGGAACGTGGTCAGACACGGTCCATGCTCCCTGCTCGTCGGGTCCTTGAGCTAACCGCGTCTCACCTGCCCCGTCCCCAATGCCCGGCAAGTGAGTCTGTCGACGTGCAGAGCACGTGGAAGGCAGGCCCCTCGTGCACGAACGAGGCTGGGACGGGAGGGGGGCGGTGAGAGCCCAGCGGGAGCTGGTCCTCCTCGCCCATCGTGCTAACGGAAACATTGGGCTTAGGAGAAACTTAAAAGTCCCATCTCAGTAGTACAGTTGACACTGTCCCTGAATTTTCTCTCCTATCTACATGCAGGTTTTGGTTTTTGTTTTGTAAGTGACTTGTTTTTGAAGCGTGACGTGTACGTAGAAGAGTGCACCGTGCTTACGTGTGCAGCTCGGAAAATTCTCACGCAGGGACGAGGCCCGTGCAGCAGGCGCCCAGTGGGAGAGGCACGTGCAGCCCCCCCGGGCCGGCCGCGTCCCCCCCGCGGTGGCACCGCGCCCCCGGAGACAGCCGTCGGGACTGGCCCGGCCCGCTTTTGTTCTCACGTACGTGGGGTCGCTCGGCGAGGACTTGGCGAGATCCTGCCGTGTGGTCGCGTGTGGCAGCGGTGGGTTCGTCCTGTCGCTTACACGCCTGCTGCGTGGGTGGCCTGCTTCTAGGTTTGGGCTAATGTAAGTGCCGCTGTGAACATTTTTTTTTCTTGTTTTTTTTTTTTTTTTTTTTTTTTTTTTTTTGGTGAACACACGCGTACATTTCTGATGGGCGAGACCTAGGTGTGGAATTGCCAGATAGTAGGACATGCGGATGTTCAGGTGCAGTTCATCCTTTCCGTAATTTTCGAGTGGCCGTGCCGATTCATGCTCCCACCAGCAGCGGAAGACAGTTCCAGTCCTTTCCCGTTCTGATGGGCTTCTCGCGAGGGTGGGGGCGCGTGATTTTAATTTGCATTTTGTTGTCGACAGACAGCGTTGAGTGCCTCGTCCTATGTCTGTTGACCGTAACAGTTTGCAAAGTGGTCGAGTGTTTGCCTGTTTGTTTATTGGGTTGTCTATGTCCGTTATTTGTAGGAATTCTTTATACCTTCTGGTCACTGTCCTTTGTTGTATAAACGTTTTACAGGTACGTTCTTCCGCTCACTGCTTCTCTCTTCATTCTCTTATTGGTATCTTCAGGTGAGCAGAAATTCCTAATTTTAATGTATCCAATTACCTTTTACAATGCGATAATCTATTTGAAATTGATTTTTGTAGTGGTCAAGGATAAATTTTTTTCCCCAGATGGATAATTACTTTTAGTTTCTTAAAGGGCACTGCCCTGCACATACCAGTCCAATAAATATTTCGATTAAATTATTTGTGTCATATTTGTATTATGGGAAAATGTCCTGGCTTTCTGTTTTTCAGACTTAGCGATTCCATTAGATGAGCAGATTATCCGTTTGACTTGCGTTTTCTCCCCGTAGAATGATATTGGCCGTCTGTTCTACAGGGAATGCCTGGTTTATGTCCTGAAGGGTGTGCACATAAGTCACTTGTGCTAACACATTTCTTCCAAATAAGTTAAAAAAAAATCTCTTTAAAAAGGATGATAAGTTTTGTGGCAGTTTCATAAAGAGAATGATTAAAATACCAGGAAGAGCTCTTTATTAATCGTTATGACATCATTTAGTATTTGCCAGTCACATCCCATTTTGTCATTTACCTTAGGTTATTACTTATGGTACATATGTTTGTTTAATTATACAGGAGCTTAATTTTTTTTTATGACATAAGCCAGTTTGTTAAATCTTGTCCTCTATAGCTTCTGGCTACTGTATCCTGCTTCTAAAAGACCTCCGCTACCCACAGACTAAAACTCAGGGTGGCCTTCCTTTACTCCTTACGACCTCGCAGCACTCACCGTGGGTTTGCTCCCATGCCCAGACCTGGCTGCCTCCCCAAGACAGTGCGTTCTCGTTGCAGATGACATGCCGCTGGCCACCAGTGACTCCACGGCACTGCGAGTACTCGGTTTCCTGTCTGTCCCTAGACTCTGCGCTTCCCGAGACAGAGTTTGAGCTCATTTATTACTTATGTTAACAGCAATTCCTGATTTATAGTAAATATTCAGTAAATCTTTGGAAGGATGGAGATGTGAGAAAAATGAGTAATCATTGGTTAGAGGGAAAGTGCGTTATCCATGCCAAATAAAGTGGCATCACTTGACATTTCTGCAGGATGGATCTTTTATGATTTTGGCAGTAGTGATCTAAGAGTGGTGAGAAAGTTACGTTTGTGGCATCAGATGAGCAGTGAGGATGCTCTCGCATTTGCATTTTTCTTCAGATTGTAAACGCATGGCAACTAATTTGGAACACTTGTGATTCTGAAACGGTAGTCCTGAATAATGTTCTGTGTAGTTTATATTTGAATTAAAGGTTTATTTGGAAATAAATTGATTTAGAAATGTATCTAATTGAGTAAAGTTCATTTTATGTAAACCCGTGAAATAACAGGATGTAATACAAATACCTTTCCTAGGGAGTGCGATTATAAATTTTGAGAACTGCATATAATGTAAATGTATAGCGTAAACACTATTTCCACTGGCGTTAACTTGTTTCATTGTCTTAGCACGTTAGCCGAAGTGGGCCAGCGAAGGGCTTCGCATCCGAGTTCTTGTTCCCTCTTGCCCGAAAACAGTGGTTCTCTGTCGGGCAGTTTTGCCCCATTCCCACCCCCACCCCATATCTTGAGACCCTTTTGATTTTCACGACTGGGGCCTTGGGGAGGGCAGCGGTTTGCTCTTCCCCCCCATTCTTTTCCGTTATGTTTGTCCTGTACAGAGAAGTCCTTGCACTCAGCTGTCTGCCGTGCCGTAGCCCTTTCTAAGGAATGCGCGTTCTCTGCCACAGGAAACACGGCCTGCGCGTTTAGGTCACCAGACTTAGCGCCGTGTGACCCCGCCACATGAATCACCGTTAACTGGGCTAGGTGTCGGGCCCTGACCCCAAGGAGGCCAGTCTAGGATAGATATACTGTCGTATAAAGCTCAACATGAAAGCTTCGCCCACTGAAGAGAGGGACCAAACCAATCAGGTCTTCTCTCTTAAGGAAGTTTGGACTGTAGTCTGTGGGGAGAATCAGTAGTTATGGGGTTAGTCATAGAGAGGAGCCGCCCAGAAAAACAGCGACAGCACGTGAGGGTTAGACTGGGGCTTCAAATGTAGGTCCATAACGTTTGGGTTGTGGGCAGACTTCTGTGCACATGCACCTTGATCTTGAGGGTAACGTCTATGGATTTCTTTCATGTGCTTTTCAAAGGAGTCTGTGAATCAAAAGCGATCGAGATGAGAGAGGGGTGAGGTGGGGGGGCAGCAGCGAGGCGGGGAAGAGCAGATGAAAGGGAGGCCAGGGCCCCCTGCCGCCGAGGGGCGAGATGCCTCCCGTCAGCTGCTTCCAGTTCTGCAGCATCGTCGCGGTTACCCGCGAGCCTTCCTCTGCCCGGGTTTCCCGCTCTGGATGGCCTAGAATCCTCCGGAGCTTGACCCCGCAGGGCTGATGATATTCCTGCTCTCCTGTTCTTATGTGTCTCCCTGAAAATGTTTGTTCCCCTCCACCGCGAGGCACCAGCCGCTTACTGGGTCACCCGGGTGAATGTCTTCGTCCCTTCAGCCCGAGGGCCAGACCGCTGAGCTTGTCGGGCGGCAGCCGTGCTGTGTCCCTGGCGCCCAGCTGGTTAAGCTAGCTAGCTGGATCTCTCTTGATTTCAATGTTGGAAAAGTTCTAAACTGCTGACTGCCACCTTGTACCAGGAATCATGAACAGAGGGAGACTGAGGAAAATAAAGCCTTCTTTTTTTAGATCTCTTTCTTCCTTCGTTATTTATTGATTTTCTTTTACTTTTCAGTTTTCTTGCTGTCAGTTTGGGTGAACTGAGGTAAAATTACAAAGTTCCCTTTGGGGGTGCTTATATGCTTCCAGCGTCATAGAGTCACACAGCCCGTAGCGACATATTTCAGTTAAGAATTTGGGGTAAAGCTCGAGGAAGAGAGATCTCTGCCCTCTCTGTGGTCAGGCCCTAGTATTCCTGAACAGTCCCACGTGGCTGCCCTGCTCCTGGCTCACAGGGAAAACGCCATGAGAAGGATGAGATGTTTTCATATTTTTGGAGGCAGAGTCCTAGGAAGAAGAATCTAGAGAGATGCTAAGTATTTTTAATGCTTTAACTCAGATTAAATCTCATAAACTCATTCCCGTCGACTTCGTTAAATTCATCGGCTGGTCGGCGAGGCGAGCCGCCGATGAGAGTCGGGCGGGCACTTTTGCTCGTTTTCCGAGCGTTTTCTGAGCGGGGAGTAAAGGTTCGGCTCTGCTTTGGCTCCCTTGCCGTTCCCACACCCGGCCCTCGTTAGAATTCTGCGTGAGACGGCCAAACCAGAGGGCTCAGTTCCATATTGCTGTATTGTAATTCATAGTCAAATTGTACGCTTTTTTACTTAACCGTTTATTTGGAAGTATTTCCAAGCTTTCAGAAAAAGTTGCAGGAATAAAAATGTTACAAAGAATACCGGTACAGCAGGCCCTTCACTCAGATTCACCTCTTGGGACAGTTTTACCCCTTCCGCTGTCTCTTGTTCGTCCCCCTCCGGTCCCCCCCCCCCCCCCAATACACAGATTATGTGAATGTGTGTGTTTATACAGTTACACAGACACATAAGGCATGTTATTATTTTTAATCATTTGAAAGTTTATTGTGATTGTTTCCTCCTAAGTACTTTGCTTACCATGTGCCAGGTGCACTTCGTATGTAAGTGTTTGATAATTGTTGGCTCGGCAATTCTCATAACCATGCTAGACGAGGTGTCATTTTCACCACTGTATAGATGCAGGCCTGGAACACAGAAGGGTTAATGCTGGAGGGTTCACGTCCAGTGGACTGAAGCCCTTGGCCTGCAGCTCTGGCTGCTCGCGGGGGGAGACTTCCACTCCAAGGGCTTTCCTATGGGTCCCCAGGCACCCCGAGCCCTCCCAGGCCTTGAGAGTCCATACCTCATCTCTCCTAAGACATGCATCTTCCCGTTTTCCCATTTAAGGTCCTGGACATGTACCTTACATTGGATGCTGATGAAGTTGTTACATGTGTGTGTGTGCAGAGCCGGTTGCTGTTGTTGGTGGCATGCTTGAGCAACCGAAGGCTCTCGCTGCTGTACCAGTGGTGGCCACTGTGTGCGTGTGACGCGTGTGCACGTGTGTGTTTCATTTCTCACTTGAAAGGGAAAACGATGTTCTGGATGACTAGTGCCAAGGGGCAAAGGGACTACTGCATTTCCTTTAACGTCGTGGACTTGCTCGAAGACCAGACATGCCGAATTTTCACAAGTAAAGTCAATATTTCTGACGAGACATCTAGCATCTCCTTCACTGTCTGAATTTCTGTTTCTTCGGAGGTTGTGAGAACTGGTCCAGCGGTTGACTGGCAGGCGCAGCCGTAGCCCCGCCTTCCTCGGAAGGATTGTTTCCTCCTTCCTTCCTTTCGCCCTCCCTCCACTCCTTTTTTGTTTTTGTTTTTTTAAATTTTAAAAATGCCTCTTGTAGAAAGTGAATAAATAAAAGTATTAGGAAAGAAACTGTTCGGTTCTCTTGCCAAGGGCTGATCACTGTTGGTATTCACTGTATTTCTTTAGGCTCCTGTAAATAACACGTGCGTCTCTTTTCCTCACATTTGTCATCAGATGGTAGATGCGGTTTTCTTTTCTACGTTTTTCCACTTGTTTCATGAGTGTTTTCCTGTTTTTCTTAAATCTTTCATGTGCCCCTGATTTTAAGCGACTGTAAGTGTTGTTATATAATGATGTCGCATAATTTATCAAACTATTACTGTACATTTAAGCTTTTTCCACTTCTCGTTATCAGTAGCGCATGGCAAACACTTTTTCGTATGTCTCCTTTTGAGATGTCATCACATTATTAGTTCTTTTGCGTAGTCACACTGAATGTAAGGAATCCATCTGTATTGTATGTCTAGTCACGTGGGAGATTTTCTTTCAAAGAGAATAGAGGAATATGACAGAAGAAGCTACTTAAAATTAGGCTGGTACAAATACGCAGGGGCCTGTAATAACGGCTACTTCCTATTTTCGGAAAAATAAACTAGTTCATTTTCTGTTTTAATTTTTCTGTTTCTCTTAACATTTTACAGTAAAAATTTACTTGCCTACTCTTAGTTCTTTTTATAAATGGATAAAATGTAAGTTTATCCTCCTGTTCCTACAGTTTTTGGATTTAGTTAGGTACTGATACATTTTATACTGCCTTTTAGGACTCTAGTGATGATCTCTTGTGGCTATTTTAACTTCAGTGTAAGTACTAAAAGGTTACTTTTGTTCTTTCCGTACTTCCCAACTTTAGTTTGCAAGTTCTCAAGAGGGTTATAAGGAAAATTGAATAACTCAGTGACGTTGGGCCCTTTTGTAATAAAGGAAATAAAAATTCTCCATTTAAATTTATTTCTCTTAAGAGGACAGTTTGGCAGGAAAAATGAGTATTTCAAACAATATGAAAACATAATTGTCTTTTGCCATTTTTGTTCCTTTTTTCCTTTAACTTTATTTCATCTTAGGCCATCTACAGTGCAACAGTGGCTTTGTCCTAGCTTTATTCTACCTTTTTCTTTTATCCTCTAAGTAGCATCACCTAGACTTCCTGAAGATGAACCTTTTCACTGCCGCCCCAGCCCCTGGCACATAACCCTGGAACTGCGTGTGGTGCAGTAGGTCAGCGTCACGACCTGGTTTAGTAGCTGGTGCTCGGGCTGGCTTCTCCCTCCCCAGGGACTAGAATCTGTTCCTTTTGTGTTCAGTTTATCTGTTAATGCCTGCCATGCGCTCCATAAAACTTACCTAGTGATGCTTGCCACAGTCGGAATGCTCGTGGCTGGTAGATTACACTTTAATATACACGCATGTCTGTTTTCATCATTTTTTATGCCAATTTCACTTGTTATGATGATATAATTTAAATATCAAGTGAACTGATGATGTTTTAAAAAATAGTTATTTGCATTAAACTTAATTTGAATGCTTAAAGGTGAGTCATAAAATTACCAAATTAGTTGAGTGAGATAACCAAGAGTTTGGGGTAAAAAAATAAAATCCATAAAAATCTGGAAAGATTCTACAATTTTCTCAGTATCTAAGTTCTCCCTTCACGTTTAAGAACTAGTAACTGAAAGTCACAGTGATGTAGTTTCAAAGAAAAGCCTTGGTACTAAGTCAGAGAAGGCTAATTGGCAGTTATACATTTTAATCTAAAGAATTTTAGGTATGAATGTTTGTGTGATTTTTTCCAACACCACTGTTATCAGCTTTTTTAGTTAATTCCCCACTAATCTTGTTCACTTTGGATAAGGTGGCTTTTGCTCTCAGTTATTCTATAATATTTACAGTTGAAGATACTCAACCAAATTGTAATTAAATAGTTCGAACACGTGAAGACTGCCGCGGAGACCGCAAGCCTCCAGGCTCGGCACGCTGGCCGGAGTGCAGAGCCGCCGACGGCTGCCCCCTGTGCTCGCTCCCCGGTTAAGTGTTGAATCCGCCGTATTAACCCGTCCGCTTTCCAGTCTCCCGGGTCCTGGACTCTCGCCGTGAACCCAGCCTGTGCGGGCATGTCTTCCTTGAGTTGGATCCTCTGTTACTGGCCACTTGCTGGGCTGCTTTTGGTTTTCTGGAACCGTCTCTAAATGACTTGCTCAGGTTAATCTCCGTGGTTTCCACGTCTGTCCATTCATATTATGGACTCCTTGTCACAAATCAAAGGCTCGTCTGACAATGGCTTTGATAAAAAATGGGATACATTCTGGAACTGTTATCCCTTTCATATCATATATCTGTAGGTTTGCAATAATTGGAAGGTTTTTAAAAAAATCTTAAGGCATGCTATAAATACAGAAAAGGGCACAGAAGGGTAGAGCCTCATGAATGTCACAAGGTAAACATACTCACGGGTCCTCATTGTCCACTGGAAATTGAAATTTCTTTCCCTGACAGTCCTTCTGTAAAGGGCCAGATAGTAAATATTTTAGATTTCCAGGCCATATGGTCTGCTGTTGTAGCAGAAGCAGCCGTAGAACATGTATGTCAGCAAAAGGACATGGCTGCATTCTAGTAAATGTTTACTTGAATTGAAATCTGAACGTCATTGAAATCTGAACGTCATATAGTTTTTATATGTCACGAAGTATTCTTCTTCTTTTGATTTATTTTCAGCTGTTAAAAAATGTAAAAACCATCCTTAGGGCTGTATGTACACGAGCAGCGGTCCACACTGGGCTCCTGGCCGTTTGCGGACCCTGCTCTGCAGAGTGACGCCGGCCTGCGTTACTCTCCTACTCAGCGGCCTGTACACGTCTCAGTTAACGATATTACTGTCTTCATCTGGCACGTTGTAGCCGTTCCCCATAATCACAAAACCCAAATGTCGGGACAGTTGGCCATGTGAAGTTCAGTGGTAAAATTGTGCAGTTGTCGCTATAATACATATTACCAACTTAGGATACCGACTTTAAAATGGATTCTTACCTACGTAAATTTAAACTTACGCTATATGAGGTAGTAAACCATGAGTTGTTCCATAGTGGTTTCCAGACTAAACTTAATGGTGATTATTTGATTACTTTTGTTTACTTTTCCTTTTTTATTTAACTTTCCAGGTACTTAACAGTTTAAGAATTATTCTGAGTTTAAAGGATTATATTGTATAGTTTATCAGTCATGAAATAACTCTGTTGTGTTTTATAGTATTGTTGAAAAAAACATTTATTGTTACCTACATGGTGGTATCTTGGAAAAAGCAAATATTGAATTCATCCGGTGTTTACTAGGCCTACTCTGAGCGAGGCACTTTGAGGACAGTGCAGTCACTAAGTCACTCTACTGGTGCTGATGAGTCAGACATAGGCCCTGTCTTCAGGGAGCGCTGGGATGGGATAAACATTCGCAAAACTCTTGTAAGAGCAAATGTGGTAACTTCTAGAAAAAGGAACAGAATACTGTGGGAGCACACATGCATGGTAGAGAGAAGTGTGTATTTATTGAATCTGATCTCCCCCACCCCCCGCCTCAAATTTTGAAAATTTTAAACTTACGGAAAAGTTAAAAGCATAGTACAGTGACCACCGACCGATATCCGTTCACCTGGAGTCACCGATTACCAACATCTTGCCACATTTGTTTTATCTCTTGGTGTGTACACCTCTACAGCTTTATGTATGTGTGTGTGCTCGCTTTTTCCTGCTAAATCATTTGAAACTAAGTTTCAGAGATCATGACGTTTCACCCTAAGTACCGCAGCATGGATCTCCTAGAAACAAGGATGCCCTCATGCTTCACAGTAGCGTTAGCACTCTTAAAGACTGTAGTGTTCTCGCACGCATACACGCAACTATACAGTCAGTATTTTACTTTTCCCGTTGTCCCAAATAATTCATTTTATAACCCCCCCCCCCCCAATCTGGGATCTTATCAAAGATTACCCAGTTCGTTGAGTTTAGTGGGTTTTTAAAATACTTAATCTCGAACGGTAACTTTGCCGTTTTTGGTTTCACAACCTTGACATTTTGAAGAGGTCACTGTCTCAGTTTGAATTTGTCTGATTATTTCTTCATAATTTTATTCAGGTAAAACTTTTTGGTCAGAATACTACCCAGGTGACATCGTGTCTGGAGTCCCTTAATGCCAGTTCGTCTCATTCGAGGCGATGCCAGGTTGGCTCCCTTGGTCCAGATTTCTCCACCATCAGAGCTGCTTTTCCCCTTTGTACTGAGTAAGCTCTCAGGTCGTACTTTGAGACGCACCTGTCCTGACCCCAACTTTTTATCCAATGGTAGAATCTTTTTCTTTTTCACAAATTTCTTCTGAACATAAGGATTTTAAAACCGTGTCATAATTCCAATTGTTTGCAAGCATTTAAAATTTAAATATTTATGCACCCCCCTTAATGAAATGTTATTGAACATTAGACTATAAACGTATTTCCTTATAGAATTTAAAGATTAATTACCATTTCATCAGGAGAAATCAGTTAAGATTGTGCTTCCATAGACAGAAGAATTGAGTTCAGATCTTGGTTTCCTGCCTTTTTTAATGTACATGGACTTTCTAAGCTGCAATGTCTTTATTGGTAAAGTGAGGATAATAATCACCGCTCCTTCCAGGAGGATCGTGAAGGTGAGTGAGGTAACGCATGGAAGGCAGTGTAGTGCCCAGCTCACAGTAACAGCTCAATAACCATTAGCTTATCGTTGTTATTTTTACTAATACCAAAATATTTAATTATATGTAGATATAATCTTAACTAAAAATTAGCGGCTTCAAATTAATGGAAGAAAAAATTAAACAGTTTATTTCTTTTACTGAGGTCTGATTTGACAACATAATTAACTCCCCTTTTTTGCTCCCAGTACATTGGACTTATTCTCGTTTTCGGATGCTTTTTACATGCCTTCAGCTAAGGCTAGGGATTTCGCCAGCGCTCCTTCGGGAGGCGCACATCTAACTGCATCCTGTGTGAGTGTTACAGTCGTCTCGTGAGCACCTCACTCTGCTGGTGTAGGACGAGCCTCGGCGCTCAGACTGCACTGTTCCCCAAGGCCGACGCTAGATGGCCGGCGAATGCTTTATTTAGTGATAGACTTTCAATTCCATTAATCAGAAACACAGTGAAGTTTGAGAACAGTTAAAACTCCTTTAATACATAGCTGTGTGAAGATAAAGTGAAGTTAGCAAGCATGGAAGCTATCATAAAATACTGGAATTATGTCAGACGGTTTCAGGAGCCAACTTAAATGGACTCCCACTGGCCAAAATACGAACAGTTTGAGCATCATGAAGGTAATGCAGTGGATTGAAACCTGTGAGCTCATCATGATAAAGAAGAGTATTCCTAGAGTTCGTGCTGTGTACCACACTGTATTGTTTAGATGATGTATCAGAAGCCCATAGATGACCTGTAGATCCATAGCTTCCAAACACACGCAATACTCACATTCTGAGGTTCACAGTCATACCATACAAATGCCATAATTTCAGGCTCTGCATAATAGAAACTTGTCAAGATTATACTTTCCCACATCTGAAAGTTATAGATTTCAGCTTCAATTTTATTTATAGTATTTCTAGAGAGTTCTGACATGACAAACTGACAAGATAATTATGCTATTTTGATTTCTCCAAACCGTTATTGGATGGAAAGGTGATGATTGGCTCCTTAAAATTTTAGGATAATGTTTGTGTGTGTGTGTGTGTAAAGTCAAAGATAGATACCATATATTTTAATGGTTTAGCCACCGATAACTTTCCATTTATCTTCATGCAAATGGAAAATTATGGCCTTTTAAACCATATGTGAAAATACCAAAAACCCTTACGTCATAACAATTTTTTGTGTTCGGAGCCTATGTGATTTCGTAATGAGCTAAAAAACGGATAAAATTGTAACGTTTACAGAGACATGAATGCTTTCCATGATCCTGGGGATCTTTATAATTCTCGATTCTATTCTAAGACATAGTTAATGATTTTGGACCAACATGATATTTTAGGCTGGATGTGTTAGATGAAATAAGTAAGTAGGGTTTCTCAAACTGTCATCCAAGATTATTTGGTGTCTGTAACAATAAATTCTTCACAATAATTTATCTACAATTCTGTGAATGGACTTTATATGCCCACCCTATGAATAACTTCAAGTTAAAAGTGGTTGTGTTCTTCAGAATTACATAACCGATCATTTAGAAAGGAAGGAAATAATCTATTAAGTATGTTTTGAGGTCACGAAGTGTAGATACTCCTGAAAACTGCTACATTAACCTTCCACTGAATTCTTCATTACAGAAACACACACAATGCTCATGGTCTTTGAGGGCATAGGATGTATATTCTTCCAGAACTCCTGCTGCTGCACAGTTGAGGGGGGAAAGGTTGTCCTTAAACTTGAAGCATTTAAGTCATTTGTGATGAATTTTCCATCAGGCAGAAAAAAAGGAATGATTACTAAAGATCACACCCCTGGGATAAATACGAGGTTATAGCTAACTTCTTATTTCTCTCAGGGGTGTAATGAAGCAGACTTTTACGATTAAAGTTTTCAGGCATTGAAAAATGTTTACTGGAAAAATATAATAGCTTTAGTTGGAGACATGATCAATCAGAGACAGCTTAATGACTTTATTAAAGCCGTGTATTTATTAAGAACTGTTCTGAGGATTTGACTCAAGGCATATCAACTTAAAAAAGAATGTTGCAAAATAAAGCCAGTGGTATGTTTCTAAAGGTCCAGACCCTGAATAATTCTAATGAGGCAAATCTTCATAAACAGGAACTTGTGAGCTCATAATGATACAGGACATTGCTGGTACACTTTAGGTGTTCATACTTAATGTCTGGTTTTAGCTTGGGAATTTTAACAGAAAAAGAATATTGAGATTAAGCTTCCAATCTTGGCTTTGCCCATAGTTGGCCTTAAGTATCTTAACTTTTCTGTCTCCTGCAACCCTTTTTTAAAGATTAAAATGAAATTGGGTACTACCGGGAGAGGTCTAAGGCCTTTCTAGTTTTAAAATTTCCTGATTCTCAATTTTTAAGGAATACAATTGAAATAATTTAGTTAAATTCAATGAATATTCAGTAATTACTTCTCAAGAACTTAATCCACACACAGTTCCACGTAAGCACAGGGAACGCAAAGGAACGACGTGCCCCAGCTCCCGGGCGGCTCCCACGCCAGGACTGCGGTGGAGGGGAGGGCGGGCCGGGGAGCTGGCACGTGAACCCACAGCTCCCACAGACCGGCCTGAGGCCTGGACCGGATCTCCGTGGAAACCCCGCTGTCCCCCAGAGATGCCACCCTCACCGTCCAGCTCACGTAGCTTTCCCTCTTGTACTGTCCGAGGTGCGTTTCCTTCGTGGCATTTGCCATGCTTTGTAATGATCCGTTTCCATACGATTATTGCCTTGAAGTTGTCTCCGCTTCTGCTAGAGGTCCCTGAGAATGGACACGAGCAGCGTCGTCGCTCACTGTGGCCTGCCCGTGACCTTAGCCCCAAGCCTCGCGGGCGGTTGGCATTTAATAATTGCCCGTTGGCTTGCAGGAACGAGGGCGCAGGGGGCCATTCTGCCTGGGCATGGGGACAGTTGGCGGGGGTGAAGCAGGGTCCAAGGAAGTCTTGGTAAAGAAAGAGCAGGCAGCGTTTAGTTCGGGTTCGGAAGTGCAGTAGCCGTTTAGACCGAATGGGTGGTCAGCTGAGGGAGAACAGCCCAGGCTTCAGCGGGGGCCCCGGGGGGTGCGCTGGGGGCAACAAGGTAGGCTTGCGTCACACATGCAGGACACGCGGCATCTGTAAGCCAAGGAGCAAGCGCTCTGTGAACCCGCATGCACATCGCGGGTATAGACTAAGAAGTGGCGTGAGTATAGTAGTATTAGGTTTATCGTGATTAGTAACATCTAAACAGCCTAAAAGCATTAACGAATTTGTAGTGGCTTTTTATTCTTGTATAATTTCTCATCAGCTGTAACTAAACTTGCATCACCGTCTTATAATTTTTTTTTTTTACTTAAAAAAAGGGTCATCCTATTTTAGATATTGGGGAGCCAGAGAGAGGTTTAAACAGAGAATGTACACAGTGAGTTCTCTCTGATGGCGGCAGGAAGACGGGTTCGCGAGGGAGAACTCGGAACCAGCCCCCCACTGCCCAGGTGAGGGTGGTGATTCTAAGTGCTGTTTTCCATGTAATAACCTAAAAAAGCAAACCCCTCAACTGACTCTTCTTACCGATATGGCGAAGGCCATATTTTATATACACACGTACACACACGAATATCCATTTAAACGTTTAATCTTTAACAGATATTAAAGACACTCTACATTTCACTTTTCATTTTCTTTTATTTTCTTTATCTTTCATTCTGTTCCTTTTTTCATTTCTTTTTTTCCTCTTCATCCTTTTCAACTTATGACCCTTCAGTTTGAAATTAAATTTGGACTGTAAGTTGACTCCCTGAATCTTTTCTTCACAAGCTTTCTTTGTATTTTCTAAAAGAAAAGAGATTAACCCAGAGTTTCCAAAATAAAAGCAAAGATTGTGATTAAAACTGAATTAGAATCTTTATTCTCTGTTATTTGCTAATAGTAAAATAAATAGCCCGGTCTTAAGGAAGCTTTAGAGTAAGTCCAGAGTCTTTGCGAACCCTTGGATTTTAATTAAAGAAACACAGAATACCATCACTTTTGTTAGTCAGCGGGAAAAATATGGTATTTTTAAGTTTTTAAAGTTTAGCCTAGCCGCACATGGAGTACATCTGTTGCCTCTCAGAATTTGGGGAGCACAAATGGATTCAGATGTTTAGGCCCTTTGTCTCCCTGGTCTCGGCTCACCTCACCAACCGGGCATGGCACAATCCAAACACAGTTTCTGCAAACAGAGCAGCTAGAGTTACTGCTCAGGCGCTCTCTTGGGGACCGATAAGTCACTCTCTGTTTATGTAATGAAATCTGGGAGCAAGGGGTCTGCCGTTGTACTTCGCGGATGGGATTCCACTGGTTTTGTCTTTCAGGGGAAAGACTGGATTTAATAAGCCCTTATTCTTACTTGCTTTCTCTGAGGCACAGCCCACTCTAATGGATTGTTTTGAACTATTTTTGTTTACGTAGTATTAGAGCTTTTCTTTAAGCAGTTAGTTGGCTTTAGTAAAATCGGCAGGTTTATTGTGGAAAAATGGGATACTGATATCAACTTTACCTGATAAAAGACTTAAATGTCTAGCTAATCTTTCCCTTTTGTTCAGTACTACTGGTGTTCACCGTGTGTGTGTGTGTGTGTGTGTGTGTGTGTGTGTGTGTTTAAATAATACTGTCTTTTTAGTGTCCTTACATTTTAATTTAACCAGAACTTTCAAAACAAACTGCTGCTTTATCCTTTTCTGAAATGTTCATGAAATCCTTCGTTTTTCTCAAAATATTTATAAAGTATTCTTGAGAGAGAAATCTCATAAAGATCTTTGCTTCAGGACCAGAGTTCAAAGGAAACTCCGTTTGGTTTTAATTTGAAAACTGTAAAAACAAAATACCCTCAAAATGGCAGGGTGTGAATTGGTGACTTTATTGAGACCGGCCAAGCCCATCCCCAGATGTTTCCAGTTAAAAGCCAAGACTGCGAGCTTGGGTGAATATCATGTGGGAGCCTTTCCGTACTTTTCTCTGATTTTCTTTTTTTCCCCTGAGAAAAGTAACAGTCTCAAATTCTTTAACTTTAATTAAATAACTTCTCATTTGCATGTCATTATTTAAACTTAGACAGAAAAATGTAACATTCAAAGAGAATTCTTACATGTCAGATTTGCAAACATATGTAGTCCTGAAGACGTAGGAGTTCACATATGTCTTTTTATAAAGGCCAAAAAATGAAAAGATTTTAGAAAAATGTTAAATCTCTTTCAAAATTAAAAGTCATGTATTTCAGGATTTATTATAATCAAAGAGTGGACCTTTTAAAACTGAATTTCTTTGTAAAGGGGTGGTTATTAATTCAGCGCCTTCTTTAGAATTCTTATTAGGAAATTTTCCATTATAATGTAAATAATAAGCTTTTCTTTCTTTTTTGATCAGTTGTACAATCAGTTGCATAAGAATTACTTCTGTGGGAATCTAGGAAGATATAATAAGATAAAAGAAACCAGAATGTCATTTTAAAACCATGGATTTCATAGTATTTCTTCAGCTAATACTAGGTTACAAAAGGATCCATTCATGAACTTGAAAGTTGCTTCCCATATATCGTTCTGTATTGAGAAGAAAGATACTACTAGAACTAAATTAGAATTTATGAAGATTGGCATTTGTTCAGAGAAAAGATGGAGTTACTCTTTATAACTAACCTGGCATTAACGTTTTAAATGTAGTGCGAAAGATGCATTTATTTTTGAAACTTCCACAAACCGTAGACACAGGACCACATACTGATCTGTGGAGTTGAAACAGTTGTTTCTCATTTCATTTCCTATTTGGTGAGGTTTTTATGGACGTGTATTTGGGAGCCCAGGAGGGAGACAGCTATGTAGGTCTTGGAGCTGTATTTGCTTTTGGTAGGTGCCTGATTTTTTTCCCAAACATGGTGCCGCTCCGACTCGAAGACTCGTTTTTTGCAGAGGGGGCTGTTCTGCGGCCTCTCCAGAGCAGGCCGGCGGTGTCTCCGTCGTGTTCACCAGCATCGTGCTTGTCGTTCTTGCCGCTCTTCTCGGGGCCGTGGCGTGCTGGGCTTCCGTCGCGGCGCCCCTGGGCCTCCATGGTGGCTCGCGCCCACCGCCCCGCGTCCCCTGGGCCTCCATGGCCGCTCGCGCCCACTGCCCTGCGTCTCCTGGGCCTCCATGGTGGCTCGCGCCCACCGCCCCGCGTCCCCTGGGCCTCCATGGCCGCTCGCGCCCACCGCCCCGCGTCCGCCAGTGTCTGCGAGTCGTTGGAGCAGACAACCCCACCACCACCACCCCGCCATCCTGCCACCCCTGCCTCTGGCCGATAGCGAGCGCCTCACGAGGCTCGTTCCGTCTTTTTATCCTTGGTTCCGGGCAGAGTCCTCAGGCTAATTGAACTGAGTGTGATTTTTAAGATTTTTGGAAGTTACTTAAAAAAATACTTTAAAGAACTGTGAGTTTTTAAAACTTTAGGTATAGAAAGCGACTGGGAATCAGGAGTCTCGTTCGGAGTTGAGCAGTACCATTACATGATCTTACTGTTCTGTCTGTACAGTCGACATGTCTATTTTCATTACTTTTTTAAGCTCAGAGTGTTCGTGCGGATGATACGCAGAATTGTTATAGGACTACGTTCTTAACAAACGCAGGGCCAGCTCATTGTTATTGTCATCGCCAAAACGACACTGCTGAACTCTGAACAGATGAAGAGGCCTTTTCTCAAGTCGCATTTCTCCCTCTTAAAAAATGAGACAATAAAAAAAGCTATGCTTTTCTTTAAAAGTCTATTCCAGTGAAATATTTTCAGCTTTGAGGAACAAAAACCTAAATTGGCATGAACCAGTTATATTCTAACCTTCTTTAGTATGAGAGCACCCTTTTTAAAATGTCAGTAACTTTTTTTTTTAATGCCAGTATGTATTTTTTTCATAGTATATAGACATAATTTTAACATCTTATTTTTTTATTTTTTCCCCTCCCCACTTCCCTATCCCTTCTGGTAACCACTAGGTCCATTGCCCATGTCCGTGAGTCTCTGTTTGTCCTGTTCATTCGTTGCTTTTAGGTTTATAGCCCACATAGTGATGTCATGTGATTTTCAATCTTTTCCGTCTTGCTTATTTCACTTAGTATGATTATTTCAAGGTCCATCCATGTTGTTGCAAATGGCAGTATTTCATCTTTCTTATGGCTGAGTAATATTCCATTGTATATATGTACCACAGCTTCTTTAGCCACTCATCTATTGTAGGACACTTCGGTTGCTTCTATGCCCTGGCCACTGAGGATAATGCTGCTTTGAACATCAGTGTGAATATGGGCTTTCAAGTCTTTGGGGTAAATACCCAGTAGAGGGATTGCTGGATCACATGGTAGATCAATTCTTAGTTTTTTGAGGAACCTCCATACTGTTTTCCACAGTGGCTGTACCAATTTGCAGTCCCACCAGCAGTGTATGAGGGTTCCTATTTCTTCACATCCTCTCCAACATTTGTTATTACTTTTCTTGTTGATTATAGGGATTCTAACAGGTGTGAGATGGTATCTCATTGTGGTTTTGATTTGCATTTCCCTAATAGCTAGTGATGTTGAGCATCTTTTCATATATGTGTTGGCCATTTATATGTCCTCTAGGGGAGAAATGTCTGTTCAGGTCCTCTGCCCATTTTTTGATTGGATCATTTGTTTTTCTGTTGTTACTGAGTCATATTAGTTCTTTGTATATTTTGGATATTAGGCCCTTATCGGAGGTGTTGCTTGCGAATATATTTTCCCATTCAGATGGTCGTCTCTTTACCTTGTTGACGGTTTCTTTTGCTGAGCAGAAGCTTTTTAGTTTGATGTAGTCCCATGCATTTATTTTTGCTTTACTTTCCTTACCTTTGAGGTCAAATTCAGAAAATCCTCTTTAAGCCCAAGGTCCTTGAGTTTAGTTCCTATGTTTTCTTCTATGCATTTTGTTGTTTCAGGTCTTACATTCAGGTCCTTACTCCACTTCGAGTTAATTTTGGGGTGCGGTGATAGACAGCAGTCGAGTATCATTCTTTTGTGGGCGGCTTCCCAGTTTTCCCAGCACCACTTATTGAAGAGGCTCTCCTTTCTCCACTGTGTGTTTTTGGCGGTTTTGTCAAAAATTATTTGCCCATATAAATATGGGTTTATTTCTGGACTCTCGATTCTGTTCCACTGGTCCATGTGTCCCTTTTTCTGCCAAAATCATGCCGTTTTGATTACTGTCGCTTTGTAATGTAACTTGAAGTCGGGGCAGAGTGATGCCTCCAGCCTCATTCGTTTTTCTCAGGATGGCTTTGGCAGTTCGGGTCTTTTGTGCTTCCATGCAAATCTGATGATTTTCCATTTCTTTAAAAAAGAATTTCAGTAACTCTTAGACATCCTGTCATGATAATGTGTTTATACTTTTTTAGTATTTGGTGGTAATTTACTGAATTCCTAAAGGTTGGGTACTGTTCTTAAACAATAAAAATATGGTGGAGTTGCATCGTAAATACGAGTTCAGCAAATACTGATTAGTTCGTGTGTGCCATGAGAGCGAAATAAAATAACACCCGTGTGTTTAGAGAAGGAGGTAGAGGCTCGTGGGTGGCGTGTCCTTCACTCACCGTTCACTCGCCCAGCAGTTATTTACTGAGCCGGCTTTGGGGTACGTCAGAGAGGAAATCAGATTAAAACTTCCCCGATTTCTACGTTGGAGCAAGGAGTTTCCTGTACAACGAGTAAGTAAGTTAATAGAGGGTTAGAAGGTGACAAGTCCTATTGAAAAACAGTAGGTGGGCTTCGTTGAGAAGATGACATTTGAGCAGAAACTTAAAGCGGATGACGGAACTGGCCTTGGGAATATCCGTGAGACCAGAAGAGAGAAGAGTGGGCGAGAAACCGTGAGGCGGGGACAGGCCAGCGGTTCCAGGAGCAACAAGGCAGCCAGCGTGGCGGGGTGGGTGATGGCGGGGCGGGGGGGGGGGAGTGTCTTAGAGGACAGGCCAGGAGGGCGACGGCCGCGTCCCTCGGGGCCTCACGGGCTGTGCCACGCTCTGGCTTTCACTCTGCCTCACTTAGGCGGTTGGCCGCGTCCGCAAGTGTCCCGTTGACATGGACCGCGGGGTGGGCGCCGGGCTTGGCGAGCCGGGGAGTGGGGAGTGCTGCCGCGGGGTGGGCGCCGGCCGGCCCTCGAGGAGGAGGAACACGGTGTGGGATTAGCGGTGGTATCGCCGCGCAGCCTGCGAATGCCCTAGACACACTGAACCGCACCCTTTAAAAGGGCGAATTTCGTGGTACGTGAATTACATCTCTAAAAACATTACCAAAAAAATAAATTGCCAAGGTTTGCTTGAACCATTTTTTTGCCCCTCCTCCAGCTACTAACTTTTGCCTTTGAAAATCCAGATTTCTAACTAGTTGTACTTTAACTGAGGGAAGTTGCTTAGTTTTGTTAGTTGTATTTTCGTTGGAAATAAAGGATGTCATTTTATTTAAAAATATCCTTAATGAAATTGCTAATGATTGTGAAATCAAAAATTTCCAGATGCTCACCCTTTTTTTTTATAGGCACTTTAGATACCTGTGTTCACTGCACTCAGGAAATAATAGAGGGGTGTTTTTAACCTCTAGCTACCAAAATGAAATTTTTAGGCTGAATTTTGACTATCATATTTTGCTAAACCAGGATATTCTCCATATAATTTATTTCGTGATTCTTTTATAGGGCAGAAAATTAGATCAATAGGATGGATAATGTTCTTCAAATTATGGTCTAAAGCATACAAGTGAAAAAAATGCTTGTTCATTCCATTGACCAAAAACCAAAACTGTATGATCTCTTCCAGAAGAAGCAGTTAGTTTTAATAGAAATAGAGCAGGAAATGTATTTAGCTGGGGTTCCTCCCCCTTCCCCCCACCCAGCGTTTTAGATTTAACTGTGGCATTTCCTTGAATTTCATTCTGTGACAGCCTAGTAAAGTTGATTGAAATATTATGACCGTATTTTAGTTTCTTCTCTGTTCTTGGCGTAGGGGGAGATGCCATGTAATTTGGGTTTCACAGATAGTCTACGTGGTTTTCTTTAAAGAAAATAAAACCGTTGAAGGCCACAGTCAAACACTGAGCAAAACATTCACTCTTCTGTGGCAATTCAAAATACGGAGGCGCTTAGTTTGTTTTTGTTTTGCTCTCCGGTTCTGAAACAGTTGGTAAGCAGCCACAGCAGTTAGGACGCTTGGCGATGCTCGGCATCTCAGTTTGGTAAACTTAGTTCCCTTTGAGGACTTCGAATGGCGTGATTATCCCTCACTAGGAATTAATAATGAAAAGTATACATTCTCTGTCTTTAGGCTTTTTAGAAGGTAACTTTTACTTTTCCTAGGCTTCTTACCTTGAACCATGTCACCTTGTCCTGCAGACAGTACCCTGCGTACTGCGTAATAGGGGTTCGCTGGGGTGCTGTCCTTGTTGGGTTGTTATTTGGAGATGGTGTGGCAGGAATCTAGAGTTTATCTTCTAAAATTATAGATCAGATTGAAAGAATGCTCCAAAACGTTGTGAGTTAAGCCCAGACTGCTTATATTTTCTAAGTTTTGAGTAATTAAGAAATCCGTGGAAACTTAGACTTCTTATTTACAAAACGTCAAGCACCCTAGGAAAGAACTAATCTGCTTTTACCTCATTGCTCCAATCCGAGTGAATGTACTTAGAAGTTGATTAAATAGTTTTTCTTCCAAACATGGGAAAGTATGTCCAAATCCTTAAGTAATTACATTTTTAATACAGACAGCTCTCATTTTCTTACACTGGCCAAAGAGGCAGGGTGCCTCGCAGACTGTGTTTTTCATGTGTGTGGTGGCGACTTTAAATTGAGCTTTAAGCGCTTTAGTCACTTAACTCTCAACCCGCTCCGTTTAGAAAGCATAACATTTCAAAGTGGTTTATGACATAAAACTCTGCATTCTTTGATGGCTTGACAATATTCGAAGCACTGAAATAAGGATATACTTAGGAGAAAAATAATGTTTTAATCTAATCTAAAAATCTAATTTTGATGATGAATAGGAGTTAAAATGTGTACATTTATGGGTTTTCCATGAGATAAACTATTTAAGGAGTGAAAAATAGAATATCTGACCCATTGTTCGGAGTAAGTATTACCTTAAAAGAACATCGTGGAAATTTAGGAACTTTGGGCAGTGGTGCATGATCACGACGAGTGTACTCTTAGGCGTACGACATCCAGGGCTGTCACTCCCAGTGGACCGTGAATGATCTAGAGGACTCACTGTTCTGTTTGTTTCCAGCATCTGGTACCTGTCCTGTAGTGAGGATTCAGTTAATGCTCATTGACTGGAAGTGTTTGATTCGTTAGCGTCACTGTTAAATCCAGGTACTGGGTCCTTGTGGTTGTCTGTGGATCTGCATATCTGCATGAAATATGTCTGTTTTAACCTTCGAGAATCAAAGTGGATGCCTGATTGCTCCCCCCCCGCCCCGCCCACCAAATATTTGATCTGTGCATGTTAGCCAGTCAGAACTCAGTTCTACCTTAAATTAGAAAATGATGTCATTTGTATGTTTTGGGTTTTTTTGTTTGTTTAACTTAAGGTGATACATATATTTTCTTTTCACTAGATATTCTTGGGATTCTCGTTATGTTCTGCCATTACAATAGAGACGATATGTCATTCTAATTTTATTACTGTTTCTATGTTCATATTGGTAATATTTTTGTATGCTAAATACAGAATTCTAGACTAAGCAAGAAGAACCAGAAAATTCGACAAACAAAAAGCAGTGAGGGGTTTTAGACCCACTAGGTACTCAAATATAATATAAAGCTTTAATAGTTAAAACTATGTGGCACTGGTATGTGAGTAGCCAGATCAGTATAACAACAGAAAGAGATATAAGTATATGTGGAAATTTTCAAAAAGACATTTTGAATCAGTGGGGGAAATGACGGTTATTTAAAAAATGATTTTGAGACCATTTGGTAAACATCTGAAAGAAATTAGGTTGGATCCTACCTTACGCCAAAATAAATTCCAGATGGAGCATAAATATAAATGTAAAATTATGAAACCATAAAAGTACTAGAAAAAAACATGAAAATCTTTTTATAATCTTTGAGTGATAGTGGCCTTTTTAATTATATTGGAAAACCCAGAGGCTGTTTAAAAAAAAATGATAAATCTTACCACTTACCAGATTTCCACTTGGCAAAAGAACATGGCATATAGAGTCAAAATACAGATAAACTAGGAAAAATCCAACAGATTTTATAAACTAAGGGTTAATTTCCTTACTATATAATTTTTAATTAGTAAGAAAAAACCAGAAATCTAACAACACAATGGGCCAACTTTATGGAAAAGGAAATACAAATTCTTTTAAACATATGGAAAGATGCATAATGTAAATGAATACCACAATGAACTGCCATGTCTCAGGCTGGCAAAAATCAGAAGTTTTGATAGTATACTGTGTTGGTAGGAATGTGGGGAAATTAGCACTTGATGTATAACATTGCTGATGGAAATGTAAAATGGCATGACTTCTTTAGAAAATAGTTTTGTGCTATAAAACTTAAAATGCTTATACCCAACAATTCCAGTTTAAGAGATTTATCCTAGACATAATCACAGATGATATATATATATGAGAATATTTATTTTTCCCCACATGGTTATAGTATTTTAAACCAGCAATTTCCAGGTTCTATATAGTCCATGTCTGTGCCAAAACCTGTTTTCCAGTTTTTTTTCACGAATTCAGCCATTCTGGTGGATATTCTGTGATATCTTATTATGGTTTTAATTCGCGTTTCTGGTAACTGATGTTGGATAGCTTTCCATGTGCTTATTAGCTAGTCTTATGTCTTTGGCAAAGTGTTTGTCTTTTGCGGTTTTTTAAAAATTGGATTGTCGATTATTATCGAGTTGTTAAATTCTTTACATGTTTTGGATACAAATCTGTTTTCTAATATATGTTTTGTTAATATTTTCATCCAGTCTTTGGCTTATTCTCCTAATCATTTTTTGAAGACATTATGTTATTGTGATGAAGTCCAGTTCACCTTTTTTTTTTTTTTTTATGGTTAATGCTTTTTGTGTACTAAGAAATCTTCATGTACACCAAGAAAATTTACTCCTTTATTCCCCCCAGAAGTTTTGTATCTTTAGCTTTTATATTTAGCGTTTTTAACGCCCATCAGATTGTCAGAATGATCTATAACCGAAAAGGGGGGGGGGATTTAGAACCACCGATTTAGACTGCTGGGTAGTTAGTTGTTCAGATTTGTTAATAAAATGGACAGCTTCAAACAATTCTGTCCCTTTCCCCCAATACAGCAGTTTCTGAATTAATGGAGAAAATGGCATTGCTTTTGATAAGATGACGTCAGTGGAACGCCTAGCTTTATTATACTTCCAGTGTAAATGGTTAATTTAAATAATCCTGTGTCATGAATTTTAATAATAGATGAGTCTGCAGACCACCTGCAGCTCCCCCCCCCCCCCCCCCCCCGCGGTGACTCGCAGTGCTCTAGGGCAGTCAGGCATCAGCAATTCCGTAAATACTCCAGAAAATCAGTCATAGGCCTGGCTTCTGGTCTTCATCCTGTCACAGTTTCTCTCTCAGCCACAGGCATTCTCATTTCATCCAGAATAAAGTCCAAAACACGCCATTTGAGGCTCCACAGAATCTGATTCCAGCCCGCCTTTCCGTTCCCGCTGTGCCCCGCTATTTCCTGTTCCGCAGAGTTGTGCTAGGCCCAGCCCTGTCTTTTTTTTTCATGAAGTACCCTTCATCTAGATCGTTCTCATTTCTTTTCGTCCTGCCCTAGATTTGGTCCAGTCAGTCAGTCTGTAAAGTCCCATTAAAACTCCATGGCCTCCTTGAACTCTCCGCCAGCCTCTCAAGACACATTTTACTTTGTGTCTTCATTCGCTCACGGACTCCGAATGCTTTGGACACTGGGAGCACATGCGCTCATTTTGTATCCGAGTGACGCTTCCCGTAGCTGCTGGCACGGAGCAGGCTGGTTGTAGAGTGCGTCTCTCATGGAGAGCTCTAGAACAGCGCTAAGCCCAGCAGTATTCATTGCCGTGGGTTTTGCACCAGATAGTGGTTTTCAGACTTTGAGGTTGCAGTCCGTTTGCCGTTTGTGAAAGCAGTTTTGGTGGTTTAAGAGCATTGTTTAAAAAAAAAAAAATGAAATAAAGTAGAATAGAAAATAAAGGATTATATAACAGGTAAGCATTTGGTAATAAACATTTGTTTCTGGTTTATAGTTTCATGTATGTTTACCAGGTTATGATATACTGTGTTTTAGTAAAAAAATTTTTTTAAAAAGTGTTAGATTTTAACCTCTATAATGAATTTTGAATTTTAAAATTTAGAGAAAAGTCATTTTGAATTTTACCTAACTTTGATAGTTCTGAAAATTTTCACTAAATGATTTCACATAATTTGTACCATCCTTTGTTAGTCGTCTACTGAGTTACCCTTAGGTGAATGATTTTTTTTCTTCAGCATCTATTGTATAGTCTTTGTTTTAGATTTGGGGCACATAATTAGCTTATAAATATATAAATCATTTTTTTTTTCTAAATAGAGCGAAGAAACTTTAGAGGGTCATTATCAGATGATTCTCTGAAATTTCTCTAATATTTTTTAAACTTCTCTTTTTTACATTTATTAGTATAGATTGCTCATGGAAGTATGTTGACAAGATAGTACTTTTTAATATATTAGAATGCAATGAATATTATCTACTGAGTCTATAAATTTAAAAAATCGTGACTAAAGATAGTGAAGTTTCATTTCGGAAAGTCATTTCACTTCATGTATGTATATTGTAATGCTGTCATATGTGGAAAGAAATTCCCCTTTGTTATTAACTAGCATTTAAAAGACAACTTGATTTTGAATCTGTGTATTCTGGGCAGTCAGCTCATCAAGAATCACATGTTAAATATTCCTTCCAAAAGAGTGAAAACTCACATCTTCCAGATCAACGCAGGCACCCCAGATGGTGATGTGTTACTTTGGAAGAGCTTTTGAATCAAATGTGCATTCTTGAGATGGGAAAGCAGTTGCTAATAGAGTCATTTGGTATTTACAGGAAAACTGTTTTCTGGTTAACTTCATTTAAATTTGTGATTAAAACCCTTCCCGGAGCTCTGGAGCCTTGTAACTAGGAAGTTCCTATGTCAGTAATACTTGTGCCTTTTTTTCTTCATGTTTCTTTAGGGTCATTATAGGCCTTCCGATTTGTTGTGTCCTGAGACGTATGTCTGGGTACCCATCGAGCAGTGCCTGCCTTCTCTCGAGAACTCCAAATACTGCCGCTTCAACCAGGACCCGGAAGCAGGTACGCTTGGAGCGGAGCTTGGCCGGAAGTCGCTGGCTTTGTTTTTAGAATTCATGTGGCTGTGGCTCCTAATGTGGTCCAGGTACCTCTTTAAGTATTGGGGGGAGAGAGAGAGAGAGAGAAGGGACCACATGCACACAACACAGTTTTGCAAATAAATGCAGAAACCTCATTTCTGCATTTTGCATTTTATCTAACTTTGATATTTCTGCAAATTTTCACTAAATGATTTTTATGTAATTTGTACCATCCTTTATTAGTTGTGCTAGTGCTACTTACTGATCGAGCTTCTCTCATTAGACTATTTTTTACATCATTCTTTGAGGGCTGACACTATTATCCATTACTTTTAGAGCTGTCACAGTACATAAAAATTGTTCACTAGATTCTTTAGCCAATAAGATAGAAATGTTGACCAGTTAGTTGTAAAGTGATTTCAGGGGATGGGAGCCAACAGGCTCTGATGAGTTTTCTGACAATATTTTCTGATCATTTCCCTTTGGATACAATGTGCACTGACTGTCTGTACAGACACTAAAGCACAGCCCTGAATTAGACTCCTACGTTTTGATCCTGGCTCCATCATCAGCTGGTAAACCATGTGCCCTTCGGCAATTTAATAGTCTCCCTGGCCTCAGATTGTTGGCCTTCAAGATTAAAATAATAATAGAACCTACCATATTGAGCTGTAACGAGGATTGAAATAAGATGAGCATGCTGAGACAAACCCCCTATTATTATTGTGTTGGTGATTGTTACACAAATTAGGGTGCTACAACCCCATATATGCCACAGGCTTCCGTTGGCATTTGTCTTCATTTGCGCTCATCCCTCTCTCTAAACAAGTGCGCAGCTCTGTTCACCTCCGTTGGTCTGGGTACCACTGGCAGTTTACAGAGGCCCTCCTCGGCACACGTAGCCTTCGTCATCCTCACCGCTCCGCTGCGGCTTTGTCAGTCAGGCGAGGGCCATGAGGCTCCCCGTGCTCTCGGGATGGTCGCGTTCAGCTGCCTTCCCCCAGGCTGAGGCTCCTGGGTGCTCCGATGTGCGCCTCGTTGACCTCTGAGTCCTCACCAGGAGACGCCGATGCACACTTCTTAAGAATATAAACATTTTTCTACTAGCCACCTGCAGTCTGAGTTTGGGGAAAAAGAAGGACAGAGAACTGCAAAGCCTAGGGGAGGAGGAAGCAAATGGAAAAATCAAATTGGAAGACAAAGGGGGCCAGGAAAGAAATGCAGGAAATGCAGCAATTTCTTCTGTTCTAAGATGTCCCCCCGCCCCGCCCCATAAATCAGCATTTTTTTCTTATCTAAAAAAAAATGGTTCACATACCGTCGTATTTCGTTACCTTCAGCTGTGATGAAATCAAGAGCAGGCACTTCTCACACATTATGATTCCTTAGAATCTGATGACAAGTGGCCGTAGGGGCCCAGCTGCCTCATGGGCCAGGCTCGCCGAGAATTTCTAGATATTTAGGTGTCCCAGACCTTAAATTATTGATCAGAATCTCATCATTTCGTTCTAAGTGAAATTATACCTTATTGATCAAACGGATAAGTTGCTTAAAACAAACATTGAATTTGACAGTTGGTTTTGGAGTCATGTTCAAAGCCGGAGGAAATAGTAATTTAGAGGAAAGCATAGACTTATTCATCCTCTCCTCAAGAGGTATTTCTCCTTTTAGCTTTT
The DNA here is from genome assembly GCF_014176215.1 of Rousettus aegyptiacus. NCBI lineage: Eukaryota > Metazoa > Chordata > Mammalia > Chiroptera > Pteropodidae > Rousettus > Rousettus aegyptiacus. Next base: position 54,377,865 of record NW_023416309.1, on the reverse strand, counting down.
CTCAAGGTCAGGTCAGAACTAGTGCCTTATGCTGAAAACTTCTGAACATCTCACTGCATTATTTCATGTCACATATAAAAATTTATCCTTATAAGTTCCTTCCAACTGAATAATAATATCTAAATTGGTTTCTGACTCCCAAACTCAGACATAATTTCATCTTCTCTTTTTCTTGTTCTTGGATGTTAAAGGAATCGCAGGCTCTCTCTGTTTTATAAAGTTGAAAAGGCATCTGAGTAATTTCCATGTACTGAATGGACGTTCAAGTAAAGATTCATGTTAAGAGATTTTTCATTTATTTTCCAAAGTAAGGCCTAATGAGCATTTCATGGCAAAGAAAATGTAAAGCCTCATATTGACTGTTTGTCAAGTGCGTGATGAATACATAGCATGCTCTTTTCCTGTGACCTCCTAAGTTACATTTCCGATGGTAGCACCTTTAGCTCTTAACATTCATGGTTTAGAATTCATCCACAAAAATCAAAGGGGTAAATTTGTTTGAAAATAGTGCTTCGAAGTGTTAAAAACAACAAAATTCAACTGAGTAAATTTTAAAGATTTTACTGGCTTTATTTGATGATTCATGAATCGGGCGGCATCCCGTCTAGCAGGCAGAAAGGAACTCCGAAGTGCTGTACAAAATGAAAGACTGTTATAGGCAGAGGAGGCAGAAGAGGAGGCAATATCAGCCAGAGCTTATCGTTTGTGGCAAGGTCACCTTCTTTAGGAGATGGCAGGGCTCCGTCAGGCAGGTGGCCCCACTAGGGCTCACCAGGTGGGTAACTCTAGACTGATTCCATCCTGGGTTAGGCTGAAACTGTAAGTAAGTTAGGTATTAAGTCTAGGTTTGCTGGTGCGTGGCTTAGCATAAGTGACTCCATTTCGGGCCTGTCGTCTCATTTTTAACAGAAGAAAATGAAGATCCTTTTCCATGAGCTGAATTTTGGAACTTTCAAGAGAGCACTACATTTTTTTATCAGTATTGAATATCACAGTCCAGACTCTATTTGAAATCAGACTTACATCCTGTGGTTTTAGGAAATTAAAATGCAGTTCCATGCTGGAATGTATCGCGCATGCTGTGAAACATGGTCATTTGAGATTTAAATGGAATCTGTGAGAAACTGTTCTTTTCTCTGACCCAAACTCTGACTCAGAAAATACAGAGCTTAATATGGGCAGTATTGTTAGTCAGGATGATGCTTTTTTCACTGCATCTAGTTTCTTCTCTCAGCCAGCTGCTCAGTAGTTAACAGCGGATCAGCATAGGCCTCTGTGAAACAAAGTTGGGCTACAAGGTGCATCAATGGCCGCTTGTCAGAGGAGTTCCAGTTTCCCAATTCTGAACTGCTGTAAGCCTCTAGAAATCCCGTTCTCCTCCCTCAAGCCCACCCCCCGCCCCCAAATGCACGTGCTCACGCACATTTTGGAGGTTTGGGTTCTATGGTTATTTCTGAACTAGGAAGTCTGCATAACAATGCAAACTATTGTATTTACTGGGTAAGGTACTATGGTCAGTGTGGCTGATAAACTGAAGTAACTTGGAAAATTCTAAAGCAAGCATTTTGTTCATAAGTAGGTCTTTTGTTTTTCAATTCAGGACCTCTGCCTACTCTAAAGAAAAGATATCAGAAATTTCTCAAGTGTTTTTTAAGTAAAAGTCTGTTAGATTGCTTTTAAATTGATAGATATGTATAGATTTTTAAAATCCTACATCACAGTTACATCTTATGTTTTTTGTTTAAATTATTTAAAAAAATATTTACTGAGAATATTAGTAGAAAATATGTCAAATGCATCTGTTACTAAGAGGAAAATCGAAATGACGTATACTCTCATCACACAGCAATAATCATCGTTAATATTTTCATGCTCTCCTGATTTTTTTCTGTGCCTATATCTGTGTATATTTTTTAACAAATGGAACAAGAATTAATGCTTTGCACTTTCGTTGTTTTTACTATTACTTTGTGGTGTTTACTTCAGTAAGGTGAGCTACTTGACCATTAGTTTAGCCATTCGGGAGATGCCAAGGCAGTGTGTCTACTGTCAATATGTTACAAGCGTCATTGAGAGAGGAAACCAGATGTCTGGCGTTGGTCTTAGAGCCATGCTAATCTGTGATTTGCTTTGACTCTTAATGTTGGACTAATCTTGTATTTATTGTTAGTAGCAAAATCCTTTAGTTCCAGATTTACAAAAAATTAAAAGTTTATTGACCATAAACTATTTCGTAAGCACATCATATGTCTTCCCCGTGTAACCTCAGGTTATCCTTAGAACTTAATTGACTGTTTTTCATCATTGGCCCCTCAGATGTTATTTATTGTAAAAATCACAGCTAGTATTTGTTTCTAATCCGAGATTTAAAATAATTTTAATTTTAATATTGCTCTATAATTTCTGTAATTACTTATTTTCAGTAATTTATTTAAAATAAGGAGCAAATTAGAATAACCTTTATTTCTATTTCTTCTTATAATTGCAGTAGTATAAACTTACCACACACTAGTCTGGATGTTAACTCTCTTTTCTGTACGTTCTTTGAAATGTTTGCAAGAAATTTCCTGATTTGTCTTTAATGTAACTAAGTCATAAATTACTAGTTAAGGACATTGAATTTAAATTTATTGAAAAAATAACAGCACCTGGTTTTGGCTTAGTGCCTTAAGCCTTTACCCAGGGGAGAGAATTTCCAGGGTCCCTTAGCTCTTTGCTGTTGTCACTGGAAATCCGAACACGGTGAGTGTTTCCCGGTCTGATCCTCCGAAACTCCGGGGGCTCCGTCTGTGTTGTTCCGTGTTGTTCCATTCGGTTCTTTCCTTCTCTTTCTACTCCATTCTGCTTTCTTCCTGGCATGGTTCCCTGGCATTTCCCCCCATACTTCCGCAGTTTCTGTTGCATTTGCCCCAGGAAAAACAAGTCCCCCTCTGACCTTGCCTTTGTGTGTGGAAATAACTAGGTTCAGAGAGAGCTCTGTCCTGCGTAACCGAAGTACTGTGCGTATACATAAAGTTAGACCCAGTTTCATGATATACTGTTTGTCCTCTAGATGCGATGCACTCCGTGTCCTTTACTAGTCTGTCAAAAAGAAAATGGCTGTCTTGACCCATAAATTGAATTTACAACCCACTAAAAGATCACAACCCGCAGTGTTAAAAACTCTGGTTTATCTTGACTTTTAAAGATATATACATATATGTTAGGTTTCCGTATTCATGGGCACGTAAGGTATTAACTACTGAACATTAAGGTTCTGGTGCTCATGAGCATGATTTGTGTTTGCCTGAAAGGCAACTCCAAGGTTCACTTGAATTTCAGTAATTATTATTCAGTTCATTAAAGTAACAGTCCGTTAAAGAGACATCTGCTTCTTTAAACATTTGAATTCAGATTACAAATCTTATTTTCAATGTATGATCTTGCCATAATTTTAAGGGGTTTTTGAATAATGTTTGATTACATTTACAAAATACTAATGAAATTTCTTTGAACATTTTAAGCTTCTTTTATAAATGGAGTGTACTCAATTTCTCTTTTAATTCAATTGCCCAGCAAATTATTTTAAATCAAATAATTTCATAGCTGTAATGAACTTAAATTTTTACCAGTTATGAAATCACAAGTCTAAATCAGTTATTTAATTACGTATTTCCTGTCGGAGACAGAAATTATTGTTTCCTGAGAAAATTTCCAAAAGTCTGCTAAGCAGCTACTGCAGCTAATAAGTGAATTTTAGCAAGGTCACAAAGGCACTTGAAATATACAAAAGTCAATTGTTTTTTTACATACTGGCAGCAAACAGTTGGAAAATAAATTTTTAAAATCAACTCACAGTAGCATAAGAGAGCATATAGTTCTTAGAAATATATTTATCTAGACCACCACACTGGAAACTACAAAGCATTACTTGGAGACCTAATCAATGGGGAGATCGACCATGTTCATGAACTGCGGACTTAATATTATTAAGATGACAAATGAAGTTATGAGTATGATCTGTTGTTATTCTAATGGTTCAGTTCCGTCAGACATTATAGACACAGAAAGAGCAAATATGCTCAGAATCCTCGATACCATTATTAATACCATGGTATTTATTCTCAAACCTTTTCCTTCTTAATTTAGTTTTTCCCGTTTGAAAGACACACTGAAGCCTATTTACAGTGCCTTGTGTATGACTCCATATCTCAAAGAGGTGGTCACGTAGCCCATGACCAAGTTTTCACTCATCCAGTTTGCATCCTGTAAGCCCCTAAGGTCATGTCTCGACTGGCATTTGCATTGCATTTAGTTCTTCAGGTCGGTCCTCGGTTCCGTCTCACTCTGCAGATCTTTGGACTTGATAGAATCCTGCACTGTGATATTTTAAAGATCACTCAAACTAAGAGTTGAATTTTAGGTATCTTTTATAGCATTCGCTAACTATTCATTCACGACCTCTGAAATCAGGCTATTAACTTTATTTATACTTAATACTTAATTGTTACTGGTATTTAATAGCAGCCACACACGAGCTCTGTGACTTTAGGCAGGTCACGAGCTTCTCAGCCTCAGTGTCGTTATCTGTGAAGTTGGAAATTCAGACTCCATCAAGTTAAGATTGCAGTATGCTTTAAGACTTTGACTTTTCGTGAGGATCAAACTGCTTAAAAACTAGAATGCATTACACAAATGTAAGATATGTGATTCTGAAGCACTCACGTGATCTTCCATAACCGCGCCAAATTTCACTACACCAGACCCTTCATTCACTCTCTCATCCTCACTATTGTGATCAGATTTTTAATGTTTTCGTTTCAGGTGAGGGCAAGTAGTTTTAAGACAATGTTTTCCAAACTCTCGACTGTGGTCCCCTGTAAGAAATGCATTGTACACTGTGACACAGTGCACGTTTTCATGTGTACCTGCTCACAAACGCACGAACAGCTGAAACAGTGTGCTGAACGGTACTCATCCTCACGCGTATGATGTACTCTGGTGTTTCCGAATTTGTCCTAGTTTTTTATTTGTTAAGGAATGCTGGTCACGATCCATGACATTGCTCTCATAACCACTACCACCTACAGTTAGAAGAACACTAGTCTGGGAGAGCTGAGAGACGGGGCGGGGACAGCTGGGGGACTGGATCTCACTCCAGCTACGCCACGGCTTCCGCTTTGGTAGATGGAGAAGGGGCAGCAGTAATTGCTGTGATTAATAATTGTTGGTCTAAGCACTGCACCAGATGCTTATCCTGCATCATCTTATTTCATCCTCACAGTGAACTCTATTACTCTTCCGTCTGAGTCGGAATTTGTGAGACAAACAATGGCTAAGAACCGGAAACGGGTTGATGTGGGGAAGGGTGTGTTAGAGTAGTTCTGTCATGGACGGACCTGTACAAGTTACTGAGCTGACGTCCTGCTGTAGTAGTGATCGTGAGCCCTTTGCCAGCTGGTGGGTGTTGCGTGTATGTCATGGGCCCATCCAGTTCCTGGCCCTGGGGAGCTGAGGCCAGACAAGGGACTCTGCCGACGCGGCCAGGTTACTGTCCTAACTGGTCAGGTTTGAATGGCCATACGACCCTAGACAGCTTCAGTGGAGGGCTTCAGGTCAGATATCGTGAGAGTATTTGATGAAATTTGGGTGTTTGAAATAAATAATGGACTCACTTATCAAAAGCCTACTATCAAAAGCCTGAGCAGTTTTGGCTGTAGGCAAGAACTGGACTGTAGCCACGTCATAAATTGTACAGTAGGTCCTGGAGTAATATCGTTCCGTTATAGTGTTGGTGAGAAATAAAACTGATTCCTGGCCAGGGCCACTGCCTCTGTGCAGTTTGCATGCCCTCTCCACGCCTGCGTGTGCTTCCTCTGGGGACTCCAGTTTCCTCCCACATCCCAAAGGCGTGCGCCTTAGGTGAATTGGCATGTCTGAATTCACCCGGTCTGAGTGGTCCAGGGTTGGTCTCACCTTGTGATGCAGGGAGAGACTCTGGCTTCCCTTGACCCTGAACTGGAATAAGTGAGTTGGAAAAGAAGGATCTTACTTGTTTTTATTAATCTTTCTTAAATGTATGTGTAGCTCACATTTATTTCAGTGTTTCATGTTAGAGGCATCTTGGGTCTCTCTGTAGAAGTGTGGTGATGTTTTTGTGGCCAGAAATGTGCCAGAGGAACTTACCTCTTGTTTATATCAATTAGCCTGTGGCGAAGTTGGTTTCGTTGTATGTCATGTCGTGTAAAGTTGCAGTTTCCAAGAACCTATCGATGACATTGAGTGAGGACTTGCTGTACTGGGTAACAGCATTCGTACGTTTCTGGGCTTCCCTTGGCTGTTGCTAACAGGCCTCTCCTCTCGTAATGACACTGGTAACCAAGATATCCGTTTCGCGCATGGTTTTCACGGTGTATTTTATTTTTACGTATCACATATATGTGGGCTTCGGCTTTGGGTAAGAAATGTCACTTCAAAATTGGTGAGATGACAAATTGGTTCTTTTCTTCCTCTTCTCTGCTGCATTAGATTTAAACCTAGGATTGTAGCTCAGATTTTTATGTTCTTTTTATAAAGGGGTCTACTATCGATCTTGGTCAAGATTAATGCTACTGATTACATTTTACTCGGTCTCATTTTATAAGTTTATTGATCAAGTATTTCAAAGATTGTGTCCCTAACTAGATAGTTAACTGAAAAGTGTCCCAAACTAAACAAAATCCATACAGTATCAGTTTATCACAAATATTTTAGCAAGCTAAGCAATCATATGCCTTGTTTTAAAAATTACTCTTCAATTTTTTTTTTTTTTTTTTTTTTTTTGTCATTTGTAACGTAACTATCTTTGTCTGTCAAGCGTCTGGATTCTCCAGGTTTATTTGACTTTTGAGAAAAATGTGACCCTACAGGCTTATCTCCTTGAACAAACTCTGGAAAGACATACTGTGCCCATTGATTTTATTATGCAAAGATGCTTTTTAAAAAATGTTTTATTCTAAATAGTATGTTAGGGAAAATTTAAATGAATATAACGTGTTTTTTTAGCTCTCAGTGTCAAGTTGCCTGATTTATTTGACCAGACAGCAGCAGAGACGCTTCGTGCAGTCGTTCGAGCCTGTAGTGTAAAGTAGTGTCGGGAACTGAGTTCTAATTTCACATTTAAATGTTAGTTAAGTTCCCTTCTTAAAGAAGATCATTCTTCCCGCCAAAGAGTAGGTCGTAAAGTGTGACAGTTACCTTCGAAAGGACACAGCGAAAGTGCTCAGTAGAGCTCTGCAGTAATGCTAGTGCTATAAAATTTTTTTAAGTTTTGTTATATTGGGGTAATATTGGTTAATAAAATTATAGAGGTTGCAAAGGTACAGTTCTGTAATACGTCGTCCGTATGCTGCGTTGTGTGTTCACCACTCAGAGTCCAGTCTTTTTCCGTCACCATCTGTCTGACCGCTCCCCTCTAGTGACCAGCGCTGTTGGAACTGCCCCCCCTGCATTCGTCTCGCCGGCCATCTGGGGAATCCCAAGCAGGTTTATCAGTCCAAAGAAAGTCATTGCTCTTATGGGAGATTTGATCTTCTTTTTAAAGTAAGGGCGGGTAATTCCTCAGATCTCTGAATTAACCAAAAATTTTTTTTGCATGTTAATTAAAGTTAGAAGTTACAGGGAGAGAGATTAGACACTGTGATACACTGACTAATTGTAAAAATATATTTGAACTAGTTGACTAAATTTGTATAATTTTTGTTCTTTAATATTTTCAGAAAAATCATGTAGAATCTAGTGATTATAATTTGCACTCTTTTTTCATTGTCTTTTAAAATCACCCTATCGTCTAATCCGTTCTTGTGAATCCCTTGATAAAACAAAAGGTGTTTTGCAGTGCAGCTGATCAGCCACCCATTATATTGTCTATAAAAACTAGGACTTCGAACATAAAAGCACTCAAACTGTATTCAGGAAGGCAGAAAAAGCAGAAGGAACCGTTTAGTTTATTTTCACTTTTTAAATTTGCCAGTGGAGCTGGAATGTGCTTCGGAAGCATATTCCTGGCTTTAAATTATAAACGGCAGCCACTTCTTTGGTCACTACACAGTTTCAAAAGTGTTTTTGAAAACAAATTGTGATTTTCAAGGAGAGAAGAGTGCATGCGGATTTAAAAACAGATGCCTTGAAATACTTCTTTATTTGTTTTTATCACAGTCACTTAATTTTCAGCATACATTAAAAGGGTTGTTGAAATTTTAAAACACGTAACAAACATGTTTGGATTAAAAGGACTGAGCAGCACTGCTCTGAAGGAGGCGTTTGTACCTGTACTGCAATCTTGTTGCTCTGGAAAGCTCTATAATGGGATCAGGACTTATGAAGAAGTACTTGGGTATAGGAAGAGTTCTTAAAGATTTATTTTAAATTAAAAAATTTAGAAAGTTTCAGCTTCCAAGGACTTGCGGGTAAACCGTATAGCCAAGCAGCATGAAGACAAGGCCTTGCTTTCGGTGTCGGAGTCCGTCAGTGCCAATGGGGGGCGTAGGAGAGGGTGTAGGCATGGCCTGGGACAGAGCCGTTACTTCTGCCGTTGTTGTCCAGAGGTTCTGTGTGTCAGTGGCAAAATGCTGCCTTACCTGACTTGGTTGTCTTGCCAGTCAGCTTGCGCTGATAATGGCTGCTGCTGATAACAAGAACGGGGTTTTACTGTTCCTGTCATTGTGTCCCCCACATGTTTTCATTGTTAAAACATTTCGCTTCAAAGTAGACATCTTTAGTGCGGCGTAATGAAATGAAATTGAAAACCAGGAGCGAGCGTATGTCATTTGGGGAGATTTGAGCCAGCAGACAGCAACAAATGGGTTCCATCATTAGCCATCGTGAACTAATGAAAGCACAGCAGAAACTCTGGAAGCGCACGGAACATTCCACTGGACTGGTAGCCTGAAGAGGGGATAGGAGGGTCTAGTAAAGATTTAAGCAAAAACACCAACACCTGAGTAGCTGTAAGAGGTTAAAACGATCCTTCCTCTCAGCAAGAGAACAGTACTCCAGAAGAAACATGGAAACGCTTATCCGGTTCAGTCCTTTTTGTTTATCTCCTCGGAGAGGAGTGTTTGCTTTGTGGAAGTGGGGTGCGGGTTCCATTCTAGTTCCCAAAGGTAATGGACTCAAAACACTCAGGTGATTATGTGCATCGGATGAGGGGCCAGTAACCGCAGGGCTTTTGAGCAGCAGTAAAGCAATTTGTAGCTCATGGGTTTCTCAAAAGTGTGTGTAATTCAGCGCCAGCAGTCGATACTGGCTGTGATTCACTGTCGGGTTTGGGCCCACATTCCTCTCTCCATACAAATCATCAGTTGAGCTTTTGCCCGTTACTGAAAGATCTGGAGCTTGGATATTCTCCACACAGTGTCTTTGTTTCTGGAGAGCTCAGCCTCTCTGGAGATGCAGACACAGGCTGGTTCAGGATGTGAGGCATGAGACAGCCTTTCATTCCAGATAAGCCCGGGGTGTTTTTGATGGGCGGTTGGCAGTAGCATCATTTTCCTGCATTTCATTGTGGTTAATTAACAGGAGTTCGTGAAGATTTCAGGTACCATTCTTGTTCTAAAGATGGATCGACATAGAGCACAATTTAAAGCTCTTGTGACCTGATTAATTTCAACATTTATATCACATTCAAAAATGAAGGAAAATAATCCAAGAATGATTTGGGAATTCAGACATTGAGTAATAAACATGTGGTACTAATTAACAAAAAAGTCGATAGAAGCTGCATAGTTGCTTTGAAGCTGTGTCTCTGAAGAGCCTGAGCTGAAGATCACCACGCACCACGAGTCCTTGCCGGGCGCCACCTGGCACTGCACCTGACGGGCCTGTGTGTCTCCCAGGTCAAGGGAATGTGTCTAGGCTCTGAGTTCAAAGACGCGTGGGACGCGGCTCCCACCCTCAGCCGGTGTGCAGGCAGGTTGGGAAGGTGTCCGCATGTAGGACAGTAAGGAGCAACCAGAATGTTGTTCCTGTGATAGAGTTTTTTACAGTAAGCACTGTTTTTGATGGATGTGTTCATTAGCTTGATTGCGGTGATAATTTCACAATGTATACATATATCAAAATATATTGTATACTTTAATATAGATTTTTATTTTTATTTGTCAGTTATACCTTAATAAAGCAGAGTGGCAGACAACCTATTGAATGGGAGAAAGCATTTGCAAATCATATCTATGATAAGGGGTTAATATCCAAAATATAAAAGAACTCATACAACTCGATTGCAAAAAAACAACCCAGTTTAGAAATGGTAGAAGATCTGTTTCCAAAGAAGGCGTATAGATGGCCAACAGGTACCTGGAAAGATGCTCAGCATCACTGATCGCCAGGGTGCAAACCAGAACCACAAGGAGCTGTCACTTCACGTAGAAAGGCTGTTGTCAGAAAGGCCAGTGTTAGGTGTTAGCGAGGATGTGGAGAAAAGGAACGGTTGGTGGGAGCGTGAATTGGTGCCGCCACTGTGGAAACCAGTGAGGGGGTGCCTCAGAGAACTACCACATGATCCAGCAGTTTCGCTGCTGCATATTTATCCAAAGAGAAGGAAAGCACTAACTTGAAAAGATACCTGCTCCCCCACGGCCACGGCAGCATCGTTTACAGTAATGGGAACCACCTCAGTGTCCATCGATGAACGAATGGACAAAGAAGACGGGATTTATGTGCACAGTGGCATGTTATTCAGCCACAGAAAAGAATGAAATCTTGCCATTTACAGCATGGATGGACTTTGAGGGCATTTTGCCGAGCAAAATAAGCCAGACAGAGAAAGACAAATCCTGTGAGATCTTACTTCTCTATGGAATCTAACAAACAGAAACGAGCCCTTGAGCTCATAGATCTAGAGGACAGATTTGTGGGTGCCTGAGGCAGGGAGGAGGGGTGGGCGCCGTGGATGAAGGGACGAGGCGGGGCCCAGTGCTGAGCTGCCTGGTCTGTTTCCAAGCAGGGGTGCGCCCAGGGGCACAGGGCGGGCAGCGCCCCAGCCCGCGTCCCCGCCCAGCCGAGGCCCGGAGCCGCGGGTGGCGAGGGCAGCGCACCCGTGGGCGCGCGCTCTAGAGACAGCTCACTGACCCGCAGTGGGGAGTCCTGATCGTGCAGCAGAGGTAACGGCTGCTCTGTGATGACACCCACTTGTGCTGGGGGCCTCGTGTTCACTTGCCAACACTGGAACTCTCCAGAGATACTTTAATTTAAAAATTATTTTTACTAGAAGCATGATTGTTTGTATGCTCGTTATTCAAAAATCTGATGTGGAAAGTGAAAATCCCACAACACGTCTCAGAGCGTGAGCTCGCTCATCCACACCGCTCTGCGGAGTTAGGTAAGCGCCGTCGAAGCCCGGGAAGGGGGCTTCGGGCCCTTTTCTAGGAGTATGTTTTTCATTTGGTATAATTTAATTTGGTAAAGTGACATAATTTTTAGTTATTTAAGCATAATTTATATATAAAATCATTCTAAAATATTCTGTGATTTTTTACATTAAAATTAGGGTATCTTGAAAATATTACATAATCAATTTCTTTTTAAAAATAAACTATATTTTAGAATAGTTGCAGATTTACAGAAGAATTGCAAAGATAGTGTAGAGCATTCTCATATACCCCGCACCCAGTTTTGCCTGTTGTTAATATCGTACATTTTTAAAATTCTTATCAATAAACTGTTTTGAGCAGTTTTCAGTCCACAGAAAAATGGAATGGGAGATGCGAAGAGTGTCCAGAAGCCCTGCCGCCCATTGCGCCCCGTTACTAACAGCTCACGTCGGTGAGATGTATTCATTACAATCGATACACCAGTATTGACCTGTTATTATTAACTAAGGTCCATCGTTTACATTGGGGTCCATTCTTTGTGTCGTACATTCTGTGGGTTTTAACAAATATATGTGGACATGTATCTACCACTGTCGTATCAGCCAGAATCGTTTCATGGCCTAAAATCCCTTGCGCTTCACCTTGCACCCCTCAACCCCTGGCAGCCACTGATCTTTTTACTGTTCCAACTTCGCCTTTTCCAGAATGTTACATACAGTCAGGCACCACTGGTCAACGGGGTATGTTCTGAGAAATGCGTCCTTAGGCAGCTTTGTCATTTTGCAACCGTCGTAGAGCCTACTCTGCACCTAGGCCATATGGCCGTATGGAAAAGCCCCAGAACTGTACAAAACAGCACAAGATTAATCAAGCCCAGGAGAAAAAAATGGTGCAGTCAAGAGACACAGCGAACAGATGTGTGAGGCCACTGTGGAAGTAACTCAGTAGACTGTTTTACAGCAAAGTTTTTTCTAGGTACAAAGAATACACCGTAATGACAAAAAGTACAGTGACGACACGAGCCAGGAACGGGAGTGTTCGTGGTCATCGTCGAGCGTTATGTGCTGCGCTAATTGTGCGAGCTCCACTTTGGCGCGACTGGCGGCACAGTGGGCTCGTTTACGCCACCGGCACCTCCGGCCCGTGATTATGTGTCGTGCCACGATGTCAGGAAGGCTCCGCGGTGTGACGAGGTGACAGGAATTGTTCAGCTCCATTATAATTTTGTGGGACCAACATCACATACGAGGCGTATCGCTGAGCAGACGCAGCTGTGCAGCGTGACCGTGACTGGAATCATGGCGTACGCGGCCTTTTCCCTCGTGACATGCATTTAACGTTCCTCCCTGTCTTGTCATAGCTTGAGAATTCATCTCTCTTCACCAGCGAATCATCATTATATGACTGTCCCGCAATTTGTTTATTCATTCACCAGCATCTTGATTGCTTCCGCATTTCGGCAGGTATTAATAAAGCTACCATAAACATGTTTGCAGGGTTTCGTGGGGACGTAACTTTTCAGCTTCTTTGAGTAAATATCAAGAAGTACAATTGCTGAATTACATGGTTGAGAATGTTCTGGTATGCTATGATATATAATAACTGCCCCCATTGATGGACATTTAGGTTTTCTTTTTGTGCTATTAAAAATAATACTACAACATACTTCTAAATGTATGTTTTTGCATACGATCTATCTCTGTAGGACAGATTCCTCAAAGTAGGATTGCTCTAACCAGGATAATGTGAACTTGTCCTCTGAAAGGCAAGTCGTATGCTCTGGCGTCCTGCCCTCAGCCGTAAGGTGTTGTCAAATCTCCTGAGGCTCAGGGGCAAGATTCAGGCTGGACCTGAGCATTTGGAGGTCAGGCTTAAAGGTGGTAATTAAACCTATAGACAGGGATGAAATTTCTTAAGGAGAAAGGGTAGAGCAAGGAGAGACGATGGCCTGGAACAGAAGCCTGCAACTCCCTCCGTGCGTGATAGTCATGGACAGACGTGCGCCGGTGCTAAGAGCGTAGCCAGGACGAGTAGCATCAGGAAAGCCCGAGGCAGAGCGGGTTGGAGGAGGAGGAAGTGACCCTCTGAGTTTACATTTTGCCGAGGGTGATGAAGACTGAAATGTGCTCATTGTATTAAAGAACAAGGAGACCCTTTGACCTTAGGAATAGAGCGAAGGTGACCGAGCCAAGATACACATTGAACTAGATTGTGGAGTGTGTGGGAGGCGGTGAGGAAAGGCCCTCAAAGAAATACTCTTTAAAGAAGGAGAGAAAAGTAGAGTAAGGTAACTGGAGGGTAAGTAGGCGGTCACAGAGAATTTGGTTTGTTGGTGCCAGATGGCAGTCTTAGACTTTGTGAAAGTTAGTGGAAAGAAACTACCAAAGAGAAAAGTTGATTACCGGAGATATGGTAATCTGCAGAGATTATATGCAAAGTGGGCCGAGGCCAAGAATGGGGAAGAGACTAGATTTCTGGACTGAGATCTTTGGCAAAGAAAAGTGAATTTGTATATGCCTCTCAGGTGAATACTATAATTTCTAATTTGATTTTGTCCACAGGACATTCTCAAAGGTTTTACTGCTTAAAGGCACTTTTAGATTTCTCTAGTTTAACTTCCTTGGCATCAAAGTCATCCCAATGCCAAATTCACTATTTGGAAATTAGAATCGTGGCTAACTTTTATTGAAAATGGAATTTTCAGTGACATTACCAATGAGATTACCTGTTATATCACGGTAATAGTTTTCGGGAGTGGTCCACATGGGAGAATTTAAAGCTATTGATTAAAAAATACTAATTTGTCAAACCAACTGAACATCATAGATCCTAAGATGAACTGATTCAGTGTGTTTGATAATAAGAATTATCAGTTATCCATGTTAAATACTGACTTGTAGTTAATATTACCTTTTCTTTGGCCTTTTTTTTCGGGACTCAAGGTTTTTATTGTTATCTTGATATCTAAATTTCTATATTCCGTGAAGCTGGTAAGGATCTCTAACACGTCAGAAGAAAAGAAACACTATGAAAATGCCTCAGTAGGCTGGAGTGACAGGAATTATGTCAGAGCAAAATTTAACAATGACAGAAGTATGAAGGTGTAATGCTCGGGTTCCAGAAACACACAAGCATGAGGGAAACTGAAGGGAGACTGGAGAAAATAGTCTACCATTTGTTAGCTTTTTATTTTGAAATAATTTCAAGTTTACGGAAAAACTCTAAGAGTAACACAAAGACCTTCTACCCTTCACCAGGCTTTCCTGGTTAACGTTGCCACATTGGCCTTAGTGTTTTCTCCCTTGACTCTATTTTTCACTGAACCAAGTGCACGTAAGTCGCAGATATGTTGTGCCATTATTTTTAAATATTTCAGTGTGTATTGCCTGAAAACAAGGACACTTTCCTACATAACCATAGTATAGCATCAAAAGCAGGGAAGAAGTATTGACGTATTACTGCCATCTAACCACAGACCCCATTCCAACGCCACAGATTTCTCTCAGTAATGTCCTCCCTCCCTCCCTCCGTGTGTGTGTGTGTGTGTGTGTGTGTGTGTGTGTGTATCTGTCTGTCTGTCTCTCTGTCTCTCTCTTTCTCTCCCCCATCTCTCTCTCTCTCCCTCTCTCTCTCTCTCTCTCTCTCTCTCTCTCTCTCCCTCTCTCTCTCTCTCTCTCTCTCTCACACACACACACACACACACACACCCCTTTTCCCTTCTTTCTGATCCAGACAGAGTTGATGGACCATATGTTGCCTTTATTGTCTTGTCTGGAGCAGCTCCTTAGTATGTCCTTGTCTTTCGTGACTTTATGTTTTGAAGAATACAGCCCAGTTACTTTGCAGGATATTCCTTAATTTCATCAGATGTTTCTTTATAATTTCATTTGGATAATATAGTTTAAGCAAGAATATCTTAGAAGCGATGCTGTGTTCTGATCGAATTATCTGAGGAAGACGCTGTCAGTTTGTCTCACTGCTAGAGACTGGAATGTGTATTACTAGGTAAAGTAATATATTCCAAGTGTCTTTATTGTAAAGTTAATAACTGTTTTTGTAAGTTAATAATATTTTATAGAGAGATACTTTGAGACAATGTAAATATTATATTTTATCAAACACATCTACTAGTTGTTCGGATCATTTGTTACCGAGACTGTAGCTAAATGACGATTTTCTAATGCCATCATTCCTTGTCGTTCGTTAGCTGGCATTCTACCGTAAGAAGGAGCAGTCCCTTCTCCCCGTTTATATCCGTGTGGACATGTGGAATTCTGTCTTAGCAGTGTATTATATAATCCATTACTCTCAGGATTTATTTTGAATGCTCAGATTGTCTCTGATTTGGCCAGTAGGAACCTTTTCAAGGTGACTCCTGTATTCTTTTGACATGCCCCATCATTCTTTGAGCATTTGCTTCCCTTCTGGCACACACTGTTCCAGGCTCATCTTGTACTTTCCCTGAGCCAGCTCCTAACCAGGCGCTTCTCCAAGGAGCCCGAGCCCCTTTTCGTACAGTAATATTTGGAAAACAAGACCTGGGCAGTAAGTGTGTTCATTGTCACTGAGACTGCATTGCTCCCAAGACCTCTTAGCAGATTTGGAAATCCATGTGCTTGCACACGCGCGCGCACACACACGCACGCTCACACGCACTCACGTCTACTTGTGCATCTCCATGCCCGTGCGACGTGCACGGCCATGATTCCCACCGCGCTTCCAGCTGGAGCCTAACAGCAGAATTGGTTGCGTCTTCTCCCTCTCACTCGTCCCTCCCTTCTCTGAGAAAGAAGGCCGACTCCCACTTTTCTCGGTGTGTTTATTTGTATGGTCAGTTCCCTGTACTTAACTGATCTCAGCCACGCAGGCCAGAAATGGCCGAGTCCTGGGAGCCGTCAGCCACCGTGGCTGTGGCCCCAGCCGGCGCCCTGCACACCACGCAGCCTTGCAGACCAGGCCAGCTCCCCATTGGGGACTTTTGTAACGACGCGTTTCGCATGTTTGAATTTACGTGCCTTTCATTATGTTGCGGTCAGTTCTTAAATGCAGCCTTCTGCGGGGTGAACGTTAATGGTGAAGTGCGGAGGATCTGAGAGGACCGAAGGGTCAGACACCTAGGGTAGTAGTGTGAGGGACTGCAGCCGTCTTCATCATCGGAAGAGGGTTTTTCGTAGCATTTTTCTCAGATAACCAGTATTGACAAGTCCTCTCCGCGGTGTGCGGAGGCTGGAGGTAGAGTCCGCGTGGTTTGTGTGCAACCAACTATGGGTCTGGCTTTTCCTGCTTTCCTCTGCTGACCTTTTATAGGATTTAGATCCCAGATGACCATAATATTAAAAGGAATCTGAAGTTCTTTCTGGGTAGAATGATCCTGGTGAGTTATGTCTTATGTTTTGTTGCATGGTTTCTGGGAGCCCAGAGTTGTGTTTTTGTGGTCAACATCATGTCACAGATTTAACAAAATCACATAGTTTTTTTCCCCCTCAAAAAATAATGTTTTTTGCCAGGGCATTTTGACAAGAAAATGAAATTAAAAGCATCCAAATTGAAAAAGAAGCCTACCTTAATTTGGAGGTAGCATTATCTTGTATGTAGAAAATTCTAAAGTGCTAAGTAACTATCAGAATTGATAGACAGGTTCAGCAAGGCTGCTGGGTAAGAGATCAATACACAAAAATTAATTTTACTTCGATATACTTACAGTGAGCAGTCTAAAAATAAAATTAAACAATTTTATTTATAATAGCATCAAAAGGAATAGAATTGTTAGGAATAGCTCTAACATCAGTATAAAATTTTTATTCTGAAAATGAAAAATATTAAAAGAAATTATAGATGACCTAAGTATTTGTAAAAATCTTGCATGTTTATGGGTTAAAGGATTTAATATTGTTAAGATGGCAATACTCAAATTGAACTACAGATTAAATGCAATCCCTATTAAAATGCAAACTGGCTTCTTTGCAAAAATCAACAGTTGATCATAAAATTCACATGAAAAGTTTAAAAGCCAAATTAGCCCAAACAATCCTAAAAAAGACTAATAAAGTTAAGACTGCTCAGGTATGTAGACAACAGACATATCGATAGACTAGATTTGAGAGTCCAAAAATAAACTCTAATACTTATGGTCATTTGGTTTTCAAAAACGATACTGAGATAATTCAGTGGGGGAGGAATAATCTTTTCAACAAATGGTCCTGGATCAACTGGATATCCACATGCAAAGAATTAGATTGGTTCCCTGTTTCACCCTATGTACACAAGTTAAGTCAAATGGATTGGGACTAAATGTAAGAGCTAAAACCATAAAACTCTTTTTAAAAAGGTAATAAAGAGTAAATCTTCACGACCTTGGATTAGGCAGTGGTTTCTCAGATACGGCACCAAAAGCACAAGCAACAAAAGAAAAACATAAATTAGACTTCATCAAAATTTAAGTTTTATACTTCTAAAGATGCCATCAACAAAAGTAAAAACTCGGTCCAGATAATGGGAGAATGCATTTGCAGATCATATATCTGATAAGGATCTAGTATCTAGAATATATAACGAACTCTTACAACTCAATAAAAAGACAGCCCAGTTTGAAAACGGGCAAATTATTTGAACAGACTTTTTTTTCCACAGAGGATATATATATGAATGGCCAGTAAGCATGAAAAGAGACTCATTAATTGTCAGGGAAATACAAATCGAAACCACAGTAAGATACCACTTCATACTAGGGTGGCTATAATCAAAAAGACATAATAAGTAGCATTGATGAGGTGAAGAAATTCAAGCTGTCATGCCACGGTAGTCTGAAACGGTGCACCACTTCAGAAAACAGTCTGGCAGTTCCTGGGTGGGTTCAGCATAGAGTCATCATATGACCCAACAGTTTCACTTCTGGGTATAGATCCAAGAGAAGTGAAAACACAAAACCTTGTACATGAAGGGTTGTTACATTATTCATAATCGTTTAAGGGTGTAAGTACCCCAAATGTCATCAACTGCTGAATGATTAAATAGCAGTATATTCATACAATGGTATATTATTTGGCAATGAAAAGGAATGAAGTTCTGATACATACTACAATGTGGGTGAATCTTGAAAACATTGGGCTGAGTGAAAGAAATCAGTCACAAAAGTCACATATATGATTCCATAGAGATAGAAAGGAGAGTGGTGTTGCTTAGGGCTCAGGAAGTTGGGAGGAGATGGGGTGTAACTGAAAATAGGTAAGGGGTGTCTCTGTGGGACGCTGACAGTTATCTAAAATTGTCGTAGTGATTGCACAACAGTGTATACACTAAAAACCATAGATTTGTACACTTTAAGTGGATGAATTGTGTGGTAGGAGAATTGTATTTCAATAAAACTGTTATTAAATGATATCTTACAAATGAGCTAAATTTAGATTTTTTTTAGTTTTTATTTTTACCAAAAAATATTCTGAGATTACTTGCAAAAATATTCCTTATAGAATAGGAAAATGAGTAGTACTTCTTCCTGATGGATTCCTAAAGTAAATGATCTTGAAGAATTAGCTGATTGAGCTCAGTTATCTTCGTCATAACTGTTATGCATCCCTTGCCAACCTTTTGCTGTCCCGTACTAGAGCTTCCTGTCACAGTTTCTCCCCATCTGCCCCATTCTCTCTCCCCCATGGTGTTCAAAACATTTGTTAATACCTTCTGTAAAATCCTCTAAATCGTATTTGACTCCATCTTTCAGAGTTGAGCTTGATTGCAGAGTTTAGTTTTATCATGCATTTATTTCAAAATTTCAAATTCTCGTCATATCACACTTTGGCCCAAGTATATTTAGCTTCCTTAACTTTACTGTGTCTGCCATTTATACAGCTGTCTTCATGAGAAACTGTGAAGTATGTAATTTATTTTCACGCTTATTTAAGGCTATAGTAATAAATAATGAAGTTAAGGAAATAGACTACTTCATTCTTTTCTGGAAAGCCCAGAAGTTACAAAGTCTCCATAAGAATAACGAATGAGTTAAATCCCCATAAGAAGTAAAGCTTTGGTCTCAAGATAGTTTTTCCTTTGAAAGTACCTGTAACGCGCAGTTCATCTCCTGTGAATAAAAAGTCGGAAAATCAAGCAGCTGTTTCCCACCAGAGTTTCCCCTGAAGATTAAAACATCATCGAGTTGACAGCATATTTGTATCACTAGTGATCAAACGCTTATGTCAGAGAAGAGTGTTTGCAGGATTGCCTTTGGTTTTTTACTGCATGAAATTAAATTGTGATACGTCAGAGAAAAAGGAGATGGGAGAAGTTCTCGTCGGCAGACACCGCGCAGACATCTCGATGAGCTGGCAGTTTTCCTTAGCTGAGATGGCAAAGGGGCTTTAGTCTCAGAATGGCTTATATTTCTGTCATCTGGAAGGTCCTCTCAGGAGGAGGCCTGCTGTGCTCTGCGGGTCTAGCCATGTGGATTTTTGTCTGTAGGCCGAGGACATTCATCAAGCAAGCTATGATATGATTACAGAGGGTTTTGTGAGGATTTAGGAAGTATTTATTTAGTAAATAAATCATAACTAATTTATTTTCAGTATTTTTAAGTCTCTGGTAGAATTAGTAAATAAATCATAACTAATTTATTTTCAGTATTTTTAAGTCTCTGGTAGAATTTTTCGTTGTTGTTTAACTTTTAAGTTGGTTTTAAAATTAATTATTGTGTAGAGTGTGCTAAGAATGAGAGTCTGCCTTAATTGTGAATGTAACTAATGATTATAAAACTGCAGGCTGCTAAGCCCAGAAAACAGAATGTATTATTTTACCTACAATGATAATCAGTGGTTTCTGAACTTAATACAATATACCCATTTGAAAGGGTGATTGCTTTGATTTTCTGGCCTTAATTTAAGGTATGGCAAGAATGTGATTCAAAATACTGTATTTGAATATTTAAATGCATCTTATAAATTGTTAAACACTGGTAACTTGGTTGGAAGTCTGGTGGGGCAATAAGGAGAGAGATGGGAGAAAGGATTCTGTTATGGGGGGTCGACATTAATTTCTCTTTATTTCTATTATTTGAGTTTTGTAGCAAACAGTTTTATAATTTTAAAAGATATAAAATAAAATCAATATGCTTATTATTGAGTATTCAGTAATTTCATAGATGACTAATTCCCAGAAATTTTGTTGTTAGTTCAAGTTATTGAAATACCAAGTTTTAAAATTTTTATAGTGTATCTTTCCTTTGATCCTCTTATTGTATGGCTTGTTGAGCTCTTTCCTTTTTTCTAAAGTACTAGCAATTTTAGATTGATAATTTGGTATCTTTGGGTAGGCAGAATTCGAAATTTATATTCCTAGTTTGGATTGCAATTTAAGTTTTCTTAGGTGGGAGAGAGAATGCTTTAGTGTTACTTTTTAATCTCTGTGCCTTTTTTTAAAAAAAAAAACAACTAAAGTCCTCGTGTGATAATGGGAAACTTAAGAATATAGGGTCATTAAGAAAACTAATTTGTTTTTCAATAAATTAATGCAAAGTTTCAGTTAAATCTCAGCATAATTGGTGAGTTGATGATAGACTCAGCACCACATTATTTGTAAAATTAAAGAACAGTAACGACTTCATGAACTTCCCAAGCGTTTGCACACTGAGACCAAACATGCTTACATCTCCAATGGCAAGGATGTGTTAAGAAGAAGAGAAAGAGGAGAGTGTTTTGAAAATCACTCTTGCCACTTTGTAATTATGTGAATAGCTGGTTGATAACCTACTTAAGTATGTTGTGCATTTGATTACTTTGATCCGGATACAAAGGCTTTTTATTTAGAATAAAAAGAAAATTTGAACTTGATTAATTTCTATAGCCTCTGAAAATGCTATAAATTCATTTAGAAATTTCAGGTGACTCAGATATATGTGGACATAAGTAGCATCACAAGCCAATTTGGAATTTGGTGTTTGAAACTTGTGCTGGCCAAAAATTTGATTTGCATATAATTTTGAAGCCTTTCTCTAATCTTAATAAATAAAAATGAAGTGCATTCGACCCTTAAACAACATGGGTTTGAACTGTGTGGGTCCACTTATATGTGGATATTTTTCAATAAAAATATCAGAAAATATTTTAGAGATTTGTGACAATTTGAAAAACTTGGAGATAAACCATATAGCCTAGAAATAGAAAGAAATTAAGAAAAATATATGAATGCATAAAATGTATATATATAGATACTTGTCTATTTTGTCATTTACTGCCATAAAATGTACACAAATCTATTACAAAAATATTGTTAAAATATATCAAACTTAGACACAGACTGTATGTGGTAGCACCATTTGCTTTCAAGAAAAATATAAACAAATGTAAAGATGCATTATTAAATCATAACTGCATAAAATTAACTAATAATCTCATGCTATAGTACTGTATTAATGTCATGGCCGCCTCCTGTTGCCTCATGGTGAGCTCAGGTGTTGTGAGTTACTGCTTAAAAAGCCATCATCTGCGCAGTTTGTCTCTCTAGTAAATCGTGTGTCCAAGTACAAAATGATCTTGTGGTTCTCAAGTGTTTCTCATCGTGTTTAGTGTGCTACCCTGAGTAACACCATGGGACTGACACGAATTGCCACTAGTAGTAATGCTTGAAGTGCTCCCAAGAAACAGAAAAGTCGTGACGTTACAAGTTGAGTTGCTTGATAGTTGTGGAGCTCAAGGTCCGCAGCCGCAGTTGCCCACTTCAAGATAAACGAATCCAGTATAAGGACCATTGTGGAGGGGCGGGGGGGATGAGGAAATTTGTGAAGTTATCATGGCCGCTACACCAGCAGGTGCAAAAACCTTGCACTTCTTGCAAAATACCTTTTTATTGCCTACTGAAAATGTAGCTTTTATGTGGGCTCAGGATTGCTCTAGGAAAGGCCCAGTCTTTGGACTCTAATATGGTTCAAGAAAAAGACATCATCATGTGGCAACATAAAGCAAATGGTAGGAGAAGGATCTAAAGTTGGAGAATTTAACACCAGCAAAGGATGGTTTGGTCATGTTAGAAAGAGGTTCGGCTTGAAAAATGAAGACGAGATAACAGAAGTAGCAGCTTCTACTGACCAAGGGGCAGCAGACAAGTTCCCAGACGACATTGAGAAAATCACTGAGAAAGGATGTCTGCCTGAGCAGGCCTTTAATGCAGACAAAAGTGCCCTGTTCCGGGGGGCTGGGGGGAAGAGCCACAAAGGGCATAGATTGGTAAGGAAGAGAAGCAAGCACCAGGCTTGAAGGCAGGAAGGTTAGTCTCACTCCGCTGTTTTGTGCAGATGCAGCCGGGTGTGTGATCAGGACGGCCTCCTCTATAAAGCTGCTGGCCCCCGAGCCTTGAAGAGAAAAGACAGCCACCTGCCAGACGCTGGTAGTACACCAAGAAGCCTGGACAGGGAGAAGCCTTTTTCTGGATTTGTTCCACTGATGCTTCGTTTCTGAAATCAGGAATGGCCAGTGAGGGACTGACTGCCTTTTAAAGTTCTGATGTTGGATGGTGCCTGTGGCCGCCCAGACCCCCACGAGTTCAGCACCGAAAGCGCTGAATTGGTCAGCTTGCCCCCGGAGACAGTGTCTCTAATGCAGCCTCTGGCTCAGGCTCATGAGGACTTTTAGGGCTCGTCACACAGGGTGGGCTCTCTGGAGAGGGCCGTGCTCACCGGAGGAGACCCCTGATGGAACGTCGCGAAGGGCCGGAGGGAGCACACCACGGCAGGTGCCGTCGCCATGGAAGCCATCGAGCCCCGGCCGTAAATCCCTGCTGGAGGAAACCGAGTCCAGATGTCGTGTGCGACTTCACAGGGTTTATGGCAGAGCCAATGAAGGAAATCATGAAAGAGATAGTGGATAAGGCAAAAAAAAAAAAAAAAAAAAAGGAGGGGGTGGAAGTTTCCAAGATATAGATCTTGGAGAAATTCTGGAGCTGATAGACACCACACGGGAGGAATTCACGGAAGGCGACTCGGCGGAGGCGAACATGGCTGGTGCTTCCGAACCGGTGCCGGGCGGTGAGGATGAGGAGGGGCATGAGGAAGAAGCGGTGTCGGAGCAGAGGCTGACCTTAGACTTGGCGGACGGGGTCCGAGTGTTCAGAACTGCTCGTGATTAAAGCAAAAAGTAGAAGGGTCGGTACTGCGCAGAAACATAAAAAGCACAGGAGTCAGACTGAAATGACCCTGTTTCTGGAAAGTTCACCGGGGGCGCCTGCCTCCCCCC
This sequence comes from Rousettus aegyptiacus, assembly GCF_014176215.1. Classification (NCBI taxonomy): domain Eukaryota; kingdom Metazoa; phylum Chordata; class Mammalia; order Chiroptera; family Pteropodidae; genus Rousettus; species Rousettus aegyptiacus. Next base: position 54,354,320 of record NW_023416309.1, on the reverse strand, counting down.
AACCCCGTCCGCCAGGGACGGCACCGCCAAGCCCTCCTTCTCGGCGCGCTCAGCTCGCAGACCCTCGTGATGACCCGCTGCCACTTGCCGAGAGCGACTAGTGGTCGTGCCTGTGTGTGTGTCGTGTGAAAATCCAACGGCAGCACAGCAGGAACTGTCCGAGATGCTTTGGGTCGTCGTCATCGCCTGAGTGCTCATCGTGTGCAAGACGCGTGTGGAAGCCGCTCCTTACGGACGGTGAGTGACAGTTAGTGTGAAATTAGCAACGTGCTCGTTGCCGTACTGTTTTATAACTTTGCTCGCAAAGAAGTGCGTTCCCGTGTAGTAGGCGCGCCCCTCTCTCTGGTCATTGGGGCAGCTACGGTATCAACCTGTCCTCACAGGTAAGTAGGTTTTTAAAAAATGTAACAGTGTTTTCAATGCTGTATTATGAATATGGCTGTAATACTCTGTGCCATAAAGGTTTTATAATGATTCATTTATCAGTGGATAGCCTAGGCCAGGCCGCCATAAAACAGTCATAATGCTGCTTAGTTATCAGTGCATGACTCCATTATACCTGTAAATAAATACGAATTTCTTTTTCACATTATCTTTTCATTTTAGAGGTCCAGTGTGAGTAACCCATATATAACATTTACAGTGTTTTATATCATAAAACATCTTGTAAACAGATGACATAAACTTATGGTATCAATAGATACAGTACAATACTGTAAATGTTTTTCTCTTATGGTTTTCTGAACATTTTTATCTTTATTGTAAGAATACAGTATGTATTGCATATAACATACAATATATGTGATAATCAGCTGTTCATGTTATTTAAGACTTCTGGTCAAAAGAAGGCTATTTTTGGAGGGGACAAGAGTTATATGTGAATTTTTGACTATGGTGGGGTGGTCCCCCTAACCCCATTGTTCAAGGGTTAACTGTATATGTTTAATAAATGAAACAGTACAGAGTTTCCTAGTCCATAGGAGGGACACACTTTAAAACAGTTTGTTGTAGACAATAGATTATAGACAATGGTGAGTGTTTTCCTAATCTTCTACTTTTATTTTTATATGTCATACTAGGAAACAATAAAAATTAGAGGGTGGCATTTCGTTCTAGATAAAACAGGAGGATGGCACATCAAGTCTTACGTTTTTATTTGTTAGAGTGTTCCGTTCATTCGAATCCCCAAGGATGTCTGTCCTAAAATATTTTAGGATGAAGGTTTAAACTGTTAAACATCCGTCTATATAGTTAAATATAAACATGCTTTAAAATTCCAGTTTTTTAAAACCCAGGGTTTTAGATTTAGATTCTGTGCAGTTTGGCTGATGTTCTCGCGTCTCCCCTTAGCCGTGCTCGGGGTGGCGACTGGCTCTGTTTGCAGTAGACGGTCAGCACACTCGGTCCGCCTTTTCCTGCTGGTGGCGTTGCCAGCCACGCGACAGGGTAGTTGTCTGTGTTGCAGTGTGCGCGCAGTAAGTGTTCGAGATTGACCGCAGGAACCAGGTTGCTTGCCCTGTTTTCCTTCGCTTGTCGCTTACCCTAGTAAGGGACATGGCAACCTGGTAAACGTTCAGTATATGTTTGCTTTCTGCTTCAGCTGAATAAAGTAATTTGTAGGAAACCACGTATTTTGAAGTTGGTGTATCCAACCAGGAACGCCAAAGTATTTACAGCAGAGAACAGCCAACGCGGGGGGCCGGTGGTCACAGGCGGTGGTGTTGCTGGGGGCTGCGCAAGGCAGAGGGCGACCTAGCGACCGGGCACCGCAGGAAGCCACCCCCACCCCTCAGTGCGGAGAAGAGCGGGCCCAGGGGCCAGGGCCACCAGTGGAAGCGGGAACCTCGGCAGCTTCAGGAGCAGAGAGCCGGGGAGGAGAAGGGGAGGTTTGGGGCGAGACGCCCTGGTTTCGGTCTGCCCCGGCCCTGGCCTCCTGCAGCACGGAGCGGAGCAGAAGGCGGGCCGTGGAGCTGAGGGCAGACAGGCCCGGGGACGGCAGCGTTGAGGGGGGCCCCCCTCCTGCCACTCAGTACTTCACCCGATCCCCTGCGAATACGTCCTGGATGCAGTGAAGATCCGGTTCTGCGAGGTGAGGGCCCCCGGCTCGCGCGTCCTTGGCGACGTTGGCGTCCCCACTCTCCTCGTTCCTCCGTGCCTTCTCAGCCCGAGTCCTCGCTGGCAGGACGTGGTCTTCTCGGACAGTGTATAACTTTTGGGGGGCTAAGTGTGCATGATCAGCTGGCATCCCCCACTCCAAATTTCTGAAGAGGCGTAGAACGCAGTCGGTTTTAGAATGGCCTAACTCACCCACTCATAGGTGGTCGAGGTCCGCCACCCGAGACAAGTCCGTAGAATGGGATCCGTCCCCCTCTTGCAGGTATCAGAGGTGTAGTGCCGCTCAGCCTCGTGTGAACAGCCTGCTCAGAGAGGACGCCTTTTATTTAATGATATTCGTGGGGGTGACATCGGTTCATAGCACGTGCGTTTCAGGGGTGCGGTTCTGTAATGCATCATCTGTATGTCGCGTCGCTCACCATCCAGAGTCGTCTCCTTCTGTCACCAAACGTGTGGCCTTCTCCACCCCCCTCGTTCCCACCTCCCTTCCCTCCCATGACCACGATACTGTGTCTGTGTCTCAGTCTGTTTGTTTGCTTTGTTCGCTTGTTATTTTCTGTTTTATTTTTCATGTGTCAGTGAAATCATATGGTTTTTGTCCTTTTTCACCCGACTTACTTCACTTGGCATGATACTCTCAAGATTCATCCAGTGTTGTCGAAAATGGCAGTGTTTCACCACTGGTACGGCTGAGTAATATTCCGGTGTGTACATGTGCAACTTCTGTATCCGTCCGTCTGTCGAGGGACACTTAGGCTGTTTCCCTGTCTTGGCCACCGTGACTAGTGCTGCAGCGAACAGCACTGCAGGGGTACACATATGTTTATCAATAAGCGTTTTCCACTTTGGGGGGTCGAGAACCCAGAAGAGAGACGGCTGGGGCGGGCGGGAGCCCTCGTCCTGGTGTTTTGAGGAACCTCCATCCTGTTTCCCGTCGTAGCTGCGCCAGGGTGCGACCTCGCCAGCGGGGCAGGAGGCCCCTTTCCTCTGCATCTTCCTCCTCCTGTTGTTTCTTGTCTTATCGCTGACGACCACCCTGACAGGTGCAGGGTGGTATCTCGTCGTGTTTTTGGTTTACACTTCCCCTATAGCTAGTGAGGTCGGGTATCTTTGCACGTACCTGTTGACCGTCTTCTATCCATCTTCTTGGGAAAAGCGTTTCTTCAGGTCCTCTGCCCATTTTTTAATTAGATTGTTTGCTCTTTTGTTGTTGAGTTTTATGAGCTTTTTCTGTATTTTGCATATTAGTCCCTTATGAGAGGTATCATTGGCGAACATCTTCTCGCGTTCGCTTAGTTACCTTTTTGGTTCGTTGATGGCTTCTTTTGCTGTGCAGAAGCTTTTTAGTTTGATGTAGTCCCATTCATTTATCTTTGCTTTTACTTCCCTTGCTTTGGGGTCAAGTTCACAAAAACCCCTCTGAGACCAAGGTCTGTAAGTTCAGTACCTATGTGTTCTTCTGTGTATTTTATTGTTTCAGGTCTTATATTCAAGTCTTAAATCTATTTTGTGTTAACTTTCGCGTATGACGTAACATACCAATCTGGTTTCATTCTTTTGCGTGCGGCTTCCCAGTTTTAGAGAGGACATCTTAATAGAGAATTTTAATTTTTCAAATAAGTATTTTTAACTTAGAAAATGAAAAGAGTGCCTGCTTTTTAATCGGTGTCTTTTGTTACCGCAGTGGACGAAGGTCGCAGTAAGGAGCCTGACCGATTGCAGGTGTTTCACAAGAAGGCCATCCTGCCGTACGGGGTGTACAAGAAGCAGCGCAGAGACCCGAGCGAGGAGGCCAGCGTGCTGCAGTACGCCAGCCTGGTGGGGCAGGCCTGCGCCGAGCGCATGCTGCTTTTCAGGAGCTGAGGGGCGCCGGCCAGACCCATCGCTCCGGGAGTCCCGGAACCGTCCGCAAGTTTGACTCTTGAGTTTTTATTTTGACTGTTATATGGCTTTTCTAAAACACTTTGTGGCGATGTATTTGTGAGCATCTCATGGTTAATATGAAGATTTTTAAAATGTTACAACCGAGCCTTATACTTGGGGTTTATCATTTTGGAAGTTGGTTTTATGAACAAGAAATGGTAAGCTTTTCTTACTGTTAATATTTTGGAAAGTAAAATTAATAAGCGAATCTTAAGTAATTTAATTACAGTCGTACTTTTTTTTGTTCTGTTAGACAAATCAAGACACTGTCCTCAAATCCAGTTAAAATGTGAGTTTACGCTAAAAAAAAAAAAAACCTTATGTGTGGGAACGAAGGTAGAAAGTCTATTTCATCACTTAGAAGTCTTGAGAAGAGAGCAGAACCGTGCTGCTTGTTACTCAGCGTTCACTGTGCGGTTACTGCCGCATGCTATGTAGTTCAGTAGAGAATTCAGAAAAATAAAATGCAAACATGTCTGTTTACCCAGGACGGTTCTCTTCGTGTCTGCTGTCTTGGCATGATTTTCTTTTTTGCCTAGAATAATTATTGCTAGTGCTCCCTTTTACTCTGAGCATCCCAGTTTAGACAATAAAATATATGTTTATCCTAGTTATAATATTTGCTCTATTTCTAAAACTCTAAGAAATGGCGCTTTTTAAGAAAGGTGTTGGCTCCTGCCTTCACCTAATCCTCATCAGAAGTAAATGTGCACTAGTTTTTTATTCCTTACAACTCAGGACACCTGTCATTGGTTATCGATTAAAAATTAGTTAATATCTGATTACTCGTATAGCTATACTACAAGCCACATTTGATTAGGAATCATTTCGACCTAAATAATTCGTTTCTTGCCCACCGATTTGGGTGTCATAGAGGAGACGTTGCTCTCGCAATTGGAAGCAGAGCAGGCCCTCTTTCCTTCTCACTTCCTTTGCTTTGGTCCTTTGCCCACTCAGCAGATGCCCTGTGTCCACCACCGTCAAGGCGGCCGGCACTGTGCTCGGCGGAAGAGGGAGAATCAGACATGGTAGTTCACAGCTACAGGCGAGTTGTGTTGGGCACAGGGTGAGGGACAGGGGTGAGTCACCGTCTTGTGCTCTTCCTCAGCTGATCCCCACCTTCTGTTGCCAGCTGCTTAGCCATCGAATCCTTTTCAATCCCCGTTTTGCCCATTCGTCTATTCTGTATGGTTGAGCTTTTTAAAAACCATATTCTAAAGCTTAGTAGTTTTAGTTCCACTGCTGATTTTAAACTTCTTCTGAATGCACCGAATGTAAATAAAACGTTAGAAAACAATGATTTTAAAAGTCAAACATGTAGAAACTGAACATCCAATCCAAATAAACTGTACGTATTCATTCAGAATGTGTGTACAACCCCTGCCGTGTGCAGGTGCTAACTGGGGTTAGAGTAGTGAACAGAGCCATTTTCTCCGATAGCGTGGATTTTACATTCTTCTGGAATTTTATCCTTCAGAATAGTCTCTCCCAAGAGCATTTAATGGACTTTTATTTGGAACTGGCTTCAGAATTGGTAGAATATTTTTTTTCTTTTCCCCTCTAAAATGAAGATAGTTTAATTTTTTATGATTACAAAAAATGAAACTGAGCAATTTCAAACATTAAGAAAAATATAAATAGGAAAGTAAAAATAATCCGAAATCCTGCCATTACCAGAGAATTGCCGTTCTCTCTCTCTCTCTCTCTCACACACACACATGCACACACACACACTCACACTCACACACACATATGTAATTTTAACATAAATAGAGTTATGCTCTACATGCCGTTCTATTTTCTCAACAATCAGTTATGGACATCTGCAATTAGAAAGACATTTCAAGATAGGATTTCAGAAGCGTCGTGAGTTGTCCCGGTGTTGCCGAAGTCGGCAAGGGGGCCGGCGCTCGGTCCCCTCGACGTTTGGTTGTCCAGGCTGACCTCAGCCGCGTCTTACACCTCCTTTCATCTCAGTGAGTAGCATGTAGGGTGGTGGCCGCGACGATCCGCCCTGGAGTATCAAGTGAGGAGAAAATGAATCTTACCACAACTGCGGTTTCTTCCTGCAGAATTCAGTAAAGGGGCCCTTCAGAGGAAGATGATTAATCACCCCTGTCTGGGGGCTGTGGTGCCGGCCTCAAGGGCGGCTTTCTAGGTCTGCTCCGGCAGAGTGCCAGAGAGTCGGGTGCAAAGATTCTCCTGCTCAGTTGCTAATTCTATGTGGTTTTTTTTTTGTTTTTTTTTTGAGAGTCCTGTTTTGATCCCAATAAGCAAAATTTTTTCAAAAGACAAATTATTCTTCTGAGTCCTAGCTGAGTGAATATTGACAGTGAGCTAAAAAAAGGACAGTCAGGGAGAGTGACCTGGCTTTGTCAGTTGACAAGCAATCTGGCTGAGAAATCTGACTTTATGTGAATGGCTTTCATCTAGAGAAAGACACATGAGAACCTTTCAGAGACAGTTTCTATCTTTTCAAGGCTGGAAGCTTTGCATTTATAATCTTAGTGCTGTAATCGTTTTCCGATGTCAAATAAATTAGTACCTACTTTGCTGTTTTGGGGATCAGAATATACTAGAGATTCCCCATGCTACCGTCTTTATTTAAATTATTTTGGTTATGATGAGAATTTCATTATCTTATTTTTAAAAGTGTAATCTGAGCACTTTTTTATATTCTAAAAGAGAGAGGCTATTATCAGATAAATATATTCATTTGATTAAAATTATTTAGATAAGAAATTATTGTTTACTTTCAAACAGTTTATCCTATTTTTTTTATAACTTGCATAATATCAGTCGTGTGAGGTTTCTCAACATATAGGGGTCTATTATGTAAATGAACCTTTTCAGATTTTGGAACAATATATGGTTTGATTTTATAGGCTTTATATTATCTCAGTATGAATAAAGATGAGAAAGAATTTGGTGACCCATTACCTAAAATGTGTCTATTGATGCTAACTTTAAAGCAAAGGGAAATAAAATGGAAACAATTAGGAAATGTTTAAATTAGAAGTTGTTCGAATTTGTATTCTTTTCCAAAAGAAAACCAGTGACTGTAAGACAAGTTTTTTTGCACGTGGTACCTTTTGCTCTTGTATGTGCTATTTAAACAGTTCATTTGATGAAGCTCAAATGGAAAAAATAAAGCTGTTTCTATCTGCAGTGGCTCTTGCTGGTCAGTACTTAAAAGACGTTATGTTTTCATCTTTTAAATTCCTGAATATGTCTTACCTGTAGTGAGTTTGCAGAAAACAGAGGTAAAACATTGGCTGTATGAATCGTAATACTTAATTTTCAGTAAGTAGAATTCCAGATCATTTAGTTACTTAAAGCATGATGGATTCCTTTCTCAGAGCTAAATATAAGTAAAATCTCACCTTGAGCAAAAAGTCTGGATTTTCACAAGATAAATTAGGGAACAAACCCAAAAGGATTTGAAATACGATTTAAGTAACACATTCAAATATAATTTCTCTTAGAAAATTTAGTTTACAGAGAAATTTTCATAAGTATCTCATGAAGCAAAGTGTGCTTTAATTGTTTATAATAGTTTACAGCATATTTATGCAGTACATTTACAGGTGTTTGTCTTTTTACAGTAAAGAGAATCCTGGTAGGTTTATGATCAAATAAGTCCTATTTTCCATGTGATTTAAATATTAGTTATAAGTCCCACTGACTTTTTTTCCGTAGAATGGAAATAGCTTTGTTGTTTTTATTTGAAATGGACAGCGTTCACCAGAGAACATTTAGGCAGTATAGAAAAGCGTGCCAAAGAAAATAAAAGTCACTTATAATCACTACTACTACCATTCATATTTTGGTTTATATCCATTCAGATTTTTTCTACCCACATATATGTTTACGTTTTGTTTTTAAGTAAAAATGGAATTGTGCCATGTATATTGTTCCATAATTTTTTATCTAATACCTTCAAATGTCTTAATATATTATGAAAATGCAAATACATATGGAAGGATATAATTTTAATGGATACATAATATTCCATGTTGTCTATTTTGAGAAAGGAGGCTTAAGACATTAGCCTCTTCTTATAGGTAATAGGAGTTGTAATTGACTGACATTACTAGTTTTTATCAGTTCTTTGTAAAACTTGATCATGTTCTTCTCATTTCCTGGTTGCTCTTGACATTAGGAATTTTCTCCTTGAAGGTTCAGAAAATGTGTAGCTCTTAAAATTTCACGCCTTTCCTTTCACTGTCTCGTGACTAAATATTTTCTATATTTAGTTGAGATGTATACTATTTTTACAGTTTGCACACCTCTGAAATTTCCAGTTAGAAAATGTTTGTCTTAAAAGCTTAAGGTTATTTAAAACAACCTTCTGATTCATTGACTCTTTATAGAACAGAAGTCTTTTTAAATGGGAATATTGGAAAGAGTAGGTAACCACACCACTATTATTATTTTTTTTTTTTACCTTTAAGAATGTATTTTTACTTTAAAAAATATTTTGAGATTTTAAGTAAAATGGCATTTTTTGTATCCAGTTGGTTGTCACAGTTGCTGTCTTTAATTCAGTCCTATCCAGAAAAACATTTCCCGTTAACTGTTTGAATTAGACCAACAATGAAGGTTGCTGAATATGTTTTGCATGCTCAGCTTTTTTTCTTTTGGAGCTTCAAAATAACTTGCAAATTTTTATAGCCTGGTTTCTTCATCACATCTCTTCACCTGCAATATGAAGAAATAATTCCGAATAGAAGTGTTCTAAAAAAAAAAAAAAAAAAAAGCATTATGTGGTATTCATGGTTGTTAATAATCTCCCTTTAAAATGTCATTCAAAAGTAAATGTTTCAGCCCCTTTGGAGGAGAAGCATCCTCGCTCCTCTGACGTGCATAAAAGCAGACAGAAATGAGCAGCACAAATATCGTCTCTTTGCTCCTAACAGTTTGATTAAAGCTGGTTTGCAAAAAGTGGTTTTTAAATTTTATTTCTTTAAACGTTCACAAACTTAAGCCGTAGACCAAAAAGCTAAATGTTCTGCTCCTAACTCGTGTAATGCAACTGTATGATTTTGGATTATATTTTCTCCTGACCCCTTAATTTTTCATACTTTTGTTCAGTACACGCAGGGTCTTGCAATCATTTAACATAGGCCTTTTAAAAAAATTAATTAGCGTTAACTGAGAACTCATGAATACTTCATGAAGTGCAATTCGTGACACTAGTTAATTCAGTATTCAGTGAGTCTGAATAGCATCTCTTAACTAATGGAACTTTGGGGCGTGAAACAAAATAGCGTTTTAGGTTTGTGAATTCAGGGCTTGAGACCCTTAGTTCGGTTGCGTGTGGACAGTTCCATGCACTTTTCCAGCGTGTTTTAATGTACTGAGAGAGGGACTGTAATTGGGAAGCTAACTGTCACTGGTGTTATTTTATTGACTATTAAAGAAAATATGTATGTATGTGTGTGTGTTATACACACAGAGTGTGCTTGATTAAAGCTTGCTAGTAACCATGTGATTTATTCTGTTTTAATTCAAAAAATCAACTTGATAAGGGATTTGGATTTATAAGACTGTCGTAGAAGTCATTAAAACTGATAAAGCAGCCCTGTCCAATAAAGTTGGGATTGGCTACATGTGTCTAGTTAAAATTTAAAATTAAAATTCAGTTCCTCAGCCTCACGAGCCGCATGTCAAATCTCAGTAGCCACCACGTGGCCCACGGCCACTGTCTTTAATTTCCTAGGGTCGCTGTAAGAAATCACCACAGCCTGGTGGCTTAAGAAGACAGGAATTTAGTCTCTCAGTTCTGGAGGCTGAAAGTCCGAAATTCAGGTACCGGCAGAGCCATGTTCCCGCCGAGGCGTCCGGGGCAGAGCCTGTCCCTGCCCGGTCCTCCTGGCGGTGGCCGGTAACCCGCGGGGTTTCCTGCCTGGCAGCTGCGTCATTCCCGGTTTCTGCCTTTGTGTTCGCGTGGCCGAGGTTCTCCCTCTGCGTGTACCTTGCTCTGTGCCATCTTCTCATCTCGTAAGGATCCCAGTCATACTGGATTTAAGGGCCCACTCCAATCCAGTACGAACTCAGCTTAACACATCTGCAGAGACCCTAATTCCAAGTCACGTCACATTCACAGACGCCTGGGGTCAGGGCTCCCTGTATTCTTTTGGGGGGACACGATGCGCCCCATGAGAGCTGCCACGTTGGGCAGTGGAGCTACAGGACATTGCCACTAACAGCACATTCTGTTGGGACGTGCTGCAATGAGGTGGTTTTAAAACATTTAAACGTGTCGCTGTTCAGCACTTTTTTAGGATTCTCTGTGGCAGAACTGTGGGATTATGGCAACGTTTGGGGCAACGCATTTTGACACTTTCGGGTTGCTCGTAATTTCCACCGTGCCATCTTGATCCATCCCTGCTCTAAGTGCAGCTACGTGTGCGTGTGAATTTGTGGTATCTCATCTCCATGGGGCTGTCGTTTTCCCGAGATAACCGCCGTGCCGTTATGATTGACAACTGAACTATGTACAGAGAAAAGGTTTCTTAAAAGAGCAATTGGAATGACTAAAAGATTAATTCAGAAGTATTTACATGGGATTCCTGCCATGATTTCCATTTTTACATTGCATCTTGAATTTTCTTTCAGGTTTCTAGTCCTAGTGACGTGTTTATTTTCACCAAATAGAAAAAAAATACACTTATCAACAGAAATTTCTGAATCTTTAGCAATAAAAGGATTTAAATGCGTCTCCCAAAGAAAGTCTACCCAGAAATATGCAGTGTGACCTGACTTCGCGAAGGCAAAGCGGGAAAAGTAATTCCTCGTTACAGCATCTCACTGTTTCAGACAAAGTTGGTGGTCACCTCAGGCGTCAGTCCGGAAGATGAACGATCGATTTATACCTGTGCTTTTAAAAGATCTTTTATTCCTTGATTGCATTTTGGAGGGTAATTTCGTTAACCTGTTTTGTCTAGTACAGCCTACTTCCAGCCCAAACTGCATGTCGCTGCCCTCCACGTGGGGAGCTTACGCACGTTCTCCAGAGGCCGGTGATTCAGCGAGGAAGACGTTAGTTTCGCCTTGCGTCACCGAAGTTGGTCGCAGACACCGGTGAGCAGAGTTGGTTGGGGGAGAGAGAGAGAGACCGAGCCCCAGGGGGCTCTGATGACGTCCAGGGGCCCCTGGGAGCTCTGCACTGGGGGAGGGACGCTGTCTACAGAAATTGAGAACTACTGTCCCCAGTCTCCCTGGTTGTCGCCCGCCCTTTAGAGTCACGTGACTCACTTAATGCTGTTCCATATGCTGTTTTATTAAGAAGGCCAGAAAAACATCAGTGCGCGGCCCACGGCGTGGACCGAGTTCTGCGTCCACAGCACCTGGTGGTTCATGCTGGAAGTAGTTAATATTTCTGACAATGTCACCATAGATTCTGTCGGGAAAGCGTGGAAATAAAGGAACCACGTTTAGAGGGGGAAAATCCGGAGAGCTGTTTGAACTTACTACAACAAGCGAGCTATTCATTTCTAGAACCCCTTTATTGCCTCAGTTAAGATACGGAAACTGTGAGATGTCAGCATTATCGGTGAGTGATGATGAATCGTGGGCCTCACTTATCTGCAGTTTGCTTATCTAGCCACTTCGCCATCTGGAACGTAAGTGGAATATCAAAAAAGTGGGCTTAAAAAAAAGAGGAGAAACATGCCGGCCTCTTAGCAGCTAAAATGGGCTCGAGTCCAGGCGCGAAAAGCGCATGTCCGACTCGTGGGAAAGCCACTTGGGCCGTGTGGCGCACGAAGAGATTTTTGGTGCCAAAGCAAAAGGATAACGCGCACTGGAGATGACGTGCGTGTGGCGGGGCGGACCCCACGGCCCCGCTCTCGCCGAGGGCTCGTCAGCATCCGTCACCGCGCCCTGGACAGCGGTGCGGGCGGCCTGGACCCCGGGAGGGAAGACGGGCCGTGGGCTGGGGCCTGCTGGCCCTTCCGTTAGCCTGGGCTCTGGGCAAGCCGGATGGGCCCCGGGTCCCAGGGCCACTTACTAATTGCGTGACCTTGGGCGAGGGCTTCAGCTTCCGCTCAGGAGAGGTGACCCGGGCACGTGGGGCCCCTCTGGTGGGGGTCGGGGGCGTCCCGCCACCCCCCTCTTCTCCGGCCCAAAGCAGGCGTCAGCAGAAAGAAAGTCAAGTTTTAACAAACTGTTAAAAGAAGAAAAAAAAACAAAAAGCAAACTCTGCTAATTCAAGGCATAGAACGCTCAGCAGCTGGGCAGTTTTGGGGCTGTCGCAGGTGACACCGGTGGGGACAGTGCCGAGTCGTCAAGGAAGCAGTCGCGGTGTGTTCGGCATACTCTAATACAGGGGTATGTCTAATGCATTTAAATGTGTCCATTCAGACTCGTTCAAGCCATAAAAAGGCCGTTGCCGGGTGAATTCCAGTTACCTGCAGGTTTACAGTCTCGGAGCAGGGTCATGAGGTGGGAGCACGGAATTAGAGTCCATTTTAAAAGCCGGCCAGCCCACAAGCGAGACTCTGATCTTCGGAGGGCGAGAACTTCCTAAGGGCTGCCTTGCTCTAAGGGGATGTGGCTCAACAGTCATTCATAGGGGCCTCCCTCCAGGGGCGCCGCCATTCAGCCTTTCCATGGTATAATGGGGGAATAAAACGGGTTCTGAGGTCTGATATAATTACGCGCATTTCTGTTTGTTTTGTGTGAGACAAAACTAAACAACAGGGTATCTGGAAACCCAGCGGCATTTCTGGGCCGGCTGATGGCCCCCCGCAGCAGGCCGCGGGCCCTCGGGGCCAGCTACAGTCTAAGCGATGGTCGCGGGGCCCTTTCATCTGCCCCCCCCCTTCTCCCTCCTCCTGCATCATTCCGCATGAAGGCAAATTCTGGAGGGGGCATCACATCTTAAAACTGGCTCTTCACGGAGTCACCGGTGGGTAGCAGAGCATTATCTGATGGGTCGGGAAATCGAAAGCGCAGCTTTTAGAATGGAAACGCAGTGCTTTTAGGTAAGAGCGTGGACCGTTGCCTGGAGTCGGGGTGTGTGTGGGGGCGGGGAGGGGCTGAGGTGGAAGATGAGACTGGGAAATAGATCTGTAGCTTTTCACCAAAAAAAAAAAAAAAAAAAAGATTTACATATTCATTTAGGTATCAGTCCTGAGGTTCTGCAGCCTGATGAAAAGTGAGTTCCGCTGCGTGTGGCGCTGTGTGCCCAGCCCCGGGCAGCAGAACGGGGCGCGGAGGCCAGGGGGGCCGTTTGCTGGGCGTCGTCAGAAGCGCTGGGCTCGCAGCCCGCGGTCCAGCGGCGGCTCCCAGAGCCCATGGCCAGCTCTCTGCTCCATCTCTGCCCGGGCTCTCCTGGCCGGCTGGGAAGTGGGCAGGGCCCCCTGCGCCCTCAGCAGATGCCACCGGCGGTGGCCTGACAGCCACTGGCCAACCTGAGGCAGAGGCTGAGCTGTGACAGGAAAAGTCTGAAATGTCTTGATTATTACTTGGAGTGGTGTTTGCTCAGCTGACCTTGAGTGCCAAGTGGAGACTTTGATCCCCTGTCCTTTTTCTGCCCTTTCAGTGAAATTTTCCCCAAAGCCACCAGGGGGCAGAAACAAACCTCCTTGCCTTTCTCTCTCTTTTTTTTTCAATTCTGAGTAAATACACGTGGAAAGGTAAACCTTTCTTTTGGTCCATTCGGGCCGATGTTTTTGATATAAATTCCGTGTCCCAATTCGCGTATCTTTGACATTTTCAGATTTGGGTTGTCTCTGAATTAATTCTTACGCAACAGAGGCAGTTGTGTGTGTGTGTGTGGGGAACTGCATGTATGTGGCATTTTATATTAATGATTCAGCTACCCAGTCCCCAGGCCTGACACAGCCGCCCAGTCTCTCATGCGTTATTCTGCCTTTTTTCCGGCCTCATGGGGCGAGTGCCAACCCTCAGTACCTTTTACGTGGGTTATTGCAAAAGCCAGTCTGCCCCCGGCGACACCCCCGCCCCCCAGCCGGCTTACTCTCCCCGACGCACCCCCCATCCGCTCCGTCCCTCCCCGGTGCCAGCGTGAGACAGCAGCTCAGCACCTACCGAGTGACCAGTGACGTCTCAGCTGCCCCGCCTGGCCTGTCCCGGCTGCCTCTTCAGCCTTTTCCCCCTACCTCTTCCCTCCGTAAACTCCGTCTCGGCGTGGCCCATACCTTGATCGCCGCTGGTCTTTTCCCGCAGCGGTGGCACCCAGCCCCTTCCAGCCCCGCAGGTTCGAGTGTGCAGGGCGTCCGGGTCAGGCGTCGGCTCCTGATGAGCGCTGCGTCTGCGGCAGCCACGTTGCCCCTTCCTTCGGCAGTCCTCACGGCACCGCCAGCCCCACAGCCCCGGTGCCTGTTTCTCTCCGAAAGCCAGCCGGACACCGGACCCCTTTGAGGAAGCCCCCCGAGAAGGCGCGCATGCTGGCGCCGTGTGGACGCTGAGACCCGGCGTCTGAGCCCCCGGGCTGGGGCTGCCGCTCAGACCGAGTGTCACGCACTCGGCGGGGACATTGAAGAAGCATTTCCGAGACACCAGCCCAAAGGGGGTTGATCACATGGACCTTGGCAGGCGCCTAACACGTGAAGAAGATGGAAATAACCCAGGAAGGAGAGCTGTAAGTTTGACGTGCACCAATGAGTTTTTCTTTATAACCTTAGGAAAAGGCCGGTCTGTCGCTTTCCAGCACGCGGCGACCGGGGCGTCCCCGTGGCGTGTGCGTCCTCCGCGCCAGCGCTCGGGCGTTCATTCGAGACCGGTGGACGCGCGGGCGTGGGCTGGGGAGGTTCGGGGTCGTGGTTTCCTACGGCACCGGAAGCAGAGGTTATACTTCCGTGGTCGTTTGTGCCAGGCCGATGGACACCTTCGTGGTCACCTGCTGTCGGGTGGACAGTGGGAGAGAGGACAGCGACCGACGTACAAGTGCGCAAACGGGAAGGCGGGTGTGCTCGGGGGCGCGCAGGCCGCGGCGGAGAGCGTGGTCGGGGCAGGAAGGTGTTGGACGCGACTGGAACTGTGACCGCGTGAACACGCGGCGTCCGCGGGGATCCGCGTCCTTTGCTCTCGGGGAGGGTGGACTGAGAACCGGGGGGTGGCGCGCGGGCCGGTCCGAAATCCGGTGGGGGTTTTTAGGGAGAAACGCTCGCCTCGGATGGAAGACCCCCGAAGCGGTCGCGCGAGACAGCTGATCTGCGACCTGCCGTCGAGTTTCAGAAAGGCGCGGCGGGGCGCTGCAGGCGTGGGGGGAGGCCGTGGGGGGGCGGCAGGGCGGGGTGCGGCAGGGGCAGCTCCGTGCGATCCGGCTGGGACGCAGAGGACTCGGAAGGCGGTCGTGGGTGCCGCAGAGGGACGGCCGAGGGGGGCGTCGCACGGAGAGGGGGTTCGCACGGAGGGGGGGTTCGCACGGAGGGGGCGTCGCGCGGAGGGGGTCGTCGCACGGAGGGGGCGTCGCACGGAGGGGGCGGCGCACGGAGGGGGCGTCGCACGGAGAGGGGGTTCCCACGGAGGGGGGCGTCACACGGAGGGGGCGTCGCACGGATGGGGGCGTCGCACGGAGGGGGTCGTCGCACGGGGGGGGCGCGTCGCACAGCTGGCACGTGGCGGTGCAAGCGTGTGCTCCCTGGCAGCTCCAGGATTCACCTCAGTGAACGGTGGCGGGAAAGTGGCCGGATGGATGGGCAGATGGCCTGCGAGGAGTCGCCTTGCCAGACAGGACAGAAAGCCTCTCGCCTTCCTGGACAGGCACGGAGCACTCCCAGAGCAAAAATCCACAGGCCTAGAGTATTTCTTAGCATCAGCTACATTGGTTTGTTGTGTTCATGAGGAGGGCTAGGGTGGAATATTCGAGAAGCCTAAGGCTCTGCTCTAGGGAACACTCAGCATAAGGGGAAGGCGGGGCAGGAACAAGCCAGGAGGTCACAGCTGAGTGCACTGTGTGGCCAGCTGCAGTGACCGGCGGAATTACAGCTACAAAAAATCTGTAAGATAAGGATTTAAAAGTCATCGAGATCAGTGGTTTCCCGGTTTTCCTAAAGGATTCCTAACAGGTTGTTTTCATACGAACATCGGCTTTGAGAGCCCGTCCCCAGCCCACGGAGGAGCTGCTGCCAAGGGCCACACTGGTTTCTCCGTAATATGCCATTTTCCTGTCGGAAATGCTGCTTCCTGGATCGTAAGTACGAAAACACAAATGACCGTGACGATGGCAGTGCAGCAAAGACATGGCCTTCGGACAGATCCTCAGAAGGAGCGAGCTAAAATCGGAAGAAGGAGCGGAGTGCGTAAGTCCCCGCAGGTGGCCGAGGGGCCGGCAGGCCAGCCTCGCTCTCCCCCGCGTCCAGGTGGCGGATTTAAGGACTCCGCCCCGGGGGTTTTGCACCTGGGAAGCCCCCCTGCCCCCAGGAGTCAGCTCAGCGCTGGCACAGAGGGCAGGACCCGGGCCCGGGCCCGGGATGGGGCCGCGCGCGTCCTGCCTTTGAGGCTGCTCCCTGCTCTCTTTACCCCTCAAGTTCCAGTCCTTAACGAGGGCGCTGCTCCAACGTCGGCTCCTCCTAAGAGGATGGGCACAGAGGACTCGTGAGCAGACACGTCGAAGGAAAGAACCACATGTTCTGAAGTGGAGTCACACGGGGGGAAAGGCGGATGGACTCGGGTCTTATCCAGGACCCACAACAACGGCGCGTACGCATCTGCATCCAGAAAAGTGGGAGCATTTAGGTTCATTCATTTTTAATGTAAAGGCTGACCGGGGGGCACTGACACCCCCACTCTGCCGAGACAGCAGACTGTCAGAGGTCACACACCATGCACGAGGCCTCTGAGGCTCCCAGGGTAAGTGGATTTACACTTTTGACTAGATGAACTTTCACAAAAGGACAAGTGGCTTAGAAAACAGTTGCACACACACACACACACACACACAGACACACGTGTGAACGGTGCAAGCACACGCAAGCAAGAAGATGACCGTGGTGGCTTTCATTCGTGGGATGGGCTCTATAAGAAGACCCAGAGATTTTACGATAATTAACGTGCCTTAACAGCGAACCTCACCCTAGGTGTGTCTCGGGGCTTGCCGTTGCCTCATGAGAGTAGTGTGTGTATTTAGTATGTCCATAAATAACTGCGTGTATTGCAGGGGGGCAGGCTTGACCGAGGTGGGGTTTCCTAGGCACAGAGCCAGGCACAGATCCTCGGGTGAGTGGTTACCTGAGGAACGAGGCACTGAGGAAGCAGAGGAGGGCGAGGGGCCACGCGAGGCTGTGGGCTCGGCTGGGGACGAGGGCTCGGCTCAGGTAGGGGGGGGCCAGTCACCTCACAGGTGAGACAGTTTCCTGTCATTCTAGGGCCACGCTCTGGTGAAGGAGGCAGCTGGGGCCTGCGTGGGCTTGACGGCGTCCCCTGCAGTGCCGGGAAGGTTTGCCGGTGGAATGAATGGAAAGTTCCGAGTGTCAGCCAGGAGCGAGGGAGGGGTGGGCACTTTCTCTAGAGGAGGCGCAGAAAACCCAGAGGCAGTCGCCGTGTCCCTCACCAACTTCATGTTCCCACCTGGCAAGAGATACAGGCCCTCCAAGTCCCTCCCCCTGGGCCAGTAGCCGCCATGATGGGGGTCAGTCGCTGCAGTAGTCACATGCTTGGACCATTATATGCGTGGACCAAAATCTAACAATGAGGAAAGACTAGGGAAATTTTGAGATTCTGCATATACCTGGCAGGAGTAACATAGGCATCTCCGTTAAGGTTACTCCATATTTTTCTCTGTTGATTATATATGGACGTGCATTTTAGATCATTTTTTTTTCTTCCATTAGAAGTGCAGAAAGTTGATAATCAAGGCGACTGCTTTATGCTTCAAATGATAAAGAGAAAGCAAATATTTGTCGAATTTAAATCGTGGCTTTGATTTCTTTCTCTCCTTTGTAAAACTGGAAAATCCCTACGTATACCTTTCTTATGTGTAAAGTAACTTCTGTCTACAGGCCGGGACTTAATCGTCCCTGAACCTGTTTGGAAGAGGCTGGCGTCAGGAGTTACGAGCCTCTCCCTGCTCCGTCTCCCTGCCCACGAGGGCCATTAGCTCTACCGCACTGAGACAGGCGTGGTCTCCACGCTTTACCGTGTCTCCTTCTGTGCTACCATGAAATGTATCATCGACAGGCAAGGTCTTCAGGGGCTGGGTAATCTAGTCAATCACCAACACAAGGACTACAGGGACCTAGCCCGGAGTAAGACACTCCTGACTCTGGCACTAGGGCCCATTTCCCCAGGGAGCCGTACACCCCAGCCCCTGCCCCGCCCCCAGCTTCCGTGGACTTTAATAAGAGACATGCGACTTAAACCATATGCCGTGCCTGGGAAATGCATGGGCCGACCCGCATCTCCAGGGGAAGCAAAAAAAAAGAGATCTTTTGCTCCTCCTTGAATGGGTCGGGGACAATGCAAACTAAATGTGCCTGCATTGCACGCAAGCCCACATAGATCTGCTAACACACACGCACGCACGCACGCACATTTCGTAAGCATTCCTTAAGTGCGACAGGTCGAGGGACGTTGCTGCGGTTGCCACGTAAGCTCGTCGGAGGGTCCGTAGAAGGCAGGGTGCTCAGGGCTCACGTCGGCGCACCCCGTTCCTCCCTCACCGCCTCGCCTGCCAACACCGGCGTTATCACCTGGTTCCATGATCAGCTGACGCAGTGGCGCAGGCCGCTGAGGTGGCGCAGATTTCCGCCGTTGCAAATACACTTCACGTTCCCCTACGTTTCCCCTCTGTGACCGGTCACTTCGCTGCAGGGCGTTTGTCGCCCGCAGCGAGGAGCCCTGCCTGGCTGACCTGCTGGCATTGCTCCCTAAGAGGGGCCCCAGCACATGGGTTTCGTCTTGCGAAACGAAGGGCTGGCAGTCCCCGTGTCGGGTGTGGCCGCCGGGGAGCCGACAGCGCGCACTGGCCACGCATAGCCAGCCGGGACTCACACCTGTCCTCGTACGTACCTTCGCTGGAAACTTTTGGCCAACGCGGGGGACGGCGCGCGGCTCTGCTCAAGGCGTAAGAGTTGCAGCCACCCTCTGCGGGACGGCTGAATAAATATTCCTTTATCCCGGCACCGGCCCCCAAAGCTCTGTTCATCTCCTTCGTCGGTGTCGTCCGCACTCGTGGGGGCCACCTGTGATCCGCCCACCTCTGCTCCCCGTTCCGCCTGCCGATTCCGCCATCCCTGAGCTCCCCCCTGGCAGCCCCACGGCCGGCTCCTTCCCTCGGGCCCGCGGATGGGATGGCTTCCGGTCCCGCCGCCGTCCGCCTCGCAGCCTTGGTGATGCCGCCGACTCTGCTCGCTCTTTTTTGTCCTACGTAGAGTCACTCGAAAAGCCCTATCAATGCCACTTCCGGTGCAATTCTGGCGTCTTTCTGCTCCCGTTCCCTTGACACTGGCCGGGCTCACCCGGCCGCCAGCTCTCAGCTCAGCTAGCGCACTGGGCTCCGTGCCGGGCCGGGCAGCTCCAGTCTTTTCTCTCCGATCCGGCCAGTGCATAACAGGCAAAGGACATTTCTTCCTAAAATAAGATAATGCCCTCTGTACCTTTTCATCGATTCCTGATATTTCTTTGACTGAGTCAGCCTCTTATTGTACCATTAAGCACTAAACTTAACATTTTAACCTCACACCCACCCACTGGGATGGCTACTACCAAAACAGAGAAAGTAGCTAGCGTTGGGGAGGATGTAGAGAGATCAGACCCCTCGTGCACCATCGCTGGGAATGTGAAATGGTGCATCTGTGCAAAACGGTGTGACGGTTCTTCAAAAGCTTAAGAGCAGAATTACCGTATCGTTCATCAATTATACTTCTGGGCATATATCCGAAGGAATCGAAAGTGCGGTCTCAAAGAGAGAGATTCGTACGCCCGTGTTCATGGCAGCATTTTTCTCAATGGGGGGGGGGGTGGTGAGGGCAGCCCAGGTGTCCGTCCACAGATGAATGGATGAACAAAGTGTGAATACACACAATGGAATATTATTCAGCCTTAAAAAGGAAGGAAGGAAATTCTGACGCGTGCTACAACATGCTTGAAACTTGAGGACATTGCGCTAAATGAAATAAGCCAGTCGCCAAAAGACAAATGCTGTTTGATTCCACCTATATATCTAGAGTAGTCAGATCCATGGAGACAGGGTAAGCTGTGGTTGTCAGGAGCTAGGGGAAGTGGGCAATGGGGAATCGTTTTGCGGGCGCAGAGCTTCAGGAAAGTTCCGGACACCAATTTGCATGACAATGTGAATAAGCCTGACGCTACTGAGCTGTACCCTTGAAATTGGTTAAGATGGTATATTTGATGTGTATTTTACCACAATGAAATTTTTAAACAAATTTTTTAAAATTACGCTTACACGAGGACATAGCAGCCTGGTCATCGGTTGCGCCGTTGTTGCATGAAGATGCATTTCGGTGTTTAGAAGACGTCACCCTAGAACACCGTGTGGAACCTGCAGAATAACAAAACGTAAATTCTGAGGGCAGAAATCCACCTCTCTTCTAAGAAAGATGAATTAGATTCATGTAGTAAATTTACAGTATTTATAAGGTTCTAGACAAAGCTTTCCAACAGAAACTTTGCTCTCTTTATTGGTGTGAGCAAAGATCATGTGTTCTACTTGGCCCAGCGTTTTCAGCCAGCAGAGGTAGCTGAGAACCTGGCATCTCAAGACGGTAAATCACGGGACATTTCGGTATCGGAGCGCAAAAGGATACATATGAGAGCAGTTAGCTACGGGGACCTGGACTGTGCCCCCGCCCCCGCCCATTTATCAGACTTTCCATTCCCATTTCAAAGGGAGGGTAAGAATAATAAGAGCCAGTGTCCAGACCATTTTAATAAATAAAAAGTTCCCCAAAAGGCCACTGTTCCAGACCTTACGGCTCCTACCAAATCCAATAAAAATAAATATTAAACTGTACAGAATATTTGTTTTGTTCCAATGGCTGTTATTTTGTTTTGGTAATGAAAGTCCCCAGGGGCCTGGCCTCAGAGAGTGCTGACGGCGCCAGGTTTTGATGCCACCCCACGCCCGCTGCCCCGCCCTCGCGGAGGAGGGATCCCTGCTCCCTCGGCGCCGGATGCGCGGGATGCGCGGGATGCGCGGGATGCGTTCCCCTCCTGGGCTCGCATGCTCCGCGTGGTTCACAGGCAGTGCCGGACTTCCACGCGGGGATTTCCACGCGGAAGTGCTGGGTTCTAGTGCCCGCTGGCCTGGCTCTCAGATTCCTCGTCATGGCTTAAAATCCTGTATTTTTAAAGTAATTTCAGGCTTATGGAAAAATTGCAAAAATGGTACAAAGAACCACTGCATACCTTTTACCCAGGTTCAGTTATTATTTTGCCTTCCGCCTCCTCCAATCTCTCTCTCTCACTTTCTCTCTCTCTCTCTCTCTCTCTCATATGGTCTCATAGCATATTCCAAAGGTAACCAATTAGTTTTTTTTTTTAATATCTTATGAACTCATGGATTTAAACGAGAGTTGATGAGTTTTAATCCATTGCAGTTATTACCCTAAATTGATTGCTCAATTATCCTACCTTTGGGCAATGGGAGCCTTTTCAAGTTTACTGCTGTGGCCTTTTCACAGGATCCCATGATAGGAGACCTCGATAGCTTCTTTGCCTTTGGCGAGTTGTTCCAAGCTCCTCTTGCAAATTTCTGTTCACTCCTGGAACCAGCCACTTCTCTAAGAAGTCCTAGTTCCTTTTACTGAGAAATCGTGTTTAGAGACTACAAAGTGGATACTCAGAAGCCGCATTACTAATGGGCTAGGGATTATCTTAAGCCTTTATAAAAGACAGACTTAGGAAATACTCCCCCCTTCCCTGAATAAACTACATCATGACTTCATAATGACATTTTCAATTCAAATTTAGAACTCTTGAGATTTTACTTAGCCAGATCAATCTTGCATCTACCTATATCTCTTTTCACTATGTTGAAAAATTCCAGTTCCCAGTGGAATTTGCTTTATCCTGTAGCACACACAACAGTTTCCGAATAAAAGTACTAACACTATCACCAACAATATATTTCCTGAATATAGTTATTCAGTTTAAGAGCACACTATGTGGGAACTTGCTTGAGTGATTTAGACTTTCAGTTGGTATTTGGGGCAATTACATGCACACAGGGAATTAGGATCTCACTTAGGATTCAGCAAAAAAAGGAATAATTCTGGAGTTTGAATGGCTATAGCCTATGGCTGCAAAGAAGGTTTTGGAAACTGTGAAGGTCACGTGGAGTCAAGTATCTTTCTTACATGTCCCATCACCATAAGACTAATGATAAGAATCTTTGGTCACCTGTTGTCAGATTATCATGTTAAACATGATCCTCCTTCCATGAAGCTGGGCTTCATTTTGGGCCTAAACTAATTGTGTTTGAGCTCTGGTTGCAGGCATGGCTTCATAGGAGGTTAGGCTTACAGGAACTGCAGTTTTGGGGACATTGAGTTCAATCCCCTCCTTTTATGGATAGGGAACTAGGGTCTCAGAGGGTGTGGTGTGTTTATGATATATTTTTAATGAATGTGCGAAGCAGTAGAAAGTGCTCATACGATCACCTTCTGCTACATTTGGGAGGGGCCGAGCTTAACTAAACATGCATAATGACAAAATTATTGTATTAGGAAAGAGATTAAATTTTATGGCTAACAAGATGTCAGAAATTATTCTGAAAACTGATAAAGTGTAATGACTAGTTCTCTCTTATGTTACCTGACCACACTGTATGACAGTAAGCATTTCAGAGTAACCAAATCACAAAGTACAGAAGTTAACGCTATGCCATATGAGGTTAATCCTTCGGTAATAATAAGAAAGGACGATATCTCTGTAGGCAACTGAGTCAGTGTTCTGTGTTTCTGATTCCTTTAAATAAAAATGTGAGCCTGATAGAAAAACAATGTACAAAGGATTTGAACATGTAATTCGCAGAAAAAAAAAATAGTTACCAATAAGCACATGAAATGATAAGCAGCTTCACTCTCACAATTGAAGAAATACAAATCAAACCATCAGTGATGTACAATTTTTCACTATTAGATTGTCAAAAATGTAACCATGTGATAATCACTGTTATGAATGATTTGGAGAATGGGCACTAGATTATCGCTAGGAGCAAAAAACATTGCAAAAATGTGGAGAGTATTTTGGCGATAATCTCTCAAAAGCCAAAATGCACATATTCTTCTAACCACAATTCCTTTGCTAAGAAATCTACCCTATACACATACGTGCAAAATTATAAAACAATCTGTGCTAGGATGTTCCCTTCAGCACGTTTGTGGTTGCACAAAATTGCAAGAATCTAAATGAGTATCAATAAAAAGCTGGTTAAATAAATTATGGAGCAGCTGTATAATGGAATATTAGTCAACTATTAAAAAGAATGAGGTGAGCTATATGTGCTAAAATAGAAATTTTCTCAAAATACATTCCATGAAAAATGCAAAGTAAAGGCCAGTCTGTAGACAGTGTGTAATTTTGTAAAAACAATTCTAAGGACTACACGTATATATGCTGCATTTGCATAAATTGTTTTCTGGAGGTGCACATGGAGCAGTAATAGTTATGATTTGAGAGTGGAGAAACTGGAAACAAGCTTTAATTTTCATCTTATATATTTTTTTCTCTTTTTTCACTGTTTGGACCTTTCACCACATACATACATTATTTTTTATTTCAGCTCTTTTTCAAAGACGATTAGGTCCTTATGTAGTAAGAAGTCAGTAAAGGTAAATGAACATTATCTTAAACTGATATCGAATCGGGTTCTTTGATCACGAATAAGTATCCTGGCAGAGTTGAGTGAAGAAAGAAGCAGGAAAACCAAGATGATTTTAATATTTTAATTCTTATGGTAAGACAGAGACAATATGGCCAAGCACGATGGACAACAGGGAGAAGAGAGCCTGGGTCAGACAGGAAATACAGGATATGGGTGATGTGTAACTTAGGAGTTCTGAACCCAAGTGTTCCCATCTGTAAAATTATAGGGCTGGGCTGGCTCTGTCCAGACCTTAAACTTCCTTCTTTCTTCTGGTTTGAGATTTGCCAAGAGAACATGGCCAATTTGGTGTCCTTTCCATAGGCTGCACAGCCATGGAGTGACGATCATGACACCTCAGCATGATCCCCATGAATGGGAAGTCACTTACGAGTACACCTTTTAAAAACATAGCTCAATAACCTGTAATAAAGTAAACACTTCCATAAATCCCTCGCAGACCAAGACATAGAACTTTACCAGTGACCCTAGCCCTTCCTGTTTCCTGTCCCAGTCACGAGCCTCTTCCTCCCCCAAGAATAACTACTATTTCCACTTTTACGGTACTCACTTCCTTGCCTTCTCATGCCGTAGTTTAGAATACCTTCCCATTACTTCCTTTAATCTACAGATTTCCTCCTACGTTCATTCATTCATTCTTTTTCTTAACAATTGAAGAACATGACTCGTTTGACAGTCGGTAGTTTCCTGAAGTCAGGGTTTTCGCCAGCTGCACACGTGTAGTACAACCTGTCCCTCTGTGCCCCGCGATCCTGCATCCTGGCAGCTGGATCCAGGAGCCTCGTGAGACTCCGGCGCAACCCCAGGAGGCATATAAAGTCTTCCTGTTTCCGCTCCTGCGCTGTTAGCAGCCTTTCATGCTCTGTGCCTGGGTCCGCTACTTCATCAGCGGAAGGTGTGCACAGTGGTGATATTCTATCATTTATTTATTTACTAGAATAACATTATGAGGAAATTCTTCTCTTCATCTACTACTTGGTTACTCTTATGGTGAATGATAAGTGTTTGGGTTTTTTCCCTTTTATTTACCAGTTTTCATGATGATGATTTTGTTTCTTATTCTCTGAAGGTGATCAATTAGGATTGTGTGTGTAATATATAAAGGTCTCATGGCTTTAAACGTATTTGACATATTTGAACATATTCAATGAGTTTTAATTCCATTGCAATTATTATCCTTATTGAAACTCCTAGAGTACCATCTTTGGCCAGTGGGAGGTCGGCAGGTACTTCTTGATAATAAATCATTCATTCATTCATTCCTCTGTTTGCTCATTCGTTCAGCTGAGCGTTTCGTGGACCTGTTATAGGCAAGACATAGAACTAGATGATGTAAAGAGTATAAAAGTCAATAAGATTTTGTCTGTCTCCAAAAAGCTCATAGTCTTTAATGAGAAATAACACATATAGAGATTACAACTAGAAGGTGGTATCATAAAAGATACAGAAATAAAGCTGTATTGCAGTGATGGGAGGTGACGCTGGTGTGATAAATTGCATGACTATCGGGTATCTAGGCCTCTGCTTTGTGCTGCCGTCCTCAGCATGGTGATGCCATTTTGTGATCTAAGACGATGGCTCCATCTCTTGCCGTGATGCTCATATCCAGCTGGCCCGAAAGGGGACGGGGCAAGGGAGGAGGCAGCCTCCTGCCCTTTAAGGTCAGCCCCTGGGAGTTGTACACATCACTTCTGATCGCCTGCCAATGGCCATAATTTAGTCATATGGCCACACCCAGCCACAAAGGAGGCTGGGAAATATAGTCAGTAACTGGGTGACTGTGAGCCTTGTCACTCTGCTATGTGCAAACCCTGTGTGGACCATTAATTCCCCGAGCCCCAGCTAGGGATCTTGTTAAAGTGAAGATTCTGGCTCAGCGGACATGGATGGGTGGGTGGGTGGGCGGGGGTGTTGAAATTTTGAATCTCCAACCAACTCCCAGGTGAAGGAGATGCTGCTGGTCCTTGGAGCACACTCAAGTAGCACACTTTACGGGTACAGATGACCGCACAGGAGGGACCGTCTGCCGTCAGGATGGCCTGGTCTGGCAACAGATGTCCTCTTCCTCTTTCTGTCTCTGCTGCTCCTCCAGCTATTTGGGTAAATATCTTTGGAGGCTGTTGCATATTCATATTAAATACCCAGAAGTAGGCCAGCATACGAAGTGTAATTAGAAGCCTCTTTGCCTGAAGTAATGTGTATATTAGCTTTTGTTTCCATTTTGGAGTTTTCCCTGAGGATTAGAAAGTCTGAGTAATAGTATTCTAGCATAATAATATAAAAATGAGTTATTTTTCTAAGTAGAAAACAAATCACAGTAGCACACAGATTTCTTGGCATTATAAATATTTAGATGTGTGGCCCTCATCCAGTTTTCTTCAAACACTTTTAAAAGTGTGAATAATTATACTTTATGCCAGTATAAATAGCACTTCATTTCCTAGAGAAATGTAAGCACTTCGAGGCCTTTTAAGTACGTTATCTTTTACGTTTTCTTAATAAAAATAGAAGCGAGCATCCCTGAGAGGCTTTCTTTGTCTGCTGGGGCCTGGGTAGGCTGCCCTGCTCTGCGCGTCCAGCTCTGCAGAGAGGCCCTGGCCTGTCGGCCCCTGGCCAGCAGGACTGCGGCCCTTCTTCGCCTCTCCAGCCCGAAGCCCACAACTTTTCCGGTCCCCAGGGCAGGGTTTTGAAGTTTGGATTTCTCGGTGCATTTTGTCCCCAGCAACTGGCCTTTTCTGCTTTTCTGCTTGACCTGGCAGTGCCTGGTGCAGAGGCTTTGATCTCCCTCCAGCTAGGCACGACCAGGGCTCCTCAGAATAGCCCAGGGTCGTGAGGGAGATTAGAGGGAAGGTAAGAGGAAGAAGCCCTTCGTGGACCACGGACTGCTCAGCGATCATGGTGGAGCCTTACTCTGTAAAATAACAGTAATGCTTGTGACAATTTCGAGCATCGACCTTGTGCCAGGAAGTAATGCTTTACACAATTCTCATCTCTGTTTCCCAATGGGAGAAACGGAGGCCGCAAGAGATTCAGTAACTTACCTGAGGTCACACCTGCGCTGCGGAGCCAACCCAGGCCGCCAGCCTCCAGGGCTGAGGCTCTCAAACGGGGTGCATTTAAATGCGATTCTGTCATGTCCAGACTTCAGTTTGGATGTTTGAATCACAATGGTATTTAGTTTCTTCTCATAGTCCACAATGTGTCTTTACCCCTGGGGCGCCTCCTGCAACTTTTGGCTCACGGTCTCCGGGGAGCTGTCGTCATCCTCTTCCCTGTGCGTGCGTCAGAAGCGGGACCCTGTGCAAACCTTGGGTTGGTCTCAGCATGTTTGTGGGGATCGAAGCTGCTGTGCCTTTGATTTACCTGCGGGGAAGAGAGGAGAAAAGGGGCGGGCCTGGAAAGGAAGACAGACAGGCAGACGAACGGATGCCGCCCAGCCGCCCGCCCGTCTGAGATCCTGCAATCCGTCAGTGTTTTAGTCCAGATGATGTTTACCCCCGCTCCCCGCAACTTCAAAAATCACCCACCCTACAGTGCATAAAACAGGAATGCTGTGTGCTTCAGAAAAATGCACAAAAAATGGAAAGGGAATTTACCTTACCCCCTCTGGGCATCTCAGCGAGCATTTTTAAAGATGTTTAATGAAGCATGGGGCTTCTTTAGAGCCAACTTACATTCAAGCTGCAAACTTTGGGGTTTTTTTTTTTCTCCCCATCCCCTGAACGGAGCTGAAGCCGACCTCAGCTCCCCGGCCCCAGCTCCAGTTCTCATCCCCCACCCGCTATCCAGGCAGCAAACACCTCGGGCTCCCTCCCCCACATCGGCCTGAAAGCGGCTTTGGGGAGTGTGACCTGAGCAGTCAGCTCGGGCAGAATGTGCACAATAAACTCCTCTCTGCACCGGATTGTTCTGTAAAGTGGCAGTCACCTCCCAGACAGACAGGCCCTGAGGGCCCGCCATTCTGCATCTTTTAATCACCGTTGCTATGGAGAATGCCACTATTTCATTAGCGAAAGCGCCTTAACGCAATTAACACATAGTTCAGTTGTTCCCCATTCCTTTTGGGCCCCAAGAGGTGGGGTGGAGAGTGTGTGTGGGGGGGTGCTGCTGGGTGCTGCTTTCCCTGGGGGCCCGCGGGAGACCGCAGGACGAGCCGGGCAGGGAGCGTTCCCAGGACGTGAGCTCTGGGCAGCACAGAGCTGCGGTGAAGATTAAGCGATGTCAAAAGAAGGAGCGGGCTGAAAATTAACAAAAAACTCCCGGCGAGAGTTGATTGAGTGTTCCAAAGCCAAGCAAAATAAAACGAAGAAAAGGTCTCCGCCAGCTCCTTTTTGAGTTTGGAAAGATACTGAAAATCTCTGCGCATCCTCTGGAGAAACCAACTGGACTACTTTTTCTTATTTCGGCTTTTGGCCAAACCGGTAGCCCAGCCGAGCGCGCGTGGGCAGGACTGCCTGACCCGAAGCCCGCGGCCTGGGTGCTGTTTTAAACTCCCTTTCACAAGCTCATTTGCAAATCAGTGACAATAATATTTTCAGGGTAACCCGGGCCATCCTAAGAAACTTTCCCCAGGGTGCCCGCCTGGCAAGAAAAAAAAGGAGATGCTAATAAAGATGATGAGTTTTTGATGGTTATGAAACGAGGGTTTGGGGAAAAGTTTTTTCTAACATTAAATTTCTAAAGCGAAATTCTGGGCATTTCCCAAAAACAGGGCTGTACAGCGTGTGCCTGTATCCTCGCCTTTCTCTAGCTGTGTAGAGTAAAAGACTCAAGCAACAATTATTTAGTTCTCAAGTAACCGTTTTTTTTTGTTTGTTTGTTTGTTCTGTTTTGTTTTTTAAGGAAGAGGAAGAAGGTATGCTATTGCATCCTCTTCTGAGGGATCCCGTCTGGAAAGAGCGGGGCAGTAGAAACGCTGGCCAATAAAACAAAAAAGCAGCGTATATGTCTTGTATATAGATGTTTTGCATCATCCCTAATTAGCTAATGTATTTCTTTCCGCCACCGCCGCACTCTTAGAGGAATTCTCAAGCCTGTCCCCTGCCGCTCCTGGAAACCGAAGAAAAGCAAGTGACACCGAATTTTCCCTTCTTAATTAAAATGTTAAACGGGGTTAAGATGCCAAGTTTCATCAGTAATATTTGTTCCCTGGGTGAACTCTTAAGTCCCGCTGGGGTTCAGTTCAGTGGGAGTTATTTGAGTCAAGACATGTTATTAAGTTTCCAAATGTAATCAGCCCAGATTTTTTAATGGAAACTTTCTCCTTTCTTTTAATAAGCATGTGGTTTGGTTAAAAAGAGCTCGAGTTAGGTGCCCCGCGCAGCCCTTCCGTAACCAAATCGCCATAGCAACAGGCAGCTGGTCTCTACAAAGCCGGCCTTCGCTGCCAGGGGGCAGCCGGCGGGAGCCCAGCCCCCAGCGGCAGAGTTTGGCCAGGCATAAATATCCTCAATGGGATTAGAATGTTTAAGGGGCTAAAGGCTGTGGGAACACTTTTGTCTGCCATATTTATCTCTTGTGTCTTAACGTTTCCACTTGGGGATCAACGGGGTTAAAAGTAAGAACGAATGTTTTGATGGGTTTATTTTGAATTATGAATTCATGGGTCTGCATAATCGCCTGTCAGCGTCAACCTGGTCTCGACTGTGCCCGCTGAGGGCCAGAGGTGGGTGGAGGGGAAGGCAGTGGGAGCCTGCAGCAGGGAATGGCTCCAGCGTGGAGAATTAATTACACGGGGTGAGGGGAGCCGCTTTGCTCCCGGGGTGGACGTTCCGTATCTTAGAGACAGGTTTCAGGCTCACGGCCCTGCTCCTGGGCAAGGGACTCGGGAAGAGCAGCTCTTTTTTTCCTGACCAGTTGGCTATTATCAGGGAAGAGAGAACGAGGAGGCAGGTGTTTCTTCTCCTGGTCCTCAGTCTCTGTATAACTTGGATAGGATGCTGTGTTCAGGGCTATGGAACATACTTCCCGTGTTATGGGCTGATATGTGTTCCCCCCCATCCCCTTCCCCCCAAATTTTTATATGTGGAAGCCTTAATTGCCAGCATCTCAGCATGTGACTGTATTTGGACATAAGGCCTCGAGAGAGGTGATTAAGTTCAAATGAGGCTGTTAGAGTGGGCCCTAGTCCAATCTGACCTATGTCCTCATAAGATGGACACTCAAAGGATCACCAGAGATGCATGTGCACAGGACACAGCGAGAAGGCAGCCATCTGCGCGTGAGCCCAGGAGAGAGGCCTCAGGAGAAACCAAACCTGCCGATACCGCGCTTTAGACTTCCAGCCTCCGGGACTGTGGAAAACTCCGCCTCCGTGGTTTAAGCCGCCTCGTCTGTGACATTTTGTTACGACACCCCTAGCAAAGTGCAGATTCTCCCCAAACTCCTTTCCAGGTCTACTGGAGATGTCCACAAGCACGTGCCGGAAGTAGGTACAGAGATCCTGCAAAGACAGCCTCGGCCGCAGGCCGAAATCTCCCTCCCTTTCTCTCTGGAGGAAAACAGATGTTGCAGTCCCAAACTGAAGACCCGCACGCACCTGCCGCCTCCCTTCCAGTGGCTCTCGTCTTCCGTTTTCCAGTCTTACCACCCCCTTCAAGGCTGCGTGTCGTTGGCAGGTTTAACGGCACAGACGTCCAATTATTAGCATTGTTCTGTGAAACTTCTGTGCTTAATATCATCAAAATGATACTCATTCTCGTTATGCACCCGAGGACCCCAGTGGCTGAGGGCCGGGGAACACCCTCACGTGGATCCTTTGCCGCCCTGTGCAAGTGAGCAAGGGACGTCCTCGCCCTGTTGGCCCTGGGGGACGGACAGAGTCGGAAGTGGAAGGGCGGAGGCGTGTGCCCAATTTTAAGCGCACCTGATGTATTCAACTTGGACTCGAAGACAGATCAATGTAAGGCTGACGATTTTGCAAAAGGTACGAGTGAAGTAGATATCAAATAAGAGACTTCTCCGGTACGTTTAGAATCGGATTTAATGCAGAAAAATCCGATTTGTAGGGAGTTTCTTTGAGAATATTTGCATGAAGCAAGGCCTACCTGTTAGTAAGAGCACAATAATGGATAGCTGCTCGTGGTCAGAAGTGGGGGCAGTACAGCCAGACTGGAGGAAAGCACAACTTAATGGATGACTATGTCTACCACGCGAACATACATACACATCTCCATATACTCATGCCTAGGGGAATAGATGTGTACATACACCCACATACATGTATGTGCACATATACATAACGTCACGCACATGCGGTTTCTTGCACTCGACGCCTTCATTCAAGAACCCGTTGTATCAAGCGCTCGCTCTGATTGCCAGGTGCTTAGACTACAAAGGCAGCACGCGGTTTCCGCTCTGCTCTGAAGGAATGCGTGGTCTGCGAGAGGAGCGAGGTGCGGGAATGAGGGGTTCCAGCGCATGCGCGCCGACAGGAGGCGGGTCACGCGGCCCCACGGGGGAGGGTGGGTCTGCCAGCCGCGTACCCCCCTGGCTACGGTTCACTGTGCTCTCTCTCACACCCACTGCGTGTGAAGTCCAGCCTCAACGTCAGGGTCACCTGCCACTTCTGCCCCCAGCTTTCGGGAGGAAGAAAGGAGAATCCGGCGCCAGGGCGTGGTCATGTAGACACTCAGCCTCTACGTTAGAGATGAGAGAAACCCACCAAGGCCGTGAAGTAGATCGCACATCGGTCTCAGGAGGGTAATGTCCTTTTGTCTTACCTGAAATGGGCCTCGAAAGAGAATCCAAAAACCAAACGGGAAACATTCCAGTTTTACTTTCAGCCCCGACAACCCGGAGCTGTCGCCGGCCTCCTGCCTTAGCGTTCGGGGTCAGGCCGTTTGTGCAGCTTCACGGAGGATGTCTGTGTCTCACTCACCCGCGTCCTCTCTTCTGCCGCCCCCATCCCACGCCCTCCGTCCCTCAGGCTTCCCCTGCCCTCCATCGCCGATGTGCCGGGGACCCACCTGCCCTCTGGCACCCCGCCGGGAACAGCCGCCTGAACGACAGGCCCAAAGCGCAGCTGTGACTGTGCCACGCCTCCATCAGAGGCCTTCAGCGTCTTCCCATTCACGTGTCTTGAACACTTATTGGCCGCCATCTGTATGCAGAGTGTGCAGATAGTCGGCTCAGAGAACAAAGGCCTAGCTCCGAAGCCAGGCGTCCAGCGAGCGCCGCGCTCGGGGCCCACCTGGCTCTCGGGCGCTTCCGTCCAGCTCTGCGGTGCGCTGGGCGTCCAGGGCTCTGTCCCCGCTGCGCCTGCCACCCCGCATACCTCTCCTCTCACCTCCCACTCACCTGTTGGACTCTCCCCACCTGGAACACATTCATGTTAAAGAAAAGAACTTCGTGTGATAAACAATAAACAAACGAGCCCTCATTCAGAAGACGATTTTAAAGGAAAGACACTACAATATTCAGAGTGGCGATTTCTAGGTCATGGGGTCCCGCATGCACTTTTTTTCTGTCTTCTACTTCCTGTTTCCTGAGTTTTTAATATCAAATGTATTTTGCTTTATTAAGAAGGGAAAATCAAACAAGGATTTCAAAAAAATAGAACCTACATATTCTTCAAGACCTAGGTTGGGATGCTAGAAAACCCTGCCTGAGTTGGTAGAAACGAGTGTGAGCTTCGAGCTAGCTATGCGAACCTAAGTTCAGACCCTGCTGCTACGACCCAGGAGCTATGTGAGCCTCAGTATACATGCCCGTAAAATGAGATGTCTTTCTTATTAAATGTCCATAAGCTGCTTAGTACATCGCTAGGTAGTGTAAGGTTAAAATATTTTAATTCCTTTCCCTTTTTCCTCTCCATCAAGTACTTGCTTCTGCGCTTCCTGTGGCTTTCGTGGCCCTACTGTGTGTTAAGATTATTTGTATATATAGGGCCTCCTCAACGAGATGGAGAAATGGAGAACAGGAAGGGTGTTTAGTCACCTCTGTATCTCCTGCAGCCCCTCTTCCCATCATAGGCACTTAACGGATATATTTTTTTTTTGAATAGAAGTATATAATTAATCTCTGTATTGAAATAAAGAATCCGCCAAACAGTTCTGAGAATCCAAGACACAATGAAAAACAGACTCAACCAGAACAACAACAAAAACCCAAATGAAAAAGAGTAGCCATTTTAAACTCACTTTTAAGTCATAACTATCAGAAAATTCAGAATTATGACTCCCTCTCCGGCTGTAACCTTTTCGCATCACATGTATGTAACGGAGACCATAAAAGTTAACACGGCATTCGGCAGTGCACGCCACAAACAGGCCGCATGATGTGGTTGACTTACTGCGGCAATGGGAATCGTAACTGTGATTTTCCCCACTTTTACGCATTTGTAATAGCGTCGGCCGTTACTGTGCGTTAGCGGCCCAGTGCACACTGACAGCCCAAACCGTATGTACGACCAGGATAAAAGGGACAGAAGCCACCGTTTACAAGGCCTTGCAACTGCCCTGGCTCTCTTGGGGGTTTACAGGCCTTTATGCACATTTTCCAAGCAACCGTTTTCAGAAGGACATTGGAATAAGTGGAACATTTTCCCCCTTAACATAGCGCTTTGCTCGAGTTTATCAAATGCGCTTTGTTTTCCACGGAGAGGAGTGCTCTCAGGCCTGGCCTGCGCCTCTGTCGCGTTGACCGTTGACGGCACCATGGCGCTGGTAGCGGAAAGCCCTGGGCTTGGGCAACGCTGGGGCGTCACAGACCGTAAATACCGCTGGGTGCTCATTCAACGCCTCTGTTCCCGTGCTTTCAGAGACGTCACAAATGTCACCCGAAGAAGAAGCCACCCACCCTGAGGCGATGCGGGCTGTGAAATCGTGGTGTGGGAGGTGCCCTGGTTTTTGGTGGCACACCACAAGCAGAAACGCCTTACAAGACCCTCAGCGTGGCTCGGCTCTGTGCCCAGATGAGTGGCCTCCGTTCCCTCAAAGATGCGCAGAGAATGAGCTGCCGCCCCCTCCTCCCAGTGCCTGCGCCTTGACTAACGACTCCGTTGTTTAGGAAACAGAGTCCACATCGTCGCCTTCTGTGTTGCTCCGGACCTTCCCTCGTGAACGCCTTCTCTCAAGGGAGAGAGGCACAAGACTCTCGCTGTGGGAGAGCCCCCACAGGCCTGCGGGCTGTTCTTCGGCCTTCCTCCTCTGTCTTTCCAGTCGGAACCAGGCCAGCGCACCTTCAGCCTTCTTCCTAGGCCTCGTTTTCTTGCCCTTTTGTCAGCCTGGTCATTTCCTCCAGGGGGTTTCCAAGACTCCACTCTCTGGGGCGTATGCACTGTCCTCAGATGGGTGACTGTGAGTTTAAGGTCTGAACTCTAAAATAATTTTGAGTCCAAGGTAAAACTTGTAATGGCTTCCGGGAAAGTTTTTTTGTTGTTGTCGTTGTTGAAAGCGCTCTTCGAGATTGTTATCAACAAAACGAGGAGAGCATCTCTCTCTCTCTCTCTCTCTCTCTCTCTCTCTCTCTCTCTCTCTCTCTCACACACACACACACACACACATATGTGTGCGCACACATGTGGATGTTCAAAAGGTGGTGGAGAGACTGTGTGCGCTCAGGCAGCTGTCCGTGTGCTCGTTTCTTCTGAGGAGCGCGAGCTCATGATAAATGGACACGGCTCTCGGAGTGTTTTAAGCTCTGCTCTTTATTTTCTATTATTTCGTTTACTTTGGTGACTGTCTTTTGGTAATTCCTGTCAGGGTTACATTTTGGGAAATTGCGCACACCTCCTTGGCAATACTTAAGAGGAAAAATCTAGGCGTATGGCAGGGTGAGGGCCAAGCAACCCGTCCCCACGTATGAGACAGTGAGGCCAGTGAGGGGTTTTTTTTTCGGGGATGGATGAGGGGTAAAACTGTTTGCTGAAATAAAAATGCCCTGATGTTTGCATAAACTTTGGAAAGTACAGACTTTTTTTTTTTTTCAGTAACATGAAAACAAAGGGGCACGCAGGTAGGTCGATGGCTTTCACAGGTGCGCCATTCCAGGGCTGTTTTGCAAGAGGTCTCAGGAAGGGGGAAGGTGGGGCAAAGCTGGGGATCTCAGTCCCGCCCGTGAAATTACCTGGCGCGTCAATGTCCTTTCATTCAAGTGGTGGCACAAACAACAAGCGAGCGTTTTCTGTACAGTTTATAAAATCTAGGTGAAAGATGAAAATTCTTTCAAGAAATCTGACAGACGTCAAGATTTACCATTCGACACACTGAGGGGACTTAAAGCACCAACAGCAAATCCAGGCGTCTGAGCTTCTCGGCTGAGGTGAGCTGGTTCTGCTTGGGGCATGGTGAGTATTCTTCACAGGCTCTAGTCCATTCACGTATTCTGGAGGGACCGAGGAAGACTCTGAGCTGAGAGGGCTTAAGCTCTTGTACCCGAGAGTCATACATGGTAGATGGACTCCACTTGCTTGTTCACGTACGTGCCTTCCATGGTGCTTTCTTCTAAAGCCACGAAACTCTCTGAAGAAGTTTACCGTGGTGCACTCAGGATGAGGGATTGTGTCTCTGCCATGCGGGTTTACCATTTATGCACCGTTTCTGGAGTTTGACATCTTGAAATAAAGGCATGTAATTAGTGCGACTAAAAAAAAAAAAAGTCAGAAACAGAGATCGGTAATCACATAGGAGAAGAGGGGTAAGGACGGTCGGAGGAGGTTGGGTAGAGGATGTGTAGAAAGATGGGGCAGGATTAGATTTGGCTGTGAGTGACAGAAAACCCAAAGTCATGTGGACTCGTAGGAGAGAGGAGTCTATTTCTTTCTCCTATAAAGGTCCAGGCATAGGCATTATGGGCTGAGATAGATAGAGGCCCCATGATCATCTTGGCTCCTTTGATCTTACCTCTCTGCCAACCTTCGCCTGCACCTCCTAGTCCAAAACGGCTGCCGAAGCTCCAGCCACCGCAGTCGCCTCCCAGTGAGCTGGAAAAGGGGGACAGCTGCACACTGCACTTTCTCTAACATCCTATTTGCCAGAAGTTAATTTATAGCTCTACCCAGTTGCAAGGGAACCAGGGGGCTGTAGTTTCTGTTCTCAGTGACCTCATGCCCAGCCGAAAATCAGAAGTTCTGTTATTAAGAAGTGGGGGATGGCGGCTGCGGTTGGAACTGGCTGCAGTTCCAGATGACTGGCAGGAGGGACGGAAACCTCCAAGACGTCCGGAAAGGGGTGTGACGCGCTCGGATCGGGCAACCGCAGACCCTCTCGGTACCTCTAACGTTTGTCCACAAAACGAGAGGCCCGACTCAGTTGCCTCGAAGGGCTCTTTCAGCTCGTTCTCCCAGAAAAGCGTCAGCTCTTCGGCGGCTGCGGTTTCTGGATTTGGGCCTTCCCCACTGCGCCTTGTCACCCGAAGAGCAGTGGAGAAGCGGCAGGCTTCCTGGATGCTTTAAGAGAAATGATGCGGACGCACTAATGAAAGAGTCCTCGGCGTGTTCTCTAAGCTGGTTTGTGGGCCTCGTGGTCAAGTATGTGTTGCATGCAATGGATGCGAACGGCAGATACTTCAGCGAGGGTTCTTTCGAACAAGAGGGAACATCAGAAATCAAAGAATTTCAGAAGGAACAGTCCCTCTAGTCTGTAGACAAGACCAACCTATGAACCAAATTCCTTTGAGCCAGTGTTACCCGATGCTCAGTGGTCTGGGGAGACCATCAGAATAGATGTTTTCTTGGGAATTTAATTAGATCAAGGTGGTTGGTATGCTCCTTAACGCATTTAAAATTATACCAAAGGTATTTTCCCTCAGTTATCTGTAAGGGGAGCCATGAACCTATCAAAATGTGTGCTAGGGAAGCTACATGTGTCATTTTAAACTAGTTCAAACCAGCTACGCTCCTCCCTGCCCTGAGCTCCTGGCTAGTAGCTGTCATGCAGCCTTGACGTGAGACAAGCAGGTGGATAAGAAAGACATCATCTCGTCGGGACCTGCAGGAACAGGCAGGCAGCATGCATCTCCTGGGCAAGTTCAGGCTCCGGCACGAACCACCATCTTACATGGGCTTTTTCATTTCAACATCTTCTTTTTTTTTGAAAGGTTAGAATTTAATCCTCTCCCAGGATATAGTTATTTCAATTGCCACTGATCCTTCCCATAAATGAGACAGGGTTTCATTTTTTCTTGTTCCTGAGGTGTCTAATTTTATAAAAGCCTTCTTCAACAATGTAATAATTTATTGTAGCAACAGGATGGCTACGTGTAATGACTCGTCCACTTTCTATTAATTTTCTAAAGGAGTCTCCGCCCCTCGCCGCTGAGAAACTGTACAAGCCTTTCTACGTGGGTTTCATTAAGATCGTTTGAAGTCGTGATGGTAAGATCATTATGATGTTTTTGAAAGATAGTGGTTTTAAAATGAGTTGTACTTGGGAGACTTTAAAAGCTTCATCACCTTAATTCCTGTCCTCTGCTACTCTTTTGGAGTTATGATCTGGGTATGCAGTAATTGGTATCATTTTCCTTATAATGTCACCCCCAAAGTTTATTGTTCTCATTACTCCTACTTTTCTTCTGAAATGACACATGTAATAAGAAATTTAAAAAATAAGCCAGAGCCTAGCATCTTCTAAGGAATCCAGAACCAATGTAGGCATGGCCGCATCTGCTTGCACACACACACATGAAAATGGGGTTATTACATCTTTACAAAGGGGGAAACTGAGGCAGAGGATCTGCCATAAGCAGTCTAGCTTCGTCGTTTCTTAGTCGTGACATGGCCATGCCACGGCAGGGCCAGTGATATACCAGACACAAGTTAGTCAGACATTCGAAGGTGTGTCCCAGCCTGGGAAGATGAGGACGGAGGGGAAGGAGGACAAGGGAGGCCCACTGTGAACCCCAAAGACAGGACCAGGGCTTCCTGCTAAGGCGGAGCATGGGGCAGGCGAGTGGGAGCTGAGCAGTTTGGGAAACAAGGAAATAATTCTCACGAGCTCCTAAACTTGGCCTTGATTTATAAAGAAGTGTGATATATGCATTTCATGCTGTGACCGAAACTTCTAAAGCTTCCATTTCACAGAGACGTTAAGTCAGGACCCAAAGAGGCCCATTAACTTGTCCAAGCTCATAAAGAAAGGCCACCAATCAGAATGAAAGTCGTGAGGTTCCTAGCCCTTGGCTTCGCCGGCGGAGTCTTTCTGCCCGTCCTGGTTGGCGTTAGGGGAAGAAGCATGGTCGGGGTGCGTTCTGCGAATCAGGGCTCTCTTCTGCCCTGTTGGGCATCACGTTCATCGCATCCAGGTGTCCTGTAGCGAACACTCTCTTGGCCGAGTGACGTTTCAAACCCATTCAGGGTATGTTATTTTAGAGGTTTAACTAGACCTAGGACTTTTGATCATGGAATAGACATCATTCCCTTAGCCATTTTTTAAAAAGGGGCAAAGGGAGATAGCAACATGGGGAACACCATACAAGGAACCAGCCTTTGCTGGAAGAACACCATTTTTGACAAAGTGCAAAAGAATCAATAAGATCATAGGGGCATTCGCTTTCAGCCGTGCGGGGATTTTTTAAAAATTGCAAGTAGCGGATTGTTGCAGGAAAATAATAGCTGAGGGAGAGTGTGTCTCGCGGTGTGGCCTTCTTACAAATGCCTCGTGCCCTTTCCCGCAGACGCACTGTAGTCGCCCCGAAACCTGCTCACTTCAGCCAGATCCCCCGCTTCGAACTCCGCTCTGAGCGGTCGTTTCATTTGGACGAGCATCCTGGCCGCGCATCCTGGCCGCGCACAGAGCTGCTGAGCATCCTGGCCGCGTGCAGAACCACTCAGCATCCTGGCTGCGCACGGAGCCACTTTCCGGCCCATCGTCTTGCGGTCCACTTTCAGGGCCCGCCACCTCCCAATCGGAACTCAGTGCCCAGCGTGACGGCCTGGGATCGTCCCCCGCCGCACTGGTGGCCAGACGCTTCCCCACGTGGAGCACCGGGATTTTCCACCTCAGTGCGTCCCTTACTGCAGATGATTGGATCTGGAAAGAATTTTTTTGAATGAGAGCTCGAGAGAGAAGTAAAAGGTACTTTGACGTGCAGTGTTATTTCGCTCTTTAAAACACAAGCTCTCCGATGCACACAGTGGACCGTTCTAGAAACACGTGAGCTCAAGTCATACATAGCCAAGGGCCCTGCCTCTGGAAGTCCTTCCTACCTGACAGAGTCCTCTCGTTAATACTTGCATTCGTAGAAGTTAGAACTAAGTTTCCACGTGTGGATGGAAAGCCAGTTTTCTTCTCGAGGCTATTTATTTTACAAAGCTAAACTAGCAAGGGGTCCACAACCTATGCGGGAACGTCAGTGAACCAGGGTCTGTGCGCCGAGCAAAGCCTGCGTGGTGCAAGTCCCTGTGGCTCAGTGCTGACCAGGGCACTGCCCCGTCCACGCGCGGCCAGCTCAGGCCGGTCTCAGACCCGCCTGCGAGAGTGGTCGTTCGTGGCTTTCATGCCCGGAGGCGAAGGCCATCTCAACAGTGCCATTCTTGACATGCCGCTAAGGGGTGGTGGGGGGGGGACAGGTGGTCCTGGCAGAATCCCTCTGTGTGGGATCCATGGCTTTTCCTTCAGGGCCAGAGGTCAGGATTGATGCTGTACTTGGAAAAAAAAAAATTTTTTTAATTAAACAGTTTTAAAAAATTAAAAGTAAAAACTAAAAAGTAAAAGAGGAGGAAGCCGTTTCTCATAATGCCAGCACATCGAGCTAGGAGATGCACACGTGTGCTTATAAATGTAAAGGTTTCAAGCGTAAATGTTTAATAATAGGAAGGAGCAGAAGACCGTGATAATGTAAGCGGTCGTAGTGAGCAGTAGAAGCAGCTGTTATTGTCTTGTCGGCTCCCTTGGTTGGAGTAAAGGGATGAGCAAGACTCCTTAGGACGCCTTGGAAAAATCCAGTCCTTTTCGTTACGGGCTAAAAGTTGTAAGCCGTGTGGGAAGCAGGGTGGGTGTCCCCCTGCCCCCTCCTGTGCGGCCGGAGCCGACCCCCCACGTAGCTTCGGGACACCTTTCTGATTTATTCCCACTTGATTTCCACGCTTGGACTTCTGACTTGTTACCCGGAAGCATCCAGTACAGACAATGAGACTCGCTCCTCTCCCTGCTCAGAATCAGGTCATGTTTATTTTTCCTTTTGCAAATATTGGTTAAGAAATTGAACAGAGGAAATATTGGGTATCAGGCAGCATGAGAAGGAAAATATTGATGAGCACGTGTCAAGTGACCTCCTCCTGTTGGGGAGGAGCGTGTTTCAATTTTTTTTTTTTTTTTTTAAGAATTCACGTCACATTTGGATGATCCTCCCAGTAACCACACGCCTGTCGATCGTGCTCCATTCCAGAGGGCGGAATGCTGCGTTATCACCTGCGGCTCCTCCCCAGGCTCCTCCGGCGATGCACGCACGTGCGGGAATGCCTGGGCAAGGTATGCGTGAGGGAGAGAGACCCTCATGAGGTGTCCGCCTCCTCAGACCCCAGGTTCGCTGTCCGGGTTTTATCCAGGACCCTTGAGCTGGGAGGCAAAGCGGAGGCCCTCATGGCGCCCGAGTTTTCCCTGCCTTTGTGCCCCGTTTGGGGTCCACGAGTAATCAGCGCATTCCTCCGCTGCTGTGGGCAGATCGAACCAAGCTGGAGCTGTAAAAGTGGGACCATAAATCAGCTCTGCGACAGTGGCAGAGTTCTTGAAAGCCCCTAAAAACCCGACGTGCATTCCTCCTGGTTAATGAACAACGAGGTAGAGCCGATGCCGATTCCGATGCCGCACGTTAGAACCAGAAGATGGCTATGTGGAAATCGGTCACCCGGAAACATCCAAGCCACCCCGAGAAACACACCCAACTTCAAAGGCCTCCTGCGCCTTCTCCTGTGCCATGCGTGGCTGGCCGAATACCTCATGTCAGAAAGCAGCCGGGCTTCTACGGAACCAGCTCTTGGAGCACATTGTGTGCACACTCTACCCAAGGGGACTTTCTCCGAAGAGCTGTCTTTCAATCCTCCCCTTCGAGCGTTGTCCTGATTCCCTGTGACGTGACCGGGAGCTGGCGACGGCCTCCTCCCCTCGGAGTGTGGAGTTCCCTCGCTTGCTCGTTCGCCGTGACTCCCAGGTGTGTCCCTGACAACTCGCTTCCTTCCTGAGGCGTCCGGGCGGGGTGAGGCCCCCACAGCCTTTCATGGGAGACGAAACCCAAATAGATTCTTGCTGATGGATTGAAACTCTGTACGAATTTTTCTTTCCTATGAGATAATATGCTCCAAGGCTCTGAAACAGAAAAAAGAGAGGAAAAAAAAAATCAAAGATCAAAAAATGTGTGTAATTCTGGGTTATTGGTCTTCTCTTATCACATATTTTGTGGGCTAATATACGAACCATGTGACTTTAAATCCTTTCGCTTTTCTTTTCAGAATGAATCCTTTTGCACTAATTAATGTCCGGGCATACCACACTAGTCCCTGAATGGCGTCGGTAACCTGGGCTCCACAAAGATTTTTTTTGGCTCTTCAGGAAAACAAAAACAACTCCCCCCGAAATACGTATCACTTTTGAGAAATAGTACATGCCTAGAGTGGTATTGATTTAATAACAGGAAGACAATGCGATCAATAGTCTTGCTTTT
This sequence comes from Rousettus aegyptiacus, assembly GCF_014176215.1. NCBI lineage: Eukaryota > Metazoa > Chordata > Mammalia > Chiroptera > Pteropodidae > Rousettus > Rousettus aegyptiacus. Next base: position 54,312,865 of record NW_023416309.1, on the reverse strand, counting down.
TAAAACACTTAACCGTCGCCGCACTCTGCCGTTTCGTAGAATACTTCGTGTTTCCTGGGTCCCCCGCGGAGGGCGCCCTCTGCGGCGGGTCTGTGTGGCGGGCGACGCACCTGGTCGCGTGGCAAAGGTCTTCCGGTCTGGACGGTTTGGGCCAGCGCGGCCACCACCGCCGCTGTGGGCTGCTCCCCGAGCTACTCGGGCTTGACTCAGAGCAAACGTCCAGGGACAGGTTTTAGGGCCGCAAACCGCCCCCGGAGGTCATCGGCCCAGTTCTGTGTGCACGGAGAGTTCTCTTGCTGGGGAGTGGGCTGACAGTTCTCGGAGGGGTCTGAGGCCCGCCAGTTCCAGCTGGTTTCCTAGCTCCGATTCCCTTCTCTTTCCAGTTCCTCCCGTGTGTTACATCAGCGGCATCTGTCGACGGCCTGATTTTCATGTCTCACACCACAAGCAAAGCCTGCCGCGATGCCCCTCACCTGCGGGATAATGTCTGCTCTCGTCCTCGCCGCCCTCCTAGGTCCCCCTCCCGCGGTCCTCTCTGCACCGGTTCTTCCAGAACATTCTACGCGTTCTCTCCCCAGCGTGCTGTGCTCGTTCGCGTCCTCCCAGGCCTTGCCTTGTCCCTTCCCCACGTTCTTATTTTTCGGCCCCTTTGACGTCCAGCTTTCCCACTAAGACTTCCTTCCGTCCACCAACGGCGTCCTGCCCGCAAGCTCGTACCATCCTGCACACTTCGCCTCTTAAGCCTGAGCGCCCCCTCAGACGTTACTTCATATAATTAACTTTCCATGTAGATGTTTTGCCATCTGGACTGGATTGTGAATTTCCTGAAGACAAAGGTTCGTTCATTCTTTCATTCATTCATGCATTTGTGCAGCAGACATTTCTTCAGGGTCTTCTATTCGTGTGGCACTGAGCCTGGTGCTGGGTTTGGGCCCCCACTACACCTGGGCCAATTCTACACACAGAGAACATATTCAAGGAACATTGAATGAATGAATGAATGAATGAATGAATTGGGGTTAAACCACGCCATTTCAGGAGTGCTCGAGAACCTCTGAAATGAATGCACAGCCACGGTTTCTGCAGGTTTCCGGAGCATCGAGGCGACATGGTGTTTCACATGTAACTTTCTGGAAAGGCTCAGGAAGTCGCAGGCAACAGTTTCTTTCCGTATCCGGGGATGTGGATACTTTCTGCTGACTCTGCAGGGACTCATGGCAGGTTCCTGGCTTCGCCGGCTCTCCTTGGCTTTTCCTTTCTCGGGGATGGCTGAGTGAGAACGGGATCAAAGTCCACCCTCGTAACCTACAGTGGGGAGAGAAAAAGAAAACACCAGCCCTTCCTACCCGGCAGAGCTTTCTAGCATTCTTGCCCCTCAGGGCCAGCAGCTAAACTGCCGTTTGTTGTGACAATGTCCTTCCTAAGAAGCCCACCCCTGGGAATGGGGGGTGGTGGGGAGTGGCGTCTATGCGGGCTGTGGGTCGAGTTCACACACCTTCGGGCGGGCCCAGGAACGGGGTGCTGGGTGCCCGTGGCTTTTGGAGATCGCTGTGAAAGCCCCCACTTGTTTATCTTGGCTCTGCGGGCACTTGAGCGTCTGCCACTGGAGCTGGCCAGGCCGTTCGCTTCGTTTCCTCGGTCTTACATCTTGGTTTGGGTCAGGCTCGGCGGCTCTGCTCCCTTCAAAGGAGCGGGAACATGGCCCCGGAGACTTCTGGGAGGTGGCAAGGCTACGCTCTGAAAGCCACATCCCGGAGGCTTGGGGGCCGGCCTCCGTCGCCCGGGATGCCGTTCCCTGCTGCCAGCCAGCGCTGGCTCCGCTCGGAAGGCCCCACGGCCTGCTGTTTCTCCTTCCGCCTCCTGCTCGCTCCTGCCAGTACAAACAAGACCGCGAACCGACTCTGGCGCCGGCCCTCCCTCTCGTCACCTTCGTGTGTGCCGGAAGAGGCCGTGCGTATGCACTTCGGCGTACCCTTTACCCCTTAGGCTGGATTTCTCTTGATTTTTTTTTTTTTTTTTTTTTTTTGCAGAAGTCCCCTGCAGAGGTCCTGCACACCTACCTTCAAAACACACTGTGACACTGTTTGATTGGGACCACCGACTACGTATTCCATGCTGCAATGGGGGGCAAGTCACCTTTCACTCATCGGAAGATGCATCCATGGGAAGATAGGGTCAGCTACCTTTCATAATTTTATCGTGATAAAATAGTACGTTATAACATTTCTCGCCTTAACCGTTTAAACTGTATAATTCAGTGGCATTTGGTGCCTGCACAAGGCCGTGCAGCCATTCCCACGCTTTAGCTCCAGAACGTATTAATCACTCCTCAAAGAAGCTCGTACCCGTCAGCGGTCACCCCATTACCTCTCTCCCAACCCCTGGCAAGCGCTAATCAGCTTTCTGTCTCTACGAATTTCCCGATTCTGGGTATTTCACATAACTGGAATCAGACAATATGCGCCCTTCATATCTGGGTCCCTTCACTCCGCCCTGTGTTCCCAGGGTTTAGCCCTGTCGTGGCATGTATCAGAATTTAGTGGCTGAAAAATTGTCCTGTGTTTGGGGGTTGAAGTTATTTTCTATCGCTTGAACTTCTATTCCTACCTTCACCTTCACTCTGGTTCAAAACCTTCTGCGGTCTTGACTCATCAGACTTTGATTCCTCCTGCCTTGCTCCCCTGCAGTCTGTCCAGCAGCCCCCTCCAGAGAACCGCCTGCACCAGGGGCCCCCACAGGGCTGGTTGAAATGGCTACTTTCCAGCCCTGCCGCACCCCTGCTGAGCCAGGCTCTCTGGGGACAGAGCTAGGGAACCTGCATGCCCGACCAGCTCCCCGGTCTCTCTGACGTGCATGCCCGTGAGCACCAGGTCTGTGACATGGGCTGACACACTTTTTTCAAATCCGAGCCCTAGGACTTCTTAGTCAACTCTCTATGCTGGCTTTTATCTCTGTCTACAACCCCCCGAAACCCCACCTCAACGCTGCAGCTCCTATAAGTCACAAAATCTTCCTCAATAGCCACCTGGACGTTAATTTAATACTTCCAACGCTCACTCAGGGGTGTGAGCGGTCTTTCGTTGGTTTTGCACCGCAGTTGTTAACAGATTAACCCTTTTTTGTCTCTTGCCTCCGTTCTCTGGCCCGCTGTAATTTAATTTAGGACATCTCTGGATTTTCTCCTCGTCGCCATCTTTCCCAGACTATCAGCTCCCTGAACACAGGGTCTAGCCTTTTCTTTGCATCCCTCAAATAATTTTCATTCTCGGGATAAGGAGATTCATGGAGCACGCACGTGCGGGCGCGGTCCTAGGTGCTCCTAATTAATCGACTCATTTAATCTTCGCCGTGTAAGCGAAGGCGACGTCATCATCCCCAAGTATCTGGAGGAACCGCCTTTTCCAGGGAGTGCCCATGTCTCTGCTCAGTGACAGACAGAAATTGGCCCTCCCCCCACCCGTCTCATGGAGGGGTGCACAAACGAGTGAATTTGGTGAAAAAGGCTGTCCTAAACCCATGGGGAAATAAGAAAGCGTCAGGTGATTCATGCGATGGTGCTGGTAGGAAAATAATCGTTTTAAAACAAATATTAGTAACTTCTAAAGAAGATATGTGTCCACGGCAGGGGACCCTCCTCTGTGTCCCCTTCACGCCCCCCCCCCAAGTGCCCGAGCGAGGTCCTCTGTGCCCGAGGCTGCCTGCTCGCTGTACGTCGTCACTTCCTGCCTCGCTGGTCACTGTCCCGAGTGCCCCTGCAGCCACATGTGCCATTCACTGTACCAAAGGCGAAGGCAATTCCTGCGCTTGCGCTGCACGTGACCCGTGGCCCACCTGGCTCCTGTCCAGGGGGGCTGGACGGGCCTCAGCCAAGAGAGCAAAGCTCCGGCGAGAACGCGTAGGTTTCCTTACCCTGTGCCCCGCAATCCCGCTGCCAGGCACCTACCCAAAGGACATGGAAACGGGGACGCAGACAGATCCCTGCCCGTCTGTGTTCACGTCCGCAGCAGCATTCTGTTCACAGTGGCAAAAGGTGGAGACCACCTACTGCCCGTCGACGGATGAATGGGCCACGCGGCGTGGTCCATCCGGAGGGCGGCATGTTGTTCGGCCTCGAAAGGAAGTGCTGGATGCATGCTTCCGAGTGGACGAGTTTCGGAAATGTGGCGCTAATCGAAATCAACCAGACACGCAAGGACAAATACCCGGAGTCGGGCCGTTCAGAGGCACGGAAAGCGGACCGGAGACCAGCAGGGGCCGGCGGGGGGCGGCGCCGGGCGTTCCTGCGCGGTGGGGGGGGGGGGGGGGGGGCGCAGAGTTTCTGTCGAGGTGGCGAGGAACCGTAGGCGGCAACGGCGGCGTCCGCGCAGCATCGCGGGTGTAGGCGGTGCCGCCGGATCGTGTATTTAAAATGGTTTAATGTGGTAAACTTTATGTTACGTCTATTTTACCACAATAAAAAAAAAAAAACCCAAAAACTCAGCTTTCCTTTTCAACTAGTAAAGTAAGACAGAGAAGCGTGGGTTTGCCAGATTCTGTTGTGGAATCCGGGAGTCTTAGGTCCCCCCTGAATTGGGTCTAGCACGAGCTCCGTTGAGCACATGAGCTATTTAGCCTCCTGTTCTCCTGCCCCAGATGCTATGGGGTCAGGGGCGGGGGGGAGGTCGGGGGGAATTTCTAGCTTTTCTGGATTCCTTTGAAGGGCCCCAGGGGGGGGGGGCGGGAAGCCCAGCAGAGGCCCCGCCCAGTCAGCAGCTGTGCCCCCCCAGCCCAGGACCAGCGTTCTGGCTGATTGTCCTGTGAGGGCCACTCAAAGGGGTGCTCATTTCGTTGTCAGAAAGGTCCCGGTAACATTCCGCCTGTGTCTTTCTCGGCCCCCTGGGGTTTCTAACTAGAAACAAGGAGGTGTTGAATAAACATGCAGACTCACCCCCCAGCCTTGTGAACATTGCCCGTGGTGACTCTATAGCCCTGGCATGGTTTGGTCTTGCTAATCCCACTGGAGAGGAGGGCAGGGCCCAAGACCAGGGCGGAAAACTGCTACCGGCCCCCAAGGCGGGTGGCGGGGTTGATGGTTCTCAAATACAGTCACTGTTCAGGGCATGCGGGTAATACTCTCCAATCGACTCCAGTTTATTTGCATCTCAAATCAATTTTACATGCGCAAAGCATCCCCCTATAAATTAAATGCTCTGCCAAGAGACTTCTGGGCTGCCCCAAAGCCTCAAGCACCCTAGGCTGTCTGGGAAAAAAACCTTAGCACTAGCTTAGTGCTCCTGAAAAGTCGTAGGCAGGTGTCTCGTTTACTGTGATTTTCGTTATTAGTTTTTTAAACAAGCGTGTAGATTTATTACGTGCCGAGCTGTTCCAAGCTCTTTACGAATATTGCTTTATGGGGTCCTCCCAATAATCCCGTGAAGTGGGCTGTGTCGCCTGCACAAGCTGCGCTGCAGGAGATGCACAGACCGCAAGGACGCGTCCTCGCGGGGCGGGGAGCCCCGTCTTCGTGAGGGTTGGCAGCCCGTTCACCCCGTTCGCGCGTCGTGCAAGGCCTGGGACAGTCCCCGGGAGGACAGGCAAGAACAGCCCCGCCGCCTGGCTCCGCCGTGAACTCCCCATCCCCCTGTCGGCCTGCTCTCCGTGGCCTCGGGTGCGACCTGGGGTACGAGAGAGGGGTCCACCTGCCTCAGGGGCCTCTCCTGGGAGTAGATGGCAGCAGGGAGGAGGGAGTTCCTGAACTTCGTCCGTCCCATAAACGTGAGCGTCAATCATTTCTAAGAGCGGCGCTCAAGTTCCTGGTAACTCCGACTCTGAGAGCCATTTCCAGAGGGGCCCAACGTGCCATTGTTTGAATCCGAATCAGGCCTGTGGATCGTCCCAGGTCAGTTTCCTGGTTTTGATGTTGTACTTTAGCGACGCAAGATGTTATCGTGGGGGCTCTGGGCGAAGGCCCTCTCGGCACTATTTTTGCAACTTCCTGTGGACCTATAATTATTTCAGAGTAAAAAGCTTTTTAAAATGCCATCGTTTAAGAAGCCAGAGACCTGTCGCTCCTTGCTGTCTGTCTCCCTGTGCTCACTCGCCGGCGGCTGACTTCTATGGGGGGACCGCTGGTCAGTTTCGGGGCTGTGCCTGTCTCTTTCAGAGGCCGTGAGCCCCCTCTTGGCACTGGCCCCCTTTTCCCTAGACTGGGGGTTCTCTTTTCTGCTCTGGAGCTGGGGCATTTTAAGCTGCTTCTTTGGGCTCCACAGGGAGCCTGCTGCACGCACCCGTCAACCTCAGACACAGTCAGCCCTGAGACGCCCACCAGCACCCAGCCTGGCCCCCTCCCCACCCCACCCCGGTTCTCTCTCTCTTGGATGCTTCTCACGTGCTATCTCATTCAATTCCCTCAACACCAAGGAAGGGGTCTGACTGGAGAGAGTGGGTGTCTGTGGCGGGGAGGGCGCACCCGGATGGAGGGAACCGCGGAGGCAAAGGGACCCGTGGGCGGCGTGCACAGCAGAGCAAGACCCGTGCAGAGAGGCTCGGGGTACACTGAGGTCAGACCCGCATGCGGAGGGCAGAGGTACGGTGAGGCACTGAAGGCCCAGAGTGACAGCGGCCCCATAGTGAATGCGGAAATGAAGTTCTCGCGTGAGTGTCTGTCTGTCTTCGAGCTCTAAACACAGGGGGCCGTCACCTCCCGCAGGTTCTGAGACACCGTGGAAGATCTTCTCTTTGTGTGGCCGGGCCTCAGGGGCTTATGCACCGCCCTAACCCTGCAGCCTTTCGCCACTCGAGACTCTGGGGCCTCATCCATGTCTCTGCCCACGTCCTGGCCTTTGGAGTTGGGCCCCTTCAAGGCGCCAGGAAACATGACGGCTCGTAATGACACCCCTGAGGAGGTCCCTGGACCCGCAGAGCGTTAGTCCTGTGTGAATCAGGCTGGACAAGGATGCCTCGACGTTCGGAGGTGATTTGTCACAGAGGCGGTTTGTCACAGTCACTTCCGGGTTAGCCCTCCCCCACCCCAGAGGTCAAGGGGGTGTGGCTGGGGATTGGGGGGTGCCCCGCTCACATCCTGGGGGCATTCCCGCTTTCCCAACACCCTCGGACGAGTCTTCAGAATTCAGTGCTTGCTGTCTTGGAAAACCAGCCCGACACCCCAAGTCCCTGTGACTGCATCCCCATTTCTTCTGAGGGGCCAGGGTAACTCTACCCAAAGGAACCCCAGCTGGGCATCCCCCACGCCGGCGGCCCACTCTCTCCTCCACTTGCAGCCCGTCTCCCTGTCTTCGCCATTTCTAGGCTCTTTGATCCACCCATCCTGCAGTTCCTCCACCCCGATCTCTGGCCGGTTCTGTGGTTTGTGATTCCGCCGCAGAGATGGCCCCGCAGCTTTCCACTGGAGGTTCCGGCCTCCAGTCTGAGCTGTGCGTGGGAGGGTGAAGGTTAGTCTCCCCCCACTCCACCACCCCGGGAGGTCCCCCGTCTTGAGCCGAAGCACCCTGAGTGTGGGGGCTGCAGGATTGGCCCGACAGGGGGTCACCCATCAGGCCTGCATCTGGGACTGCCCTTAGCTGGTCACCGCAGGCCTTGTTCCAACACGCCCCCACGTCCTGGTGGACACAGGACGCTGACAGGCTGGCCACGTCCCCCTGGGACCAGGGGACACTCGGGGTTAATACAGGCCCTGTGGCCCCCAGAATCTGAAGGAGAGGAGAAGCGGGGCGTTATCCAAGCAACGCAGCTTCGCTTAGGACGTGGGGAGAGGCGGTGAGGGCCTTGCTGCGCCTTCGGGCGAGCAGGCGCCAGGCGGCGGTCCCAGTGATAAGCAGGCGCCAGGCGGCGGCCCCGGCGACCGGGCAGCCACGGTACTGCGACCCTGTCCAGTGCTACTCAGCAGCGGCAGCAACGCCGCGTCGGGTGACACCAGCTGCCAACTACGCACCAGCGCGCGGCTAATCCTCACTGCAAACCCATTTTACAGACGGGGAAACTGAGGCCCAGAGCGGCAAAAGCTGAGTCAGCCATGAGGGGGTTCGAACCTGCACCATCTGGCTCAAGGCCGCCGCTCTTAACTGCTAGGCCGATCACTTAGTAGATGTACAGTGTCCACTCAGCCTCTATCAGGTGCCAGGCACTGCTCGTTGTCTATTTTTTAATTTTAATTTTAATTTTTTTTTTTAACATTACGCTGTTTAACTCACACACTCTCGTGGGAGAAGGTGTTTCTATACCTGTTTCACAGGTGCAGAGGCCGAGGCTGCGAGAAGTCAGCCAGCAGCGGCGGGGATGAGCCTCGGGTTTCGACGCTTGCGTCTGCGGCTCCTTGTTTCGGGGTTACCCGGGTCAAAGGGAGGCCGTGAAGCGCAGGCTCCGTCTCTGCCCAGCAGCACGGGACCCGCAGCGGCCCCGGCCCGCCTCCTGATACCGCGCATGCAGGCCGTGGCCAGCCGTTTTGTGTCCTGCCGGTCTGGAGGGTGAAGGACGGTCTCTGGCAGGCTCGAGAGCGTGCCGTTCTTTTTTTGGTGCGAGCGTGTGTTTATGTACCATCGTTTGTGCGCAGTTTTCTGTGTGTTTGCTGGTGAGTCTTCGGTCTCGCCTCTTTGGATCTCCAGGCCAAGGGAACACCCGGACTGGCCACTCAGTGCCTAACCCTGCAGACTCGCTGCTCAGGGCCGGTGTTGACGAGAGCTTGAGGAGGTTGGCAGAACCCCTCTAGGTCAGAAGATAGTATTCAGAGCCGGGAGGAGTGACCTCTGGCAGGACTGTACATCTGGCGGCCGCCGTTCCATGGAGGAAAATTATTTCCATTGGCCTGGGCGTCTCTTCAATGCCCTCGCATGATACTACCAAAAACAGCTGCTGGGTTTTTTGAGGACCCGCCATGTGGCAAGCAGCATGCAAAGCGCACTGAATGCATTATTTCCTTTGATCCCCACGGCATCCTGTGAGGTCAGTGCTGTCGTTGTTCCTGTTTGACAGATGAGGAAACCGAGGCACAGAGAGGTCACTAAGTAGTCCGCGGTCACACAGCAGCGGTTGGGGTTTGAACCCAGGCCGTAAGTAACTCTCATGCCGTATGGCCTTCCACGTGGCTCGTGAGAGCTTCTCAGGCTGGTGAGTCTAAGAGTAGCCTCGACCTTGGAATATGGGCATTTTGAAGAACTCAGCCAGGCAGAACATCCCGATTTCTCTACAGTCGCGGTCCCCCTTGCCAGTGATGTCCTTCAAAGGGGCAGCTTCACGTGCCTCTGTGACTGCGAAACTATTGAATTAACGATGGTGAGAAGCCCGTGTGCTCAAGGCTCAGATCCCACCACTCCCTAAGACCTGTTTTTGCAGGAGCAGGCTGGGAGCTTGGCTGTCCTATAAAAGTTAAGAGGTCCCCATAAAGCCAGGCTTGTTTTCAACCTTCGGGCTTCCTGGTGCCCTTCCAAAGCCGCTTGTGAATTCCTCCCTTCTCCTGCAGCCCGCTTGGGGAGGGAAGCCAGCAGCTCCCAGGGAGGAGGGGGAGGGCCCCTGCACCAGCCTCTGCCTTCGGCCACATCCTGGAGGCTTTCTGACTCCGCCCAAGTCCCATGGTGACTCAAGGTTTCACTCAGCCCGGCATGGGGCACGTCCCTGGACTGAGGGTCTGTTTCTGCCACGGGCTCCTGGCCCCCGGGACAACCTAGGAGCCCAGGGCAAGAGACTGTAGGTGCGTGCCTCTGGCCCAGACCTGTCTGCCCCTTCAGACATGTGTCTTACCTCGCCTGCCTACCGCAGGCTGGCGTCAGCCACAAGGAGGAGACCGCTGGAGCTTTTGTCTCGCTCTCTCCTGGCGCTGCCGGGCCGAGCGCTCACCTCGCTCTGGCCCGCCCTGAGCTGGGGCGGCCGGGGCTGGGGTGGGGAGATGGCGCCAGGCGCCCGCTCCTGCCCTGCTGGCCGTGTTCTGTGTCCATCTTAGCTCACCGCCCTTCTGTACCAAATTACTGCAGATGGCTCAGCTCCGAGGAAGCCGGCGGGAGTGGGCGGTCAGTCTGCGGGCCATCGCGTCCCGGCTGGTGACGGCGCCCTCTGCTCCAAAGTCACCAAAAGTGCGCACGCGTATGTGCGCGTATGTGCGCGGGTGCGTGTGTGCGTGTGTGTGCACACGTGTGTATGTATATGTGTGTGCACATGTGTAGAGAGAGAGGCCGGCAGGATAGACTGTTTCCATAGCACGTTCCCTCTCTGCCTCCCGAATGCACCTTCGGGAGGAATTTCGTAGTGAGCGCAGCCAGGGTGTGTCCTCTCACTGTACACAGTGAATAGCCGGGAGGGCGAATGAGTTGTCAGGCTTAGTCACGGAACGAAAGGTAGTTTTCAAGCAAACCGTGGCGTGAGAGGCCAGGGCAGGCTGGCTCCGGACGCCGTCGGCTCTGCGACCGGAGCAGGGCTCGCGGAGGGCCGGGGCCTCCCGATTCGTCCCGCCTTCTCTCTCACGAGCCTGTGCTGGAACCATGCCGATCCCTGGGCAGGTCCCGCCCTGACCCGTCCCGGCCCGCCTCCATGCCGTTCCCCCTCGATGTCCTTCCCTCTGTCTCCGGACGTCTCCAAGCGGTCCAGGCTTCAGTTCTCAGCCGCCGGCCACCTCTCCCTCTAGGACAGCTCCCACATTGCCCAGGGAATGAGCAGAGCTAAATGGGACACGGGCAGGGGACCCGTCAGACACCACGGGCATGAGGAGCGGTGGCAGACACAGCTCGTTCTCCGGTTCTGTCCAGGGAGGCACAAGCCCAGCTAATAAACTATCGGCCCAGGCTCCCTTGCAGCTGGGGGCAGCCCGTTCTGACCAGTACGGTGTAGACATAAGCTTGGACGGGCCTTTCAGAGAATCTGTTTGAATGGGGACAGAATCATGATACAGTGCCTTTAATGATCAAAGTCACATATGGGGACAGCTGTAATCTTCCATATTAGAAGAACCGAAGGAGCCCATGTCCCTAAGGGCTCTGTGAGGCAGCCCTTCCTGCCCTGGACACGTTTTTGTGGGACCGATCCCTGCGGCCTGAGGCTTTTACAGTGCGGGAGGTGTTTGAGAAAAAGGATGCAAAATGTTAAATAGAATGGCCGAAACTTGGGAGGAGTCTGGAAGTTTAACTAAGGCACCTTCGACACCCACCTCCTGTCCCCTGCCCTGGACAGCCTGCCCTGTCTTCTCCTGGAGGCTGTGGCCATCGCCTCCTCCATCCCTGTCCGTGCTTTGCTGCCCTGGTTTGCTTATGTGCCCCTTCCTCATTGTGGGTCCCTCGAGAATGACGGCTCTGTCTCCCCATCTCATTCCTTCGGAAATGTTTATTGAGCGACTGCTGTCTTTCAGACACTGTGCCCAGCAGCGGTGAGCATAACCGATGCCCCACGGAGGTCAGCTGAAGGGGTGCGGCAGGAAAAAGCCCACGCGAGGCCGTTGGAACCGAAGGACCCATCCTGCATCGCGGAAGTCCCCCTGCATGTAGGTGTTGATTGGGACGGCTGGGGGGCTCTTCGTAGTGTGTAAATGCAATTACCACATAAAACTCTTCGAGCTATTTCTCCATCTATAAGTCGAGAAGCATCCACTCTGTATGTAATTCCTTTCCAGGAAAATTCCCTAAAGCATATTCTATCTGCCTTTGAATTCCTTCCCTGGGACAAGGGTGATACAAACCTGTGCGTCTGATTGATTGCCTATCAGGTGGATCTTACACCTGGGACAAGCTGGCTAGCACCGTCTACTGCTAGGTGTCTGGCACTGGTAGCATGTAGAGACGCAGATCACCTCCGTCCCTGTGTTAGCTGGCCAGTCCGGTTCCCCCCAGTGACTCCTTAACTCTTATCCATGGCTTAGCGGGGTACAGTTCAGTTCCTCTCTGGGGCCTGACCATTCTCTGCTGCAGCGACCGGGCATTAAAGGGACAGAGAAGAGAAAGCCAGAAGCCCGACTAGCGGAGACAGGAGAGGCAGACAATGGTAGTGTGCTCAGCAAGGCTTCTCTTCCCATTAGCGTCCCGGAGCTGGTTTCTGCTTGGGCACCGGGGACCCGGCAGGCAGATCACAGTCGGCTTGGCAGGGAGGCCGGCTTGGGTGGGAAAGGCTCAGCTCCTTCTGAAAGAAAACCAGGTGTTCCCAGGGAATTCAAGACATGATAAATGCCTCTTTGGCAGACAGCCTGCTGCAGAGGGGTGTGGTTGTTTTAGCGAAAGAGTCACAATTAATAGATATTTCTTTGAACCCAGCCCAAGGGTCACGGGAGCCAGTTTTCATTAAAGGTCGTATTAACCCTCGCCCAGGTCTGTCGCCTGCAGGAAGAGCAGGGGGCCTCGGAAAATGGAAATGAAGGCTCTGCAGCGGGGCCGAGCATGGCTTGGAGGGCGAGGGTCCGTTGTGAGTCCTGCTCCTCAGAGCCACGGTGGACCCCGAGCTGACCAGCACAGACTGGGCAACGGCAGCGCCTTCAAATGTGTCTTCATGGTGGAAAACGACCCAGGACTGAGGCGAACGCCCTGCCCTTGCCTCCCCTGCTCCGCCGGCAGCCGGGTGGGAGCAGACCATGAGCAGCGTCTCAGAAACCGCACGATTTGGTTCATTCGGCAGATGCTTGCTGTGGGCAGGGCCACCCTCTGGGGGTGGCCGTCGTGGGAGAGCCAGGCGGGGCGGAGCCTTTGCGACCGCAGCGGGGAGCAAATGCCGTCTGTGTGCCTTCCACCCCGCCCGGCCCTCTGCTTGTCCCAACAAATCCGTCATCAGATCCGCCGCTTCTAACTCATGTTTTGATCACCCAACTCCCTCACTCGGAGCCTCTGCAAGGCTCCGCAGTCCTGCATCCTGGTTTCCGAGGACCCATAGCATCCCGCTCTACCTGCCTTTCCCAAGGTCATCCTTCCACGGGCCTCAGCTCCTGGAGCTCCAGGTGACCCAGAAGCTCTCTGTGCTCTGGGCCGTCCTCCCGCCCTGGGGTCTGCTCTCGCCCTGGGATTTCTGCGGCATCCTCTCTGCCTGCGTGGTTCTCAATCCGAGTGCACATCAGAACTCCCTGGGGGCTTTAGAAGAACACCGATGCCTGGGGCCCACGCCCAGAGGTTCCGACAGAGTGTGGGTGCAGCAGAGAGGCCGAGTTTTAAGAGCTCAGCTGGCGATCCTAATGCGCAGCAGTGTTCTGAGACCATCTTTACGTCCTCAGTGGCATCCTGCACCTCCTGCATTTATTGAACAGAATTATTGGAAATCAGAGGTGGAGGTGGTGAATAAGGTTATCGATCAGCACTGACCAATGAAAATATCATGCTTGGGTCCCCCGGTGCCCACCCAAGCAAATGGTCTTGTTTCCATATGTAATCCATACGAAGGCGATGAGACGTTATCCGTTCTCTCTGTTTTCATCCTAGCTCTTTGAAATCCGGTATGTGTCTAACGCACTGATGGTACGCAGTCTGGACGAGCCACGTCTCAAGCGCCCGATAGCCACATGCGGCTAGTGGCTGCCACATTGGATAAGGTAGTCACGGGCCAATCGAGACCGAGTCATGCTGTTTCTGTGCCTGGGGAGCATATGCACATAGTGCGGGCAGAAGGGACGGTGGCTTCTGCAGCTGCGCGGGGCGAGATCTAACGCTCCCCGACCCTCCCTTTCCAGTCAAATCACAGCCTCTTCTTATCTCGCCTCGCAGTCCCCTCCGCCCTCCATCCCCAGCCCATCTGGGCCCCACACCCAAAACAAACGTCCTCCCATGCTCAGCCTCCTATGGGCAGGCTCTCCAGCGCCCATCTGTGGACCTGCTGCCCTCTCCTGTCCTGGTTGTGCTTCGGAGAGTCGGCTGCCTGTCCCCAAGGGAGGGAGGCCTGGGGGCGGGGGGGGGGGCACCTGGCTGGGAGATCCGGGAGCCATCGGGGGAGATCTCGGAGTAATTCTCTCTCACTCGCTCTCCTTTGCTTTCTCTTGCTTTCTCTCTGGGTCAGATGTTAACCCATCAAGCACCACCCCCTTCTCCACAGGGTTGGGGGGCCCTCCCCAGCCCTTGAGAAGCACCATAAGCTGAGCAGATCTCCAGGTGAGAGTCACCTGGCTCTTTGCCAACCTCCCCAGGGGCGAACCCTTGGCGGGGACATTTCGATGCCGAAATGTGCAGAGCCAGCAAGAACAGGGCTATTCTCAGGCCTTCCTGCCGCCCCGGTTACCAACCACCCGACTCGGCCCCTTGGCGTCCCGGCGTGAGTTTCGGCCCAGCTCTCTGCAACCACTGATACGGTATCGCTGCAAGTGCGTTCCCGCTCATACATACTCTCATTGTGCTCTCGCGATTACCTTTTATCTCTTTTATCTTTTATTTGCGTGTGGTCAGTGCCCAGTCTTTGTTGCTGCTTTGAATCTGCGCATCAGTTGGGAGCCTGTGTTAACATTGGCTTTTATGCTCTAAATTTTTGCCGAAAACTGAGACAGCAAGGATGACTAACGAGAAATAAATATATATTTTTAAGTGTTGTAATTAATTGTAGATGCCCCAGTTTCAGGGTCCTGCAGCTCAGTCACAGAGATTCGTTTGGGTGGCAGGCAACAGGGTATGCGACTGGTTCCTGGCGAGATGCCGAGGGGCAGACGACATGGCCCCTGTTTAGCTGAGGAAATAAAACATATGTGCAGGTAGATAGAATCAAGGTGACAATGTCTTGCGTGCCAAGTGGAAGTTCAGAAACGTGCTACGGACCTAAATGCCACTGTGGCCAGCCGTAGGAGGAGGGGTGATCAGTTAAGCTTCCCAGAGGGGGTGGGGCTTGGGCTGAACAAAAAAGGGTCGGCTGGGCCTGGATACAGTGGCAGGGAGGCCTTCGGTAACGCCAGCAGGAGGGCCTAGGGGGAGCGTCTGTCTTTAGGTTGGAAGCATGGCAAAGGGCTGATTCTAGAATTCAAGAATATTAGGGTCTCTTTGCTCTGCTGACAACCTCTGGCGACTTTGGTCAGTCACGTAACTCGGTCAGGACCCCTCCTAGGACTGACCGTACTTGTCACTGCCCTTCCGCTGATCTGCTGCTCAGGAAAGGTCAGAGCTTGACCATTCATCCATCATCCATCCATCCAAACATCCTCCCACCCGTCCGTCCATCCATCTGTTCAAATCGTACACCTGAAGTGGTCACTTCTCAGCTGAATTGTACCATAGAAACAACTTCACCCTGGAAAATAAGCCCCCTCCCCCGGGACAGCAGGTGAAGGCGGGCGCCTGTGCTCGCTGACGGACAGCGTGACCCTGGAAGCGGCAGAAAGATGCCGTGTTCTCAGGGAAGGGAGCGGGAGCCTCTTTCTCTCGGCCTGCGTGAGCTGCACTCAGGGCGTGAACACAGCGGATGAGGGTTTCCTCCCCCCCCCCCCCCGGGACCCCACCGCTCCCTTCCCGCCGTCGCTTCCGCCCGCGTTGCTGCTGACCTGCGGCCAGGCCCCCCGAGCCGCGTGCTGATCCCCATGCGCCTCCGGGTCACTCCGTCCGTGGTGCACCATGCTCCCCGGCTGCCCAAACAGCTGGAAGGCACTTTGAGCACCGCTTCCACACTTGGCTCTCTCTGCGGAAATTCTGGGCTGCTTCATCCCCCCGAGCAGGCTGGCCGCCCGCCGGGCCTCCCAGCACAGCGCCTTCCGCCCCGGAAGGAGGGCTTCCTGGGCTCGCCCTCAGCCCGTTGCTTCCCCAGCGGTTGCGGTGGGAGCGGGCGCCCACACACCCCTCCTCTAGGCTCCTAAGTCAAGTCTAAAGTTAAGAACCATCTGGACAGCCCACGAGACCAGCCCCCGGAGGCCGTCCCAGTGAACCAGCCACCCCTGGCTTGTGAAAAACGGAGGCCAGAATCACCAAACAGATCTTCCAAAGCTTTGGACAGGATGCTGTTTATGAAAACTAGGGACTTTTTCCAACCTACACTAAGACCTTCCAGAAACCGGCCCCCACCCTGTGCCCACGTCTCCCACCACTCTGCCCGACAGCCTCCCCACAGGTCCTGTGTGCACAGCACACAGGTGGGCACCCGATAAATAACCGTCGAGCACGTGCATTCCTCCCAGCGGGGGGTGGACGTGCTCTGCCTCCTGAAATCCCCATGCTCCTCCATTCACAGTCCAGGGCCAGCTCCACCGTAAAGGTCTCTCTCCCCTAGGAACTGCTCCCTGCCCTTTACCCTGGAAGCAGACGTCCGAAGCCCTGGTCTGCCGTCCAGCACACGCTGCTTCTCATTCATCACTTTTAAAATAATGAAGCAATTAAATAATTAATTAATTTTATGGTGACATCGGTTAATGACATCTAATAAGTTTCAGCTGTACGTGTTAACAGTAAGGCATATATATTTACACTGTGTTCACCTCTCAGAGTTAGATTTCTTTCTATTACCACATATTCGAACCCCCCTCACCCCATCTACCTCCCTCCTCCGCCCTTCCCCCACCCTCTGGTAACCACTGATCTATTGTTCATCATTCATCATTTTTAACTAACATGTGTTCAGCCATCGTTACCAGAACAACAAAGTGGAAATTCTTCTAGTTCCTGCCCTCAGAGAAGTCTCCACAACACGAGGAGAGTAACGGTTCATTTGTTGTCGACTTGGTTGGGCCACAGAGCCCAGATATGCGGTCAAACATTATTTTGGATGTTTCAATGAGAACTTTTCTCTCTTTTTTTTTTTTTGATGAGCTTTATATTTAAATTGGGGGATTTGGGATAAAGCAGATTGTCCTCCACGATGCGGGTGGGCCTCGCCCAATCAGTTGAAGGCCTGAATAGTGCTAAAGACTGCCCTCCCCAGGGCAGAGAGCGTTCTGGCAGCAGACTTGAACTTCCGACTTGAGATGCAACATCCGTTTTTCCCTAAGTCTCCTGCCCGAGGGCCCGCTCTGCAGATTTTAGACTGCCTGTCTCCATAACTATGTGAGCCAGCTCCACAGAATAACTCTCCAGATATCTATACACGTCTTACCGGTCCTCTGGAGAGCCCTGACTGGTACGGTGAAGGAGCCGGGTCGGTCCACAGAAATGGTGCAGTGTGAAAAGTGAGGGAAGCACAAAGCCCCTTCGGAGCATGGCGGGGTCAGGGGTGGCTTCGCACAGAGGGGACCCCGAGCCGAGTCCAGAAGGACAGCTGCCGCCTTGCCTGGGCACGAGCGGCTTCCAAGGGGAGGGTTTTTTTGCTCCCCCAAGGGCTCTGCGTGGAGCCCCGCAACGCCGGGTGCACATAGTCCCATCTACTGACCGTTTCCAGCTTCTGCGCCCAAGTCGTGTTGCCCACGTTGGTTTCTACCTTGCTCTAGACATGCGTGGAAGGCGGCCAGCCTACCCGTCGCCATTGTTTGAATGTGCTAAGTGAGGTTTCTCCTTACCATGGCAAGGAGAGTGAGAAGTGGTTTTGCAAGCTCTCGTGAGCACCCTCGGTAAGAGGTCAAGGCACCCCGAAAGCGCACACCCCCAAAGGTGTCATTCTTCTCTCCTTCCCGCTCTCAGCCCTGAGTCAGGGTCCCTCCTCAAGGCTGCTCTGCCTCTCTCCGACCCGCATCGGGTCTGAAGTAATGGACTCAGGTGAGATCGTGAGGTCAGGATCCTTCGCTGCTCTGGTTCCCGTCTTTTCCAAGATTCGAATCTTCGCCCTTTTCTTCAGTCCTTTTATCACCTCCGTCCTTCCAAATACTATCTTAATTCAATCAGATCTGATCGCTGTTGCCCGTAATCAAAGAATCTCATCGGCTTTTCCCGGAGAACAGGGATGTGGGAGTGGAGCGTGGGATGAGGGCAGATGGAGGGGAACCTCACGTGAATTGAATATCCCACCAGGCCAGGCAGTGCGCCGAGCCTTGGACTTCACAGATTCGAACCAGCATGCTCCCCCGACACATGCATGTTTTAACATTAAAAAAAAAAAAAGATCAGCGTGGCTTTGCCCTGGCTGTCAGGCGCAGGGCCGGCCGTGGAGGTTACCACCTGTGCGTGAACATCAGTGCTCACGGCGTCAGCGGCGTAGACGAAAGTCCCAGGGATGAGGAGGAGCCTTCTTTTGAGAAAAGCCGCTTACTACCAGAGTGAGGATTTTAAGAAATGCTGTGTCTCCCACAGGGCAGAACTGTGTAAGAAAACAGTAAAGACAACTCTTGGGTGGAGATGATTGAGGAGAACAGGGTTCCAAATGAGAAGAGGGGTTAGGAATATTTCAGTCCATTTAATTCAGTTCTATTTCCCATTTTTATATAAAAAAATAACTCTGTATACATAAGTTTAGACAAGTTCTCTTCATAAGTACTAAATACTCTAAACCAGGAATTGGCAACATTCTTTTTCTGTAAAGGGCCAGATAGTAAATATTTTAGGCCGTGTGGGTCAGATGGTCCAGCCTCTGTCTCAACTTGTCACCTCTGTGGCTGTAATTTTTTCTAAAATCAGGGCACTCTAATAAGAAAGCAGCCATAGGCGGTCTGTAAATGGATGGGCATAGACAATATATGTCTTCCTACACGTGCGTAAATATCCTATAATATCTATGGATTGAAAATTTGAATGTTCATGTAATGTGCCACAAAATTTTATTTTATTGTCTTTTGGGAAAACTATTTATAGATCTACGAGCCGTCGTTAGCTCATGGGCCATATAAAAATAAACAGGAGGTCAATAGTTTGCCAACTGCTACGGATAAGCGGCAAGAAAGTGCTGTATCATGGTCTCATCGATCACGTTCCCCGACCCCCACCGCCCCTTAGTGCACTAATGGTTCAATAACGATGATCCTTAGGGTTGATGACATACACTTCACGGAAGTCCCGTGACGTAGATGGCAGCCCCAGATGGCGACAACGAGACGTAGGGCGGTTTCGCTGCTCAAGATCCCGCGGTCGAGCTTCAACCGTCAGTCTGGTTGACTGAATTAAAAAACAAAGACGCCTCTTTAAAGATGGCGAGTGGACTCCGTAACCGATCTCACGTCTGCAGGCGGAACCTGGCGTGGGCCTCGCGGTTGAATCCACTTCATTCGGCCAGAAGGCCGTAGCCACGTGTCCGGATTCTGGGTGACCACAGCCGGGTGGATCACCACTCTGCCGGGGGTTGCGACCGACACACATCCTGGAAGGCTAGAATGTTGATCAGATTCATCAGGCTCGCTCTCCTATTCATGGCTTAACATTAAGAAACTGTTTTTTCTTTTCCCCCTAAAATTAGGGCACTCTAATAAGAAACATTTTTATGCAGAGAGAAAAATGCAGATACAAAGAATGGAATTAAGTGGAAGCTGTAATGCGTGCCGCTGGCCTCGGCCGCCTCCCCGGTCTGTTCGCACACTCGCTGTTTCTGGACCGCAGGCGGGGACTTGGCTGCCCACCCAGGGCCCCCCGAGGGCTTGGAGGAGCAGAGGCGTGGAGCAAACGAGCCCCGGAGTCAATGGAGCGGGGGCTGGCACAGCCCGGTGGCCGCAGAGCCACAGAAAGAATTAACAAGTGTTTCTGCTTCGTTTTTCCAGGCGCCGTGCTGTGGACGGGCCTCCTGGACCAGCCCGCAAATGGGCTTCCAAAACCAATAGGCTGCAAAAATCCCTCCGGCCCGTGACATTTTCCTTGGTCTCCTTCAGGTCCGTCAATGCCCCTCTCTCTCTCTGCGGTGTTCACACTTCCCTCCACCCCGCGCTGCTCGGCGGGCACGGGACAGGCCCCCGGGGCCTGCTGGGTCAGCGAGCGCACGGCCACAAGCACAGGGCTCGTGGCAGGGTGCCCGACGCTTCTGGCCGGGCATCGTCGTAAACGTGCCTGTGTCCGCGGCTGCCCGAGCTGGGACCCCGTCTTCTCCCCTTCGGGGCGGCCCTGCAACGCCGACCCCCAGCTTCTCATTACCCCTTGGGTCTTGCGCCGTAATATGCGTAGCTCCCATTCATTGAGTAACCGCTATGTGCCAGTGTTCCGAACTTTAGAACCACCCGTTCCTCTCCTTTTTTTCTCATACCAGCCCTTAGAGCAGTCTCCCTGCTTCCCAAATGGGGAAACTGAGGGTCAGAGAGGTAATTCACGTTTCCAAGTGAAAACGTGGCTTGGCGCCCCAGCCGGGATTCTAAGTCGGCTCCAGCTTCTCCGGAAGCTGGTGCCGACGTCACCTGACAGAAGCAGAGAGTCCGAGGGGCCAGTCAGAGCCACCGGGGTGAGCGAGAAACATGGCTTCCGTCCTATGCTGGGGTCCTTCCTCATGTCTGTGTTATCCATCGCTGGACCGGAGGCTGGCAGCTGTCTGTGCCTCCACGCGGCACATGGAAGCAGGCAGGGGCTGGCAAATCTCTCACCTCCTGGACTAGAGTTTGAGTAAATTGAAGAAACGTGCAAGCCAGTGTTTTTTGCAACTGCCCCGCCCCAAACACCAGGTATTTCCGGTCACCAGGTGGGAGCATGCCTCGGTTTACCATAACTGCGGAGCGGCTGTGATATCATCCCACCCATAATCCTTGAAAGCTGCTTGATTTCCACACCGCATCTGTGCGTGCAAAGCAGGCTCGGAGCTGGGTGGACGCTTGTTTTTCTTATATAATCAGAATGTCGGGGTTTTTTTTTTCCCAAAAGTTCTCTTTTCTTAAATTTTTGTATTTTTATTTTTTAAATGATACTTGGCATACAATATTAAATTCGTTTCAGGTGATTCGGAACGTAGTCTTGAACTTACAGGTTCTCTTGAAGGTGTTCCAACTTTTCGGGTCGCGTTTTGCCGTAAACACAGCAGAGGTTGTTGAGAGCCAGCCACACGTTTCCAATCTGGCAGGCGATTAGAAATACCCATGCCAAGAGAGCAAAGCACGCTGCAGTATTTATGGGGCACCGAGACGCATTGTGATTAAATACTGCTGCACAGGACCGCGCGCCAGAACCGTGTGCTGCGGCGGAGAGAGGAAGAGGAACCGGCAGTTCCAGAAACACGGAGAACCGTCAACCCTGCTCTTTACCCACAGGAAACCGCAGACGTGGGGGCCGCGGCCGTGCGAGGAGATGTCCCCATGTGGCCTCGCCAGCGTGACCTGAACACGCATTATGCGTTTCCAACCAAGCTGTACGTTGGTTTTGTACCCATCTGGGCTACTAATGAGCCCCGGTCATGAGCTTTCTGATTAAAATGGCTCTGGATTGTCCTTAAAAGAATTTCAGAACTTCGCAGATACTTTAAAATATCGCATTTCATAATAACTCAATTAGTAGTTTTTAAGTAAGTGCTCGAGTTGGGAGACGACCAAGCAAAGATTTTCAAAACAAGGGTCCCAGCTGTTGGCAGATGCAAAGATGCTCACAGATTAACTGCGGAGCAGCATCTGAGATGCATCGAGACTCACCCCGGGGCCGCCTTCTGTGAGCACTGCTCGCTCCTGAGCACCCTGGGCCGAGCCCTGAGGGACTGACGCCTCTTGGAGGGAGGATGGAAGCAAAGTCACCTGCGATGCGGGCAGGGCGTGCCGAGCGCCAAACGAGAGGACCAGATCAGCGCAGGGTTTCAGAAGAATGAGGACTAGCCAGGAAGACTGCTTGGAAGAGGTGGGGTTTTATCTGGGCCCTGGTGTGGGAGTTGGAAGACTGGGGGGTGGGGGGGTCAGGATGAGAGGGGAGTCAGAGACGGTGAGTGCTTACGAGGGGTACGGTAAGCAGACGGACTTGGCTGGTGCCAAGCACGTGACCCAAGGGACAGCAGGATGGGGATGGACGTGGAGCCTGCGCCCAGGCGGTGCGGGGTGCAAAGCCAGGTGACAGGGTTTGGGCTTTCGCCCTGGGCGTGGTGGGGAGCAGAGCCCCCGGGGCCCACCCCACTTCCTCTCCCGGGCTGCTCCATCTTGGCACCGCTATCTACCTAGTCGCGAAGGCCCCAAGCCAGGGAGCTGCCTCGATTCTGCTTGTTCAGCCCCCCTCGCCGCTGTCTGCCCCCTACAGCCCGCCAGAAGCCCTCTATGTTCAAAACGTATTCCAAATCCGACCACTTCCCATCCGCCCTCCAACTCCCACACAGGTCCCAGGCGCCATTGTTTCTGGCGGGGCGAGAACAATGGCTTCTTCGCTGGCCCCCGTCCCCATCTTCCCGTGGCAGCGCAGTGACCCTTTCAGCCGTGCAGCAGACTGGGGAGCATCTCTGCTCGTCCACGTCACGGCTGCAGTGGCCCCCATGGCTCCACCCCCAGCTCGCGGAGTCCCGCGGGACTGGCCCAGCCAACCGCCCTTCTCCATCCTCATCCAGCCAGAGAGCCCCGTGTCCCCTCGGGCCCACCTCAGGGTCTTTGCATGCCCCGTCGCCTCTGCCCAGGCCACTCATCCCCCAGCTCTCTGCACTGTCATTCTGGTCTGTCCAGATGCCCCGCCCTCTGTGAGCCTGTCCCGACCACGTCATCGGGACAGCCCCTGCTCCGACCCTTTGTCCCGTAGGTTTGCTTCACAGTCGTTGTCCCGATGTGCAGTTATACAACGTATCCCTTTGTACAAGTGTTTATTCTGCAGCTCCGTGGGGCAGGGGACCATCTGGTCCTGTTCGTTGTCGGAGATCCAGATCCCGGAGGCGGGCTGGCCGGGGACGCGGGGCCTCCTTGCCATCCGGTAAAGTGCGCAAAAATAAAATATGTCGGATGACGAAGGAAACCAAATATACTGAAATATAATGGAAATGGTTGTCAAAATACTAAAAAGGCAGGATAACAATGTTTATGTTTCTTTTAATACATTAAATAATGAAACTTTACATGGGTATAAGAACTACTGTAATGAGTACATTCGAAGGGCATGATGAGGGTAAATGTTATTTTGCAATGTCTGCAACAGTTACGATGCGATCTGAAAACAGCGGAGACTCCTCTGGTGACGGAAGTCGCAGGTACTGGGAACACTGCTGTGCTTCGGGGCCTGTGGTCATCACTGACGGAAACGCTGAATTTCAGGTAAGATTAAAGGTGTCATTTTTTTCCCCCCAGGTGAGCTCCCAGACTTCCTGAACCCACGGACCAGGGTGAAGACACTCTGGAGTAGGTGCTCAACAGTCATTCGATGGAGAAACAAATGATTGAGGGGACGGAGGTTCTAGAACAGAGGCGGGGTGATAGCTGAGTGTAGTGCCCATCGGAAACGTCTGCTGCTGCTGTAAAGGGAGGCTCTGCGCCCGGCGCCAGCCATAATGAGGTGGGAAAGGCACGGCCCTGCCGTGAGGAGGCCCTAGTACAGGAAACAGCCGTGTGTCCGCAGGTGGTTTCGATGCAGGACGGCAAGTCTGACGGCTGTACCAAGGTCCTGGGCTCACACTGAAGCTGCAGAGCAAGCGCCCGCAGGAGCATCCCTTGACCCGAATGCTGGAGAGAAGTCACACTTGTCCAAACAAACGAGGGGCTGGAAGTGCGTTCCAGACCCAGGGCACAGCGTGAGCGGAGCTCTGCGTTTCAGAGCGGGGAGGGGAGGGCGAAGCGCAGTAGGGGAAGCGGCGGGAGACCCCTTCCTCCCTTCCGCTGATGTCCATCGAACGCCTCCTGAGTGTCAGGCCTTGTTCCAAGGACCGGGATTCCGTGTTTCCGAGGAGCTTGCATTTCAGTGGACCACAGACCACAAACAAGCGCATGCCGCAGTGCCCAGCAGTGGTGAGTTCTGAGGAACGTGGAGCAGCAGGTCGGGCTGAGGTGTCCCCTCGGGCCGTGGTGTGGGGGACGCTGTAGGCTACGCTCCTTGGGGAGGTGACGGGAGCTGCCGGCGATGTAGAGAGATGTTGCTATGACTGAACCGTGTCTCCCCAAAGTGCCTATGTTGACGCTCTAACCCTCGATATGACTGTATTTGAGATAAGGCCTTTAAAAAGGAAATTAAGGTTAAAAGAGCTCATGGGGGGGCGCGGGGGGGGTTGCCAATAGGACTGGTGTCCCTCTAAGAAGAGGAAGAGACCGCAGGGATGTGCTCACGTGGAGGACACAGGGTAAAGGCGCCACCTTGCAAGCCAAGGAGAGAGGCCGCGGGAGGACGCGCACCTGCGGACACCTTGATCTTGGACATCCAGCCTCCAGAGCCGTGAGAGAGTCCATTTCTGAGCTTTAAGCCCCCGCCCCTGCCCACCCTGCCATGGTACTTGTTATGGTGGCCCAGGCTGGCTGGTCCACGTGTCGCTGTTAGTGAGACCATGTTGGGCGCTGGCGGAGAAAAGCCCGGGGTAGAACGAGCCTGGAGAGAGGGGAGGCAGGGGGAGCACAGGCGCATGGCTGAGGTCATGGGAGAGTCGGGACATGGCCCGAGGGAGAGGGGGCGGAGCCGAGGGAGCTGCAGGGGCGGGGCAGTGGGCAGGGCTGGGAAACGGACCGCTGCGGGGTAAGCAGGTCACTGGCAGGTGCAGTTTCAGAGGTGAGGACAACTCGCAGGTGAGAACTGGGCCTCCCTGGGTCCCTGAGGCTTCCCACCACGAGCTTCCCTTCCGTCCCAACCTTTCCATGCAGACCAGGAAGTGGGGGGAAGGAGGTCATTGTCCTGAGACTTCCTCTTTCTGGCTGCAGTGGGGGGGGGGGCAGGAGGGGGAATTGTGGGGGCCCATTGTTCCCACACAAAGGGGCAGTGATCGGTCGGTTGTTTGCAGCTTCTGGTGCCAGCGGGAGAGGCCGCCTCCTTGCCCTGCGCCCTGCCGCCTGGGGTACCAGATGCGAGGCCTCGGCTCTCCAACGGCAGCAGAGGACGGGCTGGGGCTTGCACCTGAATCACAAAAGAGGCATTGATGGGCTGTGGGCAGGCCGAGGAGGTCAAGGGCCAAGCCGGACAGCACTGGGCTGGCACAGGCTGCTCCTGGGCCCATGAGCGGCACCCCGACTTCTCCGTCCTGCAGTCACGCCCTCTTTTCTTTCCCTTCCTTCCCTCCTTCACGCCTCCCTCCCTCCTTCCCTCCCACCCTTCTCCCATCCTTCACCGTCCGCTCTTGTAATTTGCAGCTTCCCAGCCTGTCCAGCAGGCATCTACTGCTCCCCATCCTCCCTGCCGCGCCAGGGCCCTGAGCCCTCACGCTCTCCTCTCCGGAGCACCCCTACTCTAGCACCTCACACCCCTTGTCTTCGGGTCAGCCCTTGCCTATTCTGCTTCCCCTCCTCCACTCCCCTCCCCTCATCAAAACTTACCCGTCCCGAGTCCCAGCGCCCTCACGGCCCTGCTGCGTGGACGGACGGCTTGGTGCTCGGGCCAAAGATCTCTTTGCCACACTAGTTCTCTGGCTGGCCTGATCTCATGTGGGCCGATGCATCTACTGGAGTCACTGACTTAATGTCACGGTGGCCTCATCAGGGCTCTTCCTCGCCCTGATCCTGCGGCTTCAGGTCTGGGGGTGGGGGTGGGGGACGTGCCACGGCTTTGGGTGTGCCCCCCTTCCTCCTCAGGCCGAGCACCTCTGCTCTCCTAGGGACCCAGCAGGTGCTCTGCCTCCGTGCGCGCATGGCCCCGGATGGGCGCGACCTGGCCCCAGCTGCCCATTCTCTGCTCCGCCTCCTCCGTGCGCCTGGTGAACACCTGCTCCTCACCTACCACCACCTCCCACTTTCTCGGGCCGACCCTTTGTCTGACAAACTAGGTCACACCAAGGCTACCGCTCCAGTTTCCCGGAGCCTCTGCATTTCTAAATGACAGTCCGAGGGATCGACCCGGTCTCAAAAGAGTGGCATTTTGGCGAGATGGGCAGGCGGATCGAGTGGCCTTCTTGCTCGGATGAGGCTATGCGCGTGTTCACATAGTCACCACCCCGCGTCGCCCACAGCGGGGCCTGCCTTCTGTAATCAGCACATGGAGGTCGCTCCTGCACGTCGGCCAGAGGACGGCGTGAGCGGGAAGCGCAGCGAACGAAGAGGCCCCTCGTTTGCGCCTGCGCCCTTTGCTTTCCCCCGCTGTCGGAAGGGACGTTCCGTGAGGGTGGGGCTTTCCCTCCGTTTTGTTCTGTTTCTGCAGTACCTCCAGGAGCGCCTGGCTCAGAACTGGCACCCCAAACTCTTTTTGAATAAGTGGATGAGTCACAGTCCCATAGCCTGGCAAGGCCATTCACTTCAGGAGGCTGGGGGGTGGGCTGAATGGCTTCTCGGGGCCTCCTGCAGTGCTGGGGACCGACCTCTTGTGGGCTTTCTTCTACAGTCATTACGGCAAATCCGCTCTCACACATAGTGCTGGAAGTAACGATATTACCCCATTCTATAGGGGGGGAAACTGAGGCTTAGGGACATTAAATGTCCTGCCCAAGGTTATACGAGCAATAAGTGAGCCGAGAAGCCACGCCCGTGGCCTTGCCACCCTTCCCGCCCTGCCGTAACGGGTGTGAATACTATGATAATAGTTACAATAATTAACATTGTAATTTAGAGCATCGGAAAAAGCAGTACAAAGATGTAGCTGGCTTGCCTGTCTGTGGGGTGAATTTTCCCGTTTCCTTGTGTGGCTTTGAACTGGGAACCGTGGGCTTGTCTTGCGTGGAACTAAAGATCACCACCTGCGGTCACCTGGCCATGAGACACGGCGTTCCCCGCCTCCTTGTCTGGCCCAGATGCAAAGCGGGGCCGGGCTGTGCACCCAGGGGCAGCCCGTGTTTAAGAGGTTTCAGAGCAGAGCCAGCACTTCCTGCGCAGTCCCCTGCCCACTTCCTGTTCCCAGTGACTTTGGGGAAAGAGCCGGCTCCTCCGTGCCATCCTGCACCTCGGATGGTTTGGTTGAAATGCAACAAGCTTCGCAAGCTAGTGTTTCTTGAACTTTAATAGGTTTGCAAATCACTTGCCGACATTAAAATGTAGAGGCTGATTAGTCGATCTGGGCGGAGCCTGAAACTGGGCTTCTGACAAGCTGCCAGGTGAGGCGGAACTGTCCGTCCCACAACCACGTGGGGGTAGCCAGGCCCTGGGCGCTTCGTGCTCTCGCCTGGGCTGTGGATGTGCTGGCTCAGCCTTCACGGGAGCTTCTAGAAAATCCCTGACGGCTTCTCCACCACTCCTTGGGTGTAAAAGCCATGATCCTGCATGACATGAGGAGAGGGAGGCCTGGCAGCTGCCACCAGCCTGGCTGACGAGAGCAGCCGTGGCCTTGCCGTGCGCACGGCCCATGACCTGGAGCAGCAGGCGCCTTCGTCATCTGCTAAATCTGCTGGTCAGAGCCTGAGGCCGCCTCTCTTGCCCCGTGGGCACGGCCAGGCTGCCGGTGGCACTGAGCCCATTGGTGTGCAGGTCAAGTGCACAGCTCTGGGGTGGGGTGGGGGGGGACAGAGGGTGGGAGTTTGGGCCTTTTTGCTTTGCCTTAGGCTCTGCTCTCAGTCGTCTGTCAACTTTCAGTGTGACTTTGGGTGTCACATTACTGCCACATGGGTCGCGCCATGCTGCAGGGGACGGGGAGGGGGCTAATTCCCCTCCTGGGGCCACCCGGGCCAGAACCTGCGCCATCTGGTCCTCCAGCTGGTGCTCCAGTGTCTCCCGGAGGATGGGCACGTTGCTGAGACTATACGGGGTCCACTAAGCATCTGGAATATTCCAAAAACAGAAGAGAATATGCACCCTAATCCCAAGAGCATCCGAGGAATGAGCCGCCAGCTTTTCACTGCCCAAGCCACGTGGCGCTCTGCTCTCTGTCCCCCGGGCCCGTGCCCTCAGCAGCCACCAGGCCTTGGGCCCCAGTGTCTCCCCAGGGATTGATGGGGCAACAGCATCCTCTAGGAGGTGCGGCGGAGAGCCAGAAATCATAGATTTTGTTCTTCCCCTTTTCTTCGAAGGGAACGGGACTGTTTCTGGAAAAGGAATCAAGACGAGACACACCTCGTAGGATGAGACGGGACGGGGTCTCCCCTGGAGACTTGAAAGTGTGTGCGCGGAGCAGGCGGTCAGTGGCGGAAGCAACCGGCTCGAAGCATCCTTAAAAGCTCCTGTTCTGTGAACTCAGGGCAGAGGGCCGAGCGGCTGCCCGGGCAGTTGGCAGTGTGCAAGGATTCGGGGAGACGGCCGGGCGGAGGGGCCGGGATGTGACGCTGGCCCCACGGGTGCCTCCTTGGTTAGTGGGAAATAGAAAAGGAGGCACCGGAGTGAAGGCCGGTGGGAGCAAGAGGAGGGGTTTCTTCTGAGCGCGAGAGGTCAGGTGGGCAGAGGCTGCGGGGTGGGAAGACTTGCCTCTGAGAAGAAGTAGCTGTCACCGAGAAGCTCCCCCGGAGCGAGTGCTTTGTAGGCGTGCTAACTCGGTTACTCCGCGCAGGAGCAGCCAAGGGAGATGTTGTTATGCCTGCTTTACAGGTGCAAAAGCTGAGGCTCCTTGAAGGATGCAGTCATTTAAAGCCCCAGGCATGTAAGCAGTGAGCAGTCTGCGTCTTACCACGCCTTCCAGGCCAGTCTGTGGCTCAAGCCACGTGTCCAGGGCTGTGTGGCCGTGGCCTCTTTTTCAGAAAGGACATTCCAGCTCTAAAAACCAAGACGTAGCATCTGTGAAAGCTCAACAGGAAAAAATCGTCAGCACGAGACGCCCTTCTAGAATCATTCCGTGGATTCTTCAGGCAACTAATATCTGGGCATGGGCTCAGGGACAGAAGTTTGCAACTGCGTAGGATCGGTGTGTTTAGACAACGCGTATTCTCTTGTGGACGAAGGTTCCAGTCCCCTGCGTTTTCAAGCAGAATCAGGGCGAGGTGACAGTTTTTATATTTGCCGATGTTCCGGTAGGTAAGACCTTTGTCTCTAAAGGGTTTTATTGACTCTGAGCTTTCAGAGATGCATCGTCATGACCTGTTGCTCTGCCGAGCCTGAGCTAGTACCTAACCACCGAGCTGATGGCGAAGGTTTGTTGAGTGTTTACTATATGCCTGATATTTTTGAATGTGCTTCACCAGCATTGCCTCCTGAAGCCTCCCAATGAGCCCATGAAACAGGTACTGTTGTTATTCTTATTTACGGATGAGGTCATTGAGGCCCGGAGAGGTTTGGTAACTTTCCCTCGGTCAGTAACTTTCCCAGGAAGTGTCGTCGCCAAGACAGGAGCCCAGGGAGGTTTGTTTTCCTTTTTAAACATTTTACTTTGCACACGTCAAACCTATACAGAAGAGGAGAAAGTAGCCTAATGAACCTCCGTGTGCCCGCCACTCCTTTGAGGAATGATCGACATTCTGCATCTCGTTTTATCTTTCTTTCTTAGCTTTCACGGCACGTGTGGTGGTGTTTTCTGGGACGGTTGAATCCTGGGTATCATACCATTTTGCCCGCAAATACCTTATTACGTGCATGTCACAGGTAAAGACTTTTCGTCTTTCATATGACCGCATAGTGTTATGACACCCCCAAAATGATTCCTGTGCATCATCTAATACTTAGTCCATGCTCAGTTTCCCCCAATTATCCCAAACTGTCTTTTTGCAGTGGGTACGTTTGAATCGGGGTGCAGCCCCTCAACACTGCATTCGGGTTAAGTTTTTTAGTCTGTTCTGATCTATAACAGTTTCCCACTTACATTTCCCATTCCATTTGCTTATAAAATATTCTGGATTTTATTCTTTATATCTTGCTGCTGTCGTTTAACATGTTTTTCTGTCTCTTGTGTTTTCTTTAAACTGAGACTTAGAACTAGAGGTGGAATTTCATTCCGGTTTAATTTCTTGGAGAGACTCTTTCGTGGGGGCCACTCCCCTGCCCCCACCCTCGTCACGCAGGCTGTCTAGGGACTCAGTTTCAATGATGTGAAGACCGTCCCACGGGCTCAGGTGGTGTCAGCCCGGGCAATGGATGACACAGCTTCATGTCAGTCTTTCCATCCGCCTTAGCAGCCCTCGGCCACCAGCGAGCACCGTGAAGGTCTGTCATGTCATACAGGAGAGCAAAATGGGGATTTTCTAACCCAACCATTTCGGTCTGTAACTTCCTCTCCAAGAGTCTGCTCACATCACCTACTTGCTGACACAGGCCGTTTGTCTTAAGAGTTTGTGCCCTGAATCTGTACTTCTCAATTTTTTATGCGTGCAGAAATCGCCTAAGGGTTTTGTTAGAATGACTCCGTGGGTGTGGGGCGGCACCCGAGGGTCTGTATTTTCACTAAGTCCTCAAGCGAGAGGGATGCTGCTCGTCTGAGGACCACACTTTGAGTAGCAAGGCCCGTCGATCACCTATTTTGCTTCTCAAGTAAATTTTGCTCACTGGTTCTTTCTTCTACAGAATTTTTTGGCTTATCTGTGCATCGACAAGCTACTCCAGTGCTGAACTGTGGTTTTGCCTTTGCCCTTACAGAGGCAAGGTTAGTGGTTTTGAAACTTAGGTCTCCCTTCCAAGTCACCTCCCTGCTTTCAACCAAACTCCGGAGTATGTTCTTCAGACTGTATAATGTTATCATAGCTTAGAATTTTCTGAGAAAAATGGACCCATCCCATAACGTCATACCGAAGGCACAATTTTTATTGGGCTTGTATGTGTGTCTCACATTTCATTAGAAATCCAATGTTTTCCCCAGGGAATATGGTGGCGTGTCGCTGTGCCAGGAGCAGACACATCATCTTCCGGTGTGACGTTTCCAGAAACAGCTGAGGACTCCACCTGTCCTGTGTCTAGGCCCCCTTCTTTTGTCAGCAGAAACGTGGGGCTGCTTTGGAGAACTATCTCCCCGAACTGCTCTGCTCTTGTGTAGTCAGGGCCGGGCCAAGCAGACCCTCTCCCTTCATGAATTTAAGTCTTGAATAGAATGACATCAGGATGAAGATGGTTGGAGCTCAATTATTTTAACAGCAGCGCCGAGAAGGAACTGTCCCCTGTGTCCTAGAAATGCCTTGGTCCCCTCTTTTCTAGAGTTGAATACTCTTTCTTTTGAAAATGTGGGGTACCCCATAATTTCCCACACATTCTCTTCTGCTTTATTTAGCCAGAATTGTTCTCTGTTGCTGACCACCAAGAAACCCTAACTGAGCCTCCATCGCAGTCTAAAAATGGTGGGACGCGGCTGCTGGTGCCGTGGCAGGGAGGAGAGGGGGCACGCCTTCCGGGGAGCGCCGTGGGGCTTTTGTCGTCTGGCTTAGCGATGCCGGCAGCGCCGATCACTCTTCAATGGTGGTGACGCATCAAATGACCCTGAAAGCATCAGTGAAATGAGGAGTCGGGGTGATGAGAAAAGCCCTCGGGATGACATCTCTGTCTCTGGATCCCCATGGAAGTTGGTGTGATGAAGTACACTTTTGCCCACTAGTCAGAGGGGCGTGTGCTTCACAGGCTAATTTCAGGTGTTTGAGGCCAGAGCAAGAAACTGCCAGCATCCGAGATCGGGTCCTGTCATAGGATCCTCACTTCTCTGCCTCCCACAGCAACTTCATCAGCACCTGGAGCTGCAGCCATTGTGACCCCAGTGACGCCCCGAATCATCAGAAAAGCCACGTTCTGTATATTCTGCTGAAGAGGGTGGAGAGGAATTTCCACCTGGAGAAAATAGATGGATATACATCCTCCCTAATTCCTAATGAAGTAAATGAGTAAACAGACAAATTTAAAAAGCAAGACAACTGCCAATAAATACAAATAATAACCAAGCGAGGAATCACCTTTGTGTCTAGAAGCGTTGTGACCTTGTGAAGAACCAGAAAGTTCTGACACAGGGCAGCTCTCGAGTCCAAACCTGTCTTCCCAAGGAGAGAAAGGAGGGTTGATGAAATTCCACATTTTTATGAATACTCTTCATTTTAGAGAGAAACAGAATCTCTAGAAGAGAAGGGCAAAGTAGGCAGCCGTGCGAAAAGACCCCGTGAGGTTGGAAGGCCCTAAATGTCACCTTGAAACCTTAGGGCAGAGGAGGAGTCGCCAAGGCTTGCCATCGTGGAGGGAGCCCAAAACCACGTAAGTGCGATACGGCCATGGCTGGATGGAACGGACCTTGGTTTCTGATCTTCGGCGGCACCCCAAAGGGGAGACCAGAGTCCAGGCTCCCCGGAGAAGTTCCCTGGCCATGCTCCTCACCCCATCTCCTTCCCTGGCCCCATCTCTGTGTCCCTAGACTGTAGACAAGCGGAGAGCTGAGTAAAATCCACCACCACACTGTAGCCTGCAAGACCGTGAGCTCCAGATAATGTGGAAAGCGGGAGTCGAGGTAGATTCCCTCACTGTGTGGATTAAATAGATGTGTACAGAGTCACACTGAATAATCTTGAATGAGATAAAGGCATGGTATGGCAAACACACGGTAGCAAGCACCAGCAGCAAACTAAAGACAGGGGACATAAGCATGAATGAATGCGTGAATGAATGAATGGCCTGTGCTGGATGGAAACATGCTCCAGGAACTGCCTATGAACGTTTTGGATAACAGAAGAACTTAATAAGACCGAGTTTGGTAAAACAAGACCTCAAAAGTGAGATGATATGATATTATAGAACAAGGTTTTAAAAGATTTCAGAGCAAAAGAAACACACTGAGTTCAAACAATAATATTGAAGATGATACATCAGAAGAAATAATTAAGATACCACTGAAAAATCAAATTATTGACCAAAGAAAGAATTGACGAGATTATTCTGGGAAATACACAGGAAAAAGGTGAAGACTAGGTTAGAGAAGATGATAGCAAGAGAGGATAAAGATGATCCAGTAGAATGATAACTGATATCTGTGAATGAGGGGCCCGACGAAGGAAATGGGGAAAAACAGCTCAGAGATAAATCATCGGAAATAAAGTACCAACCTTTAGATCAAAAGGGCATCAGGAAAAAAATGGTACGTGAGTCCTGGCATTAAGCTGTATCCTGGATAAGATATTGAACTTGGAAGATAAACAAAGACTTCTTAGACATTCAGGCAGAAGAAGCCCACGAGGGGAAAAAGTCAGGTGTCCCAGACTCATTAAGAGAGGACAATGGGGGCAATGTCTAGAATGTTCCGAAGGGAAAAAAGCAACATCCAAAAACATCAAACCTGCGTGAGCTGTCATTTAAGCCACAGGGGAGCAGGCAGATACTGGAGCAGGAAAGGACTCCGGGTCTCAGCAGCCACATGGCCTTCTGGGAAGGAGCCCAGCCAGTGAAAAAGGTGAATTCAAATGAAAAACTTGGGACTATCACACACTTAACAAAAAGCAGGGAGTGGCAGGACACGAGTTCACGTTTCCAAGTTCTTTTAAGATAAAAAAAAATCAAAATTAAAACAAAAATTTGAAAAAAAGAAAACTGAATAACTAATCCCTTTGTGACTTTTAATCACCATGTTTTAAAACTGTGTACGAATCTATAAGAACTAATATTTCTTTTGGGAAGTCAATGAACAGCGAACATTTATTCGAAGTTAAGAAATTCCTTCAGCTCTTTCACCTTCCATAAAATTAAAATAAAATTCTTTTTGTTTTAAAATGACATCATGACACCAATTCAGTTCATTTATTCAACAAATATTTATTTTGAGCCCCCGTGTGCCAGGCAGTATTATAGGCACTGAGGAAACTGAACAGAAAAAAGATCAAAATAGTTACATATAAATAGTTGCATATCTCTAACATTCATATTATAACATCAGCATACATTAATATAGTTATATAATACACAAAATTTATATTATATAATCTATATTTTTTAAAATGCTATAAAATTATCTCTACTCATCCTTCTATGCTTAGGGAAATTCAGAATGACCTTCACCAAATTTCTGGGAGTTGGAGTTTGAGGTGTGTCTTTGAAATTTCATGTTGATTAAATTCTTTTCATGTGTAACACTTTTCGATGAAAAATGGGTATGATTTTTAAGAACTTGAATGCTTTAATTAATTGGAAACCGGGGAAATATTCCCTTTCGTTGATTAATTCTGCATTTCTTTCATTCTAACAGTGCTGACCGTTCTTCCCTATCTTTATTAACTAGCAATATATTAGTCTTTGCTGAAATGTCTTGTATAATTTTCCATTTCATATGAGATTGTATGTGCTTTCTCTACCTTTGCTGTCTCCAATATGTTTCTTCTTTGCTGCAAATATTATTCCTAGCCTTGTTTCTGTGTGTGTTTTTATTATTAAAATAACCTTTTTCGTTATAAAAAATACATGAGCATTGCGGAAAATCAGATAATATAAATAAACAGAAAAAAAACCCCTGCACAATTCCACCTATTCAGAAACAACTTCACAACTTCCATTAACACCTTAGCATACATTATATTTCCAGATGCTTTTCCATATAAATACCATTTGAATTTTTTTTTTAAACAAAAAGTTACAGTACCACACTGTTTTGCAATGTGCTTTTTTTTCACTTCATTTACTGTGGACATCTTTCCATATCCTTAAATTTTTCCCTAAAGTTTAATGGTTATGTGCTGTTTTATCATTTGGCTCTTTATTTTTAGTTCATTCACTCTTGGCTATTTAGATGGTTTCCTGTCTTTCAACCTTATAATCGTAACACAGTGAATGTGCTTTGTAAGTAAGTTTTGGTGGACCCCCCAACCCCTTTCCCTGTAAGGCTGCTGGGACAAAAACCTAAACACAGTTTCAAAAGATGTTTGACATTTATCAAAAACTGCCATTTAGGAAGACTGACCAAATTTCAGTCCCCCTAGGAGGATATGGCTTGCTAAAAATGGCATCTCTTTGGTTTCCTCGACCTTCTTATGGGGAAAAATTGTGTCTGACAGTTGCTGTAATGTGAAAATCTTTGACTACTAGGGAGGTTGTTTTTTTTTTATACTTATCAGTAATTTCATTTCGTTTTTAAGAACCGTCTCTTCATATTTTTTGCCATTTAAAAAAAATTGGGCATCTATTTCTTCTTGTTTTGGAATAGTTATTTATGTTGTGAAGATAGTAACTCTTGAATATATATTTTATAAATATTTTTCCTGGTTTGACATTAAATTTTCGTTATGATCTTTGTGCAGACTTTTTATTTCTGCCACAAAATTTTTCCAAATTCTCCTTGAAAACATTAGGGATGTATAGAGTGTAATATACAGTGTTTCTACTTAATTACGAGGAAAGTGGAAAAGCTCACGCACTTGGCCTCACAAATGTCCCCCTCCAGCGTCGCACTCCGGTCCACTGCGTTTTGGGCGTGGGCCCCCAGGGGATGCGTCCACCCCGAGACACCTGAGTGGGGCGAGGCAATGGGCCAGTTGTGGAAAAACTGGGGAGTCGGCTGAGAGCCCAAGGCCAAGGGAACGAGCTGGGTCCTTCCTGCTGGAAGTGGCCTTTGAAGAAGCTTGGTCACGAGGAGCAGACAACACGCAGGTCCAGGACCAGGGTGGCCAGAAAGGGCCCTGACGACTGATGTCCGTGAGATGTGACCTTCCGCCATGGCACTTTACCTGCCTGCTCTTCCGTGGGCTTCGCTTTGTGCTGCGATTAGCAACGTACAGGTATCGTGTTCTTCCTGCATGCAACCCCTCCGAGGGCTCGTGTCCCCTCTGAATCCCCTTGAGTGACCACCGCAGCACGCGGCTTGCACAAGCATCCTGCAGAATGAATGCCTTACAGAGTGTTTGCCCATCTCCACATTATAGTGTCAAGTTAGCAGCAGCTGCTGCTTCTCCTTCTTTATGATGACAATGATGGTGGCTTATTTGTCCCCTCAAAAGGTGGCTGCTCATAGAGCTCATCCGATTTGGAAGTTCTAATTAGCTAGGGTCACTGAAAAAATAAGTTTTCCCCAGCCATTCACTTTTGTGAGATAAGGTTTTTTATAAAAAAGGACCCTTGATTACCCATTATGAAAAACTGATCCAAAGTGGTATTTATCTGTAGTCTTTCCTGAGGCCAGAATGCCAGGCAGGAGCTCACAGCAGTGCTTGCTTATCAATTTCCACGGGACCAGCCAAGATTGTCAATCAAAGGCGAGGCCATAGTTAAACGAAAATGGGAAACCTTTGTTTTGTTTAAGTGGAGGGCCAGGGGACACATTCCTCTGAGAATCCACTTTATCATGTCGCAAAGGAAAGGGTACCCCACAATCACAGAGGCAAGGCCAGGCCCCCAGGGACTGTTTAGAGACTTGACGCCCCGACTCTTCGGGTGGGAGGCGGTAAAGGGACACTTGTGGGACCCCCTGAAAGAGGCGGAGGAAGACGGCAGCACCTCTGCCCCTGCCTGTGGCTTCTGCTTCCAGCTTTTGAAAGGCAGCTGTTGACAGGGAACCTGAACTCTGTGTTCTCCTTCATATGAGCTCGGCTTGCTCGTCTCGGCCTCCCCGACCCTGAAGTGCAGGCCGATGGACTGACTGCATTCCCAGCCCGACCCAAACGATTAGCGATTAGCGTGCACCGTGTTGCTCTGTGTCGCCGGGAAGGCCACGCCCTCCCTCCCAGAGGGCCCCCTCTGGTGATCCTGCCCGGGGTCCCACAACCAGCAGCAGCCTGAAGACAAGAGTGCAAGCTCCAGCCGACGGGGCAGAAGGAAGCCAGAAGAAGGCTGGGCTTGCCGAGACCCCCTCGGCCATTAGAAAGGAACAGAGGAGTGTTTGTTATTCTTCAAAATGTGTCTTTTAAGCATCTGGCAAAGTCACCACACATAAAAGTAATGCACGTCCCAGTGAAAGGAAGGTTTGAGTGAATAAAGCTGACTGTTCACTGTCTGGCCCAGCGTGTTTGACTTGAATGACAGACGGGGGACAAGTGCGTACTTGACATTTTTTCCAAAGTAGAATGAGTGTCTAATGCGTTGCCAGCCCATGTCCAGGATGGGAGCTGGGAGAGACGCCTCTGTGTGTTCACCAGCAGCAATGCGACTTCCACCTGAGCCACCCAGCATGGGACCCTTTTCAGTGATAAACTCAGGGATCTGAACTCTACTTCTTTGTTCCCAAACCAAACTGGGGGTCGGGGTGTTGATTCCCAGCTTGGGATCCGAGTAAGGCCACTTCATAGCTGTGTTACCGTGGGCAGGTCGCTTGGACTCTCTGTGTCTTAGTTTAAGTGTTTGTAAAGAGCAGAAGGTTGAACTTGCACATATGAAAACCTTCTTTCGATTAAGGGTTGACAAACCATGGCCCACGGGTCAAATGTAGCTTTTCTACAGCTGGTGAGGGAAAAAAGTTTTTATCCACTTTTAAATCATCAAAAAAGTCAAAAGAAGAAGAGTATTTTATGACACGTAAAAATTTTATGAAATTCACATTACGCTACATGAAATAAGCCAGACACAGAAGAATAAATACCGTGTGATTCCACTTAGGTGAGGCACCTAGAGTGGTCACATTCGTAGGGACAGACAGGAGAAGGGTGGTGGCCAGGGGCCGGGGGTGGGGGCGAGGTCTTGGAGTGCGTGTTTGACTCGTCTGGCGTCGCCGTTTGGGGAGAGTGCAGGAGGGGGATGGTGGTGATGGATGCACGGCGGTGTGGACGAGCCGAATCGCACACTTAAAGTGTCTAACATGACTTACGTACATATCACCACGATAATCAAGAGTGGACGTGCCCACATGGAGCGCATGGAGCACCTGGCATGCAGCGAGCGCTGGATAAACGCAAGCCGTCCACGTAAGGAAGGGTCCACACCGGGCCACGGTGCAGAACTGTGGTGACGCTTCCGATCTGCATACATGTGTCCACTTTGGATCCCCGAGTTTTCACACACGGTAATTC
Source organism: Rousettus aegyptiacus (assembly GCF_014176215.1). NCBI lineage: Eukaryota > Metazoa > Chordata > Mammalia > Chiroptera > Pteropodidae > Rousettus > Rousettus aegyptiacus. The sequence goes on along the minus strand of NW_023416309.1, from coordinate 54,275,389 downwards.
CTGAAATCGGAACCTCTCTGCCTGTGCATTCTCTTCAAGGCTTTGCTCAGTGACAAGCAGGGGAACATGGGTGGCTACTGAGGTTTTCCTTCTCCCTGAAGGGAGCCAACATCTGCAGAAGCGTGCTCGAATGCTTCCTCCTGGATGATACCCAGGTGGCCGAAATATGGCTTCTGCCTCCCATAGTCCCAGCTGGCGCCTCCTTTGCAAGACTCCAGAAACAATCAGCCCGAACTGGCCCCGCACAATGAGTTCAGAACAGGAAGTTATTGGTGAGGTGCTTGCTTGATTTCTTCTAGAACTAGGGGCAAATAGTTTCCTTTAGAGATGATTATGAATGTTACCGCTGCGTAATTAATTGTCTTAAAACCGACTCCTCCAATGCAGTGACTTACTATTTTTAGTAAGCTTTTCCAGTCTCTGCATTTTGTTTCCAAAATAATTGTGTTACAGCCGATTTAATGAGGACTGATCAGTTCATTGCTTTAAGAAGCTTAATACATTTCTTACGGAAACACACTCAGGATCCCAAACGGTTGTTTCTAACAGTCGGAACAGGCGGGGGGTGGAGGGGGAGGTGGAGTTATGTAAGACTTCTCTTCAAGGTAAAAATCTCTATCTCTGCTTTTTAAAACCGTCGTAAAGAAAGGTTCGTGGAGGAAGCCGGTCGAAGCCCAGCCTTTATGCATTGTTACCCAGAGGGCCCTTGTGCATGGAAACGGACCAAGAGGAAGACAGTGCAAAGATGAGCCTTGCACACTTGCAACAGGCTTGCTAAACGTCACCATGTGTGCTGCAGAAACAGCGGCTCACGCTCCAGCCCCAGGGGTCGGCCACAGTCTGTGGCCATCCCTTTACACATGACGCAACTCCGTTCTGCAAATCAGCCTTCCTCAAAAGGAGAGGTTTTTAGCCGGGGGCTCTGCCAGCCTCGCTTGGAAGTGGGGTGTGCCTGTCACCTCCCAGTCAGATCCTTACAGCCTGAAGTGAGAGCAGCGAAACTGTAGCCTGTTTGAAAGAAACTCGGTCCATATGTGGATGCCGACAAGCCCCAGGGTGTGCTGGGAATTAAAAAGCGATGATCACACTTTGTTTGGGGCACAGGAGGGGGAAGTGGGGAGGAACTGGATAAGTTCTGAGCAAGTCAAGTCATGGGTAAGGCATAGATCTGAAGAAATTCTTTCAGATCTTACAAGCGGCATGCTAAATGGATTCATTTTGGGGGAAAAAACTTGGTTGTAAAAGATTCTGTTGTGGACGAAGCTTGCACCTTCTGTAACAGCTGACTGCCCACGATTGCCAGGGAAGGGCAGAGGAGTCGAGGGAATGGATAGAAACTGGGAGGGCCGGCTGGGTAAAGAGCACACGACCTGTGCGATCGGGCAGGTCTGTGCCCCACGTGCAGCGAGGTGCGCCTGTCAATGCTTCACAACTGTTTCTCCAAGAGAAAAAAAAAAAGCCTTGATGTATAGCATTTGCCAATTCCTGTGGGGTGCAAAGTCCCACCATGGCCAAGTTCAAGGTATCCCTGTGAACTCCGTGGACTTAGCCTTGGCACGAGACGCACACAGCTGGCTTCTATGGATCGGGAGGAGCTGGCTCCATCGTGAGTGTGAGATAAAGAGTGATTCCCCAGGACATAAGAGAAAAGTAAGAATGTGCATGAGGGAAAGAAACCCAGATGAGGAGCCTCCTAGGCATAAGCTAGGCCCAGTTACTTAGTAGGATGACTGCCGCCCATTTCTCCCTGGACGTAGGACCTCTCGGCACAGACATTTGGCGCCCTTCCTGAGATTTCCATGTCTGGGCGGGGAGAGCTGGATCGCGGTTAGTTTCTGCCGGACAGTGGGCAATGCGACTGATCCCGAGAAGGAGCACGGCCAGCCGGCGCGCCTGCGTTTGAGAGGCGGCTCCCGGCCCCCCCCCCCGCGCCGAGCGCTGCCTGCGGGACCCCGTCTGGGAACAGGCGCGTGAGCCGGAGGTTACCTGACGGCGGAGACGTGGGCGCGGGGCGGGCAACTCCGACCAGGCTCCTCGGCCTGCACCGATGGTCAGGCCGGCCCGGCGAGCCCTGAAGCAAACGCACAGCGAGAAGAGAAGACGGTGAGCGCAAAGGAAGCGCGGGCCTCCCCTCCCCACGCACGCGGCCGCCGCGCTCACCGCCACCGCGCTGGAGGAGTCTGGGAAACCACCTTCCACCTCGGCACCTGCGCTTCCCGCGGTGTGGCCTCGGGCAAGTTTCTTCACGTCTCGGAGTTTCACTCTCATCCTTTTGCAAAACGGGACCTGGCAGAGCCAGGGTGGCAGAGGCCGTGTTCGCACGGCGCCTCTGGGCAGAACTCGTGTTGTTGGGAACAGGGAGCTTAGCGCTTGCAGTGTGACCTTGAGCCTGGGTTCTGAGTCAACGTGCCCCTGGACCTGTGTTCCAACAGGCAACCTGACTTCAGGTCGCCCTTAACCTCCCCAGGGCTCACTAGCTTCATGTGTATTAAACCGCCATAGCTAGGGTGACCGCAGGGCCCCACGGCCTGGGACGGTCCTGGTTGATGCCTGCTGTGCTGGCGTAATTAATGACGACACCCTATTTGCTCCCGACGTGTCCCTGTTTGGGCAATAGTGTATGTGGTCACTTTCAATCGTTAACGTTTTTCAAATACTTACTGCTTGCGATACGGTGTGCTTTATCAGTATGATTTCATCTGCTGATTTTACTTTAACCATGTCAGCTTAGAGAACGTACTTCAGGTCCTGCAAATAGTGACAGAACAGAGACTCGGACCGAAACCCCGGATCTGTGTGAAGCCAGCGTCTCGATTCCTCTCCGCCACCACGCTTCACTGCCTCGGCACTGTTCAGTCACTCAGCAAATGTTTATAGAGTGCCTGTCATTCTATTCTAGTCCTGTGGTTCAGAAGAGGTTTCCAGAAACAAGTTCAAAAGCCCTGCATGTGAAGTTGGTTATTGCTAATAAGTAAAAGCGCCATTAATGAGGCCCATGCCCACGGCACACACGGGAGGCCTCGGTGCGCGTGTGGCGTGTGCGAGGCACATCCAGACCTCAAGGAATCTCGCAATAAATGAGCTTTGCCTTTTTAACTTGATGCTTTAGGGGAGGCCAAAATAATGTGAAACATTAGCTTAAGTAAAGCGCCAATTAAGTAGGTGTGTTTGGTGCAGGGCATGTTTCTGCTTGATAATTGTTCTTTATCATCTGCAGATGTGGGTCAGATTCCCAGAGATACCCAATCCTGATGCCAAAGAAAATCCGGTATCCCTCCGAGGGGCTTAAAGAGACAGCACAGCCTTTTCAGGTACAACTGGATTGCTCCACACGGGGACTTGGAGATCGAGGGAAAAAAATAAGGCATCCTGTAGGAAGGTGAGGGTAGAGAGTGGGAGAGTAGGTTTGTGGTGACCTCCAGTCATGTAAGGGGAGCCCCTGGGTGTCAGGCACTGTTCTAGACACGATTTGACACGACGTCTCTGCAAGGCTTCTCTGACTCCCGGTCACTGTCTCTTTAACTGCAGATTTGTTTCTGCTGCGTTGAATACACCCCACGATGGCTCTCAACGCCTCCTTCAAACCCCCAGCGAAGGGTCCTTGTCCGTCTGTCTCAAGGCTGGGTGAACTCCCCCAGGCTTCTAGGTCTGACTGCCCATTCTGTCAACGATGTGTGTTTTCTCTGATCGGAATGCGGGCTGCATGGTATTGGCCAGTGCATAGCTGGCCCACCTGGGCCGGGAGGTTAGATGATTGTCAGTGAGGTACCTGGGGCTTGAGTGCTCTTTCCACAGCACCCCCGGGGCTGAGTCCAGCGATCTGAGACTCAGGGACAAGGGGGCGTAAATGGCTGCTGCAGAGACGTGTCTCGCGGCTTCAGTCGACACCACAGAGCGCATCACAAAGCCACCTTCCGTCGGTCAGCTGTCCATCCACACCACACACAGCTAGAACAACGTTTTTTTTTTTCTAGACAAAAGTAGATTTATTAGCGTAAGTTCCCCCAAAGACCCCGGCACCTGCTCGAGACTCCTCCAAGTTCTCTACGTGGGGGTGGGGTGCGGCTGAAGGACAAGCTGTTGGGTGGGGGACCAGGGCGTGCTCCGTGTTCCGGGGTCCCTGGAGCAGCAGCATCTGATGATGCAAAGCTGGCCAGGCACGCGGCACCTCGGGCCCCAGCCCGGAGCTACTGATTCAGACTCTGCATTTTCATGAGGCCCACAGGCCCTCCGCCTGCCAAGCGTGAGTGGGGACATCCAAAGCCTTAGGGACGCGCCCTCGGGTGCTCTTAACGTCCATCGCTTAATTTTCTTCTCACTCCGTTGCAATCTGTAATTGTCTTGTTTAGTTATGCGTTCGTTGCCCATCTCCAGAATGTAAATTTCGTGGGGGAAACAAGGCTTGTCTCATCCGGTGCTGGATCCCCAGAGCCCCACACAAGGCAGGCACGTAAACAATATTAGCGGGGTGGCCGTCGCTTGCGTGAGTGAATGAACGAATGAATGAATGAATGACTATGGAGCGAGAGGACGGCAGATGAAAAAAGGCTGATGCGTTGGCCGCTCTCGTCAGCCTCACTCACCTGAGAAGTTATTTGTCACAAAACTCAAAACTGCCCGGAGCAGAATGGGGGACATGCAGGGATCGGCCGTAGCGGGGGTGGGCTCGCCAGGAGGAGCCTTCGGTTACCCAGCGGGGTCGTGGTAACTGTTAAAGAAACACTTGTAAATAAAACCTGATGCAGAATCCCAACTTTGATGACGTGTGAGTGGGGTGTTCACGGCCCCACAGTTCCAGATCAGGGGACACTGTCATACTCCGCCCAAGGTCCCCCCCCAGGTGTTCCCGGGGGCGGGGCTTCCTCCTGCGCCCCTGGAGGCTGGCCCAAGCACCTGCGGTGTTTTTGTTGTATTAGCCGGACTAAGTCACGAGATTGGTGGGCTCAGGGCTCAGGGGCGAGTCACAAAGGGGTGGCTCGTTTTTCTCTGTGGTCAAGTGTCCATTTACTGGTGTGAAATTTAGACAAACCTTTGAGTGGTATTTGCCGGCTGGGTCATTTCACTATGTTCGGAACCGGACCCTGTCGATGAGAACTCAGCAGCAGGCAGCGTTAGAGCTCAGATCATACGTTCGCAAGATATTGCTTTTTCAGAGAGGGCTTTCGTATCTAGCTGCAGAACCGGAAGTGTGAATTTCTACTGCCACGCAGCGTGAACGTCGATCCGCTCGGGCATCGAGGAGCTGCGGCGCGGCCCTCGCTCGGCATTGCGTTTCGAACGCCTGTGTCCCCAGCGGACGCGGGCACCACTCTCCCGTTCGCTGCCCTCGCCGGCATCCCGGGTGCTCGATAAACGTCACCCGAGTGACCGAAGGATCACACAGACACGTCGTGGAACTGTCCGCAGTTTCTTGGTTGTGTATTGCACGGTCGCCTCCCAGGTTTGCCGTGATGCGAAGACCCAGCCTGGCTGCTGTTTCGTGTGGATTTTAAATTCGCTGGGGGAGCCCCTTGCAAAAGCAGGAAGGCGAGTGTGTCGAGGTAGCTGACCGGGCCGCGCCGCCGTCGCCGTGGGGAGAGGGGACGCGTGGGCTCGGTGGCTTCTGGCTCTGTGGTCCACGGCTTTGCCTCCGCAGACTCTGGCGCTGCCTTATTTATGGGTGAGAAGACGGCTCTCTGGAAACCTGGCCTGGTTTTCACATTCCTCACTTGGGAGGCGTTTGAAGCTATTTCCGACGCCCGCATCCGCGCCCCCTGCTTTTCCCAGGAATTGATTGGCTGGGGCTTCCGGGTGTGCAGGGGGTCCTCAGGCCCAGCCCGTTGGGCCAACGTGACATCTGCGGTCTGTGTGTGTGGAGTCGGGCAGCGTGGGAGAGACGAGTGGAAACACGGAAGCAGGCAGGCATGCCGCGTGCTCCTTATCCGTGGAGATTGAAATGTGCTACAGCGGCATTAAACCCCAGGCTTCAGCTCCACGTTATTTAGATCATTGTCATGGAGAGCAGCGGTCCCCAGCCTTTTCGGCCCCAGGGACCTGTGCTCTTATGAGGATCCAACGCCCGATGGCCTGAGGCGGAGCCGAGGCGGTGACTGGCGCTGGGGAGCGGCTGCAGGTACAGGTGAAGCTTCGCCACTCCCCACTGCTCCCCTCCTGCTGTGCGGCCTGGATCCTAACGGGCCACACACAGGTACCCCTGACACGGAACGCACATGTCGGAAGGTATGTTCAGAGCCTAGGATTAAAAGGTGCTGGAGGAAGTGAGTTTTGTCACCTGATGTCACCAGTAGAATAAAGTAGGCGTTTGCCACCAGTGAGGCCTTGCTGTTTGCATCAGGAACGTCCAAACTGAAAAGGAGGAAAAAAAAAATGTGGTTGGGCCACGGCCGAGGGCTTCGGGGCTGGGCCACGCTCCTCTGCCACCTCGCGCCTACTGAAGGAAAGAGGGAGATGGCCCCGTTTCGTGACTCTGTGCCTCCAGCCATCGGCCTCCCCCTGGCAAGTTCAATGTCAATCTAGGACAGCGGTGTGTCTGACCTTTCCACCCAGGCTGTTGCAAGTCCTCAGCCCGTAGACTGGTGTCTTTAGCACCTTAATGACACGGCCAAAGTGGAGTGTCTTCTCCATCCCCTGTGGCCACCTGCGGTGGGTTAAAGATGGCTGCAAAGTCTCTGCCACTCGTCCTGTGAAGGGCTGAAGTCTCCGTCCACTCCCCGGGGATCTGGGCCGGCCTGACCGGCCGCGCTGGGTGGGAGGTGACGGAAGTGATGCGTGTGACCTCCAAGGCTGGGCCTTAGCACACCTGCAGCTCTGCCCTCACCTGCTCACTCGGAACCCAGGGCTGCGCTGCTGGGAGCACAAGCCCCATGGAGCGGCTGCCTGGAGGGACACCGCCGGGCTTCTGTGGACAGCCCGCCTGAGCCCCCAGGTCACAGTACAGATTGCTGGCCCCATGCGTGAATAAGAGAGTCGTCACTGCAGCCAGTGGAGCCCAGATGCCTGCGGTCTCTGGGCACCACCGTAGAGCGGAAGGCGCCCGCGCTGAGCCCGGTCGACCTTCACGACCTTGAGGGTAACCACCGTCCCTCGTGTGGAGCCACCATGTTTTGGGATGCTTTACGAAACAATGAGTCACCGAGAAACCCAAAGGTGGGCTCGCTAACGAGATTTCTGAAGGCTGGGAATTTCTCATAAAATGCAGTGTTTGGTCGGGATATACATTTCCTATGAAAACTGCAGGCGGTTGGTGAATTCTTTAACATTAGCACCAAAGGGGCCGTTGTAGACCTTGCCATTCACCTCTCGTTCCGCAGGCCGTGAAGTTCCTGGTGCCAATCAGTGTCGCCCGGCAATCTCCATCCTCGCGCTGGCACGAGAAGACAGAGGCAGGGGAGGCAGGTACCTGTGTAAGGTGCTTGGGAGTCGCGGTGAAGAAGCAGTCCCAGCCTCGAAGTCTCTGGTGGCTTCTCACCTGGCTTACCTGGGTTCACCTGCTTTAGGCTGAGTGGAGACCAGCCGCAGTGGACGCTGGCGGCCACCTCCTGGATCATTTGAAGAGTCACTTGGCGAGTGCCGTGGACCTGCGTGTGTTATGCCGGGAGGCGCAGGTACTGGGAGGATGTCTCCCCTCCCCCACTTCCTAACGGGGAGCATTTCCTCTGAGCCGGGCGTTTACACACAGGCCCACAGGAGGGGACCCATAAACTAGAGTTATTACCCAGCGGAAAAGTGAGTAGCTGGGGACTCAGGGCCTCGATGCAAGGAAGAGTCAAACAGCACCATGTTCTTTTTTATTTTTTTTTTTAAAGCTTTTCTGAGCGGGTGTATATTTCTGCATGTTTAGAGATTGGCAGCCCTGGAAAATGAAGTCTATTTATCTACCAGATATACATCGTATAAACAGCTGCAAATCCCACCCCCACATACACCCTCTGCTGCTGGGGCTCTCGGCTCTGACCTGTGGGTCTCATGCTCTGCGGGCAAAAGGCACCTTCGTTCGCTTGCACGCTCTGCCCTTGGCCAGGCTTGGGGTGATGCCTGCGGGAGGCGGGGAGCCTGCATGCTGGGACCCAGTGGCGCTCACACCAAGTCTCGGCGGCAAGTGGGAGCAGCTGTCAGAACCTTGTCTGGTGGCCTCGAGTCACTTTTAGGCCTTTACTTAACCGATATTCATCTTTGCCAGACCCCGTGCTAGAACCCGGCAATGCAAAGATGATCGGCCCGGCCCCTGGGGGGACCCTCACCCCAGAGGTGAGAGCCACGAGGGGCAGCATCTTTGGGGGAATGGTCTTCCTTCTGGAGAATCTTTTAACCCAAAGCGAGGCTGCCTGTCTCTCCCATTCCCCCGGCAGTGACAGCCGTCCCTTGTCCTCCCAGCTCTGCCCCCATCCGGGCTGGGGGAAGTGAGCTAAAGCATGTTTCCGGAAATGAGGAGAGGTCGGGATGCTGTCATGCTTGGAGGTCGTCTCAGAACGAGGCCTTCGCTCTCCGCGAAGCTCTGCCTGGGGCTGGGGACTGCCTGGGTGTGGACCTGTTCTCGTCCACTGAGTGTGGAGCGAGCTCCCTGGGCTGCCGATGGAATCTGTCACACCTTCCTCCTTTCCATGTGAAGGCAGCAGGCCGACATAATTGCAATGACTACGCAGGGGTGGTAATTGACCCTCGTATGTCACACAGACCCCGAAAGGATTGTGACCCATGGAAGGCTAGCTTGGCAAGAATGTTTGGTGGTTTTTTCTTTCTAGGAAGAGCAGGTCACGTTTACAAGATGGATTAGCAGACCAGAACAGAGAGACGGTACAGTGTCTTGCCTGGAATTTACTATTCTGAACCTTCCACCCACTGATCAGCACCTCGCTTTATCTTCATGTCTCCTGGGCAGGGTTGAGTTGTCCATTTATGCTTCCTAAGAAGAAGGTTCTTTTGGGCCCAGCTAGCAGCAGGCTTTCCAGGGCAGTGTAGCTTCTCTGTTCTCCATCTTTAATCACTCCAACCTGCGAGTGGGCTCAGCCCCTGAGGGGCAGCCTTCTAGAACAGGTGGGGCTTGAAGAGTGGCCAAGATGTGAATTTGAACAGCGGGAGAGAAGGGAGAGACCATCGCAGGAAAAGGGGAGGCCGAGCAAGGGGCTGGAGGTGAAGCTGAGCTCAAGATGGCAAAGAAACAGCAAGGCAGGACGGAAGGGGTGCGGTTTCCCACGCTCTTACCACACACTCACTGGGAGCCTGGCCCAGGCCCACTGTGACCAAGAGCATACGACACTACACTCGTGCAATGACGATTAAGCACCGGCCCGAAGTCGGGCCCGCTGCGAGGTGCTTTTCTGGCACGACCTCGTGTTTTGGGTGGAATCATGTCCCTCCAAAATATACATTCAAGTCCTAACCCCAGGATCTGCGAATACGGCTTTATTTGGAACCAGGATATTCGCAGATGGACTAAGTGAAGATGAGGTTGTGAGGGCGGACCCTCATTCAACATGATGGTGTCCTCATAGGAAAAGGACACTTTGGACAGAGATGCAGGGAGAAGGTTATGTGATGGCCGAGGCGGAGCTGAGTGACGCAGCCACAGGAGAAGGGGTGCCGCGGACCGCCGGCCGCCACTGGGAGCCGGGAGAAGAAAAGGTCGTCCGCTGGGGTTTCAGAGGGGTGGCCCTGCTGGCACCTGATTTGGGACTTCAGAACTGTGAGACAGTATGTTCCCGTTGTTTGAAGTCACCGTGTTTGTCCTGGGTTGTAACAGCCTTGCCTTTCACCCTGTAGCATCTTCACACCATCTGCGGGAGGCAGAACAACACCCCCAACCCGGGATGTCTGTCTTCTGATCCCCAGAATCTGGGAAAAGGACTTTGCCGGTGAAATTAAAGTTGTGGACGTTAAAATAGGGCGATTCCTGGAGTAGAGCCAATCTCGTCACGTAAGCCCTTAAAAGCCGAGGACCTTCTCCGGCTGGAAGCAGAAGAGATGCGGCAGAGGAGTCAGAGATTCAGAGTGTGCCTGACCTCGATGCATTGTCACTGGCTTTGCAAATGATGGGAGGGGGCCGAGAGGGGCTCTGGCTGACGGGCAGCCGGGAAGCAGGACCTGAGCTCTGCAGCCACAAGGAGCCAAATCCTGCCAACGACCTGCACGAACCTGGAAGCAGCGTCTTCACCAGAGTCTCTAGGAAGGAACGCAGCTCAGCTGACACCCTGATTTCAGCTGAGCCCACCCAGACTTCTGAGCTATAGAACGGCGGCAGATTTGTGTTGTTTCGAGACACTAAGTCGGTAGCATTTTGTTACAGCAGCAGTGGAAAATAACGCACCGTGTATAACACGGATGTAGCAAGGGGTGTGCAGAGCGGGTAAGGAACCTCGCCCGAGCGCAGGGGGCCGCTCCGTGGAGGAGCCGGTGTGGGAACCGACTGAGACCAATGCCCACGGCTTCCCTGCCTGACGCTGCAGGGGTCTGAGGCGAAGGGAGACGACGGGTAAAGTGAGTCTGGATACAGAGAGTGTCGTTTGATGTGATGTGACAGGGGCTGGCAGAGGGGACAGGAGAGGCGGGCAGCGGGGCTTCGTGATCCCCTGGGCTAGTGAGTGGGTGGTACCAACGGCAGATGGCCGACACTGGAGGGGCCTCGAGGAGTAGCTGGGAACCCAGCAGGCTGGAGCGAGAGCCAGATCTGACAGCCAGGGCCAGGTAGAGTGGCGGGGGCCGGCACTGGAGAGCAGCCAGAGAAGCGGACTGGATACGCAAGGGTCCATTTGCCACAGGGGGTTTGTCTGCCTCCATCTGGGGCCAGAGCTGTGTTGTATCCATCCACCAAGTCCCCACAGGGTGGCAGAGATCGGGTGAGGGACCACAGTGGCTGAGAAGGCCAATGCCAGACTTTGTGGCCAATCCCTCCTAGATCCCATTAGGTAGGAAGGCAGGAACCAGGAAGGCTGATGAGACACAATTTCTCGGCAACGTGGTCACTGGGCTTTGAGAAATGGATGGTGGCCAGGGTTCGTCTCTAGGGTAGGCACCAGAGGCCGGCGACCGAGTACCCGCATGTAGTGACCGCTTCGCCCGACTCATGGTGAGAGTCTGGTGCCTTATATGGAGATCGTCCACTCTGGCAAGCTGGCCAGGGAACGGACTGTAGCCAGCATTTCCTACACACACTGATGACCAAACATCATGCCGCCCCCCGCAGCACAGAGCCAACGCCGTGGTTACGACTTCACTCGACAGGAAACATGGCTTTGTAGTAATTACTATCATTGCCACCAAACATTCCAAAGCTCTGTCAATATATAAATCAATCACTTCGAAGTAGGCCCATACGGACACCCCGAAAACGAAGCCCTGTCGGGCCTGACCCCCTCATTTAATGACAGCTTTCTGGTGTTGCTCCAGTTGAAACAAGAAGGCAGTTAGTGCCCGTAGCTCTCCAAGAAGAACCCACGCTTCCCAGACCTTGCCCAACTAGCCTACCTGTGGGACTGGTTTCGACCCAGCATAGGGCTGCCATATAAAATATAGAACCCACATTTCAGTCTGAATTTCAGGTGAACAATGAATAATTTTTTAAATGCAAATACGTCTTATGCAATATTTGTTCATGCAATATTGGGGAATATTTGTGCTAAAAAAAAAATTACTTGTTTATCTGAAATTCTAGTTTTACCGGTGTCCTGTATTTTTATTAGCTAGATTTGGCACCCTTACCCAGCCAGCCGTGTTCCGAAGTGGTGTCCTGTCTTTTTTTTTGGAGGACACGAGGCTAACGAATGTCTTGTTTCCTGTTTTGACACACATGAGACTTTTACAAAGAAAATGAATGTCCTTGTCCCCAGAGGATGGGGCAGAAGGGTGTCTCAGCGGGATGGAATGAAGAATTTGCTGGCGTGGCGGTCTCGATGAGCTGACACTGGAATGAATTTCTACGTGATCTTGAGAAAACCTTTAGAAGAAGGTGAGGAAACACGCTGCCCTAGACAGCTCGAGCTGCCCCCGGAATCAAGCCTATTAGAGGTGACCACTGAACACTGGCTACATCCACCAATGTTTACAGCCTACAAATCAGGACTCAGAGGTCCAGGCTGAGGAACCTGCCCAGGGTCACACCGTAAAGAGAACTAGCAGGAAATGAGGACTACAGAGGGGGAGGTCTGCATCTCTCTAGTCTGGAAATAACACCGCCCGGAATGTATTGATCATTTGCCATGAAACCCTAGCTATCAGGGCAAGACACGCTGTCCCAGCTGTGCTTCCGCAAGCCCCAAGCCTCCTGCTGCAAACACGCCTTGGCACCCATGGCTCATCACCTGTGCAGCTCGAGTAACTTCAGGCTGAGGCCGGGCGCAGGTGAGACCGCCCCCTCCTCCAGGAGTCGCCTCGCTCATTGATTCGGCCCGGCCTCCCCACGCCTGCGCCGGCCGCCTACCCATCCCCCCTGTGCGCGCACCGGGCGCCTGCGGCCACACGGGGGCGCTGGCGCCCGCCGCGCGCAGCCCGGAGAACAAAGGGAGCCCTTGGGGACCTCCCTCACCTGGAGCCACCTGCTCCCTGGGCGGCGGGTCCGGGCGCCATGCCGCCATCTAAACCCCGCGAAAAAGTTACTTTTTGCCCAACGGAGCTCTTAGAAATCTGTTAAAGAAATTGCTTCCCCTTCGATGGACTTTCCCCCCAGCCTGGGGACAAGATACGGGAACTCTGGGACTCTAAACGGGTTACTGGGTTTGTGGTTTTATGAAGCGTCCTGCTCTGGATTCTCCGTCTCCTTGCCTGAGTTTACCGGAATCCCGGAAGCATCGTTTTTCTCCCCGTTGGCTTATTAAAGTGAACGTCTTTTCACGTTTGGACAAAGCAGACACGCACCCTTGGGAAATAGTGTAACCAATCAAACGCAGAAATCAAGCTAAACGAGGAAGGAATGCACCGTGGAGATAGGTCATTGTAAGAGAAGGTAATGGCCAGGTTGTTGGCCTTGCCGTAAAATGGCTTTTATTCTCTAAGTCGAAATATACCTACCTCATTGACTAGGTGCAAAACCCTATGCAAACATACTCAGGAGCCTTAATTAGGAAACCCCCAAAGAGGCTAAATTACAGTCACCGTCAATCAACAAGTATCTACTGAGGGCCTGTTAGCCACAAAGGCAGCTCAGTAAACTGCCCAGGACGAGCCAGGCAGCGTGCCAGGCCCTGAGGTCCAGAGCTGGGAGAGACTGGCAGAGCTTCTCTGGTGGTTATAATTTAGTGGTCCCCAATTAACCCTTCTCCCCCAAAGTTGTTGTCCAAGGGCAGTTTCAACAGGGCTTTCTCCAAAGGCATCGCTTCTTAGGTTCATCCGGCCTTTCTTCCTCTGTTTCAGGGTTGTGTGTGTACAGCTGTGGGTTCCGGGGGACTCGAGGGAGCTGCTGTCCTCGCCGGGAGGAACTTCGGGCCCACGGGTTCTGCCGGGACCAGGGCTGATCCACACAGGCCCCGGAAGCAGGAGGTGATGCTGCAGGCACCACGCCGCCTTCCTGCGGTCAGCAGCACTGTGCTTGTCTGACACAGACCCGTCCGGGGCATCTCCGGCACGCTTCTCATGCCGCGGAGCAGAATTCCGTCCCTAAACCCTAAACACAGAGAGTGTGTGGGTGTCTGGGGGTGGAAAGGCAGGAGCAGTTCCTGGGGACTCCCCTGGCTATGATTCGTGGAGGAGTCTTAGCTCCAGTGAAGCCCGATACTGCCCTCTGGCGCAGTGACAATCGGCTGTGACACTCGTGCGGCCCGATTTGCTGGTCTGAGCCACATGTGGCACCGATCACGTGAAAGACCACGGCAGGTGTTGCCGAGAGCTGGAGCTTGCTTTATTTAATTTTAATTAATTTAATTTGAAGTAATCCCATTGGCGAGTGGCTGCCAGACTGTGGTGGGTGCGTGTGTGCGGGGTGGGGGGAGACAGAAGGTGGGCAGTGGGGGCGGCATCGTTAACCTCGCCCTGACTTGCCGCACACGGGCCGAAGCCACCTGCGTGTTCTGTCTGCAGTCCGCTAGGAGGCATTGCTGTGGCGGGGACCATGGTCGAGTGCAGGCTGGGAGCTGGTGGGAGGCACGGAGCCTTGCAGCCAAGCAATGACATGCCATAAATTACCCTTAAGCAGCAATGGGCCAGGGATTAGAGGACTTTTCCGGTGGACAGGGGTCAACAGCAGAGTTCCTTGACTGTGGTTTCAAAATACTTTAAAGTGGACTTCCTGTAAGCCGGTCACTCTTGGGTGATGGATAAGTGACAACTTCTCTGTTTCCCTGGACTCAGGGAATGTTCAGAGGGGCTGGAGATCATAGATAAATTTGTATTTTAAGCTGGACGCGGGAGCCCCCAATTATGCAAAAGAGGGTGCGGCCGAGGTGGGCGGAGGGGCACGTTCAGCGACTTCCCCGGAATCTCATTGCGAGTCCTTAACCGTGTCGGGATGAAAGCCTAGAGCTCCGGTGCCCTGTCCTGGCCCCGTTTCCACCGCACAGTGTCGCTCGTCAATGCCCTGTGACATCACATCTGGCTGGTTTGGGCACCCGGTGGATTGACCAGTTCACATGTTAAGATTGGCAGATGCTAGGCAGGAGCTTGCAGCGTTGGGGAAGGGGCTGCAGGCGACAGTGGGGCAGTGTTGAGGTCAGAGTAGGATTTCCCCAAATACTCCCCCCCCCCACACACACACACACTATCTTTTATCACGAGTTTCGCTTTTCTAGCACCAGAATGCGGGCGAGGTTCCCAGCTGCCCGTCCGCTCTGTTGTCCAGACCCGGTTACCCAGTTGTAAACAGCAAATGTGCGGCAGAGTTTTCAGCCTTTATTTCTCAGGTTTTAGCAATTCTTCAGAATTTTTCATTTCCATTTGTTTTTTTAGATCACTTTATAAACCACAAATGTCAGCCTTTAAGTCTTCCCCTATTTTGAAGACGATGCAAATTTAGCCAATGAAACTGCAGGTGCTTGAAAGAGGTGGCTACCAGTCTTATGTACCTGAGCTTGAAGGTTCTTGAAATCACAAATTCTGTTTGGGGCAGTTGGAGAAAGAAGTGGGCCGAACCCATGGTAAGTGGATAACCGTTCACTGGAAATATTAGCATTTTGGGAGGCAGTGAATTCTATTCAAACTATTTCAGTTCTACACTGAGTCGAGTCACCTAGCGTGAGCCATCACCTGGCACAGAGGGGTGACTCTGGTGACCACTGGCATGAGCCCCAGCCTGATCGGGAGGCCGAGCTTCCGATTTGCCCGCCATCCACCGGGCGGGGGTGGCCTTGAGCCCATCAGTTCTCCTCTGTGCACCCCACTTCCTTGTAAAACGCGGGTTTCAGAGTGATGGTGTAACACACACTTCCTTACCTGTGGGTCCAGTCTCCTTGGGGAGACTTCTCTCCATCCGTTGAGCCACTTGGAAACCCAATCACCTGTAAAGAGCGGAGCAGAGTGGCGATTTTTCTTCAGGTGCTCCTCGTGTTTTAAAAGAAGCTCTTTCTTTGGGGCTGAATTGTTGACCAGTGTTAAGAGCGCCTTCTGCCCAGCATCACCCTGTCTCCTTTGCTGCCCCCAGGGACTACGGCTGGGGAGTGGTGAGTACCAGTGAGAACTGCCTTGCCTTCCATTTGTGGGCATTTGCACGACTCAGGCTCACTGCCCAGGCCACATTTCAGCTCAGGTGGGTCTTGTGGAGGCACAGGGTGGCCATTCAGCTGGGGCAGAGGGGCGGGCAGACAGGGAAATCAGAATGCCCCGGACTCTGTTAAAACCAAGTCCACTATAACGTCCAGGTGCGTTAGTGGGTTCTAGGCTATTCGCTGAAACACTTCAAGCCTTTCAACAGTCCCAGGAGGTGGGAGTAGTAACAGCTGGTAATGATCAGAGGAAACACGTTGCATTTCCCATGCGCCAGTTTCTCTAGAACCATGAGGAGCATCTGAATGAAAAAGGTCCCGTCACACCTTAATTCACTCAGTCCTCTTAGTGATCCTATTAAACATCTACACGATAGCTGCTAGTACTTTCTTCATTTTATGCTGGAGAAAATAGAAGACCCAGAGAGCCTAAGTAACTTTCCCAAGGTCACACAGCCCTCGGGTGCAGATTGCCACACTGTGCCTGTTGGAATTAAGTCCCTTTGTGTCTCCAGGGAGCTCTTGGCTTTGGGATTCCGTTCTGTGTTAGAGTCATTGATGATGTTCAGTGCTGGGATCCATGATTTTGCTTCAGTTTAATGCCATAAGCAACCTGAAGATGGGACCCAGCTCTCAGGGGACCAGACCCCGCCCCTCGTCCCAGAAGTCCTTGGCGAGTTCTGTGTTTCTCCTTCTGAATGCTGCTTTTATGCTTCGGACATTATCGAGACGTGCCTTAAAGAGCGAAACACGGCTTCACGGAGAGCTTAGAACCCCATGAGAAGTGCTCATTGGCACTTTATTGCCTTTATTCATTTAACTTCTCTGTGCGACGAAGGAACAGCCAGCCACCCATTAAAACAAAGCAAGATATTAAAAGAGAAATTCTAAATCTTTAAAGGGGGGGCCACGGTAGTGAGGGCGCCCACCCCCTTCGCTTTTCTCCTCCCGTAACGAACGGGCTAGCGGCACAACTTGCTCCTGGAAACTTCTGGGCCGCTGGCGTTCTGGTGCCCTCATTTTTCTTTCATCCATTGATGGATCATTACTAGAGGGAAAAAAAAGGGTGTCTCGAGGGCTTTTTTAAAAAAAAAAAAAAAAAAAAAAAGAATGACTACTCACGACATTTTGTCAAGGGGGGAAATTGTAAAGAAAAGGCCCCCAGTGGGGGTGGAGGAGTTTGTGAACGTGGCCTTGTCCGGCGGTGCTTTCAGCGGAGACCTGGCGCTGGCACTCGGAGTTCAGTTCAAACTGTCACCTTTAGTTCTCGCTGGCTTTTCTGCCCTCGGCCCTGAACCTCAACAGATTGGGGCTTATTTACCTATTCACACTCGGCCGTGCAAGCTCATTAATACGCTTATTAGCAACACCATTCACGGGAGGCCATTGACAAAGGGGTTCCAGCCACTTGAAGAGGGGAGAGAAAGAAACTGTGAAGAGATTATTTTCTCATTCAGAAGCCTCATTTGGTGTGAAAGCTTTTCTAGACCTTCTTAGATCACTTGAGGCCTAAATATGATGACAGAATTGGTATATATATATAAAATTCCAAACATGGTTTTGCTTTTCTCAAAACTGAAGACTTTGCTGCTGCGGGCCTGAGGGCTTTGAGCATTTAAAAATGAACACTGTGAAGGGAACAGGGCTTTTGATGGATTGGTGTCTTTTCATCCCTATAAAGAATAAATTCTGCAAACGGCGACCAGACATTAAAGTAGATGTCCTTATTTGTCATTTTCAGTGGAAGGCTTCCTTTCTGCTCGGCGCACATAAAGCTCCTGATGACTGGGGCTCGGGACAACAGCTTCCTGCACCAGTAATTTATGTGAGAATGTGTTAACAGTGTTTTCAATGGCTGATGGATACGTCGCAGGATGGGAAAGGAAGCTGTCCTGAGCCACTTGAGTTTCCCATTGGCGGGGAACATAAAGATGTAAGTGCCACCTCCGCTCCGAGCAGGCGGACATTCACATCTCTTTTTGCGACCCCACGTCTGAGAACTGGAGAAGGTATTGGTATGTTCAGTACAGCCCCGCGGGGAGTGGATGGCCGAGGGTCATCGGGCTGAGGTGTCAGTTAATTGAAAGGCTGACGCAGATTAGAAGACATGACCAAAAGCATATCCCTCCCCCAAGCATGTAGACTGATATTTCTGCTTGAAAAGCAGACCATCATTTTTGCTGTCAAATTTCAAAAGCATACTTTTCTAGCCATGTGAAGTGTTTCAATGGATTTGTTATTCTTGGCTTTTATATAATTTACATAAACGTTTTCTACGGTGTATTATGAAAAAATGACTTTCTAATGATGCGGCACCTTGAGAAAACGTTTTCGTAAATGGCACGGAGTGTGTGACGTCAGTGACCCACGAGCAAGTGCATTTCTGGATGCGGGAAAAGGCGGTTTCCCAGGTCAGTTTTGTTCTCACTGCTCCACCTAGCTTCAGGCCTCAAAAATATTTTACAGCACTTCTGGGTTCAATGGCCTTTTCTAAGGAAAAATAATTAAGGTTTTTATCTATGCCGTCTTGGACCCTAAGCAGGACTCCTTAGGAGCTGGGTGAGTGAAGAGGAATAGAAAGTATATTAAAAAATCAATTATCCCATGGATACAGCCTAGTGAAAACGTAAATGGAAAATATGAGATTTAACTGGTTACAGCTTGGAGTTCAGTTGAAGAATCTGATTTTGCAGTTGAAGAATCCGATTCTGAGAGGGAAATTGATTTGCTCAAGGTCATATGGCTCTTTATAGCAGAGTCGAGTTTTTAGAATCTCTCGAATTTGCTTTTATTAACCCAAATACATCGTACTAAACAATTTTTGTTGTCGTTGCAGTTTTTTACTTTTTCTAAGTCGGATTCAAAGTCAAGCTCTGCGGGTAACCAGCTGTGTGGCCTTAGACAAATTACTCAACCTCTCTCAGCCTCAGTTTCCTCATCAGAAACTGGGACTGTTAGTCTGCAGGTGGTTGTGCCAATTAAAAAGAATCACCTCATCAGTGCGCTCTGCCCAAAGCGGGGTCCCCATAAATATTCGTTTCTTCTCTCATTGCTATTATTTTGAACAGTGGAGTGCAACGTCCTGCCAACATTTCCGAGTGGCTGCTTCTCCTCCCAAAGTTTTCAGTTGCATTAAATTTCTCCCTCCAATGCCATTTAGATTCATTTTCAAGTCTCTTTAGGGGTAGGGCAGCCATTCTGTCATTTGTTTTCTGACTCGAACTCAACGTAACGCCATCGCCGGGCGCACCGTTGGTCATTCTGACTCCCCCAGGGTGGCGGGGGGCGGCTCCCGCGGGGGATGCTGCCGCATCTCTCCGTGCCGATGGTGGCCGGGCCTCTCGCAGGCGCGCGGAGCCGAGCGCAGTCGGGGCGGCCCGGCGCGCGGCGCTGATTGGCAGAGCGGGCGCCGCCGTCCAGGAAACGGCTCGGGTTTCAGCGGGGGCGTGACCCGCCGCGAGGGGGCGGCGGCGGCGGCGGCGGCGCGGGCGGTGGCAGCGGAGAGCCCCGCGGAGAGCCGAGCGAGCGGGCGAGCGAGCGATCGCGGCCGCCACAAAGCTGGGGCGCCGCGGGGTGTGCGCGCGGCGTAGCTGGCCCGGCGCGGCGACTCCTCCGCAGGCTGGCGGCGCCCGGGCGCCCCGAGGCCGCAGCTGCCCTGCGCGCTCGGAGCGTTCGCAAGTTGCGAGCAAAGTTGGGTGGAGGAAACGCCGAGCCTGAGTCCTTTCTTCCTCTCGCTCCCCAAGTCCGAGGGCAGCCTGCGGGCGTCATGCCCGCGCTCCCCCGCAGCCTGGCGCGCGCGTGAAGCCTCGGAGCCTCCCGCCGGCGGGCACCCCGGGACCACGTCTGGGTTTCCTTGGAGTTTCCCCGGAGCTCGTCCCTGGCTCGTCCCGACCCACGCCGGGCGCGGGGACAACCGATCGCCGCGGAGCGTTGCCATTCAAGGTAATCGCCGTGTCGGGCGCCTCGGGGAGCCTCGCCCGCGGGGAAAGTGGGCGCCCTGAGAGCTCGGGACGCCGGGCGCGCGGTCCCCCGGCGGAAGGAGCGGGGGCCGGCGCCCGAGCTGCCCCCTGCCCTGCGTCTTGGGCTGTGTAGGTGATGGGGGAGCAGGCTGCGTGCCGGCGGCGGGTGTTCGGGAAGTTTGCCTCTCGCACCCCCATCCAGATGCTGACATCTGGCTCTGGCGCTGTCGCCCCCTCCCTGTCAAACTCCGGCGGGCGGCGGGCGCGATCCCCGGAGCCCAGAGCCGGCAGGCGGGCCCCGCGGGTGGCACAGCCCCGCAGGACTGGGGCTCAGAGGGTCATCTTCGGGGTCCCTCGTCCCAGGGCCCGGGGACCGCCCGCCTTGCCCCTTCCAGGCCCCGGTGCAGGACCCTTCCCCGGGAGGGAGCCGCTGGGGGGGGGGGCGGGCGACATCGCCGCGGGGTTCGCGATCTGGGGCGGTGGCACTTTTGCGGAGGGGGCTGCTTGGGTTCTAAGGTCGCAGTGCCGGGCGCCCGCGCCCAGAGCCGCGGTCGGCGCTGCAGGGCGCGCAGCGCACCTGGGGCTAGGGGGCGAGCTGGACCGACTTTTTTCTCGTTCGCCGCCTGCCGCCGTTCCGCGATGTCGAAAACGCAGGCGAGTGCCGACTTGCGCGCTCATTCTTTCGGCGGCCGGGCTGCGCCGGGGATCCGCCGAGGGCCCCGCGCGGCGCTGGCTCCGACCCACGCGGCCAGAGGGCCGGGCTCTGGGGTCCCGTCGGGGGGCGACGAGCCTCCGCCGCTCCTCTCGCAGCCCGCTCCTCTGCAAACTCTTCTCCCGGCCTCCCTTCTCCGCCAATTCAATAAAACCTGCCCTTAAAGGGAACCCTGCTTTCACACTCGGGGCACCCATTATG
Source organism: Rousettus aegyptiacus (assembly GCF_014176215.1). Classification (NCBI taxonomy): domain Eukaryota; kingdom Metazoa; phylum Chordata; class Mammalia; order Chiroptera; family Pteropodidae; genus Rousettus; species Rousettus aegyptiacus. The sequence goes on along the minus strand of NW_023416309.1, from coordinate 54,254,897 downwards.
TGTTTGGTGTGAAACGCTATCAACATTTAAAACCCCATTGTCCGCTAGGTCCCAAATCCCTGTAAATCTTCCTCTGGCCTCGACTCATTTTCATCTGAAAAGCCTGTTTAGTTTGAATAGAAAAGCAATCAGGCGCCCCTCTCCCTTTCCCTGGAATGTCAATTAAAATGCAGATTTATTTGAGCTCTTTAGCGCCCCGAGACGGGGGGAAGAAAAACAGGATATTCCAGGCAAACAAATGAAAGAAATGCTACAATGAAACCGGGTTGGTGGTGGCGAAGAGTCTCCCCGACTGGCTGCAAGTTCGCATCAACTTGCAAGGCTTTGCAGGGCTGGGGTTGTGGTCCTCCGTCAGCCTGCATTTTGCATTTTTTGAGATTTCAGTATGGCGAGGAATTCCCCCTCCTCCCCAGAGTTGACCCCTTGTTAGCTCGGGCCTTTATCCAGTTCTGGGGAAGAGGGGAGCAGCAGGGAGACTTGGAGACAGGAGATAGGTCTGCACCAACCCCCCCCTCCCCGGGCATCCCCCCACTTCTCGGGTGCTGTTGACTTTCCCGACGTGGAGTCTGTGAAGAACAGAGCGCTGGGGTGCCCAGCGTGGACGAGCCAGCGTGGACAGACAGCCACTTAGAGGTGGAAGCTCAGTTAAGGGGGAGGGGGCGGGGGGCACTGTGCCGCTTGCCATTTTGGAGCCTGGGGAGTTTGGGAATATTCTGGAAAATCGAGGAGTCTAGCATAGATCTGGCATGGGGACCACTCTCCAGCCAGGCTCCCTCCCTTGTCACTTTGACTGTCTTGGGGGCCAGGCTTGTGTCAGGTGAAAATGGTCCAGGGGAGCGGGTGGTCATGAAGAGCCATCCATCACAGTGAGGGTGACAGCTCCTCCCACGGCCAGGCAGAGAAGAGAGTTCCCTTTCAAGGGGAAAAATAAACACGCCGGGGCTTTCACTGAGGCTCAGACTCCAGGAAGGATTATGGTATTGAAGGCAGGAAGCTGGGATTGTGGCCGCCAGCAGCACGCTGGGCCTGTGTTCCCAACACCAAGCCTTGGGACCTAATTATCCTGCCTAGGAGGTCGCTCCATGCTTTTGTCCACTCTGCTGAGGAGTTGTGCAGAGCGGCCACCTTACGCCTCTGCCTTCCAAGAGACGTGGGGAGGGGGCTGCCGTGGGGCCTGGACCTGGAAATGGCTGTAATTCACGTTTTTGGTGCAGTCCTACGGGATGAGATTGAACTGAAGTCACTGCCCCTCTACCTTCCTCTGCTTAGAGCAAACGAGGCTCCTCTGGGCTGAGACAGGAGGGTGAGGTGGCCGGGGACACAGCTTGGGGTGCAGGCTGCTGGGACTTAAGATCGTTCATGAAGTTGTGTTAGAGGCAGAAAATTCCCATGCATTCTGGAAATGCTTAGTAAATCTGTGAGAATGTTTGTGTACTTTCCTCCCACGTGTATGTAGAAATAGATACAGAATTATCTTTTAAAGCTTTTAACTTTAAGAGGAAAGAAGAGGGGAAAAAATCCTTCAAGCTCTCTGAAAACACAGGGTGTGTTTGCTTTTGCTGTGAATTACACGATTTCACATGTAGTGTCTTTGAAGCAGATATATATATTTTTAAAATTCCTTTGGAAATGGTGCGCCCTCTTTTCCCTTACCCGTTTTAGCCTCAGTCAAGGCTAAAAGGAGCAGTTTCTCGGATGTAGTTTCGGGGAGGCACAGAAAGTATTGAAATCCAGCATCATAATTTGAAACATCAAGTCGGCAAGCACAACACAGGGTTTAAGAGATTTTTATGTTAAAGATCTCACTCCCCATCCCCAGTCTTATAAAATGTGGTTTGTTTGTGTCGTTCACAGAATCTGATTGTTTTAATCAAATTCTCCATCAAGTTTGTGCATTTTGGCTTGTACTCGTGGTGATTGAGGGTACTGAACAAATGTAGTTCTTTGAGTATTTTGAGCTTGGAAAATTCTCTTTGCCTTCAGATCAAATGGGTGAACAGAATAGTAAGTTGAGCGCCCCCTTATACAATTTCTACTCTGAAGTTTTAGCCAATAGATTAGCATACTGAAAGTTATTGGCCCAATCACACAGCATGACAGTCATTTACATAGCATCATCACTAATAAAGTCCTGCGTTATTCATCAGAGTTCTAGTCGGCTCCGTTTCTTAACCCACTCTGCCTGAGTTGAAGACATTTACCAGGCCTGGGCTGCCGTCAGTCACCGTGGAAGGGAATTCAGGCTTGGTTCAAATCTCTTTGGATCAGCTCCTTTGAATGCATTGCAGTCTGTTCATTCTTCGTAAGTGGGGGCCCGCTGAAAGACTGCAGTCCGTTTCTGCATTTGAAAATGAATCTTGACAAGTGTGAACTGGTGGGAATTTTTTGGTAGCTTTCCTGGGCTTCTTTTTATTTTGCGGCTCTCCCGTCTTCCTGAGCACTCCGGGGAGGGCGGAGCACCCCTCCACCCAGCCCCCCCCCCCCGCAGAAATTAGTCTGTACGCAGCCGTCTCCAGGGTTCAGCTTTCTAAAGCCCCCCTGGCCTAAGAGGAGTTAACGAGGCTGGCTCTGCCAACCTGAGCGTTGTTAACTTGCTTTTCTAGTTGCCCTTGAAACTTAAGGTCACGTGGCTTTTTCTCTTTGAGGGCGGTAAAGGTGACGTTGGATGGAAGGGAGTATGCTTTGCCTAACCGAAGTGGCCGCGGCGATCCGTGTCCTGTAGCTCCCCTTTTGTCTGCTTCTTAAAAGTATGCTTTTTCAAAGATCAGCCTCACCTGTCTTGTGGACCTGTCTGGTGGAAACACCTGGGGCTCTGAGGTGAGGCGAGAAAGGCATTTGCGGATCATGAAAAAGAACAGCCTGCGAATGGTCGGGAAGCGGACAGCGGTTTGAGCCCACTTGGGCTCACGGAACTGGCGCTGGGGAGGATTTCACTGACCGGCTGACTCTCTTTCCTCTAGAGGCTGCAGCGGCTGCAGCGTCCCCGTGGCTCGTGAGCCCACCGCAGGCTGAAGGCGTTGCCGGCAGCCGATGCGTGTAGAGGAAGTGTGCAGATGGGATTAACATCCACATGGAGATATGGAAGAGGACGGGGCCTTGGCACCGTAACCATGGTCAGCTGGGGCCGCTTCGTCTGCCTGGTTGTGGTCACCATGGCAACCTCGTCCCTGGCCCGACCCTCCAATTTAGTGAAGGATACCACGTTAGAGCCGGAAGGTAAGCTGTTGAATTTCACTTTCAGGGTACCGAGTCTATTTGGGGACTTGTCTGGGGGAAGCGGCATGCACATCGAGGCCTGTTTTAGAATCAGCTGCCCTGGCCTTGGAGATGAGTCTCTGGAGTGAGGGGGAGTGGTCTGTCTTCTCCCCACAAGTCAGAGAGTACGAGCAGGTTCCTTGCCGTCAGGACTGCGGGCAGAGCGGTGTAGTTCGGTGGGCTCTTGGCGTGAGCGTTTCTCTGTGCTGGGTGAGGGAGGCTGGAAGGGGAAGCATGGGATGAATGCCACGAGCTTCCCCAGTAGGAGTCACACTGGAGAGAGCGTCTGTCTGGCTTACAGTGCAAAGAATTCGCTATTTCTTGACAAAAGGAGCCACTAAGGGAAATTGCCAACATCTGAAATGCTGACATTTTATTTTCATTGTCTAAGGAGAAAAAGAAGCTTCTGAAGTTCACAGAGAAGCTTGACTTATTTACTTTTTTTTTTTTTAAGCATCGTAATTCATAATACTTAAGCATTAGGTCACAGTGGCAAATTCTATTTTAAATTTGAAAGCAAATGTACCTGGGCGACGTCTCCACACCTGTGAGAACTTCCAGATCTAATAGGGTGTTTCAGCTCTGGGAATTTAATTTTAAAGGGCCGAGGCCAGTTGTGAGCATTAAATGAGGAGGCCGAATTACTCAGCCGGGCAGATTTGGAATCTTTTTTTTCCCAGGTCCTTCTGTGATGACAGTGGCCAGGACCCTCCCTGACGCAGCATTGGAGTCTGTCATCAGTCAGGAATATTGGTGGCTGACTTATTTTTTGAGTGGTAATCTGAGAATAAAACGGCAGATCCCAGCACTCATCGCCACTTAATGAATCTGTTTGCTGGGAGCCCAGCTGGTCCCCGCTTAACTTTGGGGGTCTGCCGCGGTCCCGAGTGGTCTGGGGTCAGCTTAGCTGTTCTCGAAGGGGACAAGAAAGCCCATTCGGGACAATATGGGGAGGGAGGGCTGTGTTCCCGTGGGAGATGAGCGTGCCGAGAGAGGGGCTTCCCGCAAGACCCCCCTGTGCCTGAGTCACGAAAGGATAAGGAGGGGTGAGCCGTTCTCCAGTGGAGGCGTTTATCACCTGACGCGAGAGAGAGAGACCGGTGCCCTTTTTCTAACTCAGAGGGGTGGAGGTTTTATAATGAACAGTTGTGGTGACGTTCACAGTGGCTTCCATGTCTCCGGGAAGCGAATCTGGTAAGCGTTGGTGTCAGGCTCTCGCTGAGATGCTTATGGGACGTCCTCCTCGTGGCCTGTGCTGTGTGTGACACAGGCACAAAGGTCATTTGCAGTGGTGACGCATGTTTAGAGGGCTTAACGGGTGGGGACGGGTTCCCGGTTTCTGAAAGTCGTGCCTGTACTTCTTTAATTTCACTAATAATTACAGTGGATGTTTCTCTAATTGCCGCTTTTCCCGGGAGTGTGTCTTCAGCGGCGTGAGCCCAGCTCTGGCCCAGGGTGGGGAAACGCTGTCATGTTTCATTTAGACTTTCGGGGCAGCATTATTGGGAGTTTATTTCAACATAAAGTGTGAAATGGTCCTGGAGGACTTCTTTTATCGTGTTTAATCGTTGAAGAAAGTTTAAAATATGTGCGTACACGCAGGGAGGAGGAGGTGAGGGAGAAGTGGGCAGGGGTGGAGTCCCGCCCAGCGGTTCTGTGGGTGAAAATTTGTTCCCGACGAAGTGAGTGGTGTTGAAAGCGGGGTCTTCCCACCCTGCCATCTGAGGACGCGGCAAAGGGAGGTCCATGAACTCTCTGAACTTGCAGGTAACATTTTGCAAATGTCCTTCTGTGCATTTTTCTGGGTTTAGTTTTTCTGAGGTTCGGTGTCCAGGGTTGTGAGAGGTTAAAATAAATAAATAAATAAAAGCATACGAACTCCTGGACCTCAGGTTCGCTTTCTGTTATCTTCTGCGACGTTATCGTCTATCCGTTGTATTTGATGAAGTGATCTTTAGTAATGTTAAAGGAACATTAATGTCCTCAGAAGCCTTCCTATGACCTGCCCCAAACCATTGCCCGGGCATAAAGAGCAGGTAGCTTGGGGCCTGGCATCAGATCATGCACCAGGACACATTATCATTACTCCCGGAGAGCGGGGCCTGTGTGTTCGCCCGGTCCGGTGGGCCGGCCCTGTCAGTTGCCACGGTGTCAGGGAACGTCTAGGCTTTTGGAGACCGTTGAGAAGAAAGTCGCCGTCTGGTGGAGGAGGCGCCCTGTGTGCCCAGGCAGGCATGCTTGCCCTCCACGGGGTCCGCGCTTGGCTTGTCTCGTAGCCCAGTGTCAGCAGCCCTTCGGAGCCCCAAGGTGAGTTCCTCCATCGCGGGAGTTTTGCTTTGGTGTCAGAGGTTATTAGGAAGGAAATCTAATTATAGATGAGAAAGGCGTGTTTAACGGCTGGGAGCAGACTGACGAAGGCAGCTCCGGTGTAGGCTGTCGCCTTGCCGAATGGGGGTACGATGGGTGGGGAGGACGGGGAGAGAGAGGCGACCGACCCTGTCAGTCGTGTGTCTCTCAAGACCTGTCCGTCCTCCTTGGGTACTGGTACTATAGCTTTGATTAGCAATAAGTTCAACCTTGACCTTCTCTTGTACAAGGCCTTTGTGGTTTGCTAATTCGGAAGCTCAGTTTAGATAATGTCTCTTGGGCTGGACCAGAGGAAAACGTGTCCAGAGAAAAATGCGACTGAGTTTCGGGAAGGAGCATGAGCTCTAATGCTGGAGGATCCTTTTCCAGTCATCTCGGCTTTGTACAGTGTCATATCATATGTCATCATAGCATCTGTCAATCATCCATCATCATTCCTCTTCCGGACACTTTGGGAAGTGGAAACAGTAGGGTTGGGTCTACTCAACTGACTTAAGAAAACAGTGTCTAGAAGATTTTAACTGTTAATTTTCCAGATTAAAAATGGATATTTTCAGTTGGTCATTCATTATCGTAGGGGACTAGCAGAAGGGTGTAAACTCAGTTATTGACTCAATGGAGGGCAGTCCTCCCTGCCAAGTACTGGTCTGTTGATTAATATCCTAATTATTTAAAGTATAGTCAAGCTCGATTACACTGGGGAGGAGGCAACTTTTACTTTCAAGTTCTTCCTGACTTTGTCACCTACTCTGGTTAATTAAGTCATTGTTGACACTAACCCACATCTTTGTTTACACCAGCCCAGTAGGAGCTAAAATAAAAGGGCTTTTCTAACCCCAAACCCTTAATTACTTTCCCACCCTCCACAAAGTGTGATTCTGAAAAAGCAGCAACCTGGGAAGAAAGTAGTTTGCATGATCTCTCTCTCTCTCTTTCTTCTTCTTCTTCTTCTTTTTTTAAACCAATATTTTCACAACCTTCTAAGCTTTCCTGCCTGGACCAATGTGAATTGGTCCAAAGTTCAACAGCAGAGAGGTTGAGTGAGGGGTCCACTCGGAGTCCTCCCTAAGATCACTGCAGTATGGTTTACGGCTTTCTTAGAAGCACTGTAAATGCCATAATATCAGCCATACGCATTTAATTGCAAGTTAAAAGAAAAGAAAAAAGAATATATCCGCATACCAAGAGTGAATGATTTAAAATAATCTTCTGTTTTGTATTATCTGCATCTTTGTTCCTCAGTATGAGTGTTAATATTTAAGAGTTGACTGTAACTTGATAGTTAGCCGAGGAACAAGGACTTATTCTTGGTCAATTAAACCAAATGCAGGCTTATGCAGTTAAATACACAATGAAGTACACATTCTTTATTAGTATATAAAGTATTTCACAATTCATAGACAAAGAGCTGTGTTTAATATTACTTCTAGAGCAAAAATTTGGCAAGCCCAGAGAATCAGTATTTGTATAATGTCTATACTGGCTCCTTCTGACCTGAATTTGGGGGGGCGGGGTGTGCGTGTGTGCATGCGTACATGCGTTGCCTGTTTTTTTTTTTAAAACCAGTTAAAACATTGAGTACCTCCTGTATGACCAGCCGCCCAACGGGCCATAACTGAAGATTTGTTCAAGTCTCTCTGACCCAGTCAAGGGTGAGAATTCAGATAAGCAGAGAAATCCAATATAAAATGTTTCCAATCTTAGACTTAATGAATAATTACATGGTTATGAAATAACCGGAGTGGTGTTTAAACAGGAAGAGTTTTGTTTAATGTTCACATTCTCAGTAAAATGTATCTAGTAGCCTTCCAGCTTGTAGTCTGTTGTTTGGGTGTTTACTTATCCAGGGTAATTGGGGATGGGCTACCACCCTCTTTCATCAGAGCCTGGCTTAATTTTACATTTCCGTTTAAGCCGTCTAATTTTAGCCTTTAAAGGAAAATGTGGGAAATCGATTTTGGGGTGCCAGCCTGTTAGACTAGGTAGGAAATGCATCTGGTGTGCGCCTCCAGCTGCGCTGGTCTGATCTTGGCAAGGCGATTTGTCATGGTAGGTGATTCAGAACTTAGGTTCCGAGAGTTTCGCAGGCTGCCCCACAAAGGGCTCCGATCCGGCGGGTTTTACGTGGCTGCGCTGAGCCGTCCATGGTCTTTACTATTGCGTCCTCCTTGAGAGGTGACTTTAGACTTAGGGTTGCCTTCTTTTTATCCTTTTGCCTTATGTCCAGGTGAGGTGTTGAGATGGCTCAGCTTTTCCAGCTTTCCTAGCGCTGAAATGCTTGGTGTTGCTAACGTACACCCTTACCCTGAGTCCTTGTCTCTCTGTCTTCCCTTCTCAGTGTCATTTCTTTTAACTAATGGTGACAGTTGTGGAAGGCTCTATGTGGCTGAACATTGAGTCTGATTGATACATAAGGGCTGAAAGTTTGGCCTTAGCCAAAGAAGTGGGTTTCTGATCATTCTATCCAAAATGGGCAAACCTCTAAGGACTCAGCTTCAACTTGACAGCGGTTCTTAAACTTGAGTTTTTAAGGCTATGTATAATTTTGTGTTCCATTTTGGGGGAAATGTTTATCTTTGTGGGAGGCCTTAAGACTCTCTGGTAGCCGTAGAGTGTCTAAACACTGGCCACTTCCTCCTGCTTACCCAGGTAGACCCAGCCAGGTACAGCTCTGGCCTTTTTGGGTTAGGGAATGTGAGGAGGAGGTAGAGGAGGGAGCCCGAGGCCAAGTTCTTTAAAGAAGTCTGGTCGAGCCAGCTGCTGGCCTCTTCCTTGTGATGCTTCAGCGTGTCTGGGAGATGGCTCCTGAAATTAACAAAGGTCACACTTTCCCCACGGTTTTCTGTTTTTCCTTGCTCTGATCTGTTGCTATCCCTTTTTAGGGCATGCTAGAAAACCCAAAATGGTAGCCGCCATCCGCAGGATATGGTGGTTGCAGGCGTTCACTGGCTTCCATTATATAACTTCAAGCTTTTACCATTTATGGAAAAGGATATTTAATTATTGGGGCAGATCACGGTCATCCTGGAAGAGTGCCTGTCAGTAACAGGCACACTTTAGGTGCTCAGTAGTTTTGGTTTTGGGAAACTTGCACCATGACTGAGTTTTAACGTGTTGGGCGTGAGCCGTTGTCATTTATTCCACTTTGGAATACCATAAGCGACTACACCCCGTTCTGGCCTTGTGCCACTTCGCGTGAACTGAATATTAAAAATTTCAGATTCTTTTTGATGGCGCTGAGTCAGGGAGCCAGGCTGTGGCACACTCTTTCCTTTAACCCCTTGTCCAACTGAAGAATGGTACGTTCGAAGTCGTGTCTGACCGGGGTGCAGACATACACAGAATCTCAGGTTATGGTGAACGTGTTTTATGAAGAAGTCAAAAAACAGCTTATAAAGAAATACTGATAGATCCAGGAATGAGGAAAAGGGACATATTTATTTGTGTGACTTACATAGCACCTTTCCTTAAAAGAAAGAACTCACTTCTGAGTTCTGATATTCATAAACTGCATAAATTGTCACGATACGTTTTCTAACACTAGAACTTCTAGGTTTCTGTATGTGGCCTCTTTTTACAAATAACTGTTTACTGTTAAGGTTTTCCATACGTGACTGTTGTAATGTAGAAAAGGCCAATTTTGTGTTTTGGGGATGGGGAGGTGCCAAGAAATGAAGATCTTTGTAGTGACAAGTCTAGGATTTAAACTTTTTGAAAACCCATATTGTTAGTGGACTGTGAGATTGCCCCAAAGGAGTGTGGATCCCTTTAAGCACCTCCTTCCTGTCCATTAAATCTCCCGGATTTCCACCAAAATGTGTTGCATTCTTAGCTGACTCAGGTGGATGCACAATTGAATATACATCCTAAATGTTATAAATGTCTCAAATTTAAAATCACTCAACTCTTAAAAAGACTGAGAATCCCTTTAAAAATGAGCCTAAATTGTACATGAAAAATATAAATGAATACAGTCATTTCGAATGGCATGTGATGTGCTTTCTGTGGATGTAAACTCACAGAAGGAACTTGGCCTTTGGAGCGAGGCAAGTCGGGTTTGAATCTCTCCACTATCTACTGGTGCTGTGACCTTGGGCAAGTTAGATAGCCTCTGTGAGCCTTCCTTTTTAAATCTAAAATGGGGCTGATAATATCTATCTGGAAGGGGGAATGGTGAGATTAAATGTAAATGATCATCCACAACCCCCTCCCCCCCCTACCTGCTTGTCTAGGTAGACACCAGATACAGGAATTAAAACCGACATTTCAAGGATGTTTACCCTACAGTACACACTGATAAATTCGAGGAGCAACATTTACATGAATTAAAATAGAAAGGGGCTCTAGACCTTGCGATGATGATTGTGACCCTTTTTATCCTCTTGGGCATTTGCATGTCTGGACTTTGGAAATGTGATCATCTCACCGATTGCAGTCCAAATGGTTCAGGGTTGGCTTATTTATTTTTTTTCCTTCTCGAAGAAAGGCAGTTGCAGCTAATGTAATAATAGCGGGACATGTACTGCTTTGAGGAGCAATATATTTTGGCAAGGGAAAGGTTTTCTTTTTGAGGCTTCCAGTGTTCGGATTGTCATTGGGCCCTGTGAGGACCGTTGGAGAGAAGGTCGTGGGATTGGTTGGGGGCGAGGTGGGGTGTAGCGGGTGCCACTTTTGTCTCAGCCCATGACGGCGGGGGGCCCTACAGCACGTCACGATCATCACTTTGGCTTGTGGTGACTTCTCCTGGTCAGCCTGCCAGGCTTTCCTGGGTGCGCAGGGAGCTGGGGCTTCCAGTCTGCATGGAAGGAAATTGCTCCGGGACCCAGTTACCCAAGGGGGAAGGGCTGGGGCTACGTGATAGGACAGACAGACTAGGGTGCGGGGGAGGGATGGCAGAGGGGTGGTCAGTGTAGATGGGGTCATGTTCTTTTACCCATCCTTTGAGAGGGTGAGGACGATGCCACAGTAAGTCCTCAGTGCGTGCCCCGTGTCGGACCCGGTGCCGGCATGTGTTACCTCTAACCAGCCGACTTGTCGCATTTTATGGATGAGGTAGCTGGGACTTTTGCAGGTGAAATGATTCCTCGGAGACCCCCCTGTGGGTGAGGGTGGGCCCAGGCCTTTGGGTGAATTTCTTGGCACAACGACACTTTCCCAGTTGACTCCACCTCTTGCCCGAGCAGGGGGTCTTCTGTGGAGTACTGCGCTGGCCCTCTCATTCTCTCCCCAAGTCTCTCATTCTTCCCCGCGTAGCCACGGGACTCACCTAAGCCTATTTGAAGAAAAATCATGGGCAATAAAATCATTTCAATAATTACCATTTTGTGATTCTTCTAGAAAGGCCTCTGAGTGGAATGTGCCTTATTGGTAAGAAGCTAATCCTCTCTGCTGTGAGAGGCAGGAAGGGAGACCGTTCCGAGTGCCAGTTGGTGACCCAGGCTAAGTCACACGGCGGGGGTTCGGGATGGGGAAGCCTGGTATTTGTCCGTTCAGCTCATAAGCCACCTCAGTGGAGCAGGGACGAGCCATTCCCAGTTTTTCCTAGTTCCAAATGCATCTGGCGGTTTGCCCTGGATCCTATTAAATGTTCGTCTCTCCGGTTGTGACTTTTCATGCTATGCCAAGCTTTTCTTCCCAGCATTTCTGGTTTATGATCGGGTCAAGGGCCATCGGCACAGACTCACGTACCTGTTGTTTCTGCAGTCCGTGGTCAGGGAAGTGACAAATGTCAAGCCCTGTCTGGCCCTTCTAATGTCAGAGACTGGGAAAGAAAAACAAGGGAAAACCTCCCAGCAATGAAAGGGCAGCAGCGGCCTTAGGAAAGGTGTCCCCAGGAGGAAAGAGGCTGGGGACGAGAGCCCATTTTTGAAGCAGAGTTAATGTGGTGGTTAAAAAAAGTCAGCTCTGAGTGGTTGTAGCTGCATGCGGGGGCGAGCGGAGGCGGGCGTGTCCCTGAACTCCGTGCCAGTCGCCGGCACGGTGGACTCAGCACGCCCGGGGGTCACCAGCGTTGGGGAAGAAGGTTCTCTGGGAGGTGGCAGCAGGTGTGGCCGGCAGGAGGCTCGGGCAGCTTTGCCTCTGTGCCTCGAAAGCCTGGTGTCACGAGACCGTCCAGAGCTTGGCCAAGGTGCGTTTCCGGTTGCAGGATAACTGCTGTGGCTTCTTGGGGTTCGCGCCCCCAAGTAAGTATGTTGAGGCCCTACTACGTGCCAGGTTCTGGAGGGAAAGAATGGCGAGCGGGAAACAATCCCAAGTCCCAAGCTGAGTAGGGGAGATAGGTATTTGTCACATAACTGCAAAAAGTGAGGGCCACTTCCAATCCAAGGTGAAGGGACAATGAAGGAAGAGTCCGGTGTGTCTCAGAGGGACTCGGGGGACCCAAGGAGGGCAGTGTGCTGGAGTGACCCCGTGAGGGGCGTCAGAGAAGACCGGAGGAGTGGGCCAGGCCACGCTGGTGGGCCTTTGCGCCATGGCGAGATTCTTCTGGGAACCCCAGCTGTGCGGTGTCCTGAGGCTGGTCTCCCAGGGGACGGGCACCCGCCCGGACTCCTCAGCACACACACCGCATGGGTCCTCGTGGGCGCCAGCGGACGTGCCAACGCAGTTGCTCCGTTCCCAGGCTGGAAGTTGTCCAGGGCCTGGCCTCTGCTGCCCGCTGTCACTAGTTACTGAGAGGCGTCCGCCTTAAAGGCAGGGCAGGTGGGGAGGTGGTCATGGGCAGCCCCAGGCCACACACCCACGGGTCATTTCAGCCTGCTCCTTGACCGTCTCTCTGCTGGGGCTGCAGTTACATGCCAGGCCAGCGCCGAGGCGGGGAAGTGACCCCAGGGCAGGGTGGCCGGGGAGGCCAGGTGCACCTGGGCTGGGTAGCAGACACTGATTCAGCCCCCCCTCTTAGAGGCCTCTCCTGGGGACACGCTTCTCCCTGGAGACGCGTACACAGTCTCGGTTTAAGAAAGGCCAGGCACGCCCTGTCCACTGGAAGCCAGAGATGTGTGTGTGTGGGGGGGGCGGTGGCCTTGCATGGCTCTTCCTGGTCACATGCCCTGCAGGGTTTTGAAAGGGCCTCTGAGAGGTAGGGACCCTTCAGAGATGTACCTCTATGCTAATGTGTGGCTCGGGGCAGGGGAGAAAGGTTAACCACAGGCGCCTATCTTAATTTGGAATTTCCTGAATTAATGTGGTTCCAGTCCTCTGGCGTGGGATTCCCCCAGGCGGAACTTTTCTCTGCAAATCACAGGGAGTAAAGCGATCCCTGTGGTATTGATCCCTGTGATTTTGACCCGCCTTTCTGGGTCCTGCAGGGCAAAGGCAGCGGGGGACTGTGCCCCCCTCAGCCTGTCCTAGAGGTCATCCCAGCTGCTTGCTAAAGACCCCTCGGGTTACAAATCTGCGCCTTAAGCCTGAGCACCAGCGCCTCACGGAGCTCACTGAGGCCTGAGCTGCCAGATCAAACCCATTCAAATGAGGGGGGCCATCTGCTTCTCCGCGTCCAGCTGCTGTCCCTTCATTTGCAAATGGCTGGGATGCTGCTGGGGGGAGCCAGTCGGGGACACATCTGCAGGCTCCGAAGGAGTGTTGGAACTGGGGTCCTGCTGAGAGAAGAAAGGCCGAGCCCTGTAAGTAAACTCGCTGAACAATGCACCCCCACGTTCTCAGTGAGAAAGCAGGAGGTAGCCCTGCCCTCCTGGAATAACTCTTACCTCCCCCACCCCACCCCCCAACTGTCTTTTTTTTTTTTCTTTTTCTTTTGTCCCTGGGGACACTTAAAAGTATTCATTTATTCAGAAAGTTCTTACTGAAAAGGGGCCTGTTCCATGGGCTTGGGGACATCGATCTGACCTTCAAGCGACTCACAGGGCAAATGTGTCTGCAGAGTGTGCATCAGTTGTGGACTATTTATGTCATTATTGGCGGAGGGGTTTGGGGGGGGGGTGAGGTGGGCCCAGTGGCAGCTTCTAGGAGCCACAGGTAGCAGCACCGCATGTGAAAAGGTGACTGTCCCCGAGAACTTGTTCCTGGAGTGTAGTCGCACTGCCGGCTTTGGGGCACGCCGTCTGGAGCTCGGGCTGAGAACCCCAGTCCCTGGAACCCAGGTCCTCCAGCTTCTGAGCTGGAGGGCTCTCCCCTTTGATGTGCGAGGTTCTTCCCAGCATGCTGTGGGGCTGTGATAAGCCACCCCGAGGCTGACTGGGATCCTGTTCGCAGGGGAGTTCTGAGGGGGCTCCTGTCCCCCCACATGCACACATCAGGTGTCTGCAGCTGGTTGGATGGGTGAGTAGTAGTCGACCGTGTGTTAGCAAGTTAGGCGCCTTCCCTTACTGAGGAAAACAAACAGGGTTTGTAAGTGGTGTGGATGACGACGGCTCACGAAATCCTTGGGTGTTTGGTTCCGTTTGGGAACATTCTCGAAATCCCCACCTCAGTCAACTTCCATATATTTGATGTGACAGGTTTGTTGATTTGAAAGAAAACCCTGCTTTAAAGTCAGAGGAATGCAAATTGAGGTTCCCATGTAGTTGGGGCAAAAAAAAAAAAAAAAAAACCAGTCTGCTGATCAGTTAGTATTAACTTACAGCCGTCAAACGGGGACCCAGGCCTGCCCTGGCCAGCGCTGGGCCACAGGTGGGGGGCCAGCCGAGGCGAGGGCCGCTCTCCCCCAGATGTATCCCCGCGTTAGGGTTTGCAGAGGCCTTCCCAGCAGCCTCTGGTTTTGTTCTTGAGGTGACCTTGACCGGCCACAGGCCAGCCTGTAGGGTTTCCCTGTTCTATGAACCAGGGCTCCGAGGCTCAGTGTCGTGACGTAGCTGCCCGTGTTGGCACGGTCCGTCACAAACTCTCGTCCTTGGACACCGGAGCTCACCGTGTGGCTCTTGGATCCGCACCATCAGCGTTACCTGGGAACTTCTGGGAAATCCAGAACCTGAGCCCCTGCCCCGTTCCTGCTGACCCAGAAACTTCGACAGTGGTGCCGGGAAGCTGCGTTTTCACAGACTGCCCAGGGGGGTCTGCCCAGAATGGAGTCAGAGAGCTGGGCTGACCCCGTCCGTAGCAAGCTCTCTGTTGGAATGGGGCGGGGAGGGGGGCGGGTAGGAGAAGTACACGCACCACCCCAACACCAGCCGTGAGTGTACTGGGTCGGAGGTGGGAGTGGTGTAGTCAGTCACTGAGTGGGAACCGGGAAGACTTTCACAGGCAGATATTCAGGCTGGGCTCTGGAGGTTGAACAGGAGCTTGCCAGGCAGAGTAGCGAGCCAGGTGGGCAGGGCAAGGGCATGGTGCCTGTGTGGACAGGCGAGCCTCGGGCATGGGGGGAGGGTAGAGACGGATCTGGGGCTGGGAGCCACCGAGGCCTCAGGCCGGCTGATGGTCCTTGCGTTTTCCTCTGTCAGAGTGTTGAGTGGTCTGCACCTTTTTTTTGTTTTTTTTTTAAGTGGAGTTGGGTCCGCTTTTCAGAAGGCCACTGCGGCGGTCCATGGTGGGTTCCCGGGGCGGATCGTGGGTGATGGGTTGTCGGGCTTGCAGAGGTTTTCGGAGAGGTGGCAGAGGCTCGGAGTGGGCCTGCGGCGATGAGATCCTGCCCTTGCCTGCTTTTCAGAGCCGCTTCACAGAGAGAATTCATGGCAGAGGGGATTCGGGGACGGACGGGGCGATTGGCGAGGAGGGGGAGAGGGGCCTCAGTCGGCTGAGCTTGGGCTCGTGTTATGTGCTGACTCCGCTCAGCGAGAGGGCAGCAGAGGAGAAGGGGGTGGAAGGTCACTTGCTTGTTTTGGATGAGGGCCTCTGTAGACATCCAGGTAACGCGTTCCCTCTGGCACGTAGAAATGTGAACCTGCAAGCAGGGACGTGAGGGGCATTGACGGGGTGGGGAGGCTGCAGAGACGGAGGAGGAGCGATCGTAGGGGAAGGCCCAGAGGAGCGGGTGGGCTCCTGAAGGTCTCCGGGGGTGGGGAGGGCCCCACACATACACGTGCACGCACGCGTGTACACACGCACGAGGCAGGGTGGCAACGTAGGTCGTGAGCAGTAAGCCACGTGTCGGAGCTCTAGAAATGGAGTAGAAGCTTCCTCTTTCTCACATCCCCTTTTCCCAGGTTTTGAAGACCTGGTCGGGGGGCTTGTCTTCCTTCTGTGCTGAGCCTCCTGCAGCTGAGGAGCAGTAACCCTTTCCCCCGGAAGGCCTCCTGGGGGCGGGGGCGATGCTGGGGACCTCCGGGCGCTGCCCCATGGAGTGCTGCTCCTGGTGTGCAGGGGAAGAAGCCGGAAGTGACGAGAAAGCCCGGGGACTCGTCCTGGGTCACACGATCTTTAAGGGGCAGAGTTGGGGCTCTGGTCTGTTCCGAGTCTGTACTTCTGACATCCCCAGCCTGTCCTTGCCTTTCCGAAGAGTCACCAGGGAGGGGACAGAAACGAGATTTGGAGCCTTGACGCTCACGGACCGTGAAGGACTCGGGGGACAGCTGTGGGAGCTGAAGGAGCATCTGTATGAGGTGGCTCGCCACTGTATCCGTGGACGAGGGCTGGCCGGGGCGGGGGAGGGGGGTGCTGTCATCGGGGCTCAGAAGGTCGGGGGTTAAGTTTTCAGAACCAGAGACGATGTGTGTTCATTTTAAAGGCGACACAACTCTGCAAGGCCACTCTTGACCTAAAAGGTGGTGTTGAGAACGGTCAGGCAGATCCCGTCCGTTCCTTCAACTCCTTGTGAGGCCCGGCACTTTGTCCCCCTCCCTCACCCCACCCCGACTCCCCTTGCCCATTGGGAGTACAGAACCTTCCCACTGAGAGAGGTCTCGCTGTGGCTCCCGTAGGTCTCGCTGTGGCCTCTCCTGTAGGTCTCGCTGTGGCCTCTCCCGTAGGTCTCGCTGTGGCTCCCGTAGGTCTCGCTGTGGCCTCTCCTGTAGGTCTCGCTGTGGCCTCTCCCGTAGGTCGGCAGGCCCGACTTGTTGAGGACGTGTCCCCCCGAACAGTGTGCCCTAGCAAGCCCTGAAGATCTGGGACGAGCTCACGTCCCCCTCCACGTCTGGCGAGCGAGCGTCCGGGAGGCGGGAGGCTTGGGGCCTGGGTGCGGATGCGCAGGTGGCCGAGCCCATAGGCTCCTCATCGTGCATCTGGCCGGGGGGCGCGGGCCCCTTCGACATCACCCGCAGTGCCCGTTTCTGCTTCCTGGGCACGAGGTCACCCAGTGGCCCGCCCCTTTGGGAGACGCCCCGCGAACGAGGGCTCACGTTTGAAGCCGTCGCTCAAGAAAGCTGCCGGCATCTGGGGATGTTACGCGGATGACTCCCGGTGTCTAGGGGACCGCATGGCAAGCTCGCTCTCGCGAATGTGGGACTCCGAGGCAGGTATTCTGACCGGGGACGCCCCCCCACCCCCTTTGGTGCTCCGCTCTCTCTCTCCCTTTGGGAGAACAGGGTAGTTATGGCCTCAAACGTCAGAGTCAAAAGGACGAGATGCCGCCAAAACAGGGCTCGACCGTCGGGCGCCTCCCTCTTCTTAAACACGGCGCCATTTCCACACTTTTATTTTCTCTTTTCAAACTCGAAGAGCTGTTCATCATGTTCCTCAAAGACAGACCTAAACAGATTACGGGAGGGGTGTGCCTAGCGGCGTCATCGGCAACGGTTACCCTGTTGGGAACATGAGCCGTTGTCTCCTCCGACCACGGGGAACGTGGGCCCGGCTGGGCCGTGCGGCGGCCGCGGCGGAGGCCGTTGTGAGTGGTGGTTATGGCCACAAGACATCCCGACCGGCAGCCGTTGGCACGGAGAAAGCCGTGGCCTCTCCCCTCCTTTACTTCTCCGGGTTTCGTGACCCTGACCTCTTCTCGTCCGCCATCTTTAGTGCTGGCGGAGCCTCTTGAGGGACAGGACTCCATCTGTCACATCATGCGGCGCGTTTGGCTCCTCCTCGCCCTTAAGAACAAGTCGCACCTCTGCCTTATAAGGCCTCCGTTTGATGTCAGGGTTTTCTTTCTTTTTTTTCCTCCTCCTCTCCTGCAAGTCTGTTCTCGTGAAGGGGACGCTCTCAGGATGTCTGGGCTCAGAAGCCAGCTGCGCCACGGGCCGTCTTTGTTGTCTGTGCGTCTGCGGAGTCCCCCTGCCGGGGCGCGCAAGGGCAGCCCTTTCCGCCTCGATCGTGGGTGCCTCAGTACCTGTATCTTTTTCTCTTGGTGCGTTTTGATGGCAGCTAGACCGAAACCGTGCCCTGGAAAAGTGGGGGTTCCTCTCCTCCAGGGCCCCGGTGCTGGTAAGCCATGGAAGAGCTGCCGAAATGCCGGGTGTCTGTCCGGACCCCTTCCGCGCGAGCTTGCAAAGACGCCCCGGGAGTGCGGCGTGTGCGCAGGTTCTGCGTTCCGTGCCCAGGACAGAAAACTGGGCACCGGCCATTTGGACCCTCTTCCCGGGACCGTGGCGCGTCCGCTGCAGGCCCTCACAGAGCCCGGGCGGGCGAGGTTTGCCGGGTCAGCCACCGCCCACGGGCCGCGTGTGTCACAGAACGTGACGGTGCCGTGACGTTCGCCGCCTCGTCCCGTGCGTTTCTTCTCTCACGGCGCTGGCCGCCCCGCAGCAGCGACGTTTATCCCCAGGATGTCTGCGAGGGCACCAGGAGCGCGAGGCCACCTTGCTTGCCGCTGTCGCCCCACGTGCGCGATCACAGTTCCGTGGGAGCCCCGAGCTGTGCCAGGAGGGGCAGGCTTCGCCCCGCAGCCCCACCCCGAACCGAGCGGGCGTCCGCCGGGGGTATGCACACCTGCCTGTCTCTCCTCTGCTAGTCTCCCCCACTCCTGCCACCCCCCACCCCCGAGAGGAATCCGTTTCTGGATTTCTCTCTCTCTCTCTTCCATGCCTCCCCTTTCCGGAGGAATGCGTTGAAGGCGTGAACACCCCTGGCTTTCTGAGAGGGACAGACCTCCGGGGCCTGTGTCTGTCCCAGGGGTGACCCTACTGCATCCTCGAAGCTGGGGTGCCTGTTTCTCAGCTGTGATTAGTCTTGACATTTGAAAAGACACCGTCCCAAAGAAACCCCAGACGAGGCTCAGTCCGTGAAATGTGGTCTAGTCAGTCGTCCCGTTGGCATAACCTGCTTTCCTCTCCTCGGCCGTTTCAATGTCGTCTGTCCCCCCACGAAACGATCGGACGGGGCGAGGTGCCGGTCTCCCATCTGTTCTCTGTTTGCGTTTGGGCGCCATTTCAAAAACCACACGGCAAAAGTTTATGGGCAAACATTATAAAAAGTGACAGTCTGAAGTGCTGCTATCGCTGGTTTGGCAACAGAAAGTGTTACCTGAAAGAGCTTCCTGTTCCACCTCTCCCCGGCGCCACGGGTGGCTCGCGAGGACCTGGGTGGACAATCCCGCGTTACGTGGACGAGGAAGTCACGGAACCCGCGGCCTCTTCGGGTGTCACGCCACGCGCCCCTGCCTGGGAGCTTGGGCTCCCCTCACACGCAGGCAGGATGCGCTTCCCCGTGTCCGTTAACCGGGAAGTACGTGCGTGCAGCTCGTGGCTGGTGACAGCTTCGTGATGTCACACCAGGACCTGAGGTCGGGACCTCTCCCGGGTGCCCCGATCTGCCCAGAGGAGCCTTCTCCTCCCAGCGCGTTCGCAGGGACGCAGCCAGACGTGCACACAGCGAGCTGTCTGCAGCGAGCAGAAACAAGTGCGTCGAGCCCGCCCGGAAGGTGAACTCGTGGCCTTGTCCGCCGAGCGGCTCTGAGGTGTCCGTGACAGAGGCCGGCCAGCACGAGCGCGTGCCTGCGTTCCAGCCTTCGCGCGTCTCAGGTTTTCATTCGTGCCCTGAAAGATGGGCGGAAACGTGTCTTCCGTCTGTCTGTCTGCAGAAGCCCCTGAGAGAGCATTTATTTGGCGGGTGGCACAGTGGCTTCCGGAACCTTCCCGGTCCAGCAAGAAGGGATGCGGGCCATGCCGGGCTGGGAGCTTCGTGCGGGTTTATCCCCCGGCCCTGCATCGGAAAGGGGAGAAGCGTGCAGGGCGCCCGGGAAATGGTAGTGTTGCTCCGAACAGGTGTCGTTCGACTCTCCCAGGGAGCTAGCTCTTCGCCCGGTGTCAGCCACCACGTCACAGAGCAGGTCGTGCACCGTGGTGGACTCAGGCGAGTCCCCGTGTCGGCGGAAGACGGTCGAAGTCAGCGAGGCCGACAGGGTGTCGCGGACTCCACGTCGCCGGCATCAAGGGGTCCGGCACACGGTCCTGGCCTCCCGGAGGGCAGCGGGAGGCAGACACCGCTGTGCGTTGTTGCCGGGGCTCACGCACGGAGGGGACGCACGACAGCCTCGCGGTGGGCGCCGGACGGGATCACCGTGGCACCGGGCCCCGCCCTCCCGTGTGTCCCCGTTGCCCGCCCCCGACTCTCTCCCTTCGTGGTTTCTCCCCAACCCCTTCTCTCTTTCTCCTATTTCTTTTATTACTTATTTATTTGCCTGTTTATTTTCAGTTATAGTTGACCTTCGATATTAGTTTTTATTAGTTTCAGGTGTCCAGTTTAGTGGTTAGACACTGCTATAATTTATCAAGTGATTCCCCCAGTAAGTCTCGATTTTTCCCAATTTCTCTTGCTTTCAATGGCCCATTCGCCCTTCCCACCTAGGACGCACCTGAAATTCTCCTGTCACGGGCAGGGACATCTCTGGGTTCTGCCGGGGTTTGCCAAGGATGCCGCTGACCTGGGATAAGCCTTTGGTGCGATGATCACTCGGGAGGGGGCAGTGGCTGTAAGCTTTCTGAAGGTACCATGGCAGCATGTCCTGGTTTCAGACTTCAGAGGTGGACGGCTCCATTTCGTGGATGGACGTTGTTATGTATTGATGTACTTTGGGGAGTTATTGTACTGTCATTGATACTTACCATGTAATTGGAAAACTGGGTGACAGTTTTGACCTGATTTTACTGGAAATCAAGACCTCTTTTAGTACAGGGAGTCAGTCATCTTACCGGTCTGTTGAGATGGGAGCCCGTTAGTAAAACCGTTTTCCATCTATGGAGGTAGAAATCCAAATATTCTATTATCCTTGCAGTCATAGCGGGTGTCTTCAGCCTTGAAAAATGACAGTGACATTCATGGGCTCAGCAGGTTATAGTTTGGAAGATCAGGTTCCTATGAGTTGGCTAGTTGAGTCCTTAGAGAGATAATAGTCTGTTTTTTTGAGGAACCAGAGGCTGGGCGATTAGGCAGGAGTGGCGTTGAGTGGGAACTTACAGCTCCCTCTCTATCTCAGACAGGGCAGCACCTGCTCGTCAGGCAGCCCCTGAGTCCAGCCTCCAGCAGGACGCGGTCCCTGCCTTCGAGGCCTCGCCGTCCCGTGCCCCTCCTCCTCCAGCCCGCAGGGGTGCTGCCCTTTCGGTGACACTGGTCTGGCATCTCAGGCACCCCTGGTTTCAGCATGACTTTGTGGTTTACCTGCTAAAGGTGGAGGGAAGGATTTTCCGCGCAATGCTTTCCTTTAAAAATGGAGAAATCACAACTCTCCCTTGTCTGGGAGAGATTTTTCTGCATCATACTTACAAGGGTCTTGCTTATCTTTCTTTCTTTCTTTTTTAAAACAGTTTCAGAGCATTCCACCGCCTCCATGAGATAGGGGCATCGCGTCTCCTCCTGGGGCAGCCGGGGCTGAGGCAGGGTGGCCACACGAGTCCCAGTCGCTCCTCGGAGGGGGGGAGGCGGGCATCGCTGCTCACGTCCGGCTGCCTCTCTGCTCAGCAATCTTTCGATGACCAACTCTGGCTCAAAGGAGAGCAGATTCCATGACATTCTCGGTGACTTGCTGATCACAGGATGTGTGTGGCCTTAATAAATATTGCTTTATGACCCAGGCTAATCAACGTAAATTTATTCTCACATTGAAGGTGCTGTTTCAGTAAGTAGTTGTCAGAAACAGGGGACCCAAATGACATCTGATCTTTGTTTTCACCAGCTGTAAGGAGGGTTGGACCAGGTGGCCTTTTGGGGCCTCGTCTGTTCTGATGTCCTATGAATCTGTGACTCTAGGATGCTGGGAGAGGAAGCTGGCCTGAGATTTGGGGTCAAACCAAATTCCTCTTTCTCCCCCTCTGTCCTGTATTTCTCTTTCTCACCCTTTTCTGCTCAGGAGTCAGAGTTCAGCATATCTCTGTTAGTCACTCAGCTCCGCTGCATTAGGACTGAGGTGTGGCCCGAGGAACTGAGTTCCCGGCATCTAGGAAACGTTACTTTGCCCTTCTCTGTAGAGATGCTTTCCCTGACCATCCTGTGCAGCGGGGTTGGGGAACTTTCTGTAAAGGTCAAGACTGAATATTTTAGGCATCACAGGCTATAGGGTCTCATGCAAGCAATTGTTCAACTCTGCCATTGTTAACAGCCCCAGACAATGACAGCAGTTTTCATTATGCAAACAAATGAGCATGGCCGTGTGCCAGTAAACCTTTGTTTACAAAAACAGGCCATGGCCGGGGTTGGCCCTGGCTGCAGAAGCTTGCCAGCCTGGCGCCCTAACCCCCCATCTCTGTGTGTTCCATTTTGCTGTGTTTTTTCTTGACATTTAAGAGCACCTCACATACTTAATACTTTTTTGTAGATTTTTGTATTTATTGTCTGTCACCCCCACTGTAATTACAGCTCCCCAACTTTCATTGCAGAGACTGTTAAGTGTGGGGACTATTTTTGTTCCCTGAGCATCCAGAATAAAGCGTGGCTCATAGTAGGTGCTCAGTAAATACTTGTTGAAGGGGAGAAACAAACGTTTGAAATGTAACTGGCCTGTCGTTCGGGGCTTTCTCTCCTTGTTTGGGGCTGTGTTTGTTCATGTTAAATCCGACTTCCGTTTTCTTCCTTCCGGTGGGGCTATCTCTGTGTTCGCGTCCTGGTCAGCAGCCCTCTCGGCCGGTGTGCCGTGGGGGCCCTGGCCTTCCCCTGTCGGCCTTGGGTGGTGGTGGCCATCACTACTGCCTGCAGCCCCCGCTGTCCCTTCGGCAGTCGAATCGAAACACGAGGTGACTTTATTTCAGTCTTATTTGGGGAGATTTATACAGAGCACACTCAAGAGGCAAAACAATTGCCTTGTGATGTTGCCCAGATTTGGAGCCGTCCCAGAGGTGGGGAGCTTTGTGTGTCCTGGACCCGGGACTCTGGGTACCATTCACAGTTCTCTTTGTGAGGTATGCAAGTGGCTTCACGGACCCTCGTGGGTCCCAGACAGTGGCTCTGGCTGTTAAAGGCTCATGGTTTCTTCTCACTTCTGCTCACAGAGGCTGCACGAGTTGGGTCCCCTCCTGCCCTGGATATTTTGGGACTGTGACCATGTTTCACACGGGCCGCCTTCCACGTGCATGCCAGGCATGGCCCTGGGGTGGGGGGCAGGGAGGGATGAACAAGGAGCCACAGGACCTGTAGGATCTTGGTGTCTCCTCAGGACATGTTCGTCAGGAAGGTGGCATGTCCCAAGGAGCCGGTGTAGTGGGCGGACGTGGGAGGAAGGTGGCATCTGCTTGGCTCTGCGTCAGCGTGATGATGGCTCTCACCCGGAGCGCCCTGCGGAATGTGGGCCCCGGAGGATGAATGGGGTGTAGCAGGGAGGGGAGGCAGGAAGGAGCAGTCCTGAGGGGACGAGGGCAGAGGCCTGGGGAGGCCAGGACCCAGGACGTGTGGCGGGGGCTGCCGGGCAGTGTGCAGTGGTTTCATTTCAGGACCTATTTACATGCCCCAGAGACCACCCCTCGGCCGTCTGGGGCATTTAGCTCTTTGCTTTTGGTGTTAAGGCTTTTGTGTTAAGTAAAACAGCCTGCCTCAGCTCACCCAGCACAGACTCAAATCTCCAGACCAGCACAGTTCTGATCTGAGAGCTCGTGAAATCTCCGAGGGCGGTTTTGTGGAAGGGCACATCAGCTCCCCTTAAACGTGAGGCATTTCAAGAAGCTTGGTGTTGTGACAACAGGCAAAGTCCAGCACAAATCAAGAAGTGTGTGTGTGTGTCTGTGTGTGTGTGTGGACACACAGACATGCAGCCACGTCGAATAAAACGTTTTGTAAAACATAGGTCCTTAACACATAAAGAGGTGGCGATAATGGGATCTCGGGGCTCACACTGCAGGCAGGCTCCGGCCTGGCAGCCGACTTGAAGGTTTCCTTGTACCACGTCCCTCCCTGCTGGGTCTCGGGTTTGCGTTTAAAGGCCGACGGCTCGTGGTCACTAGGCGGGCCGCCTCTGCCGGGTGCGTCCTCCGGCTCTGCGGGGCGAGGCCCGTGCCCGCCGGGGGCCGTCGGCAGAGCAAGAAGTGCGCTCCCGGGATGAAGGGGCCCCCGCTGACCTGTGTCGGACGTTCTCTCCCCCCCCCCCACCCCCACCTCCGCCTTCTCTCTCCCACCTTTCTGCAGAGCCACCGACCAAATACCAAATCTCCCAGCCGGACGTTTACGTGGCCGCGCCCGGGGACTCGCTAGAGTTGCGTTGCCGGTTGAGAGATGCCGCCGTGATCAGTTGGACTAAGGATGGGGGACAGTTGGGACCCAGCAATAGGACAGTGCTTATTGGGGAGTACTTGCAGATAGAAGGTGCCACGCCTAGAGACTCCGGCCTCTATGCTTGTACCGCCGCTAGGACTGTAGACAGTGAGACTGTCTACTTCATGGTGAATGTCACAGGTGAGTCGGCCCGCGAGCCCTCCGCCCTCTCTTCCCTGCTGCTGCTTTCCGGGTACAGCTTTATTGGACAGGTGACATCGTGGTGGGAATGAATGACTAATCGCACGCCAGGCACGGAGCTTCAGTTTGTTACCGGTCTGTGTTCGAAGTTCTTCCACGGGGCCTGGTGTGTCAGAAGAGGCCGGTCGTTAAATGTGACAGGATTCTCATGGACGAAGTGACATTTTTCTTTTAGAACAGCATGCTTTTTTTTTTTTTTTGAGTTAAAACCCATCTTTTCCTCTCTGTACCACCGGCATCCTTGGTATTCAGAGCCTAGGATTAAAACGTGGATGCTGAAGATTTCTGATTCCTTTGATTAAAATTTGAGTTTCTTCCATGCCGTGACGGGGGTGAGGTCTGCACAGCCCTCCCCCCACCCCTCCCGGTGGCTGAGTTTAAAGTTTTGCTTTCAGAATATTAATAAATGGTTGGAAGACTGCACAGGGGCTACGTTTTTCTGGGGGACCCTGAGCGCTGAACGGTTGCGTTGGGGGACAAAAAAAAAAATCTTTGGCTATTATGCATTCAGTCAATTTGCTGGGTATTTGAACGCTGTTTAAAGCTTAAAATCTAAATTCTGTACGTTCAGTTTTATAGAACGTTTAAATAATGTGACAGCAGGAAATGCTGGGAATCCTAACGTAGGCCAGCCGTCGTCATCGAGTCGAGACGTGAGCCTTTACGACTGTCGTCACTAAACCCGGGCTCGGACTCTCCCCGCGGGCTCCTGGGCGTCGGCTGCCCTGTCCAAGAAGACAGGGGGAGGCGATGGCCCGTGGCCCGGCAGAAAACACAACCGTGGATGTGTTCTTTTGAATACAGATGCCATCTCATCCGGAGATGACGAGGACGACACAGATGGCTCCGAGGATTTTGTCAGTGAGAACAGTGACAACAAGAGTAAGTAACAGCCGTCTCCGAAGGCTCCCGAGAGAGGCGAGCTCGCGGGGAGCCCCGGCCCTCGCCCGTCGTCTGCCGGCCCCCCGCGGCGCTGTGGCCCTTGCCGTCCCCCGCTGGGTCTCCTTTCCTGACTTTCCCCCCTGAGAGAATAAACCAGCGTTGCTGTGCGCCCTCCTCTACTGCTTGTCCTTTCTTGTCGTGTCCGTAGCCACCCTGTTCTGAAAGCAGTTGCGGCCTTTCTTCTCCTGGTTTCCTCTCTCCCTGTGATTTCTCACTCTTCGGAGCCATAAAGCCGGGAGATCCGCGTGGCATCGGGGTTGCTCTGGAACCGTCGGGGGCGCTTCGCTGCGATTCTCCCCCTCAGCCAGATGGTGGTGGTCCCCGCGGGGGGTGGAGGGTGGCAGCATCATGTGGGTGGAGCCAGCGGTGCTGCTAAAACGTCCTGCCGTGTGGAACAGCTTTGTGAGCGCCCGCGAGAATCTGACGCCTGATGGTGAGCTGAGGCGGAGCTGAGGCGGTGACGCCGGCGCCGGGGAGCGGCCGCGGACACAGAGGAAGCTTCGTTTGCTCACCTGCCACTCACTCCCTGTGGTGCAGCCCGGTTCCTAACAGGCCACGGATGTGTACCCATCCGAGGCCAAGGGTTTGGGGACCCCTGCTATAGGGGACGGCCCCATAACGAGGAGTGATCCGGTCCAAAGTGTCCGTATTGCTGAGGTTGACAAACCTTGGCTTTTAAAACATTGTTGCATGGTGAGCAGAGATAAGGAAAGTGTCCCTTACTTTGCAGATGGAAAAGGGGGCCAGGGAGCGTCGTTTGCTTATCGAGAAGCAGTAAACACTGAACGTTGACACGTCGAAGGCCTTTCCTTTGTGCGTAAGAACATGGCTGCCAGGAGCTGGCGGCCCGGGTTCGAATCCTGCTCCACCACGACTGAGTTGGGTGACCGCGAGCAAGGATTTTAACTCGTCTCAGTTTCGACAACCGTAAAATGGGACTAACGACAACACCTGATGCGATCGTGGTGCGGATTGGACGCGTTCGTATTTGCTCAGAAAAGTACTCGTGAGTGTTCATTCGATAGAAGATAAAATGCAGCGTTAGGTGCATTTTCCAGGAACACGCCGGAATGTTCCTGAGGCACGTCTCCGTTGGTCACTGGCATCGGTGGCTCAGATTTAGACTCTGCAGTTTCTTAAAAGGACATTGGTCAGTTTAGTAAATTTAAACAAGGCTTGAATAATGAGACCGTTAATTTTTCAGATAGGCCCAGGGCTTTTTTAAAGGAAGAAGAGAAAGGTGATCTGGTCACGTGTCTGGGATAATGTGTTTCTTAGGTGGGGAACCGGGTGTGTCTCCGAATCTACAGCTGGGACAAAAGGGAGATATTTTGGTTTATACAGTGTTCACTTTTTTGGCAAGAGAAAGCTCGGGGCCTGGATCGCTTATATCAGCATCACCTGAGAACTTATGAGAAATGAAAATTCTCAGGCCCCACCCCGTGACCCACTGAATTAGAAACTCTGGGGGTGATTCTCACGCACACTGAAGTGTGGGAACCGTTGGCTTAGGGGTTCACATGCCCGGATCCGCTTCAAAGACGAGTTTGCTGTCGGAGACCTTGCTCATAAAACGGTGGGTAATGAGGTGGGGGAAAGTGTTTTCCACTGCGATTCGTGCTGGCCTTCTAATGAGCTTATTATGTTTTCATAATAGAAGCCTGGGACATCAGAGGACATCATTCACTCCTTCTTGGTTCTTTGGCTCTGGCAGGGGAGGAGGTGGTGATGAGGGCCAGCTTTGGGCCAGCTCTGCTGCCCGCTGGCCCAGCCGGAGCCTCCCATCAACCCGATAAGGTGGAGAGAGGAGTTGTTCCTGTTTTTTTTTTCCCCAGTTTTTTTTTTTTTTTTCCTTCCAGTTTTTGCTCTTTTATTGGGTGGGAATTCACAAAGCAGCGAGCAAAAGGCAAACCTGCGATTCAGTTGTGGGCCTGTCGCATGCTGATTCACAGCGCCCCTGTGCCGGTACCCAGGGTGGTGATGGGGGGGTGAGCGAGGATGCTTGCACGGAGACGTGGGTGTCGTGCTGTTGATTGGGACCTCGGACGCCATCGGCTCCGTCATGTTGGCATGCCGGGATCTTGTCATCCTGGTGGCCTGATAGCATGTTACCGCGAATCCTTGGGAAATGATAAGATGTAACAGCAAAGTAGAGAGGTTACATAACAAGTAGGCCGAGTGACCTGGATCTCTCTCCTGACTCGGAAGGCTTACCTTGCCACAGTCCCCTCCAGCCTAGTGCCCACGTAGAAAGGCCAGGTAGCAGAGTGCTCCGTTGAATGAATTTCCGTGTCTTCACCTTGCAAGCAGGGTTCTTTGTAATTAGCTCTCAAATGACACCAACTCTGCCCCGAAATGGGTGCTTGTCAGTGATTAAGGGCTGGTGTTAGCTGTACCGGGGAGATACTGCTGTCAGGAACTGCCCCTGTCTGGTGCCTCTGAAACATTAGACGTGATTTAAAGCGATAGCAGTTCTTAGCTGGCTCCTCGGCCTGTGCCATCTGCTCGTGTGATCAGGCTGGTCTGATTCACAGGTGCAGCCTGGGGCGGCTGAGATTAAGCAGCTGTGGCCTGTGTGGACAGAGGAATGCCATGGCCAGGGTAATTGGCAAGGCGGGGAAGGGGATGTTGCCTTTAAAACAAATTTTTGCCACCTCAAGTGTCAAATGCCTGACCTGATTAAGAGGGAAAATTGTAGAAGCACCAAATTCTTTGCATTTCCAGCCACCTGGAAAACGCCCTGGTGTCCGAATTGATTCCTTTGGTGCCTTCTGATCGTCCGGAAATGCCGCTGGGTGTGCGCAGAAGTTCCTCTTCAGTGAAGTTAACAAATGATGCTCCCGTGACCCTGTCTGTGCTGACAGTGACGTTGCTGGGCTTTTCTGAAGTTGCTTCTCTTTGGGGGGGTTGGTGGATGTTGGTTCTGTATGTTCTTGAACAATATACTGCAGGTTATTCTCTCTGCCGGCAGTCTAGATTGTTGTTTGTCTAATTCCGTACAGAGCACGGAAAGCGTGGTAGTCAACTACACTGGCCAAAATCAGTCAAAAATTAAGGCAGAAGTGTGGAATTATGGCCATGAAGCTGGTATCCATTAACATTAGGGTCTGATTTCAATTTTTGTAGGAATGTTTGACAACCTTCAGGTGGATCTTAAGTCCTGCCTGAGCACGCGAGGCCCGGCTCAAACACGGGCTCCCTGTCTGCACGGCAGACCGAGTGGCTCTGTTCTGAGTGTCCGCCTTCTGCCCTCTCGCTTCGCACTCGGGATCGTGCGATACCCCAGCCCCGCCTTTCCCAGCAGACGGCTTCTGGAGGGCGGGGACCAGCCTGGATGGTGAATGATTAGGTTGTGGAGTTACAGCCCTCACGCCCAGGGTTCATGGGTCTCATTAAAGACAGCAGCATGCAGGTCTGGTCTCTACATCAAGGGAATAAGTTGGTGTTTCCCAAAGAACACCCCTTGGAACCCTAGTCCATACTAATTCTCTGCCAAAAACGAATTGCGTTTTGAGATGAATTTGGAAAATAACCTTATATCGTGACCTTTTCTTGGATACTTACAGTGGCCATCAGCATAATACGTGCTCTGAAACGTTCTGTAGTAAAACGTTTAATTCCATCCTTTTTCAGGGTTTTCCAAACTGATTGACCCTGAGAGCTGTTTCAAAATACAGCACCTATTTATTGCACATGCTTTGAAAAATCCTCTAATGGGCTGATTTGATTGATCTGACTTTCCGCACCCTCTTAAGTCAGCCTCTTCCATCACAGGTGTGAAGGGCATTCTTAGGTCATATTTTAGCAGCTGACTAGCTGATGACCTCACACCTAACCAACACTAGACGTTTTCCTGAGAACAATCATGTGATGTCATTATAGGCCTGGCTGCCAGGAAATAATGCTGCTACATATGCCCTTTAGTGAGACGGACTTTCTGCAGACAGAAAGTTGCCATTTCAAATGCTGATTTTTGAAATGCATCCAGGTTGAGGATTTTCAAAGGTTCCGATTTTATACGTTAGCTAAGAAAGCATAACTTTAACTAGTCTTTGTACTAGGTATCTTAATGGGTTATCTGGCAGCAAATAAGTAGACACGTATGTCCATTTTTTTGGAGTGACTTTTATTATACCTCCAACTTGTGTTTAAGTGATTAATGTTTCTGAAGAGCTTGAGACTTAGTTCTTGGGAAGATCATGATTGACAAAAGGTTCAGGCTGGCTGCTTAACTAGAGGTAATTGACAGCGAGACAGCTGTATCAAGATTCTTTTGCTGCAAGATGGAGTGGTTCTTTCTATTACATGAAGAGCGAGACAAGGTAATTTTCTATTTTGGTTTCATTCCTGTTGAGACCTGTGGCAGATGCCTGTGTCAGGGAGAAAGGCAATTTTTTTTTTTTTGGAAGTAAGTACGGTAAGTGAACATTTTTGGCCTGAGTTTCCAAACTCCTTTCATTGATTAATCTGCTGATAACAGTTTGCAGTCATCTTTGCTCTAATTGGGAGTTTTACTTGGTAGATTATATCTAAGTTGGTAAATGTTGGTTTCTTAGTTGTGTGAAAGTTTCCAAGAATTAGAAAAAAAAAAAAATTGTGCACAAGCTTCCGAAAAGTGTTTTGACATTCCTTTGTGATGAAAACCTCATCATAAATCGGTTTGGGTGTTTTATCACAGAGGCCAGCTAGGGTTCCGTCCTGGACCGACTATCTCTTCCTTCTTAGCCTCTCTTCCGGTCAAACAGCCTCACCAACCAGCGGCACCAACCACTAGAGGGGTTTCTTTTGAAGGCTGGGAACTCCCACGGGTCAGCTGGTCTCTCAGTGGACTCAGGCATTTCATGTGTGGGTAACTTGCCTGGTTTAATGTATTTCTTATCGAACGCCTCGTCGGTCAGCAAGTTATTTTAATGAGATGATGTCTCAAATAGAGCAACCCTTCATCCTCATCACACCCTCACTCACATCTCCATGTTTTGTTAGGTTTGTTTTCTCTTAGCTTATGAAAAACCAAAAGTAGACGAACTGTAGTCTTCTGAAGGGATGGGGGTGGGGTAGAGCTCTCAGAGACAACCCACACCCAGGGGTCAAAGCATTCAAATGCCCTGATTAGTGATATTTTTAAAGGTCCTAATTATAGACTTAAGACAGAGGCCTTAGTGGGACTTTAGGGAGTTTGTGAGACTTAATCTAGGGGCTGAAACAGGCTGTGTTTTCTATTTTTTTTTTATTTTTGCATCAATAAAAATACAGTTGACAGTCACCAGCGTCCACAGCTCCCATAAATCTTGGACTTTTGACTTAATTACCATGGGAGAGTTCAAAGGGCAGCCTGGAGTGGTTGAAAGAGCACTGCTCAGGGAGCCAGAGACTTGGTCTAGCCTCAGCTCGGCCTCTGGCCGTGTGACCTTGATCAAATCACTTAACCTTTCTGGGTGACATTGATCACATTAGCCATTGGGCCAGATGGTCCCCAAGGTCATTTTGGGTACAGTGGTAATATGATTCCATGTTTTCCTTTAAACTGCTGGGTTAGATTCTCTCTTTTTGGTTTCAGAGGGAGAGGAGACCATAAACCTTAGGTGTCAGTCAGCGTTGGGATACGTAAGGGATTATGTTGGGGACAGGCTCAGCAGCCCATGTTTTCTCATTGAGTTTAAATTGCAAGGTCAGTATAAATCTTCTAATCCTACCATTTGTTCACAGAATCAATATCTGTCTAGAATATAGATACCTGGAAAGAATGTTAGGACTTGGAGAGACCTTATCAGAACATTCAGTTCAACTCCCTCATTTTATAGCTTAAGCTTTTAACAGTTGTCCATCTGGTCTGTCAGTCTGTCCGTCCGTCCGTCCGTCCATCCATCCATCCATCTATCCATCCATCCAATAAACGCTTGAGTACCTATTCCTTAGGCTGAAGAAGACTCAAACTATACCCTCCAGATGCTCCACTCTTGTTGGCCAGCAGAAATTGAAAGGCGTATTTTTCAGTTACGGGAATACACGTAAATAACAGAGGGGGCCCAGGGAAGGAATGGTTAATCTTCACTGTGGGATGGATTGGTTAAGAAAGGCTGTGTTGAGGGAAGGGTCTGTAGAGTTATAAATTTTTGTTTAACCAGCCACATCGTAAGAGACTTCTGTATTAAAGGAAGATTCTGCTTATTTAACATTATTACTAATATACAGTTAACTGTTTCCGTATAGTAAATGAGTATAGTGAATGTAATGGGATTTCACAGTTTATTTCAGCAGGTCTTACTGTTCCTTTAACCTGGTCATTTATTAGTATTTAATGACTAAGGGAGCATCTTCTGCGTATTACATCGGAAGATCCGAGAATGTCAGAGCAGAGGGGGCCGTACTTATCATCGAGGTCAACGTGTTTGCTCCTGATTTAGTGTAATTCACGTTGGATGCCATTGGAGGTTTACATCACAGTTTCTCCTAAACCCACTCTTCATCCATCCCTGAGGTTATGCAAAGTGGATGCTTATCCGTGTCTTTCAGGCAACATGGTGTGGCCTTGCCTTGCGGATTCATTTTAAATAAAGCTGCTCAGTAAACATCTGTACTGAGCACCTACTGTGTGCAAGGGTCACCCTTGCTTTTGTAGATTATTAACTCGTTAACTAGACTCCTTGTCCAAACGAAAGTCATTAATGGGATGGACGAGGCCTCCTTAGGTAGATGAGCTTGTCAGCATCCTGGCCCCTGCCTTTCACCCACCGCATTGCGGTTTTGTTGGGCCCGGGCGTTTCCAGATGGGTCCAGGCTGCAGAAATGGCAGGAAATACTGAGGACACGAAGAGTTTGCAGAGGACTTGAGGCCACTGATGGAGGAAGCACAGTGGGACTGGCTGTTCCTGCAGGGTGATTCTTTTTCTAGACCCTCCAGGTTCTTCAGGCTTCACATAAAACTGATTTACTTAAGAAAGAGCCATTCATGATAAAACATTAGAATAATTCCTCCCCGCCCCCCGCCCCCCAGCATCCTGCTCATTAAAAAAATTCGTGCACTTGACATTTTAAAGGAAGGCCCAGCCGCACAAGCACCTCTTGTTTGTCCGATGTGAGCACTCAGCCGGCGTGGGGGTGGGCAGAAGGCAGGGAGGGGGTGGCTCATCACTGCCACGCAGGGAACCTTGACAGTTTGGCTCGGTGGCCCTTTCTGCTGAGTCACGACTTGGTTATTCAGGGAAAGAGAATGTTGTGAATTCAGGTTTCAAGGTGTAGGTCAACTGCTTCTACTGTGTTGACTCAGTTTTACGGCGCCCCGCCCACCTCGGGCCTCCGAGGCATTAGATGAGAAGCATGGTGCCCATACCCTGCCGCATGGCCGTGCGTCTGTCTTGCACAAGCAGATCTCATGGGTACAATCGTTGACGACTGAAATTTTCCCCCAGGGAAGTGGCCACCTGCCAGAAATTCCAGCAAAATTCTTTCACCCTTGTCCCGAAGTCATTCCTCAGGTGCCAAGACGAAAGCGCTGGCCGCCATT
The DNA here is from genome assembly GCF_014176215.1 of Rousettus aegyptiacus. NCBI lineage: Eukaryota > Metazoa > Chordata > Mammalia > Chiroptera > Pteropodidae > Rousettus > Rousettus aegyptiacus. The sequence goes on along the minus strand of NW_023416309.1, from coordinate 54,222,136 downwards.
GCGCCGTCGCCGCAGGCCGGGTCCGCACGATCCCTGTGTGGGCTGCAGCGTCACCCACGGCTCAGCCCAGCGAGCGGCGAACAGAGCGACTGCCTAGCGCCTTCAGCTGAACCCTACTTGTTACCATTTTAGGGGCCATTTAAATGGCACATAAGCGCATATCTGTTGATTTCTTTTATGCAAAAAAGAAGTCATTCCTCAGAATCAGCTCAGCTGTAACAGATACACCATCACGTTAATATCTAGCTAATTCATGTGAATAGGCTATTGTTGTATTTACTTAAACAAATGACTCGGGCACAGACACCTGACAGTATGAGATGTGCCTTCTTTCCATTCGGGTCAGGTTTGTCAATGTCTTTATGTAGTGACAAAGCTCATTATTTATTTTGTGCTGTTAATGGTCTCTTTTTAGTGGCCGTGGATGGATTTTTCTAAGTAGAACCTTTTAACGTGAAAGATGACTGACATTGTTTCAGGCCCCAGGAGTCTGGTGATAAATAGGAATCTAGTCCTCCTCGGTGAACCTCTCAAAAGAATAGTGTGTTTCCGGGCATTTGACCCCCGAAGCCAAGCGGCTGCCGAGTTGCCTTCTCATTGCAGGTGCAGCTGGGTTCAGAGGAAAGAATGCATCCCGTTCCTTCCCCTCTGCTCCCCCTCCCTCACCTGCGGCCTTTCTGTCTGGCGTGCGAGACTGACCAGTTCTGCCTTACTTTTCTCTGCCTCGGGTTATGTAGACACCCCCTATACCCCACCACCGTGACATGTAGGTAAGCGGAAGGATAAAGAGCATCCCCTTGTTAAGAAACCTCAGCTCACACAGCAGGTTCAAGAGCAGGGGTGAGGCAGATAGGGGTCGGAGTTTCGGATGCACTTATTCTAATTCCTAACTCTACCATGAAAGCCTGGCTGCTAAGCGAAGGGGCTCATTGGCCCCCAGGAGCGGTGCCGTCCACAGCCTGGAGGACGAGGCATCTGAATCCCAGTCAGAGTCCGAGCCCCTGCCCAGGCCCCTTTTGCCTCTGGTTTGTGGGGTATGTATGTTGTCGCTCAGTCCAACCCTGATCAGAAATGAGCAGTTCTGATGGGTCTTCTAGAAGTTCAGTGTTCTAGAATGTTCAAGAACATTCTTTTAGGGGAATCCTGGGAGTTTTGGTTACCTGTGTGCTAAGACAGAGGGGTGTGTGTGTGAGCTTAGGGAGTGTGTGAATATGAGTGTGTGTAAGCTCCAGGAGTCATACGAGAGGCCGTGTGCCTTTGGCCCAGGCTGGCTGCCGGGCTCCCGTCTCACACGCCAGTGGATAACAGCATGGAGGCCAGCGCCTTGGAGAAGCTGGCTCTTACCAGCAGGACCCGGAGCAGGGCGAAGACAGTGGCTCTGCCATCAAACTGCCTCTGCTCTGGCCCTGGCTGCCCCTCTTCCTAGCTCCGTTGTACTGGGCAGTTACTCCTCAGTTTTCCCACGTGTAACCAGGGCTTCTCACAGAGCCTTTCTTGTGGGATCGTTGTCAGGATTAATGAGTTAAACATGTAAGTGCTTTTAGGGCCGTGTTTGTCAAAGAAGGAGCACTCCCCCAGCAACGGTCATTAGCGTTACGAGCGGGCGTGGAGAATTCACGGCGGTCTTCCAGATGGATGGGGCGGCCCTGATTTAGATGAAACGTCCGTCATGTGGCAACTTTGAAAACCTCTTTTCTTGAGTTTAAAAAAATCACTTGTACCTGTGACTTTGAGGGCCGTTTAGAGGGCACAACTTTTCATAACATTTTATTGGTAGCCTTCTGTTAGGTGCTTGGGAATGGTAGAATACGGCATTTACAACCACCACTGGAGAGGAGAAACCTTTTTCCATTTAAAAAATTAATATACATTCCGCGATATGGTTTGTTGATTGCCATAAAAGGTGCCGGGAAGGTAAACGATGCCTCCTCCCAGGATGATAAGTTATACTATTGATGATCCTTTAACGTAAAGCTCCGATGGATAAGTTAGTATGGCTTGTTCTTACTAGTGTGTGTGTGTGTGTGATCGTTTCATAGGCACGGTGATCTCAAATGATACATTTTGGGGCAACCCAGCTGCTGTTGTCAAATGTGTCGTCTCGGTGTGTGTAAAGTGGCATTTTAAAACACGACGCAACATAAATTTAAATTCTGGCACTAAGAACAAGGGAGGGAACGCCCACAAACACTCCCCGCCCCCCGTTAATAGACACAAACTAACAAGCACTTCATCTCCAGGGACCTTCTGCTGGGCCAGCTGGCTTAGACTTTGGAACAGGTTTTCGTGATGTAAATATCACCCGGAGGTTTTGAAGCCGTCACGTCGTTCACGTGCAACATAAAACGCGCTTACCTGCGAGGAGTTTAATGACGGAGGCAAAGCTCTCTAACCACGGCCCAATGTCCTTTTCCAAAACAGGGGCGCCGTACTGGACCAACACAGAGAAGATGGAGAAGCGTTTGCACGCCGTGCCTGCAGCCAACACCGTCAAGTTCCGCTGCCCGGCCGGGGGCCATCCAACGCCCACCATGAGGTGGCTGAAAAACGGCAAGGAATTTAAACAGGAGCATCGCATCGGAGGGTACAAGGTAGAATGAATGCTTTTGAAACAGTCTGTGGTCTTAACGTTTTTTTTTTTATTGATTTGTTTCGTAAGTCGTCAGAAGTTAGCAGGGACTAGAAGGAATTAAAAGAAAAAAAAATCAGTAATTAGGATAAGGGATCATTTCCCTGTTTGCTATTTTAAGAAAAGCTACTCCGGACTTTTGTGTGTCATTTTAAAGTACAATCCCCATTTGCATTTTTTTTTTTTTTTTTTTTTTATATGAAGCGAGTTTAATAACAGAAGGGGTCGAAAGTTGAGAGTCTGTTTTCTATATGCTTTATAGTCTGTAAAACGAGAACTGGAGCCGAATTCAAGAGGCGTAAGCACAGTTGCTTTATTTGAGAGGGATCGTCTGAATGGCGGGTGGACATGGGCTAGGGACAGGAGAAGGGAGCACTTCGCCCGGAGAGGGGGCGCTGTGCAGATGGCAGAGGCGGCCTCTCCGACCTTCACCTTCAAGGATTCCGTGGAGCCCATTGCTGACTGTGCTGAATGAAGCGCAGTCTCACCGCTCGTGGGCGGCCGAAACTGACAGCCATCTCCCCGAAGACGCCTGTCGATGCCCATCCAGGCCTGGGCTCTAACATTCAGCCCATGTGGATTGAGCATCCTCTGTGGCAGGCACCATCCCAGGCTCTGAGCAAAGCACAGGTCCGGCTCACAGGGGCTCCTCATCCAGCAGGGGAGGCCGACGTGGAAGAAATCAGAGGCGCGTGGTGTTCCGTAGATGAGCAGGGAGAGGGGATGTGGTTGGTTCCTTGGGAGACTAAGGATAAAGGATCAGGAGAGGATTCTGGGCTGAGTTTGAAGGAAGGGCGTCTCGGAGACAGAGATGGAATCTCCAAATGGTTTAGTGTGGAAAAGGAGAACTTGAAGGATTTAGGTACGAGGAAGACTTTGGGGACCTACCTCATCATGAAATTCTTTGGTGCATTTGGAACATGAACGGGCATATTAGTTTCCTATTGCTGTGTGGCAAATTACTCCAGGACGAGGTAGCATTAAACAATGTTTATTATCTCACTTTCCGTGGTCAGGACCGTGACTGGGGTTTCAGCAAAGGCGGGGTTCTCATCTGCAGGATCAGGTCAGGTTTGCCTCCAGACTCACCTCTCAGGTTGTTGGACTGAGGGCCTCAGTTGCTCACCGGCCGGTGGCTGGAAGCCACCCCCGGTTCCTTGCCGCGTGGGCCTCTCCCTATGGCATCTGGCTTCCTGAGCGTGAGCAGACAAGAGCCGGGGAGAGAGTGTGAGGAAGACAGAAGCCACAGCCTTTTGTGACCTAATCCTGGAAGTGCCTCCCACCGCTTTTGCTGTTTTCCGTTATGAAGCAGGTCACAAGGGGAGGAGGTGACCCACGGGCATGACCGTTAGGAGACATGGGGACCACAAGGAGCCCCCTGAGGAATGGAGCAGGTGCAGTGGGCAGCTAGAGGATGCTTCAGCCCCGACCACAGGTCTTCGCAAACCAGGCAGGAGAAGCTTTCTTGGTGGCAGCGGGGAGAGACCCAGAGGGACTCCTTTGGCGTGCCTCTCACCTGGGTTTAACTCAGCTGACATCACTTCAGGCGGCACGCCAGCCCCTGCCCCATCACTGTAGTGCCTCAGTGGGCCTTCTCCCCATCCAGGTGCCCCGGGGCCCTTTCCTGAAACACCACACGCAGATAGCTGCTCATCTTGAAAGAATCGTTTTCTTCTGAAAAAATATTTTCGACTTTTGTTTCCAACATTAGAAAGTTAGTATCTAGAAGCCGAAACCCAGAGGATGGTGAGGGAAAGCCTGTGAGCGAATTTCTGAGAGCAGCGTCAGGTAGTTTATGCGTGAAGCAGGTGGGAGGCACATCTGCTGGAAGGCGGGGCGCTTTCAAGCCGGGGGGGTTGGCACAGTGCAGCTGCCGCCCCGCGGCTCCCCGTCGGTGGAAGCAGGAGGGGGACTTGTCTTTCTGTTCTTCGCTCAGTCCTTAGACAGACCAGGTGCAATGAGGTCGGAAGGTTGGCTCCTCCCCTCGCCCCGCCCCCAAAGAATGACTAGCCGAAGGAGGAATTAAAGTGCAGGAACGGTGGCCCCTACGAGCATCCTCACCACCGCATGCTCTCGGAACAGATAATGAATGCAGCCCCGATGATTTATTGAAATACATCTTAAGTAGGAGAACGAGGGTTCAAAATCCTGGTGGTTAACTCATTTCCTCCCTTAAGACAGCCCTGGAAATAAGTACAAAGGGCCGATGAGCCTCCAGAAACTCCTGGTCTCAAAATACATAGGACCAGCCTCATGATTATGGGTAAGGAGCTTTTTGCAAATCTGAATTAGTGATTGCGAATAAGCCAGAAGACGGAGGGTGCCTAATGAGAAGATGCTGCTTGATTTTTAACAGGTGCAGTTCGGTTCTAATTACTGAGGGCTGCGTTCTGCTAAATGAAGGGCGCCGGTGCTCCGAAAGCATTGCGAGGACCTGTCACGCATACCGTCAGCCTGTCCTCGTGGGCGCACCGAAGACCACAGTGTTCCTGTGGTTTCGCGTTTGAGCCGTGTCTGGAATGCAGGAGGAATGGAATTTGAGTGCAGGAGACACACATCTAAAGCATATTTTGCTTAAGACAGAAGGGCCAAGAGGGGAGAGTACTGTACTTTGGGGACGTGGCGTGCTAGCTGGCAGTGACGAGGGTCTGTTTCTTGCCTGGCGGGGCTTTTTCTGTGGAGATGAGGCTGTGGCCATGGGCCTGAGTGGCCCGGGCGGTGGCGAGTCATCCCGTCCAATGCAAAGGTCTCAGGCTGGATGCAGTAAGGGGTTTCCACAGCAGCGGTGGCATTAGATGTTCAGTGTGGGGACATACCGGACACTCTTGGAAATTTCATTGAGCCCTAGAGGCTTCTGGAACTTGAAAGGGCAAGACGGAGACCTCTCTTCTTCTGGGCAGTTGTAGTTACCCAGAGTATAAGCCACTCTAATGATGCATAAGACCCACGGCAGGTGCCCAGGTCATGAAGTCAGTGGGGGTCAAAGGGACTGGCACCCTCCCGCAGGCCTCCTGCGCTGGCCCACGCTCCCTGGCCGGGGCCACCTCCCGGGGCCTCGGCCTGGTCCCCGGTGGTGCATTTTCCCTCTGACACTTCTTTATTATCTACATAAGCTTCTTTCCTACATAAACTTTTAAAGAACCACGCTTCTGCACATTCAACCTGAGGGAACTATACTGTACGATCTGTGATTCTATTCCTCAGCGCTCCCTCAAAATGAGGGAGACCTAATGGACATGCAGAGGGCCTGTCATCTAAATGACCACTTCCCCGACTATGACACCTTTTTTTTTTTTTTTTTTAACACAGAAGCCAAGTGTCAAGTTTTCCAAGATGTATTTTTCCAGAAAGCAAGACCCGAGAGTTTCTGCAGACAGACGTGTTATTTCTTTGCTTTTTTTCCCCCCTTCCGTACATCTCATTCTGTAAACCGTGGCGGGACTCCTGTGGCCCAGTGGTCTGTCTGGCCCTTTCTACCTGTTTACGCGTCGGGCACCTTGGCCTTCATCCATCGCGTTGCAGCCTGTTTTGAAGTGGTGCGCACATGTGGCCAGTGAAGGGAGAAGGGAACACGGAAAACCCAAACAAAATCAAAGAGAATTATGGAATGGGACAGAAAGCTCATTTTAATTAAAATGACCAATAGAGCTGTTTGGGATTCTGCAGTTCAGGCTCATTTATCAAAGAACTCACGCTGAGCCATCCTTCGGTGATTAAGAGTCAAATTATTGTTTTTCTTAGCATGTGGGCAAAGGCTCGTTGAACAGTATTAATTTATTTAGAATGATAAAGCTTGAAGCATAACTATATCTCCCTAATTGTGCTGGTGCCTGGGCTCGACAGTGGGCGGGTCGTTCTTGTTCTCTGTGGGTCAGGTCACCTTAAAATGAGCCGATTGGATAGATCATCTTGAATGTCCAGTTCCTTCCAGCTCCAAAAACTGATTTCGTGGCGTAACCATAAGGCAGCATCAACCATTTCTCGTCCTAAGCAACAGCGCAGATCTTATAAAAGAGGTTGCCTTTATAGCTAGATATTTCATAGGGCTCCGAACAGTTATTACGATTTAATACAGAAAGGCAAGAGGATGGCTGGGATAATTAATGGACTCCCTCGATTCCCAGCTCATTCTTAGGTCATGACTTAGGCATGCAGGGGAAGCGTGTTCTCCAAAACCATCTTTCATGCCGCTCGCTAACTGCATAAGAACCGGTAGAGATCACAGGATGGAGCGTCCTGTGGAACTGGCCGACGAGCCCACAGCTCCAGGCATCCTGGTTCCCGTGAAGCAAACAGCTCAGCAGAGCGAAGCGTCATAGCACCGGGACCGTTGGTTTCCAAGTATATTTTAGATTTAAGAAATGACCGCATAAAAAAACTGTTCTTTTATAATCATAACAAAACAGGTTTGGATGGGTAGGTTAGTTAGATTTACATTCGCTAGGTCACTTGTGTCATTTTAAAGACTTGATTCGATGTTATGCTTAACTGCAAAGTATGCTTATTTGGAAATATCACTAGTAAGGTCCTCGTGCATATTTTTGTGTTTCGTTGGGCTTTTTCTCAGCCAAGACATTTCAGCTTTAATCCCAGATCAAGCAGCCTGCGATGAGGAAGCAGGTGTGTGCTGGTATCAGCCAATGTGTCTTGGCTGCTCACCTGTGTCTTGACTGCGTCAGGTGCCTCCTGTGTACCTTGCCCTCGGTCCCACTGTTATTTTGCCTCTTTTTGAGATGAGGTGAGTCACGTGGCTCCTAGGTGGTGGAGCTGCCATTTGGACTCAGGTGGTTTTGCTCCATATTCATGCTCTCATTAAGCTGTTTTCTTCAAATGCGGGTCTGTGTTTTATGAGGACACTATTATGATAAATGAGAAACACAGATAGTCATGGCTTCAGGTGGCCCAAGGTGTGCTGTTGAGAGCAAAGTTGAGGATATTTTTAATTATGGGAGAATACACATAGCTTAAAATGTGTCATATGTTTTTAAAACTTGATCATCACCCCAGACGTAAACCGTCTCCGTTAAGCCATAACTCCTCATTCTTTCTCCCCCCGGCCCTGAAAACCACCAACCTGCTTTCTGTCTCTCTAAGTTCTGTCTCCGTTCTGGGTATCTTACAGGGAATCATTGGATGTTTGTCCTCTCGTATCTGGCTTATTTCATGTAATAGGTTCAGGGTTCATCCAGGTTGTCGTGTGAATCAGAGCTCCATTCCTTTTTATGGCTGAGTAATATTCCACCCTATGGCTAGACCACGTCGTGTGATCCATTCATCTGCTGATGGACACTTGGGTTGTTTCCACCTTTGGGCCCTGGTGAATGACGCAGCTGTGAACCTCGATTCACAAGCATCCGTCCTGAGTCCCTGCTTTCAGTCCCTTTGCGTTTGTACCTAGGAGTGGGATTGCTGGGTCATACGGTAATTCTGTGGCAAGCTTTCTGAGGAAGGTCTTGATTTTTGAAGAGTTAAATTCAAAAGGCAACGGACGCCCTGCTGGCCCTTTCCGAGCACCTGAGAACAGGCATCTAGGAGGGCAGCCTTGCATTTGGAGTTCACTTCCTGCCTCCTCTGGAGAGATCCCTCCACTGTTAACCAGGTGGAGGGAAGAGTTCCCGCCCCTGCCTAGAGAACCTCGCCCGGCCCCGTTCTCTCTGCACCTCCGGAGAAACGGACCATGTGGCGTTTAAGCATGAAACAGGTGTTGCCTCTGCATCTGTGTGGGCATGAGCAGCAGTAAGCGTCCGAGCCCTTGACACCTGCGAGTTCAGGCCGTGCACACACATCCACGAGGGGGACGGCTTGGCGTCCGCCAGGAGCCTGCCGAAGGTTGGGGTCTGGCGTGGGATGATAAGATTTTATGCATCCGAACGACAGCTGGTCTCTGTTGAATCGCAGTTCCCGCGGCACCTTGACGAAGACCAGGGTTAAAGGCGTTGCTGTCTTTCTGGGTAAATCGGGCCGTGGTGCCGGTGCAAGGAAGACTTGGCAGGATTTATTCACACGTGGACACAGCATTCATCAACTTGGCACAGAGTGAAACTTTCCGTCCAGCTTCTGCATGTTTATTTCACTGGTTATCGAACACCTGGGTATTTGGAAATGTCTGGATTTTTTTTTGCAATGGGGAAACCAAACATCCAGGTTATAGCCTCGGTCTTTGACCTTTTTTACCTTTCACATAGCTGTTTTGATGTCCCAAAGGAAATCTACATGCCAGGTTGTCACCTGAAGGTAGCTAGGGGTTTAACGTGCACCTTGGAAGATTTAGGTAACAGAGGAATTCCACAAAAACCTGTTTGGGCCACCTTTTGCCTTTGTGATGACAGAGTGTGGAATGTTTGTGGAATCCAGTGTTTGTATCACAAGTAAGAGTGTTTGGGCCATTAGCTTCTCTCTGTTTTGTTTCAGTCCAGAAGTGTTATTTTTAAGTCTTCAGTGAGCATAGTTTTGAAGGCTCATGCTCTCATTCTGCTTCTTGGCAGATGAAAAATAATGATGAATTCCACAAAGATTTGGCGATGGGCGGGAGTGAAAAGGGAATCGCTCGTGCGTCCGTCGGTGCAGGGCTCTCTCCCCCTGGCTCTCGCGGTCGGCCCGTCAGTGACGAGTGCCTTGGTTCTGCAGCAGATCAGCCGGTGCCGAGGGGAGGCCCAGGGAGCTGGTTTATTTCACATCTTTCTTGTGTGTGTGTGTGTGTGTGTGTGCGCGCGCGTGCGATTTCTGTTTAAGTCTGAAAAGTGAAAATGAGCAAAAAGTAAACATTTATAATCCCATCACTCCATTATAGGAAATATATTGCGAACAACCTAGTACATTTTCTTTCTGATTTTAGCAGTGTTTATACAGATATGCTTACGGATTCAGGCCTGTATGCATCTGTAGGGTGGCGCGCGCGCGCGCGTGTGTGTGTGTGTATTTTTTTTTACAAATTGACATTATGAATATACATATTGGTATTCAGCCTCCTTTTATCAGTAACGATTAGTGATACCTCGCCAGGTCCGAACATAGGAATACCGCATTCTTTTTGATGACTGTATGCTATTCTGCTGGAATGAATTGCACACATCAGTTTATATAAGATAAGCTGTACGTTATCAACGACTCTCTCAATGGGTTGCTGTTTTTCTGCTGTTACAAATAGTGCTTGAGGCAACAATCTTGTTTGCTTGCCTTGAACTCATCCTGCTCTTTTCTGTGTAGGCTTGATTTCTAGAAGTGGAATTAACTGGGCCAAAAAAAAAAAGAAATACGCTTTGCTAATTTTAATAGTCACTGTGGAATTATTCTATGTTCCTATTCTCTACTTGAGTTTCTCTTTCCCACTACCCTCACCACATACTCGGTGACATCTGTCTTTCTAATTTTTGTTAATCAGCTGGTGAATAACACTGTCTCATTATTGTTTTGATTGGCATTTCCCTGATCCTTAATGAGGTTAAACGTCTTTTCATATGTTTATTGGGTCTTTACATCGCTTTTTCTGTGAAAGCATAGGTGGTTTATTTGCATTCGACCTAACTGGTAGAAAAACTAGCGCTAGAAAGCTGAGGAATTTAGAAAAACATGTCGAAGAGGACATCTTACATTTTTTTTGGAAGCGTGGTTTCTTTTCGTTTACACTAAATCGTGGTATGGAAACAGAATGTTTAAAAAAAAAAAAAAAATCAACACCAAAATCTTCGTGCCTGTCTTCCCAACCTTTACAGAGTTACTGTTTGTAGTCTCTTAGCTTGTCATCGAGCAACCACTGTTCATGACAGGACACAGAAGTGTCACACCGTCCCACTGTCGGTGGCTTCTGAGGGCATCCGTTTGAAAAGTGCCACAGCTCATAAAATTTGGTGGTGGGTATGTCAAGGAATCGAATGCGAGAGCCTTGATATGAGAGAATAAATATGAGCAGCCCCGCACGGGGCAGGATCGATTGCGTTCCAAGGTCTCTGGCAGGGCAGAAACAGCTTGTTTGGTAAATGTGTTTCTCATTGTGAAAGCGTTTTATAAATGTGGACTTACTGATATTTGTAGTGCATCTCCGGGAAGTGGCTGTCCGGGAGCACGTGCCCCTGCAGAGGGATCGAACGTGGATCGCCACAGGGCCAGCGAGGGCCTTGACTGACCGTAGGCCCTACGGTCGAACATGGCAGTGGTAGGCCGAGCCGCCTCTGCCAAGATTTCGTCAGCGTCGTGGGCACAGCGGAGGGTGCCTTCCCTGTCACTTAGCTTCAGCTCCGTTTGGAGTACTCCGTGTGTCAGATCTGGATGCAGGCACGAGAAAGACATTGACAGTTGGGATGGGGTCCAGAGACAGGCACTAGCCGTGATTAAGGGCTTATGGGCATGACATCTGAGTAGGGGCTCAAAGAACTGAATATTTACAGCAGGGCTAAATGCTGGATTACAGGGCTCGATGATGTTAGAGACCCGTGGCTTCATCCCTAAGTCACCCTCCACGTGACTGATTCCTCAGGGGCCAGGAGAGTCCCATTCCTGATACTCCCCCCGCCCCAGAGAGAGCGTGGGGATAGAGAGGCTCTCATCGCGGGCCCACTTGCCTCCAGTTAAATCAGGGAGCTAGTACAACTCCAGGGCAGTACCCGGGATTCAGAGAATTTTAATTGCACTAGAAAAATTGGCACCCACATCAATCTTCTCCTTCAGAATACTCCTTCTGTATGTTCTGCACAGAATACTCCTTCTATACTCTTCTACACATTCTCCCTCCTGAGAGGAGACCTAACCTCTTGTTTCGGGTTCTCCTATAAGTCTGTGGCCCTGCCAAGGGCAGGGAGTGAGTCTCCTGCAATGTGGAGTATAGACTTTCTCCATTATAGGTCTGATGCCTTCAGATTCATTTCACTTCTGGGCATTCCACCTGTGACAGAATGAACAGCTGTCATCAGCTCCATGACAGGAGACCCCGGAGCAACCTCCATGGTTATACAGGGGGCGTCGGTGGCAGGCAGCAGCTAAAGTACGGCGACCGTCTGCCCAGAACTCGGTCTTGATTCACTGCTTGTCCTCTCGCTAAGAGGAGTCCAGCCCTCACCCCCGCGATCCTCCGCGAGGCTGTCAGTGACGAGCACGCGATCCCGTTCCTGAGCCTGGCGTCAGTCAGTGCAGTTGGCCGCAGTGGCTCGCGGGGGGCCGAATGCCCGACGTGAAGTGCCGTGCTGTGGCCTGCCCTTCCGGTCTCCCACCCCTGCCGCCACCGCTCTTCAGAGGGGACAGCTGCGCTGTCCTCGCCTTTTCATCGTGCGGCACTCAGAAGATGACTCTCTCCTGCTCTAGTTTAGTTCCTTGACTCACTCGTGTGCTTGCAAAGGCTCTGCCGGTATTATCGGTTTTTACGTGATTAAGGCAAACACCCTTGGAGTGCTCGGGGGGGGGGGGCGGTCATTCAGAAGGTCAGTTGAAATTCCTGAAATGATAGTTAAAATGAGTAGTCCCTGGCTTTGTTTTTTTTTCTTACCATTTCTCCCAGAGCGCCTTGTCCAAAATACCCCTAAAGAATGATCGAAATACTAAAGCCTTGACCCCAAATGCAGAAGGTGAAATCCGCATTTGGTCCTAGTAAGGAAAAGCCATGCTTGCTTGACAATTCGAGTCTATTAAAATATTTTAAAAGCAAGGTGGGATCATTAGAGTCTGGCCTGTTTGCATGTTGACAGAACGTGGGTGGGACTCATAATAACTTATATCCACACGTGCCGCTTACCTTTGGAAAGTCTCGAGGAGTTGGTAAGCAGGTGGATGGCCACCCAAAGGCCATGTTTGGAGTTCTGAGCATCTCTCTCAGAAACGTGCAGCATCTGTTCAGCTGGCGAGAGGTGGGAAGCGTGTACCTACATCTCCAGCTGAAACTTCTCGGACTTCCAGCCAGCCTCTGAGGGCCGTGGGGAGAGAGAGGAGAGGCTTCTAAACCTGAAAGCTTCCAGAACAGTATCAGCACCTGCCTCGTGGGCTCCTTGGGAGAAGGAGCGTAGCTGAGGCAGGAAGGGCTGCTCAGAGAAGTGCTGGGCATACAGTAAGTGCTCGTGAGCGTTGGCCCTGGATGGCTCCTTGGCGCCGTGGGGGCTGAGGGTTCACCCTGGATGAGCAGCCTGGTGGCTCACCTTCCCTAAGTGCCGATGCTGTGCCAGGGTTCAAGTTCCCTGGCCACTCGGCCGCTCTGGGATGAACCCTCAAACCTGTGACAGTAATAGACTCACTCCACATACTCTTCGGTATCGGAACATGGCAGTATCTATTGGCTGAACATTCACTGTGAAGACAAGTTGTTTCTGCCATCATTCTGAGTACTTACTATGAGGAAAATTTAGAATTCAGCTGATTCTTCTCTTTTCTACCTTCCTTAGCTCACGCAACTCCTTTTTAAATCAAGAAGGCAAGGTACCTGGTAGTCTGTGCCATGATCGTGAAGTAACCACCTCCACTTTGATCTTTTCAGGTACGGAACCAGCACTGGAGCCTTATCATGGAAAGCGTGGTCCCATCCGACAAAGGAAATTACACCTGCGTGGTAGAGAATGACTACGGCTCCATCAATCACACGTACCACCTGGATGTCGTCGGTAAGTTTGCTTCTCCCGGAGTGGCAGCTGCCCATCAGCCTGCTGCAGCGGGACTCGCTTGAAATCGCAAGTTCGATGTCTGTCCACAGAAGCTATTCCTTTGAAAAGAGAGCCGTGTATATGGGCTTATAAGTACCTTTTAATCAAAGTGCTATTTTAATTATCTCAAGACCGCGTAGCTTGTTTTTTTAGAAACAGACATACCTTCCTGCCTTGCCTATTATGATGGGTTTCATCGTAACTGATAAACAGTGTTTCTCCATCTCGTTGGAGGATTGATAACATATGGGAACTCCATGGAGGATATGTCTCATTGTAACAGGGATGCTGGACTAAGACCTTTTTTTGTAGAAGCCATTTTTTCTCTGTGTTGTCCTCTGTCTGGACTCTCAATATTGCCACCTGTCTTTGAGTCCTTGCTGTGGGTTACCCCGTCTGCCCTTCTGCACCTGCAACTCCCTGACTCCTCCTAAGGTCTCAACTCAGCGCACCTGGATTCGTTTTGCCCTAGTGTGACCCTTTGTATTTCCGCCTACCCACTGGGTGTCTATAAACAAGGCTTTCCTCCATTTCTTCTGATGCATGTGTCCCTAGTATTATTAGTTCACATGTGGACATTTCTTCTCCTTCAATAGAATATAAACTCTTTAGAGAGAGAGACCCCAAGGTATTCGAATGGCTCAGAGCGCCATTAAAAAAACTTTCCAAGGGCTGGATTAACCAGATTACATAGACTTGTTTAATTGAAGTTTTAGGTTAACTGAAAATTAAACAGAAACCCATTTTGATTTTCTACCAAGTGGAAGTAAATTAAATCCATAAGAAACTCTGCCTGAGAAAGCATGATATAGTCTTTATTTCCATTTGTGCGTAAATATTCAGTGGAATAAGTAAGTATTTGTAACATTTTGTTTCTGTTATTTAGAAGTCTTCAGGTGAAATTTGATGGGTTTTTGTGTAATGTAGGTCCTATGGATGTTCATAAGAGACTGAGTTTTAGAGTCCTCTTTTCTTACAGATATTTATGGAATGTTTCTTAGTGGGAATTACTGTGTACAGATATTTTACAAGACGAACACGAAGATAAGTAACCCTCAAATATGAGAAGAAAATGGTTAACATTTATTTTGGCATCAGTGTGCTATAAATCCATTGATCAAAGAGCACACGACTTGGACTTCGGGCCTCATGTATCCCGAATTTGACATGAAAGCGTTTCTATTTGAGGAAAGAAGAAATTGGAGGCCAAAAGTTCTAAATACCTAATTCTGAAAATAAGTCATTTATTGTGGGAATAAAGTAACTGGGCTTATAGCAGTTTGGGGGGAACATGGCTTCGCGTAGGTCCACCAGTCATCCATTAAGGTCGGTTGGGGCGATTCCAGGGATCAGAAGACACATCTTGGCCACTGCGGCCAGGGGCTCTTGCTCATGGCAGGTTTGAGGTTGGGTTGTTATGTAAAGCATTCAAAAGCCCCTCACCCCTTCTCCCCTTTGAGCTGTCTGGCAGCTCCTCTCTGCGAAGCCCTGAAATCCCTTAGAGTTTAGGCTCGGATTTGAGCTGGGCTGCTGAATAATGGGATTCTGCTGTCTAATGTTAATCCCCCTGGCAGTCGGTCTTGTTGAAAAGAGCATATGATTCACTGGTGTAATGTAGAGGGAGCGTCGAGTGTATGGAGTAATGCAGAGAAAGGCCTGATTATGTCACAAATCTGGGAGCTTGCCCAGCTAAGCGTGGGCCAATAATGACACAATGCTGGTTGGGAATATCCGTTAAAGCTCAGCCCTAATAATTTTCCAAGTCTTGGACCTTCTTTATAAATAGAAGCCAGAAGTCAGCGAAGTATAAGACATTTTCAGGAAAGATGGAGGTGTGAAATACTCTCATCTTTGCTCAAAACCCTGGTAATTGCTTTGAGCAGCACTAATAAAATAAGAATCGAGTCAGTTAAAGAGTCCTGTGTAGACTGACTTACAGGGCTGGCAGACAGTCATTCCGAACATCTCAGCGAGTGGAGGCCAAAGGGATTCGGGCTCGAACAATGAATTTCTGGTGGCCCACACGTTCAAGTTTAATCTATCGCCGCATGATCCCAGCTTCCCAGTTTCATCACAGAAAATCAGAGTGTACCAGTGAACGCAGAGCCCTGTCCTCGTTTGCCTTCTCCGAGGTTCTATCTTTGTTGCTACGATACGTAGATCTGTGGTCCAGATATTACGAAGCATCCACACAGGCGAGATCGTTTCATCGAAAGTCTTGCCTGGGCAGGCTTTCCCGTGAGCACTTTAACGTCAGCGCCGTGCCATTTAAGTGACAGCCTTGTGTTCCGGAATCAAATGTCATTGTCGCGTGCGAGGGGCATGCTTTCGTGGACGGCAGCCCTTAAAGGAGCCTTGCTTGAGCCTCATTAAAATCGACACCGTTATTTTTCAGTCGTTCACTCGCGAGGGGAAATGAGCGTGCAGCTCCATGTTTTAGTAGTTGAGTGCTGGCCCTGGGAGGTGGTAGGTTTTGGCCCCAGTTCCTCAGTGAATGAGGCCGAAGGACTGGATTAAGAAGCTGCAACGCAGGATAAGTCATTTAACGGTGGTTTCACGATTTTCGCGTCTGAAAAGGAAGGAATTGAAACTCACTTGTGTTAGAAAAAGGGGGAGCCTAGCATTGTGGAGAGAGCAGGCAGGTTTGTCAGCCCACATGCCGGGTCACTGAGCGAACTGGGACGGTTGCTGGCTTCTCTGAGCCTCTGTTTTCTCATCAGTACAACTGGAACGTGGATACGTACTCGTTCCTACGATGAGCAAGTCACGTTCCCTGGGGCTGCTGTAACGAATGATCACAAGCGGGGTGGCCGCTAACAACGGGAATGTTTTCTGTCTCCGTTCTGGAAGCCAGGAGTCTGAAGTCAAGGTGGAAGCAGGGTTGGCCCCTCCTGGAGACCCCGAGGGAGAGTCCATTTGACGCCTCTCTCCCAGCTTCTGCCGGCTGTCCTCAGTCCTTGGCTTGGAGACGCCTCACTCCGGCGTCTGCTTCCGTCTTCCCGTGGCCTTCCTCCCTGCATACGCCTCAAATCCGCCTCCATCTTTCTCTTACAAGGATTACCTGCATCGGATTTGGGGCACCCCCTAAATTTAGAATGAACAGATCTCGAGGTCCTTAATTACAATCACTTTCTCAGGTTAGGATACAGGCGTATTTGTTCGGGGGGCCACAGTTCACCCCACGGCCAGGGTTACGAGTAATCACTTGGGTGAATGATGAAAACACCCACCTGGCACATGGGTGACCAGCAAAAAAAGCTGACGTCCTTCCTTCCAAACCTGGGTGCTTCTGAGAGTTAGAGGGCATCTTCTTAGACTCAATCTGAAGTTTATTAAGCAAACCGGATGTCACGTGGGGACCAGCGGAAGTGGCCAGCGGCTGCCGTCCACGTGCCCTGCCGAGGTTGCCGCCTTTGGTTGATGCTGCCGTCAAGGCCGTCCCGGTAGTGACTCGGTTGCTGGACCTGCAGAAGAGGATCGAGGACCTTGAGGGCCCCAAGGTCATGGAGTTGGCCTCTGTCTCCACCTCTCACCCCATTTACAGTTGGGGACATCCGGGTTCCGGGGTAGGGTGGAGGTGGGGATGTACGTGATTTGCTAAGGACTTAAAGGAACTCCAGAGCTGGGGCCTTCATCGGGGGCTTCCCAAATCCTAGATTCACACGGTGCGCCCCAGGCCGCTGTCTCTGCGTCCCGATGACGGGTATGGACCGGCATGGCGGCTGCAGCGAGGCGCCAAAGGGGTCTGCTGTTACCCCACCGCGTGTTCAGCCCTTTGTTGCAAAAAACAAACAGACAAACAAACAAAAAAACCAAGAACGTGAGACAGATGTGGGAGAGAGAAAAGTATTCGAAAGGCTAGTTGCTCCTTTTTATGTATCTAGAATCTTCGGCTTTGAATTACGAACTTTTTCTCTCTCGGGGGCGTCCAGTTCTGCATTCCCAGAGAACCTTGGGTCTTTTTACCTGGCATGGGTTATTTCGGGGGCCACAGTTCAGTGGAGGTGGAAACGGTGCCTACTCCTCTACCAATCTGACTTTCCAGGAATTTGTTCTCCCCTGGGACAAGAACTGTAAGTGGCAGACGTGTCTGTTAGGGGCCAGGCATCCCTCGGGCTGTGTGGAGATCGCTCAGGCCTCCTCAGCAGCCCCGACTTGCTCGGCACAGACCGGATTGGTGCTGTCGAATAGCCCTTGACATCGATCTGCTGTAACTGGCCCCGGGCATGACAGGACGTGGCCCGAAAGCACGAAGGAATTCGTCTGGCTGCTGACTCCCCGCCCCAGGTGTGTGTCGGCAGGAATGAAGCCTTTCATGCCAGTCGCTGACTGATAAGGCCGACTGCGGGGTTGATACCTGGCACTGAGCTTTTGGCCGCCTGTCCCCAGCGAGAGAAGGAGAAATTGCATGAATTTTGCTTACTGCTTGGGGCAGCCTCCATCCTGGGGAGATAGTCTCCTGTGTGGTCCCGGAGCAGAAGGAAGGGGACGGAGGCAAGTTGGAGCCCCTCCAGGGTGAATTTTGGACTTTGGAACAAAGTAGCGTTTAAGCAAATGAAGAAGGTGGCCTTAATTAAAGAGTCGGTTGGTTTATTTCCGAAGCTGTCAAAATTGGGGTCATTCTCGCTCACTTCCCCTTACAGAAGACCCCTCTCTGTGCTGGTTTGTGTCACACGGTGGCTTCTGGACAAAGCCTTGGTTTCTCTGCATGATGAGGGGTGACCGGTAGGTAGCGTTCCACTACGCACTGCCGTGTGTCCGGAGATTTTAACACGCTGAACACCTGGCTCACAATCCGAGTGCTGTGCCTCGGCGGCACAGAGCCCCGTGGGGTTCTGACCTCGAAGCGTCCTGACCGAGGGGCTCCTGGCCAGGCCTCGTTTGATTTTCCGTCTTCGCAGTCTCGCGGTCGAATAGCTCCTTTCCGTTTCTTGCTCCTAAGTGCCAGAACGGGTGTTTCTCCTGGTGCTGGTCCTGTGCGCGGGCTCCAGGGTCGTGAAATCCGGCCGCAGGGAGGCAGAAAGCCCCTCCGCGGAAAGCAGGTCGAGGCGCCATGCCGGGTCACGGGTCACCGCGGAAGCCTTTGTCAACGGGCGTGTTTGGCCAGCGTGGAACCGTGGACCTGGAGCCGGGGCTGAGTGGGGAGCGAGGTCTCGTCGCTGTGTTCGTGCTCCAGCACCCACGTCTCCCTTTTCCTCTGAGCCACCACCCCCTCCTCCGCCCTCCGGGGTCTCCCCTCCATGTGTGAGCAGTGCCGGGGGCTCTGGCGGGGGTCACGTGGGAGACGGTTCCAATTCTGGCCCCGTCCTCTGCCAGCTCCGTGGTCTCGCACATCGGGGAAGCTCCGAGACCCCGGGCTCTCGTCTGGAAAGCAGGGGCGACTCGTCGGAGCGCGTTCTGGAGGGCGAGGAAACAGTGGCACCGTGTGGTTGTCGCTGCTCTCGTTAGCCGGCCCCAGACGTCCTCGAGGCCTTGTCCCCAGGCTGAGACGCGTCCGCTCCGCCCAGCCCTGGTCAACGGAGGGGGCCGGTCCTCTCCTTCCTTCCACAGGTTTCAAAACTTCGTGGGCGGCTACCGTTTAATGAGCTTTCGGTTGCTACAGGGCGGCTTTTCATACCTGTTCACCACAGGGATTCCAGGGGGGCAGACGCTGGTCATCGGGCGGCTGCGTCACCCCCAATGCGCTGGCCAGACGTACATGCTCTCTCGTGGGACCGCCAGCCCCCGGGCTGGCGCAGGCACACGCCAGCGTGGAGGGGGCATGTCAGAAGTCTGCAGTATCAGCACTTCGGCCCTGTTCTTTGCGAGCCGTCCGTTGCCCTCTGCCCCATGGTTGAGGAATGAAGCCTTATTGATTGCTTTAGGTTCCGGCAGGGGGCCCGGCTGAGGTGGCGGGGCAGAGGCTAACATTTGATCGCTTGTCTGATCTTTGACATTGAGTCTACGGTGTGGGCAAAGAGGATGCGGAAGTGTTAATAGGCAAGTTAATGTCTTAGAGTGTCTTGTATGTAGAGGGGCGATTCGCGGTACCCGGAGATAATGCGGGGGACAGGGGACGGAGAAAGCCGCTGCCGTCGGAGCGTGGGCAAGTAAACTCAGTGCGAAGATAGAAATGAATGCCCGATGGCAGTCACGGTGCCCCGTAACGAGCCACAGCTCAGCGAGCTTTCTGTCAGTGTGTGCTGAACGGAATTAATAGGAAAATAGTTTAACGAGTTACTTAGGTTCGGAGTTTTGTGGTTCTTAACATTATTGCCAATTCCAAAGCGAGACTTCTTCGGCGTTTCCCTCTAAACTCATTTCTGCAGCTTCGGTTAACGGTCACCTTTGCAAAGCAAAAGACCCCACGTGGGATGTATCATGCTCACTCCTGTTAAGACGTGAGTGCGCGAACACCGTCATCGGCTTCCCTGTCGGAATGATTCATCCCCCGGAGCACTTCGATGGAGTCTCCCCCCACCCCGCCCCTGTTAGAACATCCACTGCTGTAGTCACAGCCTTTATATCTGGTTTAATTTCGTAGTCAGGGAGACGGCAGGGCAGAAATATCCTAATGCTGTCGTAGGGATATAGCGCCAACTTAGAGGGCACGCGGGTCGGGAAGGTGGCCTCTGTCATCTTCCCCATAGTGAGGAGAAATGCCGGTGGGAGGCGGGGAAGACTCAGAGGCGGGAGGGGTCTTGGTGTTGCTATGGGGAAATTTTTCCGTTTCTCCTGAGAAGGGAGAGACGAGGGGAGAAAACAGAGCAGAGCCCTGTGGTAGGAATTATCTCTGTTTATTGTATTGTGATGATTAATTCTCTATCTGTGGAGCAGCCTGTACTTGGCCTTGACGATGACGTATGTGACAGTTACTTGAATCAGACAGGGGCTTCGCCTTCTTGGAGCTCTCATGTCACAGCACAAGAGACCCCAAACTACCACAGTGAGAAGGAAGGTGCCCGGAACTTGATAGACCTACTCTTTCTTTCCCTTCCCCTCCCCTCCCTCCCTTCCCCTCTCCCCCTTTCCCTCCCTCCGTCTCTCCCTCCCTCTCTCCATCCCTCCCTCCCTCCCCTTTAATAGGATTCCCTCAAACAAGGCCTGTAGGAATTCCAGCCATGCCCAACAAGGGCCCAGATCGACAGGTCAGATCAGGCCCCAGACACCATCCCCATCATAGCAGGATGAAAGTGTCCTCTGCCAGACAGGCATCCTGGAGACAGTGTTATTCTGGAAGTTTTCCTTTATTTGGAAAAGTCCTCATTTACTGGGTTCAATATATATTCTGGCCTGAGACCGAAAGGTGAAGGATTCAGCCCTTTAAATTTTACATTTCGGTCAAAAGAAATAGAACCCCTCCGTGTATGAAAACATCACTGAATGTTTAGCAGGGCATGAGCTTGGCTATGGGCTGGCTTGTGGCATTCTATCAACTTGGACAGTGAGAAGAGACGTAGATTGCAGATTGGAGCCTTTTGTGAGGTGGGCGACGATTCTGAATCTTCTCTTTAGATGATGCTTCTAGCTGGGAATATCTAGATTCACTTAGTTGCAGCGTCTGAGTTTGCCTCTGAGAAAACAAATGAGCTTTTATTGTTACAGCTTCTCATGTGGTTGGAACCAAAGGGAGGCATTTTTTGTTGTTGTTGTTTGCTCAGATGGGCTGAATGCTTTTGCTTCTGCGTGAACCACCCCAGCAGCAAAATAAAACATCTGCGAGATTAGCGTGATAGATTTTTCTAGACTGCCTCCAGAAGTGAGGCTGTTTAACAGCGAAAGTTGATGGAACCTGTCAGCGTTTCTACGTGGCCATCTCTCCATCGCGATCTACTTCATTCTTGTTAGTGGCCCCTGTGCCCGTCCGTCATGGATATAGTATAATTTAGTCATTCCTCTGTTGTACAGCTTTCATTTTCCAATTACAAAGAGGCTACAGTGACAAGCTTAATACATACCTATTTGCTGGGCATCTAGGTGAATATATTTCTAGGATAAATTTCTAGAGGGGGACTAACCGGGTCCCATTTTCTATAGATGTCAGCGAAACATTTTCAATCTAAAGAGTTTCTTTCCGAGGCTACTGTCTTTAGGGACACCCCAGTAGTTTGGTTTTTAGCCTTTTTTGCAAATCGTTTGAGAGAAGATACTCCTAATTCGGAGTTCAGCCTTTGTAACAAAAGGGTGTGTTTGATTCCTGGACCTTTTTTTTTTTTTTTTTAACCTTTCCAGTATATTCTTTCCATGAAGGACACTCATTTATGCAGACACCAGCTGATAGCCTTGCATTCCTGGAAGATGTCGCGCCCCCCGTGCTGAGCCCTGGGACGGAGCTCCCCAGCATGACCGCCCTCAGCTGTGTTTACCCCATCGCCTGGGGTGGGGAGCCTGGCGGGGAGACTGACGTCTGAGTTTTACATCAGTGAAAACCAAGCACAGCGTAGGGAGGGACCTTGTGCAGAGCCTTTATGTCGGGAGAGAGAAGAGCTCTCACTTACTAAACTTGGGCAAGATAAATATACTTAACTAACTGGGAAGGCAGGGCTTCCGTGACCCTAGTTATACATCTCATTTACTCTGTGATATTGTCACCTTTGCCATGGCTCCCTTTTTTTAATACGTACTACATAAAAAAATATACATATTATGAAATGTAGCATTTTAGCCATTTTCGAGTGTGCTGGTTCAGTGGCATTCGGTACAGTCTAGTCACATGGTTGCGTGACTGTCACTACTGTCCATCCCAGATGAAGTTTGCATCGTCCTGAAGCCATCCATGTCTCCTTTTCACAAAAGGAGAGGCTTTTTTCGAACCTAAGTTTAGCATAACGTTGTGGTCACCAAAGAGTCTTCAGTTCCGGTTCAACTTTTTGAGGGCGCAGAGCTCAGGGTATCGCCAACAGTCGGGGTGTAAATAGCACACAGCCCTGCTCCTGTAATTCGCCCAAGGAGACCTAAATTGACACGCAGCCAGTGGAAGCCACTCAACCCCCAGCCGAGTAATAGTCTGCGACATTAATTAGGGAAGGCACTTTGCTTCCACCTGCCTTGGTCTTCCTGGGCCGCCCGGCCTCGGCCGGCCCTTAACTCTGCTTCTCCACCTCATCGAGCAAGCACAAAGGAGTTAGTCGTGTTTTGCTTCTAGCATTTCACATGGCGCAGCCTCCGAAAGTCACTGAGGGACTTCCGCGCTGGAGGGGAGGCCCTTTGGCTCGCCCCAAACAAGCTCGTTCCGCAGACTTTGCGCTCTCTGCCGAGAAACAGATATGTTTTGGAAAAAGCCGGGTTCCCAGCTCAGTTCCACGAGACTTTCCAGAATCATAGGTCCAGGCAGGGGGAAAAGAAGGCTAAGCCTCGGACGGTGAAAGAGCAGCAGACTAGTCACCTTCAACAAAAATGTGTTTTCTCCCTAAAAGATAGATAGATAGATAGATAGATTAGATAGATAGATTGATTGATTAGATAGATAGATAGATAGATAGATTAGATAGATAGATCGATAGATCGATAGATCGATCAATCGATCCAGGGTCCCAGCATCCCAGTCCATTTGTCTGTTCTAGAAGATGACAAACCAACGTATCGATGGTGGGCGCTTTGACACTCTCGGAAAGTGTGTGTCCACTCCTCCTTCTTCTGCATCCTAACCGTACCTTTTTCTGCCTATGATTTTTGGGTCTGACCTCCTTTTGTGCCAGCCTCCAAGAGGCCGGAGAGAGCTTAAGGGAAAGCACGACCCAGAGCCCGGCTAGACCGAGCCCATCTGGCTTGAGTGCATTAGGCAGAGTCTCGCTTGACAAGGCAATGAACTCATTCTACTAATTGTCATTAGCGTGAGGTCTTTAGCAGGTTCTTGGGCTCCTCAAACTTCAGAGGGCTTTAATCGGCCTGCCCCTAATGACTGTGCCTCATGCTAACTGGTTTAGCGCAACAAAAGCAGCCACCGCCTACTCTTGAGAGAGAGAGAAAGAGAAAAAAAAGCGTGGATGGGCTTTTAAGAAAAAAAAAGAATTCTCGGTCGTTCTCACTTCTCCACATCTCAGTGTTCTTTCTCTATTCAGCCCCTTTAGAGTTGCTAAGAAACTGCCATTTTAGAGGAAGGGTAGTTAAAATTTGATTTTAATTTAAAGACAGGGCAGGCAGGGTTCTCTGTGCTCCTTATGTGACTGAGGTGCTCGAGGGCGGGACACTGGCTGTGACCAGGGCAGTACTGGCCGCTCGGTGTGATGTGAGCCTCTTGGTGTTTGCTGCCAGAGGCAGTAGCTTTGACATGGTGCCTTGTGGCGAGCACTGCTTCGCTTTTGGGGGAGAAATCCATAGAAGGACCTGTGTGTGCTGGGCAGGCGGCCGCTCCGGGCTTGAGTGATTTATAGGTGTCACTTAAGAACCTGGTTCTCCTGCTGATCCTGGGGACGTGTAGTTACCGAGCCAGCAGATGTGGGGCCTCTCTGCTCCGCGGACGTTTTTTATGGCCTTCGCAGAAGTCGTAGATCTCTCATGAGCAAACATATCATTACGTCCAGAGGAGGACTGGCATGCGATAAAGTTTCAGTGGTCAATTAAGAAAGAGTTATTGTTTGTCACTCAGGTATTCTCTCTCTCTCTCTCCAATTAACTTCTTGGAATGAAGCAGACTCTTTTCTTCCCACCGTCCTGCATGGCTTCCAGCTTCGGGGAGAAAGTCGGTCTCGGTAGTCAGACTCTGGGCAGCTGGGCCTTCTGCCTCGGTAAAGTAGACTCATCTGGAGCACTTGACAAGGGGGGGAGAGAGAGAGAGAAAGCCGGGAGAGAATATTTTTTACAGCACTTCAGTCTGTGTTCCCTACGCATTTATTCGGTGGAACCTCATTCCAGCAGTGCAGCCAGCTGTCCCGTCGGCAGCGACC
Organism: Rousettus aegyptiacus; assembly: GCF_014176215.1. Taxonomy (NCBI): domain Eukaryota; kingdom Metazoa; phylum Chordata; class Mammalia; order Chiroptera; family Pteropodidae; genus Rousettus; species Rousettus aegyptiacus. Next base: position 54,198,026 of record NW_023416309.1, on the reverse strand, counting down.
GCGCCCTTTGGGCGGCTTCCCATTCTGTCTTAATTTGGAATTCACACTGGGACCTTCGAGTGCTGATTTTAAAGGTTCCCAGCCCCTTCGAGGCCCACGCACACTGTACATCTGCAGCCTGCTGAACTCAGAGTGTGTACTTTTAAAATTGCAGTGAACGCACAGGTGAGATGCTCATCAGCTTTGCCGTTCCCCATGTATTTATCTCCTTTAAAAAGAAAAAATCTGTTTTGTGTAATGTCAGAGCGTTCAACATGTTGCAAGAGAATCTTGCCTAAAACTCAAGTCCTTTCTGGTGGAGAAGATGTGATTTCTGTTATCGCGTAGGAGAATAGGAGATGAGCAAGCTCTGGGCTTTATTCTCATCCGGAGATAATTCTCTGACTGATTCTTTTTCTATTAGCTTGCTGCCCAAAGCGTGGCAAACCCGAGGGGTTCGCTCTGCCCAGGGCCCGGTGAGGTTCTTGGGGAGCACGTGAGCCGTTGCCAGGGTCTTCGTGCCCACCATCACGGCCCCGTTCCCCCTGGGCCCCGCCTCAGGGGCCACCGGCTCTTCCCGTCTTTGCAGGACCTGCCACCCAGCCTCCTCCCCCGGCCGCACCCCGCTTTCACCCCAGGTTTTCAGAAGTCAGCACGGGAGCTCAGGCGCTGTCATCCCCTACAACTGATCCCCGTTCTCGGGGGCCTGGTGGACACCCAGGAAGAGTGACCACTGGAGGATTTGAGGAGAGGAGGGCCACGCTTTGCAGGTGCCGGCATCCGGGACCCTTTCCAGGATGTTTCAGGCTTCGTTTGCTGACTCGTTTCAGGGCAGAGAGTAGGGTTGGGAAGGAAATCAAAGCCTGATGTGGAGAAACGAAACATGAGGCCTACTGACTTTTTAAAAACATTTTAAATAACATTCTCTAAGGTTTCATTTTATACCGAAGGCAGCTGTAATAAGTTTTGGAAGATGGTGTAAGGTTTCGATTACGGAGCGATCCGCCTGCAGTTTCTGTACCAAACGTGAGAAAGGGCCGAGGGGGAATGGAGTGGTTAAGAGGTTATTTTGTATAAGGTGAGAAAATTTGAAAGGATGAATTCGAGACTGCGAGCAGGTGACATTTGGTGGGCCGTAATTTGCCAATGCAGTAACATTGTGACCTATTGCGAAGTTTTGTTTGTTTGTTTGTTTGTTTTTTAATAGTCTGATCACAATGGAATAACTTAATAACTAACTGGGGCTCCAGCAGCCCATTGACCACAAGTAGAACAAGACTGCAGTCCTGCAGTGGGCCCTGCCAGGGTTGCCCAGTGTCTAAATTCCCCGCTGGAGGCCGTCTGAAAGTGCCCATTGTGTGAGGGGCATTGTGATTTGGTATCATGTGCACAATGTTTGCTTGTGGAAAGATTTATTGGAAACAAGTACGTTTAAGAAAGAGAACGTGGTTCGAAACTCAGTCGATCTGGCTCGTGACATTTCAGATTTTAGAGTACCTTTGTTTCTAAGAATAAATATTTAGGCCCACTGTAAATATTTATCTTCGAGCACACAAACGGGCGTGCAAAACTTGAAAAGCGAGCCAGGGGACGAATTGACACCAAAAATTCGCTTTTCTAGGGGATGGACTAAACCACCTCAAGGTTTGATAGGTTCAAAGAGGCGTATTTAGTGAGCACGGCTGTCAGTATCCAGCCCAGAGGACGGCTTCCCTGGCACTGTTACGTCTCTCGGGAGCGGGAGAGTGTGTGAGGACTTAACTGTGTTCTCACATGGATGGTTCTAGCCGGGACCACCCCTGCCAGCGTTAAGCAGGTCCCTGTGGCGTCCAGCTGGCTGTCAGGTCTGACCAGGAGGTCAGCCACAGCGTGAGGGTTTCTTGATGATATTTGAAGGAGCTGACCCCAGCTTTGAGATTTTTCTGCCCACAGAAACCAGAAGGCTTCACTTCTGCGTCCTTTGCTCAGCCTATCTGGGTATAATATATTGGGGCAAATGAATGACTTCTTTGGAGGCTCTAGAATGCTTATCTTTTTAATGTGAAAATGTGGGTGTCTGTGATATGATGGGAGATTCTGGAATGAAATGGGCTCAGAGTAACCACTAGCACTTTTTCTGACTCTTTTTTTTTTTTTAAAGTTTTTAAAGACCAGCAACAGGCTTATGCAGTAAAATCAATTTGCACATGGGCTGGCTCTTGTCCAGCAAATTCCACTCAACGATATTTTAATCTGAAAGGCTCACATGTAGAAAGGCTTGGATATCTATCCCTCGAATGTGGCGGTCCCAGCCCCAGTGCGTGGGGTTGCCGCGGAGCTGTGGGAGACGTCATCTGTGTGTGGGCCGTTTGGGATTTCCTCATTTCCCTCGGCCGTATTTTAAGCTGGAGGTTAAAGGCGGCAGGACCCACTGTGTGGGGAGGGTGACAGGGAGGACGGTCTGGTACATGCAGGCCTGTGGGGACGCCGTGCTATTGGTGAATGGAAGGATGATTGGATGTGTGTGGATCTTGACCGAGCTGCCATGTAGGAAGGTTCCAGTTAGCTTGTCATTATAGCGCCATGTGGACAAGGTCGCACAGCAGGCTGCTCTGTCACTTGATCCCTGAGGACCCTCGTGCGTAGTTACTTAACACACCTTGATGCGGTCGCCCCTTCGAGATTTCTGCAGAGACCACCTCTAAACTGGAGAGGAACCTTTCAGGCACGAGGCAGGAGAGGGTATCCTTTGTCGAGAACTTTTTCCCTAGAGAGAGAGGCAAGGCAAATGGCGGCGGGAAGTCATTGGTAGCCTGCCTGGTACAGGGCCTCCTTTAAGGCTGTCTGAAATGTCATCAGGATTTGGGAACTGGTGTCTCTTTATGTTTCTTTCACTGTCACATCTGAACAAGCCAAGGGATGTTTACTTGTGCAGCGAGCACACAGTGGCAGTTAATATTTATCAAGGAAACAAATGGGCGGATTAAAAATGAGCGAATGGAGTGAATTCCACGGTAAAGAGATAAAACCATTGTTCATTCAGTCCGTTGATAACTTTGGTCTTTGAAGCTTTTAGTTTATTTTCTTTTAAAAACAAGGAATGAAAGTCTTTTCAGAGCATCTAAGAAACGTATTGGGAGACACTGTGTGTAGGAGTCATTTTTGGTATTCGGGGTGACCATAAAGTTGGTCTTGTCACTTGCCTATGATGTCGAGCTTATGGTCAAGGTGAATTTCAGTATCACCCCAAGTGGAATTAAGTGAAGAGTTGCCCATCTCCCTGCCATTTGTCTTGCAGTTCGTCAAAATAAAATCTTTTCCCTTGCTCATTAGGTGGCCATGGACGACCAATAACTTGAGATACGATAAGTTTTGTTTCCAGTTTTCTAAATCAGTATCCTTTTTATGAGGGCCGTGCACCAACAGTCTGCTTTGAAGTCGTTTTTGTTCTCCATTGGGTGGCGTGTTATTTCAAAGAAGTCAGCCAGCAGACTCGAGACCTTTTTGGCTAGAGTTCACAAACAGCCTTCTGGACGACACAACTTATGTATCTGTCTCTCCCCCTCCCACCCCCACTGCCCCGTTCTATCCTTCTCTCCACCAGAGAGGTCGCCACACCGGCCTATCCTCCAAGCTGGACTGCCCGCCAACGCCTCCACCGTGGTCGGGGGCGACGTGGAGTTTGTCTGCAAAGTTTACAGCGATGCTCAGCCCCACATCCAGTGGATCAAACACGTGGAGAAGAATGGCAGTAAATATGGGCCCGACGGGCTGCCCTATCTCAAGGTTCTGAAGGTGAGGACTTTCTGGATCTGAAGGCACCCCCGACTCTGGTCTCCTTAATGGGTTTGGCCACAGGTCCTGTTGAATTTGGGAGAAGATGATTCTCTTATTTGATTGGCCAGTACAGAGCGTGTTCGGGAATTAGAATATGAAGCTTGTTAGTAAAATTTCCGAAGGGAACTTTGGGGTGGTAACGAGGCTATTAGAGTTGGAGTCACAATAGTTCAGCCGTTTATCCACCCTGAGACCTCAAGCGACATGTCCGGGCTTAGCTGCACATCTGTAGAAGTGGGGACCATGATACCATCTCCCCAACAGGCCAGTTAGCAGGATGGAACAGACAGGAAGAATTTTGTAAACTCTAGGCGTTGTACCAATGTTTACTGTCATGCCAATGTTTTCTCTGAATGTGACATTAGGATCAAATTGAGTAGCCACCTTTTAGAAACAATTTAGATTTTCCTTTTAAAAGAAAGCCCTTAACCAGTTGACATTCATTCACATGTAATTTAGACAATAAACTTTAGAAAATGGGCTCTGCTGGTGAAATGTTGAACAAGGAAACCTACTTTCTCCTTGGATTTTTCACCTGGGTCCTTGCGAGTCCCCGTTTTAACAGCATCAGCCTCTTTATCTTTTAGATCTCACTTGCTGTTCGAGATGGTGCTAGCAAGCGGAAGCTAAATCCATACGACTCGTTAGCCTACCCCCTGCCGTATCTCCCATATCGAGTTGCTGATAGAGAGTGTCCTTAAAAAGAACAGCCTTCCGGTAGAGCCATAGGTAGCTGAACTAAGAACTCTCAACCCGTGAGGCGTCCTCTCCAGCTGACACCAAGGCTCGGAGAAGCTGGAGGAAGGTGCCTAACCTGGGGAACTACTAACCATCCTGTTAGGTATCGATCGGACCCTTTCAGCCCGTCCACCAGGTCACGTCCACTGTCCACCAGTTGTCTTACTGTGTTCTTCCTAAACCCGTAGCCCCTTAGCAGTGCTGTGTACACGTAACGGAGGTGGTTCTCTTGCGGCGTGTTGGTGGTGGGACCCTCGACAGTGCAAAGTCCTTCCTGGTTGGCCGTTATATTGTTCTCCTGTGTCTGTTCCAGCACTCGGGGATAAATAGTTCCAATGCAGAAGTGCTGGCTCTATTCAATGTGACTGAGGCGGATGCTGGGGAGTATATATGTAAGGTCTCCAATTATATAGGGCAGGCCAACCAGTCTGCCTGGCTCACAGTTCTGCCAAAACAGCAAGGTAACAATGTTTTTGTTTTTTGTTTTGTTTTTTTTTTTGTTTTCGTTTTTTTGTTTTGTTTTGTTTTGTTTTGTTTTTTTAAAGAAGGCTGGATATAGAAGCTGAAAAAACTTGGTGCTTTGGGAGACTGCAGGCAGCTTTATAGGGTGACTCTGTGGCCTCGGTATATTCATAATGATCTTTCTTTGGTGATGCAGCTGGTGCGATGCCAGCAGCCATGGAAAAATGCCCACAATGTTCAGAGCGCTTGCTCTAATTTCTTCTAGAGATTATCCACCCCCCTCGCCCCCCAACCTAGTTTTTAAGTCATTCCTTCTGGTTTATCTTGTTTGGGCTGCACATTTCCCATCCTTATGGCACATAAACACCATCTTAAACACACGTGTGCATGCCTGTTGAATTTGGGGCATTGCACATCGGCAGAACTCACACCTCCTTCTGCCCCAAATATCTAGAGAGATGTTGGCATGGCATTAATTTGTCCAACAAAGCATCATTTCCTTGGTTGTGTAACTGCAACTTACGCGATACTGCCCTTGACCTCGCTATCCCGAATTTGGGGGTAGTCTATTTAACGAATGTACTGCCGGAAGCTATCGAAGGCAGCCGGTTGACTTTCTTAGTTTGTCATGGTTCACATTCAAATGTTTGTATTAAAAAAAGAAAAAAGAAAAAAAGCCCAGTTTCTTTGCTCCCAAGATCATGCTTTCTTCCATTTTGTTTCGTCCAATGTAAGTCAGGATGGTCATGCGGGAGTGACAATCACCAGAGCCCGGCGACCAAGCTGGCCCTCCCTCCGAGCTGGTTCCCACAGGGCCAGAAGGATGTGCGAGATGTCCGCTTGGGCTCATCTGCAGTGTTGTGGTGTGCAGCACAGTCATTGAGACAGAACTTAGCTTTCCTCAAGGTGGGGGTCTGCAGCCAACAGAGCCAGAAGCCGGCTTGGACTTTTGGGTGCTCTGCTTTCGGAAGAGCACCCCAAACCCAGAGCCTAGCCCCGCCACGGCCGAGAGACCGGACCTCTGTGGGCTGATTTTTCCATGTGTTCGATCGCATGCATGTCTAGGTGGTGAAGCTGGTGTGGTGGCGGGCCTGTGGAGGTGAGCTGCTCGGTGTCATTCAGTGTCTCGGTTGTGGGCTTTCGTGGATGGGCCGCCGTCGGAATCTCCCGGTGGCCGGCACCCGCCGGGGCCCCCGGCGGACGCCTCGTGGTTCCGTGGCCCCCTCCACAACCATCCTGTGTCGTCTAGCCTTTTCTCTTGCTTCCCTTGTTTTCTAGGCCGCCGGTGTTAACACCACGGACAAAGAGATTGAGGTTCTCTATATTCGGAATGTAACTTTTGAGGATGCTGGGGAATATACGTGCTTGGCGGGTAATTCTATTGGGATATCCTTTCACTCTGCATGGTTGACAGTGCTGCCAGGTATATACTGCTCTTTCTCTCCGTGGTTTTTTTTTTTTTTTTTTTCCCTTTTCGTGGTTGATTGCTATAAAATTAACACAGCTTCTGTTCTCAGAAATGGCCCCTTTTATCCTTGCATAGAGATTTTAAAACATGTTTAAAATCATCCCCGAGGGGGTAAGAAAGTTGCATTGGAAATTCGCTTACAATGAGATTCGCCCACTCGCATTTACGATCAAGTGGAATGTCATCCTTAAAACCCAAACAGATCTTAACGTTTTTAGCGAGTCATGGAGTCAGTGTATCAGTTCACCCACTCCTATTTCTCTCGAAGCCGAAATTACTTTGTAAAATTCAAAGTAATTTTTGCTCCTTCCAAATTCCATTTTGCCAAAGTCCCACACGTTCTCGTCTCCAAGGCTCTGTTTTTACCGAGGGGTAAATAGATCACCGTGCATCGAGGTGCCCGGGGAGGATACCTCTGCATGCAGCGTGTACAGAAGCCGTGTGGCACCTCCCTTGGGAATCGGTGGCTTGCTGCATGTGGCGGTAGAATGGACTGTCCGTTGACTTTTCCTGCAATGCATGCTCTCGCCATCGTGGCCTTGATGTTCTTTCTGCTCTGCAGAGAAATCAACATCAGGGAAGCCCTGTTGCTTAAAGATGGCCGCCGTCTGCATCTTTAACCGGTCTCTCTATCCTGCTCACACTTTCTTGAAAATCACTGTCTGCCTTGATGTATCTGCCGCTGTGCCATGTCCTTGGAAACTGCGTAGACTGTGGTTTGCTAGCTCATGATGTTCCACGCCAGTCATTAATTCCTTATTTTTAGACGATGGTGCCTACCTGCATGCTTATTTTATTCTCTAGTAAAAATAAATGGATCATTTCATTTTGTGCTGTGCTGCTGAGAGTTTTGACTGTCTTGCAAGTATTTTTCCGATGAAAATGTCTAAGCCTTAAATACCAGCATTGCATCCATTTTCCTTTTGTTGCGAGTCTGCTCTACGAGTATTTGCTTTGAAATGATGAGATGCTTGTTACGTTGAGCTTGCTTTTACCTGCGGTACTGCCTTCTGCAAGTGCCTAACTGGCACTTCGTAACCGATTTGCCTGACAGTACTAGCCCATTAACTAAGAATGCGTTTTGAGAAAAATACGATTTGGAAATACACTGCCTATAGATTGACTGTTGAGGACTAAAGCAGACATTATTGGAAGTTGATGCAAGAACGTGCTAACTTAAGTAATTTTATGTATCCTCACATGCCATACCACTTCTATTTTTTCTTTAAAAGTCGTAATGATGTATCAGTATAACCAGATGCATACCAATTTAAATGGATATTGATTAAAGAATATTATAAATGTTTTGTGGTATGGACATAATGATCCTATATGACAAACAACTCAGTCTTTATAGTAAAAGCATTCGTTTATTTAGTTGGATGATATGCTGGACCATATTAAGAAATGTGACCCTTTTTCGGGCCAGCCTACTCGATGAATATTTATTTCCTGTCATGTGGGAACTGTGTTCCTCTGGGGTAAATCACCCTGTCGTATCTTCCTTTGGAAGAGCTTACTCAGATAAGACTGAGGCACCGTCCCTTCAGAAACAAAAGACCATATAGGAAGACAGCCCTTTTGTCACGGGTATGGTTGCCTGTCCTATTCTGCCCCCATGGCTAACAGAATGTGGACTCGGAGCCTGCCCTCTGTGACTCGGCGGCAGCCGATCCATCACGGTCACCGGCTTGCAGAGGTCCACTGAGGCTAGCGATAGGGACCGCCTGGGCCCTGGCAGTAAAGCGAGGAGCCCTCGGGCCTTCCCCTTCCTTTGGGAGAGGGGCATGGCAGGCCCGTGGCCCACGCCACCCTGCTGCTTTGAGTCATCGGGAAGCCCATCCTTGTGAATGGTTATCGCCTTTTGATTCCTCAGTCTCGTGTCCTAACTCTGTGGCCTGCTTATCTGTTCCTCCCCTGTGATCTACAACCCAGCTCCCGTAAGAGAAAAGGAGATTACGACTTCCCCAGACTACCTGGAGATAGCCATTTACTGCATAGGGGTCTTCTTAATTGCCTGCATGGTGGTGACAGTCATCGTGTGCAGAATGAAGACCACGACCAAGAAGCCAGACTTCAGCAGCCAGCCGGCCGTGCACAAGCTGACCAAGCGCATCCCTTTGCGGAGACAGGTAACAGAAAGTAGATAAAGAGTTTGAAGAAACTTACTCGTCGCTCGTGCCCCAGCCAGCTCTCGGGTCTCTCTCCCTCTGCTCCGATGCTACTTCTGTGACTGTCACGGGGCTGGCAGTACCGACGTGCCTCTTAGTGGCCGTCCAGCTAGTGTTTGGGGCTTGGAGAGTCAAGTCCTGGTGCATTGATGGGGTCAATCAAGTCAAGTTCCAGGTCAAGAAAGCACAAGGGTGTGAGGCTCAGCCAATCAGCATGACGGATGTAACGCAGGGAGGCGGAGCCCTGGTGGTTTTCATGAGACTCAGGCGCAGCGGTCTCTTTGAAGCACAGGCCACTTTTGTCCCCTGTGATTTAAAGCTTTTTTTTCGAGGCAGGCTTTTGCCACTAGTTGGAAAGGGACTCTAGTTCTCTTTGATTTATTTTTCAAAATCAAGCTCAAAAACCTATGCCCTGGAGGTAAATCTGAGCTATGACTTGATTTAAACTGGCCCAGGATGTCTTTCCAAGCTGGATTTTGGCTCGACCTCTCTTGATTCTTAAAATAGAATTACATGCACACATCATGTTATTGTTAGTCATTCTCAAGTGTGGCCATGGGGCCGGTCCTAGAATGATTTCTCTATTGAACAGGCAACAGATTTTTGTTAACCTTGCACTTGGTCTTCGGTGGTTCCTTGTGGTTTGTCTGCGCCTCCTGATTGGCTTAATTTTGCTTTGGGGGGTATGGGGCGAGACAGGGCCTACACCTCTGCCTTAAATCAAAGCCCTGCAAAGTTGAATGGGACAGGAAATGTGTTGTTGTCTCTTTTTATTTTCTGATCATGAAGATGGAAGGAGAAGGCAGATGTGAATGCAAGATGTTTACAAGGCTATTTGGAACTTGTAGAACTTACAGGACACTCGTTAAAATGGCAGATTTCTTCATCTCAGTCCCAGAGGCTGTGGTTCGGTAGGTCTTGAGTGGGGCCGGGAGTCTGCTTTTCAAACAAGCCCTCGGGTGATTCGAAGTGCACTTTGAGAAACGCTGGGTTGATCCCAGCCTCGCCCCTCCTGTGACGTGAGGCGGCCGTAGCATTCTCCGCACGAGGCGCTAGGGAGGGTTGGGAACCAGCCGGTCAGCAGCCGTTTTGGCACGGATCTGGCTGTTTCCAGCCCAGCTCCAAACTCTGGGCTGAGGAGATCCTCGCTGATTTCTTTGAAGCCACGTTCCAAGCGGGGCTTTCTCCGTGGGGGGCGAGGGCCAGCGTTTGGCATGCGCGTCGCGGGCAGGTGAATGCTCACATTGTATTTGGAGTGAGCGAGTAAAGATGTCTACTGGGTTGCTCCCACCACCAGGAATTCTGTTGTAGAGGCAACGATGGGCCCGCCAGTCCTAAGGTCGACTCTCTGACCTAGCCAGTGACCTCTGGTTGGTCTAGACACCCCCCAGTCCCCTCCTTTCCAGTAACCTCTGGGTGCTTCTTATAGCCACCATCTTGACAAACCTGGCCTTAGGGAACTGAGAGAGAGGGTAGTGCTACCATTTCTTTTTTTTTTTTTTCCTTTTCTCTAATAGGGGAAAAATGCTACCTTCTGGAGGAAACCTGTAATTTGGTCTAGCTAGATCATTGTCCGTAATTATTTCTCCATCTTTTTTTTTTCTGTAGCTGTTACAATGCTCTTCTTTTTACTCACTATAAAGGAGGCAGATGCCTTCAAAATCCTCTCGACTCAACCCTCGTCATCTCGTTCTTGTTTGCCGTCGGCCGACCGGCCTTTCTCATCTCCACCTAGGTCGGTCACTTTTCCCACACTGCCAAGTGCAGCGGAAAAGGACGTTAGGATTCCTCCTCCCGCGTTCTCCCTCCTCCCTTCCTTTGTTCGTGGTGATCTTCCGAGCGCTCGGTCTCACCTAGGCTCCAGGTAAGGCGCGGCCTGTCACCGTGACCGGTGTTACTGAGTGGGAGGCCTCGCGCGACGTGTAGCCGCTTTGTGTTTCTGTAGGGTCAGGTAGTTTGAGAGCGACACAGAGGCAAGCGGGCAAATAACCAACCGGCCCCCTGCAGAAATGAATCTGAGAGAGTGACTCGTTCAGGGGAGCGCCGGTACACCCCAGCCCCTCGCGTGTGTCACAACGGGGTGTGCGCTTCTGCACGAGGAGCACCGGGCCAGAAAGCCCCGTCCCTTTGGCGGAGGAGATGCCTATCAGGTGTCTGGATGAGAGTGGGTTATTGGGCTGTCGCTGGAATGACATCGCCAGAAAGGCCGGCAGGCATGCCGACGAAAGAGAAAATTCCTCAGGGATGCCAGGGATGCCTTGACTGGGGGACAGGTGAGCCTGTAATCAGATGCCTTGAGGTTGGCTTGTCCCTAGGCGTTTGTGAGGCCGCTCCTCATGCTGCACTTACACAGCGTCCTCCAGGGCACAGGTGGCCCTCAGCAGCTTCGTGGCGGAGTCTGAATGTGACCTCGTTGGCCCTGACCTTCCCCCGACACGCATCATACAGCATTTCACGCAGCTTAGTCGATTCTCGTTTTCAGAACAAGAGAAGTTGTTGTTTTTTTTTTTTTTTCCCTTGATCCCATTGTGAGTTTTTCCTTCTTGACATTTATTAATCTGTGCTGGACTTACCGGTGCAAGACAGACATTTCAGTTTGTTTATTTATTTATTTTGGCTGAAAAATTTTTTCTTCGGTGCCTAGGAAGAAGCTCCTTGTGATCTTTTCCCAGGAACCCTGAGGTTTTTTGAGACCCTCGATGGGCTTTGAGACTTGGAGGGTAGGGAGCCACTCTTGGTGGGGAGGTGGGTGGTGCTTGGTGGCGCCTCCCTCTGTCCCTTGGCAGGAGTGCACCCCATTCAGGGCCGGGGCTCAGACCCTGTGCTGGCCGCTTGCCCATCTGCTCGCACTCCTTTGCCAGGGTGGGGCATCTTTGCGAGCTCGTCGGCTCTCGCATGCATCTCTGGGGCTGTGAGTGGACAGAGTGGCCGTTGCGAAGCAGCCTTTGCACATCCGTGAGTTACAGAGAGGGCTTCGGTCTCTGTGTTTTGCACGGATCAGCAGGGCGGAGGAGGGGCTGCAGAGGGATTTGGTTCAGGAGGCATGCATCATTGCTGGGCTCGTCGAATCAGTTTTTCAGTGCGTACATCCGGATGGTTCTTTCTGGGGCCGGAAGCACATCCACGAGGTGGCACAGCTCCACAGAAGGGCGTGCCCGTCTCCCAGGTGGGCAGACACACACGTGTGCAGTGCACACCCTCCCGCCGCCGCCGGCGTCTCAGAGGGGGCTGCAGGGATTCTTTTGCTCACTTTAGTTTCACCCTCCTGGTTGCCGGTACAGGTAGATGGAAAACCAGAGGAAAATCAAGGCCAGTCAAGGTCACGTTTCATGACAATATCTTCGAGGCAAGCGGCACGTCCCCAAGGATGTCATTCACAGGAACAAGATGAGGGGGGCGTGGGGGCGTGTGCAATTCAGGAGCCAGGTCTGGGGTCCGTGCGTTCATGGAGATTAAACACACTGAATTCTGTTCGCTGGAGCCTCAGGCCACAGCTAGACGCTCCTCTGCCGCCTGGCAGCTGAACGTCATGATCTGGGAACATTTTCCGTAGTTTGGTCGGTCAGTCACATGGCCTAATGAAAGCTCACCGGTTCCAGAAAACATTCGGGTAATTAGAACGGTCATGGATGGCTTAATTGGAGCCGGGCCCTTTGTGGGGGCACCTCGTCCTCCCTGGTCCCCATCTGGTGGTTCTCAGCCTTCGAGAGATACGACAGTTTGACTGTGGTCCGACTTGGCTTTTGGCTGATGTGATTTTCTAAGAAGAACCAGCCCCTCCAGGACTGGCGAGCCATCGTTCTGATGGGTTTTCTCCAAGCCTTGGGAGGATGTTTGGGGGAGGCAGACCGTTGCTAACGGAGACAAGTGAGGGTCTGGTAAACTACCTCATTACCTACCTACATTGCATTATTGAGGGGAAACCCGAGCAAGCCCTTAGACCTTTATCTCAGCCACGGCTTGAGGTGGTGAGAACATTTCGTTTGGCTGGAGGGCAGTGGCGGGCAGGTCCAGAGCCTTCTCTTCGGGGTTGGGAACGTGGAGTCACAGTCTCTCAGAGTCTAGCTGTGGTCTAGGGGTGTTTGTCCGTGCTCAGGAGTCAACACACAACATTCGTCGCCCCTGGCGTGGCACCTTTGCTTTTGCCTGCTCCGTTCTCTGCGAAGTCCCTGGCCGTTGTTCAGTCTAATCTAGTAGAAAGAGAGAACACGATGTCATGGTGGCCCTTTAAAAGAAATGGGGGGGGGGGAACACTTCCTTTGCTTCATCTCCCACAGGTACTGTGGACATAGACAAAAAGCACAGTTAGTTAAAAGTTTGGTTTACGGCGCATGGTAAATCGATTCTGGAAGGTGAGGAAGCCGAATCGAGACTGAAAATACACACTAAGGAAGTGCCCCTGCCACCGCCCTGGGGCGGGAGGACGGCTTACGAGTGTGCAAGCATTTATTGTTTATAAATAACTTAATTATCACCATCCACGGAATATTTTTAAATTAGGTAAACAGGAAACCCTGGAATTGAAAAAACGTAGCTGATAGAGAAGATGATGATTTTGTGCAAAAAAAAAAAAAAAAAAAAAAAAAAGAATTAAGTGATCATCTGAGAGTGCTGAGTACGTCCCCGAGTTTGAAGGTGGGCAGTGGGCTCCCTCCATGGGCGTGGTCTGGAGGAAGGATGTCCCAGCGGCACATGGCATTCGAAACATGCAAGAATCGCCTGCAAGATGTCCAGCCAAGCCCTGGAAACGTGTGAGCTCTCAGAGCAAAATGGAGTGAAGAGAAAGCCAGTCATACTTTACAGTCCCAGAGGGGATTTTAAAAGCATAGTAAAAATGCATGTAGGTAAAATTAAGATATACCTCCGTAGACAGAGCAATCGAATTCTGTAGTTTCTTACACTTTTGACATTTTCTTACCTTTTTTTCCCCTTTCTTGTTTTTCACAAAAATATTTTCCAGATTTTTTTTTATATTGAATCTAAAGCCTTTACACGTAATCTGAACCAAATTTCCATAAGTGATCCTTTTTGTAAACACGATTTAAAAATTTTAATAATAATGACAGAACAAAGCTGGTAAAGGTTTTCCATTTTAAAAGCTTTCACATGAGAGTCTTAGACACTGGCAGAAGATGTATGTGTGTGTGAACTTTTGCACAGGTTTGTGGGTGAAGATTTCTTTTGGGTCATAGGTTAGCTGCAGAGCACTTAACTTCTGACTCTTTAGTTTTTCTGTTCTTAAGCTGCCTCTGAGCCATATTTGTCATAGTCCCCAGGTCCTCTGTCCCCTGATCTTTGGATGCTTTATTTCTTGGGTTTGTTCTTTTGTTCGCTGGAGCCTCAGGCCATTCTGGCTGTGAGCAGGTCTCATCATCCAAGCCAGGAAGGCAGATCCTGTTCTGCAGTCAGGCTTTAGGGCCGGCGGGTGTTTTTCCTTTCCCATGGCGCACAGTATGACAGCATCTCACATATAAAACAACCCCTAGGCTCCACGTGCTCCAGGTTCTGCAGAGGGAGGTGCCGTCTTAAGCTCCCTTGGACCTGGGCAGCAAATCATTCTAAAAAGGTGCTAAGAAAAACGATCGTGGTGTTGGTAGCAAATGAACGCTTGGCAAGTGCCAGACTCAGCACTAAACGCTGTGCGGGTGTGTGACCTCATTTCATCCTCATAGTAAGGTGACTGTGCAGTGGGAACCGATTCAGTTTCCCACAGTCAGTGAGTGTTGGAACCGGGGTGGGGACCCCGACAGTCAGACCGTGGCACGGGTGCAGTTGGTCAGGATGCTGCCACCGACACATTTATGGGGTCCCACCCCATAAATGATTAGCAGAGATGCCACAAAGCTCCGCCTGGCAGCGGCGGGGAGGGGCAGAAGCCGGGGTCTCGTGTTTTTTTAACTTGTTGAGAAGTCAGTGTATTTCAGGCACGTGCTCTTCATTTCCTTTTCCCCAAGACGTGCCTCCGTTCAGATCCTCATTCTTCTAAAAAAATATTTTTAATGTTAAAGAATTCACTTTTTTTTTTTTCTTAATGTGAAAGAGATACGTAAGCATTGGTTATAAAATTCAGATGGTCTGGAAAGTTCTGAAGTAAGGGGCATAGTCTACCCCCTCCTTCAACTCCTAATCTCTCTATCCAAAAGCGTTCAGTCTCCTGTGCATCCTTCCTGAAAAACTCTGAAGGGCCCGTGTTCTCCCGCCGCGCCGTGGGAGGCTGCTGTCCTCCGGTGTATCCTGCACGCCTTGCTGAGGGGAGGGCGTTTTTTGAGGACAAGGCTCGAAAGCCAGACACGGCTCTTCAGGAAGAACCGTGACCCCCGTTTTTTTCCCCACGGGGTTTTTCCTCTCCGTTGACCACTGTGCACCATGCCCTGATGTTCTGGGAATTCTGCGGGCCCAGTGCTGGCGGCCACGCTGCTGGCCTTGAGGATGTCCTGGCTTTGGAACCTGCCAGACCTCAGTCTCATGGGGCCTGCCTTGTCTCATTGCTGACTTTCTAGATCTTCTTGCCTGTGATCGTCAAGCACTACGGTCCCAAAGCAATGAGCGGGGATTTTTGCCTCTTCACGTGGGAGAACTTTCCAGAAGATTTTTTGGCCTTTGAGAACACCAGACTCCTTTTGCATGCATATAGCGCATGGCCCTGACACTGGGCATTAGGGTTTGGGGAAGTATCTTCAGCCCAACCTGTTCCTGACTCTGAGCGCTTCTCTGTGTCTGGACCTTTGGGCACTTGTGTGGTCGGTGGAGACTGCAGGCCTCTGGTGGGCCTGGCAGCCGAGGTCAGCGACCCCAGTGAGAGCAGGCCCGTTGGGGTCTGTGGAGGGCGGGGTCCCTGCCTAGTCCATGTCACTAGTGGGGAGGCAGGGGACCACAGTCACCTTTTTGTCTTTTCGTCCTTGCTGCCGCCATTTGTCTGTGTGGCCCAGACAGTTTGGTGTGAGACCCCAGCTTCTTGGAGCCTAACCTCTCCATGAGGCCTCTCTCAGCTCCAAAATTAGATTCTTCAGTTTTTTTTTTTTTTTTTTTAATTATGTTACTCATGGTGAACATTGCTCATATTTTCTACATAAATAAAATATAAGAGTAACTCACTCTGCCAAAAAGGCTTCTCAGAGGCTCAGAAATGTATTCATTTTAAAAGATAGTAGACATTTTGCCTTCAAAATTGCCTACTTCTTGATTTTAATACCAGAACCAGTTTCCTATTTGTAAAGCAATTTTCCTCCCATCCGTTCTCGGTCACCTTCTCAAGGTTTTCAGGGAAGGGCAGCCTGGGCTTATGAAGGAGAGAACCAAGGATTTCTGACTAGGATGGTTTCGAGGAAGCGCAGGTCTGCAGGTCCCCGTGGGGAGGGGCCAGCCTCCGCCTTCTGAAAGTTCATCCTGATGGTTCGTCTGTACCCAGTCTTTGTAATTGCAGCGGGGGATGCGGGTTGACTTGTGCAGTCACACAGGGAACAGGACCGAGGTGGGCTGGCGGGCTGCTTTGCTGGGTCACGTCGAACCCCTGTTCCAACTGCCTTAGGCCAGAGTCTTGTTCGTGGCTCACAGGTGAGGCGGTGGTCGGCCATGCCGTGTGTGGACCGGGTTGTGCAGTAATCTCAAGGTGGCCTTCAGGTGGGCTCTGCATGTGCTTTCCTTCGTAGAGTTCAGCACGAGGAAGATGTTCTATTTAAGAAACGACCATGGTGTCAGACACAGGCCGAAGCGGGTCGGGGTCAGTGGGAAGCGTCAGCAAAGCCCCAATGTGCTGCCCTCCCTGCCCGTGTGACAATGAAGAAAGGTGTATTTTTCTTTCCCTTGACTCTTTGTCCCACGTATTCAATCCCCTGGCTTCTGAAACTGAACTTGACAAGAGGCAGTCGATTTTCACCGCATGGCCTGGGCATTGACCGGTTCCCAGCAGGACTGGGGAGAAGCAGGCGTGGCCCCCCGTGCCTGGGTCTCGGGCGAAAGGCGCTCGTCGCTGTTGGAATGCTTCTCACACTCAAACCCTAGAGCCGGTTCCTGGAGATATAATCTTTCCATTTCAGAAGACAAAAACTGTCGAAGAGCTGATTGTCCCAAAGTCTTCATGTCATAATAAGCACATTGTTTCGTGATCTGAGCTGGTTTGCACAGAGATTGATTATTTGGGGATCCAGAACAGGTAATACCTTAGGCAGCAGAGAAGCCCGTGGAATCTGTCTCTCTGTCCGCAAGTAACTGTGGTGAGGAGTTAGGACAGAAAGAAGACTCATAGTTTGACCAGGCACTGTCTACAAATGTATGAAAACCTGGTCTCAGGAACAGGTAATTTGGGCGAAGTCTAGTACTGCATAGACAGGAAGACAGAGGACGTGGAACCGGGTGGTTTGGGTACTTAAGTCGCGACTTCAGCCAACCCCCACTTTTTTTCCTTCCTGAGAGCTGACCATCTGGCTGGGCTCTGGCCGGCTTCCAGCCTTTTCAGGTGGAGCCAGGATCACATCTGTGTCTTTGCATTTTGTATCCAGGTTTCTGCTGAGTCCAGCTCTTCCATGAACTCCAACACACCACTGGTGCGGATAACAACACGCCTGTCCTCAACAGCAGACACCCCCATGCTGGCAGGGGTGTCTGAGTATGAACTACCGGAAGACCCCAAATGGGAGTTTCCAAGAGATAAGTGAGTACTTCTGTCGGGCATGGCCCCGAATGGAGACTTAGGTATGAATGGGGATCTTGGAGAGACATTTTCTTGTTATGACCCTTAACTGCAAAGGTCTTGCTTTGATGATGTCAGCGGGAGTGAGCGACATGGCATTTCTAGATATCTAACTCCTGGAAAATAAAGGAAGGGATTCTTTCTCTCTAAAAAAATATAGTTCTTTTAAAACAGCTACTAAGCCATCCATGGCTGGTCCCCAAATAAGATGGAACCTTGTTAGCATTTTAAAAAAACTTTCCAGACAATTCAAACACAGTCAAATGGAATAAAAGTGGAATCATCCCATTTATAAAACAGAACTGACATTTCATACTCTGGTTACTGGAATATGACTGTTCTGTTATTTATTTCTTTTGAGAAATTAGGTATAGGATATAAGTCGTCTTAAGAATTTCTACTCAGTGTTGCTGTTTTTAGTCATTATTAATGTAATAAATATCGGCTGAAGCACTTCAGATATGGCACCTGACCTCAAATTTCCTGTGGTCCATATTATTTTCCTTATTAGATGTCATAGATATGTTCCATTCGGATATTGAGTCAAAGTGTGGCCAGGATCACAGGGCTCTATTGGGAGGCATTGTTGGGAGCTGTGTTTCTTGCTTGGGCTTCAAGTCCATGTACTTGGGGCTGTGTTGGGCTGGGTTTGAATCCTTGCTCTGTCAGCCAGTGGCTGGGCCCCCTCGTGTGAGTTACCTAATGCTCTGAACGTCCCGCCTGTAAAACGAAGGTCAGACCTCCTAAGACTGACCGAGCGCAGTTGCCGGCTCATGCGCGCTTACCTCCTGTCATTTCCCTTTGCGTGCTGGTGATCCGGGAGGTCCCAACCACAAACCACAGCGAGATGGTGGCGCTGGCCATAGAGTACGTGGGACAGATCTTGGGCCACCAGCCCTCAGTCTGCCAGGCAGGAACCAACTCCCAGACCCACCTTTTGAATGAAGTATGATGGTCATTGAAAGGCCGTCGCCTCTCTCCTGGGTATCTCTTGTGATAGAGTCCAAAGAACCTGAGAGTAGAGGAAGGTGAAGGGCGCTGATCCCATATCTGCATCCGATCAGTCGGAAGGAGCCCTTGACTTGCCTCCCTGTTTGTCTCGGCATTTGCAGCGTCACCCTGAGATTGTCAGAGAAGTGTTTCATTACTCTAGAAGGAGCTCATATGCAAATTTGGAAGTTCTACAGTGGTGAGCTTTTCCAGAGACAATGTGATGAGCTGTTTGGGAGGAGAGGTAGCTTTCACGTTTCGTTTCCTAGCGGCCAGTTTAGAGAGATTACCATGCACCATAAGTTAGAAGCAAATAATTGTACAGATATTATCCTGTTAGTGTCAAGGAAAAGTAGTTTCCAGTTTATTTGTGTACTATAGTGAGACCATTCATTCATTCATTTACTCATTCATTTATTCATTCAGGGCTTGTTTACTGGTGAGGCACCAGAGAAAACACAAAGAATGGGTTCTTTACCTGTGGAAAGTGGAGAGGGTGCTTCTAGTGAGAGCCCTTTCAGCTCCACAGTTCGATTATACAAGTGGGCGGATGGGTGTGCACCGTCCTGTGTATATAGGGCTGAGTTGGGGAGCTGCAATCGTATTGTAAGCAATGGCAGCCCTTAGGTTCAGTCCATAGTTTTTGCCATTCGTGACTCCGCAGCCAACCGTGGGAGTCTGTCTGTGCTGGCCGGTTAGCTCCCACCCCGGGACACCCCCAGTGTGGAAAATCTGAGTGCTGAGCGTTTCAAAACAGCATTTTGCACAAACGTAGGTGGAGCAGATTTCCAATGAATGAAGGCTATTTAGAAGCCGTTTATTAGATGGGAGGCAGAAGTTACACAAAGGAAGGATTGTTATGCTTGTCGTAGCTGGGCGATAGGACATAAATTAGCCATTTTTCCAATGCAAATGTTTATTTTCTACCAAGATATTAAATTTAATTTTAGTTCAGCATAGAAATGGAGTGACCTCAGCATAGCAAACGTTGCCCTCAGTCTTTGCTTAGCTTTTGCAAACCTTGTGTGCTTACCAGAAATACTGTTTACTGAGGTCAGCTCAGTACTTTGCTGTGTTATGCTTACGTGAAAAAATCACATTCACACATATTCCAAAGACGACTTCATTCTGTTGTTTTCTGGAATGCCCAAGGATAATATATGTCTATTAGTAATGTGTGTATAGAGCTTCTGACCTTAGAATGTAGTTTATTGTGTTCACTTTGGATTTTCTTCATTATTAATTTTGGGTATTCGTAAGGGTTTTTAAATTGTCACGTCCAAAAAAAATCCCCCCTAATTTTTAAAAAACTTTTTTTTGCCTTTAGTGAAAAAGGAGAGATCCCTTGAAATGCGTTTAAGTTTCATATCATGTAACTTGGCCCTAGAATGTGACCGTAAAATCCACTGGTATTTGAATGATGTACAAGGATTTTAAAGACATCACTTCACTGAGACAAAAAAAATAACATAAGAACAGCTTTAAGGTTTTCTTTGAGACATTCTGAATTATGAATATTCTCTTGGCTCAGGATCAGAAGTCCCACCTTGTTAGCACTTAGGAAAGCTGACCACCTCACTAGCATGGATACCCTCCGTAAAGAAAATAAATCCAGAATACAAATGTGAAATTGAATAGCTGTTCCGCAGTAATTGACATTCTCCAAAACGTCACTAAGAAAATACTTAAGCGCGTGTGTACCCCGTGTCTCATTAGTTCCATATGATAAACGCCCTACGCTTTTGCAAGCTGCTGAAAGATTTTTATATTTAGTTCTGGAATTTCCCTCGCTGCACCCCTTCACCAGATGCCGTGTGCTAATCCCCTATTTACACATTTAGGCTGACGCTGGGCAAACCCCTGGGGGAAGGTTGCTTTGGGCAAGTGGTCATGGCTGAAGCAGTGGGAATCGACAAAGAGAAGCCCAAGGAAGCGGTCACTGTGGCAGTGAAGATGTTGAAAGGTGAGTGGGGAGGGGGTTGGTCGGGGGTGGGGGTAGGTGGGGGTGGGGCAAGGGCAAAGGCTTATCAAGAATGTTCCTTTTGTGGCATGTGAACTCTATCGTGGCAGGGGGTCAGAGAGCACATAGTTGACCTAGGGGGTTGAGGAGTTTTCAGTATAAATCAGCATCTTGGACAGACTATTTATCTTGAGCTGTGTGCACTTATAAAAAAGAAAGAGCCAGTTTTGTCAGAAACTGGTAGCCTCCTAAGTTATTCTTCGACTCCTCGTAGAGGCCAGTGCTTTGAAAGTACCAAGTGACACATACTTGGTTAATTTAGATGAGTGTTGGTACACTGGTGTCTGAACCCAAACCTTAATTTACAAGTTAAGGAAAATTGGCACTGTTGGAGGGAGCAAGAGGGCTCAGGGAGAGGAGGCCACACTTCTTTTGTGAGAGGAACGAAGGGGAAATGACACTGGTCTGGGAGCATCAGGTGGAAAGCGGGAAGAGTCCTAACAGGATTGGCGCTGGTGCGGGACCTCCCGGGACGTGTTAACAGTTACCGCGAGATGTAAACAGTTATAGCGAGATGAAAACGCCGAGCGATGTTCCCAGAAGCTGAACGTTTCTGCGTGAACCTTCCCGCCCTGCACCGCGCCTGGGTGCAGGCGCATGAAGAACTTATAACTGTTAAGTGCTTCCTTCCGTGGCCTTCCTTTGTACGAGGAGTTAGGGGAACGGTCACATGATAAATACCGTTGTGGGGATCTCAGAAAGCACAGCCCCAGCTGAGTTTTTCTCGTGGATCCGGGCAGAGAGGGCTGCTCTTGGGATACCGGATATGGGGTACCGGAGGTCTTGTAGGGATTTGGACTTTTGGTGATTTCTCCTGGGCGAGTCATCACATACATAGCGGGCTGGAAATAGTCAAAAAGATGTTGATTTTTTTAAAGCTCTTGATCGGGGTGGCTTCCAAGGAGGACCAGGGTGTTTTGAGCTGCTCCCCACCTTGGGTGTGTGTGCTAACCCCCCATGTGTTGGCTCCATCAGTGGAGGCTGCCACCTGCTTGCATCCTGTGTAGCCTGGGCATTGCGGACCCTTGCCTTTCTGCATGCCAGGTGTGGTGGGCTGTGTGCCTCGCACAAACTGGCCTTGGCAGCCTCTGGCCACAAACCAGGGGTGAGTGGGGAGAAAGGCCCAGGCTTCCTGTCTCTGCAGGACCTCGATTTCAGTTCTGTCACTCAGAAGTACTTGGGATATTGCAGAAAGTGGGTTCTGTTTGTCTGGTTACACCCAGGCAGGCCTTCCCTATTAGGATGGAGGAGGACATGAGCCTCAGAGCTTTGTGATGGGGCCTTTTCTTTTTTTATAGCCAGTGGCGCTCAGAGACTGGAGGAGAGAACACAGGTGTGGCCCCTTCCTTTGTACATGTCAGTGTGGATTTTACACTTCAGTCGACTGTGTTGCACTTCCTTTTGTGAATCTCAAAAGCTTTTTGCAACACGGCTCCTCGTCAGCCCAGATTTTCCCATATTGAATTAGCTCAAAGGCCAGGGGGAGGGGAGCATATGGAAAAAGTCTTGCCACTTTTTAGGAGCTAATGATGAGTCCACGGGTGCAGGACCTAAGCCATCCTTGCTTGCTTACGGAGGTGGAGCAGAGGTTCAGAAAACTACTTTTTTTTTTTTCAAGATGGCGATCACAGCTTCTTTTGTGAGGTCCGTGGAAGACATTGGGTCTCCACTCATTCAAAATACGTGTGCACACACTCACACGTTTGCGCATAATCATGGGGAGCCCGTCGGACCCATCCGTGAGCGCGCTCAGGGCGGCGAGGGCGCGGGGTGGCAGCGCTTGGTCTGCAGTGGTTTGAGATGCCCCGTCTTCCTTTTCCTCTCCAGATGTCCTCACCATCACTCGCAGTCCCTGTGGCATTCATTGTGGTTTTCTGAGGCGCCTTAGATCTGCCAGAGGACGAGATGATTTCACGAAAGAGTTAGACACCCCACGTTTGTGAAGTTCGCTGGCAAATAATTGGCTTTAGCGTCAGAGGCCTTACATTCTAGGTCTGACTTTTGACCCGGTTGACCTCGAATTAACTATTTGACATGGAGCAGGGCAGTTCCCTGTCTGGGCCTTTGCCCCCTCACCAGTAAAATGAGGGAGATGATTTGGAAAAAGTCGTCTCTGGTCCTTTAATTTCATGCTGTTTCACCTACGTTTTTTTTGGCAATTAACAGCAACAGTCGGCGGGTTAGAAGAAACTAACGGATTTTTAATTTTGCCTAACGTTCGTAGATGATGCCACGGAGAAGGACTTGTCTGATCTAGTGTCAGAGATGGAGATGATGAAGATGATTGGAAAACACAAAAACATCATAAATCTCCTCGGAGCCTGTACTCAGGATGGTGAGTAGGAGGAAAAATGCTTTCATCCAGATTCTCCGTGGGTCAGCGTTAGCGTCATTTGGGAAATGGTTGGAGTTTTGGATTTGCTCCTGGGGCACCTCAAGTGCATGTTTCAAGTTCTCTTTAAAATCCCCTAGGAAGCTGTTGCTGGCCCTGAATACAAAGGGGACTCTGTGGCTGTAGCTGGGGGACCGGGGAAGGCAAGGGTGGGTGCTGGGCGACTTTGGACAGGAGGGCCCGGAATATCCTGCCGTTTGTGGGGCACTTGGTTTGGAGGGTGTTTGGGAAAGGCAGTCTCCTCATGTTTTTGATTTATGAGTGCTGAGAGAAATTTCTCAAAATAAGGTTCTGTGTTTTGGTTGACAAGTTCTCTTAAAATGGAGTTTGAGGAAGCCAGGTCTTACTCTGGGCAACAGATGGCTGGGCTTCCAAGATGGGCTTAAGAGAGGAGTGAGGTGTGAAGGGACACAGTACTGACCTTTGGAGGAGAAAGACCCTTGCCCCTCTCATCAGAGCTAGCTGGCACTTTGGGAACCAGCTGGACAATAATAAACTGAAAATGCCTGCCTTTGTCTCAACAAGTTGTCTCGTAGGTCTAGACCACGAGTTGGAAGACTTTTTCTGTCAAGGGCGATTGCAAATCCTTTCAGCTTTGTGGCGACTACTAACTTCTGCTGTCATCGTGTGAATTTCTGCCACAGCCAATACAGAAACGAATGGGCCTGGCTGCATGCCAAAAAAAAAAAAAAAAAAAAAGTTACTTACATAAAAACAGACCATGGGCAGGATTTAGCCCGTGGGCTGTAGTTTGCCAGCCCCTCATCTGTGGAGAAATGATTGCACATGCGTATGAGGAATGCACAAGAATGTTCATTGTGCACTGTTTGTGATGGTCAGAATCTGGAAGCATTCTATAGGAATGGATAAACACAGCGGTCCATTTCTGTGGTGGAATATATAGGCTTACCTTGTAGACACTGTGGGTTTGGTTTCAGACCACTGCAATAAAGCAAATCATACCAATTTTTTGGTTTCCCAGTACATATAAATGTTATGTTCACACTATACTGTAGTCTGTTAAGTGTGTAGTAAAATAACATTATGTCTAAAAAAATAATGTACATACTCTAACTAAAAACCGTTTTATTGCTAAAAAATGCTGACCATCATCTGAGCCTGCAGCGAGTCATGATCCTTTTGCTGGTGGAGGGTCTTACTTCGATGGTGGTGGCTTTCGACTGATCAGGGTGGAGGTGGCTAAAGGTTGGGGCAAATGGCAAATTCTTAAAATAAGACAACAAGGAAGTTTGCCATTGTCAACTGAGTCTTCCTTTCTCTTGAACACTTCTGAGCCATTTTAGAGGTATTAGTTGGCCTAATTTCGATATTGTCCTAAGGAATAGAGAGGCCCAAGGAGGGAGGAGAGTTGGGAGGGATGGCCAGTCGGACACACACAACATTTATGGATTACTTTTGTGATCTTATGTGGGTGTGGTTTGCAACACCCCAAAACAATTACATTTGCAGCATCAAAGATCACAGATTTCCATAACAAATATAATAATGAAAAGTTTGAAATATGAGAATTACCAGAATGACACAAAGTGAGCGAGAGCTGTTGGAAAATGGCTCCGACATGATCCACACAGGGTCACACAAATCTTTTATTTGTTAAAACACACACACACACACACAATATATGTGAAGTACAGTAAAGTAAAGCTCAATAATGAGGTATGCCTGTGTGTAGCTGTTGAAAGGAAGCATCTAGATTTTTTATCAACCTGAGTGGATTTCACAAGGATATCATATAATAGGAAAATGTCGCAGAGTCGTATATCTTTATCATTCACTTATGTGATTAAGAATAACACACTGTTTATCGATACATATGTGTATGGAAAAGTTGAACTGGAAGAAGCAAATTCGTGATATCCATTGCTTCCCAAGAGGGTACAGGCGAGAGACCCAGGGTGACAGGGGAAGGATGCTCATGTGACTCGAAGACTGTTGAGGCTGTCTTGACCAAGTGTCGACTGTCATTTTGGGGTGATTAGAAAGCAGGCGTTCTAGTTTTGTGTGTGCTTTTCTGTGTGTTTAAATTAAAACCATCAAACAACAGTCCTGGGTTGTGATCACTAAATCATAGAACCCAGGGCAGATCCTGGGTTCGCTGCCTTAGGGAGCATGTCTCCTCTACCCACAGGGCCGCTCTACGTCATAGTTGAGTACGCCTCGAAAGGCAACCTCCGTGAGTACCTCCGAGCCCGGAGGCCCCCTGGGATGGAGTACTCCTACGACATAAACCGTGTTCCCGAAGAGCAGATGACCTTCAAGGATTTGGTGTCGTGCACCTACCAGCTGGCCAGAGGCATGGAGTACCTGGCTTCCCAAAAAGTGAGTCCTTCACGTTCTCGATTGGGTGGATGCCAGTTAAAAATGTCTTTGAAGAAAACAGGTCATTGGATGTGTTCATTTGCCACATCAAGCCCTCGCCTGTCTTGCGCAACCTGGAAAATGTTTATCGCATTATTCACATTAGGGTTAAAAACCGACGCACCTTAATAAACCTTTGGTGGCACTGCAGAGGTGAGCAGAAAAGACGTCCCCTCTCTGAGACAAGTTTGAGTGTGACCATCCCAGGATGCAGCCCTCCAGGTTGAGAAGAGCTGGTTTAGGGCACACTGCCATCGATTCTGATGATCTGGGGGCTTTATTTGTTTGATAGTTATTGAGTTTTTGGACATAGACTTTTGGTGGTGTGTTTACATTTTAGACTTTGAAATATGCTAAGAATAAAGGTCAAGGGGGTGGTATTTTGTTAACTGAGTCCTGGATATTATTTGGGTTTATTGTGTCTCATTTAGCGGGATGAGCTTCTGCAGTTAGACGTGGGCCAGGTCTCCTGAGGTGAAGCCCCTGCATTCCGAGAATGCCACTTGCAGTGGAACTTTAAACATTTGAGTTATTCCAAAGGCAGTCAGATAGGTGCCCAGATGTCCTCTGGGGCATTTAGGATGACTCAAGACTCCCACACATGGGTGGTGGTGGTGGCTGGGGTGGAGTTTGCACAGGTACCTTGTTGGGCAGAGGTTTTGGGGATCAGAGCCTACCTGCCCTGGACCTCGATGCAGCCACAGGAATTCATTCCTTGGGTCCCCAAAGAAGAGAGAGCATCTGGCTGCCAGGGACCCGCTGTCACCTGGGGGCCGGGCTGGGTCACGGCCGTGCCAGTTCCACGGGTGAGCGAGGCTTCCCCGGTCAGGTCACGCAGCGTGGGTGGGTGGGGGCGGCCGCGTCACAGCGGCCACCCAGGAGCAGGGCCAGACCTGCCACACCCTCTGGTTTGTGTTGTTTGTTTTGTTTTGTTTTTTGTTTTCGAGGGTGTCCAGTGTTGAAGACTTTTTCAGACTTTCTCCCCGCCTTGTAAAGTCTCCCACTGTATAGATTTTAGAAAAGCACACTTTTGCGTGCGCACACACAGGGGGAGTCTGCCAGCTGAAAAGGCTTTGGCACGAGGAGACAATTGGATCGAGAAAGTGGGACATTTGACAAGACACTGCTCCAAAGCGTCAGCGTCACGAAAGATAGAAAATGCTGGGGAGACAGTCCCAGGTTAAAGGAGGCCTGAGGGGTGCGACTCCTATGTGTACATGGGGGATCCAGACGGGGCCCCGTTTGGGGTGGGATGTGGGCGGGGGACAGCTTTGACAAAGGATGTGGCCGAGCAGTCGGAACTTGTACAGGGACTGTGTGTTAGATAGTGAGACTGCCTCAGGGTCAAATCCGGGGCGTGGCGATGGTGGCCTTCGCCTCCTGTAAAGGTAGGAGTCACACGCTCAGGTGTTTAGATGTGAAGTGACAGCGAGGTCTGCAACTCACTTTTCAATGCTTCACCATAAAATGTGTGTGTTTGCACACCTGCGTGTGGGGAGGCTGGGCGTGGAGAGAGAGCGCAGGTAAGCATAAGCAGTGCGTGGCAAACGTGGCCATCCAGTGCTCTCTTTCGCCTTTCCTGTGGCCGAGAAGCGTCCCTGAGGAAACCCTGGTGAGGGCAGCCCGCGGCCCACTCTGGCCCGCTGCTCTCAGTTGCCCCGGGCCCTCCCCACGTGGCGGGACCGCGGAAGCATTTTTTTTGGACTCAGTGGGGCACTGCTACTAATACAAAATGGGTAGGAAGGCTGGTCTGGTCAATTTTTTTGATCCTGAATGAAGATTTCTGCGCCTTCCTGATTCCGATGTCTTGTGCCCTGTGGTTGGGCTCTCACATGAGGTCACCAGAATGGACATAGTCCTTCACCTCTCGGAGCGTGAACTATGCGTGGCAGTAGGAGGGATCACCTGTAAATGTGGGAATAAAAATAAGTGTAAGAAGCTGAGAAGAATGCTGTGGAGGAAGCAGACGACGGGGGGTCAGGAACAGTGGGGACTCGGGTGGTTAGGGAGGAAGGTGGCTGGTGAGCACTCCCGCAGAGGGACACGCTGTCGGAGACTCTAGGGGGGAGAGGAGGGGGCGAGATGCGGCTGGAGTCAGGCCAGCTCATTCCCGTCTGCAGACCCAGGCAAGGACCCTGGGCCATGCCCTCGGCGCCGTGGGGAGCCACCGGGGGTCGGGGAGAGGGGCGTGAGCAGGTCTGTGCTGGGAAGCTCCTTCTTGGGTCGTGTGCACAGCTGATTGGAAGCTCTGAGTCCCGTGAAAGGTGATGGTGGTTTGGACAAAGGTTATTAGCTCCAAAGACAGTGGAGAAGTGGATTGACTTAGGACGTCTTTTGCTCTCGGGATAGTGGCTGGGTTGACTAGGTACAGGAGGGAGAGGACGCCTGGGTTTCCAGCATGAGAAGCCGCGAGCTGGCGCAGCGTCCCAGGATGGGGATGGCTGGGTGGCGGTCGGGGGAAGATGGCAGGCATAGGTGTTGTTGGACGTTTCAATGCGTGTTTAGAATACGTCTTGAGGATCATGAGGGCAGATGTTGACCAGGAAGCTACAGGCTGAAGCTTGGCTCTGAGTGTTGGGTTGTGCATTTGGAGCCAGAAAATGAAGGTATAGTTTCCAGCCATGGGAACGGATGAGGTCATTTGCTGGGGGTGGGGGTTAGTGGTGCGCGTGAGGCTGAGAGGAGGGGGTCTAGAAGCTGGAGTCAAACCTCCCAAAAGCTCAAATCTGGAGATTGTCTAAAAGAGCAGGATATGGCAGTGGAGGCTGAGGAGACTCAGAAGCAGGAAGGAGCCCAGGACGGGGTTCCCAGAGGCCACGGTAGAGTTTCGGGAAGGCGGGCGGTCAGCTGTGGGTCCTTCTGCTCAGAATGAGAGAAGAATGGGCGTTGATCTGGCTGACGGAGCCAGGGGCGGTCCCCCCGTTGCACCCCGGCCCCGAGGACTCTGAGGTCCCTCCTTTGTTAGAGCTGAGAGAGCTAGGAGTCGGATGAACTTTGCGAAACACAGCAAATAAATTGCGTTCTAGAGTGACAGACTGAAAATCCCCTGTTACTGGTGGTACGCTAATAGAACCTGGCATTGGTATTAATCACTGCCACTTTTTGAGACCTTGACGTCTGCCAGCAACAGGGCGAGCATGTTACATACGACATCGTCCATGACCTCGGAACAGCTCTGAAATAGGTATGAGTAAATCCCCATTCTGTGGATAAGGATGCTGAGGACTGCTAGGAAACACTGGAAAGCTTTGAGCCAGGTGTGTGTGAGTCTCTGCCCTCATTTCCGAGATGGGGACTTGTAGGTCTACAGAGTAAAGGGGCTGGTCCAGCCCTGACCCTTGGTCCTCCACCCACCCACTTACCCCCTGCTATCAGGTAATGCCCGCCCCTCTCCGAACCGAGGGGAGGACCAGCAGGACGGCCCGTGTCAGGGCTCTGTTCACTGACGGGTGTGGGGTGGAGGGCGGTGGGGGGAGGCAGAGCGTAGACGGGACAGAGTCGTGTGTCCTTGGGGCTTTGCAGGGTTCCAGGACACCTTGCTCATGGCACCCGCAAGTAAGGATTTAGAGCAGGTTCGAAGTGGCGGATGAAGACCTTGAGAGTGGCCCCCCCGCTGGAGCCCGCTTCCAGGGCTGGGGGGCTCATCTGTGAAGAAGCCGAAGGAGTCTCGCCCTTGCCCTCGCAGTGGGTGGCCACGAGCTCGTGAGGGACCTGGGTCTGGAGGAAAGGGCACTAAAACAAACTCCAGCTTTTCCGTCCCATAGCTTGCCACGTGACCGAATGCGACTAGGCGTGCAGAGGCCCCCAGCGCACTGTCTGTCTGGGTCACGGGGGGGGGGGGGGCTAGCCTTCCTTCCCTTAGCGACTCATCGACCCTCACTTATTAAGGAAATGGAGGACCAGGCAGGGGAGCCTCGTTCTGCAGAGTGGCCAGCTCTCCGCGCTGGAGAACCACTCGGATTTCTGCACGTGATGGGAATTAGGCTTGACTTAATTTTCTTTTTCTTGGCTTTGGTTCCAAGTCTCTTCTTGCTTAGTCCAGAGGGTGGGCTCTGGCGTTCCCTGGTACCCTGGGAGGCAGGGGGTGGGTGCCGGATCCGGCTCTTACGGAGAAGATGGTGGAGGCCGCTGTCGTGGTGTCTCTGAGTTGAGCCCCGCGTGGCTGGAGCCCAGCGCATGGGAAGCCAGGTTCTGCTGACCACACGCCGGCCACACGCACAGAGACGGTGTCGGCAGGGAGCTGCCGGAGGAGTTGGGCCCAGGGTTCGGAAGTTCAGTCTGAAGAGGCCTCCAAAACCAGGAGCACAGTGCACTGCGCACCCCAGCCGGCTCCCCAGCCGGCCCTGGGAGCTCTCACGGTTCCCGCTTCCGCCCTGGCCGGACTCAGGCACAGTCATGGGGTTTCCTGCTTTCTCTTTTCTGATCTTAGCCCATCCGGGGGCCACAGATGTGTATGAGAACGAGGACCGAGAAGGGGGCGGGCGCAGGCAGAAGAAGTCCTCATTTATTCTTCAGAGTGTTTGGCTTGCTCCGTTTTCATTTGTTCATTTCGCAGAGTGCCCGTGTGAAATGGGCCCCACTTCACCCCGTCACGTGGATGGATGAGGCTCCGTACGATTGCTAACCTATGCTGGGGACCTGTGTAAAAGCGTTTGACAGGGATATTTGTTGGCTGCTTTATACCTTTTCCAAAAACGGGGTGATGATTTGGGGCCCTAATCACCATGAATCGTGATGAAATCTTGGTATACTAACTAAAATACAGCTAAAACACCGCAGCTTACAAAGTGTGTCGTTTGTAGAAAGGAAAACTAGAACTTATAGTCACTAGAACTATGAAACTGAAGAGTCGGCATCAGGACCACACACCAGCGTTTTTTGCCCCCATGTACGGGGCAGACATAGGCTTGGGCCTAGGAGTTGTGCTAGGACTGGACTGAGAATATGGATAGACAGTTATTGGCCATGATACAAGGCAAGAAAGGACATGATCAGTTCTTTCAGAAACACAATGTGCAGGAAGCACAGAAGGCACAGATAGGGCTGAGTTTGGGAGCGTGGGGACCTGTCAGGTAGGCAGTGTGGCTGTGTGTGGGTTTGGGGGATGGGCGGTGATGACGGTCTGGCATTAGCAGGTAACAGTGGGAATGGAGTGGGGTGGACAAATTAGAGAGGCATTTGGGGCTTGAAATCAGCAGAACTTGGGAGGAGTGTGTAAAGAATTCTGGCATGTGCCTCGCTGACCGAGAGAGACCAAGAGGATAAGAGCAGGAGTAGGGACCTCAAATTTGAGGTGCCAAAGGGCCATCCAAGTGGAAATGTCCCACAGCCCGTGGCAAATGAGAAGACGGGTTGGGGAGAGAGGAACTGTGTGAGCTAAGAGAAGGCACGGGTTGGAACCCGGTGGGGGGGACTGTTTTCACAAACGAGCAAGAAATGAACGGCGTCTGGAACAGCAGAGAGGGGAACATCGGGGTGGCAGAAGAGGACATTTGGGTCTGACAAGTTCTTCGCAGTCGTTAGGAGGAACGAGATGGGAGCAGGTTGCAATGTTTGAGGAGGGACCAAGAGGCGAAGACCGTGCGATGTTGGAGTCTATC
Source organism: Rousettus aegyptiacus (assembly GCF_014176215.1). Taxonomy (NCBI): domain Eukaryota; kingdom Metazoa; phylum Chordata; class Mammalia; order Chiroptera; family Pteropodidae; genus Rousettus; species Rousettus aegyptiacus. The sequence goes on along the minus strand of NW_023416309.1, from coordinate 54,167,322 downwards.
CAGCTCTTGTGAAAGTTTGGCTGTAAAGGACAGAAGATCGGGTGTTGAGATAAAAGATGTTAGGATAAAATCGACCACAGATCTCGTAGGAGGCAGGCCATGGATGTTGGTCAGCTGCGAATAAAGGAGGATGGCGACTTAGGCTGTGCTCTTTGAAAACATTGGGGCCTTGGTTTTTTATTTTTAACTAGAAAAGAGATACCAGTTTTCGAGTTAAGATGTATTTTCTGTGTTATAAGACGTGAGTGCATTTTTTATTCTCGAAGCATTTTAAAACGAGTTTGTTTTTTTTTTTCTTTTCTCGATTTCAGTGTATTCATCGGGATTTAGCGGCCAGAAATGTTTTGGTAACAGAAAACAATGTGATGAAGATAGCAGACTTTGGACTGGCCCGAGATATCAACAACATAGACTATTACAAAAAGACCACAAACGTAAGTCTATGGCAGGGATATGGCGGGGAGCGGGAAGGGTGGTGCGGAATGTTCCAGAAGAAAGACGATGGGCGTTCAGAGCTGGAAGCCCTGACGAAGGCTCATTTCTCTGCCCTCCACGTCTGTTCTTGTGCCCTAACTCTTCACAGACTTCTCAGTGAGCAAATTTAGGCCGTATTTAAGAAACTTTTAATATATATGAGACACACAGATACAGAATAATCTGCTGCCTCTAGGATCTTCATAAGGCTTTTTGTCAAGAACTTTCTTAGCAAAAATATTAGGGTTTGGGAATGTCTGGGTCAGTTTTGCCTAGATGTTGGTCAGCGTGCATCTGCGTGCTAGGGAGATTGATGATAACGAGAATCCAAGGAAACACATGTCCCTTTTTAATGTGCCCAAATCTATGCATCTCACACATATGTGTAGTCCCAGTTGGGCCTGACCAGTGAAAATCATTAGGGCATCAGCTCTTAAAATAGGGCAGAGCCCGGCTGAGCCCGTAAACTGGTTTCAGTATATTTTTTCATTTCTCTCACACGCGCAGGGGCGACTTCCGGTCAAGTGGATGGCTCCAGAAGCCCTTTTTGATCGCGTCTACACCCATCAGAGCGATGTGTAAGTAACGCCCTTTTCTCTGGCTTCTGCATGGGATCGAATTGCAGAAATAGGGCCCGTTCTTCGCCCTTCTTCATTCGTTGGCGCCTGCCGCGTTTCACACATGCGTAGAGGGTGCAGGAGCTAGCCTTAGAAAGGACGGATTTTATGGTAGGCTGGCAACCAATGCTCTGTTACTAATCTGCCTGGCTTCAAAGTCACAGGACATGGGTCCGCTCAGCTCCTCTTGTCAGGGCAGAAGCCTCACCCCCTCCCCCAGCAGAGCTGCTGTCTAATTTGCCAGGCCGTTGGCATGTTCTTCACTGTCTTAATGAAGGGGCCCTGACACTTTGCTCCTGGTCATCTCAGGTTCGTCCTTAGCGGGGTGAGGCTGAGTGGGACACAGTCCTGCTCAGGTCATCTCTGCAGGGCCCACTTACTCTGTTTATCCTCTGAAAAAATTCTGATCTTGGCACCCTTGATGATTATAGAAATATAGTGAAAACCGTATACTATTTCTCTCTGTTATGAAACACTTAAAAATACACTCAAAGTCAGGCTCCAACTGGTATTTTAGAATTGGAGATTTGGTTGAAAGAATTTACACTGTTGTAAGAAGATTGGGTGAAAAGTACAGAAAATCTCTACTGTTTTTCCAGATTTTCACGAGTCTCTTAATTATTCCAAAATAAAAAGTCACAAAACAAAAACAAAAACAAAAAACAGCGGAGCTGTGTTGTGAGTGCGCGGGAGGGTTTCCGGCGTGGGTGCCGGTGCCGGGCCGTTGCGGGGCAGCCCCCTCAGGCCTGGCGGGGTGGCGTGACAGCTCCCATGTTGCAGCCCCACCTGGGTCACGCTGCCACTCTGGCCCTGCACACACGGCGCGGGGTCATTTCCGAAACTTGCTCTGAGAGCGTCAGGAAGGCTGTGTCCGGCGCCACAGCGCGTCGGGAGAGGCAGGGGTCTTGGCACACATTGAGCCTCTGAACGAGGCTCAGAACGTCCCGCTGTAGGTCTCTGCCGGGTCACGTACAAATTGTGCCCTGAGGGACGTTTTCAGTTTCTGTCGTGTGAAACTCGCCCGGGGCACAGGGCTCGTCCATCCTAACCAATGCCAGCCTGGTGCCAGCGTCCTTCACGACGTGAGCGAGTCATGAACCTCTGTGCCCTCAGATTCTCCCCTGGCCACCTCGGGCAGCTGTAACTTGCAGAATTAACTTGCTGGCCCTGTTCTGTCAGCTGCGCATCCTGGGAGGTCACAGCCCTGGGGCCAGGCACATAGGCCGGTAGAGGCGGTGGACAGGGGCACGAAGAGCTGTGCAGCTTAAGTGTCGAGGTCTACACATTGTCCACACCACATTTAAGACGAATAATTTTAGAGCGACGGGAGGAAAAAAACGCCAATAAGCCTAAGTCTCCACCAAAAAAAAATAAGAGCGATGGTTTACCATCACTTGTCTGTTGTCCGTTGATGGAAAATTTCATTGGGACATCCCAGGTTGTCCTCATTTGGGGATCCCCCTTGGGGGCAGGAAGGGGCATATAGGATGAACGGCAGGAGGGCGCAGGTGGTTTGTCTTCGAACATAAGACGTGAGCGGGCAGTTACTGCCTGAGTGGGCAGGCCTGGCGTTCTGCGGGCGGTAACACTGTTTTACCCCTTCTTTGCAGCTGGTCCTTCGGGGTGTTGATGTGGGAGATCTTCACTCTCGGCGGCTCGCCCTACCCAGGGATTCCCGTGGAGGAACTTTTTAAGCTGCTTAAGGAAGGACACAGGATGGATAAGCCAGCCAACTGCACCAACGAGCTGTAAGGGCCACTGTCTCTCCTGAACCGTGGTGGATGCGCCATGCCAGTAACACCCCTGACTTATTTCTGTTTCCTAAACTTGCTCTAAGAAGAGGAACTGCTGAAGCTTTCTGGGCTCAACCCCAGGACCGAGATAGATAGCTGCACTGGCGGCCTGTGCAGAAGAAAGAGCATCTCTCTGAGGTGTATGGAGGGAGCTTTAAATCAGAGAGGGCGAGACGGGTGCTCTCGCCGAGCCACTGTGCTGCGCCTTGCTGTCGGCTCTCCTCAGAGCGACAGGAAGAGCCATCAGGCCATCCCTCACACGCAGGCTAGAGAGCCACCTCAGGGCGCGGGGTCCAGGAACCAACGCCACCTGTCCCCGCTGGCCGGGCCCGGCCCTGGCGCAGCGAGCAGAGAGGGGGTGCTGCCGCAGCTCCCTGCGACCACCGAGAACGCCAGCGTCGTTTGACAGTGACTACATTTCCTCAGAGCGAATGAACTAGTGTCTGGTCACCTATGTTTTGACTCACATTTTAGTGCAGAGAATTAAAAATTTGTCCAGGTGCCATCTTTAGAGGACCAGAGCTGACTAAAAACAGCGAGCTGGTTTCTAGAAAAACCTACCCCACGCCGTAAGTGGAATCACGTTGTGGTCGTGTCTTGTGCAGTACAATCAAAATTAGTGCTTTGAAAAGGGGTCTCTCCTCCCTCCCCCCAGGATTAACTAAGAAGAGGGATTGTCCCAGGGACGGCAGTCTGTTGTATATCGTTTCCTGGGGATTTTCTGTCTGTAATCTCGTGAGTGCTTTTTGGTGTACAGTGGACGTCTGATGAATGGCCACGTTTTATAGCATGTTATATAAAGGCATGTATTGTGGGCCTTGCTATTCCTATTGCTTTCTTTCTAATATTATAGGAGGCCTGTCGAAACCCATCACCAAGATAAGGCCTAGGAACCCGGGCCTCTCCAAGCTTTACTCAGGAAGTTAAAGTGTAGCCCAGTGACAGCAGATTAATTCTTAAGAACCTTACCTTGAAGTTGCGGTTTTCAAACTTCATTTTTTTTTTTTTTAAACTGAGGAACTTTTGTCCACTCAGATCATTGAAAGAACACCCCAAAGTATCAGGGACAGACGTGAGAAATCCCCGTGACACTGAAAACATAGTATGTCTCTTCTTGGTGGCAGAGGCCCCCTTCTCAGACGTGTCAGGGAGAGACGGCTCTGTGCGTCCTTGTAGAGGAACGAAGCAGTGCATGTTTTGGGAAAGGGACTAACCCCACCCTCCGATCGCGGTGCTCGGGACGTTCAGATGCGTTTTCGTAACTCCGGGCCTCCCTCCGTCTCGCCTGGTAAACGAATCTGGCGCGTGGCTGTGCACCTCGCCCTTCCGGTGCCCACTCACCAGGACACCCGTTGTCCCCAGGTACATGATGATGCGGGACTGCTGGCACGCGGTGCCCTCGCAGAGACCGACGTTCAAGCAGCTGGTGGAAGACCTGGATCGGGTCCTCACTCTCACAGCCAACGAGGTAAGGAGCCCCTTCCGGAGGCCCGTGCGCGGTCCTCGCCGGGGGACCAGCCTCACTCCGTGAGTGCGGCCTCCTCCGTTGCAGTCTGGGGTGTAGCTTCTCATTTTCCCACCGGGGTCAGACAGAGTTAAACTACGTGTTCCTCCCAGATCCTGATTTTTCTCAGAACTGCACTTTGAGAGTTCTGCATCACGAAACCAGAGACCGAGGGGCCCTACGTGAGGCCGCCCCTCTCTGTGGCTTTGGGGCGGTAGGTCCGGGGGGCCGTGCGCCTAGGCTAGTGGGAAGGCCAACGAAATGGCCCAGTGCAGCGTTTGGGTCTGTGTGGGAAGATGCTTGTGGGGGGTGCTTGCGTGCCAATGGGACAGGACTCTGTGCCCTGGTAATTAGTGTGACAGCTGCCAGTGTCCCCTTACCAATGAGCTCAGATGCAGGGAGATCCCTTCCCTCCAGCTTTCCTATAACACGTGGCCCGGTCCTCTGTGACCCCGTCTGGGAGTGGCTTGTGGCTCGTGGTCTCCATCTAAGGGTACGCAGATGTCCAGTTTCCTGTGACAAGTGACTTATACGAAATTGTCTCTCTTGGTAAAATATTTCCTATAAAGTAGTGTACATTTTGTGCCAACGAAACAATGCACTGTTCTGTCACTCACTCTCCGAGCTCAGCCATGTCAGCGGCCACTTCAGTGTGCAGATAGTGGACTCTGTGGCTGCAGAAAGACTGTGGTCTCAGCAGAGAATGAATTTGGGGCATTCGATGAGGATGCAGAGCAGTGTCCCTTCAAATGGGGAAAAAAAAAAACAAGCAAACCCACAGTTGTCTTAACAACAGCAAACAGTCTAAACTTGCCTAAATGTTTTAGAAAACAATACATTTAATTTATTTTTAAATAATACATTTAATAGTTGTAGAGTGATTTAAAAAAAAAAATCAGATGTTGTGATATGAAGCCTTAAGCCAGCAACATTATCTTCTGAGTCTGACTGTGGCTGATAAAGGGAGAGATTGCATTTAAATGAATACAGCTGACCTTCAGAAGTTGAAAGGAACAGTTCAAGGGGGAAAAAAAAAAACCCCAACTTTCTTCTCCTGCCAAAATTGTTGTTTTTAATATAAGTTCCTTTAACCCTAGACTCAGAATCCACTGATATTCCTCTTTTTTGCCTATCAGAGCTGAGCATATACGGCCTCATATAGAAACTGGGAAACACTGAGGTTCCATCTTAATGATCTTATCCCATGCTCAATGCTATATATTTACATGTTTACATTTAAAGCGGGCCCGTTCATACTTAAATTTACATCTAGCATTCTAAAATAAAAAAAAAAGCATAATGCTGTATTGTCTAACAGATATAAAAATCGGAGTTTCTTTTCCTTCCGAAAATCATTCCCATATGCTCGAGGAAAATGGTTCCATTTAGGACAAAATTTCATTTTTATCATCGTAAGCAGAAAGTTCCCTTTTGATGTGGCGGGCATGTTTGCTTCCAGCGGTGCGGTTAATGCTGACGTTGGAAGGACACATCCCCCGTTCTCGGACGGGGCCCCCGTCGCCCGCCAGCCCTGGCGAGGAGCTGGAGCGGGTTTTTTGGTCTTTGGACGTGTCTGGTTGCCAGCATTCTGCGGGCCCTTCGCTGATAACGCGGGAGGCTGGCTCTGCACTTTCCGCCGCCTCCCGGCCAAAGCCGCGTGTCACAGCGCAGTAACGGGCTGCGGGGGTGCGAGCGGAACCACCCCCGTGCGCTCGCCCGGGTGCGGCAGTGGGCCCCGAAGCTCCCCAGTTTAGAAATCTCCTCGTTTCGGAGCGGGGTCTGCAGACCTTCCCTGTGAAGGGCCGGGCAGAGCTTACTTTCAGCTTTGGGGGCCACGTGGTCTCTGTCGCAACAACGGTCTGTGCCTCATACCGAGAGAGCCACCACAGACAGCGCGTAAATGAATGTGTCTGCGTCCTCGAGAGAACTTGACGGACCCGAACGTTTATGTTTTGTGTGAACTTCATGTCATTTTATATAATTTTTAAAAAATGGCCATGAGGTATTCTTTTGATTTTTTTTCCCCTCAAGCACTTAAAAATGTTAAAAAAAAAAACAAACAAACAAAAAAACAAAAAAAAAAACACCATTCTTAGCTCCCAGGCCATCAGGCACAGGCTGGGGCCTCTCACCCTGTCGTTAAGTCAGAGGCGGGATTGTCCCGGGCAGCACCAGGGAATGATGTCAGGGCCAGAGCCCTTTTTGAATTTCAAACCTTTGAAATTGAAACGTAACCTCCATTTTCCTCAACGTTCCTTTAACGTTCCATTATGGATTTAATATACATGAGCACATCCAAGGCTTCTGTGAACCTGTTTACATTTCCAACTCGGAGAGCTTCTGAGAGTAATGAATCACATCTGCGAAATTACCCGCCAAATGAAGACATATTCCCCTTAAATTATCCTAGAAGCTGCAATATAGTCAGATGTAATTCACAAAATAAATATTCATGGTCTCAACTATTCGAAGGATCCTCAGGAATCTGCAGCTCATGCTTTTTCATTGTGCCGGGGCCCGAACATGAACCCTGTGCTCCAGCAGGTCGTTTGGGTCTGCAAAGCAGCGTGACCACTAGCAGTCCAGCGAGGTTCTGGCGTTCGCTGTTGTCAGAGAAAAGCGAAGGGCAGCCCAGAGGAAATGGGGTCGGGGTCTCGAGGCGGGCTTCGCGGGAGCCAGGGTGGGCCGGGTCTCCGAACCTCCAAGGGGTGCCCCTGCCCTGCCCCGCCCCCACTCCCTCAGCCACGTGTCGTGGGCCTGCACCGAAAATAAAAGTCTTTTCTCCCTTCCTTCAGGAATACCTGGACCTCAGTCAGCCTCTCGAACCGTACTCACCTTGTTATCCTGACCCGAGATGAAATAAAACGTCTCTCTCCCTTCTTTCAGGAATACTTGGACCTCAGTCAGCCCCTCGAACAGTACTCACCTAGTTACCCCGACACAAGGAGCTCTTGTTCTTCGGGAGATGACTCTGTTTTCTCTCCGGACCCTATGCCTTACGAACCATGCCTTCCTCAGTATCCACACATAAACGGCAGTGTTAAAACATGAGTGAGCTTGCCTCCCCATCCCCAGACAGAGCAGCGCCAGACACCTGGCTCCGCTGAGCAGGGCGGCCTTGTCTCTGCTTGTATATATGGATCAGAGGAGTAAATAATTGGAAAAGCAATCGGCACACGGTGTAAAGAATTTATACGGTTGGAATCTTGTAATCTTCACCAGGAGAAGAGGAATGTTTCTGGGCAGTGGACTTGCCAGGGGCCACCACGCGCCCGTGGCCCGCTGTGGGTGCTGGCTGTGGAGCAGCCGGACTCGAGGCAGACGTGGCGTTTTGCCTAGCTTGTGAATTTTGTAATAATTGGAGAAAATATATGTCAGCGCACACTTACAGAGCACAATTGCAGTATAGGGGTGCTGGATGTATGTAAATATATTCAAATTATGTATAAATATATATTATATATTTACAAGGAATTATTTTTTGTATTGATTTTAAATGGATGTCCCAATGCACCTAGAAAATTGGTCTTTTTTTTTTTTTTTTTTTTTAAATAACTATTTGCTAAACGCTGTTCTTACACAGAATTTCTTAATTTTCACCGAGCAGGGGTGGAAAAATACTTTTGCTTTCAGGGAAAATGGTATAACATTAATTTATTAACGAATTGGTAATATACAAAAGAATTAATCATTTATACCTTTTTTTGTTGTTGTTGTAATTTAAGTGGCATTTCTATGCAGGCAGTGCGTCAGACTAGTTAATCTATTTCTTAGACTTAACTAGTTATCAGATCTTTTGAAAAGAGAAATATTTACAGAAAATGACTAATTTGGGGAAAATGAGGTTTTGATTTATTTGTGTTTAAACTCTGCTGTCAGACGATTGTTCTTCAACCACCTACATGCCCGTAGTAAAAGAACCGGTTCATGAGAAGTGTTTTGATGTGCAGCTTTGTCACCTGGGCGCATGTAACTGGACTTCCCAAGACAGATGGGACCAGCGTTCGCTTAAAAAGATGCCTTAACCCGTTCCTGCAGGACGGACCTTCGTCGGAGTGATGGGCCGTTCTCTGTCCGGCAGCTGGCCTCCTGCCCTGCAGTTTCACATTAATCAGATTAGCCTGTGTGTTCGCCAGTGAATCTTGATAATGGCTTCCAGGTTTATTGGCGTTAGAGAAGCTTTTTAGGATCTTAACGTCTCATCACCGAAAATCGAAACACTGAATTGTTCTGCTGATGGTTTTGGGGTTACTTCCATCTTTTTAAGGGATTGCTTCCGTCTGATTCTGGCAGGACCTCACCAACAGGTCCGGCCCGATACCAGTGTCAGACAAAACGTTGCCGTGTTATTCATTCTGTATTAAAGTATTGTGTTTTGCTTTCGAAACACCTACTCACTTTGCTGTAGCCACACAACGCGAATGCAGATTACACTGATTGTACGTGTTACCAAATTGGAGAAAGTATTTAATTAAAACCTGTTAATTTTTATACTGACAATAAAAATGTTTCTACAGATATTAATGTTAACAAGACGAAATAAATGTCACGCAGCTTATTTTCGTAATGCTCGTGTCTCACCGAATGGTTTCCCGTGCTCGGAGGTGGCGATTCGGCGCTGACTGGCGTGATTGCAGGAATGGGCGTCGTTTGCTTCAGACGGTGACTTGCGAGAGGGGTCGGCCGAGTCGGGGGTCTCTGGGACGTGTGGCTCCCGTGGGAAATCACAGGAGGTCGGGTCAGGCTCTGGCCCTGTTGCTTGCCGGGCCGTGGGGGAGTCATCGTACCTTTCTGGGTCCCAGCTTCTCCCTGAGGAACAGATGCGGGGTGACATGGGGTTGTGGGGAGAGCTTTACAGATGGGGAGGCGTTGAGGGGATATTGTTCAGAAGGTCCAGATACTGGCGACCTTAAAATTTTTTTAGTCTGGCTTCCGTGCGATGTGCAGAGTAGAATTTGCTTCAAAATTTCAAAAAGACAACTTGAACAAATAGTAAAAAAATTTTTACTTATTTCCACGGCACCAAGAATCTGGAGGGAGACGGCATTTTGCCTGTCGAATGCGAGTCTGTGGCTCAGCATCGTGTCTGCCTGCCGGCCGCCACGCCGGGAGAGTCAGAAACACCCGACTTCTCCCGAACTTCCTTCATGGCCTCAGGACCGGGCGGGGTCATCAGCGCTTGACACGTGCCGTCTCTGGTGTCTTGTGTTGGAGGCTGTTCGTAGTGGCGTGAAGGCGTCACCGGCCATTAGAAAAGTCATCTGCAGTCCTGGTTCCACGTTCGCCAAACTCCCGTGCTGCCTACCGTCAATTTTCAGCGGAGCAGGGTTTTTAGAATCCCACGCCAAAGAACGTGATTTTAAAAACAGAAGCGAAAGCCTTTAATCGCCTGTGTACAGGATGGTGGTTCTACAGGCCCTGGGCATTTTCACCCGCGGACCTCCTGGGTCAGGGTGAGGAAGGACCTGGCTGGTCCTGCAGGTGCACTTAAAGCGAGGCTTCACATCTGTCAGTTCCTCTCTGCAGGTCAATGGTACATATTTGCTTTTGATACTGGAAGGGTAGGTTACGGCTTGTTAGTAGACCATGTCGATTATAATCGTATCCTAGCCGTTGGCCAGTTTAGTTTCAGAATTGAGAGATTTGCCTTCAAGGAAAAGAAGGCAGTGTGGTCCCTGAGCGGGATGGGAAATACTTATTTTTTTGAGACCCACAGGAAATGGGCAGGACATGACAGGAATGCTGGAGCTTGTGGCCCTCTCTCCACCACCAGGGCTAAGGGAGCATTAGCTGAATCGCAGTATGATTGTCATCAGGACAGGAGACCGGTTCATCTGTGAAGGACACAAGAGTCGGGGGCATCTTGATGAGGAAGGGGTAGTTCATGCCTGGCCTGCTGTCTCCAGCTGGGAGGGGCGTAATTCAAGAGGCCACCTCAGAAAGTTCACCTGCTGGAGGTCTCAGGCAAGATGGGGAGCAGGCCAGAGAAGTAGAGCATTCAGGCGAGTCCGGATTCCCTGGGGACCAGGTACCCTTATCAGCCTCTCCATCCTCCCACCAGACCCTGTGGGAAGGTCTTTGATCCCACATATGGGCAGTGGGAACATGCAATTAGTAAAGCATCTGGCAGGCTTGCATAGCTGTGGATCGGGGATCCAGCCACCAATTCTGGAAACGAGAAGTTGATCTGCGAGCTGGCACTGAGGTTCCTGGGGATCGCGTGGCTTGGTAATGGTCTAAATAAATAAATCTGCAGCCTTACACGGTATAGGAGAAAGACGATGGTTCAGTGGGACAGAATTGGGTTTGTTTTTGTCTTGCAGCTGGGTGATGCTGCACAAGTCCTGGATTCTATCCGGACCTTCGTTTCCTTAACTGTGTGGCTGGTTATCACCAGCCTCGTGGGCTTACCATAAGGGCTGCCCGTGGGAGCTCAGCTCAGCTCTGGCAGATGGTACTCCATAAACAGTCGTCGTCCTAAGAATTTATTTTCGTACATTTGTGAATTTCAAAAAAAAAAAAAAAAATAGATTCATAAGGTGCAACCATCACCACCGTCTAATTCAGGAACATTGCATCACTCCGAGAAGAAGCCCTGTACTAATTAGCCATCACTCCCCATTTCCCCCTCCCTCAGCCCTGGCCACCACCGGTCTGCTTCCCGTCTATGGATTTGCCTGTTCTCGCCATTTCACATAAATGGAATTGCACGACGTGTGGCCTTTTGCATCTGGCTTCTTTCACTTAGCGTCATTTTCAAGGTTTCTTCATGTGGTACCATGTACCAGTACCTCATTCCTTTGTTATTGCTACATTGTATTTCATCGTGTGGATATAGGCACGTTTTATTTTTTTTCTCATCGACGGACGTTTGGGGTGTGTCCACCTTTTGTCTGTTAGGATCGGTGCTGCTGTGAACATTCGTGCACCAGTTTTTGGGTGCTCATCTGTTTTCATTCCTCTTGGGTGTATATCTAGCAGCGAAATTGGCTGGGTCATGTGTTAACTCTGTGTTTAACCTTTTGAGAAATGGCCAGAGAAGTCGCCCCATTTTTCACTCCCCGTAGCAATGTAGGAGGCGTCCGGTTTCTCCACGTCCTCGCCGATGCTTTGTTACGTGTCCATGTTTTTGCATTACAGCCATTCTAGTGGGTGCAAAATGTCTTTCTAAGAATTTGATAGCTGTGATGCCATTCAGATCATGGATCAAAGATACTGAATACCTTACTGGGTTTTCCCGAATGAGATCCTTAACTTCAATTAGCTGGCCTGGCTTTTGCGCTTTTAAAACGGCCGAGATAGCTCCGAGACCTCCGTGGGGCCTCATCGAGTGCAGGGGCCGTGAAATGGATCAGTTCCATCTCTTTCCTCTTGGCTGAGAGGAGAAGAAAGCGCTTGCCACGTGAGGCAGGGGGCTAGAATCCTTGAGCTTTCGGGCTGGAATCCTTGGATGCCCACGTCCCCAGCTTTATACCGAATAAAGTCTAGTGAGCACGAGCAATCCACCCGGCTGGTTAAGGCACCATTGCTTATGTATGCGCATCGAAGTCCTGCTTCTCCGGACTGCGTTTTGATGTTATTTATTTTTTGATGTTTTTTAAAGTTGAATGCGAAGTTTATCTTCTCTCACGTTTTATCCCCAGGAAGCTTTGAGATGACTTGGCTGGCAGCGACCGTGGGAGCCTTCCAGTCTTAAGTGACTTTCTGGAATAGGGCCCGTTTGGTGTCCTCTTTTCCTGAGGGTTTTCGGGGATTTCGATGGGCTCCTTAAAATGTGCCTCCAGGTCCTGTCTCAGAGGTCGCACGAGGTGCTGCAGAGGACAGGAGATATGAGATGATCAGTGCTGACCACTTAGAGGCCTTGCCATCCTCTCGGATCCTTTGAAATAAAAGGTGGTGGCCGTCTTCTTATTTGCAAAGCTGACTCCTAGAGTAGGTAGCAGTTTAGTGACAGAATTAGGCTTAAATAAAGTATGTATGCAGATAAGTGATTTTTTTTTCTCCTGGGGCTCAGAACACTGTCTCCTTGGAAGCTGTTATCTTTTTAGTCTCTTTCTCTTAACTCCTTAGTCGAAGGCACTTAACTGGACCTTGGCTGTGTCCCAAGTCAAAAGACTCAGCACGATGTACTTGGAAAGGGGCAGAGAACCTTTACAGATTTGTAAATTAAGAATAAGCGAGGAAATGTTTTCTTGGTGTGTAAATGGGGTGACCAACGATTGCTGTCTCAAACGATTGTTGGATTAAGTGAGATTTTTACCTGGGGAGCCCTGGATGCAATGCCTGGTGCACAGCATTCAAATGTTAGCTGTTGTTTTCTCTATCTATCTGTCATCTATGTGTCGATATATAGACATATGCATAGATGTGGATATAGAGACAGATATAAAGAAAAATATGAGTGTGTGTATCTTTAAAATTCTCATTATTACTAAAGTTTATTTGTGAAGTTACTAGTCAGTTGTGAACTCTTCTAGGGGCATGAAACACATTTTGTTGTAAACAAAAACGATACATTTTAAGTCAGTGAAAATAACGATCGAAATGCCTAAAAATCATGATACGTTTACGACGTTCAACCTGTTATGTTTCCCCCTTTTAAACAAAGCTTTGCTCTCTGAACACTGCCAGGCACTGCCCTAAGTGAGCTTTTCCACACCGTGAGGCTGGTACCGACCAGCTGGTGAATGGTCGCCGTGCCATGGTCAGAAATGCAGACCAGGCCTGAAGCAGAAGCTCGGGAGGGTGTTTGCAGAAGAAGCTCCTCTCTGGCTCTGCGTGTGACGTTTTTCCAAGCAAATCAAAATGGGTACTGTGACCAAAAGGGATATCACAGGGAAAACTTTAAGGAGGCCTGAGGCGGAGTTTTTAAGGGTTCCGGTTGCAGGTGGTTCGGGGGGCCGAAATTGTTCACAGGTTTGGAAACTGTGAAATTAGCCCAAGTTACCCAATGAGGTGGAGAGGTTGAAGTGAGCTCTGTCCCCTCCGTGAGGAGGGTCACGAGGGGTCCCGGTGCGTCTGGGCGCCTCTCATTGCTGCCATGCGTACTGCAGAGGTCCAGCCGGGAGGAGACGGCCGGAGAATTCCCGCGGTCCGCCCGCTGCCCTTCCGCGTTGTTCTGTGACTTGACTCCGTGCCCTTTCTGGAAAAAGGCTGAGTGCGTCTTTGCGTACACTCACACAGCGGGAGAGGAAACCAGAAACCTGGACCCCTTCCTGGCATCGTCTCTATTCCCCGTGAGACTAGCCCTTTGGTTGCTTTGTACTGGATTTATATTTAACCAAAATGCAGAAGGTCCTGGTTCGTTGCTGGCCGTCACCCAGTAGCAGCCAGAGCTATGAACGAAAAAGGCAAAGTCAGGACGTTAAACCACAAAAAAGGGCAGTGACCGCGCTGGGGCCGGAGGTGTGGTCAGTGAGAGAGCTCGTCCTGCACTCGCGTACGTGGATCAGGGATGGACAAACGGCCCACGGACAAAATCTGGCCCACCGCCCGCTTCTGTGCCGCCTGCGAGCCGAGAAAGGTTTGGGCATTTTTAAACAGTGGAGAGAAACTCAGAAAGGTGCCTCTTGGGGCATGTGAAAATTATACATAAAACTCGACTCTCCGTGCCCATGAATGTCGCCGCACGGGAGCACAGTGCGCTCCTTCATCACGCACCGTTATGTGTTCCGCGTTGTGAGCAGGGCCACAGTGGCAGAGTGGAGCAGTTGCGACAGACCAGGTGGCTCGAGAAAGCTGCCCGTGTTTACCCTCTGCTGCTCTTCGCGGGAATGTTTGCCGACCCCTGGTTTAGATAATGACGGGCCAGTCAGACACTGTCATGCAGGCGACTTGTGGGCAAGGACAGTAGCTGATAATGAGGTCCTGAAATTGAGTGATGCTTTTAAGAATGGGGTCCACTTGAAAGAGAGGCGTGGAGGTGGAGATGAAAGTCATGAAAAATAACAACCTTTGGCCAAGTGGGATGTTCGAAGATCCCTCGGAGCCAGTGGCCAAGCCGATGGGTCTAAACGGGCCTCGCTGGCACCGTTTCTCCCCCGGAACGCCATGTAGCAACATGCTCTGTGCTCTTCCAAACAAGGTTGCCACAGAGATCCACAAACCAAAGGCTAAGTAAACACTGTGGTTCTTCCAGAAGGAGGGAAGGTGAGAGGTTGACATTCGGTTTTGAATGATGCTTGTTTGGCAGGAAGTAAATCCGATCTCTTCCAGCCGAGGGGCACCTTTGTACTGCCACGCCGTATTTCTCGGCAGGGCCGGGACACCGCGTTCAGGGGCAAGGTGGCCCTCTTCACCATCTGATTGGCTGGATTTTATTTTCCATCGCTCCGGTGAGCTTGCATGCATGAAGGTTTTCATGGAAGAGATGGTAGGCACACATCCCTGTCCAAACCCTTCTCGGAACACAAAGGCAATCCCAGGACAGAGCTCGTTGGAGCTGCTGCCTTAGTTCACCTGGACGCTTAACCCAGCATGACTTCTATTTGCTCCCCAGTAACTGGAGTTAAAATCATCTCTAAAGGTCAGATCGCTGAAGGCTTGAAATGACAGAGCCACTTGCTCCATAAATCAGCATACAACTCCCCCAGGTAAATGGATCCGGAAAAAAAAAAAAATCTACATAAGCAATAAATGCGAACAGGTAATACAGATGGATAATAAGAATGCTTGGATCTGGTTTCAGCTTTTCCCTTGTCTGCTAAAGGAGGTGTAAATCAAATCAAGCGCTAAGCCCATATTTTTCTGACCTGAAAGCAGGTGAGTTTAGTCAAGTGCAGAAGATGTGAGCTGAAGGGGACCCCTGGGAAAGAAACCTGGGTGTGCGTAGCTGCTTTGGGGAAGCCGAGCTCTGGCAGCTCCCCAGGGTGAAAGCCTAGACTCTTTTCAAAGCCCAGGGCGGGTGCGAGAGAAAGGCCAAGGATGGAAGTGGTGTCCCTTGAAAGATACACATTGTCGGCCTGGCCTGATTTCCATGGCACCTGTGGACCCACGGAGAACCTGAGCAGGGGCCCTGGGCAGCGGCCGGGCGGCTATTTGTGGTTGCACGTGTGAGTGTGTGCGAGTGTGTGTGCATACACACCTCATGGTCGATGAGGCTCTCACAGCTTTTCGGAACAGTAAGAATGTTCAGAATTCCTCTAGTGGGTTCCACAACCGAGTGCATCTTACAAGGAGAGTTTGATCAGCTTCACATCTAAAGAGGAATACACCAGCTACTCAGAAAGGAGGGGGCTGGGCATGGATAGTTGCAGAATTTCTTCCTAGCGCGGGTCGAGGGGCTGCAGTTGGCACGGAAGGCGGTGTGGATGGAGATGGAGGAACGGACTTCGAGCTGCCTTCGCGGCGCGAGCACGCTGCTTCTCTGTCAAATGGGATTGTTGCTGCTGTTGCATTTGAGGGGCCGGAGACTGGACAGGGCGCATCGAAAACTCCCCGGGCCACCCCACCCTGGCCCGCCGCTACCCAGAGGTCTAATTAGCCTGAGCAATTTCATTTCTAAGCCCTTCTCCCCAGCTGTGCACCAGACCGAGGGTCTAACCACTCCTGCCCAGCCCTGCTCCGCACCCTCACAGGGAGGAGGGAACACACAGCACCCCCTCCCCTCCCTCCAGAGGCCGTGCCTCGCAAGGCTGCCCGCAGCCTCGGCTCCTGGATGGAAACCCACGGGACGAACACGGAGCACCTTCAGCCTGCAAAGCCAAAGCACAGTCGGAGTTTGCGCCAAGAGAGGCTCCGGCCGAGGCTTTAACTCAGTTCCCAGGAGGCAGGTTTTTCCACACTTGGCAGAGGCCAGGGTCACCGTGCATTCTAGAAATGTGTGGCCACACCCTGTCTCCAGGGAAAGAGTGGCTATCTGGGTAGAGTGGGCATTGGGTGAGAGGAAAGGGGGATGGCACCTTCAGAAATGTCTGTTCGAGCCTGTCGCTTCGTCAGGGGGTGACCTCTGGGACAATACCTAGGCTCATTCCGCCACTCTCCACCAAACCAGCCAGCCCTGAGTTAAGCACTGTAGGTCCAGCTGCACGAGGGAGGGTGTAATAGTCACCATTCACCGTGGGAACAGTCCTATAGGGTCTCACATTAGTGCCCTATTGCTGCTGTAGGGAATTCCCGCAAGCCTGGCGACTTAACAGAAACGTATGCCGTCCCCTTTCCGAAGGCCGGAGTCCCCCGTCAAGGTGTCCGCAGGGCTGTGCTCCTGCTGAAGGTCCCAGGGCGGAGGGCGCCTTCGCATCTCCCGGCTGCTCATAGCTCCGGGCAACCCTCGCCTCGGGGCCGCGTCGCTCTAAGCCCAGCCTCGGTCCTCACGTGGCCTCCTCGCCTCCCTGTGTGTGTCTCCTCCTCTCTGGTATGACACTTGCCGTTGGATTTAGGGACCAGCCACGTGACCCAAGATGACCTCATCCTGAGATCCTTAATGACATCTGCAAAAACCCTTTTCCTAAAAAAGTTCACATTCACAGGGTCCAGGGATTACGATATCAACATACTGGTTTGTTTTTTTGGGGGGGCGGGGGGGAGTGGTGGATACTATTCGACCTGTTATTTAAGTGGAGAGTGGGACGTTGGGGACTTGGTGGCCCTCTCAAATAACTTTACCATCGGGTTGGCAGAAAACAAGTCCTGTGTTCACGAAACAATTTGCTGGCAGTTCCCATGTTACCGAAGGGTCTTCTGGTGCGCCCCGCACCGACGAGGCAGGGCCAGAGAGACCCAGTTCCTGCCTGGCCCTGCGGAGGAGGGGACTCCGCCGGGGCGGGTCTTCCAGGCTCTTCTCTCCTCTCGTCTTCACGACGCTCTCCTGAGGCAGCTGCAGGGAGGTCGCGCCACACAGTTCTCCGCCACACGGCTGCTGCCGCGAGGCAGAGGTGGGATCCAGACCCCAGCTGGCCCGATTCCAGATCGCTGAGTCTTTCCTCTGCACCCACGCTTCCGGCAGCGGCCCCTCGGTCAGTCCCTCCCCGCTGGCTGAGCTTTGGGCGAGGTGCTAACCTACGCTTGAGCTTGACCTGGAGGAGGGAACAGGCTGAGGGAGGCGAGTGACCCAGGTCCGAGGAAGCCTTGAGGGTCATTCTGCGGTGGACGGCAGCCCTAGAAATAGGTGGGGAACAGTAAGAAAATCTGTCCCCAGAAATTAAGTTTTAAAGGAAAAGATGATCACCTGATCTGACCGGGCTGGACCTCAGCCAGGTCTCTGGGGAATGGGGACAGGATTCTTCGTGGCCTTCTGAAGGTGGAAGAGATTTCGGGGGGAGGGTGTTAGGCGTGGAAACTGAGGGGTGAGGATGACACGAAGCAGCCCGGTCGGTGGCCGGCCTCAGTGAGGTCGCTCTTTCTCCCTCTGAGTCTGTGCTCATCTTAGCTCAGGCTGCCGTAACGAAACGCCGCAGTCTGGGCGGCTGACACATCGGAGAGTTCTTTCTCATAGCTCTGGAGGCTAGGAAGTCCAAGATCAAGGTTCTGGCTGATTTGGTTTCTGGTAAGAGTTCCCTTCCTGGCTTCTGGACGCCTGCCTTCTCACTATGTCCTCACGTGGCCTTTCCTCCGTGCCTGTGCAGAAGCTGAGAGAGAGAGAGAGAGAGAGAGCTTTTTCCTGATAATGTCCAGGAAGACACAGGACTGGGTTTCTCCACAGACCACAGCCGGGGCTGGTGGGCACTAAACCTTGTCTCTCAGGGCCAGTGGGGTGGCTCCCGAGCAGCCATCGACTTCAAAGCCAGGCCCGGCATCTCTGCCCTCCGTCACTATAGGGACTGCAGGGAGCCCCTCGGCCTTTGAGGGGGGCTGAGAAGGTTCACAGCAGGGCAGGCAGCCCAGCCCAGTGGTACCCAGAAGCCAGACTTCAAACCCAGCTCAGCCCCTACCAGCCAGATGGCACTGAGCAGTTCCCTAGTCCCTCTGAGCCCTAAGTTTCTCGTCTATAACACAGGGGCCTCTCCTCTCTGACGCAGCTGTCATCAGGTAACTTTGGGAGAACCTGGGCAGAGGCAAAACACGTTACAGGTGTAAAGGGCACCGCGAGAATGCGTGTGAATAAGAAACCTCCGGGTTGGGCTATGCAGAAGGCACCTCTGGCCAGACCCAGGCTCACGACCGAGCTTTGGGCACCAGGGAGCCGAGTCTCGGGGGCTGGTCTGTGCCCACGTCAGACACGGGGCCATGCTGGGCCGCTCGAGGCACACGGTTCTGGAGAACGGGAAGCCCGGTTCTCTCGGGGTGCGGGGATGCAGCGCGCTTGCCATCAGGACGCCCCAAGGCTGAGGGGGTCCCCGCAGGCCTGGCCCCTGCACGTCACTTGGACACAGACCAACGCTGTTCTCTTCCCACATCGGGGGTTTGAAAGAAAATGCCGTTCGAGAGAAAGGCGAAACCTCCACTTTCTTTCCAGGTAATGAACCTGCTCTGTTTTTACACTGAGCGCCGTGGAAGGAGGTGGCTGCTTGGTTGGGGAAGGTCCTTCAGGAAAATGGAGAGTGGGTTCAGGACCGGGTAGGCCGTATTCGGGCCTCGGGCAGGGCTCCCCTTGCTCCCCCTATGGGGCCGTGGCGGGCTGGAGAAGGGACGGACTGTGAGGAGAGGCTGCTAATGGTCCGCTTGTCACTGGGGCTCCACTCTTCCTGCAGTATTTGGGTTTTTAGTGCCCAGGAGTGGGCTGCCCTGCCTCACACGCCAGCCTCGGTTTCTCTCGGCCTTCTCCTTGGTGTGGGATTTTGGCTGAGACGCTAAACACCCCTGAGCCTCCATTTCCTCATCCTCGAAATGCAGACAAAGAAATGCACGAGGTGGCCGCCTCACAGGCCTGGCAGAGAGGGCACGGCTGAGTCTGAACGCCGACGCCACCCCCGGCGGGGGTCGGGCCACCCTGTCGCCCTGGCTTGTCAGTTCTCTTTCCTTCCCGAGATGAGGGAGATTGGTCACGAGAAAGCCCCCGACACCTGCGAGGCTTGGCCTCCCTGAATCCCCCGTCAGCTCGAGGCTGCTTCCGCTTTCCAGAAAGTGCGGTTTCTGTCGGCCGACGGCGTAGAATTCTAGGCTGTAGGGAAGTGAGCAGCTGCGGTCACCTTGCCCTACTCCGTCTCTTCACGGAAGTGGAAATCGAGGCCCGCGGAAGGGGAGGGGCGGGCATCTGGCACGATGACACACGGAGAAATGTCCAGTATCACAACCTTACATGGCAAACGAGGCCTCTTCTCTTGACATGTTGAAACTCCACCTGGACAAGGACAGAGCCCAGATCTCGGTGGGCGCCAGCGAGCTGTGGGCCATGTTAGGCCCAAGTTGTGTTTAAGATTTTTGAAACTGGTTCTCAGCGTTCACACTGAGAAGATTTCACAAACACGTGCAGATTTCCAGCTTCTCTTAGAAATGTTGATGAAATTGGTGTCGCACAGCCACAGTCAGTGGCTGGAGTGGGTTAGCCTCTGCTCCCTTGAGACTGGGCACGGGAGCCCTCACCCGGCCGGCCTCGCTGCCCGATGTGCCTGCCAGGGCTCAGTGGGAGCGTGAGCCTGTGACGCCCGCGTAGAACTTGCTGGTCCGGGATGGCGTATTCCCTCCCGTTCTCAGACCACACCTGTCTGGACAACAGGTGGTTCCTGTTTTTCTGCCTCTCCGTTCTCTCAACCAGTTAACCTGGCGTCAGGTAAAAGTGAAGACAGTAAGACATCCCATTCCATAATGGAGTTGTTTTCCATTGGAAAACCACAAACGTTCCAGAAGAAACTCTTGCTTTCCTTCCCAGTTGACCTAGTTGCAAAGGAAAGTCTTGTTTTCTTAAAAAGCCAAGATCTTGCTGCTGTGGTGTGCGGAAGGTGGTCAGCATTTCCATTAGGAACACTTTCCTGGGCTTTCAGACCCGGCCATAAAGATGTGTTTTGGACCCAAATTGCTCCCTCCCCCCAAGTGGAACCTGGGAATCTTTATTTCAAGGACTCTTTCAAAAGATCTTTCACTCTTGAAGTGCAAATACGTGTGGTTTGTGGCTCTCCAGACTGCGTTTGGGGGTTTAGATTTCGCCACATGACGTTTTCCAACCTTTAATTTTAAAGCCATCATCTTCTACATTTATTTCCACGGTTAAAACTGGTATTTTCTCTTTTTGTTATGATGAGAAGGTTGCATGAAAGGAGACTTTGTCTGTCTCTCCCATTTGGGGGACGTGCCAACATGGGGCCTTGGCAGGACCCTAGAGTGGCTGTCCTTTAAGTGTGTTAATTCGTGTTAACCGATCAGAGTGAACACGGTTCCGTTAGGAATGAAGAGGAGGTCTCATCCGCTCCGATCCCGGCCGGGCCTTCGCAGGTGTTTGTGATAGGGCTCGGTTCTCTCGGTTGTTTTAATTACCAGGAAATAGAGCTCCAGGCTCGATAGGATTGTTCTCACGGAAAATTTTGAAAACCTGCTCTGTATCACCTGTTCACTTTCTTTTTTTTCGAGAATGAGTTGATATTTTATGTATGGAGAGGCGGCCTACAGAAAAGGCAAACTTAACTCACCCGGTACGTATCTGTTCGCTTTATTCACGCCAACCTCCGAGCCAGCTCCGCGTCCTGCATTCCCTGACGTGGACAACGCCATCCGCCCAGATGCCCAAGTGGGGGCCTCTACACGTGGCCTTGATTTCTCCTGCTTCTCTTCTTCGGCATCTGGTTAACCACTTCCTGCCTATCATCTTGCTGAGAAGGCCCTGAGTCTGTCCTCCCCCTTCCCCATGGCCATGGCCATGGCCGTGCCTGTGTCCTTAACCATCTCTTGCCTGGGCTCAGCCTTCCGGCTGGCCTGGCTGAGCCAGTGTCTCCCCAGCCAGGCCACCCTCCACTCTGCGACCAGGTTGAGTGCCCTCAAAAAGGTCGCATCTCATCCCATTCCACACTCTTTCTTAAAAACTTTCGTTGGCTCCCGCTGTCTCAGGACAAAGTCCTGAGTCTGCCGCGTGACGTGGGACATACTCGCCAACGTTCTAGGACTGTGTACACCACTTCCATCTTGGGAACTTTATGTTACTGTCACTCTGAGCCCATCGTTCCACGGACAGCCAGGCCTTTCCTCGGTTCAACATTCTGTTCTCTATATCCAGCGGGGCTCCCCCCAGACACCCTCCTGTGGCAAACTTGTTCAAAGGCCAGGTCAAATGTCACATTCCTTGGAAATCTTTCTTGGTCTCTTCCAGGTGGAGTCAGTACTTTATTCAAAGCTCAGGGAGGATATTTGCCTGATGTATCGTGGTTTATCTTTCTCCCGGTCTTATCTTCCGCTAGACCATGAACGCTTTGAAGATAAGCTTCTGCATCTTTACTGATCTCTAAATATCTGTCACCTAATACAGCATCCGACCCAGACCTGTAGGCAAGGCTCCCTCGATGTCTCGTGAATTGAATAATCGTAGCTAATATTTATAAAGGGCGTGGCATGCACGAGGTTCCATTTCAAGTGCGTTTTACCCATTTTAATTTTCCCCCAACGGCCTTTAAGGCAGAAGCACGTCTTAGGGTTCCATTTGCTGATGAGAAGACTGGTGTGGAGAGCTTATGTGGGTTACCCAAGGCCGCGCCACCTGGATTGAATTCAGGCCACCTGTTGTTGGCTGGCTGAACCTTGGTGGTATTCTGTTTTCCAGTAAATGAGTCGTGGTTCAGCGCCCTGACCGACCTCTGTATAGCTCTGAGGTGAAGGTCATAGCAGGAACTGAAACCCGGGATCCATTTCCGGCCCTAAGATTTCCGTCTCAGGCTGTGGACTGAAGGCTCGATCTCTGTGTTCTTCCTCTCCTCAGCTGCTGGACCCAGGTGAGTCCCAGGCAGCTCGGGGGACAAGGGTGATGATACATTGCTGGCCTGCCTTTGGGAGTGAATCATCTAAAACCTGAAGTCCTGTTCTGAACAAACACCTCCTGGGAAGTGTGGGACGTCAGAAGTAAAGCAGGGACACACTGACCCCTTCGCCATCATCTTCCTCATCACCCTCATCACTCAGGAGTCTCTCCGAGGTCAGAAAATAGACCTCGTGCGGGTCTGCAAGCCCAGGCGAGAATGCTCGTTTCCTGAACCTTCATCCAGGGCGCAGGTTTATACACGAATGACCCAGCGTGACTACCCTGTGTGGCTGAAGTTTCCCCAGGAGCAGCAGTCAGAAGACCCAAGGTGACCACTTCCTTCCCGGAGGGGTCTGGATGGGATTCGTCATCTGTCTGGAATGTTTAGGGACAGTCTCTTCCGGAGGCGGGGATCTGAACTAGAACTCGTCCCAGATCTGTTCCATCTGGTCACAGGAGCCCGGGTCAGCACACGATGCTAAGAATTGACCCTTTAAATAGGGGGTGAGGGAGGTGGCCAGGTGTGCTGGAAGGAACAGAGACTCTGGAGTAGCCCTCATCTCGGTTCTGGCCTTGGCTCTGACACCATGGGAGGTGTTTGCTGCTTGCCCCGTGAGTACGATTCCGCCCCTTGACCCTCGCCAACTGTCCCCGCTCTCAGCTTTCATGGTCCGTGTGGTTCTGGAGAAGTGGATTCACCGCCTGGGCCTGGAGCTGGACACCGCTGGCCAGGCCGGTCCGTGCCTGGTTCCCCTGACGGCAGTTCTGAGCAGGAGGGACTTGACACCTCAATCAGCCCAGTCAGAGGACTTTTGCTGGGAATGCAGGACGCTGAGACTCTGGTCTCCCTCTCGAGGTCCTCGAGGACTCCCGTATCCCTGGTGCTTGTGAGAAATGCGAATTCCTAGGCTCTACCCCAGACCCGCTGAATCCGACCCTGAGTGGGAGCCCGGGAAGCAAGCCCTCAGGACGCTTCCGAAGAACCCTCCGCTTCAAGAGCCTCTTCTCTATGACATTCAATTTACAGGCGATTTAAAGACACAAACACCAAACCAAGGAGAAAACAGGCACGAAGAAACAAGGCGGCTTGCCCAAAGTCACGCGCCTAGCGAGTGAGGAGCCGGGGCTGGAAACCGGCTTTGCTCCCGTGCACGCCATTTAGGGGGCATCTGTGTTTTCACGACGTCGTGCGACTGTTCGGAGATCCCCGACCTGGTCCTTTGCGCCCAGGATGAAAATAAGTTCCGTGTGCCCTGAGGGCCTGTGGGGTGCGGCCCCCCACTTACTCACACGTTCACATGCCACATCACAGGCTCAGCGTCAGCTGCACTTAGGAGACCCCGGGGTCAGTGAGGACCGCGTCCTGCCCAAAGGGGCGGGTCTCTCCCTTGGCGCAGGAACCAGGGCGGGCTGGGAGAGAGGTGGTTGCCCTCATTTCTGGGGTCAAGCTGCTGGTGTCTCGGCTGGCTCCTTCTAACCCGATATGGGCTCCCAGTGTCGGTTTGGCACCCCAAGGCTCTGCTCCGCGTGTGTGTGAGGGGAGGAGGCGGGATGGGGGTGGGGGGGCGCCCAGCTGGTTCCTGGCCAGAGTCACGGCTCCAGTCTGAGAGTCCAGGCATACCTAAGTCGTCTCTCGTGGCTCCCCAATGCCATATTAGGCTGCCCCCTCCAAAGAGCGGAATCTCTGACTCATCTTCCCCCTCCCCCACACCTCCTCGCTCCTGCCAGTTTTTGGCTAAGATTAGATTTCACTCAAATCTGTGGCTTCTAAGGTTTATGTGCTATTTCAGTTTGGCGAATGACTCCTTGTTTCGAGTCAGAAGAAGAAGGCCTTTAGCCGAAGGGCCTCAGGAAGGGTTTTCTAGGCGACTTAATGTTTTGTACAACCGAAAATGCTGTGATTTCGGTGTACGTGAATCAGGAAGAGGCTGATCTGTCTCTCCAGTACATCCTGGGGTTAATGCGTGACATACAGGAGCGATTCTCGTTGGAAAGGCAAGGAAAACAAACCGCCCTCCCTGAATGTCCTGGGGGTCCCCAGCCCCGTGCTCGCCCGCACCCCAGCCCCGCCAGGTAGGCAAACTTTCCCAGTCCAGAGATGAGGAAACTGAGGTTCAGAGAGGTCAGGTCCCAAGCCCGAGGCCACGAAGCCCAGCGGGGGCATCAGGCTTGGAGCTCTGGCCTCACGTGTGGTCCGGCCATGCTGAGGAAGAGGCTGGGCTCCAGCCCTGCTTCCGCAAGAGATTCGAAGGTGTGTGTTCTCTAACCCTTCGCCCTGGGCCTTGGAGCGTGAATCGGACAGAGCTTTCTGGGTGTGGGCGACAGAACAGAGAATTGGAAAAAGAGGTGCAGAATCAGAGAGAAGGCAGGAGAGGCAGGACTAACGGACCGGAGCGCGGGGGGCCGGGCCGCTTGGCAGGCGGTGATGGAAGGTCTCCCCCAGGGCCGCCCCTGGAACAAGGGCCCAGCCGCTTCGTGCTCCGTTGTCTCTGCTCACAACTCAGACTCCAGGGACATCCGTGCAGCGGGCCGGGCTCTGGTGCCCACCTCTTGCCTTGCGGGGGTAGGGCAGGGTGTCTTGAACGATGGTCTCTACAGACAGCATCCGAATTTCCCAAAGGAAGTAGGGATGCCGTGACTGAAAGACAGGGCAACACTTTCCGTTACGTGAAGCGGGAAGGCCACGAGGAAGGAGGCCGCTCCAGGTCCCTCTGGCCCAGGGATGGGGGCACCAAGGCCTCGGTGCTAGGAAGAAGTTGTGGTAAACCAGGCTTTCCCCAGAGAGAAAGGAAGTATTGACAGAGAGGCTGCGGGGCCCCCAGGGAGGAGGAGGGGGTGCAGCAGATAGGATCCCCCCACTGAAAGGGGAGGAGGTGGGGTGAGGGACATTCAGGCTTGGGTTCTTTAGTTTTGTTCCAGCTTTGAGATTTGGGGTTAGAATTCTGACAGTGCCTAATATAGATGAGCTTCATGAGAACCCATGATCCCTGCACTGCAGGGCCACCAGCAGAGGGGCCTTGGATCCCCGGAGCTCTACTGTGTCCCCAATTCCCCCCATACGGGCCCAGCTCAAGTAATTATTAGTCGAAGATCAGGAAATGATCAGAGTCCCATGGGTGAGTGTCAAACCGCTTGGATTCACATCACAGCCCTACCTCCAGCCACCGCGGTGACACTGGCAAATTAAACTGTCCGTGCCTTGCGGGCCTCTTTTGTGAAGCGGGGCTGTCCACGCACTCCTCCTCACAGGTTGTCGTGGGGGGCAGATGAGATGAGGACAGGTGCGCACCGCGGAGCGCCTTCCCCGGCAGGTCGTCAGAGCCCGGCGAAGGTTAGCAGGAAGGAGCATCGCGCCTCCCGCTCCCGCGAAGCTGGTCGGGGAGAGCCGCGTGGCTTGCTCTGGGCAACAAAGGATATGTCGAAGTGACGTGTGGAACTTGGTGGATAGAGCTCGGTAGATAAGTGTGGAATGGCAGCGGTCACGGAGACGGGCCCCGGGGTCCCCTGGCGATGGCAGTGAACAGGGTCCCCTCACCCTCCTGCACTGGGCATGTGGTGAAAGCGAGAAAGAAACTCTCAGGCCTTCTTGCCTGCCCAGGGCGGGCTGCAGGGCTCTCCTCCAGTTGCATGTCTGGAGTTTGCATGAAAACTCAGATGCCTGGTCTCTGCCCCTGACCAGTCGTGTCCAGATCTCTGGGTGGGCCCTGGGATTCAGGTGACAGCTCGTGCAGATAAAAAGCAGCAAGGAAGATGGCAACTGTGTGTTCCTAGGCTGCGATGCACTGAGGTCCTGCTAATTATGTCGCAATTGTGTGAGCAGCTTGATTTCGGATGTGGTCTCTTTCACGGATCTGTACACACTCAGTATGGACACCTGTGCGTGGTGCGCGTGAGCGCGTGCAGGCTGGCTAGCCCACTCAGCGTCCCACGGGGAGGCTCTGTCACTGCTCCGTGCGAGCCTTCATCTGTGCCGTTCTCCCGTGAGAATGGAAGAGAAACGCCCTCTCCTTCTGATCACGGAATTCCCGTCTTTTGAGGCCCACCAGCTCCAGCCTGCCGGTGCTTGGGGGTGGGGTGGGGAGGGGGACAGGACCCCATTAGTTATTCAGTGTTCTGCCGTGCACAGCAGCACGGCCCCGCAGTATGGGAGAATGCAAACTGAGTTTTGAATTTTCTTCCTTTCTCTTCTCTTGCTGTTTGTGGACGGCCTCAGCCATGCCAGGAAGCACGCGGGGTGCTCTGTCATGCAGCGGGTCATTAATCTTTGCTGCCAGCCATGAAGTAAACATTGTCACCATTTTACAGATAAAGAAGCCAAGGCTCCGAGGTGGGTGGGTTAGGGGTAAATAACTCATCCAAATGGCAGAACTGGGTTGTTTAACCTCATTTTTTTTTCTGACTCTGAATCCTTTGCTATAAATCGGCAATCCCAAACGCTTCGGGCTCAGGACTCCTCTGCCTTCTTAAAAACTGAGGGTTCCGAAAAGCTTTTAATGTGGGCGCTAGCGATCAATATTGGTCCTATGAGGAATTAAAACTGGGAAAAACGTAACAGTATTTATTTCACATGAAATGACAATAATAAACCCATCACATATAAGACATATGATTTTATAGAGGGAAATTATATTTTCCAAAACAAAAACAGTGAAAAGTGGCCTTATTTTACATTGCGCAAAACTTTTTATTGTCTGCCTTAATAGAAGGCAGCTGGATTCTTGTATCTGCAGTCAGTCTGCTGTGTTACCACAAGTCACGCAGGCTCTGAAACACTCCACCGTATACTTTTGAGGCACTAAGAGTGAAAAAGGAAAATAACTTTTTAGTGCTGCTGTGAAAATCGTTTTGAACCCATGAGACCCTGAGAGGTCTCAGGGAATCGCGAGGGTGCCTGGGCAACCCTTTGAGAGCCAGTACTTGGATAAGCTCTGCTTTCCTCTGTATTCTCGAAATTTCTGAGCACTCCTCGTCTGCCTTTAGCACTGCCTGGACTTCACAAATGCCCATCCTTGTTGGGTAAGATGAGAGTTAGAACACAGGCAGCTCCTGGACTCCTGGCAGGAGGCTGCTACGGTCGGTCCACGAACAGCCTACAATTGCCACACGGTGCGGGAGACATGGGAAACACCGTGTGATCTTGACCCGGCTTCACGAGACCTTCCGAGCTCAGCTCTATGATGACCCTGGAATCTGAACGAATCACCACAACTTGTTTTCAAAGGAAGGAAGAAAAATATACACCTTTCTCTAGCAAATTGGAAATCGAAATACATTCCTGTCGGTTTGGGGGAGCAGAGAGGTAAACAGGTGGGTGCAGGGGATTTTTAGGGCAGTAAAACTATTCTGTATTGTCCTATGATGGTGGAACAGGTCACGATGCGTTCGTCAAAACCCATAGAATGTACGTCACCAAGAGTGAATTCTGTTGACGGTGATGTTAGTTAATATTAATGTGTTAACATCAGTGCGTCCATTCTAACAAGTAAACTGCACAAATGCAAGATGTTAATAACGGGGGGAAAATAGAGGGAAGGGTGAGAGGTTATGGGGAACCCTCTGTACCTTCCCATCAAGTTTCTGTAAGGCTAAAACTGCTCTTAGCAAAACATCCCCACCAGTCTGGGCCCTCTCTGGGTACTCTCTTTGGTTTAGGGGCGGGTCCAGTGGAAACCCTTGAACCGCTGTCCCGGCTGCCACGATGCTGGGGAACGGTCCCCACTCACGCATCATGGTCCCATACCAGAGATTCTCTTGGGATCTTTCTCCCATGATCTGTAGCTCTCAAAAGTCTACAGTAGCATCAACTAGGATTTGGAGGGTGTAATTCTGGTGGTGAGGCTAGTAATTAGAGGATCATTTAAGAGACTCCTTGGTGTGGTTTAATTACTTGAGAACTATCAGCCCATCCTCACAGGGATAATAGGCTCTCTAAAGCACAATGAAGCAAGAATTCTGAGTGTCTGGGCCTGGGGAATCTCCTGTAGCAAGATGTGGGCGGGAGGCCTGTCTCTCTGCCCAGGCCACTTGGGACTTCCTTGGGTTGGGAATCCAAAAGGAAAGCGTTTTACAATTGTGGGTTGGGTCAGGAGATGTGGCTGGCCAAGGTGTGTGAACCCCTAATTGACCACCAGCTCAGGCGGACAAGCCTTGGCTTGCTATGAGGGCACGCCTCCCTCACGAAGTCTTCTTTTAAATAAGCCCAGTCTGGAGAACAGAACCTGTTATAGCTGTCCTTGGCCCTTGGCAATCTGGGGACCATGAGGCTGGGACCAAGAGAGACACCAAAGGTGCTGATTTTAAGGAGGCGCGGTAAGGGCAGGCTCGGCACCTGACGCTGTGGGCCTTTCGGACCCCAGGCGCCGGGCTCACCTCGCCCTCGTCCTGACCTGCTGTGCAATGTGCCTTCCTTACCTCTCTGGCTATTCTGATCTTCAGACGCGCACCTGTCTTCCTCGCACCTGAGTATGTGCACCGTAAATAGTTCTTCACGTGTTCTCCTTGAGTTCTTCGCCCAGTGCGCATCTCCTTCCCCAGCTCCTTCGGGCCCAGCAGTCTCAGGAAACGTGCCTGACGCTGGAAGTTTCCTTCCACAGCCCAACGAGCACAGAGGCTCCCAGATAAAAACGTGCTTAGGAGACAATAAGCAGTTGTTCTGAGGTGGAAAGCAGAGACCCTAGTGACAAGCGCTCTCCTAAGACTTTCTGCTTTCGGGTGGCGGGGCCGCCATGTGAGGGGACAGGTACCATGGTGACCCTCTCAAAGAATTTTTTTTTTTTTTTTTTTGGCAGGGGTTTTCTCTCTGCTCAAACTTAATTGGTAATAGTATAACTTTCAATTTAATCATTGACCTAAATGAGTTGTATTTTTATCTCAGCAGGAGTCTGGCTGGGCTGAAAGAAACAGCTGTGGCAGCTGAGTGACAGGGGGACCTCTCAGTAGAATATTTGGGCTGGCAAATGACACCACTCCCGCTCTGAGATAAGACGGAGACTTTTTCAATCTATGTTTTAAAATCATAAAAAAAACCAGAGTCTCCTGCTGGAGATAAGAGTAAATAAGTTGGTCGGGAGCATCTGGGAGCTGTAAAAGAGGAGAGTGATACCAGCATTACTGAGATTATTGCTGAAACTAAGATTATGAGTAATTAAGGTTTTGAAAGTTTTCTCCAGGTGCACAATAGGCTACTCAGTATCTTGGATTCTTGAGCTGGGGTCAGGTTAACTATTAAAAGAAGACAAAAAAGTATTTCTAACAAAACCCGAAGGGAGTTTCGAGCCTGCACCATTCCCACTGCTTTACTGAGCCTTGATTTAAGCCTGAGCTCTCGGGAGGTCTCGCGTTGACTCGCGTCCATGCCCGGATTGATGGTGTTCTCCTTCACCGTGATGTTAAATTAGCTTGCTTGTTTTCCTCCCGGTGGTGGGATGTCCTTCGCCGAAATGTGCACTGTGAGCAAACAGACCCACGGCCACAGGCTGTGTGGGGACAGACGGGCATTGCATTTCTTCTCCAACTCGTAGTCCCCTCTGCTGGAACCTAAAATGCTGGGCCCGCAGCAGACATTTTTACTCCTCTTCTTACTCGGAAAGAACAGATCGCAATGCTCATTGCAGAGGCACGCAAGCCATCATTCTCACGTGCCTGAAATCTTCTTTTACAGGCGTCCTTTTGTCGGTATCTTTGATCTGGAGGGTGCGGTCACATGTTCCCTGAAGACGTAAGTCATCTAGAAGAACAACAAAGAGGAGAAAATCCCCTTAAATAACCCCCAAAACTGAATCAAAAATATAAATTAATTATTTTGAATCATTCCCTGATTCTCCCTTCTCTATCTCCTCTTCTCATCTTGTCTTTGAACGGGAGGTTCCAGAGCTGCGCAAGGTCTTAGCATCATCCGTGTTGGCCATGTGTCTAAGATGAGATACCTCATTCACAAAGGGAAACTTTTCATTTGGTTCGATTAGTGGGGAATGACTTTCTCAGAATGAGAGGATTAATCATTTTTAAACTGTTTAAATGTTTTTTTATTTAAAAAATTTTTTGAATATCCATTGACAGAGAAAACATGGTGCGTACACCACACACACATACACACACACACACACACACACACACAGAGGAATATTATTCTGTCCTGAAAAAGGACATCTCGCCATTTGTGACAAGATGGATGAATCTGAAGGACATATGCTAAGTGAAGCTGGACATAAAGACAAATACCATATGACCTCACTTATATGTGGAATCTAAAACAGTCAAACTCATAGAAACATAGCGCCGAATGGTAGCATCCGGGGCTTGGGCAGTGGGAAAAATGAGAAGGTAATGGATGGCCAAAGGGTACAAACTTCCAGTTATGGAAGATGAATAAATTCTGGAGATCTGACATGTAGCATGGCAACCAGTTAACAATACTTCATTGTATACTTGCTTTTGCTAAGAGGGTGCATCTTAAGTGTTCTCACCACACACACAAAGGTAATGCGAGGTGATGAGTATTTAACTATGGTGATCATTTCATGATATATACGTATGTTAAACATCAAGTTGTATCCCTTAAATATATACGATGTTTGTCAATTATATCTCAATAAAGCTAAAATTTTTTTAAAAGAAGAATTTTAGCAATTGTTTAATCAAATACGTGCCATAGTAGTCAGGACTCCTTGTATAGCAGGTGCCAGAAATCTGTTGAAGAAATAAACACTATCAAAAATATAAAGGTGTAAGTCCTAGAACCGAAGGGTGATCCCTGGGGCCAGGAAGCTCTAGGGTCTCAGGACCAGGTGCTGGAATAGGGTCTCCACCCACCCAAGGTCCCTGCAGCCCCCACCTGCAACCTCAGAAGCTTATCCACCCTGAATGGCCAGTGCTGCCCATACCTCTGGGGCTGCATCTTTGGAGCTTGTAGCCAAAAGAGGAGGAAGGATTTTCCAGCACATACAGTTTTTAAAAAGTCTAGGAGAAGGGCTCTGTTTTGCTCAACTGGGGTCAGATGCTCAGCTAGCACAAGAACGCTACTAGAAAAATGGGGGTGGGCAGCAAATCAGCAGCCACAGCATTCTCCTCTAATGAGGGAGAAATCATGTTCAAAAAAAAAGTTCCAGTGACTATGACAGTCCCTCAGGAAAGTTGCAGAGTTGCTGTCGTACCTCCTGATGCAGCAGGCGATGAATTTGCCCTACCACACAGGCTAACTTCACCCCCTGCATGCCAAAATGCTCCCCTTCTCTCTTTCTCTTATGAAAACGGAGCAAAAAGTAAAACGCAGTGAAGCCATGGGCAACTGGAGTCCTCAATGAACCAGAAATCTGTTTTTCATTCAACCTCGGGGGAAAGTAGAAGAAAGTCTTCACCAGCTCATCTTGCAGTAAGCTCTGGGGGCATAAATATATGGCTTAATCTCCCATTGCTTCCAAATGTCTTTTGTATGCTTCATTCTTATTTTGATGAAATACACATAACAAAGTGGACCATTTTAACCATTTTTAAGTGTACAAGTCAGTGGCACTAAGCACATTCACAACGTTGCGTAACGATCACCACCATCCATTTCATCATCCTGGACAGAAACTCTACCCATTAAACCCCAACTCCTCATTCACTAACTGCCCCCCACCCCCAAACCCCTGGGGACCTCTAGTCTGCATTCTGTCTCTATGAGTTTGCCTATTCTAGGCACTTCATAGAAGTGGGATCATAATAATTGTACTTTTGTGTCTGACTTATTTTACTTAGCATAATGTTTTCAAGGTTCAGCCATAGTGTAGCATACATCAGAATTTCATTCCTTTTTATGGCTACATTTATATATATTCCATTCATCTGTTGATGGACACCGGGTTGTTTCTACATTTGGCGATTGTGGATAATGCAGCTATGAACATCAGTGTACACCAAATGCCTTTCGGCAGTGCTGGATAAGTACTCATTTTCATGAAAATGATGATGTGGTATGTCCAATTACAACAGCAAAAATTGAATTTCCCGTTAAAATGGAGGCTCTGCGGGATCATGGAAAAAAAGACAAACTCCGGAATCCTATAGACTGATCTTTACCGCTTGGTTTATGATTTCCTAGTCTGTGATATTGGGCAAATTACGTAAGTTCTCTGAGCCTTAGTTTCCTCACCCAAAAAATAACTGACAAAAAAGGCTAAAACTGACATTTCTGGGCTGTTTTGAGCATTTGGTGTTTCCCAGATCCGCTTAGTGATCAAAAGCATGCCCATAGCACTTCTGAAAAACCCAGATTCCTGAGCCCCGCTCCGACACTACTGACTTAGAAAATATAGGAGCGAGGCCTGGAAGTCCGAAATCTTTAGGTGATGCTATGAAGCCAGATTTAAAACTCATCACTGAAATCAAGTAGATAAAGCCAGCCCCGAACTCAGGGCTCGTTTGATAAATGCGAACTTGCTCTCTTCCTCTTTTCGTTTCTTTATACTGTCTGTGCCCGTGAAGAAAGAACAGAGGAAGATGGCATTTTAAGATACACTTGCAACAATGACCGTTTCACGTAGTAACAATGAATATTCTAGCGGCGGATTGTTTTCTGTTTTGAACAGCTAACCAGTCACCTACAGCCGTACATGAGTTTGGCAGTGAAGGTTATAAAACCACTGACTTTACTCATTTATATCTTTGGCCATGCGTTTGGGTGCAGGTGCACCGTGTGCAGTTCAAGTCTGCTAGCGAGGGTGCCGAGGGGAATGGCGGCTGGAAGATACGCCATGTCGCGTGGAAAAGGGAACCCCTTGCAGATAGGCATTCCAGCCTGAGACTTTAATGCAGAGAAAGAACCAGTGAATTTATATTTTTTAAAAAAAACTGATTATTTTTTTGTGCGTGTCTTTCAAATTATAAGAGGAACGGACAGAGACATTATAATATAATTTGTTCCAGGTTCAAAAAAGCATATTTATGTCTTATGAGGAAAATGTAATTCAAACTGGCTGTGAGATGAGAGCTGTCAAATAGATTGAAAGCTGGATTATAAACCAAGACTAATGAGAGCCTGCAATGTGCACAAAGTTAGGGATGGGGTCCAGGAGGCTCGCTGCGAGGTCTTACAGGGGAGGTAAACAGTCTATTAATTAAGGTAGCAGATGGTAGTAAATTGGGAGATGTTTCAGATTCCAAGGACAGAAAAATAAAGGAAAGCGTGGGATCCGTAGCGGGGAGTGAGAAACCCCAGCGCGGACTCAATGATAGAAAAATAAAACGAGCCCCAGGTAGCCTTGGAAGCGAGCGCTATTTGAAATAACACGGGGGTTAGAGAGAGACTAGAGATGTTAGCAGAGTGGCTAAGGAGCTACTGGTGAAAGGGACCCGTGAGGCCATGGCTGAGCGTCAGGGATCCGGGCTGCCTCGGGCACGTGTGCCTAAGCTGAAGGTAACACGCCTCCGGGTAAGCATACTCTTGAGACCTGCCCCTGTGAGCGTTTGCAGACAAGAAATTGCCTCAGTA
Organism: Rousettus aegyptiacus; assembly: GCF_014176215.1. Taxonomy (NCBI): domain Eukaryota; kingdom Metazoa; phylum Chordata; class Mammalia; order Chiroptera; family Pteropodidae; genus Rousettus; species Rousettus aegyptiacus. The sequence continues at coordinate 54,133,649 of NW_023416309.1, read as the reverse complement.
GAAGGGACTAAATTGAATGTAAACTGAAGAAGTAAATTAATTAGTGTAGGCGGAAAGAGCAGGTGAGCTGAGGTCGTGTGATGTGACCAGAGTAAGCCAAGGGGAGGAAACGGAGGGAAAGCTTTGGATTGTAGATTGGTGGACTACCATCGACCCTCCGGCTTGCCTTCAGTTAATTCCTCAGGCTTTTTGAGCCTCAGTTTCCCCACTACTAAAATGAAGATACGATTTCTTACCTTCTAAAGCTGGTGAGTATAACTTGGATGAGGTCTGTGCATAAATCACCGGGAACGTCGTTAAGTTTTGAGCATATGCAGCCTCCTGCCTGAGCTCCCCGTGCAATGAATGCGATCAGCCCGTACCTGTGGGAGGGGATGGGGAGAGGTGTGGGGGGAATTCTGGGGAGCATCTGTACAGCGGCCTCTGCATCTCTGTTCTCATATTCTGCCTGCAGAAGTGGGTCGTGCTCTGTTGGTATCATAGTGCAGCCATAGGCACCTCAGGGGGAGAGTCTAAAGCCGCTTCATGAAGCAAGAATCACATATGGTCAAAATTATCCTTGAGAATCCCTGAAAAGGCTCATAAAATACAGTACTTTGCTCCCTCTCAAAAAGTTCTTTGCAGCCAATTTTTCCCCAGAGTTGGAAGTGATCGCGTTTTTTTGTTTTTTGTTTTTTTTCAGTTGAGCACCAGGTAAAGTAATTGGCTTATACTTGTGGGCCATGCTAAACAAAAAATACTGAACTTTAAACCTGAAAATGGCACGTGGCGTGGTTAAATCCTCACACCAGAGGGGCCCCTGGAAACCGAGGGCAGCGCTGGGCTCCCCGTCCGTGCTGACTCCACACGGGTGCTGGGCGGGTAGAGCTGTGTATCTTCTGTCCTCTTCTGGGCCAGTCTTTGGGACTGTCTTCGTCTATTGGGGCCACTATAATAAGATACCATAGACTGGTGGCTCCAACAACAGAAATTTATGTCTTACTATTCTGGAAGCTGGAAAGTCAACGATTAATGTGCTGGCCGACTCGGCATCTGACGGGGGTGGGGAGGCTGCTTTCTGATTTGCAGATGGCTATCTTCTGGCTGTGTCCTCCCGTGCTGGGGAGGGACCCTTGAGTTTCTTTCTCTTCTAATAAGGACGCTAATCCCATTATAGGCCCTGCCTCCAAGACCTTATCTAAACCTAATAATCTCATCACCTCCCCCAAACCCTACCTTCTAATACCATCCCATAAGGGTTGAGGGCTTCAACATACAAATTTTGGGGGGATGCAAACATACAGTCCATAACACAGTTGAATTGGGCTGCTCTCACTTACACAATTTAAGTTTCCTCCACATCGTAGCATGTATCGGTACTTCGCTCCTTTTTAATGCCAAGTCGTACAGCATTGTTTGGATGGACCACATCTTGTTTCTCCATTCATCCATTGATGAACATTTGGGTTGGGTTTCACTTTTTGGCTATTACGAATAATGCTGCTATGAACAAATTTATCTGAACACTTGTTTTCCATTCTCTTGGATATGCACCTAGGAGTGGAATGACTGGGTCATATAGTAATTCTATGTTTTACTTTTTTAGGAACTACCAAACTGTTTTCCAAATGCACTGTACCATTTCACACTCTCACTAGCAATGTTTGAGGTCCTAAATTTTCCACATCCTTGCTAATAACGTGTTACTTCCGTTCTTCAGTTATCATAGACATCCTGGTGAGTGTAAAGTGGATTCTTGTGTTTTTGATTTGCATTTCTCTGATGACTAATGATGCAGGACATCTTTTCATGTGCTTATTGGCCATCTGTGGCTCTTTTTTGGAGAAATGTCTTCAGATTCTTGCCGATTTTTCAATTGAGTTTTGGGTTGTTCATTGTCTTGGTGGTTGTTGAGTTGTTAGAGTTCTTTATATATTCTGTATATTGGACTCTTAGGTGATACATGATTCGCAAATATTTTCTCCCATTCTGTGGGTTGTCTTTTCACTTTCTTGATAATAGCCTTTGATACACAAGTTTTTAATGTTGGTGAAGTCCAATTTATCCATTTTTTTTCTTTTTTTGCTTGTTTGGTTTTTGTTTTTGTTTTTGTTTTTGCCAAATCCACGATTATAAAAATTTTACTTCTTATATTTAGGTCTTCAATCTATTTTGAACTAATTTTTGTATGTAGTGCGAGGTAAGGATCCAACTTCATTCTTTTGCATCCTTTACGATATCTGCATAGCATTCTGTTCTATAGTTTATTTCACCAGTTTTCTTCTCAAATATTTGGATTACTTCCAACCTTTTACTACCGAAATAATATGATAAATATTCCTGTCTTTAGTCACTTCCTACATATCCGGGCATATTTGTAGGCTAAGTGACTAGAAGCGGGATTGCAGGATCAAAGATCGGTTACCTAATTGTCCTCCCGGAGGCTGAGTGGACGTGCACAGCTTCCAGCGCTTGCTGATCCTCACAGAAATGTGCCAATCAGATGGGTCATTTAAATATTTTTACTACGAGTGGGGTCGTACGCCTTTGAATATATTTTAAGAGCCTTTGTAATTTCTTTGCTATGAAATTTCTATTGGATTATTGGTCTTTTTGTTGTTGTTGTTATTATGTAGGCGATATTTATAAAGCAAAAGAGGCCTGTGGCTATAATTTGTTTATTTACCTTTCGGCTTTATTATTGGTGCCGTTCTCCTTCTCCAGAGAAAGTGTTTTACCCCTTCTTTTTCAAGATTTTGGCGTTAAGTGGCTACTTTTACAAGGCTTTCCCGTTCCAATGTTAAAATATTTTATTTTTTTGCTTGTATTTTTTATGATTTCACTATATTATTTAATCTTTGGTACAGCTGGAATTTATTTGGTTATTTGGTGTGAGGCAGGGATTCGTTTTTCCCTCTATATAGTTAAAGTAGTTTTTTTTTTTTGAGGTCATACATCCTCAGTTTCCCAAATAAAGCAGTAAAAGTTCAGTCCTGACCTGAAGGAAGCCCAAACCCACTTTGGTGTTTGACCCAGGTTGGGAAGGGCCTCTCTATGCACCGAAGTCAGAGGGTGGCCCTTTTTGGCTTTACCTGCTTAAGGAAGCATAGAGTCGTGGTTAGACTAGAGGCGGGCAGGGAACAGCAGCTGCTTTCTCAATACCTAGTTGTGTGAGTTGCACGCTGCTCATGTTTTTAACCTCTCTGTTGCGTTTTTTCCTTATCCATAAAGCGGGGATCATAACAGTGCCTATCTCACAGAACGGTGATAAGAAGTGAATACAGCCTAGTTTGGAAACTCCTCAGCACAGTCCACAGCCTAGCAAGCAGTAAAGCCAAGAGAACTGCTGCCATCAGCATTGTCACGGTCATCGTCATCGTCATTCAGGCACTTCGTGATGGCTCCAACCTGAGGTCTGCCCTTTCTGACACAGAAGGTGCTGACCTCGGGCTCCTGCTCTTGGACTGGACCCATCTTTTGTCCAGTCTTCTGACAAGGGAGCAAGTGGCGACCCTTGAGTGTCTGGTCTAGGCCTCCCTGGAGGGGTTCTGGGCTTTTGTGTGCATCCATCCATTTCCGAATCTCTCTAATTAGATGAAATCAAATAAAAACACAAATCAAGTGTAGCCCTGAAGGAAGAAGAGATCCCACAAAGGGTTGGCACCAAGGCTTGGTGGTTTGTAGGTGGTAGACTGAGGTCGAGAGTGAGAAAGTAAGTAAATAACCCCATATGAGCAATTTCCTAGTAGACCCGACCCAGGGCCCCAACTGCCTTGGAGCACTCGAATGCAGCTTCTGGGCTCTCTGTCTCATCGGCTTGTGGTGGCAAGGAGGCAGGGCCGTTGCGCCTTTCAAAATTTTTCTTTTTAAAGGTGGACCATAAAGCCACCTCCTTTTTTGGAGAGGTGGCATCATTCTCAAGGAGAATGGTGGCTGCAAGGTCACGTGGCGTCACCCCTTTTGTCTGAGAAGTGCCTGGGTATAGTAACCTTTAAGCTTCTGAAAGCTGTAACTGGGTGAGTTAACCCTGGTGGGGTTTTCGGTCACCATTATTTTCTGGTATTTTTGTTATCTTTGATGATGTAGCTACTGCTTTCTCTTCTCAACCTTAGGGAAGAGAGATACAATTCAGAGAACGAAAGAGGCAGATTCTTGCCTTTTGAGTTTTAAATGAGAAATAGACAGAGAGAGGGCCCTAGGGTTCTCCGGACTTGGGGGAGACTCTAGGGAAGGAAGAGAAGGGGTCCTTCCGAAGGGACTCCAGCTTCCCAGGCAGGAGAGGGGATCTGGGTCCTAGGGGAACCTTGGCTTCCCTCAGCCAGGGGGTCTGGTTCTGGAGTAGAAATGGCAGCTAGGGAGGTCACTTTGCAGGAGGTCTCTGAATCCAGGGGTGGATTTAATGTTTATGGGGCTTGAGGTTTAAACAATTTGGGACCTTCTTTAGAAAACAGAATTCAAAAGGATGAATTCAAAATTAGGTGCAGGTGGGTTTCTTTGGATGTGATGAAATATTCTGAAATTGGTGGTGACGGTTACACAACTTTGCAAATATACTAAAAACCACTGAACTGTATACTTGAAAAGGGTGGTATGTGAATTGGACCTCAATTAAAAAAATACACTGTTAAAAAAAAGTTAGGCACAGGGTTCCTGAAGGAGCCACACTGGGGAGGACCAGATCCTCCCCCCTCCTTGGCCTGCCTCCCATACCCAGGCCTGAAGAAGCTTCCAGGAACTTTGATGCAATCTTGGAGGAAGAGTGGGAATTACTGGTGATGAGGCTTCAGCTGTGTGGGATGGCACCAGGAAAATTAAAAAAGTAGCATTTCTTATACTCCTGGACTGAGATTCGAACCTGCCATGTGTATACCAGCTCTGTCTCAGGGGAGCTCAACGACCAGGCCTCCCTCAGGCAATGTAGGTGGTTGTGGAGCTGGAAGGGCTTGTACCCTATGTCTTCTGGGCTGGGGAGGGCTCCCTAGAGGGGACCTCACTTCTACCCAGAGCAGTTTTGGATGTAGAAATGGTCTGCAGTCTGGGCAAACAGACGAGGCTCTTCGGAGGCCAGGGATATGCCACTGTCATATTTATAATCGAATCCTTGTTTATCTTGAATCAGACCTGGCTCTCTGCATAACTTCTGTTCCCCATATTTTGAAGATTCAGGCCCAAAACACATTTCAGGGAATAAGGAGAAAGCTCATGTTTGAAAATGAACCAGCAAAATAAATCATTGTGTTTCTGACATGATGCCCATTGAATACTTTTCAATTCTTAGCTTTGGCAACAGCCTGTTACACACACACACACACACACACACACACAAAACAACCTATCACATAATTCTTTCTGAAAGGCTCATTCAGCCGGCCTCCCCCTCTCGGCTCCCAGCCCCCCTCTTCTCTTCTCTAAGCTCTCTCTCTCTCTTTTTTTTTTCTTTTAAACCAGCCTTTCTGGTGAGAGGGCAAGTGTACACACAGTCTCCTTTTCTGTTTGGGAAACAGAGCCCTATCAGTGAGCAGTAATGATAACATTGGTAGTTATGCAAGCAGAGATAACAGTAATCAGATCTCACGCTCTGGGCAAAAACCAATGGCCAAAATCTCACAAGGGGTTGGCGTGTTATGCTGAAAGGTGAAGGGGGATGTGTATGTGTGTTTTTGTTTTATCAAAGCACTTTTTTTTTTTTTTTTCTGCCAGAGGATCTCCTGGTTAAAGCCCTTTAGAAGTTGGCCAGTTAAGGGGACCCTGCCCTAAACCGAGATCTGAACTTCCTTCCTCTCCTTTCTCAGATTCTCTTGGCTATATTTTCTTGCATCAAATGATTTAGGGCTTCCTTTGCTTTCCAGCAGGTAATTTGAACTCTCTATATTGGAAGGAGCGAAGGCTAATGAACTCACTCAAGCAGAGGCCCATTGAATGGTAGCATCGGTTTGCAATGCCATTTGGATTTTTAAAAAGAAAGGTGTTGTTCTGGAGTTGCCCTTCTTTCCAAATCTGATTTTCCTCAGGGGGTTTCTGTCCATTGCTACCCAAATGACATGCAAATATACCGATACCTGGAAATTCTGACAGGGGCAGGAACTAGAAGTTGCCAGGCCAAAAATAGATCCCAGGCATAGATTGGGTTTGATAAGAGACCATGATCCTGAGCCCGTCACCTGCATTTAGGGATTGTAAAGTCAATGCTTTTAAGTTTCTCTGCTAGTTGGTTGCTCCGATTTCCTTTTGGAGTTGTCGTTCAGTCGTTTTATGGCAGAAGGAAGTCATGTCAGGTTCTCCAGATGTGGCAAATAATGTCTTCACGTGGACCCAGGGTCCCATCGTGAGACGGTTGTCAAGAGACGTATTCTGATTTTTATCTGACTTGAGCTGAAACTTGGATCCATAATAACCATCATTTTCAACAAAATGGAGACCAAATGATTTTCTCCTCTGTTCTGAAGCGTTCCTAATTACATTTGAAATGGAATGCATGGTTTCTACTTTTCTTCTGGGCACCCGAAGAACTGTCCCACTTTGTTTCCCCTTTCTGCTCATCTCTACCTCCCAAAAGAAACTGAGACGTGTCTACAGAGACTTAGACATGGAGCTGCGAAATGCGCCATAAATCACGAATTGCTTGGGGCGGGGCGAGGGGTGGGGGTTGGAGGCATTGTATAAGAAAATAAATTTTGTTTTATTTTTTAAAGATAAATTTTCTCTCCTGTCTGCAGACATAAGTGTTTGAATTAAAAATCATACTTCAAATGCTGTGTAGATGTTGGCATTTTAAAAGCAAATAATATTGGCTCATGGGTTGCTAAGCAACCCGTACAAACCAATCAGCATGGGTTTTAAACTGGGAACTGCTCTAAGAGACAAAAGGAAGCACCCATCACTGCATCTGGTGCAGTGGGCGGGGTTGGGACAGACCCTCTTCTAAATGGCTCCAATTAGAAGTTCAGCTCCCCGGCTTCCTCTGCCTGAACAGGCATTTTAATTTCACTGTGTCAATTCTCATTATCTATCTACATGGAATCCCCTTTTTAGTTTTCAGAAGTAATTAAGTAAAAAGCCCTTTCACTCACTGCGTTCTTGGCATTGATAAAGACATTTGAGGCATTTCAGACAAGGTGGGGGCCGGTTCCCCAGCAGTCTTTGAAGATGTTCTTTAAAGACGGTGCTGTCGAATGGAGGCAAACAGACCAATTAACCCCAGAATCGAAGCCCTGGTGGCTTTAAACTCCCTTCAAAAGAAATTAGCCCTACTGTTAATAAAGTGGGTGTTAGACCATTTCAGAATATCTGAGGCACACAGAGTCCACTGGAATGGAATTATTACATTGTCTTTGCCCAAAGAAGAGCCTTGTGCTGGTGTGAATTTTTGGTACGATTGTTGTCTGAGAATCAGGAAAAAATGGTCCAAACCACAGCTGGAGAAAAAATTCCTGGTGGAATAGTCCAGGTTTGTGAAACAAAAACATGGTTAGCTTTGAAAAAGAAAGAGAACCAGAAAAGGCAGAAGAGGGAGGTCCCAGAAGGGAGTCCCCCCCTACCCCAGCTGGGACTTGAGGCTCGAGCTGGGGTTCTGTTCAGGGCTCCAGCCCCCAGTGGTAAGTCTCGCTTCTCTGCTCACCCAGGAAGCCTGGTGGCACAACTCTTGAGTCCCCTATAGATTTTCCACGTCCCGGGGGAGACGGACCCAGAGCTTCAGACTCTGCAGGTAGAGTTAATGAATTGCCAAGACCCAGGGTGTTTATTTGAGTGGCCTTGATGCTTTCTCACAAGCAGAAAAAAAAAAAAAAAGAAGGAAATTATTTATTTTCTGGGGGAGTTGTTTTCCTCTGCTGGGACTTTGGAGGTGGATTTCGTATTGTTTTGGTTAAATGTCCATTTTTAGTGCTGCGGCTCACCCCTATTGTCTTTCTAAGAATAGAGAAATAGACCTTTTAATCGATGTATTCTCCGGGAAGAGGTCGTATTTTTAGTATCTGCCCTGCCAGCATGACTCTTTGACAATAAAGTGTAGGGAGAAAAGAAAAGAAAATAAGGAGCAGCCACCCCGACGCCCGGGAGGCCGAGCAGGGCGGGAGGGAGAGTGGGCTCCTGTGCGGCCCGCAGGTCTGGGACCTGGCCAAAGTCTCGGACTCGGGAGGGAGGCGCGTCTGGGAGGACAGAGCACACACGTCTTCAGAGGTGGGCGGAAGTGGCCGAGGCCTTTGTCGGCGTGTCTGCGTCTGCGATGGAGTCGGAACTTCAGCCTTGAGGAGCCGCATTGATGATCCGCGTCTCTCCCCACTGTCCACTGTCGTTTCCGAAGAGGAAAACGAGGCTGGGAGGAGCAGCAGTAACTCACCCGGAGTTCCGCGTTCTCTGCCCTAACTGGCCCGGATCTGTCCCGCCGCACAGGGACTCCGAAGGCCAGCTTGCTCAGGACGCAGGCTTTTGTTTGGCGTTGGCAGCGGGGCGGTCGGGCACCCGCCTTCGAGACGGGTGCCCTTTGCTCAGCGCCTGCGTGCCCCTCTGGGTCGGGGCTTCCCCCTGGCGTGGGGCCCTGAGCCGTGGGCGAGACTCGCCACCGTGGCCCGGGCCGGGCCGAGGAGGCCGTTGTCTCCTTCCTCGCGGTCTCCAGCTCCCCTTCTATCACGCCTTTCTCAGGCTCTGCCTTATCTCTCCCAGATAACGCGTTCATTTTCCAGCCATGACATTCCCCCACACCCAGTGCGAAGCGCGGACTCGGGAGGAACGGACAAGCAGCTCTCCTTGTTGCTTTAAGAGGCTCCTATGTCATTTCTAAGTTGATCTAGGAAAAGCAAAGCTCTGGGCTTTGATTCACTTGGGAGAGCCGGGACATGCGGTCTCCTTTTCAGCTTCCTTGCCCTTGGCCTTGCCTGCGGGCGACACCCCCGTTCTCTGTGTAGTGCTTCATCAACTCACGTGTTCAAAGAGTGAATTCCCCCACTTAGCGAAATTCTCAGTTTAAAGTTGAGTTTGAACCCTAGAAATGGAACCTCCGATAGATAATTCAGGGAAAATTTTCCTGGGGTCAGATCTGAAAATTCAGGGGCCTATGAGGCACCAGGGTTATGAATTTGCCGAGGCCAGGCCTTTACTAGCCACCTATTTATGCTGACATTGTCCCCGCTGGGCATCAATGCTGGGTCTTCATTCCCTTCCCTGCGACTCCTCCAGGTGTCTCTGTGCCATTTGAGGATTCCTCGGAGACACTGTTCTCATACCATGCCAGGCTGAGGGAGCTGTCTGGGGGGCTGAGCTGCCCGCCCAGACACGGTGCAGTCAGGATTTTGGCTGGAGTCTAGGCACAACCTTGGGGGTCCCACCCAGGAGAATATGGGGCATAAGTCCCTTTACTCCAGGGTTCCAAAAACCATTCTTGAGTTTTCTCATCTCCCTGCCAAACTCGGTTCTTAGAGTTGGTGTGGGGGATTTGGAACTCCTTCTTAGGAACCCACCGTTATCTAAGTTACCTTTTGTTTCTGATTCTCTCTTTCTCCCAATCTGGGAATCTTTATCCAGCATGCAGAAAAGGCCCATTTTGATCACATTCAAACTGCCTGTTTGAGCCTTGCCTGTTTATGTCAAAATGTCTTCTTGACATTTTGAGGCTTCTTTTCCTTCTGCTTCCTTAATAAAAAAAAATTCTGTGTGTGTGTGTGTGTGTGTGTGTGTGTGTGTGTGTAGATATACATATACACACACACACACACATATATACACACACATATAGATGTTTATATAAATGGCTTTACTGTGATATAATTTACACATGATAGAAGTCACCCATTTTAAGTCTACAGTTTGGCGAGCATTCATAAATTTGTATAGTTGTGCAAACATCACCACAGTCCAGGTTTAGAACATTTCCAGCACCCTAAATATTTCCTTGTGCCCATCTGCAGCCAATCCCCGCTCACCCACAGCTGTGGGCAACCACGGATCGGCTTTGTTTTTACAGTTCTGCCTTTCCTAGAAATTTTGTATAAGTGGAATCATACAATGTATATAGTCTTTGGTATCTGGCTTCTTTCTCTTCTGATACATATACGTTTAAACTTTCTGGATCATTATGATTCAGTCGATCTGAAGATGAAGTTTGGGAAACACGAGTTCCCCTTTAAGGAGTCGGGCCATGGATAGAGGCTACAAATGTGGCGGCTGGCAGTGACAAGGGGCGGAGGGTAGGACTTGTTTGTTTTAAGATACAAGGGACTTGAGAAGCTTAAATACTGATAGAAGAGTCATTAGAGGGAGAGAGGTTAAGGTGGCTGCGTGGGTGCCGGGTGATAAGCCGAGTTGATGGCATGGGGTCCTAAGAGGGGGAGGAGGGAAGACGGGAAGGACAGGCAGGTTCAGAGAGTCGGTGGACACTGAGGACATTCTCCTCTTACTCAGGTGTCTTGTTTCCCTGTCACCTGCCGAGGAGGGCGGAGAGTAGGTGGGAAGTCTGAGCGGAATGCAAGTTTGAAATAATTGTGAACAATGGAAGGTTGAACCGATCAAGGACACAAAGGTGGGCTGCTAGGCAGAAAGAGAGACCCAGGCAGTGCTGGCGAGTGTGACTTCATGATGGCGCCCATGAGTGTGGACGTACCATTGACCCCAACGGTGCTAGTAGTTTGGGCACACGTGAGAAGAAGCGTGGATCTGACGTTTCAAGTTGCCCCGGGAGAGATGAAAGAAGGAACAAGGAATTTAGCATGTCGATAGGAGAAGGTCTGAATAAATCATCAAACCCAAGTTGATTATAGAAGGAAAGGAAGAGATGGAGAAAGGTGTGTGTGTTCAGGAAGAAGTCACTAGGTATAGTAGGATCTGCAGGGGGTGAATGAATGAAGAAGCAGGAATCATTTGCAAGGGCAAGCCGTGAGGGAGGAAGCCAGTCCGAGCGCCGAATTCCTGAATTTGTGGTTTCAGAGGTCGGCATTCCACAGTGAAGCCACCAGGTGGCTGAGTGGGAGTGGAGAAAAAGGTAGATGGAGATACAGAGTCAAGGGTTCGAGAAGGCGCGTGTAGGAGGGCTGTTCGCAGCCTGGTGAACCTTCCCCCGGGGCAGAGAGGGAGAGCACTGGAATGGCCAGATGGGCCGCCGCTGATGAAAACAGGCAGGGGTGGAAGCTAGAACAAGCCCGTTTACCCGAGGATGGAGGGGGTGGTCTGGGACTCTCGAGGGGGTTAAGGACGTCTGTGAGACAGCTGCCCTAGGTGTGGAAGGTGACCCGGCTTCGTCTGCGATAAGGCTATGGGGAGCAGTGGTCTCAGGGGAGACCCGGTTTCAGACGGGGCCGGCGGATCAGAGCTGGAGGAGGCGGGAACTTGCCGGTGCCTCCTTCCCGCTGTCCTGTGTGTTCACTGTGCCTTCGCCACCACAGACTGTAGCTGCTGCACCATCTCTGCTGCCAGCATTTTTGCAGCGACCATGTTCATCGCATATTTAACTGGCCGTGAAGCGATTTTGCTGTAAAAACGATAACTTAACTAGTTGACAGTTTTGGTTTCGATTTTGGGTTTGGGTTCATTTCTCCAGTGAAAAGTTTTTGCAGTCACTCCCATTTTGATATTCTATATGAAGCTTAGCTCGCCCTCAAAACGGTCGCTGGGTTAAACTCGCACTTCCTATAGAACGAAGACAAGTTCTCGGGTGCGATCCGCAAAATAAAATCGGTTATTTGTGCAGTATTGCCGTGAATCTTCGTATACTTTAAATAAAGTCCTTAAAGTCTTTTATTCATTTTTTTCATGTTCATTATGTCCTTCTGAATGTTTTTTATTCATCGTGATTTTATCTTTTTTTTTATGGCAAAATTGTCTTACGGCTAACCGGTTTGTGGTAAAACCCTTGCAGCCGAGGTGCTGTGGTCAAAGTAGCTCGGACCCTCCTTTCTACCTGTTCAGGTAAATTGGGGTGAAGAGCCAAAGACAATCTCAGGTGTAAATTGCCCTCAGAAATTTCTCTAAAAGCAGCAGCTCAGCCATGTATTAAACAGCTTGGGGGACACTGCCTGATTCCCCAGCCGTAGAAAGGAAAGGACTAAAATTTTCGGCGATGCTTTTGTGTTCCAATCTGCATTCGCCGTCTAAGCTTCCTGTCTGTCGCTCTGACTATCTGCCACGTGCGTTACCTGCTGCCCGGAGGACGGCTTCGGCGGGAGCGAGCGACGTGCCCTCAACCAGACCAAATGGGCTTTTCGCTGCCACTACTGTTTGTATAGATTATTGGCTCTGGCGACTTTTTCCGATGATTAATACAAAATCACTGTTGGAAATTCTTCTTTCTGAAAAGACCCCCCCCCCCAAAAAAAAAAATATTGTTTTTTTTGTTCTTTGTTTTGTGGAGGATAAATTCTCCATTTCATCCACTTAAATGGTTTTTCACTTCGAAAGAGTGAGTGCTATTGAACTCTTCTGCTTGGCCCTCTCGGGTCAAAGGACCTCCATCATTCAAACACATTTCATACCCTGCCAGCACCTGAAACCACGTAGCCTGCCGCTTCTGCGTGAGGGAGAAACAGCTCTTCGATTGTGGGCTGGTCCACCCCCTTCCATCCAGTGGGCTCATATTCTGATGTGACTTCATGACGGGAGGCGACAATCTGCTCTTCCCAAGCTGGCTCCAGTTTCGGTTTATTCCTCTTAAGGGAGCATCTCACTGCGTTGCCTGATTTGACAAGGCTTAGAGGTCGGTGGGTATTTTGACTCTCCCTCATTTTTACTTTATGCTCTTGGAACCCAAATCTCCAATGCCAATCCATTGTATTCCCCTCCGTCCTCCCACCCCCCGGGGTCAAGATCCACTGAGTTCCTCAGCAATGTCTTATAGGGATATAGCGATGAGGCTGTCATAAGGCACGTTGATTGAAAGAATACAGTACACTTCATTGAGTCTTTTCTCTGGGACCAAGGTACACATTTATAGGATTCTTGGCCTGGTATCTCCCTCCCTTATTATCTTGGGGATACCTTACCCCTCAAAATCATATGACCACTGCAGGGGCTAACATGGTCCAGTGTGACCTGCACTTCTGGCCACTGTCAGCTGGCATTGGGTGGCCCCTGACTCACGCTGGGCCAGCCGGTCCCTTACTTTTGGATTTGGGAGTGGAGGAACATGACCAGCTAGTCCCAGGTTGCCCAGGACTTTCTCAGTTTCTCTACTAAAAATTCCATGCCCTGGGAAACCTCTTGGCTCCCAGCAAAGTGAGGCAGTTGGCCTCCCTAGGCTGGGGAGAGCATCAAAGCTGATGTGTCTCTGTGATTAAAGCTCTAAGCTGCTCTGTAGCAAGAAAGAATGTGCTGATGTGGAAACCCGGGCAGAGGAGGGAGATGAGGAAAGATACTGGCTTTATCTCTGCTTCCCATGCTCCCTGTATGAACCGTCCTCAAGCCCATCGGCCAGCGCATTGCACATTTTGCTGATTTCTGTTAAATGGAGCTTTGTCACGTCGACCAAAAGAAGCCTGATGCCTGCAATGCTCTGCCCAGGGCTGTGCCAGGCCTCTCCTTCTCGCTGAATCTGGGAACGACCTGCGAGCTAGACAGGAATGTGCCCTTTTACAAACAAAAACAAAAAACCAAATCTCAAAGATTTTAAGAGACTGACGGTCAAGGTCACAAATTAGAAAGATATAGAACTGGCAGTGATATCTAGGCCCAGAGAGTCCACGGTCGGGGTCTTACATTCACACTTCCGCTGCCTCTGCAGCGGATTCCTGAATCTGCTCACGTGGGCAGGGTACTGGTAGTCTGATGTCTATCCTGAATATGGCATGACTGGGGAGGGCCCGCACACCAGCTTCCACTCACTTCTTAAAGCCCAACTTCCCCCTCTGGGTGGGGAAAATCTTCAGCAGCAGCTGAGGGTTCTCTCACATTTGCTATAGTCCAGTGTTTTTTTTTTTTTTTTTTTTTTTTTTAGCTCGTTTGAGCTTTCCAGCAATCCCATAGGCAATGGTCTATTTTATCCTCACTTTACAGGTGAGGAGAACAAGGTACAAAGGAAAGCGATTTGCTAGTCAGTGGCGGAGTTGGGATCAGGAGTGCAGGCAGGCGGCATGGTGCGGAGTCGCTGGGCTGTCACTTCGAGCAAACGACGATGGCCCTGAAACCAGGGTGGGAAGCAGGTGATACCAGCCATTACGGAATCTGGGGTGGTTCTTCACCTCTTAGACCTTGCTTTTATTTCCCGCCCGTAAGGAGTGACTGAGAGGGTTGTGTAGGTTGCCAGTTTTGGTCCCTGGTCCATGGAGGACGCTCAGCACGTGGCGGTCACCCCCGTCCAGGCCTCCTCGCCAGATGCGTCGCTCACATTTCAGTTGCAGAGAAGAGAATCAATGCACGTCGTGGAAACAAGAAGCATTTTTTTCCGTCTTGTTTTGTTTCCCGAAGTGGTACTAGCGGCCTGCAGAACTGTTGAGAAGGCTGGGGAAGCAGACTCGAGGTTGACCATTTGAGAACGAGTCCCAGATCTAGAGTGCAGAACTGAAGCCACCCTGAATTAGAGGCCACCACTGCTTCCACCAGCCGCAGGCCACATCTGCCCTGATCCACGCCAGCAAGTGGATGGCCGGCACCCCACTTTCTGACACCCCTGAAGCTAGAGGTGCCAGGACTGCTGTGGAGGAGCTAAATGGCTGCAAGGCCAAGCTTATCAATAGGGAGGGCCAACAGAAGTACTGCTTTCCCTTACTTCCACTTTCCTAATCATACTTGCTTGCATCCGATTGGCTGAGATTGAATCACAACTGGAAGCCTCGTTGCAGGGGAGTCTGGGAAGTGTAGCTTTTAGCTTTCTAGCCTCCGCGACTCCAGTAGGCATCTAAGGAGGGTAGAATGGGTGTTGGATACCAATCCAACAGAGTAGGGTGGCCCCCTTACAAGGCTATCTGTAAGATGCTGAATGTTGCTTCTGGGTAGACGTGCTAAACACGCCTGCTGTGACTCCCTTCTCTCATCTCCTCCAGAAAACACCTTCTTTGAATTTCACGTGCTAAGTGGAGCGGGCAACTCTAGACAGAGGTTCTGGCTACCCTTTGCCACTGACATGGTGTGACATTGAGCATGCTTCCTCTTTGGTAAACGAGGGGGCTGGCCAAGGCTTCTCATCACACTTAGCAACCTCTAAATTTATAAGAAACAGACTCACATGTGATCACTTCATTCCAGAGCAACATTGGAGAAATAACATATTTCTTCTCAATATCAACGTTGTCAAAACCGCAGTGTCTGGGTCTGCATGGTTTCTGGTGAAACAGAGGCTGTGAAAACTGCGTCAGAGCAAACGTGGACTTAAATAGATAATAAATCTTGATAGGGACACAGGACTGCTGTATTTGGAGTCGAACCTGTTTACCCTCACCAGATAAAGTTCAGTTTGATGGCTCAGCTTCCCAAACTGGGCCAAGGTTCAGAAATGGAAGGTCTGTAGAATTCATTCCTAAGAAAACAGAAAGTAGAATTAGTAATCTAGAGTGTCAATATTGATGCTGAATTTTACTGTTGGGACCCAGGCCAAAATTGGGCCCTTGGTGTTTGGCTCTGTGGAAGTCAGGTGTGAATTCCTGGTGCCTATTAGCCTGACATTTCAAGGGACTAGAGCCACTTAAAAAAGCTGAATATGCATACGAACGTCGATGTGTAAGGACCAACATTTCGATTCTGTTTAAGAACTCCTAGCAGCCCTGGCTGAAGAGGCCCAAATACACAAAAATGTGATCAGAGGGTTTACACAAGAGCATCCCAGGTCTCACACCAGTTAGCTTCCTTCTGCATTTTACACGAATAAGTCTCTCTTGGGTCTCCAGAAATCCATCCTTGACGGGGCATGCCGCCCCCAGAGCAGGCTTCTCTGGGAATGCACATTTTCTTGGTTGCTTGCGGTATTCACTATTCATTTTATTTTCTTAGCTGAGTTGAGAAGATCCTGAGAACAAGAGGTGAACTTCAAGTTCGCCTAACCCCACTTCCCTGTTGGAGAGAGAGATATTTGGGGAATGAAGTCAAAGCAGGAAAGCCTGGGGGGGGGGGTGGTGGTTCCTGATTGTCATCTGGTCATCAGTCCTGTGTGGTCCCCCCTCACTTTTAGCCACCTGTGCATCCTGCATACGTCCTGGACGTTGTGATTCCGTGAATTAGTCAGTTTCCCCTCATTCCCATCCCGCCCCCCATTCTTTCCTTACTTTCTTAAACAATCCATGTGGTTTCCTTAGAAGATGTCCTAGCGGTCCAGCATCTTGGGCACTTAAGTAGCTTTTGAAGTTGTCTTGCTTAGCTTCACTTGGCTGAGCTCTCTCTCTTTTCCCTCTACCCCCATCCACGCCCACTCACAGAAGTGGATGAGTCTTGGCTGGACCAGGGTTGGGGAGACCTGGAAAAGCGCCAGTAGTTTCTCATCCATGGCAGTGAGGATGCCCAGAGGAGCCAGTGGAGAAGGGGACAGAGCAGGATGTGTAATCTCAAGCCAAAGGAGCTACTGTCAGATTTCGAGGGCAGGAGACTGGCCAGTGAAAGAGGAGAGCAGCTCCGAGGGCGAGACCGGGGTTTTGTCTGGAACAGGATCACTTCTTTACCTGGATCAGAGTGAGTGAGGGCTGCTCAGCTCGGTTCACAGGCCGAGGGTGAATGAATGGCATCTACCGTGATCTTAGCACCTTGTGTGTGCACGTGCGCTCAGAGACCCATAGTGACATGAAGCTTAAGACGCTGTCCTTAGTGATGGTTTCCTATCCACTTGGAAGCACGCGAAGAGCCTGTGTAACACAACAGGCTGTGTATTAAGTGCTAAATTATTGTGGACAGAGAACTAGACTGGTGAAGAGGATGCCCAGTTCTTACCATCTGTCTGCTCCTTAAGTCGGCTGTGGGGGCCAAAGTCTGCTATTCTGCAATGTGAAGGGATGTGCCTGAAAAATGAAAAAAAAAAAAACCTTAAAAAAATTACAAATGCAATAATACAGATACAGGAGTGTGCACAGAACACGTGAATTTCCACAAAGTAAGAGCTGGCATTTGTGGTGCCAACTTCACCCAGGCTAAGCAGTTGCATAATGCCAGCACCCAGAGGCCGCCTTCGAGCCCCCTCCCGATTATTTTCTCTCGGGGCCGTCACTGTGATCTCTATAGTTTCCAGTCCCTTTCAGCTCTAACAGGGAGTGACTCTAGACGTAACCACTGTGGACAGAAGGTCTCCACAGGCCTGGCTGAAGCTATTAAAAACAGGAACTCTGTGTTATATAGGTTCTTTTAAATAGTTTTGCAATAATGAGTATTTTGGGCCCAGATTGTGTGGGGACCATCGGAATTCTAATTTTTTTTTTTTTTAACAACTGAGCACGATAAACCAAGTTTCTGTATCTTCTCTCCTCTATGTACTTGGCACCGTGGTTCTAAATCTGTACTGTGGGTCAGACAATCCTTGCTTTCATCCCGAAGCTCACTATCGAGTATAGAGCTGTTTTTTAATTCTGGAGGTGCAGAACTGGCTGGGCGGGTACATCGTGGCACTAAGCTGCTCCTTGGGACTGCCCAGTTGTGATTCGGCTTGTGTACTTACGCCCGTAAAAGGTTTTTTCGAGCACAGAAAAAGGGCAAATGCCATGATTAAATGCGCACACACACACACACACACACACACCCAGAAAGCACGGCCACTAGCATAATACCACACGACGCAC
Organism: Rousettus aegyptiacus; assembly: GCF_014176215.1. Lineage (NCBI taxonomy): Eukaryota > Metazoa > Chordata > Mammalia > Chiroptera > Pteropodidae > Rousettus > Rousettus aegyptiacus. Next base: position 54,116,001 of record NW_023416309.1, on the reverse strand, counting down.
CCACTCAAAAGATGTTTGCAAAAGGAAATGGATTTGAAAAGTCTTCGAATGGAAAAAATGTGGCTGGATAGTGTTCAGAGACAAACGAGTACACGAGGTTTTACTGAAAAGCTGGTTTCCAGCAAGGCTTAGGATCGTTTTGCTGTGGCTTTCGCCGTATTAGAGGTTTCTAACCTCTTTCGGTTGGTGACGCAGTTGGAACTTCTGACGCGTCACTGGGGAGCGAGTGTCCTTGTCTCTTTCCACATGCCCCCCCCCCCCCCGCTCGGCCCCTGCTGGATCGTGCCAGCCCGCACGCCCCCTGCCTCAGCCTCGGAGCGGAGCCGCCCGCAGGCTCGCACTCCGGTACCCACGTCCCCCCGCCGCCCGTGCCGTCTCCCCTTTCCAGCTGTCTCCACTTCTGCCCACCAGTCGGGAGCAAGGTCATGGCTAGTCTGAGCCACAGCCTTCTCGCTGGGAAAATGTTGGAGAAGACGGCGCGAGGCGTTTTCTTCGAAGCGCAGAGACAAGGCGCCGCCGTTGAGCCGAAGTGCTCACTTCATTTCCTCCTGCTGGGGTCTAAATCGTTCTCGCCACAGGGCACCGTTCGCTGGCGTGGGTCTCCGGTGTGCTGGAGGAGATTGCTCCTTTGTGTGGTTTCAGGAGTGGGGTGGTCCTCGGCTTTTAAATCTGTCCCCTTTTCTCTGTCCCACCTCCCTGGTCACAGTGACCAAAGCCCATGTGCTCAGTTCATTCCTAGGGGCTGTGAAAGGTTTAGGTCCTCAGGAGTTTCTTAATAAGAGGCCTACATTCAAGCCTTTATGAACTCATGCCGAGTAGAGATCAGAGACCCAGTGAGGAGCTGTGAAGAGGGGCGACAGATGACCAAGGACCACTTTGCTTTTTGGCAGCTGTGTGGAAGGCCGAATGTCAGCGTTGCATCCTGCAAAAGGGGACATCCTGCTTCCGGGTAAGCGCTGGTTACCGACGGACGTGGTCCCCCAACAGGCTGAGGATTCACTGACAGTGGGACCGAGGCCTCGGGAAGGCGTGACCAAGATGCTAGTGACAATCAGTGTGGTGCTTACTTACTACTGGCGATTTCCTGCCCATTTCCTGCCTGGTGCTTCCATTTCTCTGTGGCGGGAAAGAAGGCACGTTTCCGAACCGGCATAGTCCCAGGTACAGACGAAGAGCTGTAGGGACACACCAAAGCTTGTCCAGTTTCCTTGCCTTGCACAGAAGAGGGTGCCTCCCTCACAGGGGCTGCAGAATCTGGGAATTCATCAAGCCCTGTAACCTGATGGGCCTGGGCCTTTAGATTGTTAGCAGAAGGAAAGCAAAGTGGTTTTTGAATGTGTGTCCATGCAAGACTGCAAATGAAAATACAGAGTGAAACTTGATCAAACCTGGCATTCCTCTCTCAGGCTTCCTCGGGGCGGAGGAGATGGCTACAGACTGGAAAATGTAATTTCAAGGGGGCCTGGCGAGAGACAGCAATAAAGACCAGCTTGTTTCATAGCACGGTTTGATGGGGGAAAGGCTTAGGAAGCGTCTTCATGGATGAAACGAGAGATGGTTCTAGAGGACGGAGCCTGATAACAGGGAGGCGGCCGAGCTCGCGATGGGAGAAGTCATGCTTCTTTAATTTGTTGGAATTTACGAAGGCTTCGCTGTAACTGCAGCAAAGCAAAGATCTTTTTATCGGTGCCGATGAATCAGATGAAGAAAAGGCTGCTGTTAGTTGTCAAAAGCGCACTGCCATACCGGCGGATGGTTAACAGCCGGCTCTGGGGGGCGGGGCGCAGAGCAGCCCTGAGCTTCTGCTGCGTTTGCCCGATGGCTGCGGTATAAATGCTGTCACGGTGGCTGAGTGCGAGGCACCAACGTGGCACCACTGAATACGGAGAGACACAGAATGAGGTCTCCCTCGGGAGCTGGTACGAGCCAGCCTACACAACCCCGTCGGTTGTTTCTCTGGCCTTGATGTGGGGTGAGGGTGGGGGGTGGGTTGGGGTGGGGGGAGCCGCTGGCCTGGTTGTCCTGCCTCGGATGGCAGCTAACATCCTGCTTCAGGAAGGCGGGCCGGCCTGTTGTTGGTGGCACAGGACGAGGGCTGGGGAGGAGAGCCAGATGCAGGCTGCTCTGGCCCGAAACTGGGATTTAAAATTCTAATGTTTTTAAACGATTCCTGAGGAATCCAGAATGCTTCAGAGGAATTCCAGTAAGCCCAGAGGATTCTGAACAAAACACGATGCGGACAGCAAAAGAATATTGAGTCTTTAGGGGAAAGTGCCCATTACTTGAAGCGAATGCTTTTTAATGATGTGTGAGCTGACCCTGGGTAGCGGGATCAACGGGGGTCACGGGGTCATCCTCCTTGTAGCTGGTGAAGACTGCTCAGAGAGGCACGGCTGTTGCTTCCCTTGGAGCTCCTCTGTGCACTCCATATGTCTTGCATTTTTTAAAAGACCAGACCTGAATTAAAATGTTCTGCCCCATTATCCCTAAAAGTACAATCATACTTGTCAGACCGAGCATGCGATGTTTAGTCCACTTGTGAAGCACCTCATCTTTGAGTGTAGGGTTTCAGTTCTTGGGGCCCAGGAGCAGCCCCTGCCCCCTCACCCGAAACCCTGGGAAAGAAGGTGCCAAGTGTGAGTCCCTTGACCCTTCTGTGGAGCAGTCCTAAATTTCGATTCAACACGGGTTTCTGTAAATAATGAGTGAATAAATAATCAAAGTCTCAAATACAAACACATATTCCCCCCTCGTAAGAAAAACTTAAAAAAAAAAAAAACTATGAAAAGGAAAATCTGCTGCTTAACGGTTTATTCCTACTTGCTTTTTCCCTCTAATTTATCCCACGCTTCGTGGACACTTAGGTCTTTCAACTCAAAAGACTGGAAAGCTCGGAAGCCCATTATGTAATTAATTCTACGTGTATTTATTGCTAAGCACCGGTAAGGCAAGACCCAGTTTCCCTCCCCTCAAGATACTCATTATCTAATAAGGAATGCAGTGTTTGGAAGGAGTTGGAACTTAGGCCAGACGGCGGTGGGGGGAGCTGCGGGCAGTGTTTGATCGGGGGCATGGCGCAGTCAGAGCTGTGCCCTTAGAAGGCAGTGTGAGGAAGGTGGGTTGGGAAGAGAGACCTGTGTTTCAGGAGAGAGGTCACCGCAGTCCAAGCAGGTAGAGATAGTGGGAAGCAGGGAGAAGGAAGGAGGGATGAAGAGAAACATACGTGTTAAGAAGAGTTGTTTTGAGGGCAGGATAATGAGCTCAACCGAGCTGTCAAGCTGGAGAAGAAATAGGACAAAACTGATATATTCTCCATGGGTTTCTGGTGTGTATCTGCACCTCTTATGATCAGAGACACTGACAGCTTTGCTTCCAGACTGAGTTTTCAAGGATGTTTGTCTGGTGAACAGCCTTGGAAGATAGAGATGGCGTTTTCTTCTGGAGCAGAAGATAAATTTGTTTGCTGTCCAACAAAATAAAGATAACATCTAGCTCGAAGGTCAGTTAGCTTTTCTTGTAGCACATTGTAAAAATGAAGCTCACACTGCCTGCCGTGCCGTGAGCAATAATGTTCCTGGTCTCTGGCCCAGGGGTCTCGTGTCTCTTCCAGCATTCATGAATCCATGGCAGGCTGGTAAGTTGGTTGCAGGTAGGGAAAAACCTTAGGCCCTCTTTAGAATCTTAGTTCTCGACACATGGAAATAGACATTTAGATCTAGGTAGTCTTTAGACATCATTTTTTCAGTTTTCTTGTATTAGACATGAAACCGAGGACCAAGGTGACTAGTTTTAGGACCCAGAGCAAGTTTGTGGTCAAGATGAAACTTTGTCCTAAGCGCACCCACCTCCTTCCCTAGGGCTTTCTTCACTGTTGCGTGTTGTGCTTGGCTTAATGTGTAAGAAGCGTTTCTGTGGATGATAATAGCAGCTAAATTCATTGAGCCCTATACCGCTCTATCCAGGTGTGCTAAGGGCTTTGCAAGCCCTGATCATCTTATTTGAACCTCTCCTATTATTACCTCTAGTTTAGAGAAGAGGAAACTGAGGCATGGCACGCAGAGGTTAACGGCTGGATCTGCACCCGAGCAGTCTGGTTCCAGCATCCACGGCCTACACCGCCTCAGGCTGGTCGAAACGAAAGTCGCTTTTTGGAAGCGGGCATAGGAAAATTTTCGAAGTTTATATTTCCATTGGATGGGTCCTGAAAAGAGAGGAAGGTCTAAAACGTGTTTTGATCACGAGAGTCTTGATGACTCACTGGGATTATTTTTGTTTATAAATGTTCATTTCATCTCTGATCTACTGCTGAGTTGAGAAAAACACATGTCAATAAGATGACAAAGAATATCATCTGTTGAGAGAGAGAAGGGAAAAGGAACACAGGCCGGCGGGGACAATTCTCTCACGTGAAAAGGAATAGAAATGCACTTTTGTTTTGAGTAATACCCATCATGTCGTGGGCTCTTACTACTTGCCAGGGACCATGCTAAGCACCCATGCGCATTATCTCATATGAACCCCCGTGCCTCTGTGGGTTACGTCTTTGTATCACGTCCATTTTACAGATGAAGAAATTGAAGGCCAGAGAGGTAAAGTCTCTCAGGAGGTGGATGGTATAACCCAGGATTAATGCCAGGCAGCACCCCTTCAGCTCCCATGCTCTCAGCACTGCCTTGGCTGTGTCATCAGGGAAGGCTCCATGGAGGAGGTGGCAGACTTCGAGTATGGGAGAGGGGAGGGCATCCTCAGTGAAGGAAAGGCACGGAGAGCTCTCGGCTTCTATGTGGGGTAGTGGGAGAGAGAGTTGGAGTGACAAAGCTAGATCAGATTATGGAGAGTCTTGAACGAGACGCTGAGAGGAGCTCGAGATGGTTTTTGAGGAGGAAGAGTGAAGAGGCAATGCTGTTGTTCAAGACGTCGCGAAGTGGCAAGAAGACGAAGCCCTGCACCAGATCCCAGGACGGCCGCGGGAGGCTGGAAAGGAAGGGACGTGGGCTCAGTCCTGCCTCCCTCCCTCCCTCCCTCCTTTATTCCTGTCTGCGGAGCGGCAGTTTCGGGTTCCTTATCTGGTGATTATATTTGTTTGTGGCCCTTAACATGGTTTAAAATACTTCAGTCTAGACTATGAATGTGTGGACTGGATAGTTGTAATAACGCTCTGGACAACCAGTGGTTCGACTTAAGGTACACCTGAGGTCATCAGCTAGTGTTTGAGACATCATCGCGAAGGATGCTCTCCCAGGTAGCTACTGCAGGCTTTGGCTGTCTTGACCTGCAAGCAAAAGCAGGGACTTTTGTTACTCATGTAACAGATGAGGGAAGTTACTTCCCACTGGTGTTCGTGTGTAGGGGTGTGTGTGGGGATTGGCCTTCGGTGTAAAATCCACATCTTCCCACCGCATGTTCAGGTGGAAGACTGTACGAGGTGTCTAACCACCTGTGCCCCTTGCAATGGTGCCCCAGGCTTGATTCTGAACTGGCCCAGCCCAGCCAGTGTTTTGCAGGATTCTTGCTGCCTGCGTACCAGGCTTGAACATTGTGACATTGACCTTGAGTGACATTGACCTTTCTTGCCAGTGCGATTGCAGCGCCCAAGAGGAGGACGGCTGAGACTTCCTAAAATTTACAGAACAGGTTTTTTGGCGACCATTTTTGTGCCAGTTTACTAATAAATGTTTGTTTCTGGGGCAGAATTCAGTCTGAAACTAGCTTTCGTTGTAACTTAAAAGAGATGCTGGGAGGAGACATAGCCCCATCTACATTTAATTCTTGGAGGAACCTTAACAGTTTCACCCAAAAGAACCTAATAATTGGGAGTAGCCCAACTGACATGTCAGTTTGCCACTCTCCCATATGAAGTAGAGAGCCCTAACATCTTCCTATCACAGACGAGGAAACTGAGACACAGAAACGGGCCTCGCTTGCCCAAGGCCACACAGCTGGGAAATGCCACTTCCAACAGCCAAAATGTCACCTTCACTTGACCTGCTAAAGCAAAACGTATCATCTGTCATTCCTTCCTTGTCATGAAAAAAAATTTGTAGCGGGGAAGGAGTAGAGATTACATATGTGGAGTTTGCTATTTAAAATACGTGACTGTCAAAGACCTGTATTTTTAGAATTCATTGCCGGGGGGCAGATGAAGTTGTGCATAGGCCAGGCCCAGCCCCCCGACTTTTGCTCATCTCTTCCAGCTCTCAGGGATCCAAATATAGTTTTTGACATTGGTACCTTTCCCTCTGGCTTATTCTGATCTTATTTTAAGGGCAAAAAAGAACGCTGAGCTCGGGTTCGGTAAAATTGGAATTCACCTGCCTAGTGTTTTTTTTCTGTAAGCTAATGTTAGTCTCGGTTTCAAGGAGGTAAATTAATTAATGAGACCTCTGTGGTAGATGCCTTCCAAGAGCTAGTCTCCGTTCTTCCTTGGTAAGGCCTAGAGTAGCCGTCCCCAACCATTCTGGCCCCAGGGACCGGTGCTCCTATGGGAACCTAATGCCTGAAGATCTGAGGTGGAGCTGACGCGGTGATGCTAGCGCTGGGGAGCGGCTGCAAATACAGGTGAAGCTTTGCTCGCTCACCTCTGGCTGTGCGGCCCGGTTCCTAAGGCCACAGGCCAGTACTGGTCCACAGCCCAGGGGTTGGGGACCCCTGGTTTAAACTATTTAGGCTTGATCGAAGCCAGCCATGGACATTTCATCCTCCTTTGCCGGTGAGTGGTTTATGGGGGATCGTGTAACCTAGTCCTGGCCATAATATGGGGTTAGTGAGCAATTTGGGGAAAGATTCTCCTTCTAGACAAAAGGTAGGGAGTGATGTGAGGAGAAGGCCTCTGATCCCACCCTGTTCCTTCTTGCATGGATGGGACACTGTCGTGCGAGGCCATGATGTTTGGTGCTTCAGCAGTCATTTTGTGACCATGAGGGGAGACTTGCTGACACGTGAGGAAGGCAGGGCAGAAGAAGGACAGAAAGAGCTGGGGTCTTTGGTGGCATCGCTGAGCTACTTAACCAACCCTGGCAAGGCGGACTTGTTTTGGGAAACTAATTGTTTCAGCCCCTTTTAGTTGAGTACTCTGTCACTTGTAGCTGACAGTATTACTATAGGAATAACTATTAACGAAGAAAACAGGGGAAGGGTGACAAATTCTCCAGCAGAAGAGTTAACCCCAGCATTCGTGAACGATGTGTCTTGAGACCTTGATTCATCTCATATTCCTAAATTAACGGTAAGTCCATAAAATGCCACGAAGTATTACTTAAAAAACTGAAGGGACGCTTTATCCTAATAAGGGATATTGATTTCAAATGACTGAAGAAAAAAAATCACTGGAAAAAAAAAAAAAGAAAGAAAGAAAAAATCCTCCTGGTCCAGCAAGCGACAGGTAGAGCACGCAAACGTCAGCCAGGGCTTGACGCGCATGCAGCTCGGCGGCGCCGCGCGCGCCGGCCACGCCCCGTTGCCCGGTCCGCGCGCCTCCGAGCTGACGTCACGTCCAGGCGCTGACGTCACGTCCAGGCGCTGACGTCACCGTCACGTCCAGGCGCTGACGTCACGTCCAGGCGCCGCGGGCCAGCAAAGAGGCTGCCGTCGGCCGCCAGGTAAAAAAAAACCCGGTTCCTTCAAAGGCTCAGAAAGACGCGTTCTTTCCACTGGCTCTAACGGGGCTGTGTGTCCCCTGCAGGAGTGCGATGCTTCGATTTCGGCCTGAGTCACCTGCCTGGTCTGGGTGCGTGGGGAGAGTCGACTGCACCTGGAAGTCCACAGGCCGAGACCAGGAACTACGGCTTCTCTAGGAGCCGTTGGGGACTGTCATCGGAAGGTAAATGAATGTTGGATGGCAAAAACTGGCAGCGCCCACTCCGCCTCCTCAGATCCTTTAGAAAGTCTGTTTTCTGCTGGAGAATGAGCGCTTTCTCCAACATTCTCATTTTTAAACACATACACACGTATTTTTAAATCCCATCACGAGCATTAGCAGTCGTCTCCCTTTTCAGTGTCATATTTCTTGACATTTTTATATGTGATGAGCAGAGAACGCTCGAGCCAGAAACAGATAGGAGCGCAGAGAGGTCTGCTACGGCCCTTGCCGGCCTCACTGTGCACGTCATCAAGATTCACACCTTGGAAAACGACAAATTAGTGCCGGGCGTGAAGCTTCTGGTTTTGCTCCCAAGCTGTTGGAGGGCTAAGTGTGTGAAGTGACAGGAGCCACAGTGATGGACATTTTGTGTGAGTGACGGAAGCCCTTGGACGGACAGACGGATGGTGGAGTGACTCTGTTTGTGGCTCCAGTGATCACAATTTCGCAGACAACTGCGAAGGCCTCTTCCCTTGACGGCTGTGAGCAGGCCTCGGGTGTGCCTGGGGAGGCGGCTCAAAACCCTCCCAGCGGCTACGGAAGGCGATGGTGTGGCCCACTCTGCTGTGCCTTCTGGAACGTGGGACTCACACCTGGGGGAGGGGAGGGGGTGATGTTATGACATTGACGTAACACAAATAAGCACGTTTTCACTTTAATAGCTATTACGGCACTACTTTGTTTATATTGCGTTAAAAACCCCACAGCTTGCACATCAGGCTTTGATTTCATGGCCGACGCTGCTAAGACTGAAGCGAGCAGCAATCTGGGATCCGCCTGACACAGACCTCGTAGATGTCTGGGGCAGCACCCAGGTGGAAGGTGTACGTGGCGGGAGTTGAGAAGACAGACTACAAAAGGCGGAGGTTTGGAGGACGTGACTCTTCAGGGTCCTCTGACTTTAAAGATGTTAAGTTTGCCGTTGTACACAGCTCCACAAGCATCTCATAGCCGCCGTGCTGCGGAGAGAGCTGTGGGAAGGACGGTGACGGGGATGCTCGGAGCCCTGTCTGGATGGCTGCGGCATTTCCTTGCAGGTGGTAGAAATCATCCACCTTATACAGCCAAGGAGACTGACGCTCAGAGAGGTTAGCAAACCTGCCCAGGTTCGAATACTGATTAGTAGCAGGACTGGCATGCAAATCCAGGTGTGTTGGACCCACGACTAGGGTGGCCAGATTTAGCAAAGACGAATAGAGGATGCCCAGTTAAAACTAAATTTAAGACAATCAAGAAATACATTTTTTAGGTGTATGTATGTCCCGTGCATTATTCCGCTTATACTTGTGCTTAAATGAGTCGTTGCTTATGTGAACTTCAAATCTCGGTGGACATCCTGTGTTTTCATTTGCTACATCTGGCAAGCCTTCTCCCAAACCCCTGTTCTTTCTCCTGCATCCATGGAAGGTTCCACGAAAAAGGTGGCAAATGACATAAAATGCGGCGTGAGGGGAAGGAAATGTCCAGAATAGGCAAAGTTGCAATTTAAAGAGATATTTAAAAATAAAAGTCTTTCCCCGGTGCGTCTGTCAGGGCAACGGCCCCAGCACCCCATTATCTTGGATGCTAAAGGGGGAACTTCTCCAATTTCATGCCCAGATGGGGGAGACGAAGAAGCAGGTTCTTTGACAACCAGGATTATTTTGTCTTTTTTCATCCATTATATTTCGGGAGCTTTCAAGTCTTTAAAGACAACCTCGGGGGCAAGTAGGGATGTCACTTACAATTTTAAGTGTTTGCTATTATGTGAAAGAAAAAGAGGAATTCCAGATATGGAAGACTGCGCGTTCCAGGGCTCCAGCCACTTTAAATACTCTTCAAAGAAAGTGCCAACAAGAATGAGAACGTAGAAGTTTTTTTTTTTTTTAATGTCTCCCTTATTATGTTCTTGCCTTCTTAAGATCTTAACATGCCGGTGTCAGATGCAAGTAGCTTTTTACTATCATCTTGAAACAGAATCAGGAGACATTTACTCCAGAAAAAACGCAGACTACTTTTTCTTGTCCTCTAAGCAGCAGCATGGTTAGCATATGCGCCTGTGCCTTCCCCGCGTTCCTCTGGATTGCGTGCCCTGCCTCTCCAGGTCTTCGCAGTTGGGAAGGTGAGGCGTTCCGCATAAACGCCCGAGTCCCGGGGCAACGTCTCGGGCGGCGTGGCTCACTCTGAGAGGCATGTCTGCCGGCGCCGCGGGGTTTGTGACCGTCAGTGCAGCGCAGTCCGGGCGGGAGTCTAGGGGGCCCCGGTGACGAGGCTGCTTTCCGTCCGTCCGTCCGTCCGTCCGTCCGTCTTGCTCCGTTGCAATGTTCCTTTGCCCCTTGTTTGGAATCGTTTTCCACGGGGGTAAGAGAGCGATGGCTCTTTGAGTCCTGTTCGTGGCTACGTCAACCGGAGGGTCACGCTCAGCTGCTCTCAGTCCTCCTTTCCTCACCCAGAAAGCAGGGGTGGGGATCCGACCTCCCGGGGTCGCTGTGGGCATTGAACTCCGGATGCACGTGCAGCTCGCACTAGTTTCCTGTGGCCGCCTTAACAAGGGGCTACCAACGTGGCGGCTTCGGACTAGGAAAACGCATTCTCCTTCAGTCCTGGAGACTAGACGCCTCACGACCCTGGACAGGCCTTGGCTTGTGGCAGCGTCACTCCAATCTCTGCTTCTGGCTTCATGTGGCCTCTGGGGGTCTTTTTCTGTTCGTTGCCAGGACACCCTCATTGGGCCAGGGCTCACCCTGATGCAGCATGATCTCCTCTTTATCCTAACCTTTTGTTCACCTGCGAAGACGCCGTTTCCAAATGCGGCCCCGTCCTGAGGTTCCTGGCGGACGTGAATTTTTGGGGGACACTGTTGAGCCCGCTCCACGGCTCACAGTGCAGCGCCTGGGCCCTCAAAGAGCGGAGGGAGCTCCGTGCTCCACACGTTCCCTTAGCCGGGGTTTTACGTAACCTCGCGATCCTTTCGAAAGGGAAGGCTATTTACACAAGGCCTCAGAAAATGCCTCCTCGAGTCCCCGGCCAGGCGGTTCCTGCCAGCCGGGCCGTGCCAGATGCTGGGAGCCAAGAGCTGGAAGACAGGAGCCCCAGCCCTCCAAGAGCCCATGGTCTAGTGGAGGAGAGTGACATGTAAACAAGTGATTACAATGCTCCTATTTATGAGGCTGGTGTGCCCCCGGGACTCCGTCCAGAACAATGCTCCCAGGGCTGCTGGCTGCTCGGGCCTCGCCCTCCACCTCTGTGCCTGGCGCTGGCAGGTGACTCACAGGTTACTGTCGATCATCGGGCCCCTCCAGATCCTCGCCTGCTCTCTGGTTTTGGCCTTTACCATCATTGGAAGCGTCTCAGCTGGCTCACTGCTAGTTCATTTTCTTTTTCTTTCTTTTTTTTTCCTGGTGATGGATTTCTACAGCCCTTTTCAAAAGACAAAACAAATTGTTTGTTTAACCTCCACAGGAGTAAGTGGGCCAGGGGTGGCGTGGGAAGGAAAGCGTACTGATTATTCTTGTGGGCAAACCTCCCTGGGTGTTTCCACAGAGATTCTTGACTGACTCACCTCATTGTATTTTCTCCATTACATTAAAAAAGCCTTCTCCCTAGTTCTTCTTTATCTGTCCCCTTTTCTTCTCTTTCTTTTTCCCTCCAACTCCATGCTCTCCCACTATAAAACGTGACCCACGTGGAGCTTCATACGGCTTATTTGGAACTTTTTAGAGATCAGTGGATAGGGCACAGTAGGCACTCGAGATGTCATTTGTGGGCTGACAGATGATGGTTATGTTAGTTACGTGGGGTCAGAGCTCTGTTAGAAGTTCAGGTCTGTTTGGCAAGGCTCGGGAAAAGCAATCTTTTGGGTGGATTCTCAAAAGTACTGATTCTCAAAAGCGGTAAATAGATTGCAATCACCTGGGTGGAAGGCTTTTCTTAGAAATGGAAATGTTCAGTCCCTTGGAGATTCCGATTCCTTAAATCCAAGGGGAGAGCCAGCAGTGGCATGCTTTAGGAGCTCCCCAGGTACCTGACACATAGCCAGGCTTGAAATTCTGGTGTCCTGGGTGTACCCCGGCCCCATTAAATGGGAATCTCTGGCGTGAGGGCCAGGCACCACTACGCTGGGGTTTACAGCCGCCAGGTGATTCCAGTGTTCGCCAAGGCTGCGAACCACACTGCCCATGCTCAGACTTAGGCTGGAGGGCAGGCCCCCAGCAGGTGGTGGCCCCCGGACTCTGGACTCCGAGGCGGCGGCTCTGCAGAGGGGTCTGAAAATGTACGTTTCTGACAGATTTTCGGGTGCTGCTGCCGCTGCCACCGTCACTTGCCTGAGACCACGCCCCGGGAACCACGGCCCTGAAGCCAGGTGGCCCCCTGCAAGGTAACGTGCTGGTCTCGTTTTTCTCCATCTGCTCCTCCACCTTCGCCACCCCCTCCCCGCTTTGCTTCAGTCCGTTCTCGTCAGCTAGGAGACCTTGGCATTTTTTCTGAGCTCGCTGGATGGGAGCTAGCCCTCTGGCTTCCAGGCTGCTTGCTGGAGTCACAGGAAGGGCAGACGGGATTTGCAGAGGAAGAGAGAGGCCCGTTTTTACAGCACGCCTTAATTTTGATTTTCTTTCTCGGCCATCATGCAGGGTATAGAACAATGAATTCTTATGGAGCTAAATTTCCCTACATCTGTTCCCTTGCCACAGAGAAGGCTGGGCTATGTCCCCCGGGCCCAGGGAAGACACCTCTTAATTCAGCTTGGACAGCTAGTCCAGACTGGGTGCCAGGAAGGACCTAAGCCTGTGGCAAGGGTGGGGAGCTGATGGGGAATGTGGGGGAAGAGGGCTGGGGGAGGTGGGGCGTTTGGGGCTTCAGAGGCTACAAAGGTGAAACTTTGGGAATTGGGAGCACAGGAGCCCGGCCTTAGTTGGTGTCTCCAGGTTTTTTTTGTTGTTGCTGTTTAATTGACGTGTAATTGATGTGCAATATCCTGTTAGTTTCATAGTGATTCAATATTTATATACATCGTGAAATAATCCCTATAAGTCTAGTTACCATCTGTCAGCACATAAAGTTATTAAATGTTATTGACTGTATTCCCTACGCTGTAGCTTATATCCCCATAGCTTATTTATTGTATAACTGGAAATTTTGTACCTCTTAATCCTTTTACCTAGTTCACCTGCCCCTCAATTCCTCTCCACTCTAGGAACCACCAGTTTGCTTCCTGTAACTATGACTCTGTTTCTGTTTCGTTCTTTAAAATTCCTTATATAAGTGGGATCATCAGTATTTGTCTTTCTCTGACTTACTTCTTAGGATAATATAGGTCCATCCACGTTGTTGCAGATGGCAAGATTTCATTCTTTTTTATGGCTGAGTAATATTTCATTGTGTGTGTGTGTATCTCGATGAACATTTGGGTTGCTTCTGTATCTCAACTATTGTAAATAATGTTGCAATGAACACAGGGGCGCATGTATCTTTTTGAAACAGTGGTTTCCTTTTCTTTAGATAAATACCCAGAAGTGGAATTGGTATTTCTATTTTTAATTTTTTCAGGAACCTCCACACTGTTTTCCATACTGGTTGTACCATTTTATAGTCTCACCCACAGTGTAAGATGGTTCTCTTTTCTCTACATCCTTGACAGCACTTGTCATTTTTTGTCTTTTTGATAATAAGCATTCTGACAGGTGTGAGGCGGTATCTCGTTGTGGTTTTGAGTTGCATTTTCCTGGTAATTAGTGATGTTAAACATTCTTTTCATGTGCCTGTTAGCCATCTGTATATCTTCTTTGGTAAAATGTCTGCTGAAGTCCTTTGTTTATTTTTTTTAAAGTACCGTGTAAGTTCTTTATATATTTTGGATGTTAACCCCTTATTGAATGTGTAATTTGCAAAGAGGTTGCCTTTTTGTTTTGTCGGTGGTTTTCTTCGCTGTGCAAAAGCTCTTGAGTTTGATGTAATCTCGTTTGTTTATGTTTGTTTTTGTTGCCCATGCCTGAGGAGGCTGGTCCAAAAAATATTGTAAGACCCGTGCCAAAGAGCTTACTGCCTATGTTTTTGTCTAGGATTTTTATAGTTTCATGTCTTACACTCAGTCTTTAATATATTTTGAATTTATTTTTGCGTATGGCGTGCGAGAGTGGTCCAGTTTCAATCTTTTGCATGTTCAGTTTCCCCAATGCCTTTTTATTAAAGAGACTGTCCTTTCCTCGTTGTATACTCTTGCCTTCTTTATCGTAGATTAACTGACTACATACATAGGGGTTTATTTCTGGGTTATCTATCCCGTCGATCTGTGGGTCTGTTTGCATATCAGTGCATACTGTTGGGACTCCTATGGCTTTGTAGTGCGGGGTGCGGGTTTTAAGGCAGGCATATGGTGGCACAGTCTGGGAAAGAGACTGGGACAGGAGGACAGCAGGCCTCGCCTGCCACAGGAAGGTGTCGCCTCCCTTTGCCTTTCTCTTCCCCACAGCAGATAATTGGCCACCCGGATCTGTGGCCCAGGAGCCACTTAATTTGAAGGACATGATTCCATGGCAATCAATGGGAGTGTCTAGTACCTACCCCACCTTTAGCCTGTGGGACAAAAGCAGCAAATGTCACAGGCTGCACTCCCAGTAGAATAGAAAACTCTCTTTGTTTAACGCCAGGCATATCTGTGAGCGCGTTACAATCTTGCGGCAGCGTGCCCACCCCTCCTGTTTTTCCTGGGCCGGGTGAGCCTGCGCCCTGGAACCCTTGTGAAGTTATGTGCTCAGGAGCTGGGCTCTGTGTGCGGGGGAGGAAGCCAGCTGCTCCCTGAAAGGGGACAGGTGAGGGTGCTGGGGTGTCCGTGGGCTGCCAGGCCATGGTGCATTCAAGGATGTTTTGTTCAGTGTTTTTTTTTTTTTTTTTTTGGGGGGGGTGGGGGGAGTCTGACTGTCCCCGAAAGCTGCCATGTCCAGCATATGCCACTGTGAGTTGTCCTGAACACAGGGTCTGGCTTTGCTGTAAGAATCAATAGTCCTGAGCAAGCAGCAAGAGAATATTTCAGAAATCAAACCCACCGTCCCCAGCTCCTAGGACCTCAGGGGCTGGGACTTGAGGAAATGGCTTCAAAGAGCATCCTTTCATCCACGCGAAGAGGCGATAGGATTCTCTGCTCCTTTCCTCAGTGAAGCCAGTGAAGGAGACAGAATGATTAAACGGCTGTGGGACAGAGTCATCGAGCCGCTCCGCCGATATCCGGTGGGTGCCCATCAAGTGCCCAGTCCTGTTTGGGGGCTGGTGATGCTGAGAAAGATGAAAAGACAGATGGAGATGAATCTCCATCCCCTAGGACGGCAGTCCTCAAGTTTTTTGGTCTGAGGACCCTTTATCCTCTTAAAAATCAAGGACCTCCAAGAACTCGAGGGTTTTATCTGTCAGTATTTACCATATTAGAAATACAGAGAAATGTTTGACACACTTTTTATTAAAAAAATAAGTCAAATATGTGTTCACATAAACATTTTAATGAGAAAACTAGTGTCATTATTTTAAACGGCTTTGAGTTGTAATTCATATTTGATAAATTGTACGTATTTAGAGTGTATAATTTGATTTTTTGACATACGTACACATCCTCCGAAACATCACGGCGTATCCATCACCCCAGTAGTTTCCCTGTGCCCCTTTTTACTCCTTTTCTTCAGCCCCCCTCTCTCCACCCCCAGTAATCATTCATCTTTCACTAAACATTAATTTGCATTTCATAGAATTTTATATAAATGGAATCACACAGCCCGTAGTCTGTTTTATTTTTTGCCAGCTTCTTTCAACATATACTTTTGTGGGATTCATCATGTTGTATGTACCAATCATTCATTACCTTTTATTACTGTGAATAGACCACCATTCATTTATCTATTGACGAACATTTAGGCTGTTGCCAGTTTTTGGCTCTTATGAATAAAGGGGTCATAAATGTTCATGTACAAGTATTTATGTGGACATATAACTCCTTTTGTGTGAAAACCGAGGAGTAGAATAGTTTATCCTTTAGGAGGCATGTGTTTAATTCTTCAGGAAACTGCTGAGCTGTTTTCCACAGCAATTGCACCATTTTCTGTTCCCACCTGTAGAGAATGAGTGTTCTGGTTCTCCTACATTCTTGTCAGCATTTGGTAGGGTCTGTCTTTTTAATTTTAGCCACTCTAACAGGTAGTGGTATCTCATTGTGGGTTGAACTAGCAATTCCCTAATAACTAGTGATATTATATCTCCTTAACTAGTGGTATTATATCTCCTTTATGTGAATTGCATGTATGTCATTTTTGATGACTTTCTATGGAAATATTTTGCTCATTAAAAAAAATTGGGCCATTTTATGATTGAGTTTTGAGAGTTTTTAAAAAACATATTCTGGATACAAATTCTTTATTAGATACAGACTTGGCAGAGTTTCTTCTTCCCAGTCTGTAACTTGTCTTTTCATTCTATTAACAATGTCGTAAATTGCTGAAGTTTTATTTTGGGGGAAGTCCAGTTTATCAGTTTGTTCTTCGATGGATTGTGCTTTCGCTGTCTACTCTTAGAACTGTTTGCCTAACTCAAAGACTTTCTTTTATGTTTTCTAGAAGTTTTTTAGTTTTAAGCCTTGCATTTAGGACTATAATTCATTTAAATGTATTTTTTAAAAATTATTTTGATATAGTTGTAGGTTAATTTGCAGTTGTAGAAAATAACACAGGCAAATTCCATGTGCCATTTACCCAATTTTCCTCAATAGTAACATCTTACAAAGTTCTGGAAAATGTCACCTCAAGGATAGTTGAAACACAGAACATTTCCATCACTACAAGAAGCCTTTCGATTGTACATTTATAGTAAAACCCTCCCTCTCACCATCCACTCTCCTAACTCCTTACAACCACTAATCCGTTCTCCATCTCTAAAGTTTGGTCATTTCAAAAATGTTATACAAATACACTTAAACAATGTGTAAATTCTGGGGACTGACTTTTTCATGTAAGTGATCGTGTGAATCAACATTCGTTCCTTTTTATTGCTGAGTCGTGTTCCATTCTATGGCTAGCCCATGATTTGTTTAACCATTCTCCTATCAAAGGACATTTGAGTGGTTCCAGTTTTTGTGGAAAAAGGTACTGTAAATAATACTACTTGGAACAATTGTGTGCAGGGTTCTGTGTGAATATAAGTTTTTATTTTCCTGAGATAAATGTTTAGTTTTGTAAAACTGCCAAACTGTTTTCCAGAATGGCTCTACCATTTTGAATTTCCACCAGTGACATATGAATGACCCAGTTTCTTCATGTTCTTGCCAGCATGTGGTGGTAACACTACTTTTTATGTTAGCCATTCCGAAAGGTACATAGTGATACATTCTTGGGAGGCATGGGGCTGCTTGGTGGAATTAAAAGTCAATTATCTTTTAAAGAGATTTAAAAAACATATAGAAAAAATCTTATATGTTTACACATATAGCATCCTTTTCTGATGATTCAGAATTCTTCGTGTACATTCAGATTCTCATCTGGTGTCATTTTCTTTCTGCCTGAAGGACATCTTTTAACCTTGGTCATAGAGTGGACCTGTTGGTAATAAGCTCTTTCAACTTTTGTATATCTGACAATGTTTCTATTTTGCTTTCATATTATATTTTAATAAACTTTTATTTTAGAAAGATTTTACTCATAGGAAAAATGCAAAGATAATAGAAACAGTTCACAAATACCCCACACCCAGCTTCCCAGGTGTCGACGTCTTACAAATGTGATACGTTTGTCAACACTATGAAAGTCCTTACTTTATTGGTATATCCTTGAGTAGTTTTTATGTAAAGTCCTTTTTCTGTTCCAAAATATCACATTCCATTTAATCGTGTCTCCTTAGGCTACTCGTGGCTGTGATAATTTCTCAGACTTTCCTTTTTCTTTACGACCTTGAATGTTTTGAGATGTACTGATCAGATATTTTGTTGAGTGTTCCACAACATGGTATTTTTCTGATATTTGTCTCATGATTAGACTAGAGTTATGGGGCTTTCGGAGGAAGAGCACAGAGGTAAAGTGTCATTTTCATTACATCATATGAAGGCTACATATTTCCACATGACTTATCACTGTCGCTATGACCTTAATCACCTGGCTAACCTGGCGTTTCAGGTTTCTTCACTATAAAGTTGCCTCTCGCCTTTCTGTACTGTGGTCTTTGGAAGGAAATTGCTATGTGCAGTCTGCGCATTTTATTCATGCATTTTATTATATCAGTATGGATTTATGGGTATTTATGTTTTGGCTTGTAATCTAATACTATGTTTTTTTATTTTGTAGCTGCCTTCATTTTAAAAGACATTGTTGCCAGATGCAGAATTCTGGGTTGGCAGGTGTTTTCTTTCAGCACTTTAAGGATGTCATGTCAATGTCTTCTTGCTTGCATCATTTTTAACGATAAACCTACTGGCATTTTAATTTTTTTGATCCTCTGTACATAACATGGATTTTTTTTTTCTGGCTGTTTTTCAGATTTTCTCTTGATCATTGGTTTTAAGCAATTTGACAGTAGCATGTCTCGGTATAGTTTTCTTCATAGTTCTGCTTGGGATTCGTTGGGCTTCTTGGGTGGTGAGTTGATAATTTTCATTAAGTTAGAAAGTTTTAGCTATTACTTCAAATATTCTTCTGGTGGCTGCTTTTCCTTCAGGGACTGCAGTTAACCATGGCTCGAAATCGTGCCACAGCGTATTGATGTGCCGTTTATTTTTATTTCCCCCCCTTTTTTTTTTACAGTGTATTTCATTTTGGATAGTTTCTGTTGTTATGGCTTCAGCTTTCCTATTTTTTTTTCTCCTGCAGTATAAATCTGCCATTAATCTCACCCATTGTACTTTTCATTCATAGACATTCAATGTGGGACTTTAAAAAATATCTTCCATGTCTCTAGTTAACTATTCCATATGTTTAAAAGGTTATAATAATGAATTAGATATCGTTGTCAGCAAATGCTAACATCTACGTCAGTTCTGGGTCAGTTTCAATTGGCCGATTATTTTTCTCGTTGTGGGTCATATTTTCCCGCCTCTTCGCATGCCTAGTCATTTTTGCTTGGGTGCCAGACATTGTGGTTCTTACCTCATTAGGTGATGAGTTTTTTTGTGTGTTTCTGTAAATATCCTTGAACTTTGTTCTGGGATGCAGTTAAGTGACTTGGAAGCAGTTTAATTCTTTTGAATCTTGCAATTATGATTTGTTAGGTTATTTCAGAACAGTGCTCATCCTAGGGCTAATTATTCCCCACGACTGAGGTAATACATTTCTGAGTATTCAACAAAATGCTCCACGATTATGAGTTTTTCCGGTGTGGCAGGTGGGAACTAGTACTTTACTAGTACTCTACTAGTACTCTGCCTGTGAGCATTTCCTCTAATTTTTTTCGAATGGTTCTTTCCCTGGCCTGAGGTGGGTAGCTTCTTCACATGCATGGATTAGTACTCTGCTGAATCTTTGGAGGGGACCCTCAAGAGACCTCTGGGGTTTTCTCTCTGCGCAGTTTACTCCTCTTTGCCCTATAAACTTTCTCTGTTTTGGTCTTCCCGGACTTCCAGCTGCATGTCAGGCTGTGAAGCTCTGCCTCAGTTTCCCCTCTTTGTATCACAGCCTGCAGACTCTCTCAAGGTGATTCTAGGGCTCGCCATGTTTATTTCCTGTTTCCCAGGATTCACTGTTTCTCATTTCCTAGTGTCATGGTCGCTGTTGTTTTGTGTATTTTGTTAGGATTTTTGGTTGTTGCAGATGAGATAGTGAATTCAGTCCTTGCTTCTCCATCTTAATTGGAAAAATCTGTATAGTTAAAAAAAAAAAAGTACATGATCCGATCCTAGACATAGGGATTCTGATTCACTAGTGGGTGTGAGGTGAATTTACAACTTTTTAAGCTCAAGTTTTTGAGTTTAAAAAACAAAAATCGTGACGGCAATAGCAACCAACATGTACTGGTGATTCTTAGGTACTGCCTCCCTCCCCCAGACTGGGAACTCCATGACGGCATGAAAATAATAGTTATTTGTTATACATTTCCTATGCAGTGTGCACATGCCAGCCATTTTGCATACTTTGCATATTTTATTTTTGTAACAAATCATCGATAAAGATATTTTTATCAACATATCACAGAAGAGGAAACTGAGACTTAGGATAAGAAAACAAAACAAAACAAAACAAAACTGTAGCCTTTAGTTATCTTAGGCCAGTTTTCTGATCCTGCCAGAGTGTTACTACATCGTCCAAATGATCCTGCATCCACAAAGCATGTGCTCTGATATTTCAACAAAGCAGGCAGCCGCTTTCAAAATCATTTTCATTCATTATGATTTATTGGGTTTTACGAACTCTGTCCTTGGGCAATTGCTTTGCTATTTGGAGATATCTTTACCTTTCTTGGTTATATATATATTTTTGTTGTTCTTTCGGTCCTTTTAAAGAAAAATTTAAAAGTCAAATTTTCAGTGCAAACTAAAGAACACTTGGAACGCGTGTAAGGAATAAACAATGCCCGTGTACCCAGCTGAAGGAATGGCTGAGCGCCTTTTTACGGACACTTCAGGTGAGACTGAGTGAGGCGCTTGGGATCAGTGCGCAGACCCCGACCTGCTCCATCCGGATCGCTGCTCGTTCCTGTCTTTATTCCAAGCGAGCTCTCCAACACGCTTTGTTTAGTAAAGCCCAGAGATCAGGGCCCCCTGTGAATGGAGCGCGCCCCCACACACCCCAGGGAACAGATGCTCTCAAAGGAGTCATTTAGCTGTTTGCAAAAAAAAAAAAGAGCGCGTTTGGCTACCACGTAGCAAAATGCGCAGTGAGTGAGAATGGGAACGCCTCTGCGGGGAGAACGGGACAGACGCACCGGTCCCAGGGTAGCAGCATCTCGGTTTCTGTGCCCAAACCGGGCACCCTTTACGAAGCGCATCAGGGTTTCCCATCCGGCCTTCCAGCCAAACCCACAGCCGCCCTTGGCCACCGCCGCTCTCACGGGAGGTCAGACGTGACACCTCTTCCTTTCTTTTTTTGTCCAAAGAAAGACTTCACTCATCATGAGTGGCACTGCTGATGTGTGACTCTGTGGATGACACCTCCTCTGCCAAGCCCATTGAGCGAGTTTCGTTTATTCCCATCACGAAGGTCTGCAGTCCCCACGTGAGGCAGCTCTGACATCCCGGAGATGGTGGTGGAGGGTGCCGGAAAAAAGGAATCTTCGAATTCATACGCACACACACCAGAGCGTGGGCATACGTATACTGCTAGTCATCAGATACCCGAACTAGAGGATTTTAGAATTAAAAGTGGGAATCAATTCAGTTTCTGATTTAATGGTAATTTTTATTGTACATTTTTTTTTTCAGTCAAGACATCTAATACTATTATAAAGGGGGTTTGTGAAGTTACAACCCTCTAATCACACAAGTCAGTTCTTCTGGCAACCAGCCCCCATCCTGAAACCCTCCAGGGGCTCACGGAGGGTCACCTCATTAACATAAACTCAGGTGTGGTTGAAAGGGCCTCCCGGAAATAACAAAAGATGCTCCTCTCGTCCCTATCACTTGGGGAATTCCAAGGGTTTCAGGAAATCTTCCAGGAACCAAGGATAAAAGCCAAAGATACGTTTCTTATGATACCGCAGTATCTCAGTTCTTACTCATCCCTCCGATTCCATTCCCCGCCATGGAGTCATTCCAGCCTTCCGCCTTTCCTTGGAACTTCTTTCTCCACTGGTGAGAAACCTGCCTCTCATCAACGATGTGCTCCTGTGTTCGGTTCTAACTTACACCACATAAAGTAACTTGAACTTGCTAACCCACGCCCCTCTGAGAAACACATCCGCTGACCAGAGTATCACATTCATCTGCAGTTGACCCTTGAACGACACAGGTTTGAACGGCGGGTCCACTTCTACACGATTTTTTTTTTTTTTTCAGTAAATACTGTAAATGTAGTCTCTTATGGTTTTCTTAACTTTTTCTTTTCTGTAGCTTACTTTATGGTAAGAATGCAGTATACAGTACGTAGAACACACACAAAAATGTGCTAATTGACTTTATATTCTGAGCAAGGCTTCTGGTCAATAGTAGGCTATTGTTAAGTATTTGTGGAATAAAGAGTTGTATGTGGATTTTTGACCTCGCAGCACGTGGTGGGGGGTGGGGGTGTCAAGTCCCCAGTACCCCAGGGTGTTCAAGGGTTGACTGTACAGTTCTTTTTAGCCTTACGATTTTTACTCAGAGTTACTTAGATTAGCTATTTTCTTCTCCACCCCCTCAGCATTATTTTATTTGTAATACTGCTGGGTTTATTTGTTGCTATTAGTATTCAGTTGGGCTCCTTCCATATCTTGGTTGATTTTGTCTATTTTTCCAAGATAGCGAGAGCGTTTGAAACGCCACTCTGGTTCTCACATTAAGTACTACGCGAAAGAAATAAAAAGTGTTTCAGAAGCGTCTCTCCCCCCTCATCCCTGGCACCCCGTCTCCCCTTTCTCCCTCACCCCGTTTCCATTCATACCAGTCTCTGGTTTAACTCCCTCCCGCTCACTTTTTTATTTTTCCTCACAAATAAGCAGATATATGAGCACATATTTTTTTTGTAGTTCCTTTTATGGGTTGAATCGTGTGACCCCCCCCCCCCAAATTCATATGTTGAAATCCTGGACCCCATTACCTCAGAAGGTAACTTTATTTGGAAACAGGATCGCTACAGATATAATCAGTGAAGACGAGGTCATTAGAGCGCGTCCTGGTCCAGTGTGACCGGTATCCTTAGACGAAGGAGAAATGTGGACACAGGAAGGTCACCTAGTGAAGACGAAGACGGGTCAGGCCGATGCTTGAGCCAAGGAACCACAAGGTTGCTAGCCAACCAGCAGACGCGAGAGGAGGGGCGTGGAACAGCCCGTTCTCATGGTCCTCAGAAGGAGCCAACCTGCTGCCACCCCGATCTCACACCCGCAGTCTCCGGAACTGTGGGACGACACCTGTCTGTGGCGGAAGCCCCCGCCTTGGCGGTATTTCGTGACAGCAGCTCCAGCAAGCTAACACACCAGCCCCTTCCTTTTGCGTGTGACGGGTGCCATTCTACAGGTTCTCTTGCGCTTTGCTTTTCTCACTTCGTGAAGCAGTCCGCGGAGAGAACTTGCTCATTACAAAAAAAAAAAAAAAAAAAGCTCAGATGCATTCGGGGCTTGGATGTGCCGTAGCTTGCCCAATAAAGCAGGTATGTAGTTTCCAAAATGTTGCAGTTACAAATGATGCTGCAATACATGACCTCGTCCAAATGTATCTTCATGTTGTTGGAAGTTTATCTTCAAGGTGGACTTCTGGATGTGGGGTTGCAGGTAGAAAGGCGGGTGCGCAGGCGGTTACTAACAAATATCAGTGGCACCCCCCCCCCCCACAAGTGGACAAGGGCGCCTATTTCTCCGCAGCCTCACCTAGAGGATATATTGTCATGTTTTCAAATTTTTGCCAGCCTGGCAGGTGAGAAATGGTATCTTAGGAGAGTTTGAATTTTTCTAATTATGAGTTTTAAGTGTTTCATTTGTTCGAGGGTCATTGTTAGATCTCTTTTGTGAATTGTCTATTCATGCCTTTTTTTCCTATCGCGTTTTATTCCTTTGCCCCACAGATTTTGAGAGGTCTTTATATAATTGAGAATAGTGGCCCTTTGTTGGTGCTGTATATTCTGAATATTTTCTTTCAGCTTATCAGATGACTTTGTATAACAAATAACACTGTAAACATTATCCATATCTGTCAAGTTTTCCTTTTATTGCATTGGGTTTGGGTCATGAGTAGAAAGCCCTTTCCCGTAACAAGATTAACCCTGTTTAATCTCAGTTTCAATCAGCAGTCTAGATTAGGTCATTGATTAGGAATAGATTACACTGCTCACTGTTTTGTGGGGCACATGCGGGAGTCTGGCCAGCTAGGGGAAGTGCACATTCAGTTATTTATATCTTATAACAATCTCATGTTTACACACCCAGTGAGCAATTGTGTATGATCCACAGATGATGATTCATCGACAGGCCCCACAGCATGGCTTTAGGCCCCAAGGGAGCATGACCACTTGAATCAGAAGGCACATTAGGCTTTTGATGTTAAGACTTGTTCCTAGACAGTGAATAAATGAGTTCTGTGCCGGTGAGCAACTGAGATCAAGGGAAGATTTGTTGTCTTGAGACAGGGGATGAGAGTTAAAGTTTTTTTTTTTTTTTTTTGTTTTTTAACCTTTAGTCTCTGAGTCTGGGGTTATAAAGCTAAGAATATATATTGTTTTTCTTTCTTTAAAAATGACAGAAAATGTGATCTCAGCACTTGAAAGCCACTGTCCTCTTAAGCCTTTCTCAAACTCTTCATCTTTTTCTGCTCCCACCTCCACCAAGTTAGGGAACCCCGGGCCGGGGCAGAATTTTGGTGACTGAGTGCATCGTTTAGTTCTCTCATTCATGCAGTTCGTTCAGCAAATATTGGTGTGGACTTATCAGGCGATTGTGTGTGTGTGTGTGTAGTTTTGTTTTGGTTTTCTTTTCTTTTCTTTTTTTTTTTTAACTGACACCTGCTCCTTGCCCAAGTCCGGTAAGAATCTCGGGGGTTGGAAGCTGAACATCAGTATTAAAGAACTGCCACCCAGCTTCCCAGGTGAGTCTCATGTGCAGCTGGCTGCGAGAACAGCTGTTCCGTATCTTGCGTCTCAAATTCTCATGTGTCTGAAAATGACACAGGAATCTTTGTCAACATGCCGATTGGGACTTAGTAGGTCTGGGCACAGGAAGGGGGTGCTGAGATTCCGCAGCTCTGATAGGCTCCCAGGTGAGGCCCATGATGCTCATGCACGGACCACGCTTTGGTGGCAAGGCTAGACCCCACCAGGAAGTGATCTGTGAATGTGCTTGTTGAATAGTTTCAGCTGTTAGGACTGTTGGTTGCCATGAGGCTGGAGGACCCTTCCCTAGAGGCATGCTGTATTTTCCCCTGTGTTTTGTTTTTTAAATTCCAAAGGCTGAGGGAGGCTTTGGCCGGGAGGCCTGGGGCTGTGGCTCAAGTCCTTGAAATCCTACTCCCTACCAAGGTGTAGCTCAGCTGTGTAATCCACACCTTGCAGCCTCTTTTCAGGAATGACATCTCTCCTGCCCCCTCTTGTTTCTCTCCGTGGAGTCTCAGTATTGTGAGCTGAGTAATTGCAGGCTGGAAGGGAGCTCTCCAGTCCACACTGAGCACATGCTCAGGCCCCCTGCAAGACCCTCCATGTCCCCAGTAACCGAAACAATGAAGGTTTCATCAACATGAAACAAATCCATCAGTACGCCCTGGATTTTCAGGATGAACCCAATGGCCTCCCCTTCAAACAGCTCCTGAGCTGTTCTGCTAGTTTTGATCAAGATGTGATTAGTGGTTAATGGGCCTTGAAAGACATCTTTATTTATTACTGTTACAGATCACCGTTGCCTCGATATCGATCTTTTTCAATTTTCTATTTCGTCCTTTGAAATGGTCCAAGCGCAGTGGGCAGCTCATTGCCTGCAGCATTCGCTTTGTTCCAAGCCCATTTCCTTTTGTAATTAATGTAGTGATATTTCATTGTAATTGTTATTTGGCCCCCTTTTCTTTTAGACCAGAGGGCTGGAATAAATGGGAACATGCCATTTTAAAGGCGGGTGGCAGGTAGAGAAGAGCCTAGTTCGAAACTAAGTTGAAAACTTCTAATGAGACCTCAATACCGGGCTTAATCAGATTTATCCAGAAGTTGCAATTTTTGCCATACCACAGGAGAAAAATGCCACGTTGGATTTGGGAATTTTAGAAGACTGGAAATTTTGTTGATCAGAATGTTATATCATCCAGAGTATTTTTTAGGAAGTCTGTATTTATGTTGCGAAAAGGTGAGTTAAATAATATTACAGTTTAGTCAATGAGCAATGTTTCTGTCTCTGATCCCTTCGCTCAGCTGGAGGCACCCAAGGTCATGATGCCCTTTCAAGGGGCTGAGTCCTGTCGGGGACACGGAGATGAATGACACATCCCCATGCTCTAGGGGCCCAGAGTCGGGGAGGAGAGGCAAATGGATGCGAGAGGGGGGCCACCTCTCAGAAGCAGGTGAGGTTGTAAAGCTAGTCCACGGACGAAAAATGCCGAGTCCAAATGTGGTGGAGCTCAGCATCTTTTCAGAAAGCCCAGCTCAGTCCGGGTTTCCTCCAGCACCAGGATAGGGTACCACTCTTTAGTTTATGCTCCAGCTGGAGGAGTCGGCTTGTGTTTGGGACCGTGCGATTCTGAAAGTACAGGTCTTAAAATGCTAGAGTGATTCCCGGAGAGGGGAGATGCCTGCAGGATAAGAGACATGTGGGGACAGTAGATGCGTGTGGCCCCCTGTGTTTTCTCGGAGACAGAATGCCCGGTGAGAGGCCCCGCAGGAGAATTCCCTGCATTCTCATTGTTCTTTTTCTTGAGAATTCATATGTGTACTTCTCGTTTGATGTGGAAAAGCCGATGGAAGTTATTTAACCTCCGTTGTGATTCTGCTGTATAAAGCCAAACAGACTTCACGGGTGCTGGAAGGGAGCTAAGCCCAAAGGGCTAGGGGAGTTTTGGGGGAAGGAGAGTGTAATCCCAGCCAAGGAGATTGGGGAAGTGTTTTTGGATCAGGGGAATGAGAGGCAGGCCTCGGAGGAAGGCATGACCTTCACAGGTAGTGCATGGGGGACTTGAGACCCAGACGGGGCCAGCGTAGGAAAAGGAACAGTGGTTGCAGAATCCTGGCTCTGGGACGTGGATGCGGGGAAGTGGGAGCAGGGGACGGTGACACTGGCGGCCTTCAGAAGGCCTTCCTGCCATCCCAGGCAGTCTCCGCTTTATTCCGTAGGCGGTATTAGAGTGAGCACACAGGGCGACAGGAGCTTTGGTGGCAGGAGGCATAGCTGGCGTGGTAGAGACGAGGGGGGCTGGGGTCGTGGGGTGACTGCGGCGTCCGTCTCGGTGGGTCTGCGGTGGAGGCAGAGTGCCGACGACTCACGCAGGGAGCATTTACGATGTAGAAGGGCCGCTTGATTCTGTGTGGGGTGAGGGTGGAGAGGGAGTACGGTGGGGGGTGGCTGGCTTCGAAGGACCTGCAGACGGTGAGTGAAGGACGGTGGCAGTAACGGGGTCTTCGTGACGCAAAGGTGGCCGTGAGCATTTTTATAAAGCGCATTCAATATAATGATAAAATTTTGTATTTGGAAAACAAAATAAAAAGTAGATTATAAGTTTTTGACGATATAAACAATAGGGAGCAAAATGCTAGAGTCATTTTAGGGTTGGGGGATGGAGAGAGGGAGTGGCTTGTCTTCCTGGCTGGACAGAGGGGTTCTGCAGAGGGTCCGTGGCAAATGTGACAGGGAGGGAGTAGCCAGAGAGAAATGCAGGGTCACTTTACAGAGAATCCAGTGGGCTGAGGAGTAGCGCTGAGTGGTGCTTGATGCCTGCACGGCTGAAGTTGGGCCGCGGGGCTGTTTGTCGAGGGGCTTCTTCACCTATTTTTGTGCCATGGACCCCCTTGGCAGCCAAGATCGGTGCTCGTAAATGCATATAACAAAGCGTATAGGTTTATAAGGGAAACCGATGATACCAAAATAGAATTACCAAAAAATGTGAAAAATATCATAATATATGTACTTTCAATTAAGATGTTGAATAACAAGCACTAGAAGCAGGTTTACTCATTCATGTAATTTTGGAGTAGTGGCGATGAATGTAAATGGAATTTCGAGATATGCAGCAACTTTAATGTGATGTGAATATTTTTGACATTTAATCTTACTAATATTACCTCGGTTCGCTGCCTACTTTTATATTTACAGGAAACGATCAATTTCAATTAGAGGTTAGGGAAGATACAGATTTACTGTTTTTCCATCCTCATTCACAGGTCCCATGGGTTCTGTAAGCTCAGGTTAAGACACCCTGAGCCCCACAGTCAGCCCACGCCTTCCTCTAGACTCTGGGGAAGCGGGCGCATCAATCATCGCGGCTCACGGCATTAATCGGATGCATCGAGAACAGTAAGCGTGCCCTTTGGCTCGATTCTAGAGGGTTGCAAGAAGGAGTGAGCACAGATTTGTGTGGAGATGAGGGTGAGTTCTGGAATGGAACGTTCTGGGCTGCACGAAAAATTAAGTAGAGTTAGTTTGGGCAACTCACAGCAGCCGTACAGACCCTAATGGCTGTCGGACAAGGAGGACCTCGAGGTGTGTCCTCACACATGTAGAACATTCTACAAGGCCATATGCATTTTGTACGAAGGTTCATATGAGATTTAATATAGAAGAATTCATTTCGGTGAAGGGGTGTTTCTGAGAAAAGCATCGTGTTTCTGGGTTTTTGAGATGTAAGTGGAATATCTTCCGATAACCATGTTCTCATGTAGAGACCTCACCCGAAGTCTATTTTGGGTGCAAAAACGTTGTCCACAGATTGAACGTAATTAAAGTCTCTCTCACTTAAGAGCCTGGCACCTCATTAAGGTTGTGAGAAAATGCCCTGAAGACACTGATTTAAAGAGCGTGTAGAGTATGAAAACGTCATCTCTGCTGCTATGACAAGTGACAGTGGTCACTGGTGAGCCCATTTCTGTGACTTTCCTGTGCAGGCTGGCCCCAAAGTGCCTTATTCCATATGAGGATGACAGTTGTGGTGATGACTCAGGTCCCAACGGAGCTAGAGCTTGGGTGACTTGAACTGTTTTCTCAGGAGCAAATTCCAAGTGGGCCACGTGGTCTGACAATGGAAATCAGACTCATCTTGCAATTTTTTTTGTTTTTTGTTTTTGTTTTTTGGTTGAGTTGGAGCTCAGGGCAAAGCAATGATGTTTAGCCATGAGAATTTCCTGGGATTCAAAGGCCATCTGAAAGTATTACAAAGATGACCGAAGATGTTAGAACGCAGTGTGAGGAAGATGTGTCATGGTGCTTATAGGTAATTGTATTTCCCTCCGCCCTTTTGGTCAGGAGAGCTGGCAGGGGAGCTCTGTATGCATCACTCAGGCATCTTAGCCGACGGCCTCGGAAATCAGACTCCCCACCTCAGCTGTCTGGCTGTTAAACAGAGACCCAAACTATACAAAATTTTAACTCTCTTGTGCAGAAATTGTGAAGTGCACACTTGCTATTGTGTTCTCACTCGCCTTCGAGCAACATTATTGGCATTCTTGCTCAGTGCCAGCTGGGACTTAAACCGTTGAACTGAGGTTGCTTTTGGTGGCCGTCTGTAGGATTCGTGATGAAACTCGTAAAGGTCCCGGGTCCTGTAACAGTTGAGTGTGAGTATCAGTTTCCTAGGGTTGCCACAACTAATTGCCACAAATTTGGTGGCTCAAGACAACAGTTCTGGAGGCCAGAAGTTCAAGTTCAAGGTGTCGGCAGAGATAACTCCTTCCGGAGGCTGAGAGAGAATCTGTTCCATGTCTCTGTCCCAGCTCCTGGTGAGTCCTGGTCTTCCTTGCCGTGTGGCAACTTAATGCGAATCTCTGTCTTCATCTTCACACGGTACAAGGCCTCTCTCCTGTGTCTTTGTCAAATCTCCTCTTCCTTTGTCTTTAGAGACATCAGTCATTGGATGTAGGGCACACCCCAAATCCAGGACGATCTTATCTAGAGATCTTTAACTTAATTGTAGTTGCAAAGACTATGTCCCGTTGAGGTCACATTCACAAGGACTGGAGTCAGGATATGGATGTATCTTTTGGGGGACCCATGTTCAACCACGTACCACATAAGGAAGAGGCTGTGAGGTGTAGGGGCAGAGCATGGACTTGGAATTAGAGTAAATGCTTCGAATTGCAGCTCCGCCACTGCGAGTCTCGGCAAATTATTTAAGCCTCTGAGCTGCAGCTTTTCATCTGTGGTGGAGAGACAATGATGGCGAACTCACAGGCTTTTGTATGATTAAGGGAGTCGAGGCAAAGCAGGTACCTCGTACAGTGCTTGGGACATAACTCAAGATGCGATAGCTATTCATACTGTTTTCTGGGCCAGACAGAGTGGGGCTTGACATGGCTACTCGCTGGGGATTTCTGGTGGGTCATGTGACATGACAGCTCGGCGTCATCTAGGTTAAAAGTGGGGACTCCTTCCCTCTCTGTTCCCGCCCTCCCTTCTGCTGCTTATGAGTGGGGTCGGCCTCTCCCCTGCTCTGCGCGGAGCCATCCGGCCTGACCCTCGTGTCGATCTAGACCCAAGTCTGAGATGTTTGTGAGAAAAACGAAGCTGCGCCCCAGACACAGGCAGGATGAACAGGCCGGTGTCAGGATGCCAGAACGCAAATCCTGGGCTTTGGCCAACTTCCTGTAACATCTCGATAGATAAAGCGCGAAAGACCAGTCAATAGTTTAACCCATTTAGTTATAGCTCAGGGCGAATGGAAAGGATGAGGGATTTCGTGGCTAATCTCCCGATAGAATCATCACCTCTACCAGCTGTGTGACCGTGGACGAGCGATTTAGCCTCTCTCTGCCTCAGTTTCCCCACCCACGCTAGAGGGGTAATTAGAGGACCTTCCCCACTTGGCATGTGGCTCGCATGCCCGATGGAGGCAAAGCGCTTGGTCCCAGGGCCCGGCCCCCGGCAAGGGCTCGTGGTGGTGGTGGTGTTGGTGGTGGTGTTGGTGGTGGTGGTGGTGGTGGTGTTGGTGGTGGTGTTGTTGTTGGTGGTGGTGGTGGTGGTGGTGGTGGTGGTGGTGATGATTAACATCGCGACCAGAATTATTATTCCCCACACTGTCAGAACCGCAGTTCTAAGTCTTTGGAGAGAGGTTTGCTCACTCTGGCTTTAAAAAGTCACAGGACATCCAGGATTTGTGTTTTCTGATGCCTCTCCCATGCATCATTTATGTTGTAGGCCGAGCGTCTTCAGAATTGATAATTAGGCTTCCTAGATTGCTTTGCAGGTAGAAGTGACAGGCCGGATGAATATGGTAATTTATGAAGCTGAGGTGATTAGAGAAGGAGAAATTATAATCAGCAGAGATATTCTCTTTGCTCTAGGATGGGAAAACAGCAGAATTTAACTTTCAAAATTTGGCTTTAGTTTGAGCTTTAAAACAACTTCAAAACTTTATTAGTCCTTTCAGAAGACATAAGAACACAGAAAACAACGAAAAGAGTTCCTTACATGCCAGCATCAAATGAGCCTCAGCGTCCATTAAAAAGAAGGGACGTAGCACTGATCTAGGTGTTCTGGCTTCTGCCCGCCCTCTCGGAGTTGACACATGATGTAAATGTCACTTGGTCTTTAGTGTTCACACTGCCACCGCTGTTACTCAGTGCCTCCGGACCACGGCTCTGCTGGACTCGATGTTTATCATTGTTGGGTCTGTCGTTGTAGGTTTCGACTACATGGGCAGCCATGAACAACAGTCTGGCGCTTTCAAATTTTATCCGAACGGTGTTGATACACGTAAATCTACTTCGTTTTAGCTGCTAAATGGAATTCTATTATACGACTAAACTGTAAGTTTGCTTACCCATTCGCCTCCTGAGGGACATTTTTGTTGTTGCCCCTTGTGACTGCCGTAATGAGCCCTCGGGTACGTCGCATGCGGCAATGCTCGTGTGTGGAACTGTTCAGCGAGGTGGCATTCTTGGAGTGCGGGAAGTTTAAGGAAGCACGTCTTCAGCTTTATTAGGAAGTGACAAACTGTTCTCCAAAATGATTTTGCCATAGTTTGCACCTTTCGTCTGAGAGTGTGGTCGCATTCAAAAAAAAAAAACCTTAAATATTTTTGCGAAATGGAGGAAATGAGTTGAGGAAGCATGCATTTAACAAAATTTGAGGAACGACATCACAAGTCTTGCATTTTTGACTTTCAGATAGCATTCTGACGTTTTGTCACATGTAACGTGTGTGCATACCCCTAGTTTTACACCTCGCTTCGATTTTGCTGGACCTGTAATCCGAATCTTCAACCGTTATGACTTTTGAATGTGTTTTCCATTTAGTGCTAAGATGCTAAATGCGCCTTAGTAAATTCTTCCAGTGTTTGACTTCAAAGAGAGAAGTGCTTCATATTAATAAAACAAATCTGGACTGTACAAAGAGCTTAACCCTTTCACGGCCAAACTGAAAGAAAGGAGACGATGTGGGGAGCAGAACTAGATGAAAAACACTTCAAAGATAGTCAGATAGTGTTTCTCCTTTTCAAGACTTTATAATCTGGTAGTGGGTGATAGACGATTCAACATAAAATGGTTAAGCAACAGCTTCATAGTCATATATTATCAAGTGCGTGGAGGACACGTTTTCTATATTTGATGACAGAGGAAATGAAGGAGAGAGATACAGCAGAGTAGGGTTAGCTTGGAAAGATCTGGTAGGAAATTAATAGCCATAGAAGGAAACTCACATAACATAATAGGGAATACCATTTATTATCTTCACCTTAATTGATTAATTGGTTCCGGTGGTTGAATGATTCTAAATCTGTACATTCCTAAAGAAAGGAATAAAACATGGCTAGTGTTGACTCATGCTGACTCTTGCCTTCTTTTACTGGGTGGAATCAATGGGCCTGGCCATGGCCGGAAGTTTTAACTCTCCTTTGACCCTGGGGTCAGACTTCCTGCCTGTGACTTACCGAATTACTCAGAGCCAGGGCATCTGAGTCCACCCCCAGAACCAAGCCGTAAACGCGAAAGAATATCCTGCCTTTTACATTCTCAACAGTTCTAGACAAACTGTGTGGAGCTCAAATGTCACCTAGAATCGAGAAGCAGAGCCACAGTTGCCAGAGGAACATGGCGAGTGGGGCCAAGAAACGGAACGGTGCCAAGCTGGCCACTGCTCCAGGAAGTTGGGTCTTTGGTGGCGGCTGTGTGCTTGGGGACTTTTGGGAGTGCGAATATGGCACCAAGATGTTTATAGGCTTTCTTCCAGAAGGAGAACAAATGTTCTCTTCGACGAATTAACATTTCAGGGTGATCAGTGAAGAGTTTCACATCCCACTGTGCTGTCTAGAATTTTCTTTGTGCAACATCACGACGCTTCTCTGATTGAATCCTTCCATTGTTTTTCCACCACACTCACAGCAGCGGTTCTGAATGTCGGCACTATCGACGTGTTGGACAAGGTGATTTTTCTGTTGTGTGGGCTTTCCTGTGCGTTATAGGATTTTAAACATTTCTGGTCTCTACTTACCGGATGCCAGCGGCACTAACCTCTCGGTTGTGAGGACCCAAAATGTCTCCAGATATTGCCACATGTTCCCTGGGGGACAAAACTGATTCCTGCCGAGAACCACCAACTTAGGGCAAGACCAACCCCTTTCCACGGACAGCAGAACCCTTGGCTTCCTCTTTGACGGCCCCTCCAGCATGTGCCCTGGCTCACTCCGTCCCTCTGTTCTGTGAGCCAAACTCCCTCCCTCCTAGGGTCTCTGCCTGAGGCCGGCAGCTCAGCCCGGAAGGCTTCATTCAGATCTCCGTGTGGCTGGT
Organism: Rousettus aegyptiacus; assembly: GCF_014176215.1. Lineage (NCBI taxonomy): Eukaryota > Metazoa > Chordata > Mammalia > Chiroptera > Pteropodidae > Rousettus > Rousettus aegyptiacus. The sequence continues at coordinate 54,082,677 of NW_023416309.1, read as the reverse complement.
TGGCTCCTTGTTATCCTTTAGGTTCAGATCAGAGGCTTTCCCTGATCTTCCCACCTAAAGCCACCTACCTCTCCACCCTCGCCTCGTGCTCTCTCTCTCTCAACCTCTCTATTTACTTCATTATGCTCATTCCTGCCACAACGACCTAGTATATCCTTTTGTTTTCTTGTTTATTACCTGTCTCTGCTAGACTGTGAGCTTCTGAGAATAGAATCCATTCTATCATAATTCTACATCCTGGAGTCTGACACCTGGTTGGCACGCAATAAATTTTAGTTGAATAGAATTATGAGAAAAGGTCGGCCAAAGAAGCAAACCAGATGACCGCTTCCATATCAGGTCGAGACTTCACTGAGGAAGGTGCCGGAAATCGATTTAACTGGGTGGACCTGCCTGAATGATATATTGGGGAAGCGATTTTTTTACAAATTCCTGAATTCCAGCAGTCTCTCTCTCTCTCCCTCTCTCCCTCCCTCCCAATCTCCCATCAGTTTTTGTGGTCATGCTAGCTGCTCCCCAACAGATTGCTGTCCTACCGGAGGTCAGAGGTCACGCACAAGGCCTGACTCATAAACTCTGCTGGTGAAAGATTGGCGAGGGAGCAGGTTCCAGTTCCTTCCTAAGCTCACGTCTCTCACGGGTCCTTTTCTGCAGCTAATTCCCTAAATGAGTTCGAAGCCTGTAGCGCGGAAACCAATGGGGTCATTGTCGTCCGCTTTGAACTCTGGGCGGTTCCGGGCGGTCGGCGTGCGGAGGCCGGAGGCCGGAGCGGGCGCTCAGCGCCCGGTGGGGGCCGCGCGCGGCTTCGGTCGGTCGAGGTGCAGGGGCGGGGCAGCGAGAGAGTCGCCTCAATAAAAGCCGTGAAAATGAAACTTCAGCACGGGGCGGTGAAAGAGCTCGATTTTATTTTGTTTTCACACGTTAGGTTCTGCTTCTCGCGGACAAGCACCGGGGCGAGCGCTCTGAAAAGAGGCTTTGTGCAGGCGCTGGACGAAGCTCCATCAGATTTGTCGTTTCAGGAATGTCGCCAGATGTATTGACTTACGAGCAATCGCTTTAGTGCCATCTGGCCTCACCGAGGCCACGTTCGGGATGGAAAAAGCTGAACCAGAGAAATAAAATTTGTTCATCATGCCATTACCCTTGCTGCTTATTTAAAGAAGGGGAAAAAATGTAACTTCTTGGCAGGGGGGAGGGAGATGCCATTTGAAAATAAAATATAAGGTTTTTTAGGAGTAAGAGTTCCAAAACTCCAAAGTCAGCCGTGATGTTTACACAGAGACTTGAAAGCTGCCCCCCGGCTGTCATGTTGTGTATATATATATATGCGTGTGTGTGTGTATGTGTGTGTGTGTGTGTTTTGTCCAGTGTAAAACTTCTCTGAGACCCTACTGTTCTGTACGTAAAAAAGTTAACTCCTTAGATCCCGGTCTCACGAGCGACCTGCCTTTTAGTGCTTCTTGGAATGTGACCAGGTAACCTTGTGGGTTTTGTCCCATGACAAAGATTTATCCGGGCTTGTAATGAATAACTCAGTTGTCACCTGGCGCAAACTGGCTTCCTGCATAAAGGGGGCCGTGCTGGAGCATCAGATTCGAATGCTCTCGTCCTTGCCCGTGGCCCCTCTCCCTGTCATAGTGACGGCTTCGTTTCTGAGCATTACTTCACTCGGTTTGCTCAGTCCGGGGGTGACTCGGCTGTATGACTGTCTGCATTGTTTGAATTAATATATGTTCTCCTGGGGTAAGTGGAGAAAACACGGTTGTACGTCCAGAACCATCTACGTAATCTGCAAGGTCTGATGTAGAATGACAAGGCGCAGGGGGCTCTTTGCTGAAAAAGCACGAAGAATTTCAAGACGCCACCAGCAGCGCGTTGCACCAAGCCTGGGGCCTACTGTGCGTGCGGCCCCGTGCGACCGCGTCCGTCACGCAAGCAGGAAGCCCACCGTGTGTGTTTTCAGTGCCGCTTTTATCCTTGGAGTCAGGACACTTCCGGGACCATGTCTTCCCTCCTGTCTGGCCCCACCGTTGTGCCGGGATTGACTCATTTCGCCTTCGAAACTCAGCTAAATCACTGCGGCTTCTCTCAGGCCGTCTGCCTCCCGGCCTCTGTTCGCATTACCCATTTAATTTTAAATGTCAATTCCGTTGATACAAGAAACATTTATTACGTACCTACTGTGCGCCAGGCATGGGGGAGGTAGAGGAGAATTTTTCATTAATTCACTTCCTCATTATTTTTTTTCTTTCATTTTCCTCCTGTCTGCCCCATCATTCCTGTTGTGCCGACTCAGAAAGGGCTGACTGCCCAAGGGGGAGATAGCCCGAAGGCAGAGCCCGAATTAAAATGAGAAATTAATAGCTGGGAAAATAAAGGTGGCCGTTAGCATGCTGGTGCGATTTGTGTATTGGCTGCTAACTAAGTAGGAAAATAGCCCATTGAAGTAAACCACAGCGTGTTCTCAATGAATTTTGGATTTTCCCGTCTAATTCTTAAAAACAGCAATGATTATTTCCATCTTATAGGTGAAGGAGCTAAGTCTCAGGCAAAGGATCTGCTCTAGATTGCGCAGCTCCTAAAAGGCAGAGCCAAGACTTGAATCCAGATCAGGCTGACTGCAAACCTGCTCCAGCATTTGATTAAATCCTATGACCTGAATATGTGAAAATGAATGGAGGCGAGGAGGCTGCTCTGGGTACCAGGACACAGTGACAAAAGCAGTTGGTCAGATACGGGAAAGGTTTCTCACTTCACGCTGCATCTCACGTTTCCTCAGATTTATTATCTCCAGTACGTCTTATGCTGATCCTTGAGGTACGTGGGAAAGGTAGAGTTTATTGTCGTCTTCCTACAGGATGAGTGCACCTCTCAGTTTATTTAAAGGAGTTCCGGTGTCAAATAGTCTGCGTTGCCTCCCCAGGCTCGCTCAGATTTATCAATGTGTCCCTGCTGTGGGTTCAGGAAACATGGTCATCACAGGTACATGGGAAACTCCAGACCTGGCGTCATAAGATTCTAGACATTGCCATTTTAATTGATGAGAAGGCAGCATGTGGTATGGCAAAGGGACTTGGTCTGGGATAGAGGAGGCCTGAATTCTGCTCCTGGCTTTGCTGACTCCTGAGGCTGTGACTTTGGACAAAGCATTCTGTGCCTCAGTATCCCCTCCTTGTACAGTGGGCTTTTTGAGAGCTCCTGCTCGCTCTGACATCCTAACCTTCTAAACAATACATCGGTGGGCTAGAGAGGAACTCAGTCCGTTAGGTAGGACACTCTGTCACGCCTTTCGGTGTTCAGGGCTCGGGAACGGGGTGAATGACGTGCGGTGAGTGAGTGGTTTTTCTTCCTCCATAGTTTATTTATAAAACTGTCCCTTCTGTCCCGCGCGAGCCACAAATGTCTTCACACGAGGATGTGCTGGCTTCATCATGGAAGACAGAGACCAAAACCGTCATCCTGGCAGAGGGATCAAACTCCTTAATTCACTGCAGTGCCAGAGGACAAAGCCAGGATAAGTGAGTGGAAGCTACAAGACCATCTTCAGCTCAGGAGAGGATGAGATGCCCCCAGGTAGCAGCCTCTGATAGTGGAACTCACCCGAGGTAGTAGAAGCCTGAGGCTCCTCTAGTGTAACGTGTGTGTGTGTGAGAGAGAGAGAGAGAGAGAGAGAGAGAGAGAATGAATGAGTATGAGTGTGTGAGTGCCTTAAGCATCAGATAAAAAGCTATTTTTAAGGACTCTAGAAACTTTGGGGGGATTTTTGGTTTGTTATTTTTTTTTAAGAGTACTGAGAAAGCCCAGAGGACAGGAGCATGTGTGCTCACCTCTCCCAGAAGCTCAGACAATCTCCACATGTATAAAGACTCTCAAATATTACAAAGGCCAATAAACGAAGAGTCCCCAGTGAGCCTTCCATTACATAAGTACCAACAATAAAGACAAATGCAGAACGAGTCAGATGCCCGAAGATTCCAGACGGGCTAAAAGCATTCTGTCCGATTGTTCCAGGTTTCTGACCCTTTGTCTCCCTGTACCAGCCCCAGCCCATCTTGTGCTGCAGGTTCCTGGCAGGGGCATCTGGCAGGGGCATCTGGGGAGGGAGAGCAGGGGCCCCTCTCCCCCCATCTGTTCCTGCCCCGCCGTCATTTCAGCTCTGTGGGTTTTGACTCGCGGTACTTTCTACCCATTGTGAGATTTTGCTGGGAAGAGAGTCATGCTCCTGGCCGGGATGCTGGGCCAGATCTCCCCGACTGCCCAGCACAGTTCCAACAGGCGACACCCAGACATCACCCCCTGGACCCCGGGGACAAACACGATGGCCCGAGAAGCCTGGGCCTTGCATTTCAGGAGCGATAAAACTGCAGACCCTCTGTATGTGCTCATACGCGGGGTGGCCCCAGCTCAGATGCCTCTGCTGGGGGATGTCCTCCTTCAGTGCTGGCTGGCGCGTGACATTCTCCCACGAGGAAATGCCCGAAGAGATGAACGACGGCTGCCGTGAAGGTCCGCGATGGAGTCGGGTCGCCGTGAGCGACGGGGCTTGGCGTGCGCGGCCTCCGGTCATCCAGCCTTCGGAGGGTCCACCGACGGCCCTTCAAACCGTTACCTCTTTCCGGAAAAGTTGTTTTAGGATCGTGAATCTCTTTCCTGATGGCACAGCGTCATGAACATAGGAGAGAAAAAGGACGTTTCGCGGGCTTATCCCCTCACGGGCTTGAGATGCTGTCGCAGTTGCGTAGATGTGGATGGCGCAGCACAGGCCGGACAGGCCTAGAAGTCGCTTTATTTTTGGGTAAAACCTTGCCACCCCTCCGGCGCGGAATGCCGTGAACGGTCTCTGGACGAACAGCTTTGAGTCCGGCTCCTCCGCTTACTCACTACATATCTTCGATGAGCTATTCGTAACCGCCTTGGGCTTCCGTGTGCTCATTTGTAACATGGTGAAGAACATCCTGCCTCGGGGGGGCAGGGAGGGATGACAGTCCGTGCGTGGCGTGGTCCACGCCGTGTCGTCGTGCTGGGCACGGCTGAGCGCTCCAGAACACTCCTGCTTTTATTATCGACCTGATGCTGTTTGTCACCCCCCACCCCCACCCTTCATCCCGTCCCCTTTCAAATGAAAGCAGGGTTTATAGGAAGTTTTGTAAGTCGAGAGTGCGTGTTAGTTGATTCTAGTGAGTCAAGGTGGCTGTGTGGGTTTAGGGTCCTACTCGAGTTCTCCTGAAGCTGTTGAAGGAGAGAATTCGCGGCCATGCCCAGAGGCGGCCTCTGGAGATGGGACTCGCAGCTTCAGACAAGCCTTCGGTATGTAAAACCGGCCTTCCGAGAAACTCCAACGCTTGAAGACATCACATGACATTTATCTAAATCTCTCGGGTTTGCACATGGAGCTTTGATTTCACAAGAAGGCTTTCTGGAACTTCCTGCTCCCGGTCCGGGCAGCAGCGTGAGAAGAGGCTTCCGTGTGTGTTTTGGCAGAGCGTGGCCGGAACAGGGAAGCAAGGCGGTGTGAACAACTCAAGGATAATTTAGAAGGAGTGAAGTGATACTTTCCGAATCTCAGAAATTTTTGTTTGGGTTCATTTCAAATTCGGGGCAAAGAATCGTGGGGCTGGTTCTCGTGGACACAGGGAGGACTCTGCCCCTTATACGTGGGGAGCTATGCAAGTCTGTCCTTCACGCGTCAAGCATGGTCTTCTATACGATGGTTGTTTGAAATAGTCTCCCTCTCCCTCTCTCCATATAAAAACCCAAGTACCTGTTATAATTCCCGGAGTTTCCGCATCCTCACAGGACCTCCGGTGAGCATGTCCAAGAGGACCCGTGTGGTACAGTTATACTGTTGGTCTCAGGGAGTGACCGACTCCACATTTTACACTTTCCTTTCACAGAGCACTCACTGATCTAGCATGAGCTAGGGACAGGCACTGACCTTTAAGATAAGTAGATTTATGGTCCAGTGAGTTATTAGCTCTTATAATGAAAACTGCTAGGTGAAATTAACTCTATTTCCTTTGGAGTTGAGCAAAGAACTACTTTGTTCTTTGATTCCCACCTGGAATGTTCTAGCATTTTTCCTGATGCGGTGGCTTTTCCCCGATATTAAAAAAAAAAAAAAAAATTCCATCTTCCAACTCTCCTAATCAAGTTTATTTGAAAGAAATGTCTTTTGGAGATTTAAAGACGTTTTATCACGTGGGCCTTATCTAAGTTTGGCTGATATGACAGTTATGAAATATTTTCTGGGGTCTGAAGACATGCTTTCACTGATATTTATTCCATTCAAATATAAAGTGAAACAATGATAAAGTGGAATCTAAACTAGGTTTTTACTTCTGGTATATACGACTTTAAAAAGCTTTTCTGCTAAAGTTTAAATGAGTTATTCCTTTAGATACTGATTTATCATTTTCGATGAATGTGCCATGTTTTCTAAGCATTGGAACACTGGGTGTTTCTGCCGGTGATAAAAATGCGCCTTTTCACATTTATTCAACACAGATGATTTGAGTACCTACTATGTGCTATGAGGAGTGTTTACTCTGTTTCCTCTGTCTAGAATGTTCTTCCTTAACTACTTAGTATTCTTAAATTCTAAATGAATTTCTTCCTGTCCCTTCAGGCCCATTTTTTAAAACATCCCTTTCTTCTGCTTGTGTGTTTCTTTAAGATGGTGTGGCCTCAGGTTCTAGCAGCTAGAACTGGGGACTCTTTTAGAGCAGGAAACTTATCTTTATCTTCATCTTCACTTTGGACTTCCTAGGTTCTCAGAAAATGTTTATTGAATAGATGTCGAATGATCTTCCAAATAAGTGTTGACTAGATGGATTGCAGCTGAGAAGACAGGCTCACACCGAACTGGGGATCACGGTGGCCTCAGAGGAGTGGCCCTTGTCCACAGCCTTTGTAGGTCTGGAGAGGCAGCACGTCATCCACTGTGCGACTCGACTCAACACCCACACACCCCCACACCCCCACACAAGTGGCTCTGCGTGCGGCGGACGGTGGTCTGCCCGCTGTAACTCATGGTGTCGCTCCGTTGGGCTGTGTGCTGGGAGACTTAGTGGTCGAGTTTATTTTCGTGTTGGGTGGTCTGCAGCACAGATCACGGCAATCCACAAAGCGCCACCAGTGGCATCAGTGGACGCCCAGCAGCGGTGTGAGTCATGGACCTAGAGGCAGTCAGTCCCTGCGTGTGCTTGGCAGATCCCCTGTCCAGTGAACGATGCCCGAGTTCTTTTCAGTCACATTGTGTCTAAATTATCCCGGAGTCTTCGTAAGTAGGATCCGAAGTAATGACATTGAACCGTGTTGCAAAACAAACGAACTTAACCAATAGTCAAAATCTTGAAATTTTTTCTTTAAAAAAATTTTTTTAACTCAAAATTTTAATTTGAGTTTTTTTTCTCTCTGTTTATATTACATTCAAGAAAGAATGTAAAAGAAGGAATATATGACTTCCTCAAGGTGCTGCATTGACCGCCTTCTGAGATCAAAGCCCTCTCCCCAACCCTCACCCCACCCCACCCCGCCACACCTCAGACCTGTTTTTCTAAGCCTGCCAGAGAATTCCTCAGACATCCTCCTTGAAGACTGCCTGACCTGGAGATGATCCTGGACCCCAGTCGACAGGCCGATTCAAGCCTCAGCCAAACACGCTCTGTGGTCAGTTGTGACCTTGATGGTAGCTTTTTAGAGGTAGGATAAATGTTCCTTTCATTCTCCCTAGTGGCCCTATGGGTGTCAGGGGTGTCTGGGAACTCCAGAGGTGACCAAGGGCACCAGGCAGAGTGGTCCTTCCCCTCAGAACTTCCCTGGCTGGACAGTTTGGAGTCTCTACACCACTCCTGACTTCCGGGGTCAGCCCCGGGTCCCATGCACTTCTAGGCCGGGCGGACTGGTCCGGGGCTGCCGCATGCAGCCTGAGCCAGCGCCATAACTAAAGGAGCCATGCTTTAAACTGGTCTAGTAGTGCGAGGTCTCAGATACCACTGTACAGGCATATACAGTATATCCGATTTTAATGATCGTGAAGATCTTTGCTATACATGTGTATACCTGGTGTGTATAAAGTATACACATATGGCTTTTACATACGATTCAATGTAACAAAGTCATTCTTTGCCTTTAGCACAGAAAAATTCAAAATCAGTGTTATTTTTCAAAGGATGTTTCCTTATTCACTCTACAAACACCTGTAGCACCTCTAAGAGGCGGGGCTCTGTTCTAAGGGTGTCACGAATGTGGACTCCTTTAATCTTCACAGCCACTCGTAAGTGGTAGGTACCACTATGTGTCTCCATTTCGTGAATGAGGAAACTGAGGCACAGAGCAGTCAGGGTGCCGAACCGGTACGCCAGCCCAAGCCGTCTGCGCTCCCATTCTCCGCCTCCTGGCTACTCTCCTGGGACACATAGCTCCATCCGTCCCATCTGCAACGAGAGGCAGTTCGCCCCTTCAGTACCAGCGCCTGAGACTAAGTCAGACGATGGGCCGTTTGACTTTCTGTGCATCTGGCACTATGGCGGCCAGCGAGAAGGTCCCAAGGGCAGGGGTTCAGACCCCAGCCGCAGAGGTGGGTGTCAGACCTCAGGCTGGACTCTGGACAGCCCTGACAAAGGCCAAGCAGCTATTAGATGGTAATGCATGTGGGCCCCTGTGGACCCTTAGCAACCTGAACCAGACGTGACACAGCTCTTAGAAGGTCCGCGTTCTATTGCCCATCAGCCAGGGCGGGAGAGGCAGCAACGTTTACACTTTATCTTAACTCCGACTTAAAACAGTTATATTTCCGCTGAGCTGACACTCATGTGGAGCAACCTTCGGGCAGAAGGAATGATTTACTAACTGTTGAGTAGTCAGTTGTGGTCATACGTTGCCTGAGATTTTATTAAAAATTATAACATATCTTAGGAACATAATGAAATAGAGAAGTAGAGAATCAATAAATGTCTTGGCTGTTTTTCCTGTAGAAGGGATGGCTTGTATTGTTACAAGCAGATGCCCTACCGAGGGCGGGGAGATTATCCTTTTATGAGAGCAAAAAGCTTTTAAGCGAATATGTTTTTAAAGGCTGTAGTGAAAAGTGTTTCAAAATGACTCCTGTGCATTAATCCAAATCTTTGTGATGTAGCTGCAGCACCAAGCCACACAGGGCCTGGCTTTAACGTAGAGCAGTGTAGTCCTGCCCTCTGGGTGGCTTCAAGAAAGTTCGAAGTCTCGCTCCAGTGTGATTCAGGGACGAGAGTTGCAGGGAATCGGAGAAAAGGCTGGTGTTGTGTCTTCAGGCTACAACCATCATGGCGCTGGGGCGGGGCCGTGCCCGCCTCTGCGGGAGTCCTTCCGGTGTCCACGTGATTTCAAGTCGCCTCGACCTGGCTCAGGGGGCCTGAGCTCAGGCAGTGGGCAGACAGGAAGGTGCTCTGCAGGGCCAGCCTGTGCAAATGGGGTAACCGGGGACTGGGGAGCTCGTGGATGGGGCTGGGCGGCCGGAGGTCCCCGCTTGAAGGCTTCACAGTGAGATCAGTGTTGTGACATAATAAATGTTCACTCTCTTCATCTGCTAAATGTGGAGGTAATTTGTTGTGCAGCAAAAGATGACAAACATAAATGCTACCTTCTCGCGTCTTCCTGCGCTTTCCTGTTCCTGCTCTCTCAAGCCCACACCGGCTGCGCAGGCATGTGGCCACTGAAAGCGCTGCCCCTGGATGTGGGTAAGAGAGGCCCTGTGCCAGGCCCCTGCGTTCATGGGCCCCGCTCTGGTCGTCCTCCGGCCCCGTCTCTCCCCGAGGGCTGGGAATCTGCAGGAGGACTGTAGCCTGTCCTGCCTCATCGCCCCACATGGCAACTGTCCAAGCACCTAGGAGTCTCTGCCCTAATGCACCCAAACCTCATCCAGGCCCCGGGGGCATCTTCCCTGAGCTTGGCCTCCTGAGGGGGAACCGTGCTGCTAGAGGTCAACCCAGGCCTATGGGTACTACTGTTCCCGAGGACGTGGGTAGCTCTGGGACGCATGGACTCGGATGTCCACAGAGTGCTCGCAGGGTCCCCCATGGTGTGCAGTGGTCCCGGGGTGACAGGAGAGGAGGGCTAGACGGCAGGTCTAGGGCGAGTTCTTCCCCAACATCCTGGCAAGAAACTCTGAGGGTTCTGAGTCTGAAGCTGGTCTTCCAAGTCCCTGTGAAATTGTATTTGTCAAGGTAGAAAGACGAAATGGATTTTATTCAGCAGTTCATGACTGTGATCTATAACTTTTAAATATTTAGACTTGTGGTATATGAGTCTTCATTTTATTTTTCTGGATCTTATAAATGTGAGAGTTAGTCATGGCCACTTGATCTCAAAAGGAATTTGTAGAAAATTGCTATTTGGAGCCAGAGCTAGTCAATCTACAGATAAACATGTTTCTACCTCTCAAAATGTGGTATGAAATGGAAACGAATCAAGCTTACATTTTTATCTTCAGCTCTATTTATATCTATCGAATAGATGGTAGGTTGTTTATCTGCTTTTCCGTCTATTTATCTATCCATCTGTCCATCCACCCAGCGATTCATCTACGTACGCACGTACCTGCCTGCCTGTTCTATCTGAAAATAACCTCCTCTCGTAGGGCGTTTTTGTTCCTCTAAGAAGCCGTCCTGCTCTTTCCTTCGCTGGCACCTCATCTGTTCCCTTGGGGCCGTCCCCCCCAGGGGTTACTTTTCAGCCTTGGCTTCCTTGGCCAAGACTGTTAGACACGCTGGCGAATTTGTGGGATTGTTGGATTTTTGAACTCGGTATCTCTGCTGTTCCCGATTAGAAAAGAACTTCTGATTTCTCCACCATGTTTCATGCCGGAAAAATGCTTCTTGCCTGACTTGCTCCTTCTCCGTGTCCTGTTACACATAGCCGCTCTGCTCTCGTTCAAAAGCTGACACGTTTTAGTGGTAGACGTGATGAGACCTACATTTCTGTTTGTGTTTTGCTAACTTGGGAAGCTCTTTGTCTAGATTATTTGTGTGTAGGTAATCTAGTCAGGGGAGAGATAGAAAAGGAATCATTTTTCTGTTCCAATTAGAACTGGGACCTTAAACACAGACCATATTGCATTTGAAAGTGGCCCAGGAATCTCGTCATATTCTTGTGTTCTAATGAATTCCAAAGAGAGTAGCGGGCCATTAGCGAAGTCACTGGCCATTAAACAACGCTCAGGTTACCCGACCCAGAGCTTTCCTTCCCTGAAGTACGCGACAGCACTATTTTAGTAAATACGATACAGGAAAGCAATTTTTAAGTTCTTTCCTGACATCTAGTCAGCATTTAATAATCTACGAATGCAAGATGATTTTGGAGTAGTCTTCTCAGTTAGCGTGCGTGTGTGTGTGTGTGTGCGCGCACGCGCATCGATTTCTTCTCTACGCTGATTGTTTTATTCCGAAGTCGCCCCGCACGCCTTCCGGCCAGGTCGGAATGGGCTCTTCTCTGAGAAGTGCTGGATCCCGCGGCGGCTGCAGCATCAAACAGTCAGCACAGATGGAGCGTTCCAAGCTATCAGTGTGATTCTAACAGACACGTTTATTTAATCCCGACTCTCAGGACTTAGGCCATCAAGGCCCGCCTCCTCCTTTGCCAGCAGAGTAATTGCTACCACATTTAACTCCATGAATGTGGTGCCATTTTCCTGCAATTGTGGTTAACTGAGGAGAAATCCTGAGACACATAAACCTTGGTTTCTATGAGACATATACGTATGTCACTGAAATATGAGAGCTTGCCTTCACAATACTATCCTTTTAGAAAGCCAGAGCTGTCCGACGTTCCTTGGAATGGTCCTTAAAAGATTTTGGCAGCGTTGCAATCTCTTTCTCTCTCTCTCTCTCTCTCTCTCTCTCTTTCTCTCTCTCTCTCTCTCTCTCTCTCTCTCCTTTTTCTTAAAGGGGTGAAGGTACAGATTAGGGAAGGGAGGAGGCAAATAAGGCGGGTGGCTTATTTATTTACTTATTTTGTCAGGAACCTGGCTTTATTCAGTGGAAGCCATTTAGGCCCATTTTGGGGCAGGGGCCTTAGAGTCTGACCACATTCGAAACACCCTGAAAAGGTTCCAGCCTGTCGACGGGGGAACATCTCTTAAACTGTAGCAACTGACGACAATCACTGTGTTGAGATCAAAGCTTCAGCGTTCTGTCTGCTGACACCTGAGAACATTATCAGAGGGAATATTGAGATGTCAGCAGCAGATGTGAAGGAATTATTTACCAGAGAGCTAGTGAATCGTAAGGGGCTAGAAACACAATCATCCGTAAAAAACACACATTTGAAAACCAGCTTCTACTTTTCTAATAGCTTCAGTCTAGCCTTCCCTGGGGCAGCATTCTTGCGTTCGTAGTTACGATTAGGGCATTGATCTGTCTCTTTACTCACGGTGCATTCACGTGCGCTTCCTCCCGCGGGTGCCAGCGGAGCCGCCATCTCCACCTCCGACTCACTACCTACTCATTTGAGTTTCCGAAAGCATCATACAATTCCAGAAGTAACCAGACACCGGGAGAGCACGTCTGTGCCAACGTACACATGCATGCGACATCACATCCGTGTGGTCCTGTTTTTCTTTCGGAAATTTAGAAGGCGCGTTAGTCATAACCGAGCCCTTCTACATGTCTCGGCGCTTCCCAGTCAACACACCTACGTCCCGCAAAGCCCAGGTAACATGGGTGAAGCGTGTCCTTTTTTAAAATGTGCAGGTTAGGAAATGAAAACAGTCGGAAGCCACCTGCTAGGTAAAGCGAGAGAACAGACGAGAGCGATGAGCTGGTCAGAGTGTCTGAGTCCAGGTCTGGGAGGCTGTCAGCGGTTCTTCCATGCGAATACTTACTGAGCATCTTCTACTCACCAGCTCCTGGGATGAGCAAAATAGGAAGACTCTTACTTTCGCAAACTTCCCATTTTAGTGGGGGTGACAGATTTCAAGCCAACGATCACATGAACATATAATTATAAACTACAATAACTGCTATTAAATGAAGGACAGGATGCTCTAAGAGCAAAATTAGGGACCCCGATTTAGATAGTCAGGGTTGGGGGCGGGGGCATTTAGGAGGCTCCCTCCCAGGAAGCGACATTTAAATTGAAACTTGAAGTCAGAATTGGCCAGGGAGGAGAGAGAAGAAGTTTCGAGATTTAAAGAAGGGCACGTGTAGGGACTGTGACATAAGGAAGAGCTTGACCTTCTGAAGGTCTCGGCTGGATCCAGAGAGAAAGATGCAGAGAGAGGGGAGGGAAGGCAAGAATGGGCCAGGCCAGGGCGACAGGAAACCAGCTGTCAGCAGTGAGCTGGTCTCATGGAGAGAATGTTTCCCACCTCTATGAGGAGAAGGAGGCCCCATCATTCTGGTTCCTGCGAAGGTTCTGATTCAACTTTGGGAAATGAAATATCCTTAAGGCAATTTTATAAAAACATCCCTCTCTCTACTGAACCTGAACAGGAATTCTAAATCTACCGCTAATATCAATCACTTCGCAGAGTGTGTGGGCAGGGGACTTCGGTCTTATTGTTTCAGCAACCCTATGACTACTGTGGATTGTGTAAGAATAACCCCCAGAAAAAACAAGAGTCGAGCTGAGGTTGATCTGGAAAGATTTGCGACATACCTCTTTCAGTTTTGTTTTGATCTACTTTCTCATGTCTGTGAGTCCCTGTCATGTAAATAAATCTCTATACATATTTCTTTATTTTGAAATACATGGATTTCAGGGAAAAAAAATATTCTTGTTCAAATCCTGGAACCAAATGCTGTTCTTAAAGTTTTCGGACAGAGGCCTTCATTGAGACCATTGTTGAAGAGAGAAGCTGGGAATAAAACGCAGTCCCACACATCTCTCTTTCATGTATAGGTCAGATCCATCCACTGGAAGCTTGGCCAGGTCACCGCAGAAGGAGAAATTGCTGAGAAATCGAGTGAATCGGCAGTCTGACCCTGAGTCTCTGAGTTGCCTACGGGATGATGGGATCAAAGGATATTTTACTGTCAAACTTTCTTCCAAAATGATTTTTTAAAGTACACAAAGTTGGCTGCAAAGAAATGTCTGTTTTGTTTTTGTTTTTGTTTTTTGATTCGACAAGCATGTAGTGAATATTTGCTGCACACGGACTGGATCAGGTGTTCTAAAGGACTCACTCACTCTCCTTAAGAAAATGTTCCAACCTGTCTTTACAGAGCTTACAATCTAATTGAGGCCATAAAACTCAAGTTCTTCCACTCAAAAGTGGTGTTAGGGGAGCATCCCATCCATAGTTCAAAGGCTTTAGAGATGCCTCAGGCAGTGGGGTCTGGGCGTGGGGCGGGGACCGGGGAGGAAGGCTCGGGTCTGCAGTGTCGGCTGAGCATTCACAGGGAGACGTGGAGGGGGCCGTGGCTGGGAGAGAGGACTGTAGAAGTGAAGGGTGCTCTTTGGGGGAAACCATCCGCCATGAGGATGATCCGAGCCCACATTTTATTTTGGAAATGGCTTCTCGAGGGTGAGGGACTACGCGTGGACTGCCATGGAGGAGCACGTGGCAGGTCACCAGTGGATCTGCGGGTGGGGGAGGGAGGGGTCGGGACCTCGGGGCCTTTGTAGGGAAAAAAGTTGCCTTTTTTTCCTAGTCCTCGAAGTCATTCATATGTAGTATGGGAATAGGGAAAATATAGAAAATAATGAATGGCCCATAATCCTGCTGTTCTGAGTTGACTTCTGTTAGCATAGCCGAGTATATTTATTTATACATGCCTGTGTATAATCAGCACAGTCACACATACATGTTTTTGAAAAGAAAAAGTCTTCATAGTATTAAAATTTTATTTTTTGCTTGATTATGTATCGTGAGCATTGCTTTATAGCCTGGAACAGTCTCTAAGAATTATGATTTTAATAGCTGCAGGTTATTCCATGGAAAGGATGGGCCGAAATTTCCTTAGTCATTCTCTTTTTGTTAGGCACGTATGTCACTTTTGATTTCGTTGCTAATATGAGTCACATGTGATAAACACTCTGGAACATAACATTTGTTTTCATCTCATTATTTCCTGAGGATAAGTTTCTAGATGTGTAATCACCGGGCCAAGCCGCATAAGCATGCTCTAGGCTTTTGGTGCACAACAGCGACTTGTCAGGGCCCGCTCTGGCCCTGTTTGTCCTCAGATGGCAGTAAACGTTTCCTCATTTGATGGGCTTGCTTCTGCCCCGGGGACATCATTTTTATGCCTGTCTCTTAATTTTCCAAACCGGGAATGAATTCCAATGCCGAAAAATGTGGGCACCTTTTCAGTGTTGTGATCCCAGAAGAGAACTACCCGGCATGATGGATGAACCAAATGTGGTATGTCCACGCCATGGAATATTATTTGGCCATAAAAAAGGAATGAACTATTGACACCAACTACAATGTGGATGAACTTGGAAATGTTATGCCAAGTGAAAAAAGGCAGAAGCAAAGAGTCGTATATTGTATGATTCCCTTTATGTGAAATGTCCAGAATAGGCTAATTTATAGAGATAGGCAGTGGGTTACTGGTTGCCAAGGGCCGTGGGGAGGGGAGGAGGGAGAGACGAGCTAATGGATAGAGGGTCTCTTTTAAGGGTGCGGATGGCGTTTTAGAATCAGGTAGAGAAGAGGAAGGCACAACCTTGCGAATATACTAAATGCCACTGAATTGTGTGCTTTAAAGTAGCTAAGGCGGTAAATCTCATGTGAATTTTACCTCAGTGATGGGAAAACAACCCTACCTTGTGCTGCTCAGGGAACCAGATAAGAGACCTTATTGGGGATCCCAGGGCCTCTCCATCTGGCCCACGCTCTCTGAGAAGGAAAGCAGAAGAAACTAGACCAAAGCTTTGATTTCAGTAGATAACAATCACTTTTCTAGAAGCTATCCAGGTAGATTTTGAAACACTCCGTTTTTCATAGTATTCAATTTTTCTTCAAAGAGATTTTCTAATAGGGCAAGATCTAGTTTTCTCCAGAAACTCTTAGAGCAGGAAATGCCAACATTTCAACATGGCGGGGTTCTGTTTAATGTAAAGATTAGCCCAGACCCCATGTCATAGACTTATTTGTAGAAGTTCATCTTTATAAAACTTTTCCCTGCTTCTTTAGTTACTCATTTTTGTGAGGAATTGAGTTATTGACTATAAAGTTGGCCAGAAGAGAGTCTCAGGGAATTAAAATCTGAATGTAAATTAATGATTAGCTCACCTGGCCTCAGTTTTTAGAAGCAAAATATATTCACATATCTCTCTAAAAGTTGCCAGATAGCTAGCTCATCGAAAATCTCCTAATTATAGGGAAATGGCATTAAATCTCTTTTTCTCACTATTTCAGAGAGTTAAGATTTTTTAATGACAGTTTTGGCTTTGGTTATGTATTAGGATTAGTGTTTCTGGATGTTTAAAGTCATTGATATAAAATAACATTTTGTCTGAAAAAACGAAGAAGGTACTTTTAGAAAATTCCATTAGCAGGTAGTGGTAGCGAAAGGAAATTTCCATTAGTCTTACCAACAAAGCCCGGGGGACTTTTGAAAGGTGTTTTAATAGAAAAAACTAGCTCAAGAGACTTATAATTAAACTCCAAAGATGGAAAAGAAATTAACTTCCTCATTTGTATAGTTATGAGATTTGTGAAGAGGAAAACCCATCAAAGGTGAGCCGTTCCAAACAATGACTCGCTACTCACACCCTCATTCATTCATTCATTCATTCATTCAGTAAGCATTTACTGTGCAGTGTTTACCCCCTTACATAATGCTGTGTTCCATCGATGTGAAAACTATGTCATCAGAGTTCTCATTGATCATTGAAGGCACAGAGTAGTATCACTGAAAAGCCGATAGAAATACGCTATATAATTAGTGCAACAAATTCTACTCAAAGGGAAAATATGCTAACTTGCTGGGGAGAATTGAGAAGATTTCGTAGCGGGAACGCCCGTGGAGTGAGCCGTTGAAAGGTAGACGGCTTGTCAACAGGCAAAGATGACAGAGCATTCGATGGGCAAATAGCGAAGTGTGCGAGCAGCGAGGTGAGTGGGCAGAGATTCCGTTCTGCTGGAGGCGTGGCCGCGGCTCTCACCTGGCGAGGTGGAGTTCCTGAAAGAGCAGAGTGAGGCGTGACCCCAGGCAGGTAGAGGTCCGAAGGCGCACGGGGGCAGGCAGGCAGGCGGGGCTGGACCACGGAGCGGCGCGAGGCAGAGATCGAACGCTGGCCTTGCTTTGGGAGACGTCCGTCGAATCGGGCATCGCGTCGTCACCTCTGCTAAAGACGTTGTTTCCCCGGCCAAGCCACCTCGCCGCCCTCGCTTCTCTCTCCCCTCTAACGAGAGCCCTTACATGGACGGAGAAATACGGCATGTTCTCAGAGCGCTTAGAAAAATCTTGGACTTAAAAGGCACTTCTTTTATTTAAAAATAAAACAAAGCACTTCTCATTTTATTTGTGGCTCCGATTCTGTGGCGAGTTGAAAGAGGTAAACTATTCTCTGGCAGCGAATTCCCCTCCAGCATCCGATGATTTAAAGCCAAGTGGGAAAGAGCTAGGCTGACATCCTGGAAATGTCACCTCAAACACCTTCTTTCTCTTTGGTGGTGGTGGTGGCGGGGCGGCGGGTGTTACCCACGTTATTCAACCCCCCGAGAGGGCGTCCTGGAGGAGAGGGAAGAGGGTTTCTCAGGTGAGGGGAGTGGATGGGCAGGAGCGCTCAGAAGACATGCCGAAGACCACGGCGAGGCAGGGCAGGCTGGCGGCCTGGCTCCAGAGTGGCCGTGCGAAGGCCAGCGAGGCAGGCCGCCGTCAGGGCCAGGCGCTGTCCTGTTTGCAGAAGGCTTTTGCATGAGCTTTGAGTCTTTAAAGGCAGCAGTGCAAGTAGTGTCGGTAATTGCCAGTGAGAGGCGCGTGAAGATCCAGATTTAAGGTTTACTTTGCTTGGGGCCAAATAGGATCACTATTTAAAACTTTATTCAGAACTTGTCATTTGCCATCTCTCCCTCCAGCCTTCCTTTCATCCGTTTGTTTATCCCTCCATCCCTCTATCTGTCCATCCATCCCCCGATCTACCCACACATCCATCCCTTCATCCATCCGTCCATCCATCCACCCATCTCCGGACACTATGCAGTGCCCCTGCACCCCCAAGTGAAGCTGTCCTCACACGCTTGCTTATCTATCGTCCTTGCCCATTCTCCCACGCATCCCTCAGACTTCAGCGTTCCGTCGGGGTACACATACTCTGTCTTGTCTATCCCCAATACCTCGAAAACTGTCTGGCACATAGTAGGTTCTACATGAATATTTATCAAATAAATTTATTAGCTCATTATTATTATTTAATTCCTCAGACATTCTGTACCTACTATGCTCTAGGCTTTCTTCTGGATTCTTGGCACACAAAAATGAATAGAAGACTTGTTCTCTGTACCCGAGACACTAACTGACATTGGGAAAGAAGTAAAAACACAATAAAACACATATTCGATAATAGTGATATAGAAAGGGAAGAAAACCCACAATTATTAAATACTCAGTATGTACACATTCACTGTGTTTGGCGTCTTCCACATGATAGATTTTTCTTGCGCCACCTTTGTAAGACATGCCCTCCATCCTCCTGACGAAGAAACTGGGTCTCTGAGGGAGATAGTAACTCATCTGTTACTAATGAAAAGTGCTATAGGAGAACGGAGAGGGTGTGGTTCATTCTGTTGGGAGAAGTGGTGTAGAGCAGGTCAAGGATGACCCCTCACGGGAGGGGACAGCCGTACCGAGACTTGAAGCCGTCCGCAAGCTCGCATCCGTGGGGAGAGAGGCAGTGGAAAAGGGGAGCATTTCTGTCACTGCTTCCTAGCAGAGACCAAAGGGCAGCATCAGGTTCAGCCAGGAGAGTCGGTAACATACGCAGCTCTTCAGTACATGTGGCCCGTGAGCTGGCGCACCTGGAAACGCGCCACGAGACATCTGCTCTCCGCATCCCTAGCATTTGCTTGCCATGGTGTCGTCGCCCGTGAAACCCAGAGACGACTGACTTGTTGTTTGGCTTCTTTTTAAGGACAATAGTGATCACAGGAAAGAGGAGACCCATTTGTCTTCCCAGGGAATGGATGACAGCCTTAAATTTAGCAGGCTGAGTCAACATTCTCAAGTGCTGATGCCAGCCGTCCACAGATTCTGTTTTCCTTAAAGAAACGATTATCTTTCGGAATAGAAGGATGTGTGAATTCATTCGTTTCCAGTCGCTGCATTCTGCCGTGGTCTGTAACCCTCGTTTGTATTTAGCCATAAAATATACATCCAAACCATCTTTTTCCTCCCCCACCATCTCTGAATTATATGGGTCATTGCCTTGCCCTCAGCTCCAATTTGACAATCCCACTCTGGTGTGAGAAGAAACTAACAGTATCAGATTACTTTGCCCCAAACAGTTAATTCATCTCACATGGCTGAGTGGCTCGTTCCCAGGAAGAGCCTGGCCAGGCTGAGACCAGGGTCAGCCCCGACTGTCACCAGGATTAAGGGCTCTGGGCGGTGGCAGACGCCCCTCCGGGGAACACCAAAGATTCCGATAATTAAAAACAAAACACATGTTCTGTACTCATCTTCTGTAATTCAAATATGTGACGCACTAGACTGTGATTAATTAAAAATGTGGAACTAATATTAAGAATCTGGAAAGGCTCGAAGAAGTTATATTAGCTGGACGATTCCCCCAAATTTAAAAGAGATGAATCAATGTAAAATTAAAAAAAATAATAAGTGTTGTCACTGGCTGATTGAAAACCACAGCAAAAAACAAAACAAACAAACAAACAAACAAACGAACACCCATCCATGGCCGGCTCTCCAGATTCTCCAGAAATCTCCGTGCGCCTGGCAGTGGCTCAAACATTACAACGGTTGTACCGAGGTGTCCATTGGCATTATTAGGTCCTCCTGCTTTTGATCATCCTGACTCGCTTTCTCCTTCGGAACTGTGTCTCTGTAACCAATTTGCAAGCCTCTGACTTTGATTCCAGCTGCCCCGTGGCCGCCGACGCAAACGGCACAGCCTGACGTGCGAGCTCCTTTCGGGGCCCGCTCTCCCGGACCCGTCTGGCTGGTTTTTCTGTCGCCGGCCTCCAGCGCCATTCACGGGCTGGCCGACTGTAGGCAGCAAGGTCCAGATACAAGGCCCCTGGGGTCCTTCACAGGCTCATGTCCATTCACAGCCCTGGAAGCCCCTCCGAGTTACCCTAGTGCCGCTGTCTTGGGGTCTGTCCCCAACCAAGGGAAATGGGTTGGTGGCATTTGAAGAATAATAAGCCTTGGATTAGCCCTGTAACGAGCTCCCCGCTCGCCCCTCAGTTTCCTGGGGAATCAGACTCAGCAAACTGCCTTTCTTTTGGAATCAGCAGGAATTTTTGTAACCTGACAAGTGATAAATACATATTTTTCTCTCTAAGAAAGACTTCTTTGCCAGGAGGGGAATCCTGAGAATCAGTAATACGTTTATACCTTGTTAACAGTGGAAGTTGAGAATGCTTTCAGGATCTATTCCCAACTTTAAGATTAAACAAACAAACAAACAAACAAACAAACAAAAAAACTCAACCCAAGAGGCAGCATCTGTCACAAAGCCAACATTAACCTTCAAAAAGCCCCTTCTAAGAAGACCCCTACATATGCCCTCTTTCCACGACCTGCACCCTCTGGAAAAGGTCTTATGGTTTTGCAACGGGTCGTCTCCCATTCCCGTCAGAGGGGGCCCAGCCTGTCCATGTTTCGGTCCTTGTCTCGCTCATGAAGCTCCACATGGCAACAGGAGACCAGGGCAACGTCTGCCCCCTCCTTCAGTTGTCCTTTCCCACTGTCAGGATTCGCAGCCCTGGGCAGGAAGGGCGGTAAGGCGCATCACCTTCTGGGGTCTCCTCCCACGTCCCTCCAAGCTGCTGCCTTGGAGAGCACAGAGCAGTAACACAGACATCAGGGAGTTAGCCCATTAGACTAAACAAGTCCGAAAGGACGCAGACACCGAGGACTTTATTTAAAGGTCCGCCACCAGCACGAGGGCTTTGGGACAGGCTGGCTCTTTTCTTGTCTGATGTTCAGTCCCGGGGAGAGGGCATTGAGCCGCCTGGACCTTTGTCTCAGGGAGCCTAGATGTCCCTCCCAGAGCATCAGGTGGAGCAGATGCCTGTGCCTTTCAGAGACTGAGGGACGGGCCAGGGGGCGTGGGGGACTGGCCACTTCGGAGCAGGGCCAGGGGAGCGCCGGTGCTCGAGGGAACAATGGGAGCCGGGGGCTTTGCAGCTCAGAACCCTGTGACCCTCTCAGTTCTCCTCCTCTGACCTCCCCAAACTGGACCAAACCATGGAATTGTGGGAATCCCTAAAGCTAAGCAACTTTGCCAGGGCTTTTGCGTTCTTGTTGAAGTCTCGATCCCAAGTGGAGGAGCATCGTGGAAAGGGGTGGGTGTCTCCTTGTAGGGTAATCTCTGGTAGGCTGCACGAAATGGGGTGATGGCTTCGTCAGTGAGTGCTGGTCAGCGTCCCGAGTTTCTGATGTTTTTAAGTGACTGGCAAGTTCGCCGCCCAGGACCAGTAGCCACAGCAGGCGGTGAGAGACATTGCTTTGAGGTCGACTTAAGTCTGCAGATCAAAAATGCTTTTAGTCATCACTCAGTGTTGGCAGCATTTAAACAGTGCTGGGTAGCCCCCAAATCATTCTTATTAAAGAGCAGCCCCTCAAGCTTCTTCCCACCAAAGGGTTCGGGAGGGTGGAAGGATCCTCTTGTGTTATCAGGGTTTTGATTTTCAGTGAGTTTGGCTCTTCTCTCTTCACTTCCATTTCTGATTTGCGCGACACAGAGCTCCGAAGTTTCCGGTTAATCTCATTTGTGCGTTATGCTGGTTAGTGGTGGAAGAACCGCAGAGGCTTAGCTCTGTTTGGAGAAGGACACCCCCCCGACTTCAAAGGTCCGCCGGCATAAAAGGACCCAACCTCAGTGGAAACTGGGATGAAACGTATAGCCCGGCTTCTGATGTGTTTCCATGACTTTTCGGTTTGGATTGAACAGAAAACCCAGAGCAAACAGTCTTCCTGAGCACACAAACTTCCACTTTCCAATATTTTTTCTCCCCCTGGTTAGAGAAATGCCAACATTTTTCAGACTCAATATTCTAATTCAGATCTGCTCTAAATTTGCTGAAGGACTGGGAATTTCTTTATCCTTGGGGGTTCTGCTATTCCCAGTGAATGTAGAAGTTTATTTCAGAGTTCTTCGTGGAGATGAAACCGATTGCAGGCTACCTGGTTACCTGTAGCAGAATGTTTAATGCTGGTTGATGTGCATTTTCTGCTGAGCAGCATAAGTCAGTCGGTACATGTTCCGAGACTCAGGACAAACATTTCTACCAATAGCTTAAATTAGGCGGGATTTAAGAGGCGAAATCATGTTGAAAAAACAAACCAGACAGCACGTCCCGCCTCCTCCATTACTGATTTTTGTATATAACCCATTATTCTTGATTTCTTCCTATGCTAATTCTCTTGCTCTCTTATTTATCATTATAAATTTATAATTCCAGTTGTATCTCCTGAAAGAAGGGAATTGTGCTTTGGAGGCAAGTTGGAAAACAAACCCAACCGTGTCTTTGGTTGAATGCGACATTTGACAATGTCGAGGTATAGTTACTGAAAACAGAGCAAACCCCAAACCCCCAAACCAGGAGGGTGCTCGATCCTGGAGCGGGGCGTGGAGGAACGTCTGCTCTGGGCTTGCCGGACCCCATCGGGCTCAGCGGATTCCACCTTGGGAGCTGCGTTTCAAGACGAACCCAGCCAGACTGCAGTTGGTGGAAGAGAGGGCGTTCGGCCACCTGCTATGTTGTGTTTGACCTGCAGCGTGACTTAAATATTAAATGCTTTTCACCAAGTTTTATATCCTAGAAGTCCAGGCTCCTCCCTCTTGCCTCATATCCGCTCCCTATCACTCGCCACCGTCACTCGCCTGACTTTCGAAGGCATTTGAGATTCTGCCAGGCACGGTTCCAGGCACTGGGGCTATGCTTGAGGACAGGGAGAGCCCTCACCCTCATGAAGCTTTCGTTCCAGGAGGGCAGACTAAAATGAAACAACCCAGCACATCGTCTCCGAGATCGTTTTTGACAGTGACGTGTGCTCCGGGGGAAATAGCAGAGGGTCACGCGATGGGGGGCGATGGAGGAGGGACGTTGCCTGGGATGGTGGGGAAGACCACTGTGGAGGTGACATTGAACTAAACCTCGTGGCACTCTGCGGGAGCGGCATTGCTGGCACAGGGAAGAGCAAGCGCCACGTGGGGAGGCCGGGATGGGACTGCAGAGGTCCCGCAGGGCTGGCGTGGGAAGAGCGAGGCCCGGGTGGGAGCCGACGGCGCAGCAGGCGGGTCTCAGGCTGCGGCGGCCGGTGGAGGAGCCTGGCGTTGGCGGCGGGTGTGATTCCAAGGTCGGACTAGGCGCCTGTGAATCCCCCTTTCTGATCCGATTCTGAAACCCTCGCTGGGGCAGCACAGGCTCTGCGGCCACCGGCCGCCAGACCTCCCACAACACGAGAGTTCGAGTCTTACGGGTTCTTTGGAGAGATGTACAGGCGTAATTCGGCTGCCGGCAAGCGCTCCAGCCTTATTTTGCAAGCCTAGCAGCGAGGCTATGGTGCGGTTAAACGAACTGGCCTCGGTGGCTCAACCAGGCAGTGGGCAGCACCTGAAATAAAGCCCTACTGTGCCGCGTCTTCTCCCCTGTACCGCCTCATTAGTATTCACTAGAGCTGGTGTGATCTGAAAGGGAGCATTGTTTCCGAATCAATAAGGGGCCGAGTTCGTGTAGTACAGTGAGTGCCTGAACTTCAAGTGCCTCCTTATCGCCAGCGCACAGTAGAGGACAGGTCCAAATAAAACACATTATCAGGCTTTGTTGACTTTCCAGGCCGAGTGGCTGTATTAATGGGGCTCTTTATATCCATTCCCTTTATGAACCAGGTTTTCTCACTTTCATTTCTCTGGGAACTTCTAAATAAAGCTTTTGCTGAAGAATGACAAGGGTGTTTGAATTGGATGGTTGAACAGAAACCATTTGCTCCGTGGAGTTCATGCCTGCAAAATGGGGGGAAAATATGTAAGAAATGGCCACCCCGTTTCTAAGGAGGCAGGAAGGGGTTTGATTGTTTGCTTTGCGGCATTCCACATCGTGTTTAAATTTTTGATGCCAGACTGACAGCGCTGACTTTATCAGAAGGTTTTCTCTGAATCTCCACGTCTGCAATTAGAAACTCAAAACGAATTTTTAACATGTTTCTACACTTAGAATTCTAACAATTGTCCGTTGGATTTAGCCTGTGTGTGGGGATCAGTATGATGCCATTATTGCACACTTTTGGTAAAATCCGTGTTACCTGCTTTCCGTTAGTGGGCAGGGTATTGTCATGACTGCCCCGTGGGCACGTTCTGGGTGCATGATAGTTCCAAGCTGGGTGCATCCTCAGATCGAAAGCGAGCGTGCTTAGAAATTCTTTTCTTCACATCTCATTTTATAGACCTCTTGGTTCTTCCTATGCATTTTACTGAGTTGATATGCTTTTCAAATATTTTCTGAGTCAACATAAAGATTTTTAAAAGAAAAATCTGAATTTCTAGTTCCTCGTGAAATATCAAAAGATCTAGCAGCTCTGGGCCTACCCAGGGCCCGAGCTCACCCCAAATCCATAGTCCCCACCACTCCCGATTGTCTCCCTGCCCCCAAGGCTGAGTGCCAGGTTATAGTTTATCACAGCACTGTTGTATTTTTTTTTAAAGTAGAGAAATATTTCTCTGTACTCACATCTTTATCAAAGTAGAAACATAGAAAATGACCCAGGCAGCTGAATGCTTGGCAGAACGGGGAGCGTTTGGGTTTCACACGGTGAAATCTCTCGGCCGGGCTCATTGGCAGCGCTTGCTGGGCCCCTGGATTAATTTGCCTTCACATTTGCCTTCGCATTTGTGTCCCCGCTACCAGAAGTAACCTTCCCTACCTTTCCCTCGAGTTCCCCCCTAAAATGCCACTGTAATCTGGATTTCGAATGACAATAAAATGTACGCCATTTTATTTGAGTCCTCGTAACAGGCTTTTACATAAATTCATTATAGTTTCAACGTAGAGACTGCTTCTAACAGAGGATGTCTTTTTCTTTTAACTCTAGAGCAGAAATTGGTTTGACTAATTGTCATAGGGATAATACCAGTCATGTAATAAGTATTAATCGAACACCTACTATCTGCCGGGGCTGTTGTCGTTGCTGCAGGTGCGTCGGTCTCCCACGACGCTTCTCCCGTGGCGGGTGAGGAGAGGTACAGACGAGATAAGCTCAGCTGTTGATAAACACTGAAGACGTTAAAACAGGCGACTGGACTAGACGATGACTGAGGTGCGAGTGGAGATAAGAGGCTCCTGTCCTGACTCAGGAATGCCTTTTCCTCGACCCGCTATCTGAACCGAGATACCGAATGATAAGGAAGATCTGGGGGAAGAGCGCTCCACTTACAGCAAAGAGCAAGTGCAAAGGTCCTGGGGTGAGGACAGGCTTTGTGCGTTTGAGGGACACAGACAAGGCAACTTGAGTGAGGAGCATGGTATGAGACGAGGTCAGAAAAGGAGGCAGAGGCCGCAGTACTAGGACCTTCTTATAGGTCACATGGGAGCATGGACTTTTACTCCAAGGAGTGCTCCATCTTTCATAGACATGCAGGCTCCAGATTTCTCTTGGCAGACGGGGTGGTGTCCTGGAGAAATTATGGACTTGAGAATTAAGCATCTCTTGGTTTGAATCTCCTCTCCATCCGCTACCGAGCATGACCTTCAGCATGTCTTTCATTTCTCTGAGCTCAGGTTTTAGCTTAAAATAGGAGTAATGCTGTCATTGTGATTTACGGATTCCTTTGTTCATTCATCCCACAAATACTTACTGCATTTCTACTGTGTATCGGGCCCTGGAGATAGGTCCATGAATGTACAGGACAGCTGAGGTTTTCCTTCCTTTAAGAAGCTTACGGTCCACCTGGCAGTGACAGTCATCTAATAGCCAGCATTATGAATAAGATAATTTCAGGTAGTGGTCAGTGCTGTGAAGAAAAGGCACAGAGTAACTGATAACAGAGACTGGGAGGGACCTACTTGACTTAGTAAGTTGTCCTCATTCACTTCAGAGGACTCTAAGGGTCAGAGAAGTTAAGTGACTTGCTCAAGATCTCACCGCACATAAGCAAAACCAGAAATCAAAGCTTGTCTTTTTGGTTCCACAGTCTTTGTTCTTTAATTCTTTCAAGATACTACATAGCCGGATAACTTGTTTATTTTATTGAGTGACTTATACCAGAGAATCGAGAATTAATGTCCAAACCATCCAGGTGGCTACTTAATGCTGGGCTACGCTGTGCCATGTTAAATTATGTGGCTGCTAAAATGACCTGGGACTGAGCACTCAGTCCGTATTGCGCGCATTCTGGAGTCCGAGCAGCCCTGTTTCCACAGTTCCCGCCTGTTCTAACCTTCACGGTTTCCGGGGCACTTCATGCCAACTATTCCATTTGATACTATACCAGCCCTTTGAAAATGTGTCGTTAGCCCTGCTTTACAGATGGAGACGTTGAAGTTCTGCAGAGTAGGTAAGCGATTTGCCCAAGCTGCACAGATGTCAAGTGCAAAGCCCAGTGGATTCTGGGCCAGGACTTGAACGTGGTCTTCATGGTCTAAATTCTAAACTTATTCTACCTACGTCTTCCTCCCAGGGTCCTTCCTACCTCCAGGTGCTCTCCTTCTCCCCAGCCTTATGCCCCAGGAGAACAGAGGGGCACATCCTCAATAAATACATTTTGATTATGAGCGTGCTAGTTGCAGGGTAGGATCTAATCTCAGCCATTGATGCCACTTTGACTTGAATCAATGACTCATTAGTGGCAGTATTTGGACACGTTAAACGTCTTCCAATAGGTGAGGAGGAGTGTATGTTTGTTCATGGAGTCTTTCTCTAGGTAGCAAGTCCTGCTTTCAGCTAAACAGGAGGTTGGTCCTGGTCTGAAGGAACTAGTCTTATTCAGAGCTTCTATTGCTCTTGAAAATTTAGTAGTAGCATTTTTAAAAAAACTCGAAACAAATGAAGAGGAGTCTTCAGTGTGTATAGTGGGGATTTGGGAGCGGGTGGGGGTGCAGGCCCCCTCAGAAACACGTTCGTGCCTCCATCAGCCTCTGCCTTCCTGTTGCCGGCTCTCCGGCTTCCTCTTTGCCGCCTGGCAGGTCCTCCCTGTCCCGTAGGAGATATCGCAGTTCTCGAGGGTCAGAGAAAACTCTCCCCGTGAAGCTTCGCGAGGATGAGCCAGACCCTCTTGTCCCCTCGCTGTCTGCCCTGTCCCCCAGAGCACCTCATTCCTGCCCACAGTGATGTCGCCACCTCGAAGTGGGTGAGTCATGACTTTCCTTCCCGACTGTCACTGGGATGTCTGGTTGTCTGCTCGATATCTTCCCTCGGATCGCGAAGGAAACTCAAACTCAACTTGTCTCGATTGATTTTCACTCCCCAAACCTGTCGTTCATCTAGTGTTTTCTGTCTCAGTGAGGTCACCGCTATCCACCCCATTGCATGAGCTGGGAAATGGGGCGTCAGCACTTCATCTCCGCCCGCTGTCGGGTCCAGCAGCACTTCGGGCCCTGAATACCTGTGGCGTGTGCACCGTTCTCTCCACACCTGTCACTCCCAGTCTAGTCCAAGCTACTCTGGACACCCCCGTCCTCGGCGTCCCATTCAGCACACCCTCAATGGGTCTTCGCGGAAGGCGGGTCTGATCACGCGCTTCCACGGCGTAAAACTCTCCGGTTGTTCCTTATTGGGAATCGAACCGGAATTCCTCGACTTGGCCTTCAGGGCCGCTGCGTTTGGCCTCTTCCGCCCTCCGCAGCCTCATCCAGTCCGCGTGCGTCCACGCTTCCTCCGCTCCGGCTGCGCCCTTCACACCAGAGGCTCTTTCCATGCCATTCCCTCTTTCATCTCTTCTTTGCTTGGTGGAGTTGTATTTACTTGGAATCGCTGATTTCTCATCGCTGCTCAGGCATCCTTTTCCTGGGTCGAATCCTTTTCTTGTAGGTTATATGATGTCACACTGCTACTTCGTGGCCCTTTTCATACTT
The DNA here is from genome assembly GCF_014176215.1 of Rousettus aegyptiacus. Lineage (NCBI taxonomy): Eukaryota > Metazoa > Chordata > Mammalia > Chiroptera > Pteropodidae > Rousettus > Rousettus aegyptiacus. The sequence continues at coordinate 54,054,497 of NW_023416309.1, read as the reverse complement.
TACGATGAAAACTTCTCTTCATGTGATTATTAATCTCGACTTTTGTGAGTGCCAGGACCTGCCTACTTTTGCCCCTGCCATCGATACAGTAGTTGGCATTGTAGATTTAGTAGAGGCCTCCTTGCTCGGGGCAGTCAGCGGACACTAAGTTCTCCTAGAAGTTGCGAGGGCACGGTAGTGTCAGTACCAGATAGCTGGGTCGGGGTAACTGACCTGAATTACTGTCACCACCACCATCACCACCACCCAAATCATCATTATCATTACTGGTGCCGCAGTAAGGCGAGTTGGTGTTTTCCTGTTATGGGACATAATCAGTTCATTGGTTTCTCGGGAACATCTAGAGTTCTGATAAACTTGCATCCGATATTGATATGATATTGTCAGTTAATCTCTTTAACAACAACAACACCTACATATATATTTTTTGCTTTAGGCCTTAGAGAGCTTAGGTCTCAAGTCTTCAGATTGGAAAACATACACGTTCTTCTAAAAGTAAGAGTTGAGATCTCATTTATTCATTTAGCAAACATTTTTTTAAGTCCTAGTGTGTGTAAGGCACTGTATTAGAGGCTGGTAATACAGTGCCCTCATGGAACTTATAATACAGTGGAAGGAAATAGAAATAAATAAAAAATATATGTCAGGAATGTAAACATTATAGTGCAAACAAAGTGATGTAGTAGAGCCTGAGGGGGCTGTTTTAGATTCTATAACGGTTTAGCTGTTTTACAGTGTAACAAGCAGCATTAAAATCTCAGTGCCTTATGACAACAAGGATTTGTTTGGAGGCTCCTCATTCATTTGGGGGTTTTTCGTTCACCTTGCACCAGTGATAATCTGAGCATAGCCTTCTCAGCAGAGCAGGCGGGTGAGCGGAAACGTGCTGTAGCTCTTAGGGCCTCTGCTTGCATCTGGCCCACTGTCACCTACACCCGTATTTCATTGGCCGGAGCAAATCATGTGACTGACATCAATGGAGAGAAGCAGTTGCTCTGCCTACAGAAAAGGCATCTGGCAAAAGTGGGGCTGTCTAATTCCGTTACTGGGAATAGGAAGTTGGGAATTGTCATCTGGTCTACCCCCAGAGAGCTCAGGCACCATCAGAGTAGGTGACATGCAAGCTCAGACCTGAACGAAGGAAAGCAACCTGCGATCTTGAGGAAGAGCTGCAGCCACCGGGCACAGCTGGAGGGGCAGACCCGCGGCAGAAACGGGCTTGGCGGATGGGATGAAACACACATGAGTTAAAAGTGGCTGGAGCGGGGCGGCAAGAGCGAGACTCAGGTGTGGGCAGGTGCCCGATGACGGGGGCCGTGCAGGTCACGGGGAGGGTCTGGGCTTTGCAATGGGAAGAATGGGCGTGACATGTGTGCTGATGTTTATAAAATAACACTCTGGCCATGGCTGGTGTCTGCCGTCTGGTAGGTGGGCAAGCAGGGCGGGTCAGCTTTGAAAACCTACGAGGAGCATGACCTGAACCCCCTTTCTCTTAAAGGATTCAAAGGCTACCCTAGGAAATTGCAGGACGATTTAGCCCACACTCTGGTCCTTCACCCCCTTGCAGGGTCGAGACGCTGTGTTTTCCAAGACTGCGCCTCCCCAGGGAGCCACTTGCTTGTCTTGGAGGAAGAGAGTTCAGGGTGGGCCCCAGATATGTCGCCCCTCTGACACCGCCTCCTAATTCAGAGCAGAAGCCTCCATAAGGGATCGCTTCAGAAGAAAGGCTGCGCTTTCATTTATTTTTTCCCCCCTAAAGTTTAAACATTCTCTGCACTTGAGTGGCTGTTGCTTATGCATCTGACTTATTTAGGCAATTTGCTATTGTGTGTGTGGTCCAACCCAGCCTGTTTCAGTGAAGTGTATGTTAGACGCTTGGAAATCGTCCAGTGGGCATGGTGTGTGTGGTTGTATGTGTGCGTGTGTGTGTGGGGGGGTGGGCAGAGGAAGAGAGTGTGGAGGAGAGGAGAGAAGAGGGAGGAAGGGAAGAAAGAGGAGAGAGAAGAAATAAGGGGGTGGGGAGGAGAGGGAGAAGGAGAGGAGAAGAGAAAGAAAAAGAGGGTGAGAAATTTTTTAACTAGCAACTCAAGCATGGCGTTCACAGATGAATAGTATACATTCGATTTGAAGAATGGATTCTTATTTATTTTTTTAATTTGGCTATTGTCAGTCATATTGCAAGCATACTGACATGGTTTAAATTAGCGCGGTGGAAGCAATATACTGCAGAGGAGTGCGTGACTAAATTATTAAGAGCGCTCCATGAGGACCAAGCACGAAACCATCTCAGCAAACAGAGAAACTTTATATGGAGCTTTTCGCCAGCTGTGTCCCTGGTCATTGAGCACAACGTGTAACCGTTTGCCCAGGGACTATTTTTGGAAAAGCAGTCATTTCATCAAGGGTACAGCTTAGGTTTGAAATTTTGTTTGGATCACTTGCCAAGAAATTGGCGTCCAAAAATTAAATACGAAAAATGTGAAGAGAATTGGAAACTAAGGCAGGGAACTCTGCCCACCAAATTTTAACTCTTACTAACCTGTTTGAAAATAACATTGAGAATAATCATATTGTGGCAACAATAGATAATTTGTTTCCACGCTACAGTTTCTGTAATTTCTTTTTTGGACAAGTGGAAACATCAGAAGCTTTAAAGGTAAGAGAGTTCAGATGAGATCTTGGCTACATCACTTAGGGACAGTGTGAGCTTAAGCAAGACGTCTTTTTTTTTTTTTTTTGCCTAAGTTCACTCATCTGTAAACTGGGAGTGAAAGTGCACGCAGGTTTTTGAGCAGAATAAACGAGATCCTGTGTGCAAAAGGCCTTTTAAAAACCGCAAGTATGTGCACATAATGCGTTATAATTTTTAATGATGAGCTGAGGGTCACCGTCCAACACCATTGTAATGAAGAGTTAAGAAATAAGAAAGCGAACATTTTTGCGAATTCCTGGAGCTCTTTAATGGAGTAATCAAAGAAAAAAGCTGGGGCAAATGTTTCAGCGCCGACTCTGGGGCGGGGGTGGGGGTCGGTTTGAGAACTGGTGAGGAGCAGAGCAGATTGTGACCATAGGCAAGGAAAAACAAAATGGGAACAAATCTGCAACAGGTTTAAAGCTGATGTTTTCCTGAACCTCTTAAGCCAATAAAGTACTGTGAGCCACTCATCTTGTTCTGATTTCCACATATTATAGGCCCATTAGCGTGGGATGATAAACAGTTCCCTCAGTAGAAAGAGAAACATCAGGTGATCGGGAGCAGCTACAGGTGAGGGGCGCTGGGAGGGGGCACTGGGCTGTGAGGCAGGTGTGAGGTCTCTCGGATAGACACCCCCTGACTCAGTCAGGAGCCTAGCAAGGCTCCTCGCGTGACATAACTCTGCAGGATTTGTTTATCGCCTTGATAAGCAAATGAGTCACAGGAGAGACAGGAGGCGTTGGGGACCCACAATTAAATTCCGCACATTCCTCAAGTCCCAGCTGGAGTCCCGCCTCATTTGTGCCGTCTTCCCGCCCAGTGGGCGCCCTTTTCATGCTGGTTCTTACAGCATCTTCCACTGGGGAGAGAGACTCCTCTGGACCATTCTTTCCTCACATCTATAGGTCACTCTTTCCTTCAGCCCGTTTTTAAAATAAGAGGTTTTTTTTGTTTGTTTGTTTGTTTTTGTTTGTTTGTTTTTTTCCCGGAGCATTGGTCATGTACTTGGGGCTTTTCATTACACCGAAGACCCAAAGAAGAAAGGGTTCCTCCACCATCGTTCCATTCACAGCCTGGAAGGGAAGATCGATATAAAAACCAATAACCGACATTTCTCCAAAGTAGATTTACAAACGGCCTAAGCGCACGTGAAAAGATGCTCGATACCTTCGGTCATTAAGGAACTACAGATCAAAACCACGATGAGATGCCATTTTGTACCCGCTGGGACAGCTGTGGTTGAACAAACAGAAAATGTGCCAGCGAGGATGCGGGGAAATGAGGGCCTTTAGGGACCGCCGATGGGAATGTAAAATGACACAGCCACCGTAGCCAACAGGTCGGAGGTCCCGCAAGGGTAAACACAGAATCATCATGTGACCTGCCAGTCCCACTCTCAATTAATACCCTAAAGAATTCAAAACAGGTGTTCAGACAAAATCACACGAATGTTCGCGGCAGCACTGGCTGAAGTGGCCGAAAGATGGACACGTCCGGGGTGCCCGTCAACTGACCAACTGGATGAGCAGAGGTGCTCTCTCTATGTATCCACAGAGTGGAATATTATTCAGTCATGAAAAGGAAGGAAGTACTGATACATACTACCTGACCCTCAAAAACATTAGGTGAAAAGACGCAGAAGACAAAAGTCACCTCTCGAATGATGCCATTTACATAAAATACCAGGACCAGGTAAACCCACAGAGACAGAAAGATGAGTGTCTGCCAGGGCCGAGGGAGGAAGGACCACAGAGTGACTGCTAAGTGGACACAGGATTTTCTGTGGAGTGATGAAAATGTCTAGAATTAGTGGGTTCGGAGCGGTAACGTGCCACCTTTATCACGTATCAAGGTTACATACTGACAAAACGACTTACCGCAGTGGATATTAAACCCAGCCACCTGGCCGAGGTGTTTGGCAGGTTTCTCTACTGCGAGCTACTTTTCCCCCTTTCCATGTCGCGTTCTCAGGAAGGAAGTCCGCACCGAGGCGTGGGAAGTTATGCCTCACTTCAACTTCATCCCGTCTTTTAACTTTCCTCATTTCTATTCCCAAGGAAGGAGAGCATTTGGTCAGTATAAACTGAGAACTACCCATGCAAGGATGACTGTGTTCCCCTTCAGCCCCGCTTAAAGCACAGCTTCTCCACCGTGGCGCCGCTGACATTTTAGGTGGGGCGATTCTTTGTCGTGGGGCCGTCCCGTGCGTCGTGGGATGTTTTCCAGTGTCCCCGACCCCTGTGCACTGGATACCAGTAGCAAACTACTTACAGCCTCCAAAAATGCTCCTGCACATTTCCAGGTGTCCTCCTGGGGGGCCGGTGCCCCACACCCCCGTGCCCTAGTCAAGGACCTCACAGTAGATCAGCACGCCAATGGCACCGCGAAGAAAGAGCTTTCTAAATATATATATATATATACATATATATAGTAATACAGTGTTCTTTCTCCAAGCACAAGACTGTTATGCCCCAGGAAGAATGCCCCCTTTCACAAGTTAAACATGCCAGAAAACTCAGTACGTATGCGTTTCTTCAGTGCAAAGCACTAATCAGTTCCAGGGGCAGAACATAGAGCGAATGGCCTGGGACACAAAGCAAGACCTTCCAGGTTCCCATGGAAGGCCGTGTGAGTGCTGCCCTTGTGGGCGTGCAAGGTGATGGCTTTGAAATTACAAGTATGAAAGAGGTTGCTAGAGTCCATCCTTCTTTGTGTTAGGCTGGGCAAGGTTATGCTGTGGTAACAAGCATTCTAAAAACTTCAGTGGCTTGAAACACCAAAGATTTATGTCTTATTCATGTACATGTCCTACGAGGGTGAGCGATGACTCTAATCTTTGGAGTTACTCAGGACCTGGGGGCTGTATCTTGACATGGGTTCTCATGGTCTTCATGGCAGAGAAGACCGTCCACCGAAGTGTCTTACACTGGCGATCACATGTTTTTGGAAGTAGCGTTCATTATTTCCGCGTACTTTTCATTGGCTGGGTCATGTGGCCATGCCTGACTTCAGCAGGCATGAAAGGACAGTTTCACCATGCACCTGGGCGGAGGAGGACCAGATGTCTGTGAACATTGCTAATGACCACTGCACCTTCAAAATACAAAAAAAAAAAAAAAAAAAAAAGTATTATCAGGTCTTAGCTATTATTGAAGAATCAATACATAATAACTCATGAGATGCTTTCCTACTTTGATGACAAGGCCTCAAAAATATTGATTGAATAAAGAGGATATCTCAAAACATTCAGAATTTTTTTTTTCAGGGAGCAGAAGTTGCACCGAAGGTCATCGGTGCAATAGATGTTCCAACTAAGTGTGAACCAAGCTTCAGGGGCTGGTTGTGTCTGAACCGCACCTCGTCCGTGGCTTTTCCCATGGCTTACTATCTGTAGTAACTTCATATCTAGCTGTGTGACAGAGGGCTGTGGAGTCGGGGTTTCGCATGAAGACTTTTGTACATCTGTCCCTGGGAAGAGATATGAAGAGTATAGTGAACGTCCTTCTATTTCCCAGCCGCCTCCCTGAACCAAGAGCCGTGGGGAGGGCGCTATAAATGAAGACCTAAGGGAGCTGTTTTGACAAAGTGCACTGCGGGATTCTGGGGTTGAGCAGTGTAGCATGGGTGCCTTGATGGTGACGGGGCACCGCCAAGTAGAGAAGAGGAGGTACCTCCCTGTCCTCCATGTGCATACGGCGAGGTCCTGTCGAAGTGGGCGGGACATCACCCTGTCAGTGAAGGAGGAGAAACGATGTGGCTTCTTCCAGTGGCTTAGTGGGCAGTGGTACTGCCAGGGAGGCTGGAGCGGGGAAGTAGGGAAGACAGTCCCGTGATTGCCCGGAAGTCACGGGGGAAGGCCACGCAGAGGGCCGATCCCTTGCAGACAAGCAGCTAAAGTTTTGGAGCCGGAAGAGTCTGGGCATTAATTAAATGTAATCTTATTTATAGCCAAAGGCTTATAAATCCTGGGAAACTCCAATTATGTGAGGATTTAAAAAAGATTTTAATGAACACGTGGAAGCAAAGGCCTGGACGAAACAGGTCGGCCGATGTGAAGACCAGTGGATTGCAGCCTCAGAAGAAGCTTTTATTTAGACGTTTGTTCCCCTGGAGCAGGATCGCTTTTGTTTGCTGTTATGTCTCAGTGTTAGCAGTGATATTGACTGTAGTGTTAAAACATGAATATTGGACAGTTGGTTTAATTACTGTATTTTGAAACTAAAGTTTTGCTGAGAGAGAGAGAGAGAGAGAATGTGTGTTACATTTAAAAACTACCGTTGAGCTATATCTGTATCACAGCATACATGTGTGAAGTTATATACTGTGGGCACGTCGTGGTTTATGTACATTCTCCTGTGCGCCTTCTACTTAGAACTCCTTGTGGGCGTAAGTGCCCCGCTGTTTAGCAGAGTGTGGTCTGGGACTTGGGTCAAGGAGCACCCTTGGCTTTTGTCAGGTGATGAGGTGGGATCACTTGTCTCCTGGGAATGATGAAATGTTCCCTTCTCACCCACAAGGGTTCCAAGGCTGAAGGGTTGTTTGTGATGATCTGATCTTCATTCATGTGGTAAAGTTTATTTTTGTTAATTGCCTGTGAGTCAACAACTATACCACATTTACCAGGAGAAAGCAGCCCACACTGTCTAGTGTACACATTTACAAGTTTCTTTAAGGAAAGAGTGAAAGGCCTAGAGAAGCATCTTGAAGTCATAAACCTCTGGAAGAGAGGCTGACGCATGTCCCCAGAACTACCATCGTTGACACAAGAACCCAGAACTAAAATTTATGACATAATAAACCTTGAGATGATGGACCAGAGGAGGAAGGTGGGAACAGAGGCGGGGAAGGGGGTTCCAAGGCACTTGTTTCATTCAGAACGAGGAGTAAGTATTGATACGTTTGAACATGAATGGAGAAGAAAATGTGATTGTGGATCTCAGTAAGTTAGGAGCAACTCTCAGAAAACAAAAATCAAATGTACAACTTTCAAATAGTCAATGAGTTTGATCTATTCGATGGAAGGCAGGAAAGGAGAAGAAAAAAGAAAATATTGCAGAAAAAATAAAATGATATGACAGAAATAATTTGCATATAGCAATAAGCACAATTTAATGCACCAGGCAAAAAAAACGGAAGTACTCAAGTTGAATACAAAACATAAAATCTGGCACTATTTTGTCAATAAGAGAGTAGTGAAAGAAAGAATTTTGTTAGGTCAGTAACAAAAATGTAAAGTATATGTTATGCAAATGTAAACCAAAGGAACACCGAACTAGCAATATTAATATCTGATTAAATAGAATTAAAGGCAAAAACCATCAATGGCAAAGAGAGATACAACATACTTATAAGTGTAACGATAGAGTAAAAATACATAGTCATAATGAATACAAATGCACTAGATATCATCATCTTAAAATATACAAAATGACAATTGATAGGACAAGAAAGAGATAAGTTAATATGCAGTAATTTTAAACAGCTCTCCCAAACTGATAAGTTAAGCAGACCAAAGGTAAGCAAAGATATAAAACATTTGAATAACACATTAAGCTCAAAAACTAATAGATATGTATGGAATTCTGTATCCAACGAACAGAAAATGTACCTTTTTTTTTTTTTTGAGATGAGATCATTCACAAAAAATGACAATTTTCTAGGCCACCAAGGATGCTTCTGTATTCCAAAGAATCCTATTTAATGCAGAATATATTCTCCAATTAAAATGCAATAAAATGAAAAATCAATGTGAAAGAAAACTAAAAATAGCTCATATATGTGGAACCTAAATAACTCAGGTTAAAACAGAAATCATGGGGAATTATGAAATACTGAGGACTAAACAGAAATAAAAAAACTACCTATAGAGTAGGGGCATACACTGTATAACATAATAAGCCCCAGCCAGCTCTGTAAGATCAAACCAAACCAAAACAAAACAAAACTCAGTCTAGTGATTGAGAGAGAGGGTATTAACTTGCCATTTGCCAATGCTGTGATCTAAATAGAAATCTATTGGTATCAACAGAAAAATATTAGAATAAAGGAGTTTAGGGAATTTGCCAGACACAGATAAACTCAGGAAAATCAATCATGTCTCTCCATGTCACCAGCGACCAATCCGAAAATAAAATGGAAAAACAAGATGTCTTCATAAGAGCAACAAAAATTTAAAAGATTTAGAAATGAACAAAGAATACATATAATATCTATGGATAATATTGAAAAGTATGATTAAATGAAGAACTACTCCAGGCTTATGGATGGAGTGTTAAGATGTCAGTTCTCTCCAAACTAATGTATAGTTTCAATGTGATCCAAACAAAATTGCAGTTAGCTTTTTTAAAGGGATGTGACAAAATTTTCTATATACAGAAGTATGTAGGTCCATGAATAGCTAAGTCCCTTTGGAGAAAAGAGGAAGAAGGTGCACTTTCATCACCAGCTATTAAGACATAGTACAAAAGCGTAGAAATAAAAAGTGTGTATTGGTACAAGAACAGAAAAGAACCAATGAAACAGAAATAACGTATATATGTTATAATAAATGTAAAAGGTCAAGAGGACAGGTTACCTAACAGCAAGCGCTGAGAAAATTGGCTCACTCTACAGAGAAAAAGAAAGTGAGATCCCTACCTCACACCATAGAGAAGTGGACCCTGGGTGGACGGACAGCTTACACGTGAAAAGTAGAAGTAGAGCGCTAAGAGGAGACAACGTAGGACCCGGGGCAGAAGGAAGGACTCCCTCCACCATGGTCTCCAAAGAACGAATCATTGGGTGAATGATTGATGGTCCTGATCACACAAAACAGGTATTTTTAAAAAACAACATAAAGTTAACAGTCGAGAGACTAGAAGACATTCTCAATGTCTAAGACCAATGAGAGACCACTATACAGAATACAAAGGACTCTGCCCATAAACCAGAAAGAGAGAGAAAAGTCTATAGAAGAACATGAACAAAGGAAATGAATAGCAATTCATAAAAGGGGTAAACCGGAATGGTTAACGAAGTGATGGAGAGAAGCTCAGGCCCAGTAATACTGACAGAAACATAAATTAAAGCAGGAATGGGATAATAGTCTATTCCCAGTTTAATTGAAAAAATTTTAATCTACTAGGATAATGCATGGGTGGGCGGGATGCGGGGTAGTAGGGTGTGGGGTGGGCGGCCGATGGGAATGGGGACCGATCAGGCGACAAGGGGGTGACAGTGGCAGGCTTACTCAGACGACGTCTGTGTTTACGCGGGGCCTCGGAGCCTCACCCGCTGGGTATTCGCAGAGGAAAGCTTTACGTGAATCTAGAAGAAGACATACATTCAAATGCCCAGTGCTTCCTGTTCATGTCCTGGGGAAATAGAGTCTACCTGTGTGTCGGAGAGGAGAAGAGGGGATAGTTCAGTACGGTGAGGTGGATGGACGTGAACCACTGTGCAGCAGTTAGAGGCCACGGAATCGATGCACTCGTAGAACAGGTACAGAGCTTTAAAACGTAGTGCTGCGTGAAAAAGAATGTGGGTCGTTTCCCAGTGCTGTTTATGCAAACTAACTGCACACACGTGAAGCGGTTCTGTGTTTTACAGAGATACCTACACATTCGAGGGTCGTATACAGTATTGCCTGGGGCAGGAGTGTGGAAATGGGAGTAGAGAATGAAAAAACGAAAGGCGATGTGTAAATAAAGTAAGATAATAGAGCAGACTTTCCTGGCTCGATGACGATAACAGGTTATGAACTGAGGCATAAGATAAATTCAGCCATCTGCCTCTGAAGCCCAGAAGGCAAAGCAAAGTACTCCATATTTGCACCTCTCTCTCCATGCATATTTTCTTGTGTGCCACCAAATATACACGACTTAAAATGGGAGGTCTTTAAACTTCGAAGTCACCATTGAAAGAACTAAATTTCGGATTACTGCAATTTGGAGGAAACAAGTGGTCTCCATCCTTAATTTAGAGAGGTCCAGTCTGGTGCTCATCACCTGTTTCTGGCGCTTGGTTTCACTTGGCCTCCCATTTTAGCCTCTGGAAAATTTCACAGAGCTTCTGTTTTCAGAATCAGGGCTTTAGAGCAGGTACCTCCCACCACCCCCTCCTTTGCTTACACAGACTTTCTGATTGATTGACGTTTCCCTTCCCATCAAACTGCATCAGCTATATTAGCAACTTTATGGTCTGATATCTGATCTCCTGGCAGTCCCACTGGGCAAATGTAGGTCGTTACAGGCAACCAGGTCCTCAGACAATGTCCAGGTTTCCCAGATAATAACTTCTCAAGATTTATTCTCTTTTTTTTTTTTTCCATTAAGAGTCTGTTAGATTCCTTAAATTTTATTTGTAACATGGTACAAAGCAGATCAATTGAAGGTCAGGGACTTTCTCTTGAGGTGGCCGTTATCTCTTCCTAAAGTAAAAAGTAAACAATTCCGGGGTACCCGATAAGCCAGCTCATCTTACTCCTGCTTAATTATACTCAGGTTATAACTATCTTGGTGTATTACTCCTATTTTCAGAAAACTCTTGGACGTAATATGTTCCCACCTCCACCGGCCCCCTTTAGCAGGAATTCTCCTTTATGGGGATCCCACATCCTCTGGGGATCCCACATCCTCCACGAGTAGGTTCCAGCTTCCGTTATTATTTTGTTCCTTGAAGACACAGAGCATCTGGAAAATATCCTTCGTTCAATAAATGTTCATGAATCTAAGCCTATTAATAGTTCCCCAAATGGTCTTTATTTCTCTCCGTAATCAATTTTGGTTATATCAACATTTCTAACGGTGACACTCGTGTGGAAAGTTGTAAGTCTAAGTATTTAGCTGGGTAATAACCCATTTCGTTGTTACGGGCGCATGTGGGATTTGTCACGGTGTACAGACCATCTGAACAACCCCATGTTCTTTCTCTAGATTTGGTGTCGACTTGGCCTCTGTCATTCAAATAAGATCAGTAGTAGTAGATGCTGTTTCTCAGCAAGTTGCCAGTCTTCTGAGCAGTTGAAACATGTCATTAAAGAGAATACTCCGTCTATTAGAAGTCTTCAATTTTGCTGTTTCTCATTATGACAAGTTCAGGGTCACAGATGTCAGGGCCTTTAGTAAGCACACCTGTCCTGCATAGACCTCGGGTAGAATAATTGGGGATCTTGACAGTTTCCAGCTCCCTTGATCATGAACATATCTATGTGTCTAATTATACTTATAAAAACATACCTATATTTGAAAGGAAACTTTACCTCTAATTAGTCGAATGGCCTTGAATAAATTAATTTACCTCCCTAAGCTTCAGTTATCTCGCATACAAGATGAGGCTTCTTTCGTTCACATAGCGAGCACTTACTAAATGCCTCGCGTGCGTGAGGCATCATTTTAGGAGCTGGGAGTAGAGCTGCAAACAGGCAAGTTACCTCTGCATGGAACTCATACTCTTGCTGCAATTCAAAAGACAAAAAAAAAACCCAAAAATAAAATAGTGATATAGCGCGAATACCTCACAGAGTGGTTATGAGACTAACAGAGAAGCTGCAAGGATCGAACAAACTCCCGGGCGTAGTAGGTCCTCATGGGCACAGTAGGCCCTCAATCAGTGGTAGTTACTTGAGTTGAACAAAGAACTGTAGTTAAAAGCTGTCGCTTATTCTGGCCTCTTCGCGAGACCTGTGAGGGTGGTGGCAAAGATGCAGACAGTGACCTTGACGTGCCGCTGGAGTGCCCAGGACATGTTCATGGAGAGATGATGGGGGAATGGCACTCGTGCCCTTGGCTTCCGAAGACAGAGCGCGTGTGAATGCACGTGTGGGGGAGGGGGGGAGAGGAGACGAGGACCAGTCTGTGGAGCAGATCTGGCTCCCGCCCTGCCCCCACCCCCACTTCGCTCCGCCCAGAGGAGGCCCTGGGATTAGTTCCCCGGAAGCATCAGGACCGTCCTCGCTGTAGCTGGGGGCTCACTGCCGGTTCAGCTGAAGCATGTATGCACACGTGCACGCAGCTGGGCGCGTGGGAGGCAGGGGAGGCCGGCATCCCCCAGACCAGTGTCCTCCCTCTCGATTCCCCGCGTGCACTCGTCAAGGATCTTGCGCAATTGCCATTATCACGGTCCAGCCACTGCTCCTTGGGGCTAAGTAGGGGATCACTTGGGGTCCCTCCAGCTGAGACACACTGTGGTTCTAAATTCAAGGACGTTCTCATCTTCATCCCCATTGTCCTCGAGCTTTGGGAAGGGCAGGAGCTGCTCTGGTGGTTAGGACTGAACTGGGCCCAGACCGGTCTCTTTAGGGCTCTGACTTTTCCTTGGCATTATACAGAAACTTGGCTCAGGTTCCCTGCTGTATAAAACCCCTTAATATGTAGTCACTTGATAGACTGAGAATATCTCGGTGCTGTAATTTGTGGTCCTTTTGGAAGGGACTGTGAAATATGATTGAGAGGTACATAGAAGGAAGGAAAGAGAAGCAATGTGGCTACACAAGTCAGCAGAAGTCAAGTTCGAATTTGTGAACCACTCAGTGGACTGAAAGCCAAGTCATTGGAAACAAATCAAAATGAGCAAACACATTTTTATATTATCCTTCTTTAAATATTTGTTACATCCATCGTGGCTGTAAGACCTAGTGACCTTTCCTTGGGGACATTAATTCTTGGGTTGTTGGCTTTTGTTTTTCTAAAGCAAGTAATCACTTGAACTCCCTGGCATTGCACTTGGCCATGAAACTTGCCGGGTAGATGTGTGGGGGAGACTAATGCCTTCTCCGGCTGCCGAGCTGTGCCTGAGCCGGCTAGGACTATGAGGCTTGAAGGCCCAGCAAGCCAACACAAACACACTGATTCCCCTGAACTCATCAGAAGTTTCGCTGAGTTACAGAGAATTCCACTTACTGCTTCTGGAGAACACAGCCAGGCCTAACAGTTCAGATATGTCTCAACAGACTGGAAGCAAGCATTCCTTTTTAAGAGAAAAAACAAGCCACTGTCTTTCCTGCAGGAATTTGATATGATGCGGATTTGAAGATATTCGGCGTGCGGATTTTCATGTTGTACATTCTGACTGGTACCCGAAGGTAAATTCATTAACCAGATTGTATTTCAAGCCCGAAGAGGAATGGCGTGCGTGAACATGATTTAACAGCCCATAGCCACGTGGACTTGTAGAAGCAGCTGTGTCAGACATTCAAGTCAAGTTGGGGCATGAGTGACCTCTAACATCTAAAGGAACGTTTACTCCTTGTAAGTTTATCCTCCAATTTTAAAAAAGTAGTGTTTGCTGACATACAGCCTTCATTAAGCTGCCAGAGACTTAAGATAATAGCAGGAAGTTCTGCACAGATAAACTCAGTGTGGTCGCCAGGGGAGAGTGGAGCTTAGTCCATTAAATCATTAATGGATATTTGAAATGCCTTTATAATGGGGCGCCGATGCAGTCCACATATTAAAATAAAGGAGAACACATCTTATCTTATTCCGTGGTTCTCACTGGGACCAAAAGACTCTCCCTTGAACTTACTTTGTTTACAGATGACAAGGAACGAGGTTTATTTGAACTGGTTTTGTTTTGAGTCGATGTGGGTTTTTCCTCTCAAGTGCAGAATGTATCCTTTGAGTTCCTGCATCTCTGGTTTTTCTTTTTTTTTTGTAGCAGTGCCAGAGTTTATCACCACTCACTTCTGGATAGTGTTAATGCTGCAGTCACTTCCTGTCTGCAAAACAATCGTAACATTCACCAGAGTTCTGGGTGTTAAGGCCACGTGGGGCGTTGTTACCTGAAATGGCTAAGAGGAGTTTTTACGTTAGTGCAAGATGCGGACACCGTTTCGAGAGGAGTATCATCCTACATCCAACAGGTGCCCATCAAATGAATAGGAAGACAGAAGGGGAAGCCTGGAGTGTCTAGGGGACCCGCCTCTCCTGTTCTCATCGCAGCGAGGGTTAGTCTAGAAGTGGTGGAAATAGCCCCAAAGGGAGTCCGTCGATGTAGAGCAGTGGTTCTCCTACTTTGGCGGACGTCAGAATCACTGAGAGAATTTATAAACATGTGCGTTGCGGGCCCCATCCCCTGGGCCTCTGACTCAGTCAGGCCTGGCCAGGGTGCGTTCTGGGGATCTGCCGTTCTGACAAGGTGCTGGGTGATGCTGGTGCTGCTGGTCCAGCGAGCACATTCTGAGAGCCACCGATATCAGGGAGGCCGAAAGGAAATGGGGCCGAAATTCCGTGCTGGACTCAATACTTCACTTCTCGTGTCCCATTTCAAGGAGAAAGGATCTGACGAAAGGTAATGTCGTTGTTTGAAATGTGACTGCAGACATTTCTGACATCATGGAATAGCTGTGTTTCAGCAAAGCAGAAATGAACAAATGAATGAAGTATGTATCAATCCCATTCGCTTGCTAATCTCGTCTATCAAGTCAAAGACATGCTCCCTGTAAGTGGACTTCACAGGGAGAGCCGAGCAGGAGCACTCAGATGAGAGAGGCTCGACGTCACGGTCATGGCGTTGTGTGTGTGGGACTCTGGGGTTGGTGTTGCTCCCTTTTCTTTGTTCTGTGGCCTCTCCTCCCCGCCTCTGCACCTTGCTTCTCCTGGGTCTGCGGGTTGTCAGGGACTGTGGTTTCAGACACCCCACTTAGGGGTGCAAGAGAAGCCATGCTTAGCACTTCATCAATAGAAATATCTCTAGTTTCTATAGACTGACTGATTTCAAAGGCTTCACTCTTAGAATGTAGATCTTCTCATCACTTGTGTTTTTCAATGTCTGATGTTCGTAGGCATTTAACGTCTGCCTTTATCTGTGGAAATCAGCACATAAATGTTTTGCCACATCCCGAGAAGGCCTTAAGTCTTCAGGTTATGGAAAATAAACCAGTGCCCTGGTTTATCAAGCCCTCGGTTTCAAAATTGCCACACACAAAAATGTATTTATGATCAAGGTAAAATGTGTGGGGAGTTTCATTTTCCAGTGTTTTTTAGTGGAAACAAGTAGTAAAATCATGGTGTGGTAAGAGTAACAGAGAATCTTACTGCTTGATTGTCTTTCTCAGTCGAAACTTGGGAATTACTAGGGACAGGAGTCGTCTGGGCTTCCAAAACAGGGAGCAACACTCACATTATTTCGTTGGAGAAGTTTTAAAGGAATTTGTAGAATGTAAATGGTTCATTATCTTAATGATCCAAAACACGTCAGCAAATGACAGGGATACATATCATATTCTGAGGCTGTAGTTCAACATTGGATAGAGCTACAGATAAAATCACATGCATCGCTGCCCAAAGCTTAGAAAAGGGGAAGGAAGGGGAGAGGCAGGTTTAGTTGCCGGTGACTCTTTCAAGTGCAAGAGAAAAAGAAGAAAAGGAAAGTAGGCTTTTCCATCACCCCAGAGTTACCTCTTTGTCCTCGAACACGTATCAGCATAGGGTCTCGGAAGCTGTTGGCACCTGTGAAGAAGTCAGCGATTGTTCCTCGCCTCCGTTATTATTAGGTCCTTTTTTTAAACGTCCTTTCTACCCCTGCTTCCTCCGTTATGCTCAGGCTGCCATGAGCTCGCTTTCTCGCTTCCGTTTCTCTTCCCTGCAGGGAACCACAGGTGACAGTCCTTGCTCATCGCCCCAATCCACCTGTTCTAAATAGTCTCACCCGTAACGCCTTGGGCTCCCCGGGCTTCCTCGTAAATGTGCTCAAAAGGATAATTGTGGTTTCTCAGTTACAAGCTCGATATGAGGTGACAGTTTAGTGGTCAGTCCAGCTGTATCGGGAGTTGAAATTATCCACGCTTGTCTGCACTCTGCTTACCCAACTGGATGGCTCTACCTTTTTCCGGCTGACTTAGCCTTCTCTCCCCCGCAGAGTGTACAGCCTGAATCCCTTTGCCTGCTCAGAAATTGGCTCCCTTTGTCTTTGGGAGTTAGTCGGACCTCGTGGGTAATGAAGAGGTCTGGCTCGTTCAGATTTCTCTCTTTGATGAATAGCAAGAGACCATCGTTTTACTGTGTGAAATAAGTAGTCGCTCCTCTCATGGGTGGAAAAGTATTTCTAAATTATATTCTTTGCTGACTCCTTCCCTGTTTTGCCTCTGAATACTGCTCGAGGCGAATTTTCAGGTTTTGAATGAGCCTCGTTGTGTCGTGGGCGTCTGGTTGAGGAGAGGACAGGAATAAGTGGAAATGCCGATAAGGGGTCCTGGGTCTGTGGGTTGTCAGGGACTGTGGTTTCAGACGCCCCCCTTAGGGGTGCAAGAGAAGCCATGCTTAGGATCGAAGTGCACTTCTCGCTCAAAGACTCTTCCAGAAGGAATATTTTCATAAGTTAGAGACGTCCAGACTCTAAGAGCCCTCGTTCCGTGCTATCCAAATGGCTTTTCCTCATCTTCCTCACCCATCTGGCACAACCGCGTTTTGTTTCTGGCAATTTCGTGTGCGTTTTAATCAGGCGGTGAGAGGGGGGATGAGGAGATGCTCACAGATTCAGGCTGCACCGCCAGCAGCTGCCTAGGTGGAGAATGGCTTGGCGATTTTGCTTGGCTTCATCCGGGCTTCGTGCGCAGTGCCCTGGAGTCTGGAGAGGACGCTCTCCCTGGATATCCCCAGTTGTTTTTCAGAGCAGCAATCCTTCAATGTTGTCTCACTTTCTCAAGCAAAGAAATCAAATTGCCTTAGATGTATAATGTTCATTTCTTCAGCCACAAAACACACTGTGTGTTCAATATTGTGCTAAGCAGGGAAGACACAGAAATGAGTCAGACAGCTTCTGCCCCGAGGAACTTGCTTTCTAGTAGCGCGGGGTATAAGACGGAAGGACGTACAGAATACGGTGAGGATACCGAAGAGGAAAGGGACGAATCTAGTTCCCAAAGGAGGAGTTTGAGTACGAAATTCCCTAGAGAAGACAACTCAGCACCTGCATCATGAAGGATGAGGCGTTGCCGACCTGGAGACAAGGAGTGGCATCTCATGGCGGAGGGGTGACATGAGCAAACACAAGGAATTGTGACACCAGCTGGTGTGCCTCAGACGCCACACTCATAAACAGTTCTTTTTAAGTTTGGGCAACTGAAGTCATAAGCAATTATCTGTGCACCAAATGGCACATTTTCCTCCCAGTAGAGATGCATATCCTCTTTTGCAGTCACGAACCCAGGGTCACTTTTAGGCTACCTGAAAACTACAGAAAACACAATGAAAGTCCGGACGCATTTTGTCCCCTTCCTCCACACTCACCAGAGCTCCAGAATATCAATTGCACGTCTGTTGGAGTCTCGGCGCTTCTCATGCTGCCTGTGTCTGGGGTGAGAACTGCGTGGGGCTGAGCAGTGTCTGCAGTTAGGACGGAAGCTGATGAACTCTTCACGTCCTTGATCTCAACGTGCCTTGACGGAGGCTGAGCCTGTCTGTCTCTACGGGGAGAGCCTGGCTCCAATTCTAGCAGATTTAATAGCTCCTCATTTATTTTTCCAGTCTTCATCAACATGCTTCTAAGAATTGTCTTCACATTCCATTACCATTTTCTAGAACCTTCCCTGCAGAGGAAAACCAACACTCCAACCCGCCACCCTGGTTAAATGTTGGCAGATACTTTGTCTAGTTTTCTAAAACATACATTAAGCAATTCAGCTGAAAGCCTGTTGCAACAAGCCGTTCGATTTTAATGAACTAACTGCACTGAAGGGGTTTTGTCATATTTACATTACGTCTTTCACTAACTAGTTCCAAAAAAAAAGAAAAAGAAAGAAAAAGAAAGAAAATGAGTTACTTCCTAGGATAAAGCCAGAAATACAAAGGACAAAACTCCTTGCTCGAAATGATTTCCTGAAGCCACGTGGCCGGCACCATATACAGAAGATGAATGAAGAAGGGATACATGAGCCGTAAAAAACCCAAATTCTGCTCTGTCCCTCAAGAGTACCCTTCCTTTTTTACGAGCTGGTTTCAGATAAATGAATACACAAATGAGAAAGAGTACCCTCTTCTGCGGGGGTCGACGGTCGCCTGGACCGCGGACCTCAGCAAGAGATGCGTCCGGAGACGGCCGGCCCCGCCACATGCCGGTGTCCCCTCCGGACCGTTTGACACTTCACCATCTCACTGCCCATGGGGAAAAAGTCCTTTGAAAGTGAAAAAAATCACAAGTTTTAAGTTTCGTCTTTAACAAGATGGATGTCCCCGGCAAGCTATGTTACCCCATGGCTTGTCCAGTTATTAGCCAGGGGCAGGGGGGTCAGTAATGATACAACCCCGGTGACCCCATGCTCCCCCCAAGGTGGAATTCCGCTCGGCGACGGATTCGTTATTTACATAAAACGGCAGCAGTTCTGGTGTGGACGCTGGGTAATGAGCCTGGTCACGCTTCCTCCGAGGCCGTGGGTCCCAGCAGGAGCCGACTGAGCTGGCAGGCCGGCGGCCCCCCGCTCGTTTACATTAGGGGCGGCCTTCCGGGCAAGCGGCCAGCCACACGGGGGTCTGCGTTATACAAGGTTTCGGCACCCGGGGAAGTATGGGTGGACGTACATGCGTATTTCTGTGCATATGTATTTACAAGCCCCGTCTGGCCTTAGTTCTGAAAGCAGCGCCTGGGACGAGGCCTAGCGTGCAGATGGTTTATTTAAGGAGCCTCGGCCGCGGGAGCGAGGACGGAGGAGTGACTGGGGGAAGGAGAGCGAGTCAGTAAAGGGACACGTTACTGAGCTGAACATGGAGCGGGCAGCTGGTGCCCCATCCCACGGGGCCGCGGGGTTTAAGCGTTCAGTTCTATTCGCGTTGGTAAATACACGTATCTGTGTACCCCACACCCCTTGAGAGAGGTGGACTACTTCAGTCTTCCCAGAAGCATCTTTGTGCCGCTTGCCAAGCAATCCCCATCTCCAGAAGCACTCACCGATTTGATTTCTATAACTCCACGTTAATTTTCTCATGTTAAAAAACTCCATGTAGATGGAACCATCTGACGTGTACTATTTTGTCTACGGCTGCTTTCGCTCAGCCTAATGTTCTGGACATTCATATGTTTCATGACTCTGCGTCCGTATTTTTTATTGCCACGTAGTACTCCGCCGTGTGAATCTACTACCGCTCGTTTATTCGTTCTCCATTTAGTGACTGACACTTGAGTGGTTTCCAGTATGGAGCTATTAGGAACGCAGCTGGTATGAACAAGTCTTTCTGTGGACATGTGTTTTCATTTCTTCTGGATAAATACCTCGGAGACTGCTGGGTCTTCGAATAACCGTATATTTAACTAGATAACAAAAGCGGTTATAACATTGTACACTCCCACCAGCAATGCGTTAGAGATCTGGTAGCTCCACAGCCTTGCCAATATCTGCTGATTTCAGTGTTTTACGTTTCAGTCATTCTGGTGGGCATGTAACAGCATTTCATGGTAGTTTTAATTTACATTTCCCTGATGACTAACGATATTAAATGCCCTTTCATGTGCTTATTGGTCGTTTGAATATTTTCTTTGGTGCATGTTCACATCTTTTGCTCATTTCTTTATTGGGCTTTCTGTCTTTTTATTACTGAGCTCTGTGAATTCTTTGCATCTTCCAGAATCAAATCCTTTATCAGATCTGTGTGCCACAGATGGCCCCGCCCAGGTCGTGGCTCTCCTGTTCATTTTAATGGCATCGGCTATCCAGCAGAAATGTGAAATGTTGACTTTGTCCAATACTTGTGTTCTTCTTTGATGTTTAGTGCTTTCTGATTTTTCTCTAAATCGTCTTTGCCTAATCCAAGTTCATAAAGATGCGTTCGTAAGTTTTCTCATAGGAGCTTTGTAGTTTTACAAGGCATATGTTGGATTGTTCCGAATAGTCTATGCCAATTTATATTTCTTACCAAGAAAAGTTGGTAGTCAGGACTTTTTATTACCTCTGGACACCGATGGAGACATTACTATGCAGACTGATGAATTGCAGAGACCTTTGAAAATCCTGACTAAATTCCGCATGTTTACATCTGCCCCGGAGATGGTGCGTGAGCCGGGTCAGCGGTTCAGAAATGGTTTCTACATTCTCCTTGCATTTGCTTTGGGTGACGCTGCTTAGCTAGTCCCAGCCCGTACGTTGCCTGTCACCATACACAGGGGCACTCTGCCGTTGAAACCTGACGTACGTTACATGCCTGTGTTGACACTTCTTGTCTTAAAAGAATGGGCTTTTTATTTCACTGGTGCTGCTGCGTTTGTGGGGGTTGCCAGGTCCTTAACATAATGTTTATTTGAATTTGGCAGAATGAAAAATTGGACTTACTTTTTTTTTTAGTTCCCAAGGCTGTTTTCACCTCTAACCTCTAATAATCCTTTTTTTTTTTCTCATTTTATAAAAAAAAAAAGTCTTTACAAAGAAGAATGAAATACAGTAGAGGGTCTTCGCATGTCCTGGGGTTCAGTGAGGGGCGCACCTCCCCCTTCCCCAGCATCTGCAAGTGAAGGTGCGAAGAGGCCCTGGATTGTACAAATTAGAAACGGACCGTCTTCTCTAAAACTGCGTGGTAATCATACAGATTGTCATCGAGTACAGGCTGGTCCTTAATTTATGCACTCAGGCATCCTCTGAACATTTGAGTCTTCGGAGAGAGAACACCGAACACTGGAATCAAAAGGTTTGAGTTACATTCTGGGTCCTGCCACTTGCTAGCAATACGATTTTCAATATGTCATATTTGCTGTCATCTGGTCTTCTCATCTGTACATGGAAACGATGATACCTAGTGAGTTACTCAGAACGGGCTAAGCTCTACCAAAGGCATCAACACAGCTCCGAATCTGTGTGGCTTAGTCATCAAGCCTAGGTTTTTCTTTCCTTGAGCGAAATCCACTGATTTAATTCTCATGTATCTCGTGCTGGTCTTCAGTGCCTCTCTTCCATCTAAGACTTCTTCATTTTATCCTTGCCGTCTGGCCAAGGGGCTTCCAAAGTCACCGTGACAAGGGAACGGGGACGATGGGAGGAGGCGCACTGCCGGTTAACTGCCTCGACTTGGCAGTGACACTCATCACCTCTGCTCACAGTCCATACGAGCGAGTCACACGCCCCCCGTGAGGGAGCCTGGGAAGTGCAAGGGGGCTCGGGCACTACTTGGCGGACACTTCCAGTGTTTGCCGTGTGCATCCCACGGACGTTCTGTGATGCTCAAACGAGATTGCAGATTAAAGCACATTATAAATATCTTACAATATTTACGACAATGTTGTATTACTTTGTATTCCATTCAAGACATGTGCTGATTTAGTTACATTTGCTGGCATTTGCACACACGCTTTTGTGTTTTTTTTTTCTTTTACTGTTGCCTCACTTTGAAGTAGAAATAAGAGCCATGACTATGTTAAAAGTCTGGTTGGTGAACAGATTCTTTATTCTTTACCTTTTTGGACCTAAACACAAGGTCAGTCAAACATCACTTGATTAGACTAACAGAGTGAAAACACATTGGAATGAGCGGAAGATTTGAATTATAGAAGGGTTTTAGAAGAAATACAAGGGGTCTGTAGAAATTCGAACTAGCTGCTTACAAACTCTGCCATAAAGACATTAAGATGCCTCTATAACAAACAGCTGTCATTTGCATGTCAAGTGTGGCGAAAGCCTTCCTTGACTAGCTTAAACATGACTCCTAGCAATCTTGTTTGTATTATTGATTTGTTTAGTGAAACCACTGCTCAGAGAGTACAAAGGCAGGCTTCAGTGCAGCCCAAGCCAAATTATTATAATTTTGGAATGAGTGGAATCTGAAATAACGAGGTTTTATTTTACTTTGCCCTGGGGGTTTCTATGTAGTATTGGGAGAGGGAAAAAAAAATTTGTTTTATTTGAAAAACATACAACTTTCATTGTGTTCAAAGTGAAGTTAGAAAACAAATCAATAAAATGGTCTCATGGCACAATGGGACTTGTTCTGTTGTTAATTTCTCTGTTCAAGGCATTTAACTCAAAAGAATTAGGGTTGTTTTCCCTCTCACTATTTAGCTCGTTTGATTTTGAATTTGAGGCTTATAAACATAACTGCAAAGTCACTGTCTTTGTTATTAATTTCTTGTTGATTGTCTAAAGCTCTGACGTTTGAGCACGGTGTGTGCACTCAAAGTCTCTTTCAGGCAGGGGGACCTGGATCAGTGGTCACACACGTGGCCTTCACCTAGAGAAGCCTCCGTCGACCCACTTATATATCTTACTCTTGTTTCTTTCTGCATCGCATCTATGTAACACACTGGACGTGGAACACGTGTTCTCAGGTCTGCAATGAGACGGATGTCTTCCTGCCCTTCCATCCATTCCGACTCCGAGGTGACATCCTTCCTACATTATATGCAATAATGTCGGGACTTTTCCATTGAGATGGCCTGCCCTCCCTTGGCTAAGACATGAGCACACAATCAAGCTAAGCCATTCAGAATTCTTTCTCCTGGGAATCTGCACATAGACTACAAGGATGGAAGCTGCTAGAATGGATTCTTCTTGACACCTGCTCCCTAAAGAGATAGTCATTATTTCCCGCCCCTCAGACTTCTTAAGGTTCTCTGATTCTTCCCTCTCAGATCTTGGTATTTCATCTTTTTTCTTCAGTTCCGTGTGCTCCCCCATATCTTTCCAATAATTTCTCTTTTTCTTTAGATTAGTTCTCACTGGTTTCTACTACCTGCAAGCAAGAATCTTGTTTCAGTACGGTTATTTGCGTTTGCTTTAGAATCCTAGAATTTCAGTGCAACAGAATCTTAAAGATAAACTCGAAATGCATTGAAATGAGACTGGAAAGGTTGGCCACACTTCTTTATTACATTACAGTTCAATCTATTAAAAGCAGTCAAAAGAACCCTTATCTGAAGATTGAAAATATTTTTGTCCTCGGTCATAATGTTTAAAGTAAAAGGAATCCTCTTCCTTGTAGATTCACAGACTCAGTCGCTCGGTGCCACTGTACGTCTCACAGGCACTTCAGTCCCAAGTCGTCCAAAACAAAACTCGATTTCCCCTAAACTTGCTCCCCAGGGAACCAAACAGGAGAATTCATGGGAAGAAATGAGTTTTCACTTTCATTCTGATGCAACTTCTCACCTGGCATGCTTACGTGAAAGGCGACATCTAACAGGAGAATTTAAGATTGTTTATTTTTTTTCCCAGAAGTTTCTAAAAGCTTTTCTCTGTCTATCATTATTCTTCATTATAATTACAGTATTAAATTTGGAAAACAGAAAAGAAAAAAAAATTACAGCTAGTCCTGGTACTCAAAGAGAGTTCCTGTTAACATTTTGGTGTGATTCTTTTCCTATGGATTTTAATGTGGTTTTGCTAGTAATGCATATGCAATTTTTGGCCTTTCTTTTTCACTTAACACTCTGTAAGCAGCCTCTGCATGGCAGTGGTACAGTCTTCATATGCGTCTTCAATAGGGCTGCATGCTATTCTATTAAATAACCATTCTATTAAATGGTTATTCTATATTTACCCAGCCATTTCCCATCTGGACAGTTGGGCAGATTAATTAAAATACAGGGTACTCAGATTTTATACCTATACTTACAGTGGTAGAAGAACGATTCGGACAGCTCCAGGACATACCTTGGCGAGGGGGGGCGGTGCATTTACAAAGGGTTTGCTGTTCATTTGGTTCTTTTGTTACTAGAGACAGGAATACTTAGATGTAGCCATTTACCACAGCATAAATATCTACAGTCACCAAGGCAGTGGAAAACTTTTAAAATCCACATTTGATGTTTGCCCACGCACATTTGACAGAACAATAGATTATTTTACTCTTGGCCTCAAGAGTTGGTAAGATTCTAATAATTCATTTAATTTCTACCATTGAGTTTATTGGGTTTAAGTTTTGGACCTCAGTTTTTTTGGAGTAACTTCTGCGCCTCCCCCTCTATTTCGGTGGAAAGTGATGTGTTTGGGTTTCTGCTCTTGGAGGGCAATCGTTGGTCTGAACAGTTTTCATTTATCTTAAAATTACAAAGGTATTTCCAGTTACAATCGGTTTTGCAATTCCTTCCTCCCTCTGTTTCACAAAAACCATAAAACCCACACTGTCTGAAAATGCTGCATTGAGCAAAATGGATTCAGTCCTCCTTGGAGAGCAGGAAAGGTTGGAGCCAGCCTGTGCTGTAAACATTTCCAGGGACATCGTCTCTTTCCCAGAATTGGTTTTAGTCAAAGGCTGCTGACCAGTCGTGCAATTCCATGTGGGGTTGCTGACCCTGGATCCTACTTGAACTTCATTCTGGATGTCACGGAGGCATCTACCCACATCGCGTCCGTGTCTTCCCTGCTCTCGGTCCTTCTGTCTCTACTCCTGCTGGTCTGGCCCCCGCCGTTATTTTTTAAGGACCCAAGCCATAAAAAACCAAGACTTTGGATTTCTGAATGAACATTTCCAGTGTTAAACTCAGTGGTTTCCTGTCACAGAAGCACAGACTCAGTGAGTTCTGATGGTTCCACAGTGCGAGTCCTTCTTTTCTGGTTAAATTAAACATCCTCATCCCTTCGATTGCAACATTTGATCCTCCATGTTAAAAGTCTGCAAATTCTTTGAACGGATTGTTTTCAGCAGATTATAACTGGCCTCTTATTTTCCAGTCTTAGGAAAACCAAGTGGAAAGTGTGGGTTTTCTGGAGCATTTTTTTTCCCCGTTTGCCCTCATATTTAATTGCGGACCATGATAGATAGAACTCAGATGGAGGACTTTCTCATGCAGGCCCTTCCTTCCGGTGGGCGCGTGTGCTGTAAATGTTAGAATTCCCACTTCTCCTGTGTGCAATGGCAAGTGTTAGCATCTGGCCAGTTTGCCAGTGGCAGTCGTGGTCCCAACCCAAGACTTGGGAGAGAATTTTGAGAGAATCCGAGCCTTACCCCCTCCACAGAGACCACTGCACAGTCTTCCCTGCCAACCCCCCACCCTCCTTCCCTGCCCAGATTTAGGGAGGGTCGAGAGAGAAGGGGAGAAATCTGTAGTAGGTGTATTGCTCATGACTCCGATATTCTTGAGTTGAAGAAACCGTCTGTTCCCGGAGGGACCTTAGGTGACAAATGTGCGTGCTTTTTGGGGCGGGGGGAGGCACCTGTGGAGGCCGAACATCCCAGTCCAAACTCCCCCGCACTTTCTATCACATCCGGTGCTTACTCACGCCGCTCTCGTTTCTGCACAAGCCTGTCCTCTCTGTGAAACTATGAGCCAGTCGAGGGCAGAGAGACCTCTTGATCCATAAATGTTTGTTGAATGAATAAATAAATGAGTCATTGCTGAGTGTCTCCCAGGGACTCTGTGCTAAGAGAAGAACAGTGATTTCCTAGCTGGGTTGGGGGAGGTTCTGAGCCTTCTTTCCCAGCAGCCCTCTGCGTTCAGTGCTTGGGGCCACCATAACAAATTACCACACACCGCGGGGCTCGAAAGAACCGAAATTTTTTCTCTCCCGGCTCTGGACGGTGAGGTGGTAGATGGTGAGGCTGCTCCCTCTGAGCAGTCTGGAGGGGAGGGCTTCCTCACCTGCTCCGGGCTCTGGTTCCTCATAACTTTAGCCTCTGCCTCCATCTTCACGTGCCTTCTGCTCTTCTGTCTTTAGAAGGACATCTGTCATTGGGTATAGGGCCCGCCCATGGCATCGAGGATGATCCCATCTTGGGATCCTTAACTTAATCACATCTGCAAAGACCCTTTCCTTAAATAAGGTACATTCACAGGTTCTGGGGATTACTAACGGATGCGCAAAATAAATGGAGATAAGGGCACAGATGCTCAGAGACACGAAGCTTTGGCGGCTCAATGCTGAGCTGCCGAGCAGCCCCTGGGGAAGGAGCTGGGTGGGGCCACTCTCCCTGCTCGGGGTGACAGCGACCTCTGCAGAGGCTCTCCGCAAAACAAATGCCGAATGCTACTTTCGCGTTTTGCCTTTTTTTTTTTTTTTTTTCACAAAAGCAAAAATCTTCTTCAGATTTATTTTGGTGAACGAAAACGGGTAGTGATGTACGTCTCTCTTAAAGGCGAAGTGGTGAAAACAAAATTTTGGAAAGAGGGGGGTACCTATGCTCGACAATATGTAACCGAAAAAAATGCCTTCTTACCTAACAGTTCATTACTTAATACAGATGAATTATATATGCGCAGACAGTTGAAAAATGTCTTCTTGACTTCAGTCAGTATTTGAACCGTCCTCAGCGTTGACGAAAGGTTAACATCCTTCCCTTTTTCAAAAATGGTTCTTGTCTGTTCTGCGTCAAATCAAAGGCCTGTCAGCAGGGAAATCCTGAGGACGTCCCAGGTGCACGGCGGGCAGCTTCCTTGGAGAAGCCATCCCCCTATGATTTGTTCCTCTCATCACTTTACTTAGCGATTTTTGTTTGGCTTACGTCAAGTCCCGACAGTACGAAACCAACCATTAAATGGATTTTTCAAGGCACGGCCCACGAAGGACCCTCTGGAGCCTCCTGGGGTTTGCCCTAGAATTAAACAGACCTGCCTCTGCCTTCTCACGTTCCCTCACGACACTAGGCTTCAGTTCTGGAGACCATAAAGGGAGAGGGTGAGACTGATTGGAATGGGAACACAAGGGTTCTGGCCCCTCCTCGGACTGGCGAGCCACCTCAGATGTGTCCCTTCAGTTTCTCTTAGCTTCGGGGTGCCCATTGCCCGTTGGTGTGAAACTATTAACCCTCCTCTGGTTCTGAGAATCCAGCGCTTCCTGTGACTCTAAGACTCACTTCTAGCTCTAAAATTAAGTTTCTACAATTGATATCTTCCTCTCAGTCAGTTACTTGCGAAACTAGTTTGGAGATAGCAAGTAGATTATCTACAGTGTTACTCATCATTCCCTATGCATTCTCTCTGCCATCGTAATTCGACTTCCCCCTTTATTGGGATAAAGAGACAGAGGACAAATGATAACCTTCGCCCTCATGGTATACTGGGGTAGATCTCAGAAGGAATTTCGTAATTTCCATGGCATTCCTGAAGACATTGATCTACGCCTGCCTTGCCATCATTCTTTACCACAGAACATTTAACCCAAGGCTGTGGTTTTATTCCTCAATTTGCGTCATGTGCTCCCAGTGCCTCATGGGAATGAGACGGGGACAAAATTTGGGTGACCGACAGCTTCTACATACTGGGGCTTATACTTCCTGTGAAAGGGCATCCGACCCCATCTTAAGAGGTTGGAAGGGTAATACTAATAATAGGCAACACCCATCAAGTGCCTACTATATACTTAGCACCGTGATAGGCATGTTTTAGCTCTACCTTATTTCATCCACCCATTTAGTTTTCAGGCCTTACTTATACTGAGTGACATGGAAATGGACTAATTTCTAAGGATGGAATTCTAAGTATTTCAGAGGAAAAGAGCAACTATAATTCCTTTTAAGGTGATCTCCTTGAGAGCAGCAATCATTCGGATGGATAAGTTCTGACGGGTTTGCGAAAACATCAGTCACATGACCATGGAGTCCCATCTCAAGTGACTCGGTGGGGGCCTGGGGGTGGCCTGTCATCGCTTCTGCTGACAGATGGGGCTGCCCATCTGCTCTTCATTTTCATTGTTGCCTGCTCAGCCAGAAAGCTCGCAGCCAATGTGTTAAAGGGATCTCCCTGCCCATCCCAGTGGACAGAACTATCCATCAGAATAGGAGAATGTCGGTTTTCTCTTGGGGTTTCATATTTTGTGGAGCTGTGCTTTGGGGAATCCTGACTGAAGAGTGACTTCGGTGGCTGGGAAGGGTGACATTAATGGGCCCAGAGACTTTCATAGATGAAATCGGCACCTCTAAGCATCTTCCTTCTCCCAGAGGGAGCAGCTGAATCTGCTCCTCGCCCAGCAAAAATGTGGGCTCCATGTGCATTATAGACATCTATTCTATATGAAAGTATGCGGCCAGAGGATGTCTGAGTCTCCACTTCTCCCTTCTACACACTGTGCATGGCCCTGAAGATAAAGTTCCCAGGGACTTTTTTAGGGCTGGAGCGGAGTTGAGTTGGAAGCCATCAAGCTGTGATGCTGGACACCTAGTCTTTAGACAAGGGGCACCTCCAGAATGAAGGTTTTTTTTTTTTAAATTTGGGATGGGCACCCAAAATAGTTTTAGAATAGCTTTTCGCAGGAACTCTATGCCACCGAGGAAACGGGAGCCATTTTCCCGGGGGGGGGGGGCGCTGGGTGGGGTCTGCTGCCAAAGTCTCTGCTGCGCAAAGGTGAGGTCAAGGACGGGGCCAAGAGCTTCCTTAATTACAGCCTCTGTTTCCATAAGTCAGTAGGATTTCTGACAGAAAGGGGCTAAAGCAACAGGCTTTATGGTGTAAAATCATAGATTTTAGTTCCTGAAATATAGATGAAACATTTATCGTTTCTATTCAACCATCCAAGGGGAAAAGGGAAAAGGCAGTTTGGTAAATGTTTTGAAGCTCTTTTAGGAGATTCTGGCAGATTGAGGGATGCACTTAACTGGGTATAGCCATCCTCTCCCAGGGCCTTTCTCTCAGGTCCATAAATTTGGCCGTGGTGGCTTCGTGGTATAGCCTCGGCAATGGAGCCACAGAGGGTGTGAGGTCCACCTTCTGTCCATTTCTGAGATGCTGAGCTGTTGGGCTAGGGCCCGTGAACATCCAGTAGATGATTAAGTGAGATTAAAAACATCAGAGCAACTGACATTCACTCTTCCTTGAAGAAGGGAGTTGGTGAAGTGACCTTGACTTTTTAGGAACGTACACTTCGTGAAAATGACATAGACCTTTCCCTCTGTTCTCTGATCATCAGGGATTATGTTTGGTCTCAGCCATCACATCCCTGTGCTCTAGCACCACCAGGGCCACTACCCTCTCCCCCACTCCCCCCAATGTGTATCCTGGGCCTGATATTTACAGGATAATCAAATAGAGCCACCAAACAACTATATAGTATATCAGTAAGGTTGTTTGATTTCAAAGTCTTTCACTAAATAGCCATAATAGCCATAAAATACTGGAGATAGGCTAATGAGGATCATAAAATTTATTATTGAGAGCATCTATTATCTTCCTGAGAGATGCCCTCTCGTTATCACAGTTGGGCTGATTACATTTCCATGGTTAAAATTTCATTACGGCCTGTGTTTTGCTCAGGGTCTCATAACTTGCCCAGAGCTGAAGCTTGTTAGCCAGGAGCTCCTTTTGGGAATTTTACTTTTATTAATACTTTACGGTTAGTGGCCTTTAATTATTAATGTTAAATGAAAATGGGATTCTAAAAGCGTTACAGAGGACTTTTAACTCGGGTGTCAAAATAATTTACAGTGATTAATAAGCTTTAAATGACTATCACAAGAGACCGTTTGAATTCCATTTTGATTGGAAGGCATTGACTGGAATATGTTTATAATTAAAAAAAAAAAATGTGTCCCTGGGGAAAACTTTTATCTGATATCGCTAGTAAGAAATATAGCGTTTCTTCTGAACAACTGATATGCCCTCGTGGGTGGCTGTTAGAACAACGTGTGAGAGCTGGGTTGGTGGCCTGCCCCGTGTTGTTAAGGGGGGCCTTATGTGATGTTCGGATTGGCTTTATCTAACCATTTTCTCTTCTATCCACTCATACACACGCACATCCCCACGCTCCTGAAAAAAGGTGGAGTATAAAAAAATAAAAGGTGACATTTACAAAGAGTTCGCCGTGTGCTATTGACAGGTGCTGTCTCCTTTAATTCCTACAGTAATTGTGTGGGGCAGGTCCTGCTCTTCTCCCCGTTCAATAGATAAGAAAGCCAAGGCTCACGGTGGTCCATGACTTGCCCCGAGTCCTCGGCTGGTAAGTAACAGAATGAGATTTAAATGGGGGGACGGTCAGGATTCAGAACCAATGTATCATACTGTGTTCCATGCGTAAGTGGATAACGTTTCAAACCCCTGCTTTGCCGCTGGCAAGGATCCCAGCGGCCTGGGTTTAGGACAGGTCTCCACCTCCGTAAGGACACAGGGCAGCTCAGGGGGTCAGAGCAGAGGCCCTGCTCCACGGAGGGAGAGGCTAGCAGGGCGCCCCTCCCCGCCCAGGGCGTCTGGAGCAGCAGCAGTAGTTGGGAGATGCTGACTGCAGGCGGGAGGCTTCGTTTGGAAGACGGCAGTCTTGACTCCACCCTTTTTGTAAGCACTGTTCGACATGTTTACTATAATTTCCTTTTCATATTTTTTATATAACGTGTTAGAAATGAGTCTGAGGAGAAGAGGCGATTCGAGTCAGTTCTGGCTTGTCATTTCCTGGACCATCCAGCCAAATTTAAGCCGGTGCATTCAGCCCCCGTCCTCACGCCCTCCCCCTGGGGCATCGGGTCCCTCTCCTGCCTTGTTGCAGGTTCTTTTCTCTCTGAGGGATACAAACTTCTTTGCTAGAGACCTGGGGGCACACATAACTGGGACCCTGAATGATAACGTGAAACAATTCAGGCAACTTTTCTTAGAAGCTTCTAGGTGCCAGGCACAGGCATTGTAGGTTCATTATCTTGTTTACTCCTCATAGCAAGCCATTTCTCCTTCATTGGTGACACCATGCAAAGATGTCTGCAAACTACACACACACACGCACGCGTACTCGCACACTCACGCGCACTCTCACGTGCACGTGCACACAGTGGGTGTGTGAGATGCTCGAGGGTCTTTAGACCTGAGTCTGCTTCTCTCCAGCATTCTTGGTGATAAGGGATCTGAGTGGCAAAGACAATGCAGCTAATGTAACTGAGTCCCTCCTGTGGGCAGACTCATTACGTCACTGTCACCTGGCTCCCAGCCTCTCCGCAGCTGGGTGAGCCAGAGTGTTTTCACCTGCTCTTACTCCACGCGGGGATTGGCGCTCTGGACACAGCTGCCATCCTCCATCCCTTCCCGTGGTGGCTGTATCAATGTCCACCTCCTCCAGCGGGATCCAGAAGGACGAGTCTCCTGTGGGCTCACTCAGGTGACCCCTGTGTCTTCGATACTGGCTGGACCTCAGGATGGTTTGCCGAGTGAATGAGTGTGAGCGTGGAGGAGGGATGGGCAATTTTAGTCCCTGAGACAGCCTTCCTGGGGGTCCTTGCTGACCCCTTCCGGGCATCTGTCACATGTTCTAGGTCAGCCGATGGCATCTCATGTCCATGTCTTGTGTAGAAGGAAAAGACAACTTGGTTATTTGCGGAGAGTCAGCTAAAGAGACTGTGGGTCTCCAGTTTGCCGCAAATTGGCCGCCGACTTGCACTCACATGATATCTGCCAGGACGTAGGAGCTGCTGAACTTCAGAGCTGAGAGAAGTAAACGTCTCCATAGCAACTGTCTGCTTAATTGGTTGAACTTTATAATGGGCCCTCCTGGAGAGGCCCTGTGATCAGAAGCTGCTTTTTCTCAGGTCCTGGGAGCCCGGCTTCTGCTGGGACAGCTCGCCCTTCGACGCCCACCCTCCCTGCTGTGTGCCCTGCACGTCCTCCGCTTGCTGTTCCTGCATGCGTGTGTGTGTGTGTGTGTGCGCGCGCACGTGCACACTCTGGGAGTGTGTGCCAGTGTATGTTGGTATGAGCTTGTGTTGGGTGTGAATCTGTGCGTGCACAGGTGGCTGTGTGTGTGTGTGCATGCATTTCCGAATGTGCATGTGACGGGAAGTATGTGTATCAATCACGCAGGCATGTGTATATGTGAGTGTGGATGCGTGCGTGTGTGTGTGCATGCCTGGCTGTGCGTGTGGACGTGTATTTGTTAGTGTATGCACAGGTGTGTCTGCATATGTGTGCGCATGAATGCGTTTGTGTGCGTGCATGTGTGGCTGTGTGTGGCGGCGTGTTTGCCAGTGCAAGCACATGTCTGTCTCTGTGTGAGGGGCCCCTCCCCCGCCCCGCCCGTGAGGGGTCAGGTGGTGGCGTCGTTCTCCCCATCTCTCCGCATGTTGATATTATCACTTCGCTCCCCAAGTCTGGCAGGAGACGCAGAATTAAACACAGACGTCCTGGTGCCAAAACAAAATCGCGAAAAGGCTTGAAGCCCCCGTTCCCTAACTCGTAGCCTATCGCGCTGGGAACAAGCCCGGCTTTGTTTGATTTTCTGCATTGACCGGGGGTAGAACAGTCTGGAGCCACATGGGTTCTGATAGAAGAGCTGACTCGAAGCCAGGGAATGCCGAGCTGTTGGGACCCAAGGCAGAGCGGAGCCGGCGCAATGGGACGGGACGGGGGCCTGTACGAGAGCGCGGAACGACGTTCTCACCCCGGGTCAGGGATGAAGACAGAGTGGTGGCCCATGTCTGGTCTCGCATGGTCCTGCGGCTGGGCCGGCTGGGTGGGAGGGGCCTGCGGGGAAAAGGGCAGACAGGACAGGTCCCGCCGAAACGTGCTTGTCCGGGGCCAGGTGGCCTGGGGCCCTCTCCAGGGCTTTCTGCGCTGGGGCCCCAACGGGAGGGGAGAGCTGGGGTCTCCTGGGGTCTCCCCATGTGCCTGGGGCTGCCCTGCGGTCTCATTACTTCATTTTCTCTTTTCTTTGGGGCTCTGATCCTAAATGGGCCTCACCAGAGTTTTCTGGTTTTATTCTAACCCTAGTGTTTGGCACCCACCACGCAGGCTGCGTTTTCACTGACTCTGACCAACGAGTTCGCCCAGGGTTGGTCGTGATTCTGCAGTGGAGGGGGTTTGTGGGAAGGCCGTGGGAGGGCCATGCCAGGCCACGGGAGGAATGGACCGGGAAGGCAGGGGGCGTGGGGAGGGTCGGTCCACTGCCAGGGGCGTGCACCCAAGCCAGCTGGGCCTCAGGTGTGGTCGAACCTGTCAGAGGCTCATCATCAATCCCGTGAAGTGGTTGCCCCTGAGGCAGTCAGGCCCAGAGCCTGATGTCCCGGAGTGCTGGTCCGTCCTGCCCCAGGGGTCGGCATGCTCACCCTCCCAGAATACCCCACATCTGTGAGGAGAGCACTCCTCCCCCAGGACGGACCTGTCCTCAGCCCAGAGCGTTGTAGGCCGTGGTGGTTTTTTTGTGTGTGTTTGTTTTTGTTTTTTTTTTTTTCCTTTCTAGAAGTGATCACATCAGCCACTGACTTCGTCACTATTAACTGTTTCAGAGGATCACCCTAGTAGCAGTTAAATCCAAATGTCCAATCTTCTCAGGTTCAAATGATAAGTTTTCCCTCTGGTATCTTGTGCCAAGAAAACATTGTTATTTCGAATCTTCTTTATTGGGGCTTATGAAAGAAATTGGGATGGATTTATGTAATAGAATATTTCAGACGCTGAAAAGAATGGGGCAAATCTGTATGAGAAAAGATGTCTATGATATTATTCCGTATTCTTTTACTTTGTTAAGTGAAAAAAAAAAGCCAGCCGTAGAACAGCACAATCGTTTGATTCTGTTTTTATTACATAATAAGGGTATGGGTCTGGGAAGTCATATACCAAACCAAGAACCATAGTTGTCTTGAGGAGGTGGAGCTTGGGAACTTATAATTTTTACTTGATCTCTCTCTCTCTCTCTCTCTCTCTCTCTCTCTCTCTCTCTCTTTCTTTCAGTTGTAAGCATGAATATTTTTTTTTAAATAAAAAAATCTCATTAATATGGACGCAACTATATGGTCAAGGAGACTTGGCTTTATTTTTAACCAGGGGTTTTAAATCTTTTTTTATGCCATAGACCTTTGTGACAGTTTGTTGAAGACTTTGGATCTCTTCTCAGAATAATACTTTAAATATATAAAATGAAATATGTAAATCCAAATATATCGAAATATAATTACCAAAAAATTATTAGAAATTATGATATAATTATATAAATATACATATACACACATACACACATTTATTAATTGATACATTAAAATTAAAGTTCTAGCTGCAGGTCTTATAGCTACTGTAGTTGAAAAGTGATATTTTGAGAAATCTGCAACTACCGGTGCCGCATGAAAATACCTGTGATTGTTCATGGCCGAGTCGCGTATACTAATCCGAGTGTGGTTTGTCGCCTTCCTTCACAAGTGAAGGAAATGCTAAATGACAGTTACAAGAAGTGAAAATCAAGATGTGACCACCCCCCCCCCCATCTAGCATCACAGATCCCTGTTTGAATTTACCTGCCTAAGGACCAATGCTTTTAACTAGACGTGAGACGCTGACTAATATGGTTCCCTGTTTCTGAGTCTCGGTGCCTGCATCTGTAAAACGAGGGGCTTAGTGACGGCAAATATGTATCATCTTATATGTCAACTGTAACCTGGTGGGGCATGCTGAAAATGTTACTGAGATGATTTCTGAGATCAGTTGGAGGGGGTCCCATGAGTGATTGGTGACGTCTGCCATGGGTACGAGATGGGAGAGGGGGAAGTGTATTCATGGCACAACTTTTTATTCCTGGACTAGATGAGCCTGTGGTCTCTCCCAGCGCTGAAATTTTAACAAGTCTGAAAATAATTAATCTCTTCTGACTCCAATTAAAAGTACCTCCTGTCCAACAAGAATAACAATGGCATGAGGATTGCTATTTCTTCCTGAGAGTGAGTTGTGTGTGTAGCATTGGCGGCATTCTGCCCCCATAAACCAAGTCTTCTCAGAGACTTCCCATTAAATAATATCGTAAGCTTTACCTCCAGTTTCAGTGATAGAATGGTTACTGGGAACAGATTGTCTAGAAAGAAAACAAGAATTAGTAAACACAGTCTTACAAATGAGCCATCTGGAGATTTATTTACATAAGAAAAGAGGAAAGCCTTGGTATTTTCATGCTGGGGTTTGTTTCTCTTGCAAGTAGCCACAGGGGTGTATTTGTCATGAACACACATCAGCTTTTTAGCAGAGATTGCTGAAAGCATGAAAAAACAATGCTCATTTGGTTGGTTATTTGGGGAACTGGAAGGAGAAGAGAGAGTGGGAGAGTCACACACACAAAAAGGGTTTTGAATGAATTTTACCATATGGGATTTCAAAATAGTTATAATGTACTCACACGCTGGTTTTAAAATTATACATTATCTTCAAAGTGCTAAATGAGAACAATGCCAAATAACAAGGTCAAATTGGGAGGCATTAAACCATCGTGCAAATGCAGAGGGACTACAGATACTGGGGGACCAAAACCTCGACATAACTCAACTAGCGTTTCCTGGGTGTCAGGCCAACTCTGCAGAACCCCTTAACTTCTTCCTCTAGTTCGTCTTTTTCTACTGCTCCCCCAGGAAGTGTGCACTGAGATATTCTCTCTTCCTAGGAATTCCAGCCACGTCACCTCTCCTTCCACCCACCCCCAGGGTGTTCCTCTGCGCAGGGAGGACAACATGGAGCAGATAAGAGAGGGGTGGGGAGGATCCCATGGGTGACAGAGCTCACCAAGCCCTCAGCCCCCACGTTAGATGATACCACACCGGCCCAGGTGGCATCTCCTGCCATTTCTGCAAAGTGACAGGCTGGGTAAAAATAGCCCCGCTGTGTCTGGACAAGCAATGTTTGGCCAATAAAATACAAATGAATAAGACGACAGTTGGACCGACTTTACAGAAAGATAGCTCAATTCTGCTCCTGGACAGGGCTGGGTTGTAAAGTATCTTTCATGTTTGCTCTGGAAATTGTATAGCTCAGGGCAGCAATTCTTTATAGGGGCAAGAAGAGGCAAGACTGGAAGTGCTGAGCAGGTCCGCTGCCCCAGGGCTCCTGGCTTCAGAAACAGATGCAAGGGCAGGAAGTGAAGCTTGAAGAGTGAATGCAGCTGGAAAGCGCCCAGCAATTCAGAGCCATCAGCATGAAAGATAATTACCTGCTGACAGGTCTCTGATGTGTACCTAGATGGGTGTGTGTGTGTGTGTGTGTGTGTGTGCGTGCGTGCGTGCGTGCACACACACATGCAGGCTTTGGTTAACTACACCTTTACAGGCAACTTGGGAGCATATTCCGTACTCTTACCTGGACAAGAGGGGGAAGGGCTCATAGACAAGGATCCAGAAGGCTTCGGCATTGTATAGTGAGCAGATACGCACCTGGACTTGGAAATGTGGAAAGTGCGAGAAGAAACAAAACACAAAATGTGAAAAGTGTTCGGAAGAGGTGGTACCAGAGCAGTGTTCTGGGCTGGCGCCTGGCTCGACAATGTTTCTGGAAGGTTCTGTGAAGAAGTGCACAGTCAATAGCCTTGCCGATGGAAGGGATGTGTAAGAAGAACAGCCAATAGGGATGGCAAGCATTTGTCAAGGCCTGGGGACTGAGGCCTTCCACAGCCCATGACACTCGTTGTGGGTCCGTTTTCCAGATGGGCATCCTGACTGAGAAAGGGTACATCAGTCACCTAAGGCTACACAACCAGTGAGAGGAAGGGCTGGGATTTCAACCTGCACAGCTTGACTCCAAAGTTCTTACTTAGGCAAAAGTGACCTTGACCTCATCAAAATGACAAATAGAATTGGGGGACTAGAAGCCCCCAGCACATGACCTCCACACCGTCAGGCAAGTCATCATTATTTCAATTGTTATAATTTATCACTACCAATATATGGAATAGGACGATAAGCTGTAGCATTTTGCATGGGACGGGGGGGGGGGCGGGGGGGGACTCTTAAAAGTGTATTATGAGGCTCTGAAAGTGATTTCAGACGATCGTGAACTTGGATGGTCTTCTAGGTTAGTGATTCCAGACATGATGATTTTGTATATAATGTCTGAAAGTTTGCAGGTGCGCACAGACTGTAGTTGTATATTTAATATCCAATGTTGCTGAAATGCATAATGTCAGAAGCTGCTTTAAATTAAGAAATGCCTTTAAATAAATTTGTATGTTATTGTTATGACATCATCTACACTTATTTGAAAATAGTCATATATACACGGAGGAGACAATAAGATTATTTAGAACACAAACCATGCTTCCTGGGCAAGGGTGGTTAGGAAGATACATTTCATTCCAGAAAATGGGAGAAGAATGGATACTTTTCAAATAGCACAAAGGTGTTTGTTTCTTTAGCACCAAATGGAATTCTTGACTCTCTCAGTATAATCCAACATTTTACCAACCAGTACGATTTGTTGAAGAATGAAAGTTGAGCTCAAGGAAATAGTGGTCTAATTTGACCATTAAGGATGTCAGTCGAAGAGTCTGACTCCCAGATGGAGTAATGGATACAACTTGTTCCATCAGAGTCATTCTAGAAGACATGGCATCGGAGTCAGGCAAGCGAAGTCATAAGTTCAGGACCCTGCTTTCCACTTCCAGGTCCTATTATCGAGGGCCTCGTCGGCTCCTTTATGAGAGCAGTCGGGGGAAATGTGATCTCTGGAGAAAAGGAGCCAGCAGCTCCATGGATGGGTCACCTGGTTGCTTCCTCCCCTACGTTCCCACCTTCAGAGGAATCGGCTCCACTGAATTCATTCTTGCTTTTTTCAGTCCCGATGCCAGGAGCAGCAAATTCCACAGGCACTCGGTAGGGCTTTATCTGATTGTCCCTCTCAGGGGCTGACATAGTGTAACTCATCGCCGATGGGAAGGAAAGGTAATGTAATACCGACGTTATGCTACTTTTCCATGGAGACCCATAAGTAAGAGTCCTGCTTGTTATCCAGTCATCGTTTCCTCTATCCGAGGTTTGAAAAATTTAACCAGCCAGAAGAAATTCGTGTTCTCTGTCCTCCTTTCAGAACTCATGGATCGGGAGTTTTCTAACCTTCTCGGTATTCTCAATTTGAGTTCCAAATAGATTTGAATTTCTTTA
Organism: Rousettus aegyptiacus; assembly: GCF_014176215.1. NCBI lineage: Eukaryota > Metazoa > Chordata > Mammalia > Chiroptera > Pteropodidae > Rousettus > Rousettus aegyptiacus. The sequence goes on along the minus strand of NW_023416309.1, from coordinate 54,016,172 downwards.
GAAATGAATCAGCTCTTCAATTTGCAGAATCAAAGACAGGCGATATTATGGCTCCCTCTGTCTTGACACAAATATCTGCCCATGGAAGGCAGAGGTGTTGGTGGCTTCCTCTCCTTCTGCTGTTATACGAACTTGAATGAGATTAGGTTATGAGAGGCAATTCTGCCTTCCACTGCAAGGACAATGTTGTGCATTTTGCTAAGCTTTCGGAGAGAGTGTGAGTGGCAAGGATTCAATAATTATTGTAAGTAGACTCTAGTAGACTTACAGTTCCAACTTGTTTTGGGGCTCAACTTCTGGAAGACAGCCTACAAAAATAGCAATTTATAGGGGAAAAAAAGCGGGTCCTGAGGCATTTGGTTGGGGCAGACATTAGTTCCATTTAGGGCTTAAACCAGCCCACAGTTAATTGTAGGTCTCTTGCATTAGCTTGTAGGAGCAGGAAAAGCATGTAATTCGAGCTAATCTGATGGGCAAATGAACTGGGTCCTTGGTGCCAAGTGAGACCGTGAAACAAAAGGACACATGTGTTTTCAGGAAAAAAAAACCAATACAACATAGTTTCAACTGTTGCGCACGTGAACCTCTGGAGAATTCTTTGGAAGGTTTGTCATTTTAGAAAAGGACCTTTGGGGTATAGTGGATACACCTCGGGAGCCCAGCGCCTCTCGGTTATCTGGGCAGCGAAGCACGTGGCCTGGATTCATTTGCGGGCCCCTTGCAGAGGAGAAGTTTTGTTTCAACGAATTGTCAGGACCTGCTTCCGAAAGCCCCTCCGTCTTGTGGCTCTTTGTGTTCATTTCACCCGGACGTATGTTATAATCAGTACATTACAATCAACCCCGGCCTCATCCCTGTCTATTCTGATTTACTTGGTCTGAGATGGGAATCTGTGTTCTAAAAGTCTCCCAGAGCAATGCAGTGAGGTGACAGCAGTTAGGGAGGGTTCAGAACCCCACCCCCCACCTAGTAGCAGAGGTGGCTTAAGGAAGGTGAGCTGATGGCTGAGGTTAACGCACTTACTTCAGCGCCCCGAGAGGGAAGTGATGCGAGACAAGCCGTGAGGTCGGACAGGGATATTTGGCACTTTGCAGCGATGCCATCTTGTCGGGCCGTGTTGCAGGGTTTGTGTTCCTGGGGGGTGAGTGCACTGGTGGTTTATCTAACGTCACTCATCCAGAGACCCACTTCCTCAGAGCATCAGTGTGATGCGACCTCAAATCAGGCTGTTCTGATGCGCTCTCTGCTAGCACAAGTCCTCTGAAGGAGAGGACTCTTAAATTTAAATCCCGAGCCTGAAATGAGGATTTATTATGCCCCTTTTCTGGTAGGGCTGCCTTCCTGGGATCCCAGATTTGAATACCTGTTGGTAGGCTGCTTTTAGGTCAATGAACAATTAGGCAGTTTGATCATTCAAATCAGAAATTATCCATTTCACCAAATATGTGTTAAAACAGTAGTCAGTGTGCTTTGAATGCATTATGCTAATTTAAACCAATTTGTGTGTGTGTGTGTGTGTGTGTAATAGTTGTGTTAAAATCAGACCTTTTGTTTTTCCCATTAGAAGAAAACCTTTCTAAGGGCAAACATTTTTTAATATCAGTAATGTGTGAATTGGATAAAACTACAGGATTAGACTCTCCAAAAATTAGGGACAGAAAATTAAATAGTAACTCAAACATAACCTATTATGTGTCTTGAAAATGAGAATTTTTTAAAACATACTAGTGGTTAATATGGTTCATCAGAAAAGACACTTAAAAGAGACAGCAGTCTAGTCTATGGCAGACTAAATATTAATCCCACATTAGAGGAACAATGGACATACTGTTTTCGTACTCTGTTTTTATATGGAAAGTGAAAATCAAAGTAACTGCGGTGACTTCATATTGAATCAGTAAGTCACTTGTAAATATAAAGGCTGAAATGTCACTGGGGGACAAATGAGCAACTTCACCTGTATCCTTAGGTATGCAGTGAAGGAGCTTAGATCAGGGGAACCAGGCATATGGAGCGAAATGGAAAATATTTATTTATTTACCTATCTATTTATTTAATTATTTAATTTTTTATGCCTACAGCACCTGCTCTTCCCAGGTGGTCTCCCATCCAAGTACTAACCAGGCCCGACCCTGCTTAGCTTCCGAGATCAGACAGGATCAGGCGTGCAGGGTGGCATGGCCATAGATGCAAAATTATTTTTTTTAATTAACATTCTAATTCTAACAGAACAGTCACAGATAAAGAGACAGGGGCTCTGAGAGTTTGTAAATTTGATAACTTTGCATGTATTTTAATTTACATGGATTTAGGATCTGAACAACTGGCCTCATAGGGCTTCAATCCAGCACCCGAGAGTAGTTCACCCCCTTCTCAGAAGGTCTGCTTTGCGCCCTGTGGCACCGCATGGAACATTCATGGAAGTAGGACTCTGCATCAGGGTTCAGCAGACAGACAACCAACAGGATCCCTCTCTCCTTCTCTCTTTCTCCCCCTCGCTAGCTCTACTTTATTCCTATATATCATCATCAAGTATATAGGTATATGCACTAAATGTACATATGTGCTATATATGTGCTACATGTGTATATGTGTAACATGTATGTACAGTATCATTTATATATATATTCCTGGTTCACCTGACCTAAGATCCTTCGCTGCACACCTGAGGACGCCAATGAAGTTGCTCGCTATGTTCTCCAGTGACATCACAACTTTTATATTGACAGGTGACTTTCTGATTCAATATGAAGTCACAGTAATTACTTCAATTTCCACTCTCTACATAAATATTGTATCTGTGTATATATGTGCTTGTGTGTGTGTATGAGAGAGAAGGTGAGAGAGAAGTTGATTAATTTTAAAGAATTGGCTCACACAATTGTAGAGACTGGCAAGTCCAAAATACGCAGGGTAGGCTGGCAGTTTGGAGACCCAGGGAAGAGCCGATATTGCAGCTTGAGTCTAAAGGCCACCTGTTGGCAGAATTCCCTCTTGCTAGGGGGACATCGGTCTTTGTATTGTTAAGACTTTCTACTGATTGGATGAGTCCCACCACATTATGGAGGATAATCTGCTTTATCCAAAGTCTACTGATGAAAATGTTCTCCTCTAAAAAATACCTTCACAGAAACATCTAGAATAATGTTTGACCAAATATCTGGATGCCATGTCTAGACAAGTCGGCACATCGAATTAACCATCACAGACTCCTTGCCGTGCCGAGGATGAAAGTGATAACATTTCAGCAATTCGAGAGCAGGGAGGGGGTGAGTAGGCCCGCCATGCTGAAACGATAATCTATACTTTCATGACACCCCTTCGAGTCCTTTTTCATATACATACATTTACTTGCTTAATTATTATAGTATACATATATTTTTATCCTTTCTCCATTAATATTATATTGTAAGCACAATTTCCACGTCCTTTATAGTTCATCTTTATGGAGATGTAACATTTCATCAAAAGGCTGCAGCATAATTTAATTAACCGGTCCCTTCTGCTGCATGTTGAGGTTGCCTGAAGTCTTTTGCTGTTATAAATCATATCGCAGTAGTTCGCTTTCCTTTAAGATAAATTCCTAAAAACAGAATCACTGAGCCAAAGCATTTAAATCAATAGACGTGATGCATATTGCTTTTGTTGGACTTGATTAGAATGTGTGCATTTTTCTAAGTTTTCGTTTGTTTCTTTCTCTTTTGTTTCTTTGTTAATGATCTTACATGACCGCTTCTGGTTTCCGACGATGACATCTGCAGCCAAGGCGACACACAGATGGCCATCACAACCCCCCAATTCCTTCAGTGATGTTTTTCTGACAAAGATATACTTCAAGGCTAAAATGCCCTTACCTAGTCCTCGCATGAGAGAGATTTATAGCTTAGAAAATCTGAGTACAATTTCTGTAGCCATTTTTTTAACCGAGAGTGGGGGGAAAAAACACATTTCACACTTCAAAAGCAATTTGCGATTTATTTTTGGTTCTTTGATAATTCAGGGAGACTTTGAAATGCTTAACGTCTCATATCTTCTCACGTAATTGAAGAAGAGTCCACAGCTGAGAAGTTTAAGGAATTATAGAATCTGGAGCAAACATTTTAGAAGATAGAAGTTAATGGTGTTATTATCTCTTTAAGAAGAGTTTGTTTTAATTTTTTGTTGCAATATTTGAAGTTTCGTATTGGACATCAGCGCCTTGTTTGGTAGGATCTGGTAAACATGCTTGCAGGTCTCACTTCGGTACAAGAAAGTAATGAATGTATTTAAGGAAGTAAATTTAAAATCGATGTTAGGCATGGTGCTTATTTTACATAGGAGTGAATCACTTATATTTTGGGGAAATTATTTATACTTGAACCCATATTTTTTGGACATCTCATGTAAACAGAACCATGCACTAGGTGGTGGCCTTTTGTGACTGGCTTCTTTCACTCAGCATAAGTTTTTCTGAGGTTCATCCACACAGTAACATATATCAGGCATTTGTTTCTTTTCATAGCTGAATAATATTCCAGTGTATAGATAGGCCACGTTTTCTTTATTCGTTCATCAGTTGACAGACGTTGGGACTGCTTTCAGTTCTTGGCTACCAGAGAATAATGGTGCGATGATGATTCATGTACAAGTCTTAGGTAAATATGTTTTTATTTCTCTTGGGTACACACCTAGGGGCGCAATTGCTGAGTCATATGGTAACTCCATGTTTGGCTTTTTGAGAAACATGTTTTCATGGGCTCACACGTGGATCAAGTTATGCTTAGGCATGTTAGTGTCAGCTTGTGTGATGGCAATGACCAAGAGTAAGAAAGTAAAATGCTAGAGTGCCTCGGACCGAGAACGTCTTAACGGGGATGGTTTTTCATAAGAAACTGCTCATTTTGAACAATCTGTTCAGTTCTCAGTTTTTAAGCACATTTATTTGTGTGATAGTGACGTAGGAGGATATTAGTGGACCGAAAGATCTGATGTGACTCATTTATGAAGCTTCCTATAATTCTAAATGCCTAATTTGCTCTTTAGGAATTAGTTTTTGCATCGCAAAGCAAATACCACATACCCCAGACTTCCCAGTAAACACCCCATTTGGGCCTTCTAACGAAATAGTTTCTGTGCCTGTCTTCAGTTAAAAATGCTAATGATGATTCCTTAAGACCCAATGGAGAAAACCAACAGTTCACCAAATGCCTGAACTCTTCCGATTCTGCCGTGTACATGAAGGCTGCAATTAAAGTTGGTTTATTTTAAGCAAAATCCCTTTAATAACATGGGAGGCAGTGTTTGGGGGAACATTTCTGAAGCTGACATTTAATACACTGAAGAAGATACATTATAAACATGTTAATGTTACTATCAGTTGCTTAGCTTTTCACCCGTGAAAGTTCGATTATGAATTCCTTAGGGATTTGATCTTAGCCTTGGAATTAAACCTAAAATGGTTAATTCACATGAACACTGGCCATGAGGATCGAACCCTTTTCCTCTTCTTTAGTAGAAAGACGATATTAGCTGTGTAATTATATCCCTCGGTGGCATTAACCACGGAATTGAAGGTTTGGCTTCCTTCTGGCAAACAAACCCCGGGTTTTGACTTGAAGCTTGTACGGCACACGTGTATAATCACGCTACATGTGAAGGGTGGAAATTAGAGTGTGGGGTTGCTGATTTATATTCCATGAACCGAGTTTTCCTATGCCAACCCAGAAAAAAGCTTACCATGGCCAAAGCGTCCAGTTTTCTTGTGGCTTCTGCAGTCCCTGGAAGTGATACAGGGGACAGATTTTGGTACATTCCAGCACAAGGTCTAATTAAGGATGTAACGATCGGTGAGCATTTAAAGTAAAAGCCTAAATGCTAAACCTGGACCTTCTTGTTTTCAAATTAAAAGGTCAGTAACCCAGTGTCAACAGTTTTAGACAGCTTGGGTTATACCTCTAAGAAATAATCAAAGTCAGCAAGTACAAACAAAGCCAGCCCATTGTTCCATTGCGTCTGAGTGAAGGAATCCAGTTGTCTTATGTGTTGTGACTGACACGATTTGACAGGCTCGCTGTTTTTTTTTTTTTTTTTTTTTTGGTCTTTGGGTTTTGAATAATTGCTTCTTGCAGAAAGCCTATATTTTCTGTACTCTGTGGTTGCCAAGCCGTACTTGACTTTTAAAAGAGAGTCAAAGGAACATATCCTTGTGAGAAATTGCTGCTTTATGGAGTACAAATGAGAGGTTTCATGATCTTTGAAGCTAGGGAGGCCAAACCAGGCTTAGAAACCCCATCGCCAGGCTGCGTTTTATATTCTTCATTGCCATACTAAACTGAACTGTCTTTTTGTTGAAAGTAGAAAAAAGAAAAAGTATATATATAATATGTGTGTGAGTGTGTGTGTGTGTGGTGGACAGTTAGTGTTGAGTTTAGTGAGTTTTCCCATCTCGTTTCCAAAGCAGAAAGTTCTCCTTGACCACTGCAGCCCAGAAGTTGGGCAGAATGGCAGACTGCTCCAGCCCTAGACAAATGGTTCTCCACTGGGGAAGGCTCCCCCTCCCCCCGCCCATCCCCCCGCCCATCCCCCCGCCCATCCCCCCATGGAACATCAGGCAACGTCTGGAGCCGTTTTTGGCTGTCATAACTGGGAGGAGCAGTGCTGCTGGTGTTTAGTGGGTAGAGGCCGGAGAAGCTGCTCAGCATCCTGCACTGCACAGGACAGACCCCTAAGACGGGGACTGGCTCAGCCCCAGATCAGCAAGCTGGGAGGAGAGGCGCCCACTCGGAGGGCTTACCCACGACGCCGGGCGCGGCGTTTCGGGCTCTGCTGTTCACAGGCTGCGGGGGGCGGAAGGAAGACCCAGGGTCTTCCTCCCACCCAACAAAGCGTGCTCTTTGCTTGGCACCCCGTTTCTTGGGGCTGCCCGCGAGGAGAGCACTGGGGCGATGGGAAGCCAGCTCCCAGCCTGCAGGAGCGCCGTGGGGCCAGTGGGGGCGCACACACAGCTGGTGTCACGTGACTTCGGCTCCCCCGCACCGCTCCGCCAGCCGCTGGTGGGAACCTGCAGGCCCGGACTTGCTTTCGTCCTTTATTGGACAAATGTTTTATAACACGCTTTTTGCTCCAGGTTAACTTTCTTCTTCGTCATCATTAAATAATATAAAAAAATATTTCTTCTTGGTGTTTTTTAAGCCTTCACCTTTCTTGGCAGGAAGGCACTTTGACACGCAGATTAGAAAGTCGTCCAAAGTCACCATGACCTCTAGTCTTGCTGCCATGTATGTGAGTATTTCTATTTTCCTTAGCCATGTCTGCAGGGAAACAAAACCACTTTCATCAGTTTTCCAGAGTCAAAATGTCTAAGCATTCTGGGGGCCAGCTGTGGTCTGTGAATGAACGTGTGACCCATGCCGGCCTGTCCCCCGGTCGCTGAGCCCCAGGTCTGCCGGATGAGTGCCACCAACTCCTGGGGCTCATCCAGGCCGGAGAAAAGGGAATGAAACACCTTCGTGCTGAGGCGTGCGTGTGCTGGCTGACTTCTCTCCTTCACTTTTTGATGAAAGGCCTAGAAAGGATGGCAGAAGCACGACTTTGTTGGGGTGGGGGGGGGCTGGCCGTGCATTGTGGGAGGTGTAGCATTTGGTTACAGCTTTGGATCATAGAGTATTAAGGGGGAGGGGCTCACAGGGCCTCCAGGCGCAGTCTCTCCCACACCCCCTTTCCCCCCAAAGGAGGGATTGTTGCCTCCAGCCCTGTGAGAGCCACCTTTTCTCTCCACCCCTGTTCTGCCCATCCTGGGCAGAGAACCGGCCGTGTGAGGAGCAGCCTGCGGCACGTGCGTAAATGCACACCGTGGGTCCCACACCGGCCACGCAGAAGCGGAGCCCCTCGGCGAAGCCTGGGCTCTCTATTTGTGACCAGTCCCCTGGGCCTCCTGAGGCACAGCCTGGTTTGGGGGTCACTTCTCGTGTGCTCTCTTGTCAGGCCATTTCTGTCATGCACGACGCCCTTGACAGCTCTCTGTCAACGTGTCATTAACACATGCTTTTGCCTGCCCGCCCAGAGCTCTCCACCCTGTGGCCTGGGCAGCGTCCAAAGTCATGTCCGGCTTCTCCTCTGCTTGTACCTTCTGCATCAGCCGCTCCAGATCATACATCTTGGGGGAGGTACAAGGCGGTTGTCAAGAGTTAGTATAGTTCAGCCAACAGGGGGCCCGCGCTGAGCGCCGAGTTTGCACACGGGGACCTTGTGAATGAGCCTGCCTCTTCGGTCAGACTCAGTGAGGCCCGCGAGCTCTCCAGGACCCGGGAACGCATGTGCCGAGCGTAGCCCTTTCTCAAGTGGTGTTTAGACATTGGTCCTGATGACCGTCTATGTTGCTTTTGCTCAGGGCCCAACTCCCTAAGTGGAAGAAAGAGTTTGTTTTAAATTCTGTTACCACAAAACCGAGGAGTGTGACATTCCTAGGCTGAGCATCTCCAAGGAGTGGAATTCCTCCCTGTGACCTGCTTCGCACTGCATTCTGGACTTGTCCCCGGCTAGGACATTCGCTGCCCCTGCTGATCTCCCTGTCCCTGAGGTACACATGGGAGACTCTGACTCCTTGATTCTTCCCATTCTTCTGTTTCTCTTGCCATTTGTCAGGACAAGGACTTCACGACCCAGCTCCGAGATGTTGTCTGTAGACTGGGAACAGGTGGCTTGTCAGAGGGGACCCCTGCTCTTCCTGTCACCTCCACGTAGGTTGTTATCTTCAGAGGCAAATTCAGACGGGACCCCCTCTCTCCACGTGACCCTCTCTCGGGATACCTGAACACACAGGATATCTGAAATCTGTGCATTACGTTTATTCACTCACTTGTTTATTCATTCATTCGATTGATAGTCGTCGAATGCCGAGATCTTCCTGCAGGCACCATGACTTGCTTTCTGCCTCAAAGAGTTCCTGAGTGAGGGCAATAATTCCTGTGCCTTTGGAAACTCGTGCCTCTTTCAGTAAATAAATAATAATAAAAAAATTCATGTTCTATCAATGGTTAAAATAAAAAACAAACATAACTTTTGGGACTAAAAGCAAATCTAAGCAACAGTAACTTTATACTGCGCTCCCATGACCTGGTACTATCCCTCTGCCCCCACCCCACCCTTCCCACAGACGCCTCCAACTGTGGGAAGCTTCTGAGTGTGACAACCTGGATTTGTTCCGGGGCATCCAGGACTAACCAGGAATCATCGTGGCCGAAGTGATCACGCTGGTACCTAGTACAAGGCAGGCACTGGTCAGGTTCGAGAAGGGACCGCTCATTTTACAGCCTCCTTTTCCCACCCCGACGGGTGTCGGATTTACACAGAAGCTCAGAATGGCCGACCCATGCCTGCCCACCATCCGTGGATCCTTGTTACACTCTCCTCATAGGTTTGTCCCATCTCCCAGGTAGGTGGGAAGCCCCTTGAGGGCACAGGTTATGTTCACGCACTCCTGTGCACGTGCTCAGACACACTCTCTCTCTCCCTCTCTCTGCCTGCCGCCCCCAGCCTAGCGCCATCCCCTGTACATTTTAGATTCCTAACGGATGTGTTGACATGATTACAAAAATAAAAATTTAAAAACCGATGCCAGAATGCCCCCAAGATCCTGTCCAATAGGACTTTGACTGCCTTCCTTTAAAAACAACAACAAACAGTATGTCTTCTTTTTTCTTCTTCTTACTCTTCCCATTTCTGACCAGGAAGGGTACCACATGTCTTTGGTAAGACAGGTTCAGTGCCACGATGCCTGTGGGCGGTGGCTCTCTTGTCCTCGTGATTTGAATCCGGAGCCAAGGCTGCCTCATTGCTCTCGGGGACTGGCCGTTGGGAGCCTTCGCCAGCTCCTTCAAGGGGGAAGAACCTTGGCAGCGCAGGAGGCCGGGCGGGGCTTGCCTCCCTAGGCAGTGCTCAGAATATCCTTGGGGAGAGGCCTGCCTATGACCTTGACCGTGAGTCCTGGCAAGACATGCAATAGCTGTGCCTCGCATGGGCCATCCGTGCTCCAGGCGGCTCCCCTGGTATGGGGGGTGGTGACAGGCGGATGTAGTCAGCGCTCTAGTAATCGACACAAGTTCTCTTTGACTACCATCTCCTGACAGGTTTTATGGCCCCTTGTCGATCTTATTTTTCTTTCATCACACAGAGCCCTGTATTGAATACTGTCTTTGGAATTCCAGGAGGACCTCGCCCAGCACTCAAGGCTGAGGTCGCTTGCCGTAGTGTCTGAAACTAGTAACAGCTACCATGCATCACGGGAATGCTTGGCGTGGGTTATGAACCAGTTACTATGTTATTTAATTTTAGTAATTGTTTGAGACCGATATTATTTGTACCCATTTTACCATGCCAGAAACTAAGACTCAAACATTGAGTAATCCCTTGATTCATATCTCTGGACAGCGGCCAGCCTGGGACTTGAACCCGCGTCGGCTTGACTCAGAAGCTCTTGCTCTTTTCCCGATACTTGACCACAAAGCAAATTAATACTGTAAACACTATCGTGAAGAGAATGCTTAGTCTACTGAAGAAGACAAGGGCTTCAGCAGCATAAAAACGAAATTTATTGCTAGCCGATTGATATATTAGCCACGCATCAGATTACAGTTTTCATAAAGCATTTGTCCTAAAGGAGTTCTATGTGGCAGTGATGTTAGCAAAGTATGAATTATTTTAGTACTTGAGAGTTATTAAACTGCTTGTCTTTAAAAATAATTACTTATTCAGACTTTCTGCTAATTCGGACTGGCAGTTTCCTGGGAGTAGACAGAGTGAGCATTTGCTATCCTTTGCTCATTCATTAGGCACCCCGAACAATCGGTTCGGCTTGCCAGTACGCTCACTCGGCCCAGGCTCTCTTTATCAGATACGCTGGTGGTTTTGGCTCCCGCCATCAGAACTCGTCCCGGCCCCTCCAGCTCGATCTCATCCACTGGTCTGCTAAGCTTTTGTCTAGGGCGTGACTGGCACAGAGTATGGGCTCGACAGTATTCGTGGAATAAATGGAGCGATGGGCTCATTTGCAGCATGACTCAAAAAGGCGAACAGGACAGGGCTGAAGTGCACAGCTCAGTAAGTCCCGGGTCCCCACGCCCCTCTGTCTACACGCGAGCTTCGCGACAGTCATCAACGGCTGCTTGACGGCGAAAGCCAACACCCTCGTTTAGCGTTCTCGGGTCTGTTCCCTTTCACCCCCAGCCCTTCTCCTTGGTTAGGGTCCAGGACAAAATCGTCACTTTCTTTGAAAACGACCTTTCTTGTCCGTCTCCATCTCTTTTGTTCTCCCGTTTCTATGGTTACCTCATCAGCACTGGGATTCTCCCAGCGCCATCCTTGGCTCCTTCTCTTCTCTCTCTCTGTTCTGTCCCCACTATGGGGTCTGAGCCATGCATGTCACGTGACCTCTGGGACCACGCGTGGAGTGATATCCCAGAAACGCCCCACAAAGCTGGTGGTGCTTCCTCATCCTGGATTCTGTTCTCCTCTCAAACTCGCCGCGCACAGGCTGCCAGACGAGAGCATTGCATGCCGGTGGCGGCGGCCGCCAGTCTCAGACTTCTCTCACGTGAAGGCGGCCAGTGGTCGACTTTGATCGCCTCCGCACTTGTCAGTGACTGGAGGAGCTGCCGCTCCACCTGTTTAGACTGACCCACGGGGAAGTGGCCCGGGGCAGAGACCACAGAGCAGGCCGAGACGCAGACACAAGTCAGCATCCCCAGGCTGGCCTCTCCCCTCCCTGCTGTGGCGTGGTCCCCAGGCCAGTGTCCACAGCGCATGCCCAGGGTGCCAGCCACCTGCTGTGCAGAACCCGAGCCCGTCTCCCTCATCGGGACCAACGGCCTTCCCGATGGAACTTTTTTTTTCTATTCATTTAAAACTACTACATTGCCACCGTGTGTGCCTGTAAGTGTGTAAGTGTGTAAGTTGGTGTTTGTGAGTGTGTGAGCATATATGAGTGTGTGCCTGTGTGAGTGTGAGGGTATGTGTGAGAATGTGTATTTTAATCAGTAAGTTCATAATGAGGAAAATCCGACCCATGTGGCTAATCTGTTAGCAGACCCCAGGAGAGAATGCTGTGCTTTTAAGCAAGAACCACTGGCAACGGCCGTTCCTCTCCTTGAATTTCCCCGGGTCCCCTGTCGGATAAAACGTAGGATCCCCAGTTAAATTTGAGTTTCAGATGAACAACAAATAGTCGTTCAGCATATGTCACAAACAATTTAGTCACTGTTTATCAGAAGTTTAAAACTAACCTTGTGTCCTGTTTTTTTATTGGGTGTATCTGGCACCCCCATTTCTGACATTCCCTCCATCTCAACGTTCCTACAGAGCACGGGACACGAGTCTCGGGCCACTTCCCTCACATGGCAGTGATGCGTTTTTTGGCCAACTGTCTTCCCTGTCAGGATACTTACCCCAAGGCAAGAGCGGTGACTGTACGCTCACTGTCTCAGGCTTTCTGTCATGTCCCACATGCCAGGCACAGGTGTGAGGTCCCAAGACAGGGAAGATAAGGGCTCTACGCTGAAGCAGGGGGTGGCACACTGTGGCCCTTGGCCGGATCCAGCCCACCGCCTGTTCTGTACGGGCTCCGAACGTCACCACACTGGTTCGTTTGTGTTGCTAAGGCTGCCGTCACGCTGCGATGGGAGAGCATATGGCCTCTTGGCCCGCAAAGCCTAAAATATTTACTATCTGGCCCTTTACAGAAAAAAGTCACCGACCCCTGGCCTAGAGGGTCTTACAGTCTAAAGGAGGGAGACAGACATAAACAAATAAAAGCAAATTCATCTTTCATCTCCGAAGCCTCGTCTGTGTCCGTGTGTGGTCTGGGGACCACCTCACTGAGAGCCACCTGGAGCCCCTTGCCCAGCCGAGCTGATGTCTGCCCTTCCAACAAGCCTCCCAGGTGATTCTTCACACTGACGTCTGAGCATTGCCGCACAGGTGTCTGCCACCCTGTCAGGTGCGGGGTTGGCCCTTATATGTGCTGGGATGGCCAGAGAGGGTCTGTCCGTCGATCGCACCTCAGTTCTGTACCATAATCACAATTTCAGCAGTCATAAATCCTGTACGTGGATTTAGCACAATTTACCCCTGCTTCAGGCATGACGTTGCCGGGCTTTCTGTGGGGGAAATGACCCTCACAGAGCAATCCCCTCCACTGACCTGAGCATCGTCCTCTCATCCTGAGCGAGGGTGGTGGCTGCGTCCCAGTCTTACGCAGTGGAGCAGAGCCATGCTTTCTTACGGACAAAGCCATCTTCCACCTCCGGGTCCGTCGCCTCTAGCCGACCTGGACAGCGTCACGCGGTCACGTAATCGGAATGAGCACGCTGGTTCCCTCACGTCCCCGAGCTCAGAAAGTGCTGCCACGCGATGGGTCGACAGAAAATAAATAAGAGAGAGGTCAGCCCAGTCGTGTTTGGAAGGCAAACGCTTCCTAGTGAAAATAAAGCCTGCGACTATACGTGGAGACAGATGTTCACACCTGCTACTCTTGTTAGCGGACTTGAGAAAATAAATTCAAGATAAGCAAGCCATGGGCATTCCTGAGGCCGGCGTGGGCCTGGCTCTTCGTGGCCTTGCAAGCTGATCGGAGTGCAAAGGGGATCAAGTATTGAAGTAATTTTCCTGGCAAGTCCACCTAAATTTTCTCGTGATAGCCAAATAATTAGGACAAACAGAATTTTTAAAAACTTGACTTATCCGTATAATGAGATACTTTAATGACCCTTTTTATTTTGGACACAAAGATCCAGACTTAAAGTTTCCGTTGACGTGTTGGCAGGAGGGGAGGTATTTGGACCTTACATGGCGGTGATGTGGATGGCAATACACTCGTCCAGTTCGCATTCGCTTCTGCTGCTTGGGTTCAGGTGCAGCCACGTGAAAGAGTTTACCTGCAGTCATCCTCAGATCAGTGACATGTCCCGGCCTCACGGGACACTTCGAGGTTCCCCGCGACAGACATCAGTGTTCCTTTTTCCGTTCTTTTCATTCGTTACGTGAAGTTATCAGGCACAGACACGCCTATGCGAGCGATCGTTTAAGATGCATTTGAAATGAAATGCCACCGCACGAGAGGTTCAGCCTTCGGGTATTTAAGTAAATGAAAATTACCTTCTGTCTGACAAGATTTGGAGGAAAAAAAAAGAAAACCTCAAATATCACTATACTTACAATCTTTGGATCGTTGAAAAAAATTCAGACGACCTAAAGAATTCTGTATTTTATGATTTCTTTGATTCATACATTTCATGTTTGTTAGATTATTACATTCCAAGCAGTTCCTGCCATACTACATCCCATGTGCAACCTCAGATGATACAGAAGTGCTTCTGTGCTCGTTACTATGTTTCATATTCAAGTGCCCAACCCAATGTTTTTCTTTTAAATATATTCATTATAACTTAATGTTTCTTTCTTTCTTTCTTTTCTTTTTTTTTTTATGCTTCCATCATTTATAGAAACACACCAGGGAGGGAAACCTGAATTAAAAATGGTCTTCTCACATTTTTTAGACAGGAGCCTTAGAATTGGTTACTAATTGCACCAGCATGGGGCTTATTAGCTGGTTAGAGCCCTATGTAAGTAAATCGTTAAAGGAGTCCAAATGAATTTTATGTGCAAATGTGAGGTTTACCAAGAAAAACAACAAAAAAAGCCTCTCCCTCATATAATCATGCCGAGAAGGGATCAGGTGTTGTTGTACATCTAGGACACAAAATAAATATAAAAATCAAGTCCCCACGATTCAGCCGTTTTTTATTAATAAGTCTTCATCCATCATAAATTCCTGAGAAAGCTGGCCAGATGTTTGAGACCCACCCCACTTGCCACCTAGGTCACGCCTGCAGGAGTTGCAATTTAGTTAATTTCACTACTACAGTAGCTTGATATAATTAAAGACCCAGTAGGTTGTGTTTTAAACGCTATTAAGTCATTAGGGGTTTTTAGGGGACCAGGAATGATCCTTCATTGCAGTAAAGAGGGCAATGGTCTCTTCGTACAAAGAAGCCAACGATCCTTATTTTAAAAAAGTGGGAGTTAAAGCGCCTAGCAATGAAATGCGATGCTCTGACATCAATTATGGAAATCGATAAAGAATGCCGTGAAGCACATAGTGCTTTCTCTGCCTTTTCTCTCGAGGAGCCGCCGCCATGGCAGACCCAACAAGCCTGCGCTCGCCTAATCAAAGCAATAAATTCTCTGCATCAGAACCGCAATTTTGAAGATGGTCTAAAAAAATTTTTTTGTGCTGAAGACTGTTTCTGAGCCCAATTTACCTCCTAATTCCTGAGAACAATAAAGGCATAACAAAGGATTCTGCCTGACGAACTAGTTTAAAATAACATATAGATATTGCTGCACACATCTTTCAACAGCTCAGCTCTGTTAGCAAAAGAGGAGGCAATTGGAGGGAGGCAGGGGCCTAATGAGAACCTCTGAGCAAAAAAATAAAAACTTATAATAGCAGCAGAATCATTTAAATGGGTCGAGCGGGTCAGAAAGTGAACCATTCCGAACCTGCTTTCCTGAGACCGGGCCACTTTCAAGGTTAGTTTTGGTTCAGAACAATCTGTGTTCAGGACACTACTTACCCTACTGAGCCGGCCTGACATCAGCCAGGGACACCTCCAGCACCGCGAGTGGCCCTCAGCTCTCTCCAGCCCTGTCAAGAACCCTCTGGAACACCGGCGAAGGGCGCGCGTGAAGCTCTTCCACGTGCTCCATGACCGTTTGTTTAAGTTTAGTTTTACTACAGCAGTTAACAATCAGATTCGGAGACAAGTCTCATAAATCAGGACAACGGCCCCGAAACTTCCCACGCCCTCTGTTCTGGTAACAAGGAGAGAAAAGGGCGCCAAAAGTCGGTGTCGATTTCCTCTCGTGGAGCCGTTTGCGAAACCCCGAGGTCGCCGCCGACACATCACGGCGCTACGGTGATGAGAGGTGCTGAGGGAGGTGGTGGTCGGAAAGGGCTGGCGGCCCTGTGTGGCCGTCACGTGATGCCAGATGCTGGGGCCACAAGCCACTTGGATGCCCAGACCGGGAATGTTCCAGGCATTTCGAGGAAGCCCGGGGTGGGGGGGGGAATCCAAGAGAGAGACGCAAAAACGATAATGAACCTTCAAGGGCAAGAGAGCCGTGGGCGTTCAAGGCCCAGGATGTGGAGCATGACTTGGCCAAAGGCCGGCTTATGGTCACTGCCAGCGGAGAGAGATTTGAAGGGCCCAGGACATTCGGCTTGGGCCTTGGGTGGGGGCGGGTGCAAGTGCATGCCACGAATGGGAGGCTTCCGCGTAGCGATCTCGGCATGTATCTGAATGAAACTCCAACTGGACCCGAGACCGGCTTCGGGAAAATAGGGACATCTCATCCTTTGGGTTCCTGGCCTCAGGTCAAATCCAGCTCTTGGACATGCCTGTTGGGGGCTGTCGTGAAGAAGAGGGGCCCATTCTAATTGGAACCTTGATTTCTGACCTGATCCAATGTGCGTGCCTGGTTTGTTGAGGCCCTTTGGGGACTAGAAGGATTCTAGTGACCAGCAGCAATGGAAAGTTCTTGTTTTGAGCTGGAAGGAAACCAGATGTTGACTATGCGACTGGCTGTCAGTGTCGATCCTGGTTCCCGTGAGGATGGCTCCTTGCAGATGTGTGGGCTAATTGAAGCCAACTGGCCGTCTGGTTTTAAACAGAGCGGGTCTTCTTGCCTCATCCTCCGCCCCCACCAAAAAATGATCAAGCCTTTACATAGGTTTACTTATAGCTCAGCTTAAGGGTTTATCCATCTTTCACGGAGCACCTACTATGTGTCAGGTACCATGCCAGGCACTGGGGACACACACAGGAAGCCTCCTCCTTAACGAGGTCACGTGCATGACCTAGCCTAGTCCTGCCTCTCCAATTGGCTCTTATACCACGACACTCCTTTGAGGCTGGAGTCACACTGACCTCAGGGCCTTTGCACGTGCTGCCCCTGGTCTTGGAATATTCTTCCTCTTGCTTGTCTCCCGTCTCATCTTTCAGGTCTCAGATGCCTTTCCTGGCCACCTCTTCTGGAGCAGACAGCCGTAGTACTAGTAACTATGACATCTTAACCCTATTCACCCTACTTTTTTTTCTTTATAGTCCTGACCACATTCTGTAATTTCCTCGTTTATGTTTGTTTGCCCCGTAGAGTATATTGGTTACGAGTGTGAGCTCTGAGGTCAGACCGCCTGGGTTCGGATCGTGACTCTGCTTCTCTCTGGCTCTGTGTCTTACCCTCAGCGATTCAGTTTCTTGATCTGTATAATGGAAACGAAACAGTAGCTTCTTTTTCGTGTCGGTTTGGTCAAATCTTTTAGTTAATGGTTCCACATTTCTGTTACTTTGGGCCAGCTACTTAATAAAACAGTAACATAGCAATGAACAGAAACAGACTGCATTAATTCACAGAAAATATCTCAAAAACACGTACTTTTAAAATAGCTATATATCTTTATTAAATGGAACAATTTACAACTATAAAATATAAATGAGGAGGAGATTTTGCTTGCCTGTATAATGCATAAAAATAGCTCAGAATTAGGAAAAAAACATTTACCTTCCAAGCCTGAGTGGGCTCATATGTGTAAAACAACTGAATTCAGATGGTTCAATTTAATCTCTGAAAAACTGGCCATTTCTAGGATTGAATCATTTGTTAGTTCAACATCACGAGAAGAGGTCAGGTACTTAACATGTCAAAAATACAGCAGGTGTTAACACAAATGAATTATTGTAAACTGTACTGAGGAGTATGATGAGTAGCTCAAACAGAAGAAAATATGTTTTTGTTTTTTGTTTGTTTAAAGAGAGGGCATTGAAAAAGAAATGCAAAAAGTTATTGGCAATAGTGTTTTACGAGACAAGGCAGATATTTAGGATGTTTTTGAAAGGCGAACCTTGTGCTGAGAAGAAGCTGTTTAGTTAAGAGTATTGCTGACATGGTTGGCTTGTGATACTGTGGTGGTCCTGGGAATGACGTGACACATTTCTAGTAATTTAATTAGCAATCTAGAACTTCCTTTGCTTCCTAATGAGAGCACTTTAATCCACGTCGTGACTCTTGAATGGCGCATATGTCATCCCAGTGCCAGACGCTGAGGGGACGCTCGTGTTCTCTTTCTGCCATTACCTCCGATGGCCAATACGGTTGGCAGTTGGTATTCTGTTGAATTAAAGATCTGGCCAACTGGATTACCACATGCCCCCTCTACAGATTCTGACTATTCAGGGACAGGACATTAAAGCTCTGCCGAATGGAATGGCGTTCTTAACTCAGAAATTACAGAAGGTGCTTGCAGTTTTTTACATTTATCGTTCCGAGCACCAGTAACCATAATGATGATGAACACCTGGTGGGTAGGTAGTTCCAGTTGGCTGTTCCTAGGCCTGCTATAGATTTAGTAGTGACAGAGTAGTTGACTCTTAGACACTTTCATGGGTCAGACACCGACCTGCTTCTCTCCTGGTTAATTCATTTAATTGTCACATCGATCCTTAGAGATAGGTGCAAGTATTAGTCTCGCTTTATACATATGTAACTTACATCTCAGTAAAAAAATTTGAGAAACGCAGCTCCAAGTTCTGTCCGTCCAGCCGATGAGGTCGCCTTAAGTCTGCTGGCTTCTCTGCCTTTTAGCAGCCTCTTTCCTCCTTGCTTCTCAGCAAATACTCCAAGGAGAAAGGGGAGGTGTGGGGAAACTCTGG
Organism: Rousettus aegyptiacus; assembly: GCF_014176215.1. Taxonomy (NCBI): domain Eukaryota; kingdom Metazoa; phylum Chordata; class Mammalia; order Chiroptera; family Pteropodidae; genus Rousettus; species Rousettus aegyptiacus. The sequence continues at coordinate 53,997,429 of NW_023416309.1, read as the reverse complement.
CTTGCCGTGGCAGGCTCGCCTTCCCCCTGGGACGCGCCTTCTCAAGCCCTGGGGGCCCCGGCAGGTCCCCGATGCCTCTGGACAGACGTTTTTGCATTTTATCCAACTTTTCTAGTAAACACGCCTGCTGAGATCTATAAGCTACTCCATCACAGCAGGAAAATTTTTATCATCTTTAATAAATACGTACTCTGGTCCCTAACCATCCCAAAGTAAGAGAAATACAGTAACATGGAATAAAATAGAACATGATATGACTATAGTCATAATTTTTTTTTTTTTTTTTTACTATCAGTAGTGATGCATAAAAGCTTCTGGAATGTCATCTTGTAAAATTACACGTAGCGCAGGTTTTAGTCTTGCGATTGTTTGTGTTTAGAAAAAGGAAGATTAAAATGTCTCTTAAACATTCATCTGAGCGGAAGACCCCCGGCATCCAGTGCTGCAGGTGCTCCAGCGAGGCCAATGGCCCCGGGAAGGGGCAGTACCGTGGCTGAGGAACTCACCTCCGCCCTTTGTGGATGCCGAGGTTCAGGCACTGATACCCTTCACGGGCGGAGTGAGCTCAGTTGCTCAGAAGCGACACTGTGCTGCTTTCTGCCGTGTGAATGTCTCAGGGGCCCAGGAGGCCTACAGCCGCTAACACAGGCATCAGAAAGAGAAGCTCCATTTTAAGCAGATGGCATTTTAAAAACGGCCAGGTAAAGGCAAGAAAGGCGGACGTTAAGTCTTGTTCGATCCTTAGAAACCTCACCTCACCTTTAGAAAACACTTACTTCAGATTTATTGAAGGAAGAAAATGGCCATGTTCCCATGTTTCAATTCTTTTGGTAAATATTATGTACGTCTCATGTGTGTTCAGGTACCTTGCGAGAGACATAGGAATATAAAACCTCATCTAGAACAACTCCAGACACTTAACACTCTAGGGAGGAACCAAGACAGAGCTCGCAAGTCAAAGCAGCCTGCGGTTAGGGGTGAAAATAATTGTAGAAGGTAAAAGCTACGGCGGGTTTGCCGAAGGGGGCTCTGTGAGATGCGGAGGGATCCGGGAGGGCTTGCTGGGGGAGGCATGTTTCATGTCGATGCCAGTGCTTAGCGGCTCTTAACCACCACTTGTGTAATTTCCGCTGGCTCTTTTCTTCTCCTTTGGGTCTGTGGTCCAAACAAGATTTGACAGCAATCGCCACCTTAGCATTCTGTTGTTGATTCCTGGGCGACGGGTACCAACGGGTACTATGGGATGTCTTCGCAGGCTTCCCGATCCTTTGGACCTTGCCATCCAGAATGAACAGTCACCTGCACACAGCGCCCGCACCGCGCTCCGCTTCTCCTCGGCAGGCGGCAGGGGCCGGAGCATGAATGAAAAAGCCCGGCAACCAGACAGTCCAGACCTGTGCCGCTCACGTGCCACGGCTCAGAGCTTTGAAGGGGTTTCAGCGAATTAGCGGCGTTGAGAGAAAATTCTTCTTAATCATTTCCTCCCTTTCCCTTGTTGGCTCCGTGAATTTTTCCAGAAGGCAATGGCCAGAACTTTATGGAAACCAAATGATACGTTATTTGAGAGAAATAAAATATAATTGATTCAGAATATCAATTCATCCCCTCTCAGTAGTTTCGTAGAGAGAGTTTCCCACTCCCTCTCCACCCCTGTCCTTGAAATCCAAAGGGGGTTTGTTACTAAAGGTTGATGTTAATTTGTCAAGTCATTTAGCTTCAGAAACAGTTCTTTTAATAGGCTGAGACTCCCGCCAAGGAGGCAGCTCGTGTGTAGAGAGAAAGCGCCAAGCAGGAGGGGAGGCAGGCAGCGTGGCGAGCCCACGCGGGGGCCAGAGACCAGGGGCGCTGCGCAGTGCGGACCCCGCTCTCCAAGGCCTGGCACGTGTTTGGGCGCAGAGCGGGGGTTCACGTCGCTCAGTCGAATGGGCCGTCGGAACCGAGGTGCATTCTTGCATGCGGCGGTCATAAGCTGTCACTTACGCACCTCGCCTGCCCGGGGCTGGATGTCTGCTGGCCCCACTCCCTACGCGGAGGAGTTAGCGAAGCAAGGTCTGCAGCATCAGGAAATTCTCGAAGCCGTCGCCATCGCTGCCTTCGGGTTTCAGCAGCCTCCTACGGAGTCTTTCGGCAGCCGTCCCCAACCTCCCTGGCCCCAGGGGCCGGTGCTCCTACGAGAACCTAACGCCCGATGATCCGAGGCGGCGCTGAGGCGGTGACGCTGGCGCTGGGGAGCGGCTCGGATACAGGTGAAGCTCCGCTCGCTTGCCCACCGCTCACCTCCTGCTGTTGCAGCCCAGTTCCTAACAGGCCAGGGACCAGTCCACGGTGCCCGGGGGTTGGGGACCCCTGCTTTAAGTGACATGGTGGACAAGTGGGAGCTGAGGGCAGTCTGAGCATCCCTATCGAGTTGAGGAATACCGAGGGTTGGTGTTGGCGGCCTGAACCCCACCAGGAAGACTCTCCGGACTGTGCACCCAGCTCAAACTGCAGCCCTTGCCTTTGCTCTGTTTTGCATTCTAAATAATGGTTAAGAGGAAGACATTAACGGCACATGCGGACCGGGGTTGCACAGACTTATTCCGTAAAGGGCCGTACAGTAAATACTTTAGGTTTTCCAGGCTGTCTGGTTTCTGCTACAACTGCTCTACCGTGTAGTAGTTCAGAAGAGCTACGGATAATATGTAAACAAACGAGCGTGGCTGGTTCCAATAAGACTTTATTTCTGGATGTTAAAATTTGAATTTCAGATCATGTTTATTTGTCATGAAATGTTCTTCTTTGGGATCCCTCCTCTCCCGCCACAGACATATAAAAATGTGAAAGCCATTCTTAGCTCGTGGGCCGTACAAAGGAAGGTAGCTGGGCTGGGGCTGGATGTGGCCTGCAGTTAGCTGGCCTCCAGTGCAGAAAGTGGGCTGCTTGAGGGGGACCCCGCCACAGCTGATGATGGGTTCAAGATCCCAAGAATGCAGAGCAACTTAAATGATGGAGCACATCTAACAGAATGAAATGCGACGGGACACAGTCATTCGTTCATTCCACAGATATTCACTGGGTATCTATTGTGCATCACCGGCAGTACGGCAGTAAACCCTATAGAAAGGTCCTGCCCTCAGGAGATTATGTTGTTTTGTGCTGGGCAGCTGGGAGCTGAACACCTTTTGCCTTAGGATGGGGGTCCCCAACCCCTGGGCCATGGACCAGTATCGGTCCGAAGCCAGTTAGGAACTGGGCCGCACAGCAGGAGGCGAGCAGAGGGCCGGCGAGCGAAGCTCCATCTGTGTCCGCAGCCGCTCCCCAGTGCCAGCGTCACCGCCTCAGCTCCGCCTCAGATCAGCAGGCGTTGGACTCTCGTAGGAGCGCCGGTCGCTGGTGCCAAAAAGGTTGGGGACCGCTGCCTTAGGAGACTCAGATAAAATTCTACTCTTAGTTTCAGAAAACCAAACCCACGAATACAGGACAAGAGCCACATCTTTGGGGGTCTCTGTTGAGTCAGTTTGAATCACTACTGTTGTAGCTGAATTAAAGGTGACATGACTTCAAGCCATGTTAATAGAAATAAAGTGTTCGAAGTCAACGCCTGATCTTCTTAGACTTGCTTCTTCGTCCTCTCTTCTGGGCTGGTCAGGCCCCGCTTTGAATACTGGTGTGGAAATGTTTCATCCCTCATCCGACAGCTATTTATTGAGCGCTTACTCTGTGCCAGACGCGAGACTGAGGAGCAGTCACTCAGGGACACCACGGAGAGTAAGGTGGGCTTGGATGTCGTCGAAGACCCTCCCTTTATGATGCTGTGGTGTGGCTAAGGGCAAAAAGGGAACTCAGAGGTGTTTGGAAAAGCACGTAGGTTACGAAATGGCAGAGCGACCGAAGTATCCCCTCCGCGCTTCTGTGATCGAGGTGACGTGAGGGCGGAGCACGTCCCCCACCTCGGCTTTCTCAGGGGTGCTGGTGGCAACGGAGCGTCGAGCGCGATAGGTCCCGGGTCCACTGACTTTGTAATTTCTATTTCCTGATGAGAGCCTTTTAGAGGTAGAGTAGGCCCTAAGTTACCCAATGAAATATTATAGACTTAATATTCTATAATCACATATTTAATTATTACCATTATTAATAAATATGATTAAATATACAATTATACATTGTTTATAATTATTGTTTATCATTTCTATTGTGTAGTGGACAATAGTGTTTGTAACGATGACCTTGAGGCACTAGATATATCATTGAAGAGTTAATACATGCTGTTTAATATCATCTTGGTATTAAATATATGACACTATGTTTCGATTGTTTGATAAATGGTACCCTGGCTATGAGAAATATAACTTTTTATTAACCAGAATGTTTGATTACCAAACACCCACTTAGTCTCCAACCGATTTAGGTAGCATGTTAGCATTCTCCTTTCTATAGCTGAAGAAAGTAAAGTAAATAAGTAAGTAAGTAGATAACCATCGCTTGCCCTGAAAAATCTGAGGTACATTTCCAACTCGTGAATTTCCTGAAGGAGCTGGTGAAGTGTGGGTGACTGCGGAATATCAGTCATTTGAAAAACCTAACACACGTCATCAATTCTAAGATACACATCCCACCACCTCTTAACATTTTTAAATCCTGAAACTTCACCGTATTTGTTTATTATTTCTAACAGTTTTTCAGTGGAGTCTTTAGGGTTTTCTATCTAGAGAATCATGTCATCTGCAAAAGGTGACAATTTAACTTCTTTATTCCCTACTTCTGTGCTATTAATTTCTTTCTCTTGCCTGATTGCTCTAGCTAGGACTTCCAATACCATACTGAATTAAACATTTTTGAAATCTTGGTATACCTTATAATCAGTGTTGTCTTAAACATTTATAATTGTCTACCTTTTCCTTCCCTTTTTTTCTCCTTTTTTTCCCCCTGCCTCTCTTCCTTCCTTTCCTTCTTTCACATAAAAGTTTATCTTTAAAAGTATTCTAATCTTAATGATAATAACTTGGGGTGGCTTTGTGTGAGGTGGGGTCGGATATCCATAGTCTTCATCACCTTCTTCCCAAAGATGCCTCGAATAAAAACAATAATATTTACTAACATGGAGAATTGATGTTTTCCTGATCTTATATAAAAACGAAAGAGCATCTTTATTTTAGTTATTTGTAACAAAAACTCTAAGTGAAAAACAAAACGAAGCAGTACATTTCTGCCCTCACCAAAGCCAGACTGCTGACCCGACACTTGCCCTGCATTCGATTTCTCTAAAAGAGGCCATTTCAAGTGTGTCTTTGCATGTTTTTAGAGAACAACTTGTAAATCCCGTTTTCTTCATCAGCGCACTTCCTTGCAATGTGTAAAAGAGGCTAGATACAAATAATGTGTGTGTGTGTGTGTGTGTGTGTGTGTGTGTATGTGTGTGTATATATATGCATATATTTTAGATAGAGGTTATTTTTTGGTCACTTGCTAATTCATGGGCTCAGTGGATATGAATTCCAGGGTACCCGTTTCATCTAAATCAAGACCAGGAGACTCACTGATGTGCTTGAACTTGCTGGTAAAGAGATTATTCTGCACTTAGGCTGGAGGTAAGGGCGACCTCATCCGCTGCCTTAGATCTCGGGAGCGGGCAGAGCTGATGGTGTGACTGGCAACCTGAATGCTTTTCAACACGTCTTCCTCCTGTTTTTCATTCTGGGTAGTTCTTCCCGGAGTTCAAAGACTCTCTCTCCCAGGCTCCAGAAACTCAGTGATATATGACTGTCTCTAAATTTGTCCTACTTTCTGCTTTTAGCAGTAATCAAACCTCATTCCTCAATTTAATTTGGCTAAAAAAGAATGGCCCGTATGTAACTTTAAGGGATTTCTTGTGATGTCAGGGAAATGTAACTCCGTGTTTCTTAGCCTTGACGATGGAGGGAATAAAGAAGTCGACGGGCTTCTGTAGAACAGATTACTTTCTTTGTCTTTGAAGTTATTTTATCCAATTTAATAGTCTTTCACTTTCTCTTCTTCATCTTTGGTCAAAAGCTTTGTGTAGGAGTACGCAGACGATAAAACCTACACCCACGAAAAGTTCTCAACCACGTAGTCTGCGGCTGTCTGTCACTTGGCTATATAGCATTTCAGTGTTTAGTCTGGGAAAAACAGCAGAATCTATATTTTAACACTTCAGTCTGTCATTTCTTCTAGCTCCGATTTTGCAATTTTGTTTTGTATCTAACTCTGCACAAACATAGCAAAAAAAAAAAAAAAAAGCAATAAATGCACATCAAGACACTGGCATAGTTTTTGATAGTTTAAATTTCACTAATCATTCCAGGTAATTTTTTATTTCCCCGCCCAAATATTTGGTTAATACTTATAAGAGGTTTTGGGGACATGTGAGTTTTGTTTTCGTTTTCGTTTTTTGTTTTTCAAAATCTCAGGAAGGACCAGTCTTGCTCACCCTTCCCACGAGTCTGCCTCCAGCCTGAGGAGCAGTTAGAAATCAGCCCACGAATGCTTTTCCTTTCATCACTGAAGTTCCTGGCTTGTGTACGTGGGAGATGGCCCCTGAAAGTTTTCTGCCAGAAAAATATTTTCTCTCTACTGAGATGAAATGAAATGTTCTTTTTAGCAAACAGAGAATCATGAGGACCTCTGCCTTCCTCCCTCCCTCCTGCTCCCTTCCCTCCTCCCGCCCACCCCCACCCCCTCCCTCCTCTCTTTCTCTCTTAAAAATTTGGCAGCCAACGGCTCAGCAATGAGATTATTTTATTCCAGAAACAACTTTTCCCACCGTAATATAGTTAATGAACTCTTTGTTTAATCTTAAACTAAACTTCTTCATTTCATCAAAGTAATATTTGTTGTAGAAATGGCTTTAAAAAAAAAAAAAAACTCTAAAAGTACAATGAAGAAAAAAATGATTCCCAATTCCCACTTCTCAAATGCTAAAGTTTTGGCATATTATTTTCATCAAGCTTTTTTTTTTTTTTTTTTTGCGGGGTAACCCTTGGTTGACCTCATAGATTGCAAGGATCTTGTCAATTTACAATCCCTTATTTTTTTTATTTTTATGTTTTACACCTACAGCACCTGGTCTTCCTAGGTGGTCTCCCATCCAAGTACTAATCAGGCCTGACCCTGCTTAGCTTAGGTTTTATTTTTTTAAGTAAAAAAATTTTTTTGACTTAGTTGAGATTAATTGCTAATGTATTTTATATTCTTCACTTTTTGCTTAACAAAATATTGTCTTTCTATATGCTATTAAAATGATTTATAAATGTAATTTTTGCTGGCTGCATACTATTCTGCCATACGGTGAGTATATTTCCCCAACCATTCCACTACTGTTGGCTGTTTAGGGTGAATCTAATTTCCACTTCAGCTTTTGAATTAATATAAAATGACCAACTCTGGGAATAAATCAATGTCAGCATTTGATCTCTATAGATTTCGCTAGTGCAGGAGTCTGCAAACTCTGGTAAAGGTCCAGGTAGTAAATATTTCAGGCTTTTCAGGCCATCTGGTCTCTTACAGCTACTCAGCTCTTCCCTTGCAGAGAGAAAACTGCCATGGACAGTATGCAAAAAAAAAAGAGCATGGTTGGGTTTCAATAAAACTTTATTTATTCAAACAGGATATGGCCCCTGGTCTGTAGTTTGCCCATTCCTGCTCTAGTGTGTGTAATTTTATGCTTACAGTTCTCAAAACCTGTTAGAAATGAGTCATGTAATTAATTATGAATCAATTGCATTACTCTCTCTGATTGCGTCCTTTCGAGTTAATGTTGGGCCAAAACAGCTGTCCTCCGGGGTCAGAGAGATGGTTCTTAGCTTGTGGCTCTCAGGGCAGATCAGACAGGCCTTCTCCCAGACCGTAAAGCCCCAGGCAAGCCATCAGCTGGCCTGGAGCAACTATACTGCTAGTTATTTATCCACATGTCACCTCTGTTTACAGAGTGACTCTGAACGGCCTTGCCTGTATTTTTACCTGCATCTGTCAGATCATGACTGGTTCTAGCCTCTGGCCAGCCAGGTAAGAAGCCAAAAAAGGCAAGGGAGAGGAAAAATGTGGTGAAACCAGTGTGACCGCCTTCGCAGAACTAAACCCTCCACCTCTTAGTGGTCTGGACCCCACGTCCCCAAGCCCAGCTCTCTTTTGAAAGTTTAAAGTGAAACCAGTTGAATAGGAGAGTTACTGAAATGTTCTCTCATATTTGATCATTTTAAGACCCCCTCGTAGCTGTCGTGTAAAGTGTGCCTCGAAGGGGGAGGATGCTTGCAGGTTTCTTTCGCGTGTGCGTGTGAACATTGTGAGGGAATTCTCTTGCTCCAGGAATCATCAAGAGGAAGCTCAGGGGTGATGGTGTGCGTGTATTGTCATGGCCGCAGGAAGTCCCAGTGGCTGGCATTAAAACCACCCGCAGCTTGCTCTCTTCCAAGGCAGAATAAAAGCTATCGTGGTGACTATGCCGTAGTGTGGCCTGTCTCCTCAGGCTCTACGAGGGAGTATTAGACACCCACTTGCCATTCAACCAACCACCACCTCGAGTAAAAAGCCAGACTGGGATTCTATATTGTAACTCGAGATGTGATTTTTTTTTTAGCTTGTATCACGGTTGTCTCAAGTTCTCTGGCTGTGAACTTCAACTTATCTATAATTTATTGCTCATGGAGAGGAGCTAATTTGGGGCTTATTATATTTTCTCTTGACGCTGATATTTGAGGGAGAAATGGAATCATAGCCTACACACTCTGGGGTTTGCCAACAATAGATTTGCTTCTTTATCCTTAAAATCAACTGAGGAATTTTAGAGAGGAGAAGACAAATGCCGGTAGAAAAATGTTAACTTAATAAAACGGACTCAGATCAGATTTCCCTCGTTCTGGCTGCCTCCTGCCCGGAATCCTTTTGTTGACTTCTTGAAACTTCCTCTGATTTATAGGACCCCTTTCCTGTAGGCCGAATGCCTTTTGATTAAGAAGTGAACCACAGCTCCAAAACCACAGGGACAGCTGTTGTTCGAATTATCCAGAAAACTCACTGCCATTTTTCCACTTTGTTATGTTAATGCTGAAAGTGGCCCGAAGTGCCAGGGGCCGCTCATTGCCCTAGACAACCCTCGCTTCTCTGTCGGCCCCTTTGGACCAGACGAGGTCTTCCAAAAGAAAGTCTCGAGACTTCTTAAATGGATGTGAAGGTGGGAGGCCGGTTTTCTCCTCTGCGTGTTCTGATTCCTTCCACCCTCAAAACTCTATGAGCATTTAAGATGCCGGGATCCTGTGAATAACGTCTCAACTACCCCAAGCAGTGATGCCGAGTGAAGGATTGAGGGGCTCTCTCTTCCTGGGGTGGTTGGTGTGTATGGATTGAAAACGGAGTGTGATTACACCTGTTGGTCAGATGTTTGTTGCAGTTTCAATTTCAAATAACATTAAAACATAACAGGACATTGCCACTTGTCAAGGGTAGCATAAGAGAAGAGAGGATGAGAAGCGCTCGTGTGGTCCATGACGGGACAGGTCCTGCGACTGGGAAAAGAGACGAAAAGCTGTGACTGAGAGTCTTAGGTCGTTAACAGGTAAAAACTGCCAACACCGGGTCCCTCCCTTTGAGACAGACTGAGCAATCAGAGGAACTTAATGAGTGTACCTGCGGCACCTGGGAAGAGAGACAGGTGGAGGCATCTGCACCCAGGGAGGTAAGAAGGGCCGCACGTTATCCCTGGGCTCAGGAAGCAGCCCACAGCACCTGGGACATGGGGCAGGTGGGCTTTGATAAAGAGGGAGGCAGGACTCTATCGCAGGGCTCAGCACAGCACGGCCCAGCGCCAGGCTGGCCCACTGCCCCTTTCGGTTAATACACTTTTACTGGCGCATAGCCAGACCATTCATTCACGTGTCACCCGTGGCCTTTCGTTCTGCAGCAGTAGAGTTGTTACGACAGAGACTATCTGACCTACAAAACTGAAAATACATGCCGTTTGGCTGTTTCGACAAGAACGAGGTTGTCAACTTCTGCTCTAACATAGGCCCCTGTTACGGGACGATGTCTCGAACGGTCCAGAGGCGGGAAGACCCCGCGCAGCCCGAGAGCGCGCGTGCCCCGGGGGAGGCGGAGCCCAGGCCAGGAGCAGGAGGGGGCGGTGCGCGGGCTCGTTGCCTTTCACTTCTTTCCGGTCCTTCCCGTGAGCGTCCCCGCTCCTATTTTGTCACGGTTGGGTAGGCCAGGGGCGGTTGGCATGGTGACTGCAGGCAAATCCACCCCTTGTCTATTTGCTGCTCCCCACTTTTGGAGGTGGAGGCCAGCAAAACCCCGTGTTGACAGGACTGCGGGGAGGCGCGCAGACGCGTCCTGGGGTGATTAACGTGCCGAGGTCATCGTTCTATCTGGAAACAAACAGTGGAAGGCACAGCTGAGCGGGCGTGGCCCCCGTCGCCGCAATCTGAAAGCCACTATCAGGGGCCGCCGGGCCCTCAGCTGCTCTGCCTCGCCGAGCCAACGGCTAAGCCACGTGCAGCTCGTCAGCCCCAGACGGCCCTGCTCAGAGAGGCAGGTTCACACCGGGCCCGTGGGCCCGGGGGGGAGGCCGCTCTGCCTGCTGGAGAGCTGAGCGAAGGGATCCGTAGTGTCCCTGGGTCACGCGGGCAGGGACGTGGGCAGGGTTCTCAGCGAGTGCGATCCGCTTGGAGGATGCGCCTTTCTGGGGTAGCCTGGAGCGAGGGACTGCACCACCTTCAGAAGCCTGTTTTCCAAGCCCGCCTCCCTTTCTAGATCCGCCTCCAGAAACTTCCGCGCAGTACCACCAGGAGGCCCTGGCTCTTCTCTGGCCCCCCCAGCAGGTGGAAGCGCTTGGCACTGCTGTGCTGACCGGGTCGGGCTTGCTGCGGGCCCCTCTTTGCTGACAAAGCCTCGGTGACCTCAGGGACAGGGTGGGATGTGATGCGGGCGTGGTTCTCGCGTTTACTCCTTTTCGACCTTCCTAGTTGCATTTTAGAGTGTTTCAATGGTGAGCTCGACAAAGGATGTATTTAATCTAATAAAGAATTATAGTAGTCTATTACTACTACCCACTTAGCCAGGGAAACATGATAGGAATTGGGGGGCATTTAAAACTGAATTTTGCCAGTAGCCAGCCCCCCAAATTCCTCAATGTGTGTGTTCTACCTTGAAAACAGAAGCTGTGTGTAGACCTGATAGTGTGCGATTCATTGGAGTCACATCATGAAGTTTGAGGCCGTGACAGCATCTTCACAGCATCGTCTTGCCTGTTTTCCTTCTGACAAATTCTCTTTTGGGAAAGGGTCATCGTGATCCTGAGCCACTTTTTCTGTTGGAATTGGGGCTCTGGTCTGTACAGTCTATGTTGTCTGGCTCCATTTTAAAAGCATAATTTTGAAGTAACTTTTCACTTGAGGTTAGTTCTTAAACTGGTCTCTGGGCCATCTCAGGACCATGTCAACTATAAATGAGACTCTGCTTGGTCCTGCATGTCTGATCCATGCAGATCCTGAAGCCACCTTCCTGTCACTCACCTTCCTCCAATTCTTCTGTGTCCTCGTGGAGAAGGATGCGGGTCCTGTGCTCCAATGGCTTACAAGCCATGGCAGGTGCCAAGGTGTCTTCCCACAGGGCTCACCTCTGGGGCAACGTGATGCAGCAGGAAGCTCCTTGACCTCAGCAGTCACAACTACTTCCCCACGAGACACACTTTCTAACCATTAGATTTCAGAATGAGTTGTGTTTTGTTGTCTACAAAGCGGAGACGTGGATGCCTTCCTCGCCTATGGAGACTTTGAGGCACCAGTCTTCCTAATAAAACACGTCGATGAAGGAGGGAACTGGAGGGGAATGTGGAAAGACGCATGGAGAGTTCCATGGTGATAGCGAAGGAGGCTGGTTCTGTGCGAGCCCCAGAAAAGGATCCATAAAGGGAGATCCGGGTGGAGAGCCAGCTGCTGCTGTATCGCTGTGTGACGTGATCATTCCGCCAACTATGTGGGCGATAGAGTTAAGCCGGGTTGGGCAAAACTGTTAACAGGTGCTCTTTGGTGCTTTTATTGTTTTGTTACATGTGTAACACTCTTCAGCCAGAGCAAAATAAACACATATCCTGGTTATTTAATAACAAGGAAGAGGCCACACCCCAAATCAGGGTGAAAAGACAAACAGGATGGGAACAAATATTCTCCTTTGACAGGTGGCAGGTGCCGAGAGGGGCAGGGTCCAGTGGGGTGTTATTAAGGTGAGGGGTTTAACTGCAATGGGGAACGTTCCAGAATTGAGGTCTGAAGCCAAGGGCGTTGTTAGGGGTTTAGCTTGGTGGTTGGGGGAGGGGCAGGTACACCCCCAGGAAAGAGTTCTCGAAGGAACAGCAGACCTGACCATCCCATGGGAGGGTGTCAGTCTTGGTCCCTTGGGGTCGCGGGAGGTACAAAACATGAGGGGGTCTGAGGGCACTTCCAGGTTACGGCGTTGTGAGTTATTGAGCAGAGCTCTCAGTCCTGGGGAGCTGGGGTGAATCCGGAGAAAATGGGGGTGGAGCCAGAAGAAAAGGCAGCCCAAGAGAAGCGTGGCTGCCACCTTGAGCATCTGCCAGAGGTATGACTTCATTTTATGGACCAACAAGGGACACTGGACAGAGTGTCAGGGGCAGGGGCTGAGCAGACACTGTATCTCAAGGGCGCCCTGAACTTCGTGTGTTTGCCTGAGCATCAGCACACATCGGTCTGAGGAAGAGCTGCCTTCTTATTTTTTGCTTATTTTTTTCCCTTGTTCTGTACTTTGGATGATTTTGAAAATAGATACCCTGGTTACACGTTTGCGGGCCAAAAAACTCGTACAAGTAGGGGAGGAATCAGAACCCAAGAAGGTCTTCTGCCTTTCGCACTTATTCGTTGAAGGGTTGATCAAATAACTTGCAATCCACAGATGCCGCTCTTACTTTCCTTTGGCTTTTATACTTTGCCCTCACGCCAGTGTCGCTTAGACCACACCTGCTGTTTGAATTGTTTTAAGGCTGTCCCGATAGAAACACAAGCTCCTTTAGAAGTCCGCCCTGACAGTTTATCTTTGGGGTTACTGGGAACAACTCCATTAGGAAAGGGATGGATGCATGAAGAGAAAAGACAAGGAGAGTGGTTCTGTCCCATTTTACACATACAGAGGCTGAAGCTCCGAGAAGGCCATACCCCGTCCCCATACGCAGTGGGGCACAGGTGTGTCTGGACCAGTCGAGACTGCTGAGAAGCTCTTGCTCTCCCCACTGCAAAAGTGACCCAGGAACTCTCAAAGGGCAGAGAGTTGCCTGCCATGAACACTCACGGACCCAGAAGGGGGACAGCCATTGTGGCCTTAGGAACCCAAATGTTTATTGACTCAAGTTCACAGAAGGTGAAAATGGAAGCGGCGTAGGACACCTGCATGATGTCATTAATAACCAGCCACGCAGCCTACTCCTGACTGCTTTTCTCTCCAGCAGAGGGAGGGGCGTCAGGTAACTGAGTTATTCTAATCAACTCTGGGCAGAAAATCAGGGTCAGATGAAGCAGTTCCTCACTACATAGTTAAGATGATCAATGGTTAGGCGTTAGTAAAATAGATACCAAACTGTACTCAAGGATTAGTCTCTCTTCAAATTTTCCTGCAAAATCACCTGGTGTTTTTGCTAAAAATATAGTTTAAAACCCAGATCTATCCCACCCATCGGTGTCTGGGGGATATGTTGGCATCAGTGCCAGCGAGAAAATTTGAGAAACAGAACTTTAACTTATACATGTATTCTTGAAAAAAACAAAATACATGCTCAGTTCTTTGGGGTTACCAGCATGGGTGGGGACCCTTCAGCGTCCTCTCTGGCCCCATGCCTGCTTCTGCTCACCCCCTTGGCTGGGCGAGCTACATGGGTGTATCTATGTAGGATACACAAGAGAGCTGCCGATTCTTTGCTTTCAACTCGCTTCGTACGAGCAGGTGGGGAAAGAAGTTAAATCGATATTCGAATTCTAGATGTTTCCCCCTCCCGGAAGATCCTGGGAGCGGAGAAGTGGGGAGTAGGAGCCCCATCTGGGCCTCACCCTCAGTCGTCTGTCCCAGACTGGTCCAGATTCTGCAGCGGGAGTTCTCTGTGCATAGTTAAGAGGTTCTACATCCTCATTCTGCCATTGTTGCTTCTCTGTATTGGTTACTCGGTAACCCCGACAGGAGGAAAGCTGGTGAGGAAGGAGATGGATAAAGGAGAGGGGGTCCAGGAGGTCAGAGGTCTGGTGGGGAGGGGGCACTGGGGTGCAGCAGGGTCTTTGGGAGAGGATGGTCGGGGGGTCAAATTGGGATGGGGCCAACAGGAGAATGATGGGGAGGTGGACCACTGGGAAGGGGGACAATAAAGAGGGGCCCAGTGGGGAGGACGGCTCATTAGCAGGGCAGGATCAGGTTATTCCCAAGGCCCTAAACGTAATGGTGCAAATTGTGTCAAAACCTTTTCCGTAACTTGCCATTATTTTCATAAAAGCCGGTATGAGTGGTAAAATCTTTCAGTCTCTCACGAGGTCTCTGCCTCCCGGCTGCCCTATCCCACGGCCTGTCTCGAGAGCTACCACCACTGTCACCTGGCGGAGCTTGCTCGTTACAGGCAAAGAACCCTAAGGGAATGAGTTCTTCGAAAACTGAAGTTTTAAAAATGGAACTAGAAAGTAATAGTAATCATTACGCACACGCATTGGTGGAAAATGCATGACTTTCAAGCATGGTGCTGGGTAAGAAAGCCTCCCCTCTTGTTCGATCACACACATTCTCGAACATCTGTTACTTTTTGTAAGCGTCGGTGCAGAGAAGCCGGCAGGCCAGCAAGCCACACGGCTTTTTGAAGCTATTCGCTGTTTCTGCTTTTTGGAAGTAGATTTCTGTCTGGAGTTTAATTTCCTGAAGCTCAAAGACACTATAACAGCATGTTCTTCTATACTCTGATTAACTAAAAGCAGCCAAGAACAGTTCATTAAATTTGTCAAATTGTTCTTTTTAATTTGAGAACGATGGCTATAAAAATATAGGGTTATAGCTTGACTTAACTTTACCTAAAATATCTTTTGAAGTCAGGGAAAGATGCTGACATTGTAGCAATGCATAATAATCAGGTGTAATATCATACTCTCACTTCAGGAGAAAGTTCCCCAGCATCCGCCTTAGAGAGGTGCTCTGATCTTTATTTTTTAAGAACTGAGTTTGGGGAATCCCGACTTTGGAGCCTGGATTAAGGGAGCAGTAAGGGAGCAAAGGAGACTCTGATGAGCGCATCGCGGTCCTGGGCGATGCCCAGGCAGAGTCTCCGCCTGCCGACATCCGTGGTCCCCCTGCTCCCTGGCCACCCAGAGCTGCCCTCAAAGTGTAGACCTCAGGCCTGACCATGTGCTCTGCTCTAGGACCCATCTGAGTAGGAGAGCTTACCTGTCCTTGTTTTTCGGTCTTCATCACATACCTGGCTTCCCGGCTTCAAGCACTTTCTCCTTCTGCCGTCTTCAAATACAGCTCTGCACCAGGTTCTGAGATCCCTCCTGCCTCTTTGCAATCCTCATCACCAATCCGACCCTATGAGTGCGGTTTGTCAACAAGAGTTCCCTGCTGCCCAGCCATCCCCTGGTGCCTCAGCC
The DNA here is from genome assembly GCF_014176215.1 of Rousettus aegyptiacus. NCBI lineage: Eukaryota > Metazoa > Chordata > Mammalia > Chiroptera > Pteropodidae > Rousettus > Rousettus aegyptiacus. Next base: position 53,981,818 of record NW_023416309.1, on the reverse strand, counting down.
GGGGCTCTGTTCTTGTCCTCCTCTACCTAGCAGGTTGGGCCAGGGAGAGGGGGCAGCTCAGGGCAGAGGGCGGGTGCTGGGCCAGCAGCCCATCTTCCAAAGGTGCAGCGGGTAGCAGCTTTGAGTGCGAGTGAGTCATCACAGGAAGTGGCGGATGGAGGAGCGGAGGGCCAGTCCCTCAGGGGTTCCCGTCTCCTTCCGCAGTGTCTTGTCCCTTGACCAGCACAACTTCGATTCCTCAGAGCTGGCCCTAGGCCTGCGTTTGGGTGAATAGGTGGATGGGGAGACAGGAGACCCAGACTCCAGTCTTGGGGTCTCAGTTCCCCATTAGTTCCTGGCTTCCATGAGCACAGATATTCTACTTTTGAACTGAAATATTCAAATGAACCATTTTCCCACCTGCTTCCACACCTACTCGAATCAGTGACCCTCTCGGACTGTCCCTCTGAGACAAAGGTCGGACGTGGACCAGCAGTGAACTTTTACCTGGTCATTATTATGCTTTTCCCAGGGGTGTGTGACTACCTGGGGGAGAAGTTCTGTCCCAGAGGCTCCCAGGGAAAAGGCTGGACCAGGATGGGTGATAACCATGGGCGGCTGGACCCAAAGCCACTTTGAAGAGAGGAGGTAATGATGGAAGCATGATATTTGGCATTGGAAGCAAGGGTCAAGTGCGAGGCTCAAGGCTAGCACTGAAGTCCAAGTTTAGGAGCATGGGATGAAGGAGGGGGTGGTGCTATGAGCTGAAAGAGTTTGCAGTGAAGGTTACAGAGATGAGGATGCCGAGAGCCTGTGTTTACAGGGTGTGAACCTTAAGCCGAAGGAGAGGCTGCCTTGACAATCATGCTTATCGTATTTCTCATGGACACACCTTCAAAACAGGACTTACCATTTGACCCACATTTAGTGCCTGGCATAGAGCCCGGCACGTAGTAGGTCCTCATATATTGCTAAGGAAGAGATATGGAGCCTTTGAGAGTTTGGTTCCATAAGATCAAACCTTGTACTTCTGAGGGGTCCTCCATAGTGGATGTGCTGCCCACTGCCCAGGGGGCGGTTTTATTAGTCACAATGATATGGGGCCACCACTGGCATGTGCTGGTCCTGAGGAGGGGGGATCAGGGATGTTAGATGACTTGGTACATAAAGTGTGTCTCACCATGAAGAATTAGTCCACATCCTGTGGGAAGTCCACGGAGGTGAAAAGCCCACTGCCAGTTATCTGAACCTAAAATAGAACTCTACGTTACGCACACGCACCAAGGATTTTGTGCGTGGGTTTAATATATACTGAGCTTTCAAGGAATACAACTAACCAGGTGAAATGAGGGACAGTGGCACTTTGTTGCTGCTGTTCAACATTTCTGGAAGTCGTGTCGACCGTCTCTACGCTGTTCACGACGTCTGAGCCCCCAACGATACCCCACATAAGTCTACATTTAGAGCTGTTGCGTTCCGTCCAGCTCGATGTATATTATGTTTGTATTTGCTGAACTCTGATTTTCAACCGTTAAACTACTTCTCTTAAATCCAAATGTATTCATAGTATAAGCATCTGGTATCCCAGGACATCTTGAGGGTTAATGTATCCAGCCCTTACCTAAAATACAGATTATTTTATTATAAGTTATTTAACTTTTTATTTCTCTTTATATAGCATTTAGAGCAGTACATTGATCTGATTTTTTGAAATGGTGTGCATGGTTAGGTTATATAATCTATGGAATTCATTACAAGTTGATAAAGCGAAGTTTTAAAGTATTTATTTTAAAAAGAGAGAGTGGACCAGAAACCACTGTTTTAGGCCCTAGTCCTCGCCTTTGCCAGGTTTTCCCTGTCCGTCTGTCTTTCAGCTCTAGCAACCTGGGGTCTGACTGTGCTACGCCTCCAAAGTGAGTTATATTCTAAGAGTGAAATCGTGAGGATCCATTGCCTTCCAATTGATTTAGAACATAAAATTTCCTTCTGTGTTTTAGAAATCTTTTCCACAAGTGTGCCTTCCTCTACATAGGAGCGTAAAATCTTGACAGAGCTCCAGATGACTTCTGACTCTTTGTTGTCCTGGACTGAGAAGCGATCTCTCTCAGCCTGGTGTTTGCCCACTGACCGGGCACACAGGCTCCCCGTGGTCCCTTCTGTGGCCTCCGGGGCTGAGAGACGCCCTTCAAGTTTTAGGCTGAGGGGGCTGAATGGACCTGCCCTGCTCCTTGCCAGGCGTTTCCTGAGTGTGGCACCGTGGGGTGAGAGAAACCTCAGCACCCGATGCTGGGGAGGATAATGGAGCCCTTGATCCTTTGAAGAAGTCTGTAGATTGTCTGTTGCCAAAAGTGCCTCTTGAAAGCCACCCTCTAGAATACACTGCTCCCTCAGGCTCGCCTAATGCTGCCCCTTTTAACCTTTGACCTCACAGCCTGGTGGCAGAGTGCCACCACTTGTCCATTTTCACACCTAACAACCCCTCTGAGAAGCAGAAAGACAGGACTGAGGAGGAGGAAGAGCCCAGGAGGCGGAAGCCCAGACACATGACAGCCTGTCCTTGCTGGGCAGCTTCAGGTCCTGTCCCAGGCACTTACACCAAGTCCCCGGTGAAGGCCACTTCCAGTCTCCACTTCCTGTCTCCATTCGCCAGCTTGGCTCTGCTCTCCTCGTTTGTGATCAGAGTATGACACAGCGTTATAATCTCTCAATTCCACTCAGGCTCAGTGTCCTTACCAGATGTGGCACGTCATGAATTTTTGTGTCCAGTTTGCAGCTAGCGTATCTTTGTGTGTGTTCAAGGATGATACATTTGTTTTTTCCATTCACTTACTCAGCAAAGATCTGTTGAGAGCCTGTTCTGTGCCAAGTACTTTCCTAGTCTCTGGAGATACTATGGTGAATAAAATCATCATCTCCTCCCTTGCATCTTGAAAGAGTAAAGAAATAAATAAAATAATTGAAACTGTGACAAATGACAGGGTGAAAAATAGGGAAAGCCCTGAAAGAAAATAACAACGGGACTTACTTAGATCGGGCAGTTGGGACAGGCCTCTCTCTGAAAAGGTGACATTTAAAGTGAGACCTGGAGATTACGTGCCCAGACAGGCAAAAAACTGAGGAGAGCATTGCCGAGGGAACAGAATGTGCGAAAAAGCTTGAGGTGGGAAGGGGTTCGATGTGCGTGAACTCACGGGGAGCCCGTGGGCCCGGAGCGTGGCTTATCCAGGAGGAAAGCGATGCCGAGTGAGGTCAGCTAGGCAGGCCTGGGTCAGATCATGCGAAGCCTGTGAGGTCTTTTCAAACTGTGTCTGTGCAAACTCTTTGGTACTCATTCCTTCAAAGAGCGAATCCCCAAACCTTCCCCCTTAAGTGTCATCTATACTTAATGATCAGGATGTGGCGGAAGCGACAGTGTGTGAGGTTCAAAGTTAAGACAGAGAAGCACACACTGCAGCTTCCTGCTGGCTCGGCGTCGGATGGCTCGCTTTGGCAGAAGCCGGCTGCTGTGCTCTGAAGACACTCAGGCAGCCCCGGGAGGTGGTCCTCGGGGCTGAGACCTCCCACCAGCAGCCATCGAGGGTATGCCGTGTTTGAAGCAAGAGTCTCCACCCTCGGTCAAGTCCTAGCCAACATCTTGATGACAACCTTATGAGAGAGTCGGAGCCCGATCTCCCAGCTGAGCCACTCCTGAATTCTTGACCCACAGAAGTGATGAGATAATAAATGGTTGCTATGAGCCGCTAAGTTTGAGGGGGTCTTTGTTAAGCGTCAATGGAAAACTGATACAGCTTGGCATGCTGCGTTAAGGAACTTAAATTTTTGTAAAGTGGAAAAAAAAGCCATTGAAGAGTTCTGAGCAGGGTAATTATACGTAATCAGATTTATTCTTTTAAAAGCATGAAGAATGGTTTAGAGATGGGCAAAACTGAAAGAGAGATGCCCTTCGAGGCTGAATCAGTTAAAATACAGCGGCTACAAGCATCTGAAATTCCCAGCCCAAAATGATGTAAATAATAAAGACATTTATGTTCTCACTTGTCAAGGAGCCCAGGTGTAGGGTAGCTCTCGGGGTCGTTAATTCAGTGGTGCCGTCAGCATCGCCAGGACCCTCGCTCTTTTCGTCTCTGTTCTGCCTGTCTTAGAGCATTGGCTTTGCACCAGACTGACTTCTCTTGCGAGGGCCAGATGGGTATGTGGATTCTCTATATAGTTGTCACATCAAGAAACGACAAAGTCCAGTTTCTCTTAAGTGTCTTTTCGTAGGCGCGTGGAAGCCTTTCCCTGAAGTTCTCTGATCACATTTCATTGATCAGAATTGCATCGCATGCTCACGGCTAACTGATTCCTAGCTGGGGGGAAAGACCACCATGACCGGCTCAGGCTAGACATTGCAGAGGCCTAGAGTATGACTGCAGCAGTGAGATGGAAGGGAATAGATGGATTTGAGGAATACTTTGTAGAAACCAGGGGATGAGAGAATCGTGCACGGCCCTTAAGTTCTGGGTAGGAGCAACTGGGGGTTGAGAAGTACCATTTTCTTATACGAGAAGAGGAAGCTTTGTGCAATGTGAGAATTAGATTTGCTGTTTCTATTGGCAGGGCTCATCGGGCACATTGTACTAACGACTAGCACATGCCTGAAGGATACGGTATCTTTGTTTCAAAGATGGATTCACTGGTGATAAATATCTAGCACCAGGCAGACTGGGCAGGGGAGTGCAGGGAGGGAGGGCTTTCTGGCCGAAACTGCAAGGCTGCAGCAATTTCTTTTTACTGGTAAGCCTCGCTTTAAGGATCATTATTAAAGACATTAATTGATACTGTAGCATGGGCTTCAGTGGGTGTCCTAGGATCATTTTCTCTGCAGTGGACACTTTCATTAACGCGCTTGGCAACCAGATACATTACCTTACAACTTCCATAAATAATAATGACATGGGCATTTGCTTCTAGGTTATACTTTCTATTTTTAAAGCTCATTGTCACTTTAATGGATTGATCCATAAATGTATAAAAGCTATGTAAAAGGACTATCCTCATCACATTTTCATATCCTATATTATGTTAAATACAGTTAAGTCTGAAATTCTAAGTGACTCTTAGTTTGACAAACCTTTATTGAGTGCCTACTGTGTTCCAGGTGCTGTCCGAGGTGCTGAAAGGACCGTTATGATAGTAGGTTACTCAGCATCGCTGACTTTTGAATGAATAGGTTTAGATTCACTTAGCCAAGGAAGTGCTAAAAGAGGCCTATGATCCATGAAAAATGGTGTTTCCCTTCTTGGGCACCTTTTCTTCTTTCTAGAAATGATAGGGAAAACAAAATCACCATGGTCCTTGATTCCTGGGATTTTAAAAGAAAACTGCCAGAAATGAGATTTTTTTTGGATCTTACTGGGTTTAAGTCCTGTTTCTGTGTAGGGTTGAAACATTTTATCTACAAAGGTACAAAACCATTAAGTTAATTTTCAATTTGGAGTCCTAAATAAGGGTTTGCAATGACATTGGCTTTACCTGGCCGGAAGTTCCATGCTTAAGTCTGTAGACCAACTGAATCCATTCCACTGGAGTCATTATTTTTTTTAAATTTCATTTTCCTTAATTTATTTCTTACTATCTGAAATTAACTTGTTTGTTTATTTGTTTTTATTATCTGTTTACTACTGGGACACTAGCACTTAGAATAGCACCTGGCATAGGAAATGAACAAATTTTATTGTGTTAATGGCAGCTGAAATCCCCCTCCCAACTGAAGTCTTTTTTTCCTATTTAGCTCTGCTTTCCCTGGATTCTAGTTACCCAAAATATTATGGAGTAAATTCTTCTCATTTAGGACTTAACTATTTAAGATTGGCAATTTAAATTCATACCAGACTGTAAGATCCTTGTGGCCAGGGACCAAGTCTTGTGTTTCTTTTAAAGCCAACCTCCCAAGCTCAGATGAAGGGCATCTGTCTAAGACTAGTGGGCCAACTGATCAAGGTGCGAGGCAGATAGAAATTCGGGGAGGCCCCTTTCTCTGCCTGAGTCCCACCGACAGCATAGAGCTGTGGCTCATGAAGAGAAACGTAACTATAGTTTTCAAAATTAAACCTACTTCAGGAGCTTGGTTCCCTGTCAGGTAGTGGCACTCAGCTCTGTGGCTATGTGGCTTTGCGTGCGATTGAGTCGTGTCATAAAATTGTCAGTCGTGTGTGTGGCTCGGAACCGAAGTCTTCTGCCAGTTCACACTCTCAGGAAATGCATAATGCAGTTAGATTTGTGTATTTTTCTGAAAAACCAACAACCAAAGAAGACATAGGAAGCATGAAGTTAGAACATGTGCCCTCCACCCGCTGATGCCACTGATGGCAGAGAAATTGCTGGGTGGACGCGACTGGGGGCGGGAACTAAAGACGGATTCTACTGCAGCGGGATTTTTTGGTTGCTTTGCTTTTGAAGTTGTGTGAAAAGAATGAGGATAAATGTGATCGAAATTAAGAAGATTCTTTTGTAATTAAATATCTTTGGGACTCTTTGGCTTGCTCTTCCTGCATTCAAAGAGACAGAGCTTGCATTGTCTCTAGAGATGTGGTAAGTTCAGCAGTATTGGCCACGATGCGTGGTCCAGAACACAGAATGGTTTCCAATAGCTGGATTGTCAGTGGACTGGGAAGGTCACAATGTGGTTTTAGGGTCCAATGGCTCTCACTCTCTGGAGAGCCATTTTTTGGAGCACGAGCCAGGATAAATTATCACAGTTACTGTGGCTATTTCAGGCAAGTTAACTGCGTTTCTGAGGAGCTCAGGAAACTGTCAGAATGGTTTCGGAGATGTCTTAAAAGGTTTTAAAACTAATTTTAGACTTTCAGCAAGTCACAGAAATAGTACAGTGAGTTTCAGTATATGTCTCACCCAGTTTCTTCTAGCAGTAGCATGTTATGTAATGATAGTATAATTATCAGAATGAGCAAATTAACATCGATTCTATACTATTAACTAAATGAGACCTTATTCGAACCTCACCGAGTTTCTCCCTAATGCTCAGGATCCTACACTGCATTGAATTGTCATTTCCCCTCAGGTTCCTCCAAGCTGTCAGTTCCTCTTTTTTTTTTTCTTGTCTTCCCAATTTTGACACTTCCGAAGATTATCGATCATCTATTTTTGTAGATTATCCTTCAGTTCGGGTGGGCCGACCTGATGTTTTCTCATGGTTAGAATGAGGTTATAAGTATCTGTAAGAATCCCACAGCAGTGACCCTGTAGCCTTCTCAGTGCTTCACCTCATGGGGTTCCTGACGTTGACATACCTTGTCGCTGGTGACCTTGATCGCTTGGTTAAGGTGGCGTCTGCTGGTTTTCTCCGCTCTCTTTCCCTTTGTAGTTAATAAATATCTTGGGGGAGATCCTTTGAGACTAAGCAAATTCTGTTTCTTTTCCACCTTTCACCCTCTAATTTTTAGCGTCAATAATCGTCTCGCATCCACATCAATCATTACTACAGGTTTGCCTATTATTTACCAGGAAGTTTCCTGTTTCCTTTCTACATTTATTAATTGGAATTTTATTCTAAAGAAGAGCAGTCTTTTCTCCCTGATTAATTGATTAATACATTCATACACATTCAGTAATGAATTCATTAATTAATGTAAGTAAGTCCGTGTAGGCTCCAGACGGTTATTCTTCTCAGTGAGTTATAACCCAGTGCTGCCGTTATTCATTTTGTGGCTCAACTAGTCCAGTTTAGGCCATTAGGAGCTTCCCTGCCTTGGCTCTTCTGCTCCATCAATAAGCTCTTATCATTTTCCGACACTCCCTTACTTTCTGGCACCACAAGATGTTCCTGGCTCATCGTGTACGTTCCTGTCCCAGCCCCGTAGTCACAGAGTAACTTTTAAATGGGAGTCACTGTGGAGCACCAAGTCATCAATTTAGCCTTGAATTTCAGATTCAGTATTGATGGACAGCTAGGAACTAGATGACCTATCACACGGCACCTGAAATCTGTCAAGGTGTACCGAAGGATATTAATAACTTGTGCTAAAACTTGAACTCAGTTATGAAGGTTTCATAATGCAGGTGAGGGAGAGATTTTTGGCATAAGAGGACCTGGTTTGGGGGCATGTCTACCACCTGTTATCTGCGTGTTCTCATATAAGTCACGTGGCCACTTCTCAGAGGGACCACATCTGAGTGAACGTACCACTCACGGACTTACAGTGGGATCAATGAGCCGTGCATGACAATGCTTTACAAACCAAAACATTGTAAAAATGTGAGGTGTTAGTGTTATTGCTTCTGTAAACACTTTTTCATCATAATCGCGGTGGAGTTAAATGGACCTGAACGATCATCCTGTCCAATGCCTGTCTATCACAGGAAGAGAAGTAGAGCCCCAGACAGGTGAAGAAATTTGCCCACAGCTCCAGGATGGTGGAAACGAGACAGTGGCGGAGGTCGTCTAACCCCTGTCACACGTCCTCTCCATTACAGCATCCACCACGCCCGGAAGGAGCTACGATCTACTACACTCTTTCTCGCACCTCCTGCGACAGAATTCGGGTAGGCTAGGGAAACAGAGTGCCAGTTTTACCTTCCGAAATGTTACTTTACCTTTCACTTGTGTTAATTTTTACACACTATACCTAGTTCTCTCATGAGGGTGGGACTATTTCATTTTTCTGTAAGAACCAGCCTAAGAAGAATTATCTCTGTTATCTCAACCTGGTTCTGAGAGGTGATTCCCACCCTGCTACTGGAGAGGACTCCTGCATCCTGTGACAGCGACTGAATGATGCTGAACATCTGGGCGTTTGCTGTGTTTTTATTCCAGATGTTTGGAATCATGGAGACAGTTTCTGGGTCTACAATAGCAGAGAAGAAAAGGTTTTATTTTTTTTTTTAAACCATATTAGTCTCAGAATATTTTAGAACAGGGTATTTTGTTGTTCTTTCCTAGAATATTTGCTGAGAAAAAACTTAGAACTTCAGAAATATCTGCTTCAGAGGATCCCCGTCCTCAAAACACCCCGTTAACACCAGCAGTGGCGCCCTGTTCTGCTTCAGAGTTCGGTACCACTCTTCCCATGGGGCACTTTTCCCCCTCAGCCTCCGCAGGTCTCGGCAGCTGTTGGTCGCGATGTCCTGCTCGCCCTCTGGCTGCAGATCCGAGTTTGTGACCAGATCTTGCCAGTGTTGGCTCCCATCCCTGCCCGCGGCGATTGTACAAGACCGATCCTGATATTCGCCCTTCCGGATCCAGCTGTACGCGAGCTGGACCCCAGACTTCACAGTCAAGAAATCCTTCCTGTGCCTAAACCCATCGCAGTGGTTTCCGTCTCTTACAGCCAGGTCTTTGTCTCAGGGACCGTCCGTTTTACTGGCCGCCGAAGGCAATAAGCACACGTCCGATGAGTGAGTGCATTGGGGACAGTACAGCGAGGGATTTTTCCATCCAAGTATGTGAGTCTGTAGCTTCAGCTTCTTTAAATTTATCAGGGTACAAGGGAAAATTGGGAAGTGGAGCAGTTTATTTTTGAATTATCGGTAGTGAGCAGTGACATAACTCACGGGGCAAGAAGACGGACAGCCAAGGTATCTGAATAATTCACAGACTGGATAATTAGCCCGAATGGTTAGCATTCCCAGAAACGCCACTGCCCGGGATCCCTTTGTTCAGCCAACAGTTACAACCCGTCTCATTTCATCACATCAGATTTTTAATGAGAAGAGAAGGACAAAAGACACTCGTCTGTTAGAGCCCATCACATGCCGGACCCCAGCCCGGGCGGCAGGACTGGCTCCAGGGTGTGACCCGTGCAGCGCCCCCAGCCTCTGCGCTGGGAAGGGCCCTGCGCTCTGCCTAATGCTCTGCCGTCGCCAACTTGAAATTCTTAATTTTCGAACAAGGGGTTAGTCAGGCCCCACAGCTTCCCTTTTCCCTGGGCCTTGCTAACTGTAGTCAGCCCTGCCGGACAGGTTGTGTGTGATCTGTCAGTCCTCATATCAGCTCAAGGACACTTTGTCCTCTACCTCATCCTTCCAGAAGGAGAACCCAGATAAATGACTGGCCCGAGGTCACACAGCAGAGCCAGGATTTAGACTCATGTCCGTCTGGCCGGAGAGCCTCTGAGTGTCCCTCGGCCTCTTCTGCTCACGCACAAGTAATACAAGGAAATCCTCATTCACAGAGCTGCATCTCACCTTAGGGAGATAGCACGGAGAGCCTGAGGCCAGGGGATTCGAGGATTCTTGAAACACCGTGTCCGTAATTGAACCAGAAACTTCTCCAGCTCTTTTTATTAATTCGTCCGATAGATTTTTTTTTTTGGTCAAACATTTTACATGCATTTATTCATCCAATAGCAGATATTCATTGAGGTCTTGCCCTGTGCCAAGCCCTGTTTGAGGCTCTAAGAATATGGCAATGAATAAAGCAGGCAAGATCCCAGCTTTCAGAGAGAGAGAGAAAGAGAGAGGGGGATGGGGGGGGGGGAGAGAGAGAGAGAGAGAGAGAGAGAATGTGTGTGTGTGTGCGCGTGCGTGCGTGCATGTGTGAGAGTGTGAGTGTGTGTGAGTGAGGGTGTGTTGGGGTTGCGGGAACAGGGAGAGTGACAATAAACAAGCTAACAAACAAACTGGATAACTTAGGACATGGTAATGACAGTGAATTTAGGATGCCTCATATGGACGGGTGAGCAGGGCATCGCTCTCCCAGGAACAGATATCTGAGCGGGAACCTGAAGAACCCAGCCAGGGTGAAACCAGCATTAGCAGCTTCGAAGCAGAAGCCAGGTGGAGGGAAAAAAGCCCCTGGTGCTGCGCATAGCTCGGCAGGTAGCGTGGGTCTCACCAGAGCCCAGTGCAGGTGAGGAAACAGACCTGGGGAGGTAAGGAAAGTTGCCAGCATCACAGTGAGTGGGAGACTAAGAATTAAATTCTGTTTCCGGAGCAGGTGCAGTCGGTCACTGCAGTCTGGCCTCCCTGGCGCAAAAAGCTGATGAAGGGATTTGTTTTAGATGGTGACAGCCTTGCAAGGGACAGGCACGTGAACCTGAACGGAGACCTCTCTGACCGCATTGGCATCACACATTCCAGTCTTCCACCCCCCTGCCCCCAGGGACCCATAAATTCTAATGGGAGGTTAGAATTTGGATGTGAGGGTGGGCATAGGGTAGAATGCATGTCAAGTAGACTACCTGTCCCACCTCACCAGAGCTCAGTGGCTCCTTACCTGGAATTTGGGGGCTCCAGTGCCCTGAAAGATGAGGATCTCAGCTTCAACAGAATGACCAGATGTCTGTTTGAAACCTTGTGTATTCGGTGAGATGCTCATGACACCCAGCTCTGACAAAGGGGGTGGACCCACGGTCACCTCAGATTTAGACCACATCCTTGGAAAGCCCCGTCCCATTCCCTAAGTGGGTTAGGGACTGAGCTATACTGGTGATAGAGATGGCCCTGTTACCACATTTCACCAAGAGATGAAACCACTACCAGCATTCCAGCTGGCTTTAGGTGCCGTAGAAGAGAGAAACTTTGGATTTATTGCCTTGCCTGACATCACTTTGGATGGATTTTAAAACTAGTAATAACTAATAATAATTATTGGGGGTGTTTAAGACACGTTCACTTAAATGGTGAATATTAACAATCATCATACAAGGTAATAAGATGATTTATACCTCAATATGTACTTGAGATATAGCTAAATGCATTAAAAATTTGCATTTGTGCTTATTTCAAACCCCAAATTTCAGTGTGTTATAGTGATTGAGTCATATCATTCTTTTATTGCATTTGGCTATATGATTTATTAAACAAAAGCGTGAATAAAATGTGAATTTTAAAGTAAGATATAATGGTGCACATATCACAAAGCTAGAGTGGATTTCCAAATGTAAAAAGAGCTATTTTTGGTAGTTTCATAATATATTTGGTTTTTTGAAATCACTATGCTGGCAAATGACAACAGCCCAAAGAAAAGCCACTTCAGACTTTTGATGAGTGAAAGTAAAAAAAAAAAAAAAAAAAAAAAAGCTCTAAAAGTTGCATCTGTGATTGTGTCTGGCAGTGAGCAGTTCGTCTTTCCTGGTATTATTCTTGGGTGGGTATCAATTAAAGTGCCCTTTACAAACCTGTGTTCCAGTTTAGACTTTCTAAAGACAGAAGAGTTGTTTTGTGTAGATAGAGTCCCAGTTTGATGACGTGTTTTGGGGGTTGGATCAGCGGCTCTGCTTAGGGACGAACGTTTCTCAAAATTGTATCGTCGATGGGGTCCCCTTGACATTTGTGACCCTTCCAGGGGCCAAGTGATAGGTAGGTGTTAAGAAGTAATTTCACTAATGTGCTTTTATTTATTTTTTTATAATCTCATCCTACCCCTGCCAAATACATTATTTTTATTATTAGAAGCTTTGCTTTGCACGTGGGTGCCTGGTTCATGTTGAAGAGACATTATTCAAAACTCACCCCTTGGTGAAAGTGTCTGGGCACCGTTTATCAGTGTGACCTGGCCAATTCCGGAGTGACTCCTCCGGGCGGATGGCAATCCCATTTGCCCACCCTCCCTGTCTCATTCGGGTCCCTTTCTAGGCTTCACAGCTTTTCTGTTGCTGCCTTTTATGTGTACGTAGGTGCCACCCTACCTTCATTTTGCTCCGCGTCAATAATGTCACAGTGACCTTCATGCAACTTCCCGCTGCCCACTGGACCCAAGTTTCAAGTAATTACACCTCCTTTGGCGACAGTTACTGGCTCACACCAGACTTAGCGCATGCTCGAGCAGTCTGCAATGGCTCAGACTTATGAGAAATGTCGAGTTCCTCGTTTTCACATGTGAGAAGACATTCACCCCCAGCTCCGGCCCCAGTGCAGGTCATTGTTATGATATCATAGACACTAGGAAATCTGAGAAAAGTGTCACCATTTTATCTCTCGGCAGAGGGAGTGCACAGAAGTGCCCTGGAATTGGCTCCTTAGCAAAAACTGGAATGTTCTGCTGACTTTGCCCAATTAGCCACTTCAGGAAGCAAATTGGCGATAACAACAAATTGGGTCAAAAATAATTTTTCTGCATTTTTCATAAGTTTCTTCTCCCAGAGAAATGAGGAACAGGGAGGCGTGCCATAAAAAACGAGGAGTCTTCTTTTCACGAGCGTTTAACAACCCGCCTGCCCTCTAATTGCACAGGCCATGAAAAACGCTGCGCTCAGCAACCTCAGTCCCGATGCCAAAATACCCACAGGCTCTGTGCCTTTGCAAAACGTCCCGGCTCATTCTCTTCAGATGATCACAGACTGGATCTGCGCGGAGCCCAGAGTGATTCTTTCCCACGGACTCTGCTGTTTTTGCGAGAGCCGGGTCCAGCCGCACGGCGTCAGGGCGAGGTCATGCTGTGTCTTTGGCCTTCACACGTCGATAATGCCCACATGCTTTCTGCTCCAAAGACAACAGTTTTCTCTGCTTAAATCATATTCTTTTTTGCTTTGCAAGTTAACGTTCAGGCTGGAACATGGCAGGGAAGCACCCCCCCACCCCCCCGCTCCAGGCAGTTAGAGGGGTGTGTGTTTCTAGGTCAGTGGTCGATGTCTTCCCTTTGTCATGCCTGGCAGGCAGCCTTTGGTGGAGGCCGCCCGAACGCTGACATGTTTGGTAACTTGAGGAAGAGATGGAGCAATCGGTTATCTGCATCAATATCACTCAGCAAACCGCATGCCCACAGTGGCCATCTTGAATTGATTGCTCCAGTGACATAAGTCAGGCAAGCTCCATGCCAATCCTGCCTGCCAGCAGATGGCTCTAAATGAGGTCATTGTTTTGACAGTTTCACAAAAGAACCCCAAACAGCCTGAGCAAACCCTTACACATGTTGGATTATTCAGAACAGTTGCGAGATGAAAAATGAGCGCGGAGCAAAACCTTGGGAAATGCGAGACGCCACTGAGCGCCCCTCGTTGACGCGTCCCATCGGGGGGAGACCCCGGGGGAGGCTGGAGAGGATCGTTCCAGGAGACTCCCTCCCAGCCCCTCCTCTGCCCCGGGTGTTACGACCGCTTGGGTGGCGGTGATGATCTGATTAGGGGAAGACAATTATCTCAAACCTCAGTGATTGCAAGCTCCGTTGAGAAGCATCTTGGCAGCCTGGATGCTGATATTCTTGGAACACTGGCGTTTGTTGCCAGTTCCAACAGTGGATGTGTAGCAAGTCACGTGACTCCAAAGTCACATTGGAAATTCATAGAATTTCAGTGTCCACTGGGACGACTTATTATTTGGGTTGGGAAACTGGGCAGGCATCCATCTTTCTGAGTTTTTTTCCGAGGACGTCTGCTGTGTTTTGCCTTCCAGAGAGCGCGCATCCCTTGATGGCCATGCTTGACGCCTGAACGCTGATCCGACCTCACCACGTCTCTCACGCTCGTTTCCGAGGCAGGGATGTTTCCCTGTTTCCGATCTCTGTGCTCCTCGGAACTGGGATCGTTTTAAGTGGTCACATGTCTCTCCTTCCTCAAGTGGTAGAAAGAACACTAGTTAGAAGTACGTTTTCCAGCCTTAGATGCCAGTTCTGGAAACTCATGAAGGCAAATAAAACAATGCCAGACTTGGGGTTTACGTGGGTTTCCTTGAACTGCCATAACGGGGTACCACAGAGCGCTCGGCTGCCGCATCAGAACGGATCCTCCCACCGTTCGGGAGGCTGTAAGTCCAAAAGCAAGTTGTCATCGAGCCTGCTTCTTCTTGGGGACTTTGAGCAGAGGGAGAGTCTGTTCCATGGCTCTCTTCTGGTGGCCACCGGAAATCCTTGCTCTTCCTAGCTTGGGATAGTGTAACTCCTATCTCTGCCTTCCCCTTCACAGAGCAGTTTTGCTGTGTGCCTCTGTATCCAAATTTCTCTCATGTAAGGAAGGATCCCACTCCCCGAATTAGGATCCACTCCAATGCAGTATGACATCATCTTAACTACTTACATCTGCAAAGACCCTATTTCTAGATAAGATCACGTTCACCGGTACCAGGGTGAGGACTTGAACCTATCATCTTGGAGGACACAATGCTTTCCACTGCAGGGTCTGATTCCCAAGTTCATCCTCAGTGCCAGCCGTCTCTTGCCATCTGTAGGCCTTTGGCAGATCGTGGAATTTCTAGGTCTGTGTTTCCTCATCCACGGAATGAGAACACGGAGCTAGGTGCAGGGTCATGCTCTCTGCCTGTATGATCCCATTTGGGGGTGTTATCGCCTGGGTTTTAGGGCACCTTTATTGGGGTAGGGATAAATATCAACCTAGGAAGGACTCAAATTTTAAATGTGAATTTCAAGTTCTTTCAATAGTTCACTCCCAAACTAGACAATATTGTCGAAGTGAGGCTCAAATCGAAAACCACTAAAATGCTAGGTCTTCAGATCCATGCATGGAATTTTTCTTTTTTATTTATTTGTATTTTTTTAAATTTTATTAGTTTCAAGTATACAGTACATCGGTTAGACATTTACATAGTTTATAAAACTATCCCCCTTATTGCTCCTTCTCTTCTCTGGCCCTCCACCTCGCCACTATATTAATGCTGACTGCATTCCCTCTGCCATGCTCCCCATCCCCGTGACCATCTATTGACTACTAATTTGTACTTTTTCAACCCTTTATCCCATTCTCCCAGCCCCGAAACCCCCTTCCCATGCATGGAATTTTTTATAGGCATTCACGACTCAGCATTTTATGAGCTAGCACTCAAGTATTTTCATTTCTGCACATGAGCCAGGCCTGCTTGTGTGAGGTGTTAGCCTCGAAAAGATGACGACACAGATCCTTTCTTCAAGGAGCCCACGGTCTAAAGGCGAGAGTTGGAGCAATAGCTAAGTGCAAGGATGGACCGTGCTGGGTGGTTATGGGCGTGCAGAAGCCCAGCACCTAACTCACCTGGGTACCAGGAGGACTTCCACGAAGAGGAGACAAACGATTCAGGGGAAGCCGTCGGTGGGTTTGTTAGGATGATGAGGCCTTCTAACCGGAGTGGAGAAGGCGCAGACAAGAAGCCGGTACCGGAAGCAGAGTGCTGTGTGGGGCTCGTGGTCAGAGCACAATTCCTGTATTCGGCATTGGCAGTTGATGAGAGAAACGGCAGTGAAAATTTGTCTCATTCTCATAGCGCTTCCTACAGATAAAACTCTGTCTTAGAACTGATTGAGGAGGGGCGGCTAGGCCGGCTCCCAAGCCTGGGGTGGTTCTCTTATAACTCTTCGAGGCACGTGTGAGAATACGTGGGGTGATTCGCCTTCCTCCATCTGAAGGCATGCAGTGAGCAGGGCGGCTTTGCCTCTGGACGTTTTGACTGTGGAGGCTGGTGGGGCGGGATGTCCGTGGGCCCACAGAGTGCCACCGTGCTGGGTGGGTTGACTTGAAATAGGGACAGCCTGCGGTGGGGGGTGGGCAAACCTTATCACCACCCACCCACGAAGACCCTGCTCGCCGTCCTCACTTGCTCCCTGAGCCTGTTCTCGACCCCGTCTCCCAGGCAGTTATCTCGTCTGGCCAGACCCTCCCCGCCCTTGAAGAAACCTTAGCTATTCTTCAAAGCTCTGCTCACCCCATGGACACTCTGTGAATCCCCCAAAATCCTCCAGGAGAAACCGATGAGCATATCCCGTGATCGGCATTCTCTCGGGATTTTGTTTGTAATTATACCAACACCTCACCATTGACGAGGCCGGCCAGACTTGGCGCTTGACGTAACTGCTGAGTACGCGCACCTTCCCCTGCGGGCCGTAATGGCCGCGAATGGAGCCCTCTCGGCGCTCTCGGTGCAGGGAGTGTCGCCGCCGTTGGCTCTAGCTCTTGTGCCCTCAGCTCACCACCCCGTTTACGTGGCTGCTCCAGCCAGTGGCTGACTTCGGAGGAATGTGGTTCTTCTCTCAAGTGCAGCTACGACTCCAGGGCGCCCCACCAGCGTTCCAAAACTTTCTTAGATCTGCACAGCAGGCGCACACTCGTCTGCATCCAACCTGCCTTCCTTCCCTCCCGGTCTCCGCCACAGGGCAGAACTGCATGGTGACCTGATGACTCCACCCGCACCACCCAGTAATCTCCAGTGCAGCTAACCCTACTCTGAGTTTCGCTGCTCAAGGTCCCAAACTAACATACCTCCTAGCAGCACAAAAAGGAAGCCATTTTCTCCCCATTCCCTGATGAGGAGGCTGAGCTGAGGGGCGGCTCAGTCAAGTTTTGAAGCTGGGTCTTTCTGGCCCCGACATCTGCTCTTTCCACCGTCCCATGGGGCCCGTCCCTTCTCTTGGCACTCGTCCTCACGTGTGGAGAGTTAGTCCTGTTTACCTGTTTTTCCACCAGAATCCATGCTTTGTCATCTTTGGAAGCCCAGTTCCCAGCTCGGTGCCATATGTAGTAGGTGCTAAATAATTGCTTGCTAAATCAATGCATCCAAACACTCATTCACTGACATCTTTCTGGCCAACTCCTCCAGAGATCCTTGATTTGTCCCCTCCCATCCCATGGTGACTGCTCTGTCCCGGTCTCCTATGATCGTACCCGTAATCCTCACCATAACAGGGACTTCATTGTTCTCTAACAGCCTGTGTGTTCTCTTCTTAGGTCTCCAAATAGAGTCATTCAGAGACTAGCTCTTAAAGGTGGGGATGGCATCTGCCTATTTCTTTACCATCCTCACATATCCAGATTGATTGTAATCAGTTTTTAAACTTCGTTGCCTATTTCTGTCTGTCCCCATGCCTACCATGACATGGACTCCAGTGTTGTTTAGCTTCTGGGATCTGTTCTATTCTGATGACTCTTTATGGTCTAGGACATATGTTCTCAATGTGTGTTTGGAGGAATGTTGTCTCAAAGGGGACAAAAATTAGTTCTTGGAAATGAAAAAAATTTTAGTCTTTTAATGGATAAAGTACAGACGCATATTCAGTATATAAACAGATAATACAATATACCTGTGGCATTAAAAATGTCATGGGAAGTAATTAAGAAAAATGTCTTAACTAGCTCCTTTGGTAGGGGAAATAATGAGAAAAAAAAAATTGAGAGACATGGCTGGGAGTCAAACTGGACCATAATATGGGAACTGGACCATAATATGAGAAGCTTCAAGCTTCTCACCATTAAGGATAATGTTATCTTTAGGTTTTTTTTGTAGATAGTCTTTATCAAGCCAAGACTGTTCCCCTCTATTCCCAGTTTGCTGAGAGCTTTTATTATGAACGGTTACTGGGTTTTGTTGAGTGCTTTTTCTGTATTTATTGATTTGATCATGCAGTTTTTCTTTTGTAGTTTGTCGATGTGATGGATTACATTAACTGATTTTTAAATGTTTAATCAGCCTCGCATGTTTGAGATAAATCCCATTCATTCGTGCTATATAATTCTTTTTATACTCTTCTGATTCAATGGGCTAATATTTTGTCAAGAACTTGTACATCAGTGTTCATGAGAGCTATTATTGGTCTGTAGTTTTCTTATGTCTTTGTCTGGTTTGGGTATTAAGGTAATGTTTACTTCATAGAATAAGTTAGTAAGTATTCCTTCTGCTTCTATCCTCTGAAAAACATTGCGGAGAATTGGTATAATTTCTTTCTTAAATGTCTGGTAAAATTTACTAGCGAACCCATCTGGTGCTTTTTGTTTTGGAAGGTTATTAATTATTGATTCAATTTCTTTAATAGATATAGACCTAATAGCACCACCTAGTTCTTCTTGTCTGAGTTTTGATGGATTACATCTTTTGAGGAATTAGTTCATTTAATCTCAGCCATCAAATTTTTAGGCAGAATTGTTCATAGCATTCTTCTAATATACTGTTAATTTCCACGAGATCTGTAGTGATGCCCCTTTTTCTTTTCTGATATCAGTAATTTGCGTCCTCTCCCTTTTTTCTTAGGTAGCCTGGCGAGAGGCCTTTTGATTTTGTTCATCTTTTTAACCATCTCATCGTTATTTTTTCCTCCCAGTGACTATATTCATTTTATACCTAGTTAGTCTCATGCTTGCTTCATGGAATGGCTCAAGTCGGAGAGTTAATCGAGGTATTTAAAATCATTAACCTAAGGTTTTACTGAGAGGAAGTAAAGTTTTGATAAAGCATCTCCATGAAAAGAAATATGCTGGGGAGATTGCTCCTATTTTAAATTGATTTTCTTTGGGGAAGTGGTAGTTTATAATGGAGGAGCTGAACTTACTTTACCTCTAACTTTATAGCTTAAGGTAAGTAAAACGTATTCATTATTTTTGCTTTAATAATTAACAGAATAAGAACATGCCAGGAAATGACTCTATAGCTACTAAGAGAATATTGGGTATTCTCTACATTTAAATGGCTTTTATGTGCTTAAAAATATGAGTTCTTACTAATATTTTATACATTATTTCAAACAAAATGAATTTCAATTATGGAAGAGCTAGAGGCTTGGTGGTTTGACCTGCAAATATAATCATCACATATTATAGTGTTTTTATATTAACATTTTGATTTCAAATAATTGGCTTACAAATGAATTTTCGGAATACAGTCTTTCTCTAGTTTAGTACTTATCACAGAAGACTTAATCTATGTATGCTATGTACTAAAGAATGCAAGTTCAATTTTAAAAAAATGCTATGCAGAGGAGCCAAAACGAGCATGCCTTTGAGCTGTGCTAATAAAAGTCTAGTGTCTGGCTTAAGAGGGGCGACCCTCTGTGCTGATCAGACCACACAGAGCAGCGTGGGATACGGGTAACCACGTGGTCTAACTAAAAGGTGGGGTACTGCTGTGGAGCCAGATTCTCAGGACATTGATGAATGGGAACAGTCTAGAGGAGAGTACTGGAGTACTGGGTCATAGGAATCCCTAACAGATACTCAGAGGACCTAAGAATGTTTAGTCTGGAACACAGAGGGCTTACAGAGGACACATGATCATCCAGTGGGTGATGAGTTCCTTTGTTTTGTGTAGTCCTGAGGGTTGAACAAAGCCAGTGAATGGAAGATGAAGGGAGACAGAGTTTAGAAGTTTGGGGATCATCACAGTTGGAGGGGGGTAAGTATGACCTGCCCACAGACTTGGCTGGAAGAGCAGTTAAGAGCTATAGCTCTGGGGTTAAATGCTTCGGTTAGGATCCTGCTTAATAGATGTGTGACCGTGAGCAGATCCCTCATCTGTGGATTAGAACAATGATATTACCTACCACGTAGGGATGGTTATGGGGATTAACTGAGATAACTGCAAAAGTTTTCAAGAGATGGCATATAGTGAGTACAGGGACCACACCTAACACATTGCCAGGCGTAGTAGGTGCAGGTGCCCCGTAAGCTGTTTGTTGACTCACTGACTGAATAAATGAATGGCTCATCCCAATGGTCTCATCCAACCGTGAGTCTGGTACCTCATCAGAAAAGCGGCATTTTCTTTCTCTTTGATATATATCAACTCTATTTTTATGAGTTTTAAAATAACTATATTTAATATTTATATTACACATAATTATATTATTTATAATAATTATATATACATACATAACATATAATTATATAAATTACATAATATTATATTTACATGTAGTTTAAAAATATTAAAAAAGTCAAGAATTAGAAAGGAAAAAACAATCTTTGATCTCATCCACTGGGAGCAAACACTAACATTCCTTTTGATTCTTTTCTCATGTATTATTTACACAGTTGAATCACACTACGTATAGTTTTTGTTTTTGTTTTTTTTTGGCTCAACATTACATGCTAGTTTGGTTGCTTTTAAAGATGCTTTTCAGTACTTATTTACTCATTTACTGCTTCATTCCTGAGCATTCCCTGAGCACCTGCAATGTATTCAGGTGTAGAAGTAGCGAGAAGAACGGAGACTTCTCGTCCTCCATCTGCCAACGCAGATGCTGGATGCTGGGTTCATGACAGCAAATACAGGCTGTTAAATGATTAGAAACCCATGTCTTTACCATTTTCACTGAAACTCTTGCCCCAAATGTGTATCATCAATAGTTAACATGTATTTCTTTTACCCTCGGACTAGAAAAATCTCCCCCAAATAACCAGTTCCTTTGCCTTCGACAATGCTCGCCTCCCCGCCTGGAACCACCCTACTGCTGGGAGCTGCCAACATACACACTGAGCTACTAGACACGTTCCCAGACGATGCTTAATTAAATCCTTTAATTACTAGCCACTCACCACATTTGCATCATTCCCTAGCGCTTAGCACCAGAATTCAGTCAGGGGAAGAAGCCAGGCTCCTATCTGTCCAAATTACTGCCTAATTAGAGTTTTATCAGATGCAGAAAAGTTGGATTTCTGAAAATATTTTTTGGAACTCACCAGCATTGAGCTTTGTATTAAGCGAGTTTTTATGCCTTGAAAATGCCCTTTATCCAAACCGATAAGTGAGGCTGAGACTTCAGCGTAGATCTACATATAGGATTAGCTTAATCGAACTCATTGACAAGAGTAGCATTAGCAAAGGTAACTGGAGAGTGATATGTTTATAGCCTTCTCTGAAGACACAAACCCAGTGTGGTGTATTGTTCCGTGTTTGCCTTCAGTGGTGGTCCACGCTGAAAAGGCAGCTGTGGAGGGAAAAATGAATGGAAAACCCTGAATTGAATTTTCGCTTGGTCACGGGTTGACTGATCACCTGTCACACCCTGTGTCTGGGTCTCAGACTCCCAATCTGTAAATTCGGCCCGCTTCCCTGGGCCGGCGCAAGGGTTAAGCGAGGCCATGAAAGGGAAGCACCTTTCAGGTGTGAAGAGCACGGGGCATGGGAGAGTTGAATTGGCAAGAAGTATGGAGGCCACGAGGGGACAAGAAACCTCCACACGCCTGTCGTAAGAAGAAGGAACAATGCTGATGTCGTGTCTTGCTTCCCAGCCCACCTTTAACACGTTCTATTCCCTGCAGGTCAGGACAGGGTGGGGACAGAACTGGTGTTAAAATCTCCATGTTGCAGATGAGGAAGCATCCTCAGATTGCCTTAGAGGGCCGCTGACCCTTCCCAGAGCTCATGCCCTCAATAACATGTTTCAAAGCAGAAAACAACGTGGAGCCAGTCTGTCCCAGGCGCTCTGTCCTCTTCCTTCCCATGAGACACCAGGAGGCTGAGACCTGGAGCCGGGGCTGTGGTAGGGTGGTCCTTTCAGAAATACCCTCAGTCCGTCCTCCTCAGAGTCCTCAGGTGTCAGCAGAGGCAGCATAATGGCCGCCTGTCCACACCTGCAGTTGTGGCTGGACAGGTGAAATCAAAGCTATTCCTTGGGGGCAGAGAAAGTATTTGGCAATACTAAGCACAGTATTGTGCGCAAAAATATTTCTTTAATAATTAATTTCATTACGATATATTTCATTGTTACTCCAATCTCTAAAGCCATTCCTGACCATTGCATCTAAAATAGCGGCCCCCTCCCTCCTACCCACCGACACCTGGCCATTCTCCCCATCCCCTTACCTGGCCTATTTTTTCTCCTTAGTACTTGTTACCATCTTATATACTTCAAGACTTTCAGTCTATTTGCTCATTGTGTAACTCTTCCCCAACCTCCTTTGCCCAGAAGGCAAACTCAATGAGCCGGGCTTTGCTCTGTTCTCTGCTGGATGCCCAGGCCTGGCAAAGCACCTGGGACATCGTAGGTTCTCAGTAAATATTTGTGGAATAAGTAAATGAGTGGGAGCAACTCTTAAAATCTTCTGAAGTTTGTCAGTGATGGAGTCTGCCTTAACGACCCTTTATTTATACAAAAATACTTAATTAGGAATGATTCTTCTTTGAATAAGATGCTGTGGGAGCATTTGTCCAGGCTTGTTTTAAAAAATAGCCTGTTCATTCTGTAGCCATTTCACGAGTACTGTTTATGTGCCGGGCACTTGGGGTTTAAAAAAAAAAGAAAAAAAGTGCATGGAACATGTCTGTGCTTCCAGAGTTAAGGGTGGGACAGACAAGTAAGCAGATCCTGAGAGTGGAAAGTGTGACGATTGGGGCTGTTCAAGCTGCTAAGGGCGTCTGGGAAGAGAAGCAAATAACTTTACCTGGAGGAGTTGGGAAAAAGGTGTTAGAGGGGGGACAAGGAGGCGAACTGAGGGCGTGCCAGGTAAAGGAAAGAAGGTTCGAAGATAAGACATCAATCACTAAAGGGCAAGGCGCGCAGGGCGTGCCCCGAACCAGTCTGTGCGCGTGTGTTTCGGCTTCCTCTAGACGACTGCTTCTTGACTTCTCCATCTGGGTGTCCTGTGGCCACTTCAAACCTAACGGGATACCAACCCCTCACCTAGGCAGAGCTCGCTTCCCTTTCAAACCTTAACCTTCCTCTCAATCCCTTTCTCAGTGATTTAAATGCCGCTTATCCCGTAGCCCACGCCAGGAACCTGGGGTGGTCCCTGACACCTCGCGTCTCTGAACTCCATAGCGGTACCAATTAGTCATCAACATCTGTGCTAATCCTGCCTCTCTCTGCCGTCTCTTCTCTCTCCACCGAGCCCAGAAGCCACCTCGTCTCAGGTCCCCATCCCCGGCCTGGATTATTGCGATGGCCTCCGGAGTGGTTTTCTTGCCCCCATCTAATCCTTCCTCCGCGAGCTTCTAGAGTGGTCTTTCTGAAACGCTCGTGGTTCGGCCTTGCGTGGCCCCGCTTCCCTCCCCCGCCTCATAGCCAGCCTCTCTACCTTGCACTCTATGTTCACACTCCACCATTTGCACATTTCAGCTTCTCAACGTGCATTGCGCTCTAGGCTCCCCGCTAGGCCTTCAGACACCTGCTCTCTCGACTTGGAAGGTGTTTTGGCAGTTCTTCCCCTGAATCCCCCTTGCTGCTTCCCAGGGAGGCATCCCCTTTAAGAATCATGACCGTAGTGGTTCCGTAGTGCGGCAGTTAGCACGTCTGTTTTACACGCCGAAGTTCCTGGGTTCACACCCCACACCATGGTCCATGGTCTACAGCCATGTCACCCTGAACAAGCCCGATATCTGATCTTGTGAAGCTAAGCAGGGTTGGGCCTGGTTAGTGCTTGGATGGGAGACCACCTAAGACGACCAAGTGCTGTAGGTATATATATATTTTAAAAAATCGTGACCACAACACCCCACCTGGCCTGACCCCAGGTGTCTCTTTCCTAGACTAGGCTGCAACCACATCGCAGCCTAGCACAGAGAGTGCCCTGTCACTTTTGTAGGACATATTTTTGGCCATCCATTCAATAAAAATTGAATGAACAAACGTGTCATTTTCTCATTTAAAAGCCAGATTTGTAGACAAACTCAGGCAGATGATGCCCCGTCTCCAGACGTCAGGCTCCTTCTGGAAACCGATCGCATTCAATCCTCTCTCCTCCCTTCCAGCACTGACCGTGTAAGAATTGATTCAATAGAATTCCGTATCCAGGATAAAAAAATACTTGGCTTGCGTGCTTCTTCTTTTTTTCTTTCCAAGGTTTATAATCTTAAATCGGAGTTTAAATTTATAGGTATTTAAAGCAAACACTACGGCAGCTGGTAGAAAAAGGCAAAACCTGGTGAGACAGTGACTTGTTTCTTTATTAAAGCATACCACGTGACTCCATTCTTCCGACTCCTTTACTCTTAAATCGTTTGCGAAGAGAACTTGGAAATGACTATTGTTTTCACTTGAAAGCAAATGCGGAGACGGGACGAGCAAATGATAAAGAATGACTGTTCCAAACCAAGCAGCCGGCCTTGACTCTTTTCGAAGGCCACCTCGGATTATTGCCGACCCTCTTTACCTATGGCCACGAGGTAGCAAAGACGGGGGCAGGGGTGTGGCGTGGGGGGGCAGGACCCAGCAACCCTGCCTCACACGCTCCCTTTGCAGCTTCACTGTTCCTGTTTCACGGGGAATGTCGGGGTGGCAGAGAGACCGATGAGTGACCGAAGCGCTCCTGGTGGTGACGGCGGGTGCCAGAGCACCCAGCCGCAGGCCAGGTGGCCAGGCGCTATTCGTTATGAGCCGCCATCGGCTCAGTACCTTAAAATGATTAAGTCGAGGAGACGTTTGACACCATCCTGGAAAGTTCCAATGCTGAGAATCACCACGGTTGTCCTCACGGCGTCCTTCCAGAGACACCTGGGTCCTTGGTCCGGGTCCGGCCTCGCGGTGTACTGCACCTCGCTCACGGAGCTTGTCTTCTCCCGCCTGACGCGTTATGTGCATCTTCAGAGCTGCTGCAGACATTAGCTCCTCAGCACTGCGGGTCCTGGGGCCGCGGCTGGGTTCCAGAAGCAGTGGCGCTACATCAGACCGTTGGATACCCTGGACCTCAGAGGGAGGCTTTCCAGGGACACCCCCAGTGTCGTGAGGTGCTCGTGCCGTAGAAAACCCCAGTCCCCAATACTGCCTGTGTGGCACCCTCTTCTCACCGACAGAAGTTATTTTCTCCTTGTAACAAGAGACTGACTTGAAAAAACTTCAAAGATCCTCACCTTCACGTGGCAGCATTCTAGTTTATAAAGGTCAGCAGAAAGGGTTGTTTATTGAGTCCTTACCAGGTCCCACGGTGACGCTTCCTGGAGTCGAATCGCAGTGGGCTGTCCCCTCGTTCTGGGTGGACTCTGGTGACACACGTGTCAGGGCTTCTCTCTGGAAGGGCACGCCAAGCATTCGGGGCAGGCGTGTACAGAGCCTCCGTACCTGGTGATACTTGGCTGTGGAAAAAGTAAAATCATTTAAAACCAAGACCGAAACTGCTGTAATACACAGTGCAAAAAAGCCCCCAAAGACACTAGGAACTATGAGTGGGTCTCCTTTATGTTACAATAAGCAGAATGTAGGTCACTGTGCGGCAATCTGCTGATTTCTCAGTATGAACAAAGAGCATCAATTCTTGGAGCAGTTGAGGTATAATTTTTCTAACAAAATTGTCTTGTACCAGCACCTTTCCGTTCACGAGGGACCTTCAGAGCATTAGATTATGTGAAGGTCATTTTGGCA
The DNA here is from genome assembly GCF_014176215.1 of Rousettus aegyptiacus. Classification (NCBI taxonomy): domain Eukaryota; kingdom Metazoa; phylum Chordata; class Mammalia; order Chiroptera; family Pteropodidae; genus Rousettus; species Rousettus aegyptiacus. The sequence goes on along the minus strand of NW_023416309.1, from coordinate 53,955,918 downwards.
AAAAATATAAGAGGCCATTTCTACTTCCTCCTGGACTCTCTTCATTCTTGGCTATTTATAGCTCCTGCTTCCAACATGCGTATTTTATCAACATTCTAGGTTCTTTTCTTTAATTGTTAACCGTTCCTATTCTACCATTTCCTTTCCCATCAGTGACAATGGCTGTGATCGGAACTATTCTCATTTAATCACAATTTTAGCATTATATATAAATGATAATGCAATGGTATTTTTTTTCCATATTTTTATAAATAGTTCGTTGTGTCAGTTCGTTCGTGAGTATTTTCGTGTTCTGATAACTTTTCCTTACTCAGGAAATCACATGACGGAGAGAAACTCAATGCCAAGTGTCTTCCTCTCCTCAGCCCCCGAAAGGAATGGAGCACCAGCTTGGGCTACTCGTTAAGTGGGTGGTCCAGACATTTGTGCCCTGGGTTTGGAGGAAGAGGTGTGACTCTACATTCGTGTCACTCTAGAGTCTTCAGAACATTGTGTCATTCTTTATCCATATTGGCCTCACGATTTGCTTCAAGGTCAGAGACGATGGACCCGTTTTGTCGATGGAACTCAGAGGGTAAAAGTGACTCGCGCAAAGGCATATGCCGGTCATTGCCGGGGCTGGGATACCAACCAGGTTTCTCGATTTTAAGAGCATCGAGGGGGGCCGAAAGGATGAAGGCAGCCTGGGTAAGCCGAGAAAAGGGGGTGGTTCTAGGCGAGGGAGTCTCAGGTAGATGTAAGCTTGGGATATACGAATGACGAAGAATGAAGACAAAATAGTAGATATGGAACCTGGAAAAGGAATTTCGACCTTTGTATGTCAAATGCCTGAGCTTTTAGTATTTCATGAAAGAACCCGGGCAAGCTACCGAGATGGGTCATCTTTATCTTTACTTCCCCAACTGCGGGGAGCTCCATTGTCCCCAGCTCTCATCTCCTGTAACATAGGCTGGGCCAGCTCTTGAAGTCCAGTGGAAAATAGTCCTCTTATCCTGCAGCAACCAGCCTGCCAGATAGCATCTAGATAAGGCACCAGGGCCTTTCGCAGCATTTCGCACACAGCAAATGGTTTTTGGCACGGAAAGCCATCAATGTAGAAATAACTTAGGGAAAAAATTTTTGTGAATTGTTATTTTTCCCTGAGGTCTCAGAGGAAGAAAGAAAGTTTACTTAAAGGGGAACGCTTTACCGTAGACTCTAGTAGCTAGTAACTTGGGCCTGTAAAATGGTATTCTAGTGACAACCTGCCCCAAATGTCTTGAAAATCACTTTTGACCCAAGGAACTGGTTCCAGGAAGCCACTGTTGAAATATCTAAATGAATCCAGCTGTATTACTCTGATATATTGATCCAAGGGATGTGGTAGGGAGTCTGGGGGACAATGCTTGAAGTCGATCCAACGCATTTTGAATAAAAGTTTATTTTATTGCCATTTTTATTAAAAGCCCTAACCCTGAGCTGCTGCGGTGGGAACAGTCGGATGCCTGGGGCGACTGGTTCAGCTGCTCCTGGTGTCTCCACCAATGGGCCGAGCGCAGGCCGCCCCCGGTGCCGGCTGCTCTGGGCTCTTCCCTTTCGGCCACCTGGATTGGCAAAGCTGGGCATAGCTCATGCCTGTAATCATTGCCGTGACCATCCCGTCAAAGCTTCTGGGTTTTGGAAAACTCAGCGAATTCCCACAGTCGCCTCCTTTCTATCTGCCCTCAGGAGGCTGGACAGGACCTCGTCCCCCCCGCAGCGGGCCTTGCATTGTGCTGACTGCCGTCGCTCCGCTGGCCTCCCGTGCTGCTGGGGCTGAGCCCCAGGCTGCCCCCAGCCTCCCAGGGAAGGAGCATGGGGCAGCCCCGTGTGTGCTGTCCAGCTTTCCTGCAGGACGTCGCCGCGGCCAGTGCCCAGGACAGCCAGCCAAGCTGGGCCCTTTGTTTACCAGCTGGGGGCAGGGGTGGTGCCCAAGCTGAGTCCTGTCCTTGTGTGCCACATGGGCCTCTCCTGATGGCCAGGGCTTTTCTTCTCTTCGGACAGTGTCAGCCGTTGGGAATGACGGGGAGCACAAGGGCAAAATCTTGTCTTTCTCAATATGCCAAAAAAAAAAAAAAAAAAAAAAAAAACCCAAACCAACAACTCCAAAACAAACAAGGCTGCCCACTTTGGACAGACCACTGCCATGTGATGACTGTGAGGGCCGTGGTGCTCATGAGCCAAGAACAAGCTGAGAGAAAGCAGAGCCATGAGGGAGGCAAATAATTGACCAAGACAAAAATGGCCTTTGTGCGGCCGCGAGGAAGCCGAGCGGGAAACCGGCGCCAGCGAGGAGCAGCACCCCGGCCGGGCCGCCCGCCTCCCGCGCTCTGGATTACTCCTTAGCAAAGAAATGGTTCTTTAGAGACCTCGGAAGCCCGTGATCTCCCATTTCCCGGTATCTGGGCTCTGGTTGGAAGGGCTCTGTTGCGAAACGCTCACCGTCACCCAGGAGGGTGGATGGTGCCGGGAGACACAGAGGACGCTGCCCTCAAAGATGTCCGTCCCAGTCCCCAAAGGCCCCCATCAAAACGCAACGGAATGCGAAACGGCACACTCAAGCCTTAGCTTGAAAATGGCCCGAGTAAAACGCAGGTGACCCGATTCTGTGACTAGGTTCAGCCACACCCGTCATTACTGATGTAGCCTCGTCTTCACCCGGAGATGTAGCAGAAGGAACATCTCTCCCTTCCTCCACCTCAGTCCTCCGTTATTAAATTTGGTGGCCGGAAAGGAATTTTAAGAGGTTATGTCGATCACAGTTCTTTAGTCTAAACAGAAATTATTATTTTTTTTTGGATAAACACTTATTGAATCTCTACCATGTACCAAGGGACCCGTGCTAGATGTGAAAACGGCTGCTCCTTTATAAGGAGATGGACACACAGAGAATTACAATGTCGTGGGATGAACGCTATCTCAGATCGACGGCCAGTCCGAGCGGATACCCGTCTCCTTTCAAGTTCTCTAGCCCAGGGGATTGCTCCCCTCTTCCCCGGGAACGCACGCAGGTGCCGCAGCAGGCCCGAAAGGCTTCGCGTTTTCCGGACTCATTTCCCGGGTTTCCAGGTTACACTTGCCTCCTCACCAGGCCGACATATGTTCCGGTGCTCTTGACCTTTTACTTCCCACAGGGAACCGGATGAGGAGATGTGGATGGACTCTTTGGACCCACCCAGCTCACAGCTCATCTGGGGGAATGGAGCACAGCGAGCTCGGTCACCTGCTGCGTGATGCTCATAACGCAGGCCCAGGACTTCTGCCTCTGCCAGGCCCGGCGCCCGTTCAAGCTCAGCGGCCAGTGTTCGCCTTTCCCTCAATACCTTGAATGAGGCGCTGTGGTCCCGCTATTCTGAAAAGGAAGCTTTGTTCCCTGGTTCCTCTGGTCAGCTTGGAATTTCATGGTCAGACCTTCTGCAGTTTGTTTTTCTTCTCTTTCTGTCATTTTGAAAGCAGCCCAAGGTGAAACCCTGCCGAGATGCCAGCCGACAGCTCCACCCTTGGCTGCAGCAGGAAAGCAACATGCCAGGCACGGCTCCCTCTGGGAAGTGGGTCTCAGGCAAAAGCAGGAACCGTGCTGCCCAAACACAGCCCGTCCAGATTCCTGGGCTCCTCTCCACACTTGCTGAGATTTCCACGGATGTGCTGGGTTGGACTTGGAGTGATCTCGCAGTATATATAGGAAGGGGGCATCGCATCTAACATTCTACAGAAAGCCTCCCAAAAAATAAAGGCCAACACGTGTCCCAGGGAGCGTTGGCTCATTCATTCTCTTAGCTCCCAGACGAGGCTCCTGCGGTCACCCCCTCGTTAACCGTGAAAGATCAGGGATGGCACAGGTCGCTAGCGAAGTCTTCGGATCCATAAATTTCATAGCACTTGGTGAGAGCTAAAAAAAATCTATGCTTTTTTCCCCACCTTCTGAGTTCTTCTAGCTGGGCTAATAATCAAGTTAGCAGAGACAGATTCACAGGAGAAAAATCAGATTTAATACATGCACGTAGGGAAACTCATGTAGGCATGAAAATTCCGAAGACAGCGAGGCGACACTGGGCATATAAGGCATTTTGGACAAAGGAGAAAAGAGAGGCTGCAGGGTGTCAGATTTCAGAAGGGAGAAGGGACAATTTACAGGCGCCCGGGGAGGAGGAGAGCGTGCGTGGCTGGCAGGGCCTTGCTGGTCAGCTCGGAAACACTGGGACACACGCTGTCTGGCTAAGGGGTCCCTGCCTGATGGCTTGTTATTTACCACACTTAATTCAAATTAGGCTAAGGCAACGTTCTAAAATTCCCTTCCTGTCTGCATCTCTTGGGCAGGAAAAGGCTGAGGGTCAACGTTTCTGTCTTTTTTTCCTCAATAAACAGCTTAAAATCAATATTCCCCAAAGGAGCTTCAGGGTGGCAAAATTTCGGTTTCCTTCAGCCTCTCGGTCTTCAGTGGGCAGTATCTCTTGATTGTCAGAAGCATGTTTTCCCCTAACAACAATTTTGCCAGGGCTTTATTTGATTGTTTCTTTAACAAAAAGCCTAAATGTTATTTCTGAAGATATTGTAAGATTATTGTTATTTCCCTGTGGAAATCTGAGAACTCTGCCTTAAATGATCCCAGCAAAACGTTTGGCCCCGGGGATTTGCAGCTTCAGTTAGGAGCGAATAAAAGGACTGTCTCTGCTGAATAACTTCATTTTTTGGTGAATGGTCCAATTCATACCCAGAGTCAGAAGCAAGAATTATCCAAGGGGATGATTCCATTTTAGATTTTAATTGATTCGTGTTTGTGTTTTTGTTTTTTTCCTGACTAGAGGTGATTGACTGTGAAACTTTTCACGTAAGAGAAATAACACCATGAGTCTTTCTAATGCTGTTTCTCTGTGCAAGTATTTAAATGCTACAACACTCCATGAGGTAGAGCAATTTAGAGTGTTGGTTAGTACCCAGGCTACTACAACATCATTGGGTCGATTATGAAGCAAGTTCAGAAGCTATCCCGTTTACCGGGGAAGCAAATCTTTGGCAAAATAAAATGGTTTGGGACACGGATGTGAAGGGTGAATCCTGCCCTGCCCCTGCTCGGATCCAAGCAGAGCAATTCTGCCTTGGTATGTATTAAATTCGGGGATTCCATATAAGACTTACCTTTAAAGTAGTCCTGATTTAAAACATTTAGGGAAATGATTCTTTGTAGAGTATTGCTTTCCACCTTCCACAATTTCATGTCACCTGGTTTCTCTTCTCCAGCACATAGACCCATTTTGAAAATATACAATTGAATACGATCCTTCCCATTCTTACACTCCCTAAATACCTAGTGCTCTTAGCTGGTTGTGGCTTGAGAAGCATGGACTGTGGGAGGATGGAGCACGTGGTCCATGTAATTTGGATGACAGGAAGGCAGGCTGTGGGTACAGATTGTGCTTTGCTAATAGGAGCGCCGCTCCTCAGAGAAAGGACGAGGAAGAATTTCCTCTTACAAAGTGGAGGACAGTCGTTCACTGGTAAACGAGCAAGATATGACTCGAAAGAACCATATTTCCAAAGGGTTTTGACCTCCTGAAAATTGTAACCTTTGTCAGGGTCTTACGTGTTCTCAAGATGTAGCCATTTCCTTTTGAGAATTGTCTTGAGCATCTATGCCCCTGAAGTCCTCCTCACTGGGAGCACAACACAGCTCTTTGATGAGTCACCGGATTTGGGGGGACCCACCAAAATCGTGAAGAGTCAAATTGAGTGGATGAGGTGGTCATCAGCCTGGGTAATGGAGTGAAGTCAAAATATATAGTGGCCAATTTCCCCCTGCGCTTCATTAGCCTGTTCTGAAGAATTTATGTTGAAAAAATTAATTTATTCTTTCAATCAGTGTTTACCAAACCTCTTCCCCAGGCAAGTAATTTCTGTTCAGTTACTACCTCGTCTTCCTCACCGCGTAAGAACATTTTCCCTCTTAGCCAATGTTACCCACTGCTTTAGAACAATTGTTTCATTCATTTAGAACAACTGTCACTCAAACGAAAATCTATTTCTTGAATGGTTTCAAATCCTTCTTTAAACTGCCATATTTAAAATTTAGGCTCCAGAAATTCTTCTTGCGTTCCATAACATTTAGGAGGTTGACCACAGTCTGCAGTTTTTCTGGGTTATTTTCAGAGTGTAAGCCATGCCAGCACATTATTTACATTGGTCAAATGAGCTGGCTCCCTGCCAGACGGCCCCTTTCCTTTCTGACATGCCGACAGCACCTTCGTTCCGTTCCCAGGGAGGCCTAGGCTTCTCGGGGCACGCACTCTGCATAATTGCAAAAGAACAGTAACTATCTCAAGCATCGGCTTCCATAATCCATCCACAAATACAAGCCGAATTATTTATCCTCCTTTTTCCATGATTAGTAACCATGTTGCCAGACTCCTGGGCGGCGAGTAGATTCAGCTAACCAAAACAGAGGACGAATCCAAGGTCACCAGGAAGGACGCCAGCTACAACACCGCTCCCTTTCTATTTCCAAAGAAGTACGTTCAGATCGATGACTTGCTTTACATTTCTTGCTTGTAGAAGGCGCCGGAGAGACACAGCCCTGTTTGAAAAGTGGGGAGGGAGAGAAGATTCCCATGCTCAGGGAATGAAACGGAGATTGTGAAAGCACAAAGCGCAGGGTGGTTAGAGGGCTCTGTAGCGTCTTCTCGCTGACCAAGTGTTTTAAATATCAGACTGGGAATGTTACCCAACGTTTCAACACATTTCAGCGTATCATACACTACATGTCATTATTAGTCATTTCGGAACAGCTTAAAAAATTGCACAAAGTTCAGTGGATGACCCAGTCACGTCAGAGTAACAAGATAGCTTTAAAAATCCCGCCTCGCCTCACTCTTTCATGAGAGAGCCTTGTTGCACTTTATAAATTTGACTTTGTTAATCTTTGCCGTTTCATTGCCTGGTTGACACGTTTGCCAGGGTTTCAGATGTCTTTTTGTTTTTTTTTTTTGTCCTCCTAAGGTAAGTGTGTAATATCAAGGCTTGCATTTCAGAAAATGCACGCAGCCCTTGACTTTTGCCCATTCTAATATGATCATTAAGTAACCCTGGAGGAAAATGGAACACTTTGAACAGAGATGCGAAGCAGATGTAGCTTCAAAAGTAACATTTAAAAATGTGCATTGGAGATGACGTCTATTCACATTTCAGAAATCACCAGCACAGTGGATCGTATAAAATATATGGAGTGAGATTTAGCAGCTGGGGAACACTTGTTTATCTACTTCGTAGTGTTAAATCTCAATAAATGTTTTGAACAACGAATTGGTATGTAATGTTACCAAATAACTCTTTCTATTAAATGAAACTCGTTAGATCCCACGGCATAGCTGAGTTTTGGAATATCAAAGGATTATGGGCCACATGTTAATCCAGGATAACATATAATCACGTAATTGTTATAGCTATATTTCAGAAGTTGTTAACTTTAGTATGCAGCTTTATTTTATACATTATGGTGAGGTATGTCCTATAGCCTAGAAGTAGGGCCAATCAGAGAGCCTTGGGGTGTGAATTAGAACTTCTTGCTTTGGTCAAATGCATCAATTGAGGAAAAACAGTAGGGAGACTTAGTTGGTGTTTTGCAATCAAAACTACCTGTGGGGTTGACCAGTCGTCCGTTCTTCATCTTGTTGATTGGTTGTAAGTCAGGTCTACTGTGGTGTCTTGGATTTTAGTTCTACCAGAGACCGTAACAGGGCTCAGCTAGTGCTGATCGGATTCATTTCAATTCAAATGCGGGCCCTCATGTGGTGGGAACAGTCGATCTTGTTGATCTGATTTTCCCTGGTTCTTACACAAAGATAGTGAAAGTCTCCTCCCCCGAGGTCTCTTACATAATGTGGGAGCTATACCCTAAAAATTGGTTTAAAAAAAAACACACAGAAACTAAAATTGACAGCCCGTATGAAGCTCAAGTCACAGAATCCGGTGTGAGTGATACAGTTTCTTTATTCTTCTCATTCTAGGTTCATCTTTTCACCCCGGGTTTTGTCTAAGGCGGTGGGAGGGGTCTGAGGTAGTGTCACAGGGTGTGGGTGGACACATCCAGCTGTGGGTGCCCTCTCCCTGCACTGGTACCTGCAGATTCCCTCCCGATGTAGCTGGTGCTCTTGGTCACTGACAGGTGCAGCCCTCTTCCGCTTGACCTGGGTCCTCATCGACGAGGCCATCTCAGGCCTTGTGGCTCCCTTTGCTGCTTTCCCACCTCACAGGAGTCATTTCGTGGCTTCAGACGCATTTGGAGAACACAAAATTGTTCAGGCTAAGTCTCCATCTACCTAGAAATTGCATGGTGTCATTTCTTTCCTTCTGGGGCCATTCCTAAGAAACAGGTTATGGTGTCCCCTGTTTTTTGATCCCACACACTTACCTGGGGATTGAGTCTTTCCTAGAGCTGGGTTAGGGGGATAAAGTAAGAGGGAATGAGAGTTTTTATCCTGAGCCCTCTGCATTTTTATCCTCCTATGTGACTCTTCTGGCCTCCAGGAAGTCCTTTACTATTCTTAGGGATATTGTTTTTTTGATTCATGAGGTGTATTCCTTAATCTACAAATTAATCCTCTTCCTTCCGCAAATTTTCTAAGCTTTTGAAGAGAAAGGCAAGTTGAAGGTGAGAGAAGGAAATTCTGATGAAAAATATTGTTAAATATTGCAAAACATTGTGGTGTTAACCAAGTATGGATCGCTTATGCTAGGCAATATGTCTATAAACCATATTTTATCTCATTTTTAGTACCTTATACAGTAGGCATCTTTAGCTTTTATATTGGAGGAAATCTAAGCTCAGAGAGGTTAAATAACTTTTCCCAAAAACCAGTAAGCAGGAACAATGAGATATGAATCAGAGACTTATCTGGCGCCAGAGCCCCAAATCCATTCCCTACATTAGTGGAATCCCTAGAGGTTCTGATGGGATTGGTTGGCATCAGGATTTGTTGTTGTCGTTGTTTCTTAAGAGACTCTTTGATAGGGACCGGGAACCTAAACTTGTGCCCCATGAATACACTGTTTCAGAGGAATCACGCCTAGCTTGATGCTTTCTACTGAAGATGGGTCTTTGGTTTTCATTTCTTCTTGTCTCTGAGAGGTGAACAGGCTCTGGAAAGGAACTCTAGCTAGAGGAAGCGTTTATGTTACTGGGATTTTGAGCCATGAAATGTAGTTCTCATTTCCTACTTTTTTTGTGTGTGCCAAAATGATTCCCAAATGTTCACAGGTTGAGATGAGCCTCTGGTCATCGTGGAATTCGATGGGAAAGAAACCTCGAGAGAGAGTAAATGTTTAGATTTCTATTTAAGTTCTCCAAACAGAGAAAGGGGCTGAGCTGTAGTCCTCTAATGTCGCTTGGAACATTTGTCTGAAAAAAACCTTTCTTTAGAACATTTGCTGAGGGGAGGGCTACTTTTTTTATCACTTGCAATGAAACTCATACATGATCTTCTTCCAAAAGGACTAATTTCATAGGAGACTGGAGAAGTCAGTAAAGGCCTTAAATAGGTTGAACTTCTTTAGTTTGCACTTAAAGGCCGTACTCAATTGTAGCCCTTGTTAAAAGTTAAGCCGAGAAATGTCTCTGAGGAGAAATTCAAGCTTTGCTTCCAGCTTGGACTGGTCATGAATGGTGATTATCTGACTGTAATTCAAATCACATGTGCTGCCCATGGTTTTATTTTTTTCCCCCTCCCTATTCATGATTATTTTTCCCCTTTAAAATTGAGCAAAATAGTCCTTGGCTTAAAGCAGACCTATTCACATAAAGACACGAAATCAGGTGGGATTCAAGACCTCAAGCTGCAAAGCAGATTAATCAATCTCCAGTGAAGACAAGGCCCGGTATGACACAGCTGGATAATCTTTAGCTCGTCCCACTTACCTCTCCCCCCGCCCCGCCCCGGTGACCCACCGGTGAATGCATTTCAAACCACGAAACTAAACTTGTCAGAAAAATACAATTATGGAAAAAGAGAGTCAAGGACTTTGTTTATATTCCAGTCGTGCTTTTGTGTCCGAGCAGCTGAACGAACGACGGGCGCGTCTCTAGGACTGTGTCGCCGGAGCTCGGTGTTGGATGTCACCGCGGACACTGTGTGTAGGTGTTTGGTTTTACTCGTGAGAAGGTTTTCCCTGCGTTTGGCATCGTTTGAGTCAGAACTTTAGGCCAAGGGAGGCTGTATGGCCCAGGAAGGAGAGTTTGAAGTTGAGAGCCACCTCGCAGAAGTGGGGGGGTCTGGGCTGTCCCTTACGGGTAGCAATCTTAGGGAACTTGTATGTCATTTGCGTCTCGGTTTCCTTATCCTTAAAATGGGAGGCAATAGTTCGAAACTCACAGGGTCATTGTGAGGTTAAAATTAAGGCTGCGGGAGGTATCTGTGGAGCATCCTGGGAACTATTGATAACTAGCTGTCGCTGTTATCTGAGGTCATTAGCAGGGAGCCGAGGACCACAAAGGGGAGGAAAACGTGCCTTGAAAAGGGAAGAGTGAGCTAAGTGCCCAGCCCCCTCCGCGCCCCGCACAGGTGCATGGCCGCCAGGAGACCCCTCAATTACTCAGCCTTTCCCCACTCTCCTTTTCATTGGCCTTAGAGTTTTCTTTGGTTTTCAAAATTATTTTCACTGATGTGTACCAGATTTCTTTAAAGGGTCCTCAGTGTTCTACAACTTTTAAGACCCTGTACTAAAAATATATGTTTTATCCTGTGTTGCCTAAGGCGATTGTTTCTTCCCTCTGGTTTGCTTATGAAATATCAACTGGACTTTCTAGAACTTGCTTCTAGCCTTATTTTCTATATTCTCCAGCAGCTCGTTCAGCCCAAGGCCCTCCACCTCCCCCTGTCTCTGTTCTGTGTGTGCGTGTGAGATGTGTTTATTCGGGTGTGTGGGCTTGCGTCCTTGCTCATTGTCCTCATGTGTTTACATGATTGAATCAACAGCGCAAGAGTCAGAGCAGATCTTTTGGATAGAACCTTATACCACCGCATTTTGTAATAAAATATTATAATATACAGGGCTGTTTTCGAAATTCATCTGTGTGGCAAAGTATTCTTCTGACAGTCTGCTCCAAACAGCAAGGGATAGCTGTCGCCGACACAATTAAAACCTCATCTGGTCGTTGCCTTTCTCATGTTGGGGTACGAACGTGGCCCTCCCGAGCTGGGGGAGGAAAAGAGGAGAACATAAACCAACATAACAACGAAAACAAGCCGAAGCCTCATCAGGCCGAATACGGGAACGTCAGGGCTGCCCGACTGGTAAAGGTTTTGAACTCAAGCCTTTCTCTGCGCTAAGCCTCAAGTTCCTCCTCCTACGAAATCATGACGGAACCAGGAAGCAAGAGTCAACAGAAACAGGCGGAAGAAACACCTCCATTATTCCCGGGGCCCTTTCCGTTAGTGTTTTAACAACTTTAGGAGGTGTCGGTCCACGGCAGAATCTCAAGTGATGCTTCTTCTTCTGCGGGTTTGAAGATGGGAAGGGGCACACGGCTTAAAGCAAAAGATCTTTCGGAAAGGTGCTTCCTTCGGAGGCATTTTACCTGTTCCAGGTCGCCAGGGCACCCCGTAAGGTATCAGATATCTTTCTCAGTGTGTTCACACTGTGCCTGGGTGTCTCCTAAATTCTTTAATGTACCCTCTGGAGGAATGCCTGTGTGTAATCTCTAGGATTTTCTAAAATGAATCCCAATGCCCTTTGCATAAGCAGAGAACCAGGCACTCAGCAGAACAAGTTTAGCCCTTAATTCCTCTACTGTAGAGTCAGCAATGGCCACATACGACCTGGGGGCCGTTGATGAGGCTTTTCGAAAAGTCTAATTTAGCACAACGATACATTCCACAGAAAGAGCGAACATGCCTGGGTCGTGTTTGTTTTGACAAAGCGAGCCCCGATTTTGTTAAAGGATGACAACTGAAGCATCTGCACCACAAGGAACATTTTTGTGCCTCGTTCCAACCCAAATTTTCCACCAGATTTTAATGTAATTTGCTCTCCTCTCCGCCCCCCGCCCCCAAATGAGAAAAATCTGCCTGCAGGAGGAGAAGTCAAGTTTCAGCAAAGAATAATAATCTCTTCGCAGCTCAAGCATGGGTAATTGAGAAGTGGTTTCTGCACGGTAGGTAGTCACACACCGCAGAGCGGGGAAGGCCAGGCCCAGGAGGCCGAGCGTGGTCCTCTGGTGCCGGCAGCTGCATCTTCCCCTGGAGGAGCCTCCTCAGGCGACATCTGCGCATGTGAGCATCAGCTGGGCTTCTGGTGGGGCTCCTCGTGCAGGTACCAGGGCGCCAGTCATCTGTGGGGAAGAACAGATTTTTGCTCCTTTGGAATAAGTAGATAGAATAGTGTCATGCATCGTTGCCATTTCCAACTGGGCCTTCCACGCCTATGCCCAGGTAGACGCAATAAAAAATGCTATCAGTCGTGAGCATGGAGGTCACATGGGGTAGGGGCGAGGGGCACTCCTCTTCCTTCTTCATAGCTTGAAATGATGCCAGATCATGCGTCAAGTGGGAGAAAGAGGGGCCCCGTTTTCTGTTTTGTGCTAGAGAGCACTTTTGGCAGAGTTCTCAAAGTCATTACGTTAATTACCATTAATGCAGGGCCCCATCCTGAGCGCTTACGTACCTCTCCTCCTACTTACTCCTCTGAATGTATTATCCAGCTTGAGTTTCAGACAGGCCCAAGCTTATCAGCTGGTAAACTGAGACAGGATTCAAATCTCGGATTCATGTCCTGGCCTCCACTGAAAGCGTTTTGCCGCGTCCAAGTGTTTCCTTGGTGAAGCGAGTTCCGAGCGTCCCCGGACGGTCATGGAGCGCTGACGCCTCTTTCGTTCTCAGAAGCATTCTGTTTCATCCGGAGGATCGTGACGGGTAAAACCCGGGTGTCCGTCTGTCGGCAGAGCACATGTCTGGACAGAGCGACCTTCTGAGCCTTTTCGTTTTCGCTCAGACTTTTGCATGAGCCCAGGTATTCACAGCGTCCTTTGACTCAGGGCGACCACTCAGACCCAGCTCGTGAGACCCGCCCCGAGAGGCCAGGGCAGGGCCGACGGTGCCTGGGCGCCCGGGCTGGGTTGGTCGACATGGCCTTTTCCAGCAGCGAAGTAACAACCTGGAAAATGTGCTCCTCTGTGCCATATTTTCTTTTCCACATTTCCAACATTCGAATTATTTATTAAAGAAAGGAGACATTCCTGCCCTTGTTTTCCTAGGACGGTATGTTCCTCAAAAACGCAAGACAGTGCAAAAGCCAAGAGACCGAGGCCCAAGCCAAGACACCCACAGCGTACCCCGGATAGGAGCCTGAGGTTCTCTATTTCACCCGCGTGCCAAATGTCACAATCATCTATATATACACAGTGCATGCGAAGGAAATTCTCTAACTGAACTAACTGAAACGCAGTGGCTTTGATTAATGAATATGAAATTTGCTGGATAATTAATTACATAAATGCAGTAAATGCATATACATAGCATAAATTCAAAACATTCGAAAGGGCGCCCACGCTGTCTGAAGGTTGACTCAGTTCTCGTCATTGGAAGCACATCGATGTGGCCAGTTCCTCCTTCCTTCCTTCCTTCCTTCCTTCCTTCCTTCCTTCCTTCCTTCCTTCCTTCCTTCCTTCCTTCCTTCCCTCCTTCCCTCCTTCCCTCCTTCCCTCCTTCCCTCCTTCCCTCCTTCTTTCCTTCCCTCCTTCCCTTCTTCCCTCCCTCCCCTCATTCTCTCTCTCCTTCTGTCCCTTTCTTCCATTTCCTAAGAGTTATTAACCCAGCCTGTTCAGCTATCCTGAAGTAATTGGGATTACGTACCTGTCTAAGGATAACCTGTGCGACTGGGCTATTGAGCAGGGCACCTCAAAGCACGTCACTTCCGTTAACGTTTATTAAGCCCCTGCTCTCTTCCAGACGTTGTGACAATAGCCAATCCATGTAGAAAATCGAGTCAAACAGCTTTTCATGAGTTTTCAGTAAACTGACCGATAGTCAAAAATTCCAATTGGAAGCTAGACAAATTAGGAAAATCAACAGTAGCCAAGAAAACTTTAAAAAAGAAGAGCAATGAAGTAGATACACCCCGTCAAAACGCAGCAGAAAACCTCTAAAGTCACAACAGGCTGACATTGACACACGTGTGGGCAGGCCAACGGTGCGGAGGAGAAGATCCAGGGTAAGACCCGTTTCCATAGAGAAACTCGCTGTGTGAAAGGGCGGCGTCTCCCATTGGCGGAGGAAGGAACTTCTCTGCAAGAGGCCTTAGGATCAGTAGATACAGCCACTGGGAAAAAAACACAGTTACATCCATTCCTCACAACATACACCAGGTTAAATTCCAAGCAGGTAAGAGATTTAGATGTAAAAGCTAAAACTATAAACAATATTAGAAGAAAATATTGGCAGATTATTCCCTAACCTTGGAGAGAATGAAACTTTCTGAACTATGACTCAGATTGAGCAATGATAAGGGGAAAAATTGATCGATTTGGTTTTATAGAAATAAAAACAATTTTCGTATGGGAAAAAAATCAAAGAAACCCCCAACCATCAACCCCACCCCCCAGAAAAAACACCGTGAGTCAGATAAAAAGACGAATGACAAACTAGTAGGGCAAATATTTGCAACTTACATCAAAGAGAATGTATTAAAAAAAACTTCTAAAAATAGAGGGAAAAAAATCCCAACAATTCTATAAAAAATGGATTAGAAATATAAGCAGACAATTGACAGGAAAAAAAATGCAAATCTCTCTTAACAATATGAAAAGATTCTCAACTTCATTTATCGTAAGATAAATAAAAATGAAAACCGCACCAGATACCAGTTTTTCCTCTAAGATACCAAAATCCAAAAGGTTGGCAGCACATTCTGCTGGCAAAGCTGGAGGTAAACAGGCACTTTACATGGTGCTCGTCGGAATGCGAAATGGTACAATCCCTGGGGAGGCGACTTTAGCATTATCTACACGTGCATCGGCCCGCCCTCCGGCCCAGCAATTCCACTTCTAGGAATCTCCAAAACACCCTGGCAAAAATAAGAAAAGGCATATGCATGAGGCTACTCATCGCAGCGCTATATGTGAGAGCAATCTAGGGCCGGAGATGTTACAAATGTCCATCGACAGGGAACTGGTTGAACAAACTGTGGGACGTCCACATAACTGACTACTGCACAGCTATCAAAAAGAAGGAGGGTGATTTCCCAGGTGTGTTAAGTGAACAAAGAAAGGTAGAAAAAAGAATAGTAGGCTGTTATTTATCAAGTCATCATTTCTGTTATTCACTGGTACTAAGAAAACAGAATAAACCATACATTAAAAAAAAAAAAAATGACTACTTTTGGAGCAGGGAAGAACCGCTGTGGAGAGGACAGAGATGAAAACTGGCCTCGTTGAGTGTGTTCTGTAGATTTGACTTTGGAACCATGAAAATATTTCATATAATTATAAAACTGAATTATAAAAGAAAAGATCGAAAGGCAGTATCTAAAAGGTGCAAATAAAATAAAGCAAATAAACCTAACTACGTATTAAGCTCGCGGCATCAGCAAAGAGAGAGGAACTCCCAAATCACTTTTAAATACGGTACCCTGACTGTGTGTGCCTGGTGAGGACACACTCGAAGGACAAAAAAAACGCAAAAAAGAAACCTTACACTGTTTCCAGTAGTCCTGCTGTTGGCGCTTGTGCTCGTGTTCCTATTCTGAGACTAAAGTATGACGCGGGATTAAGCAAATGAATGATTATTTTCATGTCATTGAGAAATGGGATTTTTGTCATGAAAATAGATACACTTATAAGATCAGGACGTTTAAAATCTTATAGTCCTGATTTTGAATTAGGAGTATGAACTCAGATGATAGATAGATAGACAGATAGATAGATGATAGGTAGATTTTTAAAGCTCTGTTCACACAAAAGGCCAGTGCCCGAACCAGTAGCAAATGGGCACACGTAGCACCCAGGATGTGCTTCTGCGAAAATCTTCAGGTTTCCAAGGCTTTTGGCAAGGTGGTTGCTTCCAGTTTCAGAAGGAAATAAACAAGGTGTGCCTGGGGCAACTTGTCGTAACTGAAAGTAAGGAAGCTGTCAAAGACTAGAAGGGACATGTCGAAGGAACTCAGGAGCCAACTTGCAAAAGCTCCCACAGGGCAAATATTTTAACATCAATAAAGATAACAACTAAGAAGGATTGAAACATATCAAATCTGTTTGAATCCGTGAGTTCAAAATGGTGCCGGAAAAAATTCCTGGTCACCTTTGGAGAATACTAGAAAATAACTCATTATTTTGAACATTGGCAACTGAAGAACATAGCATTTATCCTGTTGTTTCTGCATGAACTGTACCTGAGGCAACAGAAGAGTTGATGAGAGGTCGTTTCTCTTCGGAGCAGCATTAGTGACAATGACTGACAGGAGTCAGGAAGCCACCGAGAACAAAGCCTCAGCTTCTGATGCCGCCACCTAGGGACACAGGTCGGAACAGAAGGGGCCGCTTTGCAGACCCTAATGGATTCATGGATCTAGGCCACGATCCCCAAAAGCTGCAAACATCACAAAAAGAGGAAAAGCCCAACGGACGGACGGGAGAACACTGCCTCGCCCTGCGAAGTGCCCAAAATATCCAACTTGAATCAGATCCAGACTCGACTACCACTCACAAGAAGTACGGTGGGCCAGAGGAACGTGTTTACTCCCTGGAGACACAGTCAGCGAAGTGTCAAGAGTAAGGAGCTTTACAGGACGAACCACCCTGTTTCTTCAACAAAACATTTCGAGGATATAATAAAAGAGAGATGAGAAGGAAACTATACATTAAAAAAGACTTTAGAGACTAACAACCAGCCACGTGATAGGGACCTAATTTGAATATTTTAATATGTTTAAGATAAGAAAATCTGAACACTAGGATAAGGACTAGATAACTTGGTGATAGTAAAAATTATTATTGTTAATCCTTTTTAGGTGTGGTAACATCGAGGTGTTTGAAGATATCCTTATCTTTCAGGCACAAAAAATAAATTTGGCCTTTAAAATTTCCCAGGTGGACAGCTAACTTTAACTTTTTAAAAAATATATATATCCAGGGATCTTTATTTTAGTTCACCTCAAGTTTATTATAATTATAATATTTTTTTAAAGCTAAATTTAAAACGCAAGTTATCTGGGAATCGATCCTGAAAGGGTGATTTCAGCACATTCTTAAAATTTCCTTTTCACCAAAGACTTGAAAATGTCAGTGCTAAAAAGAGGTAGCTAACCACAAAGAGACCTGTCTTAGATTATTAGAACTCTTCCCTCTGGCCCTCTTTCTTCATCTGTTTCCTTTTTCCAGAGGAATCACTTTTTTGTTGTTGTTGTTTAATTTACAAATTCCCATTGATAAGATTGTAATAATTGTATCAGAGTTTTGGGGGACGCATAGAATAATAATGACTTTACCTGTTCCTTGGGTTGAATTTTAACTTAAAATTAAGGTTCACACGTAGATTCCATCGCCTTATAAATAGAAATGCATTATTCGTGGTCAACCGCCTAGAACTTTGACTTTTGTACAATGGTTGTTTTGAAGTTCGAACAGCCAGGATCTTGTTTGGTTTTGAAGAGCAGCGTCCGAATGGCAGAAGGGGAGACAGGGTGTCCATCCTCCAGTGGCTGCAGTGGCTCTGATCTGAGTCCCCACCTGTAATATCCTGCTGTCCTCATTGGGATAGGTTCTCAGGCGGACCATCGGCCGCTAGCATTTGGGTGAGAATGTTGGCTAATTTCGTAATTAATTATAATCGTAATTTCTATCAAGAAGGTGCTATGAGGACTAAAAAATGGAAAACGAGCATTCAAATTAGTCTGCAGTCTGTGTCTGCTACGTGACACCTCAGAATTCTGTGAGGGGAATTTTTATCAACGATTTGATGACCTGTTTTGTATCTTAAAGACAATAGTTTCAGAAACGAAGTAGAAAACCTGGGCTGATGATACCAGCAATGAAAGGTTATTTGATGCCGAAGCATCTCACCATTCATTCACCAAATACAGATTTACTGAGTATCAGCCATTGACAAAGCATGGCAGTAGGTGTCGTAATGAATGGATAAGAAGTCTGAGATCACCACGTGGGTACCATACGCTCGGAGGAGTAAAACAGAACGGCACCTTGAAATCCGTATGGGAATTAAGTGTATGGTCCAGAGAAAGGGCCGCGATTTCAGATGGGTTGATTTTTGGAATTCCTTGCCCGAGCGGGGCCGGATCAGGGAGGATTCCTAGGAAAGGTTATGTTTGCGAGGGCGGCGGAGGCTGGTAGGATTTAGGCGGTTGAAGCCGGAGTGTGTGTGTCTCGTGCACGGGCCCGCGCTTGCGTGCGACTGTCTGGGGGAGGGGGTAGGAGTCTGGAAGAGCACTTCTGTGGGAAGCAGCACAGACAAGAAGCCAGACGGTGGGAAGTGGGGCCAGTGTTCAGAGAACAGGGGAAAATGCATCGCCATCTGGCCTTATCTGTCCTCTGGCTTTGGGGATCGCTGTCCTTACCTACTTGCCTGCCTATATCTGTGACTGTTCTTTAAAAGAGCACACCAGTTACGTCTCTGTTGTAATGGAAAAGTTCTTTGAAAATGTTTATGAGGGTAATTTCTTTCAATTCTACTTCTACAGTGACAGTAAAATTAGATTGGGAATGATCAAGAAATATTTGTCTTTCTGAGTCTCTTGATTGTTGACTTCATTTTTAGAGGAGATAGATGGTTTTAAGAAAATTCCTTATAGGAGCTTAAACCCCTGAATTTGCATTGAACTAATCTAATGACACGGCGTTTATTTACTTTACGAAAGGGATGCCTGAAGGGGGTGCCTGTCATAGCCAGATTCCCTCATTGTGTTTACAAAATACTTTCTTTTGCTACAGTTCGGTTTCCATGACATTTCCAGGTCCACGTGTCTGGTATGAGGCATGCTTTCAGCAGCAACGAGAACACATTTCTGTCTCCATTAGTTAGTTTTTATGTTATGCATTTACAGCAGTAGTTCCTGGTTCATGGCCTGAATCAGTAGTCTCCAAGTCTGGTGTTCAGGAGAGCATGAACGTGCCAGTCCCCCGGGAAAGGAAATATTACAGCTTAGATTCACATTAATATTATAAGAAAAAATTCATTTTCCTGATGCTTAAAAGTCTATGCGGATTATTTTAAAGTGAATGTACCCATATCAGGGTCGTGTGTTCACATATCCGACTTGCATTCTGATTGGTTAGGCCTGGGGTGTTGTATAGTTTGAACAGTAGCCTTGATTGTGTTTTAGCTTAAGCTTCTTGTTTTCAGACGAAGAGTAACGAGAGCCGCTGAAGAGTTTAAAGAGGGGGAGCAGCACGAGCAGAGGTGCATTTGAGAAGGATGGCTTGGGCTACCATGTTCTGAGTAAATTGGAGAGGGGCAAGAGCTGAGGTGGGGTGACCAGGTATAAGACTAGCCCAGTACCCCAGGGACTCTGCAGTCGTGAGGTGAAAGCCGGAACCAGGGTGTGATGCCTGCGGTGTAGACAGAGCTGATGCTATCAAACTGACGCCACATTTGAGGCGACTTCTTTTCATTTTCTGGGTTGCATGTGCCCTGTGGCTCTATGGGATATGTTTAGTTATCCAGTGTTGGGAGGTGGGGGTTAATAATAATATCATGGTTGATAAAGACTTGTCTTAAAGAAATGTCTTTTTTTTTTTTCTGAGAATTTGAATGATAAAAATCTATTTGATAGTAAAAATTTTCCTTGTTTGCTGCAAAGAGAGGCTTATGGAGCCTCTGAGTCATGACTCCAGCTCAGAGTTTGTTTACTTGATCGCTATTGGTCTTTTGCACTTGGACGTGAGGGCAGAGACCGGCAGTCTCCAGCCCCGGAACCAACTTGAACATGCGGACAATCAATAAATCTCTTAACTGTGCACGATCTGGACTTGCCCGGGAGCATCAGTAATCCTGGAACTGAAGCCTCCCGCCCGTGCGGCGGGCTGTCCCCTGGCTGGTGGCAGAGTTTCGCGTCCGTGCCCCCAGGCCTGTGCAGTTTGGTAGAGCTTCCGTTTGCAAAACAACCTTCATTTTTCACAAACACTTCCCTGACTACGGGGAAGAGAGATAGGGAAATGAAAGGTCAGCGCGTGGTGTCCAAGTGGCCACTGGCCTGACCTCAAGCGAGACGTGCCGTGACTCTGGGACGGGTCCAGGGAGGGAGGCGGCGGGGGCACCGCTCAGGGGGACGGAGGAGCCTGTGCTTTTGATCACGCACCCGTTATGCGTTTCACTTCCACTTGGATTTTATTCTAACTTCCTATTTCCTTAAGGAACAATTCGAAGAGAAGCACATTGTCTTCTTTCCTTTCTTCCTCTTGTCTTCCTCAAACTTTCTTGCCATACAGTGTTCATTAATTTAGGTAGATTCCCGGTTAATAATTAAAAACAGTCGTGATTAACATTTATCGAGCTCTGACCATGAGCTAGGTATTGTACAGCACTGTAAGAATACGCCTTAGGGCAGTCAGCCCATTTTACAGGTGAAGGAAGTGAGGGTCGTTAGGCCACAGTCCGTGGCCAGTCACACAGCCCCTCACACGCGGGCCTAGGGCCCCGCACCGCAGCGGGCTGACTCCGAGGCCCGCAGACGGCACTTACACACTCTGCCGCCTCCTCCCTTAGTCCTATTTCTCTTTTGCTTTCCTGGAGGGGGTCATCTCCCTGCTGCCCACAGAACAGCACCTCCGGTACAGTAGGCTTACAGGTGAATGTCCTGAGGCTTGACCTGGACTCAGATCTCGGGGGGAAGGGCTGCGTTTGTCCATCTTTATACCCTTCCGCCTCGCGTATGGTAGGTACTCGATGAACAGCCCCTCGGTGAGAACTGAATGACCTCGTTTCCCTTATCTCCCAGTTTTCAGACTGTGGAGGGTAGAGGCAGAAAGGATTTGAAATTGATTTTGACTTTCGGGAGACATTAAAGCTCAGAAGTGTGTGGCGATGTGCCCGCACTGTCCCGGAAAGCTGACACGGGACTCTGCTGCGTCTTCGGGTGCGTCTTAACAAACCTCGTCGGGGCGGCAGTCGAATTCCGCTCTGCAGTGAAGACACAAAAACCAAGGTCCAAGGAAATGAGGATTTTGTTTGTTTTCAAGGCAAGTAGAATTCTGTGGCTTTTTCATGTTCTCCTGTTGCCATCCTGCTTACCCTACTCTCCAAAGCAGAGCCTGGAGGCTGGCGGATGTGGGTCATGGGCACAGAAACGTCGCTGAGACTCAGTGTGCGGATGCGTTCTGGGCGGCCGTTGCTGCTGGCTCCATCACGTAGATGGGCAGCGTGGTAGGATGATCTCCTGGCCTCCTGCCTCAGGGCTGGTGGCCATGACTGCTCTTTAGTCTAGAGGGCTTTTTACCTGGGGTCCCTCAAGCAGTCACTGGAGCAGCGTAGCAGTTCATTAATGTTTCAGTTTCTTAACCATTCAGCAGCTAGTTTCACAGAGTTGTTGAATGGGGTAAGAAATATGGTAAGGAATTACTTGTCACATCGGGACCGTCCCGGGCCTTACTGCGACATGGCAGCAGTATGGTCCACCGGGATCTGTCTTTGGGGACATCCATATGGCACAGAGCACTGAGCAACAGTGATCCAGTTATAGCCCCAGATATCTCAAGGGATAAAAATTTTAACATGATGACAAGGAGTGACAAGCAATTAGACCCAAGGCACAATTTACATTGCATTATCAGGGGAAGGGTTACATCTTTGTTTTAAAAACAATGACTCTCAGCCTTTTTGGATGTAGCATAGAGTGGAGAAAGTTGCTGCGGTAAGAATAAAAGTGTGAGTCTTGACCCTGGCAATGACGTGTATTTTATACCTTGTGCCTGGTAGGCACTCGGTAGATATTTGATGAGTCCTACATTAAGAAACACCTTGAGCTAGATACTTAACCTCTCTGAATCTCATTTTCTATATCTGTAAAAGAGTAAATGTGGATCACATGATTTTGAAGGTCTATCTCAGCTTTGATGGTCTGTGGCTGTGATTCTTCTTGTAGGAAGACACACTGAGGAGAGAGTTAATTAATTTTAATTTTAACAATTAATTTGAATGCATCAAATCGGCAGATCTTAGATGAGATCAGGCAACGAAGGCATCCTTTTAATCAGTCATTTTATAAGTAATTAGTTGACAGTGCCTAGGGAGTTTCAAGAACACCAGAATTACCAGGAGGAATTCAGGGGGCGCTGTGGTCAGAGGCCGGCTGTAGTAACTTAGTCCAGCATGGGTGGTAAAACTGCACCATTGAGACTATGGGTCAGACTCCCCTCGTCTGAGTCCTGGTTTGGCACTTAGCATGTCCTTGGGCAGACGTCTCCTTTTAGACCTTGGTTTATGTAACACGGCGACAACAACATACCTTTCCTTGTGCCATCACTGGAAGGGTTGAGTGGAGATGTCGCCAAGCACGTGTTTGGGGGACAGGTGTGGGACAGGTGTGGGATAGGTGTTGGACATGACCACTGGGTACCCAGTGTTGTCCAGGAGACTTAGCCGAACAAGTCAAGCTGCAGGGTTCTCCAGAGTTCCGTAGCAACTCAAGAAAGCGGAAGAATGACTCAAAATATCTTTTGTAAAAAAGACGCGTTAAGAACACCTGTACTTCTTTGTTTTAACTCAAGAGTCCCCAATTCGAATGTGGCTTTTCTTGGTTTGGGAGGGAATGCACTGGCCTGCCAGCGTGATTCTTCCCCTCTGCCAACAGTTTGCTGTTCCTTCTCACCAACCCATACCTTGGCATCTGGTTGTACGCCAGTCTTTCGTGAGTTTAGTGACTACGAGTTCATTATCCCGAGTTTTCCAAGCTGTAGGAACTAAACAATCCCGCTGAAAGGGGGGTCCTGAGGGCCACATCCTGGACTGAGGAGGGGTGGCCTGAAGGACATTTGACTCTGCTGGAAGACACTGAGACCGTACACCCGTTGACCCCCTACTTGCCTTTTCCTAGAGTGAAGGGCTCTCCCCTGGGACCACTTAGATTACAAAAGCCCCAGTAGATGACTGTCTAGGTTTTGGGCTTGTCACCGCTGGCCCTGACCATCCAAGTGCCGAACTCAAAAACATCCCATAAACGAAGCAGGAACTCTTACTTGGGAACACGTGGTCATAGTGTCCTTGTGTCGGTTGGTACTAAGACAAGATAATTGCATTTTACTATCATTATGTAATGAATACAGAAAACATGACATATTAGGATTGCAAACTTAGAAAGAAAGCATTGCAAATTTCAGGACAATGGTCTGAAAGTAACTGCTCGAAGTCACCTCTTACATCCTTCCTCTCACTTAACCCTCACATGTACCCCGGCACGGGGATTTCAAATGAAGTTACCCTCATTTCATAGTGGGGGGTCTGATGCTCAAAGAAGCTGAGAAACATCTCTAAACTTCGGTGTTAGAAGTCAGAACTGGGACTCAAATTAGGGCTTTGATGTCAAGCCTGGATCTTCCTGTCTTTGCATGACACTCTTGGGGTGGTCGTCAGTCCAAATATATATTAGGATATGCTGTGGGAGTTTTATGGAAATGTCAGAGGCGGAATTCAGAAGATGATTTTGTACTTCCATAAAATAGAAAAGGAGGTAATTGGATGTTTGGGCAAAGGCACAAAATACAGTATGGGGCATCCTCAGCCAGGGTGAGTTTACTGTATCCCATTTCCAAAATGTGTTAAGGTTAGCGTAGTTGCTCTGCTTGGTCCCTCATGTGACATTCATTCAAAAGGCTAGTTAACGAAAGAAGGGTACCACATGCTTACCCGCTGATTTCCATTGCTTCTGTCTGTTCGAAACAGTAGCAAATTGCCACTGGAGCTCCCCTTAGAAGGAGCCGAGCTAGCTGGTACCCACCCCGTTCATGGACAAGTTTCTAATTTCACCCACAAGACTGCAACAAGCACGTGCTCGCAACAGCGTTGTTTTAGGTTTCAATGCTGTGTTGTCATGCGGGAATTGTTCTGTGTTTATAAAAAAAAAAATTCACTTCTGACCTCTTACCCCCAGCATCAGTGAAAATACGAATAAATGCCGAATAATGAGCTGTCTTCGTCAAGACGGGCACCACACCTGCCGCCAGTTACCTGTGAGAAGGCGCAGGTGCCGCTTCAAGGCCGGCTTTACCGTTCCAGCCCCACGTCTGTCACTCCGGTGTCACAGAGCTGGGAGGGAGGGGCCTCACGCACTCTGGGAGAAGCCTGGTAAAGGGAGCACAGCACTTCTCACTGCCGCTGCCGGGGCCGACTCCAAGCACGAGCCGCGGATCCAAACGTCGTGTGGGTGCAGTTAAGAAAGGGTAGGCTCCCCGAGTCCTCGTGCTGGCTTCTGGGGCCCTTGCTTGCCAGGAGGGAGTACAAAGAGCGTCCAGTGGACAACAAGCACGGTACAGCCTTTCGCCTGGGTGAGGAAAAGCCTGCTGGGGAGTCAAGTGATCCGGAGTCGCTGGTGAGCAGCGCGTTTGGTCGGCACTCTGGAGGCCAAAGCGGCAATGTCGTGCGAGCGACTGTCCTTTTCCCTTAGAGAAACTCCCCGAGGAGTGAGCTGCTGGCCCCTCTGAGGCCACGCTGAGGTGTTTTCCCTCACGCTGTGCGTAGAAGCCACATGCGACTTGCATGCTGGTGTGATGCCCGGATGTCCCTTGGTCCTTCCCCCAGTTCAAATCCAGACCTTGCTTACAGGGCAGGTTGACATCTAGGGCCCGAGCGCCAAATCCATCCTGCTGTCTGCTTTTGTGTGGCTCGTGAGTGAAAATAGTACTTACGTTTTTAAATGGTTGGGGTGGGGGGTGCGGTTTAAAAAGACTAATATTCCGTGACACGTGAAAATTCTAGACAGGTCCAATTCTATTATCCATAAAGTTTTATCAGCACACAGCTGTGTTCATTTCATGCCGCAGTGACAGAATAATGTGGTTGTGACAGCCTGTATGGCTCACAAAGCCTAAACTATTTACTGTCCAGCCCTTTACAGAAAGAGTTGCCAACTCCTGCTCTTGGGACAGCCCATCTACAGAAATTTGAGCAATTAATATCACCTACATTGTCCTGATTCATTTTCAAATATTTTAAAGAAAATGGAGGTAATGTCAGTAAGTACATTGCTGCTAACGCCGCTAAGCGCCACCAAGGAATTTTGTGTATCCATCCCGGAGGAGGTGGCCGTCTTGGACCCCATTTCCCTGGGACACCAAGGAGCCTTGACTTGGACCATATGGTATTTGGTCACTCAGATGTGTTCATGGTCACCCTTCTTGTGAAATGGATTTCAAACATCAATTATCGGTCTTCCTTCTCCAAATTCCTTTGCCAGGGAATGAACGCTCAGAGGAGTCAGTAGTAGCAGATAAAAGGCAGAGAGAGCTCTTGGGAGCGGCGCACCATCTCAGGGCGTCTGGTTCCTTCGTGGATGACACTGGTTTTCGTGACATCCACCCAACAGCGTGATGTTTTTCCTGCTAGAAATTTTGCCCTGGCTTGTAAGCTGGGCTCTGCTCCAGGCGGCGTTTCTGAAACCCCGCCCGATGAAAGAGTTTGAGCCCCGTTGCCCCAGAGGCAATGCGGACACAGAGAGGGTCAGAGAGACGCTGGTTCGAACCCCCAGCTCGCTCGCTTCCTAGCTGATTGTTCTATAATCTTTCTGAGCCTCCGTGGCTGCATCTATAAAATAAGGGTGATAATACTGTATAACAGCTTCACGAGCTATCAAGCATTCACCTGTGTTGGCTGTTATTATAACATCAAATACAGGGGATTCTCCTATTTCTGTGAACTGTTTTAACATATGTGTTCATGGGAGTGCGCGCGCACACACACAATTTATGCTGGGAATTGAACCAAGAGAATTTTTCTTTGAACTGTTTCCTTCTTGGTTGAATGAATCATTGCCCATTATCTTTAGGGTACAATAATGTAAAATGCCAGTGAAAGGAGTCGGTGTTTGTTTCAATGGACCATTAACTCTTCAGGTATAATTTTCCTCGTCTTGCTACTGTAGTTTGCATTACTTTTAAATTAAGGAAATATTTAGTAGGTAA
Source organism: Rousettus aegyptiacus (assembly GCF_014176215.1). Lineage (NCBI taxonomy): Eukaryota > Metazoa > Chordata > Mammalia > Chiroptera > Pteropodidae > Rousettus > Rousettus aegyptiacus. Next base: position 53,929,799 of record NW_023416309.1, on the reverse strand, counting down.
TAGCCAAGATAACAATTAAAAAAAAAATCCTTTGGTGGTACCATGGCAGTCATGGGAACTTCAGGGAGACCTGAAAGGGGTAAGTTTGTATTTAAAAACTGTGGGTCGCTGCTTGTGCAAGGGCTTAAAACAGGTGCTTGTTTATACATGGCCATAATGAGGGCCTGGTCCCTTCCCCAGGGGGTCTGAGTTACAGTGGGCAGCCAGGCAGACCTGATCAGGTACTAGATATTAAGTACAGGATTCTGGATGCTGGTTTTAAATCTGCTGTCTTTTGAGTTCTTTATTCTTTTCGGATATCCTCTGTAGGGTTTTGATCACACCATCCAGACATTGGTAGAGGTAGTTTTCTTTTTTTTTTTTTTTTAAACTCACTGAGATATATTCCCAGGCATATTACTGGTGGGCGAGTTTCATTTTAACCCTCACCTGTAAATCATCTTCCACACTGCTTCAAGAGGGAGCTTGCTAAAAGGTAAATCTGATCATGTCTTTTTGTTGTTTAAAATTCCTTCCTGCCGATGGCAGTTTTGTTTTGTGATTTACTTGTTATTTTAATTAAAGTTATACATAAACATAGTTTTTCAAAAGGCAAATAGTAGTACTAGTTTATGAGGAAAAACAGCTACCTTCTACCCTACCCCTCCCTACCCCTAGTTCTTCTCCCCAAAAGAACATATTTTCCACTCTTTCATAGTTTCTTCTCACATTTCCCAATAACTAGAGCCGTACCACCCTGAACAAGACCGATGTCTGATCTCGGAAGCGAAGCAGGGTTGGGCCTGATTAGTACCTGGATGGGAGACCGCCTAGGAAGACCAGGTACCTGAAGCCCCTCCCTAGGTCATCTTATTCCACATGTTTGAAAGCCTGTCAAATGGGATAAAATTACACGTAAAATGTGTCTCTCTGAGAGACCGAGCTTAGGTCTTGGATGGAATTTGTGAGAGGGCTGAGTCATTGGACATTGCCGATCGCTTCTCGAACACCCCCCCAGCTCGTGTGAAACCAGTCTCGGGGCGTCTCTCCTGGGTCTGGGGGTTTCTCCTCCGTTTCCTTCATGGTTTCTCCTTCTACTGTCCTTCGTCACCTTTTGGCATAAGAAAAGTTTCTTTGTAATTCATCAAGAAACTCTCGCTCCTAAATTTTGTCTACTGCCGTTCTCTGGTATAGTTAATCCCTATGGAAACTTTTTATAGATGACTCATCAATTCTTAATCTTCTCCTCTAAGCCTTTTGAGGGTATTAAGAGATTTCCACTATAATATATGGCCTAATTTGTGTCTTCTGCTAATAGGAAACCATGTTAATTAGAATTAGAAAAATTTGCAAATTATTCCTCACATTTTTCTGATTTTATAAGGAGAGGAGGAATAATTCGCTGAAGGCAGAGGAGGACAAGAACCACACGTGAAAATAAAGTAGAAAAGAAGTAGATTACACTGACCGAATTGCTGATGGATTGCTTATGTGTGATAGTGCTGTTCTATTTAACTGTCCTGTTGGTATAAATTTTTATTTAATAGTTTTAGGGATAATTTGCTTAATATTTTCATAATTATAGAATTTAACCCAAGCATTTAGACCTATGCTATCTTCCCAACAAATTTGAATTTATTAATAAGCAAACATTTCTTGATCGCTTACTGTGTCTATGACATTCTGCCAATCTTGTGGTCAAGCACTGTTAGTTATAGATGAAGAAACAGATCCAAAGCGCTCCGAGTCAGTGGGCAGAGGCAGGATTCTAATGCGGATGCAACTCTCATGGCTGAGACAGTGCATTGGCCCCCGGAGTTTCCTTGCACAAGGTACAGTGGAGGCACACATTTCCCAGAATTCCTGGCAGTGAGCTCTTATCCCCATGACTGGGTTCTTGCCAAAGAAATGTGTATGAAGTGGTGTGAACCACATTCAGGGATGGACCTTGGAAACATTCCATGAAACTTGCAGCCCACTTCTCAACTTTTGCAGTGACACCGAACGCTGCAAATCCAAGATAGAGGAGCCTTGATCCCTGAGTCACTGTATGGAAGATAATTGACCAGGCGGGGTTTCCAAGCATCACTGAATTTTGTATAATAGAGACACAATTTTTTTATCTTGTTTGTTGGCTAAGATTTCTGTTGTAGCATCTAGCATGGCTTACTTTAATTAAGAAACTGCTACTGGATTTGGGGTGATGTTATAATCAATACTTGCTTAGCAGTAAAAAGGCAGGTTTTGAGGAAGTGGATATGCTTTCCTCTCTTTGATGAGGTGAGATTTGAGCAGAGACCTGAATGATGTGAACCAGACATATTTCAAAGGAAAGAGTGTTCTCTATTGAGGGTATAGGAGGTAACAGTGTGTTCCAAGTGACAGAAATTCCACAGGCCATGATGACTGGGCAGAGTAAACAATGTGGGGAGGATGGTAAGGGATGAAGGCAGAGGGGACCGGATCATGTGTCCTTTCTGACCATGCTAATCACTGGATTCATGAAGGGCCATCTCTCAAATGACTTGAGACAAAATCAAAGTGACTGCTCTGGAGAAGTATGTCCCGTGACTCAAAAAGTGGCTCTAATGATGACAAATCCTCTGAAGTCCAGATGCACAGGAAGAGCTCAAATGAAATTATTTAATGAAAATAATCTGTTTTATATGAGATGCATATTTAAGTGCATATATGCAACTAAATTTACAAATTAAATATACATTTGAATATATCATCTACCTCTACACATATTCACATTTACATACAAAATATTTATGATAATAGCTGTCTATATATAACTACATTATAAAATATAACAGAATATACTTGTTTATTTAATATTTCATTAAGAAAATGGAAAACCGTGGTACATCAATGTCATATTCAGGAACATAAACTTCTTCTGTACTTACATAACTGTGTTATATACTTATGCAAAGTGAAAATGCACAATCTTGGCTTTTAAGCTACTAGTTAGTATTACAGACCAGAAGTTACAGAAATTTCGATCTGATAGAAACTTAAGAAATGGACTCCTCCTTCCCTTGTTTCACAGGCAGAGAAACAAAGTCTGCCCGGGAAAGTCAGGCGGCCTGCTGAAATCACACAGCGCTGGTTTGCGGCAGAGAGCAGATCTGGGCCCGGCAGCCGCTCTGTGTGGGGGTCCCTCCTCCAGGGACACCCAGTGTCATGGGCAAAGACTTCAGACTCGGCAGTGCTGACACTTGTAGCCAGTCTAGCTCCACTGCAGAACTGGACTGATTTGCTTGTTCCTTTTAGAGGTGCATTTGGTGCAGACTGCTGCTACCATCACAGTTTGGACATAAAAAGGAAGAATAGCTACTGTTAATTGAACACCTACTATGTGCAGGGCCTGGAGTCTGCCTCCAGAGCCTGTGCTATTAACCACTGTGCTCGCTGCCCTACCCGCTGCCTGGCATAGGCACTCGGCAAATGGTGGTTTGTATTTTGGGGAGTGTATAAAATGGAAAACAATTTGAGGGCACAAGACCAGTGAGCGAGCGTCATTTAAAGCCGGCCTTTTGTTCTTGGAAGTTAAGCCCCCTGGAGGGAGCCGGAGACGTGGTCCCCATCAGCGCCCCCCCGAGCCGTGCTGTCCTCCTGGCCTCGGCCAGCGCCGGAGCGAGCGGGCTCTTCCCAACAATGCCGCGTTGTCTCCATCGCTGTCGACTGACCGCCCCAGAACCCCACAGCCTCCCGACTCCAGCCTTATCTCCGAGCGGGACACCCTCCCCTGCACATCACCGAGCTGCTCGTGACGCCAGCTCCAGTCCTCAGTCAGGCTCTGTTCATCTGTGACCTTAGGCGGGAGCGGAGCGGGGACAGGCCAGGACGCCCCTTTCCACCTGAGTGACGATGATATGAAGCCCCGCTTTGGAACACTGAGATGCCCCGAGCCTCGCGGCGCTCCCCGGGCACCCGCGCCCCTGCATGAAAGGCCCCCTTGTTCTGTGGAGAGCGGCCAACTGTGACATAGCCTCCCAGGTGCTTTTCATGTGGCCGCCTCCAGGCGCTCCTGTCTGCATTTTAATAGCTGAGTTAAAGGTAACCCGAGAGGCAGATATGCCCGGAGCCGGTGAGGAGGGCCTAGATTCAGTGAGTCCTACTTTTTAAAAATTGAAATGAAAATAGCTAATCTTCCCCTGCTTTTGGAACTATCTCAATGTGCAGTGTAGCTAAATTAATTTCATAGTTAGCAACAAACAAAAGCCCCTGAAATATAACTTGCTTATGCCATATTTTTCCAGAGTCATCTCATCACAGTCGTGTAAGACTTCACTGTTGACCCAATAAGCCATGGGGTGCAGATCACAGGATCGATCCCCGTTTACCATCATCTCATTTCGCAGTTCCTGCCCTCGGGCATGCTCTATCGACTTCTAGAAACAGCCAGGAGCTAGTCAAGGGTAAACGAAGAGTGAACTGGTTCCTTAAGGAGATGGAAGGATATGGTAGACTGTACTATACTTTTATTTTACTTTGGACGTTGGTGTTACCAGTGAAACATGGCTCTCATAGAAAACCCTCACTGGGTGGCCTTCGTAGAGTCACTTGCCTCTTCGAGATTTGATCCTCAAATCTGCATTGGAAACGGTCTCCACCTGCCAGGACCGTAGGTCAGCTTTTGAGAAAATGCACTTGCACTCTGAGGCTCAGGGTGGTTCCCAGGGTGACCAACCATCCAGGTTCACTGGGGACTGAGAAATTTCCTGGGATGCTCACACCTGGAAAGTCACAGGCAAATCCGGACAGCTGGTCACCTCATCGCACACAGTTTTATCCCACCTTTCTAAATACTTTTTATTAGTAAAAACGCAGGATTTGTTTAACCTTCGTGTTTTTGTTGGTATAAACCTAATGCTTTGTTAGTGATAACGCTCTTTTTCAGACATCTTCAATAAAAATGGTGGCGGCCGCTGTAATAAATGCTGGAACTGGGGGCTTCTCCTCCAGGGGTGTTTGGTTCTCACAGGGACTAGGAAGTGACTCTGACATGACTCTCTGGGGTCTGGGAAGCCAAGGGTCCTGTAAGAAGAGAGATTTCATTCAAATGCCAGGAGCATCCCTGCTGAGAAGCACTGGATCTGGCCAGTTCCTTCCCTCATCCCAGGCTTGATGCTTGATTGGCTGGTGGTCCGGCCCACTGGCAGGATACAGCCACCTCTGGGGGTGGGGTGGGGTGGGGGTGGAGCTGCTCTGTAAAGAGGAGTGGTGCCTCTCCATGTACCTACTCATTTATTTTACCAAACTTATTCCGCATTTACTATGTGCTCTGAGGATAAAGTGGTAAATAAGACATGGTTATGTTTTCACGATGTTTATACTCTAACAAGAAATGCAGTGACAAAAGCTAAGGACCGCTGGGAGGAGGGGAGTCCAGGGTGATGGGGCGTCTCAAGGCAGGGCAGCCCTCCTCATCCAGAGACTCTGAAGAAAGGAATGTAGAGCATGATTGCCCCGTGGCACCTGCCCTTGGATGGCTAACAGGCATCGCACAGGGAACAGGTCCCAAGTAATGCGCTCGATTGCCCCCAGGCCTATGCTCCACAGCCTTCCTTACCGAAGAGGACAGCACCACCGCCCTTCCCATTGCTCAGGCCCAAACCTTCGGAGTCATCCTTTCTCTCCCGTCTCGCACCCAATCCATCAGCGAATTTCGTCAGATACACCTTCACCGTAGAATCCATCACATCTCCCCATCTTCCCTGTCACAGTCTATTCTTAACGAAGCTGGTGAAATGGCCCTTTGAGAGGGCAGGTCACTTAGTAATATCAACAACAGCAGCAATGATAATAACAATGAACAACATGAATAATGAGTACTTACAGCACTTAGTATGTACTAGCTTGACACGTAATTATTTTCTAAGTACTAATGCTGATGATAATCCTATGAGGTGGGTACTGCAGTCGCTTCCGGTGTCCCATGACAAACACCGCTAAAAACCAAAATGCTGTGCAAGATCACAATAAAAGAAACTCCAGGGCTTGTGGGGGAATGCAGTTAGGAACATAACCCTCAAAAAGCCCTTCGATGCGACGTTCCTTAAGAAAAGAACCTAATAAAAGCAGTAGCACCGTTTCACACAGTGATTCAGAAATACGTGAAAACCACGCTGGGTGCGGCACTTTACCTTGTAAAGAGTGGCGCTGGCTTGTGGAGGTGGGTTTGGGAAGAGTCAGACACGGTCAGCTTGTGAGTTGCTGTGACGCAGTAGGAGGGTGGCCGACGCGGACAGTCAGGACAGCACAGGGGTAGGGTGTGGCCCCTGACACAGGCGCTGAGCTAGGTAGCCGGGCGCTTTTGGGGTGGATGTGCACGTGCGTTCGCGTTTCCCTGCAGGGTTTAATTCAGTTGGTGTCGTGTTTTGTTGTTCGTTTTGTGTGTATTACGGTTGAAATTACGTACAGCCAAACATGGGATTGCTGAAATACGCTCAGATTGTTCCCTAGCATATTGCAAATCACATTTGGACAAGCTCATGTTTTCCGAACAAGCTTTCTAGCGTGACTGACTGGATCGCTAGCCCTGCCTAACACATTAGGAAACCGAGGCGTTAGGAAGTGACGTTCCCCAGGTGGAGTAGCTAATAAGTGGTGGAACTGGGTTTTGAACTTGAGCTGGATTTCAGAATCTTTGTGCTCAGCCTCTGAGTCAGATTATGTAGGTTGGAGTCAGAAAGTACAGAATGATTCTGCGTAAGGATGAGGGTTTTTAGAGACCTTGATTCTGATGAGACGGAATGATCTCTCGGAGCTGTTCCAGGTAGGAAAATGTCGCTGGTATTGATAAAAAATAAAATAATGTGCATGAACGTAAGATTTGTGTGTGGTATTCCTCCTGGACCAGACTCTGGGGTTGTCTCTTTACGTTCCAAACGTAGGATTAAAATAGCAGGGGTGGGTACCTCAGTTCTCACTGTTTTATACGTGAGAAAGGAGTATAGAGTAGTTTAACTTGCCAAAGATCACACAGCAGAGCAAGGACATGACTTGGATGATATAATTTCTAAGGACACATGCTCCTCAAATTGTCACACTTGCAATTATGGAACAATATTGTAGAGCATGGGGACTTCAGAATCATACGGATCATTTTATCGTTGAAGAGAGGGGCCGTGGCTTGGCCAAGCCCACACAGCTAACAAAGGGAGCGTCCCGACCTATAAGCCCAGTACCACGAGCCTGCCCACTGCACCTGCAACCCGTGAGGCTGAGTATTCCATAAATAGACAACCACGTAAGGTGGGCTGCGATGATCGTTTTATCTTCAAAAGCTTCGAAATCTGGGGCACTTTTCCAATGAGAAGAATGCATCTTACCACCCGCAACGTGTGGTAGCAATAACTTCTACTTCGTGAACACGTTTAAAATTGGACAGATCTCTGGGTAATCACCACATCATTTGGTAAACGAGCATTCCCAACCAGTCTGAGGAGTCACTCCATGCTGGTTCCTTGTCATAGGCTGAAACCATCCCCAGTCAAGCCGGGGGGCCGACCTCTCCGCCGTTGCCTCGCCTCGCACAGAGCAGCCTCGGCAGGGACTGTGACGTGTGGGAGGGAAGGGTGTTTAACTGGGAGCGTCACTGCCCCGAATGGCTTGACTCTACAGATGACCCTTCCCTCCATGGAACAGGAGTGCGCCTTTATCAGCCGTGGCCCACCTGGCCTCACCTAGCTCACCTCCCAGTGGTGGACAGTGAGGGACACAGCACCAGGAACGTGCTCTGGGCTCCTGGACCCAGAAAGGCGTGGCCATAAGGGGCAGGTGTTGGAGTCAAATGAGGTCCAGCCCCCAAGGATAGATTTTACGCATATCTTTGACCTTCTTTGAGTCCTGGTCTCCTTCTATGAAAATAGGAAACAAGTAAAACCTACCTCACAGGTTATCGTGAGAAGTAACTTAAGCTAACTAAAGGGCCAGATAGAAATATTTTAGGCTTTGTGATCTATATGGTCTGTAAGGACCACTCAACTCTACTATCATGGCCCAAAGCAGCTGCAGACAGTAAGTAAACAAATGGGCATGGTTGAGTTCCAATAAAATTTCATTTACAAAAACAGGTGATAGGCAGGCTTTGATCTGTGGGCCATACCTCTGATATAGAGCATCTAGTTCAAAACTGGGCACATGGTCGGCATTAAGTAGAAGCTATTATTATTATTATTATTGCTACTATTACTCTTACTCTGCCGACCGCACCACTATGGCTGGATGACCATGGGAAACCACGATGCATTGGTGATGTAAAAATAAAGTGTGATAAATACATCATGACAAGAATAACAAATAATGTAGTGAGAATAACACCTACGTGGCTTACCACATGCCGGTCTAAGAAGTCTGTATGAATTAACTCATTTAAGCCTCAGATAGAGTTTATTATCCCCATTTTGCAGATGAGGAAACTGAGACAAAATAATCTTAGCAACTTGCTCAAACCATGGAGCTAAGATTCAGACCTAGATGAGATGGCTTCAGAGCCCAGATAACTTCCGTCATCACTTTGAAACACTACATTATGATACTCCATTATGTGATTCTATAATTCCTTTCGTTGCCTCTCCAAGTGTGATGTCTTCTTGAGGTTTTTGGGGATGCTGGTGTCGCTTGGCCTGGTGAAGAGCTGGACCTCCATCCAGGCCTGGTCCTGTCCTCGGCTGGGGTGGATTCTTCCCCGAGGGCACTTAGCTCCCCATCCCAGGCTGTGATGGCTGCCTGATGTGGGAGATGCTTTGGGCATGGCTAATTGCATCCAAGCACCTGGACAGCCCTCATGGGCTGGTGATGATGAAATGACCTCAGGGCCAGGGGTGCCCATTACTTAGTTGATTACTTTCCCTCTGCCTGTGAACAGTGACATTATGACAGCCTGGAAAAGGTCTGCTGGGAGAGAAATGACTCCTACGCGGGTGGGACGGTTATTTCATTTTTACTATATATTACGTCCTTTAAAACCAACAACTTGTAGACATCATTTCATTTTCGAAGCCTCTTTACCGATCCCCAGATCCAAAATTTGGCGGATTCTGGTGATGGTAACATTTCCACTGCAAGTGAAATTTTAATTTCTCGAGGATTTGTTGCCATCTTTCCACCTTTGAATTTGTCTCCGGCGTCCAGAATGCGTGTGTGGATCTGAGAGGCCAGGGGACTGGCTTTGGTCCTTCCCCAGTGGCCTCCCAACAGCAGATTAAATCAGAAAAGCATAACGGTCAAGTTCCTTGCTGAAGACATGTAACATCATCCCGGAAAAGGAGGAAACAGCCGTGCCCTCTCCTTGGGCAGCCAGCTGAGCAGGAGAATCTAACAGGTCTTTTCCACATTTGATGTGATTCATACGTATATATGAGACGAGTGTGGTTCTCCAGTGAGCCAGGCCGACGGGAGAGAACGAGCCTTGCTTGGTTTCCACTTGACGGCTGTCGTTACAGAACCAACCCATCCTTGAGTTCTGTACACTCTTTGCTGAGCATGTTGAGAGATTATCACCCTATGCACGGTGGGTATTCTCTCTGAGGGCCACACTGTCAGCCGTTTCAAAAACCAAAGCCGGGCAGCGATCCTCCACCGGGTTTATTTGGAACTGTCAGCAGCCTCGGCGGCACTCGCCCATCAAAGGTGGAGAAAGCAGCTCGCCCCAGCCAGATGGCAGCACGTCTGTGTGCGCAGGCGCCCAGATGCAGCTAGCTGGGTGGGGCGGGGTGGGGGGCTGGGAGAGGAGATGAAGGCGAGGTTTCCGCCGGAGTGGATCGATCCAGAGAGTGGGGGAAAGGCAGTGCGCTCTGGATAAAAATAGCACGCGCATGAACTCCTGCCCCCCACTCCTTAATGATCTCTCCGCGGCCTCGCGCTTGGCTCTCGGAGAATCAGCGGGCGCCGGGAACCGTTACTCAGCTGGGGAGGAGCGCAGGGAGCCCGCGTGCCAGGTGGGCCTTCCAAGCCGGCGCAGCGCTGAACTTCTCCACATGCGAACAAGTGTTTACGGTTTTAAAGATGTGTTGAGTAATTGCACATGCGAGATAGCGCCCCTTTAATGCGCGCGGCATGTTCCCAGGCTTCCCTGAGCACACCCCGGTCGACGATGAAATCGTTTGCGTTCTCTGCGTCTGTCCGGGCTGGAGGAGGCACTGGTTTGCGTTGAGATATAATTGGTAGCACTTGTGCCTTTGTTGTTTTTTGGGTTTTTTTTTTTTTTTTTTTTTTTTTTAGCTACCGAAAATTACTACCTTAATCCGCTCTTTACTTACCCGGATGATGACGACGGTAGAACCCCCGCGGAGCCCCCCTCGCCTCGGAGAACTGACTCGCAGTTTTGGAAACTCACGTGGAGGCTCACATCACATTTCAGAATGCTGGTTGGAAAAAAACAAAACAACGGCATCGATTCACTTTCAAGCTCGCTCAGTTTGCACGAATTTTGAATCCCCTCAGAATAATATAATAACTCTTTTGCTACCGAAAACCTCCTGTTTTTACAGATGGATTTCCTCTTATCCCGCCCCGCCCCCCCAATTCTTTACTCTCTTTATTTTCATGGGGAAGTAGCTGGTGTCATTTCACTGGGACAGGAAAGCGCGTTCTGCTGTCCTTGTTATTTTATTATTATTATTTTTTATAACCTTCTTTGTCTTCTCTCTGGCTTCCAGCAAAGCTCAGCCAAAATGGTTTGGCAGGTCACCTTGCATTAGTAAAACTCTGTGTCAGCCACAACCGAGGCCCAGAATGAAGGATTAACGTCAGCTTGCAAGTTGGAGAAACGCACCAAGTCCCACGAATGTCTTTCCGCCAGCCCCTCAAGTGGGAGTCCATGGGTGAGCAAGACCAGCGGGGTGCGTGACCCACTTCATCCGTGTCACCTGCCCGTGGTGCTCTGGCCGCCCCAGGATCCCCCCATCTCAGCTGACTTCACGACCTGGCTGACGCCTCTCAATTAACTTCAGGGCTGCAGGATCTTTTTACTACTGTTTTGCAATTTTCCCAGCTGTGTGAGTGCTTTGGCATCAGAGGAAGAGGCTCAGGGAAGTAGGGCCTCGGAGGACTGGATCCTGCGCTTATGCGGCCTCCGTTCCTCCCGGCAGCCCCTCCGTGAAGTCAGGCAGGCAGATCCGCACCAGAGATGAGCGTGTGTCTGGAACAGAACTTCCCAGTTCTGAAGTCTTTTCCACGTCTGAGCCTGAGCCTCTGCCTTGCTAGACTTAGACATTGGTTACATTTAAATGAGAAGTAAAGTCTTACTCATACCCCTTACTTTCGTGGGATCTCACTGCCGCCCCTCCACCTGCTCCAGGGTGGGGTGGGCTATCATGAATGAGTTCATTGCTTAGGACGATGGTCTGGTGGAGACTCGGCTGGATCCTCCTGTCTTTGCTTTCCCCTGCACCCCATTCCCATAGTGGTAGCAGCAGAATTGGGGCGTTTATCATGTTAGGGTAGTTGGTTGTTTCTTTGTTGTTCTGTGAGATTCTCAAAGGTGGTTTTGATGAGCGTCTGGGGAAGGGGAGCAGGCTCTAGCCGCGGTCCTGCGGATCCAACAGGGACGAAAGACAAGCAGACACTGTCCTCCTGGTACATACTTCTTACTGAGGGAGACAGTAATATGCAAATTTAATAACTCGAAGATGTGCTAGGGAGGAAGTGCAGGGGTCAAGAACCTGAATCCAGGGAGCCCTGTAGATAAGAGCAGACAGGGCAGGTGATGGAGGCAGGGGCTTGGGCTCGGAGGACTGGAGGGGCCACCGGGTTGGAGTCGCAGCAAAGGAGTCTGGGTATTGAATCCAGAAATTGATATTGGAGCTCCTTACATCTGCCTGCCCGCGTGCCTGCCTGCCTGCCTGCCTTCCTCTTTCTTCCTCTTTCTTTCTTTCTTTCTTTCTTTCTTTCTTTCTTTCTTTCTTTCTTTCTTTCTTTCTTTCTTTCTTTCTTTCATCCCATATTTATAGAGCACCTACCACATGACTGTGCTGTCACACACTCCAAAATCCATACAATTCCTGTCCTTACAAAGCTTGCAGCCTAATAGAGAAAACAATCAACTAGCAATTAGATTCATCCAATTATACACTGTTGGAAGTGCCATGAGGAAGAGAAACAGGAGTCATGGTAGAGTAACCAGGGAGCCTCACTTAAAGGCATCTTTTTGGGGACATCTCTCTGAGGATGCGACATCCGGCTTAAAGAATCTGGCCTGGTGCAGAGGGGGTGAAAAAACATTGTGAGTAAAGCAAACGACACATGCAAAAGGGCCTGGGATCTGAAGGATAATGCCCCCCACAGGGGTTCACACGCCAGTTCCCAAAACCTGTGGACATCTTGCCTGACACGACAGAAGGGACTTTGCAGATTAAGGTTACAGATCTCAGGATGGGGAGTGGCCTGGGTGGTTCAGGTGGACCTGATGTAATCACATGAGCCCTTAAAAGCAGAGAACCTTTTCCAGCTGCGGTCAGAGGAAGCCATGACGATATAATGAGGCTCAGAGAGATGCAACATTTGGAGAAGGAAGAAGGGGCCACAAGCCGAGGGATGCGGGCGGCTTCTAGAAATCTGAGAGGCATGGAAATGGGTTCTTCCCCAGAAACCTCAGAAAGGAGCCAGACCTCCCGACATGGAAGTTTCACCCTCGTGACGCCTGTGTGGGACTTCTGACCTCTAGAACTATACAATGATAAATTTGTGCTGTTCGAAGCTACCGGGTTTGTGGTCATTTGTTACAGCGGCAATTCAAAACTCATAGAGGCCGGAGGGAGAAACGAGCCTGGTACGTTCCAGAGACCAAAGGATCCGGTGTGCCCAGAACAGTGGAGGAGACACACACGCAAAGCTCTGAAGCGATTTCAGCCCGGGCGGGGTAGATGTAGTGGAGTGATTGACACGGCGTGATTCTCCTCGGATGTAAGGTGGACGATGCGAGGGCTAGAGGGACCGGCGTGGAGGGGAGACGAGTTAGGAGCTGTGTTAGGAGCCCTCTCGACAAGTGGCAGGTGAGGCCGAAGTCAGGGAAGTGGGGATGGAGTCGAGAGCTGTCCGGAGGTGAGACAGATCAGACGCGATGATTGATCGGCTTCAGGGAGCAGGGGAAAGAGGAATCCGGGACGGCCCCCAGGCTGCCGGCCTAGGCAGGGGCTAGAAGCGAAGGTCGAGGGAAGCTGGGAAGGAGGCACTAGGGCTGCACCATGCCCGGCCACGGCCCAGATGGTCGCACCTGCCACCAGCAAAGCTGGTCATCGAGAAGCATCTGTCATCTCAGAAGACGGTGGGACACCCCCCGAATAGCAAGGAGAATGTCCACTGCCAAGCTTAGTGGTTGGGACTCTTCCCGAAGATGCGAGTGATAGAAAAACCGGTTCCAAGTGTCTTAAGGCCGAAGAGAACTTATGCTTGTTTTTAAGCTGAAAGTCAAGAGGATACGTCTGGCTTAACTAGCTTGATTCAGGCCTTGGTCTCCTGGCCTCACTTCTTTTGAGAGGCTCCATTCTCCACTCTTGCGGGCCAGCCGCCTCGCACCAGCCGAGGAGGGGCAGAGCCCAGAAAAACTGTTGAGATGATTCTGATTGGGCCAGATCGGATCAACCCCCGCCACCCCCGGCCTGGCCGTCCACCGTCACCGCCGCCAGGGAAACCGTGGGACAGGGAAGGGGAAGAGTGGTCTGACTCGCCCTGGGTCCTGAGGTCCTTCCTTGGGCCGTGGTCTGAGGGAGCAGGGAGTGCAGGCCCGAATGGGAGTCAGAGGTGCTGCTGCACGGAGGATGGACGGACACAGAGCAGCTCCCCTCGCCCACACGTCATCCAAATGTCCCTGACCCCTGATTAGGAACAAGACGTACGGCTTGTCGACTGAGAACTACGTGTGAAACAAAGAGGACTGAGCCCCGGGCGTTGTCTCTCTGGCGGGCGGTTTCACGTTCACAGCCGGCGGGCAGGAGAACAGGAATGCCGGGTCGGAGCCGCTGGGACAGTCACGTGCAGGAGGGGCAGGTGACAGGGGAAGACTGACTGCGCAGGAACTAGAGGCGACTGCAGCGCGTGAGGCCCGTGAGGGCTGCAGGGCGTCCGTCCCGTGGGCCTCGCCGCGCCTGTCCGTCCTGCGCGCTGGGCCCGCCTCTGAGCAGCGGCCCCTGTCCACGTGCCCCCCTCCCGTGCTGCTGAAGAGCGGTGGCCCGGCGCAGAGGGGCCGTCTTGTCCCTTGAGCTTAAGTGACAGACAATAATTTCCAAACCTCGCTTTCTGGGGAGGGCGCGGAGAGCTTTGATCAGCCTCAGAGGACAGCATGGTCGAGCGGACGCCGTTCGAGGGGCTCAGGTCACAGGGTCCCTCTTGGCGTTCCTTCCTGTGGGCGGCACTGTAACTGCGCAATTGCAAAAGGCATCGGTTAGATTCTGAAGGTTTTCGGTAGGGCAGCGAAGTGTGTGCCGCATCTCAGAAAAGGTTCTAACAGAAGCGACGTTAAAACCTGGGAGCATGGTCAGGGGCATTTTCTTCAGTGCAGCCCGTGGTATCCAGACCCATAGCAGATGCGGTTGGGGCGCTGGCCGTCGCCCCTCAGCTCTCTGCCTTCCCTTCCACGCCCATAGTTTGCTACTGCAAGCAGCCGAGGCTTGCAGCCTGAGCAGGGTGCGCCGGGGGTGTGCTCACGGCATTCTAGGGCAGGCTGCGCGCTGCGCAGGTGACCCTCCAGGAGCAGCCCTCAGCCAGCGCCCTCTCCTTTCAGAGGACGGAGTCTCTCAGAGGTCCCCAGCGGGCGGTGGTGTGCTGGAGAACAGACTCTGGTGGGGAGAGGGAGCAGAGAAAGGGCCTCGATTATCCAACCAAAGCCCCCACTGCCACTGAGGAGCGGCGTGTCCTCTCTGACAATGCAGGTAGCTCTGGCCTTTTTTACGGGGGCTGCACTTGAGGCTGTCGGTGCCCCAGGGGCGGGCACCCCTGCCGATCCTGACTCCTGGAAGCCTGTCTGCGTGGCAGCTCCATGTCCCTCCCAACGTCCTCCCATCCCCACCCCGGAGGTTACTGCAGAAGCTGTGCCTCCTGCTCCTCCGGGCTGGCAACGCCTCCTGCCCAGCCACCGCAGCCTGGCTCACGCACGCCCTTTCCGATCTGGCCTCAGAGCCTCGAGTCACGCTCTGAGACCCTTGGGTGCCGGGCCGAGTAGACGGAACAAATATCCCGGATTCCCTTTCCGGCTTCACCTTCCCTTACGCGTCCCACCTTTCTGCCGCCTTTGTTTCTACACCAGAAGATCGCAGTCTAGGGTTCGCTGTCAGGAGGATTCTTCAAAATAGCGTTTCTATGGTGAAACAATGTCCCTTGTTTGGAAATACACGGAGCTTATAAAATATGTTCCTGGACCCGGGCATAGTGTAGCGTCTAGGGATTTATTTACAATGAAGAAATTGTTTTTGCGAATTGTGGTTAAACAAAAGGATTGTTTCTGGAGTGTTGAGTAAAGGAGACATTGTTTATTATATTAGTTATTTGGGACACAAGCTGGAAAGGGATGATTTTGCAGAGAACAAGGGGGTCGACGGTCACCGAATGCAATCATCCATTTTTTTTCTTCAGGCCGGGAAAACTAGAAGTCAAACGTTGCAACCTCTGTCACCCGCCCCCCTTTCTCCAGCCTCGTGTCACCTTTTCTACCCCAGCTCCCACAAAGGGGCACGTGTCACCCGTGGCCGGTCCTCATCCCCCGCACTCAGGGCTCCGCCGCCCTGGCTCCTCCAAAACCCAGCAACGGGAGACGTGCCGCGCGACCTTCCTTATCTTGCTCCGAGGCTGAGCTGCTTCCAAGGAGCTCTCAGCACGTCGGAGACAGAACACCTCCTCCTCCCGCACAGGGTCCCCAGGCGGTGGAGAAACAGTGTGTGTCAGAGTTCGCAGGATGGAAGCGAGAGCCAACTCCACCATCTCTCCCTTGTCACAGGGTTCTCAGGGCCCTTCCCCACACGGCAGACCTGGGGATCAGAGAGGACGAGCCTGTTAACCAGACCCTGGTGTCTGGAGGGTCCAGGCAGGGGCGTGTCTGCTGCTGGGAAGGTGTGTCCTTACTTACTTAAGGAAGGTGTCATCTGCCAGGCTCTACGCTTTTTCTGGATGTCGAATTATACTTTTGGGGAGCGGAACTAACTTCGATTACTGGGCTTAGAGGGAGGGTGTGGGATGGGACTCGTTCGCCTAAACTGTCTGCTCCTTAAATGCCATGTTAACACCTTACGAGATCTCGAAGACTTTTCTGTCTTTCCGGAGCCCTATGAGAGTGAATGTAACTTTTAGGAAGCATGAGTTCCTGAGCGAACAATACTCCGTCGATCTGCGGAGTCTGCAGGAATTGGTCGTCTGCCATGCGGCGGAGGCCGACAGATGTGTAAGTGGGGAAAAGGCGAGGCGGCCAGCGGATGGAGACAGTGCATGGCTTCCCCTCACTTGGCAGTTTTTTCCGGGAGATATTTTATCCGTAACGTCCCCTGGGTCGTTCAGACACAGCAGACGCCGACATGGTGCCTCAGCTCTTCCCACGCTCCTCAAGCTGGTGGTTTTTTCTACTACGCGCCGCCAAGGGTCACCCCCCTGCTGGAGACCGGGTGAACGCTCGTGCGCCCCGGAATCTGTGTGTTGAATGTCAAACCCCCAACGTGATGGTATTTGGAGGCTGGGCCTTCGGGACGCGGGTAGCTCGGGAGGGTGGAGCTCTCACGAATGAGGTTAGCGTCCTTGTGAAAGAGGCCCCCGCGAGATCCCGTTGCTCCTTCTGCCACGTAAGGACGCAGCGAGAAGACGGTCATGTGTAAACCAGGACTCGGGCCCAAATCCGCAGGTGACTTTATCTCAGACTTCTGGCCTCAATTCCGTGGTCCGTGGCGTGTGCATCATAGCGGCCCAAATGGAATAAGACGGCTGGACGGCTGGGAGTGCTCGGGTTCCGCGCTAGGGCAGGTGCAGCTGAGTGCAGGGCAGGTAACACTCCAGGAGCAGCTCCGCCCGTGGCCGGTGCGTGTTGGTGGAGAAGTCCCCCGGGCCCTGTACTCCAGGAAAACAACGTCCTCTCTCAGAAGCCCCAGCAGGCAGTGAGTGATGTGCCGTCAGGCTCCCTGGGAGGGGGTCGGTGCAGGACGAGCCTTAATCTGTAGCATGTCCATTTCTGTGGTGTAAATACTCTGATTGTGCTGGAATTTGAGTTACCAGCAGATGCACTGAACTGAGAATTGGGGAAAGATACACGCCAGGGACCGCCTTGGTGGGGAGGCTGGGGACAGTCCAGTAGTTCATCCATGGTCAAGTATCTGGTGGTGTTTAGGGATTAAGAGGCTTTGTCTGGACAGCCTGGGCCCTGGACTTGCCTCTGTCTCTGTCACAGGCTGGGCGATTTCGAACAAGTCATTTGTCGGCTAAACCTCTGTCAATGCTTCTGTGAAAGGGAAATAATATAGGATGTCTTGAAGTTTGGGGGACATGTGCATGGGGTGATGTATGTGAAATGCGTAGTGTTTATTACCTGGCACAGGTAAGCATCCAAAACATATCGGCCGCTATTAAAATAAAAGTGGGATCAAGCTCTGTGAGTCCAGAGAGTGATCATTTGAATACAGTACAGCCCCCTGTCCTCAGGGAGAGAGAAGGACCACAGACCCACACTCCCTGTTCGGAGTGCTGACTGGTCTGAGAGTGAGCTTTGCAGGGGGTTCAGGGAGCCCAGGGAAGGGGACACACAGCGGCCTCCCAGCCAGGTGCTGACCTCCAGTTCCTCTTTCTGCTGATAAAAATGTTTAGCTTGGTGAGAACTCTCCACTTCTGTTCCTGTTCTGCCGCGACAAGGGAGGCTGGCCGCGGTATTGCTTTCAGGCCATCTTTCCCCATCCCCGAGACCTCCCGCCAGACGGCAGGAAGGCTCAGGGGAGGGGTCACGGCGCGCCCTGCACTGTGCACTAGCCCCCTCGGCCTCGAGGAATGGCGGGCGGGCCCCTCCTGCCGAGCGCTACTCGTTCAGATGAACTTGAATTTCCGACCGACGGCTCACACTTCCTGATTTGTTTAACCCAGGAAACGAAATGTGAAAGGTGAACGGCCTTACTCAACGTTCAGTATCTCTTGGCTCCACGAAAAGCCAGGAGTGATGTTGTCTACGGCCCTTTGAGGTCTGAGGAAACAGTGGTTCGCAATCGGACAATTTTGCACTCCAGGGGACATGTGACAACGTCTGGAGACGTTTTCGGTTGTCACACGGGTGGTGTGCCGCTGGCATCTGAGGCAGGGACACCGCTAAGCACCCTGCAGTACACAGGACAGCGCCCGCTGCAGAGCTGTCTGACCCAAACTGCTAACGGTGTGGAAGCTGAGAATCCCTGTTCTAAAAGGATGAAAAGTGTGCGTGTGCGTGTGTGTGTGTGTGTAAAAGAGCAAGACACGTGGATAGGGTGTCCAGCAGGGCTCTACGGTGTTTCCAAGCATCTGAGAGGGGATGGAGTGGGCGCCACTTTAGGACTCGCTGCGTTGGAGTCAGAACTGCTAAGGGGACTAACCAGTTCAATTTCGCATTTTGTGTCTAGCGGGAGGCAGACCCCGGCCTGCAGAGCGCACGAGCAAAGCCCGAAGCCGGCGAGATGGCGCTCACAGCACACCTGAAGCTCAGGGGTGAGTGACACCGTGACGTCTGGCTTTCCAATGGCAGCTGGGGAACCCAGCCTTCAGAATGCCGCACAAGGGAGTCCGGGCGCCGTGGTGGGGCGGGGTGGGAAAACCTGACACATAGGCCTCCCCCGTCCCACCAGCGGGGGGCAAGCAGGGCTTGGAATGAACAGGACGGCCTCCTACCAGGGGGCAAGGACAGTCTTGATTGGTCTGGGGGTCCATTAGCGACTGTCCGGGCTAGAGGAGGCTCCCGCCTGGCCCTGGACCTCTCGCCCGAAGGTCTAGGAAGAGACTGAGGGCTTTGGGTCCCCGTGCAGTCTGGGCCACTGCTTACTGTGTAGCACCTGAGAAAGCCGGTGGCCTGGAGGCCTTTGCCCCCTGTGCGGTTAACTGGCCATTGCTGTCCTTGTGAAGTGGCTGAGCATTCCTGGGCAGGCGTTGGCTGCTGTGCAGGGTTCTTGAGGAGGCAAGTCCCGTTGGAGTCACTGTTTTTCGTAACCTCTCCTGCTTGCGACGGCTCCCCCGCGCCCAGCTGTGAAGACTCTGCGTCTCCGTCTCCGGCTGTAGGGTTTTTCCAGAGTGGATTGCATGGGCGAGTGAGTCGGAGCTGATAACCCTGGACGTAGGTGGTCACCACGCTTCCTGTGCATCCGAGTGCCCCTAACGCTTGTTTAAGGCACCCCCGCCAGGAAAAGACCCCGCGACACCACATGTTTAGGTAGAGCCTAGGAAATGCAGGTCGCCATGGGATAACCTCCATCCCTATCCAGTCTGATCACTTAGAGTAGTGGAGGCGTTGCCATTTTTTTCCAGTCGTTGAATTAACTGTTTTAACATTTCTTGAGTGTCTACCACGTTCTAGACAATGCGCCAGATCCTGGAGACCCTGGGGGATGGTGGCACTGAGTAGAGGACGCCCGACCTCGCAAGGGCACACGGAGCTGCCACTCTTGTGAAATGAAGGGTCCAGGGTGGTGGGGGTGGGGCCTGAGCAGACCTCGCTGGCCCCAGAGGAGCTGGGCGCCGTGGCGATTTTCGTGGGTCTCTCGGCAAACTGCGATTCAGTCGAATTGAGGTGTAGAAAGAATCAGCAGTCCACTTAAAGGCATCTTAGGGAAGACTTCGCCAGGTTGGGGACATCGGCACAGGCTGTTTTTCAGTGGAGCAGACACTGTCCTGTGTCTGGGGCAAGCTGCCCACAGGCTAGTCCTCGGCCATGGGCGTGCCATTGAAAGAAGGGCTTCAAGGAAGAGCCTGCACTAGGCGGGAAAGAGGTAAAGGTCACTGCTGTCTGCCAAGGTCCCGAGAGAGTGGGGTGTGCAGGCGTGCGGCTCCCTGGGTAAAACCGCGACCCTTCGGAGCGGCCGCTGGGGGCGTGAGTTTATCCTTCTGTCCGCGGCGTGAGCTCGCGTGGGCTTCGCATCCTGTTTTATCAGTTCGCGCCCTCCCAAGTAGGCTGTGGTGAGGCACGTGCCCCCCAAGACTTTGGATAAGGGGAAGGGGCTGCGTCGGATGCGGCTGCCGTTTGTTTCCGTCACAGGAAGTGGCGCTTTGCTTGGTCCTCGCAGATGCCCATGACGCTCTGCAGAGCTGCTGAGACATTACAGCTCTTTACGGAGTTTCTCCCGAAACTCTGGTTTGGAATTTATTATTGTGCTTTCTCTTGTCTTATTTGTTCATTTGTTTTTTTAAAAAACATATGATGTTGTGGCCAGAATAATCTTATTTGACACTCCAGAGGATCCAAAATAACAGTTTCAAGGGCCTTTGAAATGTGCTTAGAGAAATCAGACCTTGAGGAGAATTTTAAAACGGATTTGTGGAACATTTCTAAAAAAACCTGTTGCCAAACCTGGAGAGAAATTTTATGACTCATGAGTGAGTCTCGATCACATGTTCTCCCCTTTACTTTCAAAAATAATGTTTCTTATTTATTTTTCTAAATATGAAAGCAAGACAATATGATTACAGAACATTTGGAAAATATAAAGAAATATATATATGAAAATAAAAATCATCCTTTTTTTCTCCACCAGGGCAATATTGACTGTGAATATTTGGGTATTTATTCTTCCATTCTTTTTCTGTGCATGTATAATTGATATACACTTGAAAATAAACTTTATAAGTATATACTGTATTTAATTTTATATCCTATTTTCCACAACACTGTAGCATATTCCTATGTTATGAAATATTCATTAGAAACAAAATTTGTAAACACTGCATCATAGTCTCTGATATAGATTCAACATAATTCATTGAACCATTGTTCGCTTTCTTAACATTTTCCTTTCTAAAAAAGCATGAATGATGCCAGGGCAAATAGATAAATATTGGACGGCAAATGTGGATATATCACTCAAAGGGTAATTACTGAGTCACGGGACACGAGCATTTTCAAAGTTCTTTTCCCTTCTCTCCTCCCTTCCTCCCTCCCTTCCTTCTTTCTTTCATATTTAAAACTTAAATCCATTTATAGCTATTCTGATATTTGATGATAATTTGGGTTAACAGCCCAATTTTCCAGTATTATTTATTGCATAATAAATGGTTCCTTAGCCATTAAGTTATGCTGTTCATTGCTTATTTTACAGACACACACACACACACACACACACACACACACACACACACATTTTCGAGTCTATTTTAGGGCTATCTGCTCTACTTGATTTGCTATTGGTCCTTTTTCCAGTAGAATATCCTTTTACATTCTGATAGGAGAAGATACACATCATTTTTAAATTCTAAAATAGTCTGTGATTCTTCCTTATGTCTTCTTCTAGAAGATTCTTAAAATTATCTTTTAAATTATGTCAGCATAGAAATTATTGGGAAAGAACTAACATCTTTATAGTGCTTTTGTTTGATATCTTTCTCTATTTGCTCAGACTTTCATCTCTCCTATGTGTTATCATTTTCAAATACTTTTCTTATTAACATTATTTCTAAGTGTTGCTATTATGAGCCGGCTCTTCTATTATCTTTTTAGTTAATTCTAGTATTATGGAAAAGCTATAATCTTTGTATATTTATATCTGACCACTTTAATGAATATACATTTCTATTATCAATTGCTTTTCTTGATTTTTCTAGACACATAATTCTATTATCTATGCAGGGAGTAATTTTATATCTTGTTTTCTAGTTTACTGCCTATTTCTTTTTCCTGCATTATTGTATTGGCTAGACCTTTCAAAACCCTGTGGATTAATTGAGGCTATAGTGGGCAACTGTATCTTTTTCTTAATGTTCGTAGAAATGGTTCCAGTGTTTTACCACTAAGAGTTGTTGTTGGGTTAAGATAGGCAACGCTTATTTTGACAATATCCTTTTACGCGTATTTTAAGAATCTTTCCCACCAAAATCAAGAATGATGTCTTATTGATGGACAATTCAACATCTTTTGACGATGGTCACATAGTGTTATTTCCTTGATCTACTGATGTGACTGACCGTGTGTGCAGGGTGGGGGCAGAGGCAATGCGTCTGATCACCAGGGCCTAGCAAGCTGCCTGGCACATAGTAAATGACTGATAAAAATACTGAGTAGGTGAATTAGTAGACTTTTGGTAAAATATATATTTATGGTTGAAGTTCCTCTTGCACCCTTCTACGAAATATGAGGTCCAGTGTCCTCACCTTGATAAAACGCAACATGCCCCTGGTCCCTGCTCAGGTCCTCTCTCCCACGTCTTCTCCGTTGCCCTGGAAGGTAGGTCTGCCGCTGCCCTGACTCTGCGGTCGTGGATGCCGTCACATGCAAAAGGCAGGCAGTGTCTTATTCGCTTATATTCCTGGTAGCAGCACTGGATCTGTCCTGTAGAGAGCTCAGTAGCTGTTTGTTGTACTTCGGTGAATCACTTGGTTTGGATCGGGCGATATTTCTCTTGGGAGATGGGGTCCACTTTGAGTGGGGCATGAACGGATTGGGATGGGAGAAAAGATATAACAACCGGACCAGGTCAACCCGCAGAATCTGCCCCAGTGATTAAGAAGAAGATGAACCCAGTAGCCAAGTCGTCTTGGCCCTTGGATAAGGGCAGTTGGTCCGGGGGCTTCTGAGCAGCTTCACTTTCAAATGGAAATGGCTCACCCTTGCAGGGCGGCCCTTTTCTAAGAGCTGGCCCTGTCTCTTTCTTTCTGACGAGGACAGCCAAGTTCAACATGCAGCAGGAATGGAAGCAGAGACACACATGTCACATCCAGGCAGCTAAACGTTCCCAGCTCAAAACAGGGCCCAACTGAAAGGATCAAAGGCTGCACATGGCCAGGCAGTGACAAATTTATGAAGTCCTGTCATCCACATGAAAACATTGTGTATTTTAATCTGCCCAGTGGAAATAAATCAATCTTGGGTTTCTGTAGAAGGAATTGCAAGTCAGCTACACTTCTCCGTAAAGATGTAAGGGATCCGTTTAAGGCGGGTTTTACATCTTTCAAAGAGGAAAGGTTTTCTTTGCCAAGGAGGCATCTAAATGCACTTTTGTATTCCCTCTTTCACAAAAAGTCCCGAACATCCAGCCTTCAATAAGTATACAAGCTTTGTTATTACACTTAGATTTACAAACAAAATCGTTGGCACAGGAAAGCCTGTGGTAGGTAGGACAGACCACCCGTAAGTATGCGTATGAAAGCCCAGTTGGAAAATCTCCTTATGTCAGCCAAAAGTGTGACTGCATTTCTAAAAACTTGGCTGTTCTCTTGGTGGTCGAAACAGTGAACCTTTTTGTTCATTGAATGCTGAAAAAACAAGTATGCCAAAGAGTGCCTTTTCCTAACGGGTTTCAAAACTCCATGCTATTTTTGACTCTTTTTCTCTCAGGGCTTGAGAACATTCAACAAATGTGAATCAGAGATGTTTTATTGTTCCGTGTGCCGTCGGAGATTTCAGGCCATGGCCAACAAGTGTTGGCCCATTTGCCCGCAACGTGGCTTACAATGGAGCCTCTTTCTGCTCATGTCCTCTGAGCACAGGCAGGGATGGATGCTGGCTGTACTCACTTCAGTGCACGGGGATGCGGGAGAGAGGCTCGGGCATCGAATAGGAGGCAAAAGGAGGGAGAGGGAGCAGCGTCCTGGAGAGTCCATTGTGCATGATGTCCAACTGAGGCTTTAAACACTGTCTGTGGTTACGGAAGACGGCAGCATCTCCAAGCTGGGATAGCATAAGTAACAAGGGTTTCATGAGCTTGTTACTTTGAACCGATTGGGCTGACAACCTTTCCGAATGTTATGTGTGATATAGCTAATGTATATTAAATATAAATGTTATGTGTGATACATATCTACACATTATATATAAAATGTAGTCGACATATTAATGACATGTATGATATGTAATACTATATATAGTGATAGATGTTTGTGGGTATGTAATGTTTTATATGACATAGTTGATATAACTTCCCTGCTGTACTTCTTAGGTTTTTGTCATGACCTCGGATGGACTGAAAACCCTTTTGAACTAGGGGGAGGGTGAGGAGAGAAGGCTAATAGCCCCCTGTCCTACTCCGCAGACCGGGCGGCTCGTAAACAATAAGCGTTTATTTCTCATAGCTCGGGAGGCTGCAATGTCCAAGATCAAGGTGCTGGCAGAGTCACTGTCCTTTTTTTTTTTAATGAAAAATTATGAAGTAAAAAATTTAAAGAGTACAAAAGCTCTGCAATAAAAAATAATTCTCCCTTTCATCCTGAGTCCCCAAACCCCCTCCCCGCGGTGACTGCTGTTAAAAGCCATTTTTCAAGTGAGTCCTTTCAGAGTAGTTCTATGCACGCACACGCACACACACTTAAACCATACAGCTACACCAAATGGCAGTGTGCTGCATTATTCTCCACCTTTTTGTCTTAGCAATTTATTTTGGAGACCCTTCTCTAACAGCTCACTTTCGTCCACCTTACTCTTTTTTTAACGTCTGTGTAGGGTTCAGAATTGGATATCACATAATTTAACGCGCCGGCCCACACCAAAGGGCACAGAGTTCATTGCTAGCTCTCCGTTACAATGAATAGCACTGTTCTTAATCTTTCATATGCAGATATATCTCTAGGAGAATCTCCTTGATGCAGTTTGCCAGTGTCGATGGGCATATGCGTTGCAATTTAGTATGATTGTCATTGTTATTATTCCTATTATTATTATTATTATATTTTTATAGATATTCGAAGACATCGGGCCAGCTTGCTCACCCACCAGTGGGCCAAGCGCACCTGTTTTGTTATCCCTGTATCAGCCCAACGCGTCTCAAACTGTCATCTTTGCCAGTCTGGCGAAGGAGAAATGCCACATTAAATGTGAAGGTTTTAACAGAGTCTTTATTGCTTTCCCGTATATATGTTAACATCGTGCAGCTTAAATACCCCTTGGAGATCATTTGGTCCAATTTTCTCATCGCATAATTTTCACATGAGGAAGAAAGCTCAGTGTGGGAGCGGCCCCCGCTGTACCACTCAGCATGCCCCGTTCCCCCGCCAGGGCAGAGCCAGCCAGACGGCTGACGTAGGGGGAACTCAGCCTTTCTCATGGGAGCCTCTGCTCCTGGCGAGCAACGTTGGACAATTGCTTGACTTCATGAACGCGCTGAAGTTGATCTATAAAACCCACACCGTCATCCATCACCCTCGGAAGTATAGATCGCAGGCAGGCAGAGTTGGCCTTCACGCAGAGCCTCGGCGACTTGATACTTGAGATTCCCTTACGGGTGGTACCAAAACATCCTTTTCGACCGTGTGAGAGAACCTCTGAGAAGTGTCTCCCCTGGGGCAGGCGATGCGCCCCTTCGTTGTGTCAAAGCGTGTGACCGGAAGGTACGAACGATTGACAACAGGCCCTTCCTTAGGGGGAAGGGATTTCGCTTTGGGGGTGAAGGACAGGAACGGAGGTGTGGCGCAGGGGAGAAGGGAAGGCAGAGGGCTCCCTGGCTCCCTGGCTCCATGTCTTAGTCTGTTCAGGCTGCCGTAACAAAAAGTAGCTCAGACAAGGAGGCTCGTCAACAACAGACACGTGTTTCTCGCAGTTCTGGAGGCTGCGAGTCCAGTATCGAGATGCCGGCAGATTCCGTGGCAGTGAGAACCTCCTTCCTGGTCCGTAAATGACCATCTTCTGGCTGTTCCCTCTTTTTTAAGGACACTAATCCCATTCAGGTGTGGGAGCCACCCTCATGACCTGGTCACCTCCCAAAGGGCCCCCACCTCCAGATGCCATCACAATGAGAGTTAGATTTCAACATGAACTCGGGGGATGGGGAGACACAAACATTGGGTGCCCAGCACTCCCCGGGCAGGAGCCAGAGGCGGTGGGACCGGGTCCTTTCCTCCCTAGGGCAGCCGCTTCGGTCAAGCTACCTAATTCCTCCAGGCCTCCGTTTTCTCATCTGCAAAATGAGGACAATTACGGTCTCCACCTTCTGTGGCTTCCATGAGGATGAACAAGGAAACACGTGAAGAGCACCCGGCGCGGCGCCTTGCGCCTCACGAAGCCGCGGGCTACGAAGGCGCCGCGTCAGCGTTGTTACCTGCCGCACTCACGAGATCGCACCTGCTGCCCTCACCCCGGCAGCCTCTGCGCCTTACGTTAACCTGCTGTTCTTTTTGTTCTCAGACCGCTGTGCTGGACAAGGCATTGTGCAAAATAGAAGTGTTATCAGGGACAGTGATGCCCTCCAGGGAGAAACAAGCCACGCTCCCCGGAAGGCAGGGGAGGGGGACGCCCCAGAAGGACCACGCCGTCTCCGGGGCGCGCGGAGCCAGCTCTAGCAGACCGCGATGGTGCGGTGGCGTTTGTGGCCTCACTCGGTGTCAGGGTCATCTCGACTTCCGCAGAGCCACCCGCCAGAGTCCTTTGGGCCCATATACAGCTCAGCCTCATTCTGAACCCGCCGATGTTCTCCACTCTTGTTTGAGCTCAGAAGTTGGGCAGCCTTGGGAAGAAAAAGCCCACTCAGCAAGACAAAATGCCCATCTAGATGGCTAACCGATTGGGATAAACACAGATTTTCTAGGCTGTAGAAATGTCAAATTAAAACAACCCCCCTTCGGTGTTTTAAATCCAAAGCCCGTCTTTCAGCGCCCTTCTCTCTCCTTCTCTAACGATGGTACAGTCTGTGGTCTTGTACCTGAGTGTTTGAAACCCGTGATTGGTTGTAGTTGGTTGCAGTTCTTGGCTTTGAGGATATGCATTGCAAGTGTGTGTGTATTTACTCCTTCTCAGTCATTCTCTTGATACTAGCGGGAGAACTGGTTTCTAGGATATCCGCTGGTTTTGAGGGTCTGTGGAGGACATACTCCTTGCGACTAGGCTGCAGGTTAGAATTTCTATAATCTGTGTATTTTTTGGCTTCCTCGCAAAAATGTCAGGCCTTTCTGATAGAGCTGAAACTGATGCTACATCCGCTCCTTTGCTAGAAAAGATTCAACATAAAGATTAGTTATAGGAACAAAAGCTCCCTTTTCACCTCATTTTTATGTTACACGTTCTTCTAATTTTGCTAGCA
This sequence comes from Rousettus aegyptiacus, assembly GCF_014176215.1. Classification (NCBI taxonomy): domain Eukaryota; kingdom Metazoa; phylum Chordata; class Mammalia; order Chiroptera; family Pteropodidae; genus Rousettus; species Rousettus aegyptiacus. The sequence continues at coordinate 53,902,677 of NW_023416309.1, read as the reverse complement.
TGGCCTCCCCCCAAAACAATCAGGGCTCTGTCAGAAAGCTTTCAACCGTGTTTCAAGCACTTTTAAAAAAAACCACACACACACATGCGCACACATGCACACACGCGCCCCCAAGCCTAATGCGGGCACTTCACAGGCAGCTTCAGCCATATGAAATCTGTAGAAAAATAGAACTAACTCTTGTTTATTAAGAACGTGAAATCTAAAGGCTGGTGGCTCACAGATCGGGGCTCTAGAGCTGGCCGCCCCCTCTGTCACAGCACCGTTCCCCTCTGGGTCCTGTTCTCACACCTGCGTCACAGGACTTGAACTTGCTCTAGCCTGGGGTGGAATTCCTCCCTCTGCGACACGTCCAGATTCCAGCTTCGTGCCGCTGTTCATTTATTCCTTTTTGCTTCCTTTATTGGTTTATCTGGTGTTGTCAAAAATTATTTTTGGAGACTTATAAAACAAAATTAAAAGCAGGAAAGTAGCAGCAATTTTATTTATATCATCTCAAATGAATCGGTTGACTTCCGTATCTGGTACCTCTTTCTCTCCTTTTGCCCTCTTTGAAAAATCATGCTATCAGTACAGTAAATGTGATACATGCTCCAACTAAAGAAGAACTCATATATACTCAAGGCAGAATAGCGCAAAGGTAGTTACAATACTTAACACGAAATCTTAACTTCCAGAAACAAAAATTCTTAACATAAAGTGAACATCATTTCTGCGCTATATACATATAAAAATCTGGATAGACATTAGATAGGTGGATAGATATAGTTTAAAAGATGGATTTAATTTGGGAATTGGTACTTTACTTCCTCAAAGATGTTTTCTACTCTTTCTTTTTCCCCCCCCCCGCCCTTTTGAGACTACAAATGAATGTTAGACTACTTGATATTGCCTCACGGGTCACTCAGTACTAATTAATTCTTTCCAATTTTTTCCCTGTTCTTCAGATTGGATCATTTCTATTGATTCAACTTCAATACGTAGACCCTTCCTCCGTGCGTAACTGAAAAAGTTCAGGGATATGTCATATCACATGCTGCTTGATTCAGGAGCTCAAACATTGTCCCTTGGACCCAGTTTTTCTCTCTCCATCTCTCTCCTATACTCTTGAGAGAGTGTGAGCTCAATTCTCAGCAAATTCTCACTCACCTCATGGTGGAAAGATGGCTACCCAAACCTCGCTTTGATCTGGGTTCAAGTTCAGTAGGAATATGAGTGAGTGAGTCTCTCTCAGCAAGAGCCATTGGCTCTCCCTATCTCTGACTGCATCTCCATCCTCTAGACCAGTGTCCATGCTGGGAGAATGCGATCCTCTCATTGACAGGCCTGAGTCAGAGGTCTCCTCTAGGTAGAGGCCTTGAGTTGGCTCCACGAAAGTGCACGGATTGATGGTGCAGAAAGAAGAGTTTCTCCCAGGAAAACAAAAATAGCGTGAATAGAAAACAGGTCACCAGATCTTGGACAGCCTTAGAACAACAGATGTTCTCTATGACAGAGTAACATGTTGGTTTATTGCAGGTATGTTAAAAGTCAAAGGTCCTGAATGCCATTAATTTTTCTGCTCATCAGTTGACCTTCAGGATATGTCTCAGGACCTATAAGAACTGCCTTGGAAGGATCTGTGTGTGTTCCCCAAACAGACAACTGGGGATGCTCAAGAAAGATAGAGAGGCTCCTGCAGCCCATCCACCATTTATTTTCTATAAGGATAAGTCATTCCAGGTTTATTTGAAGTAGAATAAGTGTTAAATTTTATAAAATTAAATCAAAAATATTTATTGTTAGTGTTAAGATGAAACATCCGCTTAAAAAATATTTAATATTCTAAGCAAAAGATACAGAGCTAGGGCCCATGGTAACCACAATGACCACCAGTTGGCTCAGATTAGTCCTTATTTATCTGTGTTTGTTTTGTTTTGTTTTGTTTTGTTTTAAAGTAATGAGACTGTACTCTGGTGCAGTCTGTTTTTGCAAAGCTTTACATTTTTAGAGATATATGCAAGAAGAAAAGATCTGAGAATCCTATCTGGAATTCGTTTTTAGTAAACCAGATAAAACAGAAAAGAATAGATTGAACTCCTTTGCTACATCTTATGAAAAAGAATTATTCCACAGGACAGAGCAAAGCCAGTTTGGTGTGTTCTTTCTTTGGGGTGTTTTACTTTATTTATGGTCTCTGTTTCTTGTCACAACTCAGGGTATCTGGGAACTTTTAAGGCAAATGTGCACACTGGTTAGTTTCTCTTAATCAGTATAAGCATCATTTCATCCTTAGCCCGAATCGTGTTGTCCTGGTAGATGAAGAGGTTATCATGTTGTTCTCACATCTGAGCTTTAGAAGTTAAAAATAAAAGAAAATTCCACTCTCTGACGAGCTTCACAGATCTTTGACCCCAGGTTGATGAGTGGAGGCCAGTGTTTAATTTGATACTTTCAGGATTAAGTACAGGTTCGAGACCTTCAAAGATTTTTTCCTTCTTTTTAAGTGCCTCACCCACGTTTCTGGGATATTTCCACAATATTCTTAACTGGCACACTATCTTTGGTGCTAGAAGCTTGAAGAAAACCAATGGCTAATTATTATTTTTACAGGCCTTCACCGTGGTCTCAGGCTTGGAAGACCCTCAGCGTAGAGGGAGGTACAGATCTAGGTGTCTCACTGTGTACTGTGAAAGTCTCACGGTTTTCCAAATATTATTTGTACTCAGTTTTATTTAAAAGATAAACATCTCACATTTGTAAGAGATAAAGAAATTGGAACCGAAAAATATAAAAACAACCTGTTGCAAGCTGCTCAATATTTAATGACTCATGAGCCTTTCAGGGGTGACTAGTTTGCCAGCACTGGCTGGGGTCCAGGGGAGTCAGCTGAACCTCTTTACAGTTTCTGCCTGAGGACTGTACTATTTGGGGTGGGAGGGCATTTTGTCACATGACCCATTTCGTCTCGGAACACTTCCGCGTGATGAGGAAGCGGGCACTGCGGGATGGCCGGGAGGTTCTCATCATCAGCACCACACGGCCGCCTTGCTTTCCACCCTCTGGGCCCGCTCGCCTCCGATCCAGTCTCTGAACCACAACAACTCAAGCCACTTTCAAAAAGCACAATCCTGAACTTGATTTCCTGATGAAGACCCAAGTGTCACCTTGTCACTGCAAGGTTACAACCCTTCAGCGGCACCCCCTATTCCCTGGAGAAGGAAGCCCGAGTTTCTGTGCATGCCTTCCTGAGGCCTCGGCCGTCTGGCCCTGCCGGTTCTCCACCTTATCTTGGTCCTGCCCCCGCCCGCTTGGGGCTGAAGATGGAGAAGGTACCTCACCCTCTCCTCTCCTCTCCACCCTGCTAAGTCGTGGGCCTGCACCTTGGTCTCCCTCTATCCGTTTCACCTTCCCACTATCTTTAAGCTCAGATATCAGGTCTGTCAGGGGGTCCCCCTAACACTCCCCTCCCTAAAAGCAGGGGCAGAGCACGTCTCCCAGAACCCACTCCGGGCTAAAAACCACCTTCTATACTGCTTCCATGGGGCCAGCAGGTGCCTGTCATGTGGGAAATGCCCAACAAGTATTTGTTGAATGAATCTAAGCATAGTTTATAATCTTTTCCCAGGTAGGGCCGGGGGACAGAAAAAAAAAAAATGGTTGAGAGCTGTTTGTTTTGTTTCCTCTTAGAACTTTTTTTTTCCCTGAAAAGGGTGTCATTTAAGAACTTGTGTGTGTGTATGTTTGACATCCTTCGGGGCCTGCCATCTTACAAAAGGTCCCTCTTGGTTGGTCTCTAGCTATCATGACTGAACATCAGGCAATGAAAACTCCGGGAATTGTTTACTTGGATTCGAGCTGGTAGAAGCAAACGAGTGGGCTTCCACTTTCCGTCTGAACTGCACTTGTTTATAAATAGTGCTGGAGTGTTTCCTCCTCGATTTTTTTCCCTTTGAACATCTCGTCTAAGGCAAATGAGACGAGGACTTGGAAAACTGTCCGTTGAAACGTTTATTAACTGAAAAATGGTGTTAAAGGAAAATATACGCCTCATGGAAATGCAGTTTAGTTATCACACATATGGGATGCATTTTACTGAAGTCAAACAGTTTCTGAAGGGAAAAAAAAAAATCCCATAAATATACAAACTGCTTTACTCTATTTTGTTATTCAACTCAATTCAAAAGTGCTACAGGGAATTTAATATATGAAGCGTTGGCTCTTGAAGACCGCGCCTAAGTTTTATTATTGTTGGCATATTTGTTGAAACATGTAACATAGATGATTGATTTATTTCTGTGCTGTTTTGCTGAGCTCATGTTTAAGTCTTGATTTCTGTTCAAGGCTGAGTTTTGTCTTTGGATCTTACTTGAAAGATTCCTTCCAATATAAAAATAGATCCATTTTGACTTTTATTTCTGTAAGTAGCAGAACTGCTCTCGGAACTTCCTTTTTTACGGGTAAAGTGTTAAAATTAGATAGCACTGGGGAGAGGGTTTTTAGGAGACTCTGTCTCCAGAATGAGGTCTTCCCGTTGTCCCCTCACGGGCTCAGAGCCTCACAGGAGGGCCACCTGAGTCAGGGTCATCAACTCACATGACTCTTTGATAGGGTAACGGCCATGTTACATGCTCCTTACCCCAAACATAAAAATAGATGTGCGAGGATTTCCGTCTGGGTGTAGAATCCCAGGCTTGTGCGAAATTTGTATGTGGCTTATACTTTCTGCTCTTTACAATGCTGGAGCAAAATGCAGCTAAAGACGAGATAAGACCCTGGCCAGTTGAATGGAAAACACGTAATAAAATGAGTATCTTACCACTCTCTTTTCACCAGCTCTGGGCCACCTCTGACATGGCCAGAGATCCTTGGGGAAAATGCCCTGGACTTGAATCAAGTGAAGAAAGTATTCCAGCTAAGTTAGATTGTGAGAATTCCTCTTATTGAAAGAAGCTCTTTGTGGAGAGGAGGGAGAAGGAAGGGGGAACTTGGAGTGTGGCCGAAGGCTTAATGCCCAACAGCTCCCCTGCCCTTCTCTTGCAAAACAATCCACTCAGGATCCAGGATCCGGACACCACTGTGATCCCAGCTCTTCTCCTTGGTCTCTAGCTATCACGACTGAACATCAGATAATGATTTGACACTCTCAGGAGTGTCCAGGTTCATCTCAACTGTTGGTGTGACCCCACTGGTCTTCAAGCCGTTGTGAGCCTGGGAGATTGTTAGTACTGGCTACTACTAGGGACTCTTAAGCCTTGAGGGAGGAAATGACCAAAACACATGCCCTCTGGGAGTTTCCCCAAAAAGGAGCTTCTCCCTCAGATGATAGGTTCAGGAAGAGAGGCCCCCGTGACAAAAGTCTCCTGTGTTCAACATTCCTCGTGAACTAAGGGACACATTGTGCTGGAGACCGATGTTCTCTGACAATTCATCTTCCAGTGTCTCCAACACTCCAGGCCACTCCGGTGTTGTAGCCGATCCCTGCTTCTTCTGTTGAGCACCGGATGAAATAGTTGGCTTGTCTCTGGGGCCATGTTAGAAAAATACATGCTAAATATGAGAGGGGTTCACCCCATGAAACCCACAGTAAGGATGTGGAGAGAGATGAGGAGGGAGATTCAGCAGAAGCAGACCAGATAGACTCTTATCTCCAAGTTCACGTTTGCTCAGGCTCTTGCTCATTGAGGGAGGATTGCCTGGGTTGTTTAAATTGTCATTTCCCCTTTTCCTCCCCTAAGCCACTCGGCTTCACCTCCCCCCTCCCCATCCATGTTTGCCGATAATTGAATATGTGTATAATGTCACTCTATTATAAAGCAGTCAAGAGGCTTTTTGATGGCGGGGAGCCTGTTTGTTTCAATCAATCCCGTATTGCCAGTGCCTATGGTATCTGCTGTTTCTGTAAACATGTGTTAAATGAACTAAAGTATTCAGGAAGAGATGATGAGAGAAAACAAAGTAACAATAGCAAATGTTCCACAGGGTATTATTAAATGGGTGAAATCATTGTAGAAGCCGAGAGAGCAAGTCCATCAGCTGACGTTGACCAAGGCCAGTTTCCTGGAGGGTTGGGGACTTGAACTGGCCTCTGACGATAGGGGTGAATTAAATAGGAAGATAGAGCCTGAAAGATGTGGAGACAGGGTAAGTAGAGGCAAGAAATACTACGGAGTGGTGCTAGAATTCTGGGTAGACCAGTGAACAAGAAGGTTAGTAGAGCAGTAGAAAGAGTACACAATTAACCCAAAAGGTGGACTAAGTTGAAGAAAAATGTTACATTTCTAAAAATTTAGGTCCCTTTTTTTTGGGCATTTCTTCTTTTTCCCACTCACTCTCTCTGACTTCTTAATTATCTACTAGCCTTCTCTTTCCAAAATTAGGACTCAGGTGATGTAATTTCTGAAATTGGGTTCTCGGTTACCAAGGTGAACTGAGTCTACTATCTGTGAAACGTGGCACAAAAGAGTAAAAAAAAAAAAAAAAGGTGCTTCATAATATATGGGATAAAACCAAAGTCAATGTAATATGATTTATCGTGATTTCTCCTCTATTTTTTCAAATGTGTGTTTATAGGGAAAATTAATGTGTTTTAAAAAAGAAAATATTCTGAATGAGGGTTGCCAATTCGGACGGACAGAACAATTCATACCATGAAGATGGCTTAGTTATCAAAAAATGTGAACTGGTGGAGAATGCAGTCAAGTTCAGAACATTTCTCAGGGCTCTAATGATAGAGCAGATGCAATAATCAGCAGCGCATTTCCTGAATTACTATGCAAATCGCGCTACCACTAAATTAATAGTTGTCATTTGTTGTGTTTCTGGTTGCTCTTATCCCTTTCATTTCGGTATCAGAGATTAAGAAAAAAGGCATACTTCTGTTATCAGTCAACTTTGACTTCATGTATTTTCACTCTTTTTGGCCAAGCTCTAGTTCACACTAACACAGACTTAATGGAAAGAAATGATAGTACTATTAAAAAATAATTATGGACTTACGATCGCAGGCGCATTCTTAACCACCAGGATTATAATAGAGACGGGTTATGATTGGAACCTTAAGTGTAACTGTGAATTATCCTCCTTCTGCTGTTTAGGGGGTAGGAGTATACATTGATTCCAAATGATATTTTTTCTTTTTTAAATCATTTTTGGCTAGGGACTTAATTTAAAGATAGCTTTGCTATGGCATGCTCGAATAAGCCAGTTTAGTGATTCCTGAGGCGGGTGGGAGGGTGAGCTGCATATCAGAATCAGCAGGGGTACTTTTTCAAGCATAATATCCCCTGGAGATTCTGACACATAGCTTACAGGAGACCAGTCCCCTCTAACTCATTGCCAGCGTGCACAACTTCTATTCTTTAGCTACCTTGGGGATATACAAGAGTTGAGAACTACCAGCTCAAATGAATTTTATAGCTAAAAGAATCCGGCCACTGTTTCTTAACCCTCATCTCTTAAAGGATAAGATCAGCTGATGATGCCTGGATATTCATTCTCTCCTAGGTAATTTTGTTAAGTGCTTACATATGTAGTGCCTGGCCTAAATAGTGTTCTTACAGTATAGATGGGGACGTGGAGACCTAGCAAATTGTATTGCCCAAGATCACCTGTTAAGTTGCATCGCAGTGATTTGCATACTAGAATTCCTGGCTCTGAAGTTGAATCAACAAGGTCACTATGAAGTCAAACAACTGGAGTATGGCTTTGTAATGTGCATTGTTCTTCCTCTCATCATCTCTTTCTATCTTACGGTACAGCACCCTGACTCTCTTTTGGGGATCACTCTTTTCTCTCTCTTAGTTTATATAGCTCTAGTGGGGCCATTTGTACTCTGACTCCAGGATGGGCATTCTATCCAGCTCAGCCTGTCAATCAGCACATTCTGTAGCATCAGCCACAGTGACTGGTCCAGGGATGGGCTCATGTAATAATGAAAGCTAAGAAGTCACAAGATGGGCAGACAGCAAGCTGGAGATTCGGAAGAGCTGATGGGTAGTTCCAGTTTGAAAGCCAGGAGGCTGGGAACCCAGCAGGAGTCGAGTTATTATGAGTGTAAAGCCTGGAAAAGACTATGTCCCAGCTCCAGACAGATAGGAGGAGTCCATCTTATTCTTGGGTGGGTCAGCCTTTTCATTCCATTCAGGCTTTCAGCAGGTTGCATGAGGCCCACCCACACTGGGGAAGGCCTTCTGCCATATTTAGTCCACCAATTCAAATGTGAATCTCACCCAGAAACAGTCTCACAGACATACTCAGAAGAATGTTTGACCAGTGACCGGGCATCCTGTGGCTCAGTCAGGTTGACACATAAAATTATGCATCTCTGCATTGGAGAACAGAGCTGAGCATTGCTGTGAGACCGATGACTTGATCATTGGCACCTCTAGATCTAGTCATGCCTCGTCTTCTCACACAGGTCTTTTCAGTCACATGATCCAATAAATCCCAGCTCTCATCCCCCACCCCTTCTGCGGGAGGAGGGAACCCCTTGCCATCCAACATCTCCAAGTCTTTGCACAACTCTGATGAAGCTGGTAAAAGTGGGAGAGCTGAGCAGATGTCCACTGTACAAAACTCGTTGACCACGCACGTGAAGGTGTGATTGCTGGTCTCCGCGTGTGTCCTGCTGAGGTTAGTTTTAATGGCAGAGCCCACAAGGCAAGCATGCCGTCTCTGGGCTTCCCACTTGACAGCACCAATATGTACTGCAAAATGGAAATGCTTTCATCTATTTGCAATCTTTTCATAATTTTATATTTCTACATTGGTCAGTTCTGTAAAAAAAAAATTGTTTATTTTTATTTTTAAATAATTTCAAATAAAAGTACTTGGTGAAGAAAAATAGCCCTGTGGTCTCGTCCACATCCTTTGAAAGTTAACCTGTTTTTTCTGCTAAGGTATTTGGAAAAAGCACTCAACAGCAAAAATCAGGTGCTGAATGCCTCTTGGTATCCAGGGTCTTCTTGCAGGCTTCTGTTGTGTTTAATCCATCCATAATTCCTTACACATGCATTCTTTTGCAATATAGAAATGAGAACAAAAAGGCCTGAATTCTAATACTCCCCATAGTACTTTGTGATCCTTTAGATTTATCCATGAGTGCTGGGTCCGGATTCATTCAGGAAGGCTTATTGCTAAAAATAAGAAGAATCCCCCAAGTAATTAATGCAGAAAACCATCTCGTAGTAGAATACACCTTGTTTAAGGCCAAAGTCCTCTCTTTGTGCTACGAAGAGCCAAGATTTCACTATTGCGCTTTCATTTAAAACCATGCCCTGCTTAAATAGGCCTGTACCTGCTATACCAGCCCGGCCGTCTGACACATCATTAGAACATAGAACATAGAATGGAAGAGAATCTTTCCTTATAAGATATAACGATGGAACGGTCTCCTGATTTAGTCTCATTCCGGCGACTCAGAAAGCATCATCAAATTTTTTCTGTGCATCCTGCCTTTGTGTTGCAGGAAAAGTGGAAATGACCTAGACATATAGGCCGTGACCTCCCGGAGCTCCCCGCTAACAGGGAAGCCGGGCACAGGCCGAAGGAATTCCACGGTGGCTAAGTTTGGTGAAACCCACTTGCGTGGGGCTGGGATTCGCGGGGGTGGGGAGCAAACGTTTGCACTGAGCAGAAGTAGATTCTATGGTGATGCTCAGGCGGCCTCCTTCCCCCCAGTAAAACACGCTGCCATTCTACCTGAACGCATTCAGGAAAAGAGAGCGCTTCCCCCTTGTTCAAATCAGGTTTGGCTGCTGGGAACACAAAGCCATTTCTGGCGCCTTCTGAGGGGGCAAAAAAGAAGATTACGAGGCTGTGAACTGCAGTGATGACGGAGAGGTTGAGACAGGAGACTCCGTCCGATGCATGTGTCCCCTGGCCGGGTATAACCGAGTTCGGCTCTTATTGTACCAGCAAGCACTGCCCGGAGCAGCGCAGGCGGACCCGCCGTGGGACGGGCGGCAGGCGGGCCTCCGCAGCCACTGAGACCCTGGGGCTCCTTTCTCCCTTTAGGAGTGGTTGGCCTCGAAGAGAAGAAGTAAATGCTTTTCTCCCACCTGACTACTGTAGCAATGGAGTAGGTGACTAGCGGCCTCCCCTCCCGGCGCTGCCCGCCCACTGGGGGGTGGCATCATCTCGCCTCTGTTGTCCGGCAGGGCTCGCCTGTCATCTGGGCCCGGATCTCCGGCTTGTTGAGGGGGCTGCTCACTCTGCAGACTGTGTCAGGGCCAAATGCGGCCCTTTGTCTTAACTGCGGCTGGCCAGGGCAGCCTCCAGGGGGTGGGGGGGTGGGCGTTGGAGAGGGGGAGACCTAGCTGCAGACTGGCCAGTGGAGGAAAGGCTGGAACGATGGCTCGCTTGGAGCAATGACCTGGTCCAGAGGTCGTGACAGTTTGTGAGACCCCTTCACTCAGGAGCCCTGTGATTCATGCACCGACCCGGACGCAGCTGGACAGGCTGTCTCCCGGAACTGGGTCGGGGCAGGGTGGTCCTAAACGCAGACGGACGTCGCTAAAATCCTGGGCCGGGTAAGAGCTCGGCACGCTCTTCTCGCTCAGCGCCGTGGGAAAGGGACCGGCACTGTCCGGGCACTGGCAGGTCACCAGCTCTGTGCCGGGCACTTTCCGGAAGTGACCTGGTGCCGGTCACAGCCATGCAGAAAGTGGCACTTCCGATTTCCGTTTTGGAGATGAAGTGGATTCAGTGGCTAAGAATGTCACCTGAAGCTCTTGCAATAATAGCAAGTCTGGCAGAAGAACCAGGGTCCAGACCTAACCTTGCCAGGTTCACAGCATTTTCATATGCTCCCTTCTGGAATGGTCCTCGGTGAGGTCAGAGAGCAGGGTTGTTGTTCCTGTGGTGCGTAGCCCTGGATCAGCTCTCCTTAAATATTCACTGAGGGCCAAAGAGTTGGTTTCCACGTATGCTCCTGTGTCGAGCATGCTACAGACGGAGCACTGGGACCCTCCCACGCAGATGGGGGAACCCAGTAGGTGAGACGTCCACAGACACCTGTTGGCCCTCTGCCGTAGGAAGATGGCATGTTGGGAGCCACAGCAAGGGACACCCAGGGCGGCTACATTGCACAAACCCAGGGGACCCTGTTCTCAGGAGAAGTGTGAGCACGAAGGTGGCGGAAGGAGAGTCCCCCTCCCCCAGCGGGCCTCCCTCTCCCCACTCTGTTAACACCAGGGTGATTCTGCTTTCAAAGGTTTTCTGTGCTTCAGCTCTCGGTAAGAGATCACAGAAGAGCAGGTTCTGTGGTCTACAATATAGTCGGCCTTCTGTTCTTTGGATGTGGATGCTGAGGTCCAGGGGATTTGCAGTTACCTGTCCGAGATGACCCAGTGATTAGTGGCAGACCTCAAACTATCCCCTACACCATGGGGAAGAGTCCGGGGCCTCCTGCGTCCCATCTTTCCCTCCCGAGCACTGAATTTCAAGGCCTCCTCTTGGCAAGGTGTGGCTAAGGAAAGACCCTTATGTAGCATCATGAGAATTAATCTGTCTTAGGGGAAAACTCAAACCTCCTTTGATAACAGTAATTACTAACCAAGCTATTGCGGGCTCACTTATGCCAGGACTGTGCTAGGGGACTTTCAAGTCTTATCTCATTTAATCCTGGCAGAAACCCTATAGGAGAAGTACTACTTTATCACCGTTTTACAAAAAAGAAAAACAAGTAACTGATGCTGAGTGACTTGCCCACAGTTGACCCAACTGAGACCTGGCCCCTGAGAGACCCCGGATCTCACCAAAAGTTCTTTCTCCCTAAACACTGCACCAAGCACAATAATAATTCGGCCATCTTTTCTGTCCATTTTGCCTTTCTTCCGGTTATAATATGTTTTTTAAGCGAGTGAGGCGTGCTTGAAAGAGGGTAAACCAAGAGATCCTGTTTATTATGTAGGCAACAGTTTCAGTGATGACTTTCATATGAACCTTATCAGTGTCAAACCAGAGTTTACTAACACTTCGCTCACTTATAAACAGGCACCCCCCACACACTCACTTTTGTGCTTATACAAAGAAGCACATGTAAACATTTCAAAACATTTCTGGTGGGCAATTAATTTTTTTCCTTTGGGAAACTATCTGATTGATGATAATAATGAGGCAATGCATATTTTGGAGATAAATAGTATTAAAATGAGTAGCTTTGGTCTCCTTCAGGAATTTTAGATGCTTAGAAATTATCATTAAATTCCTGTGTTTCTGAAAGTACATTTTTTTAGCCTGCTGCAAGGAGTGTGCTCAGAGATTCCAGCTGGAAGAGAGGAACCCAATTGTGAGGGTTTTTTTTTTTTTTTTTGGTTTATTTGGAAATTCTGTGTCTTCTGGAGAACAGAAGACTTTTTTCCTTTTTGAAACATTCTTTGTTTTTTTTGTTTGTTTGTTTTTTGTTTTCCTAAAGAACAGAGCTGCCCTTCTGAGAACACTTCACGCAGGAATGCAGGAGGCCCCCCATGTCTTCCTTGTCTCTTCTGGTTTCTTCTTTCCTCTTTCCGTGGTCTCAATGGGAGGAAGGAAGACTGGGAGGGGGGCCCCTGCTGAGGGGGGCAAAGGAGGAGCATGTTGCCCATGGTTTACGACCCCAGAGCTCCCAGAAGGAGCAACATCCTCATCCAGGCATCTTCCCTGGCTCTGCTGTCCATCTTTGAAATCCTCCAAGTCGTCTCTTCCAGAAAAAGCCTGTCCACAATGGCCCGATTCTCTCTAGTGACACCAAGATAACATCATTCTCCCAGCTGAACGCCAGGTGACATTTTCGGCTAAGTACTGCAAGAAAGATACCAACAAATTCCAACCTGTGACCTGCAGATTCGAACAGTGCATGTCGATCATCGGTTCTGGAAACCTGACACCCTGGATTCAGATGGGGCGCTGGCAGGGCCGTTAAGGCAGTCACCACCTCTCTCCTTTTCCTGGAATATGGTGGGATCACACGTCCCCACGCCCTCTGAAGTTACAGGTGGCCACGTTGCCCTGATTTGGCCAATGGAGTGTGAGTGGCAGGGCCTGGAGCCAGAGTGTGAGCGGCCACGTTCTCTGTCCCTCTGCTGTGACATTTCGGAAGGGGAAGGCTCCCCCTGTGGGGATGGCCCTGCTGGTGTGTGACGGGCCTAGCCTATGTGACATAAGTACTCAGTGGGTGGGGTCTCAACCCAGTACCCACCTGCGGGGAATGCCTTGACTGGGCGAGAGCTGCCTTCTAGGGTTCCTGTTCTAGACTTCCAATTACTGTGAAACTCTAGGTTGGCAGTTAACATTGCCGTGGGCTGCGTGATGCCTCCTTAGCATGTTTTCTGAGTTATATTCAAAATCCAGGTACAGATTGCGTTTCTGCCTCTTACTAGCCGTGGAACCTTTATCAGCTGAGTCATTTAACCTTCCTGAGCCCCCATTTATAAATTCTAAAAGTGGGGTGCAACAAACTCTGCCTATTTTAGCACACTTTTGAGGAGTCTTACAGGCAAAGCCAGAGGATGTTGTTGGCCATGCGGTTCAGCTTCCTGGAGCGGACAGCAGTGGCCTGGCTATGTATTCTTTCCTAGCTGCGAAGGGGCGGCACACCTGCCGGCTCCTGGTGGCAGGGATGGGCGGTCCAAGCACTGGCGTAGGAGGCGCATGCATCCTGGTTGGGCCAGGGGCTGTGGTGCTCACCGGATAGAAGAAACTGCCTCTGAACTCAGAGTTCGGAGGCTCCGCGTCTACCCTGAAGAGTGCTACCTGCGGCCAAGCTCTTTTGCAAATAGGAGTTATGCATCTGGGCTCATCCATTTACAAAGCACCCAAAATGTCTACCTCGTTTGGTTAATGCTGTGTAACGTGACATGAATAGGAGGGTCACACAGATCATAGGGCACTTGGTCCTTCTGGGGGGATGTCAGGGGCCCCACTGTGTGCAGCCTGTGGAGATTCCGGTCCCAAGAATCAGTCATGTTGACCATTTCCCAGTCCGTGGGCTGCAAGGCAGCATTTATCCACTTCTGAATATCTGTCTTTTCCAGCAGATAGTCTCTTTCTCAGATATGGCCCCACTAATTTTTATTAAATCAGGGTTTTTTTGTTTTGTTTTATTTTTTTGCTGTGGAGTGGATCCTGAATTTTTAATAGTTTTTTTCACTCCACTAAAATCTTTAGACACTTTGAGATCCTCCAAAGAGGCCTTTTAATTTTTACATATCTTTTCCTTTTCAATATAACATTCTCAACTTTCATATCCTTAGCATAAACCAGCGATTGAAAAATAACACACTTCTTCAATGCCTCCCTCATTCCCTCCTGTCTTCTCTCCCCGACTCCTTTGATTTCTGTCCCGTAGAGTTCTGACCAGCTCTCTGCGGATGCTGGATTCTTGGGGGGAGCCACGTGATGGACATCTTCCCAAGCAGCCCTGGGAAGGTGATGGTGGCAACTCCCAGAGACTCTTCCTTGGGTCGAGCACCCGTAGGGCCGGTCGCATCTCCTTCTGGGACTGTGGTTTCAGAGCCTGGCGGCAATGTCCGGCCACACCGATGTGTGTGTCAGGCCACAGTGCACAGAGAGCAGTTCTTGCCCTGCCCCGGCTGCCTCCGCCCCAGCCAAACAGTTGCAGCTTATCTCTAAGCAGATTAGAGGGCTGCTGGCTCATCGCTGGCTCTCTGTCTGTGCCAAGAGGCCTGGCAGATCAAAGTCCCCATTACTTCACATAGCGAGTGGCTTATCTCCTGCCTGTCCTAAGACCACTGACCTCTCAATTAAGGTTTTAGCAGCCATTCCTCTTTGGGGAGGAAACGCTCGTGGGGCGGAGGACAGTTTACGCTACGAGCGCTCGGGTCCTGACCCCAGTGGCTCTGCAGCCCGCCGTGACTGCTCGCCATACAATTAGGCGGCGTTCTCAGTTCCCCTATAAAGAGAAAAAATGTTATTTTTACCGAAAATATCTCCAAGTGTCCTAAAGCATTCTATTTTTCATGTGTAATGAGGTGACAGTGGAATTTGTTAGATGAATAGGACTTCAGCGAGCTTCGAGGCTGATGCTCCTCGCAAATCCAGAGCTCTGAGGGGCCGTCCAAGGGGGCGCTGAGCAGCCGGAGCACCGCGTGATCGATGGGTGCCCGCGTGTTCCTTTGCTTTCTCGGGGAGACCAGCCCCTCGCGCCCCTCCAGGTTCAGCCTCTTTGGAGCTCTGTTCAAAACATGGCCTGTCACTTTGCGCATTTTGAGTTGCGTAAGTTGAAACTGAATGACAAAAATGTTTTGTATCCTGGCATTGAAAAATTCCCTAAAAGATGTGGGCTTTTCAGATGGATGTTGGAAACTGGTGACTTTTAGATATATAAACTTTATATATAAAGGGTATGAATTATATTTATGAAAGATATAAATTTTATATATAAAAGATATAAATTTTATATATAAGAGGTATGACTTACATATAATATATACATTTTATGAAATTCATAGATTTTATATTTATAATATATGATATAGAATATACATCTTACATATAAAATATACAAGGTATATACATTTATTTTTGCTAGCAGATAAATTCTCTTTACTGGGTTTTGGTATCACTTACCCTGGAAGATACAATCGTATATGACGTGTCTCTCTCCTTGAGAAGCTTCTGCCGTGATCAGGGAGACAACAGCACAAGAGGATGTTTAACCGTTAGGCTGTGGCAACAGACCAGAGCTCAGACTCTGGGGCAGAGAGACCTGGGTTCGAATCCCAGCTCTGCGCTGCTCGTTTTGAGCCGTGCACCCTCAGGAAGATTATTTAACTTCCTGAGCTTGGTTTCTTTGTCTTTACAGCGGGAAAAAGCATCCTCGGTGCTTCTCAGGGTTGTCGTAAGGATCAAATGACATACAGCATCAAAGCATGGCGCCCAGTGCATGACACATGTTAAGCCCTCAATAAATGGTGACTGCTGGTTGTTTCATTATTGTATGAATTATGAAAACTTTGTTGTGAAAGATGAGGTAGAAGTTGCTGAAAGACAGGCAGGCAGGAAGCCCTTCCTGGAGCAGACAGGAATGTGAGCTGAGCATGGAGGGGACAGCTAGCTGGTCGACCCTCAGGAGCCACTGGCCAGCTGATTGTATGCCTGCCTTCGTAGTCACTCAGACCTTATCCGCCTTCAAGACTTGCCGAGAATTACCAAGGAAGCCACAAAGTTAGTTTTCTGGATCTATTACAGATGAGGGTCAGTTGTCATTTCCATCATAAAATTCATGCTTCATGGATCTAAAGCTTGGAATTTAAAATGACATGGGGCTTAAACTCTACTTAACACTTTTGATTTAAAACCTTCTCGGAGAACTGGAGTTCTTAAGTCCACATGGCCGGCCGATAATACCACTGCAGACCCTTCGGTATGAGTTACCTTTGAAAGTGAATTCTGTGTCTGGTTTTGCACGGCCTTTTCAATGACAAATGGCTTGAAACAAAGAGTCATAAAAATTCAACACTTTTAAAAGGCAAATAATCAGCCACATTTGTGTTCTCCGTGGAGGAATGATTGGTACCTTGGGAGGTTTCATTTTCATGCATTTTAATGATGACTTCTCAAAATGGTTACTTTAGGAAAGGATCGTTTAGGGAGAGGAAGAGAAACATTTTTTAGAGGCTGCTTTCTTAGCCTCTAGAGATATATATATTTAATTCATCTATATTTTTACATGAAATTTTATTTTAAAGATAAAAATGCATTATATACAACATCAGTCAATGTTTTATCTTTTGGCTTATGCTTCAAAGACATGCTATAGCTATATGTGCATCTGTTAGTGGACTGATCTGAAAACATTTTATTTAAAAATGACAAGATCATCATCCCACAGAAAGTATCTGATGGCCAGCACCAGCCAGGAGTTTTAATTTTTCGTTAAAAAAAAAAAAAAAAAGATTGCATTGATTTCATCTTTGGAGAGAAAAGAGACCTAAAAGTGCTCAGAGACAATTACAAGGGAAGATTGAGGATTTGAAACACCTGCAGGAGATGCTCGTGATTTCTCTGAAAATTTAAAAGCTCCACAGTGTTTAGTATCATGCTGTAGACCCTTCTGGGTCAAGGCGATGGGACCAGGGAAAACCTAATGGGGCTGCATCTTCATGAACCTGCAGTTTTTACTGCGGGTAAGAGGACAGGTCATAGAAGGACAGGACATGGGGACACTCCTTTCCCCCTTCTGGACAGACATAGGTATCTCCTATTTCCTCCTCGTCTTCATTTTCCAGGGTCCAATGAGTCTATCTTTCGACCTTGGGCTACCATCATATTGAGACCAAGAGTCTATCTTTCGACCTCGGGCTACCATCATATTTAGACCAAGAGTCTATCTTTCGACCTCGAGCTACCATCATATTTAGACCAAGAGTTTATCTTTTGACCTTGAGCTACCATCATATTTAGACCAAGATTCTAAGATAGCTATCAAAAGGTATTGGTGAGGCCGGTAAGAGAGTTTCGTTTCATGAGTGTGAACTGGCTTCCTTGGACGCGTGCCGGTAACGAGGAGCCTAAACCGCTCGCAGACCCTGGAGAATTTCTGTCTGCCGGGAAAAGACGCGAAAGCGAAGTACGCTATCCTGTTCATTTCTGAGACTGAAAAATGATGACGACGACATTGGGCAGCTCCCTCGAGTCCCCAGAGGCGGAGTCTGTTTCCCCACCCCTTGAACCTGGCCCAGCTTTGTGGCTCGCTGTGGCCGACGGAATGTGGCAAAATCGTGTAAGTTCTGGAGCCTTGAGCTTAAGTGGCTTTGCAGCTTCTGCCTTGGCTCTCTCAGAATGTTCCAGCCCTGCATAAAGAAACCGAGGCTAGATTACCGAATGCTCACAGATCCTGTGGAGAAAGGCTAAGCCGACGCCAGCACCAATGCCCCAGACATGTCAGTGAGGTCTCCTTAGTCCCTCCACCCCCTGCGGAACCACCGGCTGCCTGCTGCTGCCTGCGATGAAACGCCAGCCCAGGCAAGACCAGGCAACCTGCAGTCATCGGAAATAGCAAATCATGGTTTTAAGCCAGGGTCTATGGCCCAAATCTGCCCAGGCACTATTTTTTTTTTTTTTTGTAAATAAAGTTTTATTGGAATGCCACCACGCTCATTCATTACGTATCATCTGGGGCTGCTCTTGTGCTAAACAGCGGAGTTGAGGAGAGAGCACGTGGCTCGCGAAGCCTCTATACCGTCTTTCTCTTTACAAAACATAAGTCTGCCTCCCCATGTTTTAAGCCATTAAGTCTTGGAGGAGTTTCGATATGCAGCAACAAATAAGATATACAAGTCAGTCACTGTTCTCCCGAGAAACAGAAACCAGAGGAATTGGTTCATGTGATGATGGAGGCTGAGAAGTCCCAAGATCTGCGGTCGGCAGGCCGGAGACTCAGGAGAGTCGACGGTGTAGTTCCAGTCCGAGCGAAGGCCTAAGAACCAGGAGAGTGGGTGGTGTCAATTCCCATCCAAAAAACCGGCAGCCCCCAAACCCAAGGTGCGCCTATGTTTTATTTAGCTCGAGAAAAGACCCAAGTTCCAGCTCGACAGCCGGGTGGGAGGACTTTGTCCTTTTTGTTCCCCTCAGGCCCTCGAGGCCTTGGATGAGGCCAGCCCACCTGGGGAGGGCCTTCTGCTGTGTTCAGTCTGGCGGTTCAGATGTGAATCCTACCCAGGGACACCCCCACAGACACACCCGGAGTAATGTCTGACCAAACACTGGGCACCCTGCGGACACACGAAACTAACCAGCACAGTTGGTATCTAAAGATAAAGGTGTCAAAGTAACAAAAACCTAACATTAATGACATTGGCTGCAGACAGGAGGTGAACGGGAGGTGAGGAACACTGTATTGGAGCCTGGAGGAAAGGCATCCCGGGTTACGTAACGGTGGGACAACAGTCCGAACCAGTCCAGGCTCTTATCCAAGGTAACTTAAAGATAGGAAATTACCTGCTGGATCCATAGATCTGAGCAAGGAAATCTGTAGACAGAATACCGAAAGTACCAACTGGCTTCCGCTAGCTGTATATGATCGTATACGTGAATGAAGAGAGAGATGAGCCAAACGAGAGCTCTGTAGTTTACGAGCAGAATCCAGAGAAAGTAACAGGAGACCCAGGACAGACTCGATTAGAGAGAAAGGCTGCCTGTTCCTCTTCCTTCCAAATTACTAGTAAGAGTTTCCAGCCCAGAACCCACGGGGGGCAACCTCGAGAGTCAGAGTTTGCCCAGAAAATCCCGGTGAGCCACACAAACCGAGAACCAGTATTAGTCGGCGGTCACTGCAGTGCAGGTTAAGAGGGGTTTGGAGTCATTGTCTTAAAGCGTGGCCGACTGTCATACTTGCTACTAGAAAATTAAAATAGAGCTTGATGGTTGAACGAAAGTCTCCATGAGTTAATAAACCTTCTTCTCATTGAAAAAAAAAAAAAAAAAAAAAGCTTTATATAAGCAGTGATGAATTTCCTTGTCACTCACTTTAACAGAATGAGGGCGCATCGAAGCTAAGGAAGTGTTCAGTCAGCCACGGGGGAGTTCATGTGTTTACTGGCGTCCTGCCCATGGCTGGGATTTATGTGAGTCGCTTTGGTTTGTGTCTCTGTTTCTATTTGTAAAAAAGGGAGCTTCTTCCCAGCCCCCGTCCCAGGGCTTGGCCCATTTCAACCCGTGACTGTCCTTAGCATGCAAAAACCGATGACTCCAGGATTAAATACCGTTTGACAGATTCTCCTGGCGTTACTCACGCTTCCTTACGAGGGTTCAACGTGCAGCTCTGGTCCTCATTGTGGGAACTTGGGCAAGTTATATAACATCTCTGAGTCTCGGCGCCTCGTCTAGAGAAAATTAGTCCCTGCTGCTTACAGGATAAATGTGAATATTAGAGATAATATGGGTACGCCACTTGAACTGATTCCTAGCATGTAATAGTACTGCTCTCATGTTTTTTACGCAGACATGAGACGTTAACATTTGTAACGCTCTCAAAAACACTGGCTTGCACATGGTAAGAGTTTGTCAAATAAAATAAATACGAATCGTCTAGACCGCTGTCAACCATAAGTGCCAGACCTCAGGGAGTTTGCCTTCACTCGTGTACATGAAGCATGGGATCAAAATCCTGGTCGTTTATGACTAAGACCAGTAGTCCAGATGCAGCCGCACGCTGGCTTCCATGCCACCCACGCGCAGTGCCAGCTGGGTGCCCTGTGCCGGGCGCCCTGGGGAGCACGGGGTGAGTGGAAGCGGCAGAGGAAAGCTTCGTGGCCGTTACCCGGGAGATCCGGGGCGGTCTCGCCGACGACGCTGGCCTTCCCTGCTTGGGGCCTGTTTCCGTCCATCGGGGCCGCTAGAGCAGGAGCGCACACGCCATTCTGCTGACACGCTCCAGAGGTTCGCTCCTCACGGTTTCCGCGGCCGGACGGTCCCAGGTCACGGCCCCCGGGGTCTGGTGAGAACCGCTTCCGAGTTCACGGCGGGCTGTCTTCTCGCCTCGTCCTCGCGTGTTGGAAGAGGCGAGGGAGCTCTCCGGGGTCTATTTTAGAAAGGCACCGATCCAACCACGACAGCTCCACCCCACGGCCTACTCATTCCCAAGGGCACCGTCTCCTAACACCATCCTGTTGGCGGTGAGAACTTCAACATTGCAAATTTCAATGGAACAAGGACAATCCATAGTAGCTCTCACCCCTCTTTCCTCTCCATATTTTGGGGCACTACCTACCCAGGGGTGCTGTGTTGTCAGAACTGCCTGTCAAGCATCTTCCCTTTTCTGACCCAGAGGTGACCTCTGGCCGATCTGGACCAATCAGAAACTCCCTCTCCCTGGACTCGCTCTCCCGTCAGGTGATACCGAGAACCGCCCTGGACACTCTGGTTCTGATCTCTCTCCAAAACGGTATCAGATCTCTGGAGACGAGGCCTGGGCATTTACACACTTACCAAGAGCCCCGACGTTCCTTCCGCTGAGAGTTGGGAGACTGGTGTCTGGGCCCTTTGGGGTGGTCGCACTGACGGACTAGAGCAGAGTGGAATGGAGCGGAGTGAAGTGGAGGCGAGAATAATGGAGCAGAGGTAGCGAGGGCGCGCGGCGCGAAGCCTTACCCGGTCACGCCGCGCGTGTGTCGGTGTGCCCGGTGAAACGCGCTCACTCATTCAGTGATGTATTTCTTACTGTGAGACCTGGGGGAAAACAAAAAGTGCGAAAGCTATGTTCTGAGGTGTATTTTGCAAACTTATTAATAAGAATCCCCAGGAAGTTTGTTAGAAATACAGATTCCCAGGCCATTCGCTGGCCATTCTAATTGGGTCCGTTTGGAATTTTCTGCCTTCCTCCTCCTACTCGTTTTCCTTTAAATAATAGGCACTCGTGGTGATGCTTATCATCAGCAAGTATGTGTGTGTGTGTGTTGGGGGGCGGGGGGGAACGTATCTGCCCTAAATGCACCTGGCTCTGCGTTTGAGGAAAGAGAAGCCGACAGAGAGGGCTAAATGCTTCGTAAAATTGGGACTCGGTGTGGGAAAGCTGCAAAATCGTGACACAGTGAAAACCCAATGGGGACGGAGCGAGGAGCAGGGAGCTCGTCATCCACGGCTGGGACCTGAGGTGGCGGATCGTTTCGGCCCCTTCTCGAGACCGAGCGCTTCCTCCTTCCTCCAGCCCGCCTCTCCCGAGACGGCCCGCGGCCCTTTACGCGGCAGCCTGTTTCCACCTCGTGAGCCCTTTGCAGCACAGACATGGAAACCGCGACCCTGACCTCTACCGCCGCGGGGGGCAGAGGTGGGAGCCGAGCCTGCGCCCCTCTGACTCCGCGGCTCTCTCCTCGGACCCCGGCGCCTTCCCAGAGGCGTCCATGAGCTGCCTCCTCGGCTCCCAGCACCTGTGTCTGTTTGACCTGTCTCAGCCTCTGCAGTTCTCCTTGGTGACAGAAAATACCTGCAGACAGTGGGGAGACAGGGAGGCCCCCCGCCCTGGTCTTGGTTATCTGCAGGAGATTAGCCTGCGGCCGGGCGTGCAGCCGCTGGGAGAAACTCGACTCCCCGCGTTGGTCTGCTCTCCCTGCCCCGTGCCTCTTATCAAAACACGGGGCAGGAGACCCAGGTCTCCAAGGAGACTCGATGTCTCCCCTCTGGGACACAGCTGTTCTCATCGCGAGGTAAATCAAAACCCTGGGCGACACGGCCCAGAAACCTCTGCCCAATCTTCCTCCCCTTTGTTCCTGCCCCACTGGGCCTGCGTGGAGAGCGGGGGTCAGGGGCTTCTGGTCCTGGCTCCGCATCCTGCCCAGAGAATTCTGCTGCCCTCCTGGGGGATTAGGGATTCAGGAGGGAGGGAAGGATTGGGGGAGTCCCTGGGGCCCACCGTGGGCCCTGATTCAAGATTCATCCTGTGGTACCTGACGGAAAGGTTGCTTCGCCGTGGAAACAGCCACAGACCCAGAGCCACCAGGAGGGGAAGGCTCAGAGCCAAGCTCACCCTCTGTAGAAATGACCTTTGTCCCCCCTCCATCTGTCTATCTATTTGAAGCCTTTATTTGGGAATGTGTCTTGGCTGAGTAGAAAAATGAAGAGTATGTTTGTGGAAATGTTATAGTTTAAATTAATAAATGTTAAATCATAACATGTACTGAGTTTGTGAGAGAAAGAGAGAGATTATTCTAGAAAAGTGGCATGAAGCAGCAGAAAGAGCTGTGATCTGCAAATGACAGATATGGGCACAGCCCTGGCTTTGCCACTTTTAGGTACCGCTGGACCTCGGTTTTATTCTTCTCTGACATGGGAGAAATGATAAAAGCCGTCTTTGATGCAACGGTGTTATCTAGCATGTGCCAGACAACATGGGAACTTTTCAAATACGTGAACTAAATTCAGGCTCACACACAATTCCATTGGGTGGAGAAGATGCTCGCTTTCTGGGTGCGAGCGCGAAAAGTTAGTTTTAGGGATTTTTGTGGGGTAGCAGACCGGATGTCCTGGATGGTACACCTCAGCTGCACCGTGGTTGCTCCAGGCTTGTACTGAGTGAGAAGGCAAGGCCATGTACTGTCCGTCCGTCCGTCCGTCCGTCCGTCCATCCATCCACCCACCCATCCACCTGTCCACCCACCCATCCTTCCAGTCAGTAGATGCTTGTCGAGTCCCTACAACACCCCAGATACTGTTCTAACCTGGGGATACATCTGTGAACAAGACAGATGGGGTCCCTACTGTCAACATCCCCCCTCTTCTGAAGGAGAAGGAAAGTAAACAAGCAATAAGGTAAAAGGTAAAAAAAAAAAAAAGTACTGTGAATAAAATAAAATGGGGCGATATGATGAAATAAATTCAAGGGCCACCACTGAGAAGGGACCCAGCCTCCTTCAGAACAACGTTAAAACAGGCTTGGATCCTCGTGGCTTAAGGAACAAAGGTGCTCTGCCAAGTGCCTGCGCCCGTGGATGCCAAGTGTCTCGTGACTCTGGGAGCTTATCGTTTTCCCCACTCTAAGCTGTTTGCCGCCCATCCTAGGTTTCTTTATTCACGGTGATAGATGTGTGTCTTAATCTTCCAAAGATGGTCCAAACAGAGACCAGCGCACAGAACTAAATCCATGGTTTAATGCCAATTCGAAGTCAGTGCAGAAAGGAACCTGAGGCATCGTCTAAATAAGCCACGGTTTGGTTAAAATGAACAGCCCGGTGTGTGTGCAGAAGGTTCTTCCAAACTGCTCTGTGGTCAGAACTCAGCGACGAGCTTTGGGTGTCACCCCGTCCCCCATCAGGTCACACCGACAGTCACTGGGACTTGAAAGGGTCCCTCAGGAGCTGAGTCCTGCGGACATCCGGATCTTGGTGTGTGTGGGGGGGGGGGGGGGGCTCGGTGTGGCTCCACCCCCAGCTGTGCCCCCAGGCCTCATCTGCGTCATTGCTTTGGGGGCAGAGAAGGCTCTCGGTCACGTGCCTACCTCGAGCCCCAGCTTTCACTGTCCTCGCCCTTACTGGTCACTTCCTGTTCTCGCTGTGGCCCCGGCAAACACCGGTGTAGGCAGCGAGCGTGGTTCGCATCTCTGCGCAGCAATCCGCGTCCTTAGCGTCCACCGCTGACGGCGTGGGGCGGGAGGGTCCTCACGCCAGGCGGGACCGTGAGATCCTGCTGCTCAGCGTTTTTTACTTGATAGATTTATGCATCTAATTTTTTAATTTTGGCAGCCAAACCCTTTGTCGAAACAAAGTTTCACACAGCATTCTAAAATGTAACACAGATCCAAGTGGGGTAGGGACCTGAGGTCCCTCCTTCTGTCCCCCTCCCCCGCCCGCGGGGCTGCCCCCAGGGAGGCCGTAGAAGAGCCCAGGGCTCTTCCCAGAAAGCCAGTTTGGAACACGCCCGGCCCTTTCAAATCCTCTCCTGTTACACAAGGGCCTGGAGGAGGAAAGCTCCGTTCCTCGTTCCTCGCGTGGTGAGGTGGAGAATAGGCGATCAATGCCGTCAGTGCAAGAAACCAGACAGCAGAGTGGGGTCAGCACGAGGCTGCCCGGGAGGGTCGGGGCAGGCCTGGAGGTGGGCCTGGGAAGCAGGATCACCAGGGGCAGAGGGGAGCAGCCACCCCAGTGCCAAGGACTCCGTGTGCATTGCACACAGGCGCCGGGAACGCGGGGAGTGAGCGCCAATGACAGCTGGGTAACGCATGGATCCCCAGGTGCTCTTACGCGTGCTATGGGTTTTGATATTTGTATTTAACTGGAGGCGGTCGATCTGGTGCATGTGAGGCGAGGAGGATGGGCCTGCCCTCGGCCCCCGGCCCCGGCCCCCCTCTGCGAGCTGGAGGCAGGGCGCCAGGTCCCTCTCTCGCGCACCCTGAGATGCTCTGGGCTTCATCCTCGCTTAACAGCCCCTTGGAAAGGGCTTGGTCCCAAGTGTCACTGCAAGAGAGACGGGCTGGGGGAAAGTGCACGGGGCCGGGAGGCTGTGTGATACACAGGCGACCCGCAGGGGCGAACTAGCTGTGCGCTCTGGAAAAGTTTCCTAACTTCTCTGGGCCGAGTTTGCTTTAAGCAGAACCTCACTGACCAAACAGGTCCCTCGCTCAGTTTTCTCATTTGTAAAATGAGATTGACAACAACGAGGTCTACCTCGCAGGGTCAATGTAAGGAAGACATGAAGCAAACCCCATGAAGAACACAGAATAGGGCCCAGCGCACCCTCGGTAGGTCCCCCAGTAAGTGCTAGTTGTCGCCGTTAACTGCCTCTTCCCCCACCCCCCACCACAGAAGGCCCCATCGCACGAGCTTGGAGCACTGTCCTCTGAAGGCCTTCAGGAAGAATTTCCGGCAGAAAGATGTACTGCTTGCCGGTAAGCAAGTGTCAGGTGCTCTGCCGCACATGTGATCTGCGTTTTGTGGCTTCCATCTCACACTGGCCATGAGTCGGGGACCATGTGAGCTCTGTCCCTGAGGTGAGGGGACCGAAGCTCGACTCAGGGAATTTCAGGGGGCTTGCCCAAAGCCGCATGGCCAGTCGGCGGGGGAGCCGGGACGAAAGCCTGGCCGTTCGACTCCTTTCTGGCTTTGTTTGCTTCTTGGTTGTTTCGGTTGCGATTCGGTGTATTTGAGAGACACGGGCACCAGTGAGAGGACAGGGGATGCCGCTTGAGAATGAGATGCCCAAACCCGGCGTGGGGACCGCACGGCGGGCAGGGCGATTCAGGCGGGCCGTGGAAGCGGCTGGACCGACGCCTCCGGGGAGGCCCAGGACCCGCTCTGCTGAGCCCTGGCGGCCGGAGAAGGAAGGGCGCCGTGACAAAGGCAGGGCCGGGGCACGATTGAGCAGATTCTGGGGTCGAGACCCTGGCTCACGGCGAGCCAGCCTCGAGACCTCCAGCAGACCCTTCATCTCTCTGCAATGTGGTTTTCTCCCCTACGAAATGGGAATTATAATTTCCGGCGTGGAGTAGCACGCCACGTACTTTTATTAAGCACCACACGCATGCCGTCTGTTTTTATAATGTGTGTAGTCGGCGTTATGTGTGCCACGCAGCAATGTCGGAGATGCAAGTGTGATGACTAAGACAACGTCAGACAACCTCACTGACCAAGCCAGTTTTCTCCGTACTGTTTGGGCTGGACAGACTTTTTACAGTATCACCGTAGACACTCTTGAGACGGCAAACTCCTGTGTTTTGAGTGGAAATAATATGAGTGTGCCGATTGCTGATCACAACCCCCCTGTGGACAGAACAGGAAGGAAGCTCGGAGGGGTTAGGGAGAGAGCACAGGTCCCCCGCTCAGCCTGTAAGTGGCAGGGTACACGCTGGAACCCAGGAGTGTCTGAGGCGCCCCTGACAGCTCCCCTGGACCTGATCCCCCGGGGATCTGGACATTGACAAAAAGAAGGAGCACCGTGGACTCGATGGCTAGGTGCTCGCCCATCTTTTCCACCCTTGCTTAGAACTGTGATTGGCACCCGCGGCCTCTCGGGATCTTCGTTAAATCGAGCTGTAGGAAGAAACCCAGCAACATTCCAGTCTCTCCTCTGCCCTTGCCCCCAGAGTGGCTTCCGGGTCTCCCCGAGGAGGCAGTTGTCAGGTTCCTTCTGCCCACCTGAATTACACGCCCACCTATCGCAGAGGCCAAGACGATAGTTCCCAGGAATCCTGGTGTTTGTCCCAGCCAAGTCTTTGTAAATACAGAGAAGCATCTCTTCTCAGCACAGCCCCTGCAGATGGGCTCGTTTTCCAGCTCTCCTTGCCAATGGGCCAACTCTATGGTTGATTAGGGTAATGAGGCTTATGCAGGCTTCCTCTGCCCCTCCCCATCTCCTTGGCTAGGGAAGCGAGCCCACTGTCTATCAATACTGTCTGGCACCAGAAGAAAGCCCCTCTCCCTTCCTGCACCCAGCATCTGGTTGCCTGGAAACCAGGACAGAAGCCTAGAGCATCTTGGGTTTCTTTTTAATTTCCCTGCCAGGTCCCGAAAGCAAGCAGTGTTTGTTTTAAGCAGAACCTTTGCACCGTGGAGACTTGCCTTAACCTTGCCTGGAATGATTTCATCAACCTGCGTAAACGTGATGCAGAGAGACAGAGACAGACACTCCGGGTTCAATGTCATTTGGTTATCGGTGTGCGGAGCCATCATTAACAGTGAAAACAGAGATGGATTGTTTCAGAGGGAGCCAGGACTAGGATCAACGTGTGTGTGTGTGTGTGTGTGTGCGCGCGCGCGCGCGTGTGCCCGTGCAC
The DNA here is from genome assembly GCF_014176215.1 of Rousettus aegyptiacus. Classification (NCBI taxonomy): domain Eukaryota; kingdom Metazoa; phylum Chordata; class Mammalia; order Chiroptera; family Pteropodidae; genus Rousettus; species Rousettus aegyptiacus. The sequence continues at coordinate 53,875,496 of NW_023416309.1, read as the reverse complement.
ATGTGTTGAAATTGGCAATGTCGTGAATTGCAGCTTGCTGTAGCCACGTGCAAAAGGGAAGAGCGATTTCTCCTTTCCAAAAGAACAAAAGACTATCTTGAAAATAAATGTCTTCCAAAAGCCACACAATTCAGAGTAAAAGCTCCAAGACTCTGCTCGGCTCACCCCCCGTCCCCAGCTGTTCTTCAGCAGGAATGTGCACCATCTTCAGGTAGGCCGATAGTCGGGGCAAGGATGTTAAAAGGCACAAATGAGAGAAGAACTCGCTGCCTCTGCTCCCGGTTCTCTGGTCAAATGCTGAGAGGCCCAGCCTGAGCTTAGGGCTAACCCTGGCCCCTGCCGCCTCGAATGCGTCCTGGCCCACGCCACGCGGATGCTTTGCGTTCCCAGGGCTGAGAGGCGTTTCATCGCAGCGAGTGAGACTGGGTGTTCTCTTGTCAAGGCTACCCTGTGTTCCCAAAATAATGGCAGTTTTCGAAGAACCGCCAAACCAGGCCTCCCCGAAGAGACCACTTCCCAGGGGTCATGCTCCTCACTGTGCCTCACCCCGCACCTGTTTTCCCACTTTGCAGGTGAGACTGGAGAGGCTCGGGGCGGCTACACAGCTCGTGGGCAGTGGAGCCCAAACCTGGGCTACTCAGCTCACTCGGAAGCTGTTGTGAGAAACGCTTTATCTGACTTCCTGGATCTAAAGACCTTTCAAGGAGATACTGGCTCTTCAAGCTGACAGTCTCCTGGAAAATTCTTATCACTTAGTGAATAAATCAAAATAGAGCTAAAGATAGATATGTATATAGCATATCTGAAAAGGTCCGTTTGCTACGTCTTCTTGGTAGAGTGTTTTAAGAAGTGTTTTGTTGTACTTTTCACCAAAAGGTGGGAGTATGGAATATTTTTATTATATAACTAAATTTACGTTTCCTCATTCTGTTTCTTACCCACTCCTGTGTTTGCAGAGCCCTGTGTGTTTAAGTGGGATTTCTGTCAACAGTGGCTTTTCTCCTGGCTTGAGGAATATTTTAGAGACAAAACAATGTGAAGACAGGGACTCCTATGTTTTCACCTCATAAGTGGCAGCCAAGAAGTTAAGCAGCAAGTCACCAGTATTCAGCCTTAGGAGCCTGATGCCCTGGGTTCAAATTCTCACTCCGCCAGTTTCTGGCTACGTGACTTAGAGCACGTTGATAGTACATCCAAGCCTCGGTTTGTAATCTGTGGAATAGGGACAGTAATGGTCTACGTCAGGGGTCCCCAACTCCTAGTCCGTGGGCTGTTAGGAACCAGGCTGCGCAGCAGGAAGTGAGCGGCAGGTGAGTGAGCAAAGCTTCGTCTGTATCCGCAGCCGCTCCGCAGTGCCAGCATCAGCACCTCAGCTCCGCCTCAGGTCATCAGGCATTAGATGCTCATAGGAGTGCTGGCTCCTGGTGTCAGAAAGGTTGGGGACCGCTGCTCTCAGTTATTGCGAAGAATGGAAGAATTAACGTGTAGAGTGACGAGCACAGTGCCTAACAAACAAGGACTCGCTAAGGGGTAGCCACTATTATTATTTTATCAACTGGAAGATTATAGGGCGACTAAGGCCGTGGGATAATTCACACCAGGAATCAGAAATTCCAAACCTAAGAGAAGCGCTCAGAAGAGGCTTTCGTGGTGCAAACACGGTTTTATTTCTGATCTTTGTCTCATGACTCCCGTATTCCTTAAAAAGTTTAAATCTTTAAAATAGTACTGATCTATAGAGCGATATCTACTTACCCGTCTCCTTAGTACAGAAAGATACTATACATGCAAGGCGATTCCTATCCCCTGCTCGAAGGCACAACACTCTAGATTTCAGTGAAAGAATTTGAAATTATGGCCTTAAAGGAAAAAAAAAAAACATAGAAATTCTCCCCCTGACTCCCTAAAGAGAAATGCCCCCCCCCCCCGCTTTTTCCTGCTCATCGAAAGGCAGCGAGAGCGGAGGTGACGGTGCTGAGAGAGGGATGTGCAGCTGCCGAGGGGCGAATTCTGATCTCTGTGAAGAAAACAAGCCTCCAGCATCCTTAGCCACGTGCCGTCTTTGCAGTTTCTGTCCTTCCCTGTGCAAACATTAACTGGGCCCCAGCGAGTCTAAGGCAGCGAGTTAAGCATCAAGGGATGTAACACACATAAGAAACAGACCCTCCTTCCCAAGGCGTAGTTTCTGGGCCCCGGGGCTTTCGTGTGCATCCCTCAGGCTTCGGCTAAGCGTCATCGTCACCTGGACCAGTTTTTCACGATTCCTTGGCTTCACACGGTGGGGACTGGGATTAGATTTGCTCCTCTGTGTTTGGGGCCAGAACAGGATTTTAAGGCTATAAAAAGCTTCGACTTTTCTGCTTCTGGCCTCTCTCCTCCAGGACTCCCAGTCACCTGGCAAGTCCCTGCTGTATCTAGTACAAGAAGCCCCTGGTCCAACACTGAGCTCAGTGGACAGGGCATTATTTGCCCATCGAAAGATGACTCTTCTCGCCTCTGTCCTTTCAAACTCTCTCACCTCAACTTCCCCCAAATAAAGCCGGCTCAGCAACTTTCTGAGAGGATGCTTTAATACATTTCCCTTCTCGGGGAAACTCATCTGCATTTTAATGCAAGTTTCCTGGAGGCTGGAAGACCATTAGAGACACCGAGAGGGTTGAGTCTAATGGAGCGAACCTGAGGCGCCAAGGCCTAACATCAGGGTTCATAATTTTAAACATATGGTCCATTTCAAATGATGCCGTGCGCCAGCTGGCGGCCCCGTGCCTGCCAGCCTGTACCGCAGCCACACGCTTCGCACCCTCGCTGCGGCGGCCTGCCATTCTTCACGCTGAGAGCGGTCGCGCTCACTGCTGAGCGGGAGGGGCCTGGGATTAGCCACCATGGTGACAGCTGCGGGCGAAGGCCACAAGCGCTGTCACCTCGTGGCATCTGATCCCCATGGTGAGCCGGGGAACAGGGCAGTCACTGTGCCCACTTTACAGGTGAGAACAGCGAGAGCTCAGAATGGCTAAGTGCCTTGTCCCAAGTCACAAGAACAGAACCCCAAACGCGAACTTGGGTTCGTGTGTTTTTAACCCTGTACCCCCCCGACCTGAGCAGGAAAGACCCTGAGACCGACGTCCAGTGGCCGCATCCAGCAAGCTGTGCGCCGTGAACCAGCAGTGGGCTTCTCATGCATGCGCGTTTGACTGTGCTAAGAGCCCCGCACCCACGGTGCGATGAGGACGCAGGGCTCTTCCCCAACTCGCCAAGGCCGAGGGTGCGAAGACATGCCGTGTTCTCGGCCACCGTCCTTCCCTGCTCCACATTGTCTCACTATGTGGCGCTCGGCAAGTCCCTCGACCTCTGGGAAGGAAGGGGGGCTTTTCCCGTCTGACAAATGAAGTCAGTGGCCTGGAAAATGGCTGAGGTGCCTCCCGGGGCTTCCACACAGACTCCGCTGTGATGAGATTAGGAAGCGGAGCCAGCCCGGCCGGCCTCCCATCTGCACTCCCAGGGTTTGTTTACGCTCCGTGCCTCTGGCGGCAACTGCTTGACCATATGGGCCTCCCTGGCATGTGACGGGCTCCGTGACAGCCCTGGGGGCTGAGGTGCTGGTGCCCCCGGAGGAGAGCGTTTGGTCCTCTGCGTGCTGGCTTGCTGGAGGGGTGCCATTCCCAGTTGCGCCCTGAGTGGGCACCCTCGAATAGCTGCTTCCACACAGGCAGCTCTGCAAGGCAGAGCCCTCGCTGGCTGCCTCTGCCGCGTTCATTACTTTGCCATCTTTTGAGTCCGAAAACGTGAGGGCAACAGCTCTGGCTTGCAATCTGTCAGCTCGCCAGCTCTCGCGGGCGCGGGCCTGGCCGAATCCGGCGAGGGACGCTGTTCCTCACTTTTCCTGACCACTGTCATAGTGCACACCCCCAGGGCTCCCGGATTACAGATGCCCTCCTCACCTTCGTCCCGTTTAACTGCGGGCGCTGCTCTGTTGCAATGGGACGGAGACTTAGAAAAGGCTCTGTGTGTTCTAGTGCATTGTGCTCATGTGCAATGCGTTGTTCCTTCTGTTGTGGTTGTCGTTGTTATTGTTGGCTTCAGGAGGAAACACCCCCTGAACACCCTACAGCCGAAGGCCTGCAGCTTTAACCTGCCAGCCCCGTAGGGTGGCACTTAACAGATCGCCGGTAGGCCGGGTGTTAGCTTTCCCAGATCCCCAGCCGGAGAAGGTGGCCCTGTTTTCACAGTACTGTGCGTGGATGAGCTGGCCTTCGAGCCTGCGACAAGTGCTGAGGGCGCGGGGTGGCATCTTCACAGAACGCTAAAGCTCGCTTGTTCGCCTGTGCTACACGAAAGGGCTGTTTCTTCATTTCCAAATCCTCCGGCAATACCTGGAAAATCTACTGGAAATTTGTTTTGAAGACTTGGGCTTGTACCAACACCTCTGTTTTTAAAAGGCCGAAAACACCAGCAAAGTTGTTTTTCTTTCTCTGTGCAGAGGAGGAGTTTCATCTCATAATAATGCTGTTCGGAAGAAAGACAGTAAGACAAGAAACGGAGAAAGAGGAAAAGACAGAAAACCCTTTCAAAGGCGTCTGGTCTGAAGAGGTGCCCAAACTGGACGTTGCGTGGCCTCTGTTTTCCTTTGGGACGGCGGCAGCTCAGGTCCCCAGAGTTTGTGGCTCCCCCCAGAGACTCAGAGCAGCTGCGCCCCGGGCTCCTCTGGATTGTATCAAGTACGAGGGGCAAAGTATATAAACAACAGATTGCAGTTATGTTTGTTACCCCTGGTGAATCTGATCTTCCAGCAAACCGACTGCTGGAGCCTCCCTCACGCACTCCAGAAACTCGGCCCCCAACTTCCACGTCGCCTTGTGTTGTGGGCCTGGGCTGGATGATGATGATGATGATGAGATTAGCACTGTTTGGTTAGTTTAATTTTAGCTTTGCGCTAACTCATAGGAGATCGGCACCGTTGCATGGTTGCAAGGCTTTTTCCAATGATGGTTCTTGGAAATCATTTGAAATGGCCCCACTTAAGCCTCCGTAATTGGCTGGGCCCCGGAGGGTAGAGGAGGGGAGGAGGACATGGCAGAGTCAGCCCGGGCAGCAGAGCCCGTGAAGGTATAAGGACTCCGTGGGCAGACCAGCTCGGTGCCCCGCCAGGAGGACTTGCGCAGGGCCAGAGAAAGGATGGAAGTGGCTGAGATGCCGAGGTGTGGGCTGAGGACTAGCAGGCAGGACAGACTGTGTCCTTGCGTCTGGAATGATGACGACCCAGGGAGAGTGGGCAAGTGTGCAAAGCAGGTAAGTACGGCACGTTCAAATGCCAGAAAGCTGGACCATGAAGACGAAACGGTCCTTGAACCTAGAAGGAGACCAACCGGGAGACAGTAAACTCACTTGGCTGCTTTTCTGCCAGGTGTGTGATGGGGTTGGACATAACCCAAAGGAACGATGAGGTCCTCCTTGGGGAGTCAGGTCCTGCGTACGTGAAGGAGCCCATCGGCGACGTTTCCCCTTTTAACATTCGCGGAGTGTTCCTCTCAGCCAGACGCCGCCATCGGTGCTGGGGACAAAAAGATGAGAGGATACAGTCCCCACCGTCGGAGAGCTGGCAGACAGTCAAAAAGCATCATGCCCGTTGCCACGGCGAGGCTTCGTGTAAGAAACAGCGGGAATATGAGAGAATGAGGTTCTGAGTGGACCCGGAAAGGCGAGGGTCGTGCGGCAGGTTTGCCGGATGGACGGGTGAGGTGGGCACGTTAAATAATGGTAGCACCTACCATTTATGTGGACTTCCTAGCTGCTGGGCGCTGCTCTAGCAATGCAGCATAGTCTAGTGTAGTGTGGTGTAACGTGTCATAGTGCAGCATAGTGTCGTATAGTAGAGTGATACAGTGCAGTGTCGCATTGCGTGGTGTAGCGTATAGTGAGTCTAGTACAGTGGGGTATAGTGTGATATAGCATAGCGTAGTACAGCATAGTACAGTACGTAATATGCTATAGTATAGTAGAGCATAGTGAGTATAGTGCAGCGTAGTATAGTGCAGGGTAGGATAAGATAGTGTTGTACGAGGCAGGAGCCAAGATGTGGCCCAGGACTGACCTGTCCCCCAAGCTGGCCCCTTGACTCCTGTGTCGTATGCCTTTCCTGTGTATGGCCTTAGTCCCAAGGAGGGTGACAAGAGGTGGGCATGAGAGGGACAGTAACGATGGCTTGGGGATGTCTGCTCATTCTCCCCAGTGTCTGAGGCTGACGTCCTGGACAAGAGCCTTGGCCTCTAGTCCACCGTCCTCTCAGCTGTGGGAAAGACGACCAGGCAGGAGCGTCCAGGCCTGAGCCGGCCGGGCCGCCCTCATGTCGCAAGCGTTGAGACCTCCGCGGGCAGCCAGGCTTCTGCTGTGCCCTCCCCGCATGTGACCAGCTTTGCCGACAGCAGCCCGCCGGGCCTCTGGGAGCTCCAACCCCATTCCCCTTGGAGGCAGGGCCAGCATTCGGCTCTCTCATCCTTCACCCCAAGTAGTGGGTGGGGGCCGTGGCGTCCGAGGCAGGGAGGGCGTCTGCTGCCAGGGGCCATTTCCCTCCGACATTAAGACTTGGACATGGGAACAGCCTTGCTACCGGCTCCTCCTGGGATTTAGAAACTGGGAAAGACGGGCTGTTAGCAAATGAAAAATGGTGAGCAGGAGCAGTTCTCCTCGTGGGCTCTGGCCCCAGAAGGAGCGCCGGTCTTTGCTTTGGACGCGCGTCCTCGTCTGTTCTGTTCTTAATTTATTCTTGCTCATCTGCCCAAGTGTAGTTAAAGTTAGCGGGGAAGAGGATTGCAGAGCGGGAGCCCCGGGCGGAGATGCCGACAGGGAGAGGCGGCCGGATGGGAGGGCTCGGGCTGGGGCCCCCGAGCCGCCTGTGCTGGGGGCCACGGTTCCACTCTCGGAGGGAAGCGTGGCCGTGTCGCCTGGGCGGGCCCTTCCCGGGCCACCCCGTCTAAATGGCTCCATACTTCCCGTCCCCCCTCGCTGCTTTTCCAGCCCTGGCCTATCTGCCACACTGTATGTTTTGCTTGTTTTCCTTGATCGTTACCTGGAAGGTGAACTTTGTTTTGTTCGCCGCTGTATGTCGTCAGCGCCTAGAAGCGGCTCTGGTGCGGAGTAGGTAGGTATGCGACACACACTCGTTCGATGGATGCCAAGGGTGGAGCGTGGCATGCGACAGGCGCTTGCTGTGGCCGCACCTGTTACAGGTGTCTCCCCGACCGTAATATACAGCCATGCAAGGAGGCAGCTCAGGTGACCCGAGGTCAGGGAGAGGAAGACCGTGGGATTCCGAAACCACGAGCCGACGACACAGCCCCGGACAATTGAGAACTCACCGAGTGTGTCCTGTAGCCTAAGGTGTGGCGGACGCAGCGTCAGCCCGGCTCGGGGTGCACTGCTCTAATGTCTGCAGGTCAGTCAGCTTGCAATGTCTCCCAGCTCCGGCAGGGCCCCTTCCCACAGCCCCAAAGCCCCAGCAAAACCAGCACCTGCAAACAGGGACGACGGGCGGGAGGTCACCACCGCCCCTGCGGACAGGCCACGCCGGCCACGTTTCCCCCAAGAAACACGTTCCTTGCAACTTTACCCCCTCCCTGACCCGTAGCTGTCACTACACACTGGACATTTTTTGTTTTTGAGTCAAGCACAGAGAGAGAACTTTCTTAACTTAGTGGAAAACTTCACGGGTGAATGTCACCCAACTTCGTCATCACTATTTTAATGAGCAAGAGTCCCCTAGCCTGGCCCTTCTTAGCTAATAAACTTCGGTGAACCTCGATGCCAGGTTCTCAGTTAATTGAATGGCTACCTAATAATCATTCAGGATAATTATACAATTTATTTCTCCAATATTATGAATTATTTATAATCCTTCACAACCTAAAAAGTCAAGGTTCGTCATCAAGGTAGTAGTCTCATAAAGAAAGGGAACCACACTCTCTGCCAAAAAAATTTTGACCTGAGGTTGTCCAATCAACTCGCGTATGCCAACAACTTGCTGGATAATTGCTTAGACTTATCTTTATTTTGTTTCCTTTTATTTTCTTGTAAAATAATTGTTTTTAACCCTAAACGAACCTCGTAAAGGTGCTCTCAAGTCCCGCTAGCCTGGATTATTTTTTTCTCTCTCTCTCCTCTCTTTTCTTCTTTTTCCTCTACAGACAATTTTGCTCTCTCTCTCTCTCTCTCACCCAAGCCCTTCCTTTTCCATTTTCTCTAGTTCTCTATTTCATTAACTAGTACTATAAAATTGTTTCATTAGAAATTGGTGAAAGTTCCTCATAAGAAATTTGGAAAAAAAAATGGCAAAAACCCAACCACTTGGTAAAAAAATATTTATGTGCATTTAAAATATTTTAATGCATAGATCTCTTACTCCCTCCCTTCTTTCTTTCTTTTCCTTTTGTATTTTTAAAAATGAGACTGACATCAGACTGATTTCTTTAACCTCTTTTTTCCCACTTGCTGTGTGTTGGACATTTCCTCATATCACGGAGTGTTTTTCCACAACGCGTTTTGAACGGATGCTGAGTATTTCCTCGGAGGGATGAGCCCTAATTTCTTAAACCAATCACGCGTTGCTGAGTCTTAAGGTGATCCTCCGCGCCCTTTTATTACTATAAATAATGCTCTAAGGGACGTCCTCACATGAAATAAATCTTCATACCAACTCTGGCTTTTTCTTAGAATAAATTGCAGGTCACAGGTATGAGCGGTTTTTCCCTCTTAGAGCTGTCAGAGTCAGGTGCGGCCTCCACCCGCTTGGCCAGTGGAAGCCTCCTGAGTTACTGGGCTTTCGATGGCTCCCCTCCCTTTGCTCCACATTTGCCACTGACCTTGGCTCTGAAGACCCCCATGCCCTTCTTCGGGAACACTGTGCCAGGGTGCAGCTGTGTATCTGCAAACCCACATTCCCGCTCAGTCTGACCTAGGGTTAGCAGTCTTCAAAATTCGCTGGAAAAACCCTAGCAATGCCAAGTCTCCGCTCGAGTTGCCATGGTGACAGACAATGACAACAAACCCTTATCCACCTTCCACACCAAATCTTCAGAAGCTCTCACGACTCAGAAGACACGGGGGGGAAATATCTGCTTCATCAGCCGGGCGGTTTAATCCTGTTCTACCCAAATGGGCGTCCCCCGTGGGCAAAGCTAATGACAAGCAAGATCGTGCTTGGGTCTTAGAAAACCATCACTCCTCTGTTTTCATTTTTTCTGCTTTTTTCTTTTTTCTTTTTTTTTTTTCTTGCTTCCCCCTGCTTTCAATCGATCTCAACTAATACTCTACTTCCAAAAGTGACTCTAAACGCGCCTAGACCACTGACAAAGAAGGGGCATTAAAAACACGAGCACACAGGCCAAGTGCCGAAGACTCTTTGAGACGGGAAAATTTGATTACGGCCTAAATGCTGAGACGCACACACATGCACACACACACACGCACATACACGCACGCACATGGACACACACACACACGCACACACACATGCACACACACGCGCGCGCACACACACGCGCGCGCACATTAACTCATGCAGGCATGATAGTGGCCTTGTGGTTACGTAAGAATGTGACCGTGGGCTGTAGATGTTCATACCGAAGGACGTGCAGATGAAATCACTTGATGTCTCGAATTTGCTTTCAAGTTGTTGTTTAGTGAAGAAAAAGCAAGAGAGAGACGATCGAAGAGGGAAAAGCAGCCAAATTTTAATAATATGGAACTTTCATGATAGCTTGAACATTAGTACTATTTTTTTTTCTATTTTGACTATGTTTAAAAGTTTCACATCAAAAAAATTTAAGAAGAACGTAATGTGCTTTAGACTCATTATGTCTGACAAAGCACCAAAATGGTCATGACGAAATAATTTCTGATCGTTTACATTTATTCCATGACTTAATGTTTTTTTTTAAATTATGCGCGGGTTTGTACCACCAACTTTTTAGGGCTCGGGGCCTCCGAAGGGCTCAGTTGAGCCTGGATCCCAGCGTCCCAGCACCAAAGCTCCGGGGAGACCTACTGTCCCTGGACCTGGATGCTGGTCAGCAGAACGAAGGCTGAAGTGGCCCTGACCTCCCCTGGGCATGTCAGCTCCCTGACGGCGTCCACTGCACCTTCTGTAACTCCACACTCAGAAGCGTATTATTTACGCGGAAACGATTTTCGCTGCAGTTTGCACACAAAGGTCCGCAGAAGCCCCTCACTTCCTTCATTTCTCTTTTGTTCATGGTTGCTAGGCATTCTATTGCTCAGGAGTGCAACGTTTTCTTTAATTTATTTTATTTATCCTTGCGTTTGAAGAGTCTGGGCAGCCCCCAGGATGCGAGGGCTGGGATTTTCTGGGAAACGAGGCGCTCTGTGGAGCAGCGTGTCCTTGCCTGCGTCTTGGCGATGAGTTCTTCCTGTGCAAGGTCAAGGCCCTGGATGGGTGCTTGGGTCACTGCTTAAGGCAGCAAGTGTGGAATTCCCACTGGAGACATGGGTTCAAGGGGCTTCAGAAAGCTGTGCAGAAGTGTGGGCCAATTCACCATCCCTCCTCAATTATTCACACTGAGGGTTTTCTTTGCAAAATGAACACTTTAAAATAGATTATGAAAGACTCACTAATAATACAGAAGTGAAAAGCAGAAGTCTTGCTCATTGTCCATCCCCTGTCCCTTCGCACTGATAACCACCGTGTATGATTTGGCTCAGAGAGCCCACAGCTCCTCGAGAGTAATTCAAGGACCTGCTGGGGGTCTGGGGTGCAGGTACAAGACAGACAAGCCCTGGTTCCTACCCTTAAGAAGCTGATGAGGAAGAGCTCTAAGGAGCCTCTAAGGACAGCTGTAAATGATGGGCTAGATTCAGAGTTATGGGTAATAATCATATCTATTCAGATAAGTAAAGGGAAACCTCTGTTTCCTCCACTCACAACACTTCTGATACCAAATGTGTGTGGGCTTTTCCCGTACCAACCAATTCTCCAACTCTGCGGACACCAATGTGTGTCCTACAATTCAATTCTGACACTGACTACCCAGATGTAGTGCAGACCTTACAGGTTAAGGGCTCAGTCCCACAAGACTGCCCCCATTCACATACCTATCAAAAGTCCCAGGTTGTCACCTGTGCTTCTGACTGGCTATAAATCAGAGGCTCCCATGACCTCCTCCTCAGGTTCAGTAATTTGCTAGAATGTCTCTCAGAACTCTGGGACATACTTACTCATGTTTACTGGTTATAAAGGAAAAGGACGAGCAGCTAGATTAAGAGGTACATAGGGCAAGATCTGGAAGGTCCCAAGCACAGAAGCTCCTGTCCCCATGGAGTTGGGGTACACCGCCTTCCTAGCACATGGATGTGTTAGGAACTCTCAGCCCCATAGTGTGGAGATTTTCGTGGTGGCGTCACCATGTAGGCATGATCAATTATTGATGCGATCTTCAGCCCCTCTCCTCTCCCTGGACAGCAGAGAGGCCTGAAAGTTCCAGGGCTCTAAGACTGGCTTGGCCTTTGTCATCATCAGCCCCCACCCTGCCGTTACCTAGACGCCTCCAGGAATTGCTTTATTAGAATGAAAGATGCTCCTCTCACCCAGGGAATTCCCAGGGATGAGGGAACCCCGCATCAGGACCTGGGATCACAGGCCGAATATTAGAACTGAAGGAGCTCTTAGCATCCCTGCCACTCAGGAAATCGCCAGGGTTTGGGGAGCTCTGTGTCAGGACCTGGGGACGGAGACCGTGTACTTCTAATTATGTCACAAGAGGGAAACTTAGTGAGAACAGAAGGCAAGGGGAGCTCCAGGAGGCGTGAGTCAAGGGGCTTCAGAACACTGTGCAGATAACAGTTGAGCAATACTCTGAAGCCTGGAAAGATTTAGGTCACGGAGAAGGAAGACTTCCCCGGTAAGGGTCGGGGGAGCCAGGCTGAAGGGCCTGGGGCTTCCGTATGTCTCTGAGCATAGTGGTGGTGTCCTTTAGGAATCTTTTGGATGCAAATGGGAGAAAATTTAACCCAAATCAGCTTAGGCAACAAGAAATTTTATTTATCCACGTGATTAAAAAGTTCAGGGTTGTACATTGAGTTTGGGCATGGCTTGACTCAGGAGCTCATAAAATGTCAAACAATATCTTTATCCCTCAGTTTTTCTTATGGACTTTTTTTCTCCCACTACGTTTGGTGGGCCCTGTGGTGGCCAGCGGCTCCAAGGCCCAAAGCCTTTCAGGTTAGGGGCCGTGGAGAAAGAGCACATCTCATCCTGTTAGCCTCTGAGTGAGCACCGGGATAAACCTGGGCTGCGAGCTAACCCCTAAAGCAATCACTGTCTCCAGAGGCGAGAATTATGCTAATGGTCCCGCTCGAGTCACGTGTCCAGTGGAAAGGAGAGTAGTTATTATTCAAAGGAGAGATGGGGTTCTGTTACCGGAACACGGCCTCCGCACACAATAAGGGCTTTGCTGCTCCTACTTGCAGGAGCCTGTTCAGGAGTGAAAGTCACTATAAAGAGATTAAGTTGAGCAAAGACTCTTCCCTCAACTTATTGTGCCCGGGAGGTCTGGAAGGGGGACTTAGGAGGGCCACACCTACCTCAGTCAGAACTTTTTGAGGAGAAGCTGGTTGCCTGGCACACAAATCCAAGCCGGGGGGTGTGAGATGACTGGACACAATTAGTCACCCAGCGTCGGGACACAGGAAGCCTGGGGAAACGTGTAATTCGGAGTCTCTGGCCTGATGTCTGGGTGGGCTGAGAGGGAACTGGGGTTGCTGCCAATGGCCGTGGCCGAGGCAGCCGCGCTCGGAGCCCGGAGGATGCTAAGGAAGGAGAGGGTGGCCTGCCCCAGGGGCTCGAGGCTCATCAAAGAGGCAGCCCCTTCAGGTGCCACCCTGGGAACACCCTCGGGAGTGGCCTGAGGACAATGTCCTACTTCTGTGTAGTCCAGTGGGATCCCAGCCACCCTCCCCCCCCACCCCGGGGACTCCGTTACTGCAGCAGGGCCGTGAAGGGGGATGATCACTGCAGCTTCAAACGACCCCCCTGAAACACTACGAGCTTTTGTTTTATTCCTTTTCTTGTTCTTCCCCCAAATCCAGGTGTTTTTTCCACCGGAGTGGAGCTATGAGATGACGAAGGGAGACCTGGAGGTATGGAGGAAAGGAAGACGCACTAGAGTTTAGAAGAAAACCAGGCATAGGCCTGAGATTTACGTTTTCCTTAGAAAGGTTATAAGATGAATATGTTGCTTTTAACCGACAACTGGAAATAAACAGAAAATGTCATTTCAGGGCTCTGGTGGGGAATGGGGCAGGCAGAGGAATTAGCCTTTTGAGAAGTAATACTTCTCACTTTACGTAACTCATTTTGGAAAGAAATATTTCAATATGTTTTCTATAGGGCTGTGCCTCCTGAAATATGGGATATAACAAGATGATTTAAATTTTTGGCTTGGAGCTATCGTTGTAAGCATCAGGTATGATAATACCTTCTGGAGTGTACAGGATGTTTGACACAATCGATTCCACACGGCTCTAGGCTGGGCGTGACGTCTAAAGAAAACCGCTGAGGAACACTCGAAAGCTGGGCGTCAGAGGTTCTAGCGGCCACCTGCGCCCCTTGGCTCCTGGCCCCTTCTCCCTCGTAAAGCCAACAGCACGGCCTCGCCAGCTCTCCCTCCGTCTCTCCCGCTGCTCCTGTCGGCTCATCGACTTTTCTTCTTCTGTAGCTGAAGCTCCCTCTGAGGTTCGTACGTGTCCCTTAGAAGTATGGATGCCAGAAGGCCCCTCGTAATTACATTTCGGGTCCGCACAGACGACCCAGGACAACCTCCGCATCTCAGGAGCCTTAACTCAATCCCATCTGCAAAGCCCCTTCTGCCATAAAAAGCGACAACCACAGGCCCCCAGGATTAGGGCCTGGATATCTTCGGGGGCCGTTATTTGGGCCACGACAGTCGTGATGACATCTGATTGTAAGTCAGGGAGCGGGGGAGCTGCTCTCTGACGTAGGCTGCAATGTCGATCAAATAGCGGACATGGCTTTTGGGCAACATTGTCTCACAGGAACTTTGCACGCGTTATTCCTGTTTGTTGCAATTGTGTGGGGTGTGTCTCTGTGAGGCAGGTGCGCTCAGACCTTGCTGGGACCTATTCGGAACCAGCGGTAGACGGCCAGAATTCATTTCCAGTTGTTTCCCATGAGCAAGGCCGTGTCGTGAGCTGTAAGGTGAATACTTCAAGGCTCCAGTCCTAGAAAGGGATTGATGCCTCCCCATGGAAGGTTCCAGGCTGCTGCCCTTTGATCTCTGACGTCTACTCTTTGCTGATTTTCTCTTGCCTCCTTTGCTCTCTGCTGCCCACACCTCTCAATGAAACCGCTGCGCCTGCCTCTGTAAGGTCCCCATGCGTGGGGGTGGGGAAGGAAATCACACAGCTTTGGGTAAAGTAGGAACAGGTAAGTCTCAGCCAAGGGGTCAGAGAAAGGGACGCCTCTATTCCCTCCTGTATCTGCGAGTCTACTTTGATATCTCTTGTAAGTCCTGAGCTGTTTTGTGAACTTCCTTCTAACTACTCTGAAATATTTGAGATACAAGAGATTGCTAGACTTCTGGGTCCTGAATAACTGAAGCATTCCAGAATCAATCGCCCGCGATGCTTACCGGATTCCCCGAGGTCTGCTGCGTTTTCAACCTATTCTGACTCCCGAGGTCAGGAGTCTCCTGCTTTATTACTTCTTCTTCATGATCGAGATCATTCTGAGCAAGCAAAGTAAATGTAAGAAAAAAACTGGAAGGGTTCCGTAGAATTCAATCCCAACTTCCTTGAGTTCTTTGCTCTGAGCAGAACTAAAGCAGACTTTTTTTTGCTGTTTCGACATTTTTTGTGGCCTGAGATGACACTTCTCAGAGGTCCATGTGCCATTTTTAGATGTGTCTCCTACTGAGCTCTGTCTCCTGTTGTTTGCAAAGGTCCCTCCGCAGAGACTCTGCTACAGCACTGGCCTCTGCAACCACCACCCAAACTGGCACACTTGTAAGGCCCTTTGAGATCGCACTGTCAGGCGGCCCTTCCGGGCCCTCTTCACAGTGATGATGTCACAAAGACAACCATGGCTAGAGTGCCCAGCATTATGCTAAGGGTCCACCATTTATTGTCTCCTTATGCGAGCAACTTGGGAAGAAAGTTAGTAGTGCATCCATTTCTCAGATTAAGAAATTGAGACTCAGAGAAGTTAATTTGCCAGGAATCTCAGTACTGGGTTGCTTTAGACAGTCGATCAAGTTTTCAATTAATTAAGCATACATAAAAAATAGTCTTTCAGATTGACTTATTTACCCTTTCAGGGGATTTTCGTTTCTTTCTACAGATCTACCTTTCTGATCTTGTCAGTATTTGAGCTAAGAAGAGGTTAATAAGCTGTGATTCTGGAGGCCAGTGGTTCCCTCTGGGCTGAACTCTGTCTTGGCCTCTGAACCCAAGCACCCCGGCCTGTTTTCCAGCTCCTTCTCTGCTGCCACCCCCTCGTGGGGCCAGCGCGTACAGGTGGGGAGCATCTTGAATGAGTGATTTGTCTGTGGTGCCTCCAGATTCCATCCATCCATCCTGCCGGCCCACATGGTCCCATCAGGCCTGACTGAGTTTTCCTTGTCTCTGTAAAGTTCCCCGATTCTGGCAGGACCCTCCTGCTCCATCTTCTCAGACCAGGACGCAGGTCCCTCCCCTGGTAAGGAAACTGCTCACCACAAAGGGCTGGCCTCCCTCTGGACTTCCGTTCATCAAGGGTTTCTTGCTTCCCACCGCTCTAACGTAGCCTGAGACAAAGGCTCACCCTCCTCAACCCAGGCTTCTCCCGTGGTGACCCCAAGAACAAAGGTCTTTCACATCCTCCTGCATTCTAACTGGAAGCGGAAGTCCCGCTCGTTTGCTTTGCTTCTGGTCTCTCTTCTCCTTTGTCAGGAGTGGTTGTGAGGAGCTCCGGTGGATCACAGTGTAATGAGGCCAGGATGGCCCCAGAGCCCCGGTTTACCCCGGCCTGTGCCAGGGATGGTCGATGGCTCCACATCTCCGTGGAGTGACCTCTGCATGTCCCTCCACCTAAGGGGAAACCCTGGGGGTATCACCAGAGCACGTGCAGCACTGCAGGTGAGAACACCTGCGCCTTACCTGTAGGTGCTGCCGCCCAACCACTGTGAGGTCTTGGGCTTCTTAGCACCTCCTCATTTGCAAAGTGAGGCGTTTCTGCTTTACTTTCTTAGTGGAGAATTGAGCGGTAGCACTTTAAGATTTTAGCTGAGCTTTTGCACCAAAAAAAAAAAAAAATGAAGAGGCCATTTGTGGTATCTGAGTTCCGGTAACGTGAGAGGCTCCCGTCCTGCTGCCCTAGTCATTAACTTACGATGATAATGTACACACAAGGCACTAATTCTTTATTTTTTAAAAATAAGATGGTGGCTAATTTGATTTGAATGCTCCAGTCTGGGAGTACGCTTCATGATCTTTAATCCAATTAGCGTTGGAGATACTTTTGATTCTAAGGGTATCCGGTTTCTGCTTATGGTATAAGGTCTATGTCCCGCTGACTCACGTTTCAAGAAGGGAGAAGCCGGGGCCTATAGTCCATAAAAAAGGGGTCTGTTCATATGGTTGCTTTGCTTTTTTGTTATTAAGCCCAAGTGACAGAGAGCAGAGGCCTTGCTTCTAGCTCAGATTTCTGGCAGCAGCTAAAACCCTACACACAATTTCAACCTGAATGTTTTCCACACAAATTAGAATGACTTCTCCATAGGGTCTCAAAACATCCTATTTGAAGGTCAACTAAAGCAGGCATTATGACCACCATACTGGGGAACATTCTGGAAGTCTTGGCCCAGAGATCGGGAGTCAATAAGCCAGTGGGTCAGCTCTTGATTTGAGCTGAGTTAGACAGGCGGATAAATTCTCCCTATCCCTACAGCCTTTTTCTTCATATAAGACCTGAAAATCAGGCTGAACCTCTCCAAATAAGTAGCACTTTCACTAAGAAAATAACTACCCGACATGAATTTTCTTTTCTGTTTGGTTGGCACCACATCCATCTAAGACTCTGAAACTTCTAAAGAGAATATGTGTTCATAGTAACATTGTGCTGCAATTTTCATACTACAACTTTTTTAACCGTTAAAACGCCTCATCACTATCAAGGTAATTTCAGAATAAGAAACTTTCTGACGTCCTTCGTTATTGTTGATAAAAGTCACGCGAAACTATCCTAGACATGACACAAGTGTGCCCTGGGATACATCAACCTATGATCCAATTTTTATGTGACAGGAAAATGAAAAGAAAACAGAAAAGTGAAAACTGTAGAAAAACACTTGGCCGAGCCCATCTGTTTGAGAATGTGCATCGTGAGCCGTGATTGGGGAATAATTATTGTGAGGAGACACACTGCTGTATAGCATTGGTCAAGAGGGAATGTCGCTAAATAGTTTTGGTGTTATTTCACAAGATGGAATTTAATATCTCTGCCGCTGAGGCTCTCAGGTGACCAGAAAAGAACGGGAAGATGAATCTGACATATTTTTTCAGCAGGAAAATAATTCCTGGGACGTGATTACCCACAATACCCTCTCCTATCAATCAGGCTATGTATGTTCAATTAATTATGAAAACATAGATGAGACCAACTAAAATACTACAGAAATTAAAAACAAATACTGTCCCATCAGCAAAGTGTTGTGGAGAGTATGAAAAACATACCTCTGTCAAGAATGTAGAAAACAGGGAGTGGCCCTTGAAATAGCATTTTTTTTTTTCTCTGAAGGCTCTAGGATAATCAAAAACATATTGAGCTTTGGATCAGAGCTCATGGTGAAGCGGGTAGTGACAAGATTATTTCTTCCTGGCACTTCTAAGAGTGGGATTAGTTAATTGAATCTGTGGTTTTTAGATTTAGTTGGCGCTTCTGGCACTGCAGCTGGATGGACGAGCTTCTCGGGTCCATTTTCCTGCTGGGTTCTGTGCCCAGTTCTCCAGGAGGAGAGAGAAAGAGTCAGCAGTCCGTCAGCGCCCCGGCCTGTTTAGACAGCCTGATGCAACGAGCGGCGTTCAAAGATTCGGTGTCGCCAGGTGCCGGGAGAGAAGGCCCTTTCTCCACAGGCGCGACCGTAGCCCTGTGTGATTATCTCAAATCCCGGACGGGAGACGGGGAGGAGAGAAGGGGTGTTGGGAAAGGGAGACTCCAAAAGATTCCCCGACCCTTAAGAAATGGAAAAAAATAATAAAATATTTAAAAATAATAAAATACGTGAGGCAGAGGGCTGGGGGCGAAGGGGGGAGCTCGCCGATTTCCCTCCTTGACCTAATGATAAAGCTTAACGCTTTTATGAACTATTAGGCTGTCACTATGGCCTCTCGCGAGATCTCCAAGTAGAAAGCGTGTCAGAAGAATGATATCTCAAAGGAATCCCTGTGTGGATTTTCTTTCCATCTCCCTCCTGTGCCCATCAGCATCGTTAGTTATGACTGATCGTTATACTCGGTGCATAAAAGGTGGGATATTCTCATCCCTACTTTATAATCAGGGCATTTGTGACCCAAATAAGTTTTTTTTTTTTTTTCTTAAGATGACTGTGCCCAAACAGTATTTCTTTAAAAGAACCCAAAGCAAACAGACCTTGCCAGTTCTCAGGAGAACATGGAGCCCTCAGACTTTATGGTAATGAGCTACCACTCTCTTTTCCCCCTGAAATTTCTCAAGTGAGGCGTCTGTGATCAGGGAGACAGTGGTGATGACTGGGAGAGCATGCAACCCAACACGCGCCTTTCGGCTGGACGGCTGTCCTTCCTCTAAATGGCCGCAGAAAAGTCAGGGGACCGGAACTAGGGCTCATGTCCTCGTTAATTAAAGGGATTGAACGAGGGCAGATAATCGAAAAAATCTCACCCCCTTCTCTCCCAAGTTGAAGAGATGATAAAAATTCTTTTTTTTTTTCCCCTTAGATGATTAAGGCTCATTTCATTAAATATCCTAATATTAAATACTCTAAATAAAATGTTCCAGCTCATCTGTGTTGATGAATTGTACATTTTAATAGCCTTTTAGAGAACTAAATCAAAACTCATGATTTCAGGAAAAAAAAAAAAACAATATTAACAATGGTTTAAAATAGGAATAGCCAGTGAGCATCCCGGTTGTATCGAAATTCTTGGATAACTTCGAGAGATGAGAAAATTATATTTTGATTGCTAGTTTATAATTCCTACCATTAGTATGTCCTTTCCTTGGGTGTGAGTGACTACCTTGCCCAAATAGTCCCAACTTTTGAAATGTCCAAAACAAAGCAGAGCAACCAAATACAAAAAGAAACAATAAGAAAATCAAACAAGTAAAAAAAAAAATGGTCCAAAGTTTTGCCTCTTACATCATAATGAATCAAGATTATACCTTCAGATGTTTCCTTTTAGAATTCAGGCATTTCAAGGACTTTGCATATGATCACTGGCCACGGGGAGAATGGGGAAATGGTTTCTCTCTGACTTTCCTGTATATATAGGGGGTGGGAGGATGGGGGGACTGGGGGTCCAGCAGGGTACTTGGTAGTTTTTCCTAGGTCTCTCTCCGTGGCTCTCAGACGGCTGCCTTCTCTCTGTGTCCTCACACGGCCTGTCCTCTGTGTGAACACATTCTTGGTGACTCTCTGTGTCCAAGTTTCTTTTTCTTATAAGAACATCTGTCGGATTGGACCAGGGCTGCCCGTACAGTCCCGTTTCCACTTACGCACATCTTTAAAGGCCCTGTCCTCAAATGCAGTCTCATTCTGAGGTATTGGGGAATACCTTCAGTACATAAATTTTGGTGGAGAGGGACACAGTTCAGCTCAGGACATACTAGTTTTCATTTTCTAATCTTGCTATTAGATATCGTGTAGCAGTAACTCTGTGGTAGTGAGAGGATCATCAGATTGGTTTGGGAAGGCCTGATTTGGGGCCCAGGTTCTGCTACTTACCAGCTGGACAAGTGGCTTAACTTCAGAATCTCAGGTTTCTCATCAGTTAGACGGGATCGAGGGAACATAATGGCGATTCAATGAGATCATGCAAATGAAAGTGCTTTAGAGCCTACAAAGGACTTTATAAAAAGCGAGGTATTCCTTGGTAGGTATATGAACTCACACATTTTTAAAAACTTTCCCATTACATTTTATACTTTATACTTATTAAAAGGCAGTTGCCAACCTATTAAACTGGCGTTAAGTAGAAATGATTTGTGTAGCCAAAAAAATCTCTTTGGCTTATTAGACACACGAAAAATTTCTCTAGCTTCACAATATTTTCTGCAGGTGTCAGGTGATCTTAAACCATAATTTTGAATTAATTACTATATCGTCTCTTTTGTTTTCTCCTTCTCTACAGAAGTAATATGTTTAAAGCCTCGCGAGCTCATTTGACTTACCCCTAGTTTTTGGAAAAGATAGAAATGACATGGCCTTTAGAATGACAGCCAGAAAACTTTTTGGCAATTAAATCAGTCACTAATGGAGGGATTGGAAAGAAACTATAACCTGGTTCCCATTTTACCTGATATCACAGCATTTCTTCCATAGTAACCACAGTAACTCAGTGCTTGCAGCCATCTTGCGCAGTGGGAAACTGAGGCACCAGGCATCATCATCTCGTCCAGGTCCCAAAGAGAGAAAAAAAAAAAAAACCCTCTCATTTATTGAGCAATTTTATGTGTGAGGCATATTGCACAAATTCTACGTAACTCTCACAAAATTCCTAGAATGTAAATGTTATTATTAATGCCATCTTACAGGTAGGAGACCGGGGCTCGGAGAGGGGGAGTCACGTGTCCAGAGTCACGTGGCTAATGAGTGGTCGTGGGTCAGAGATGGGAACTGGACCTGCCTGACTCCCACTGCTCGTCTCATCTCCTCCTTTGTTAGCCCGAAATTTATTCACGCTGACCTCAGTGCAAGAGTGCTGTTAGGGACAAAATTGTCCTTGAATGGGAAGCAATTAGCAGTCGAATCTAATCGCACTTCAGTTAATAAAATTCTCCAGGGATTGGTTACTTAAGAGCTCTGAAGCTACATCGTCGATAACAAGAGTTAAAAGCTAGATCAAAAAAAATTTTTTTTTGCCAACTATTTCAACCATATGCTGTAATGGCACCAACTGGCCATTCGCCTCTTGTGCACATATAATCATTATCTACAACGGTATTTATTCTGTTGCCTTTTCCGTTTTCCCTTTGCCATCTGCGTATCTGTTGACTTAATCTGTAGAGCAAGTTATGTTCACATATTTATCCAGGAAAAGAAAATGCGCTCACGATAACTATTTGTTTTCCTTTTTCACTTTTATACAAGATTCGGCAACTGAGGAATAGCATAATTCTCCAAAAAAATTTAGGCTCTCTCGAGTTTGTGTTAGATCTTTAAGAGCATTGAAGGCTAACACCCTCCCCCCCCCCACCCCCGATAAGTTTCACTGTGAAACTTCGTAGGAACAATCTGGAAGACTTATTTCCTTTCACTAGGAAAATAGAAAAAAAAAAAATCAAATCCAACTTTACCAAAATTAAAAAGACGAGGCATGAGGCTCAACGGAGGAATTAGTGAGTCCATCGCTGTAACGGCAGGAGGGAGGAAGTGGCGGTAAGTAGGGCCATTCCTGGAGCACCACCTCCTTTAGATGTGTCCCTCTGAGCGAGTTCTTCCCTTGCAGGTCTTCGCAGTTTGGTTATTTTGGTATTGGCCTTCGCCCCCCGTGGCGCGGGCTCCCTGAGATCGGCAGTCTACTAATTTTGTCTCCTAGTCTTTATCGTGTCTCAGCTGCCTCGTGGTCATCACCTTCTCTCAGCAGACTCTAACCCCGGCTGCTGGATGTGCCCCCCGCCCCCAGTCTCCTCAGCATCACCTCCTCTCCACGATGCGATGTGATCTCGTCCTTGAACTCCCGCATCTAACACCAGGCGGTGCCCCGTTCGAACTCCTTAGCTGACTTCCGTGGCTTTGTGAAACTTGGCCGAAACCAAACACTTTCTCGGCCATGTTTTCCCACCATCTCTGCTCTTTCTCTGACCCTCACTCTGTGCAGCTCTGTGACGCAAACAAACTGGATGATGTTATAAAGCAGGGACCGTGCGATGAGATGGCCAGGACTTCTCCAGACCGAGTGGTCAGGGAAGGCCTCTCTGAGGAGGTGATCTTTGTGTGGGGTCGTTTGGGAGTTGAGCATATAAAGACGCGAGGAAGAACATAAACTGGCAGACGGAGGCTCAAATACAAAGGCCGCGTGACCAGACAGAGCGGATCTTTGAAAAGGGCGTGACGGGGACCGCGTGCTGTTGCACGGCGGGGTGAGAGAGAGGCAGGAAACGGAGCTGCAGATCAGGCAGGAGGCGGGTCCTGCAGGAGCTTTTCCACCGTGGGAAAAGGGCAGTAGTGAGCCCCCGAAGGCGTCTGCGTTATCTACCTGTTGAAAAGATCGCCCCAGTTGCTGGGTAGAGTGAAATGGAGAGGGCCCCAAACGATGGTTTTCCAAAGTCACCTCTCTCTGAACACATCCGTGTGTAGATGAGGGATCATTTAGATCCCAATAAGTTGTAAGAGAGGACCACGATATCGTCTTGGGGTCTGCATTTTGGAGTCTACGTGGAGTGGGCAAAGTGTCGAGGCACTTCGTTGGACTTACTGTGTCGTTTTGGTTATGTTCCGCTCAGTGAAGTCACAAATTTTTACTAACACTTGCATTCCAAAATTAAACACGTATTACATACCTACTCTATATCAGGCATGGTACTTGGTCCTGAGGATGCAATAATAAATAAAAGCGATTCCTTAGAGTGTAGTGGGCTAGCATTGCCCTTGGTGGCACATCACTTCGAGAGTCTTAACCAACCATGTGTTTTAAAACTTGGTGATACTATGACGTTGCATTCTTTACATCAGTTTACAATCCATTGCGACTGTCGGGTGATATTTTCATAGGAAAGTCACGTATTTTTCTATATTTCCCAATTTAATCTGCACAGTTGCTTTTCTTCTTTTTCATACTTGGCCTCAAGGACTCATTCTCTTTGGTTCTGATGACATTTCTAAGGATATTTATAAATGTGCCTATTGGCTGCAAACAGCTCAGAGATCACTTCAAAGAAGTCATCCCACATGTAATAAAAAATAATGGTGCTGATTAAAAAGTTCCAGGAGTGAGGTTGACTCTGGGGTCTCTACAGTAGTTTGATAGTTTTCTTCTAAGTTTTGGCAGAAATTATAGTCAGGAAGTCATCAACTTGGATCTACTTCTTTAAAATGGGGCTATGTTTGGGTTTGGGAACAGACCAAAGATTTGTAAGAACTTTGGAAATTTTGATACATGTGACCACAGTTATAAAATTATATCTTAGACAAGTAGCTCATTTTTGAGGAGAACACTTAGCCTTCTATTCACAACCACATTTGTTGCATTTGGACCCAGCAGGGAAAATGAAAATCTTGTGTTTGTCAGCAGCGAGGCCAGGATGCCTATGCCCCAAGTTTAAATATCCAGGAATCATCCAGTGGTTTGCTTTTATTGTTCATAAAGTCGGCAGAGACAAACCACCTGAGTAGTTCCAGATGTTGAATCAACAAGGCGTACTTCACAGACCTACATGTGAAAAGTAAATTTATAGGCCCAAGAAAGGGCTGGAAGGATTGTGCTGTCTCAGGATAGAAAGCCACTTTCATTCTTAAAACAGATTGAACACAGGATGTCCATCCTTGCAGATGGCACGTCTAGGTGACTTTTACCTTTATTAGGCTACTCCGAGGCTTCATGTGATACTCTACTCCCCTCAGCCCTCTCTGTAAAGTAGAAATGCCAGCAATCGGCTGGCCAACTCCAGAGGACTGAGCTGCTTTAAGATATCAAGTCTCTCTTAAATTTTAACAACAACTTGAGGGCAACATGGCAAAGTAAAATTTCTCCACGTTGACTCAAACTCTGGAGCACGTAGAGACATACATGTGGCTTACGGTTATTAAAGTAGACTCCACCTCATTGGTGTTTTGGCAATGAAGCCTAGCATCGTTCTAGGCACCTTGCTTTGAGAGTTGACTCTACAAGGTAACGTTACATGGTGGTAAGTAACATGACTTGCATGGGCCCGGGGCCAGGAGGTTGGAATTTGTTGCCATAAATCGTGAAACTGTTGATGGTGTCTTATGTTCGAGTTTATCTGGCACAGCCTAAAAAGTGAAAGTTCTGAGAGCCAGATGCCTACATGGCTATAATACATAACCTTACTGAGTAGTAAAGAATTTTTATGGCTACTGGCAAGGAGCCAAAGAGAGATGCAACTGTCTCTCCACAAGATATTTCAGAGGAGCGACCCAAGTTATTCAAGGAAGATCCTGGCTCATAAATCTGGGGTTGGAATAATAACATTATTCTGCGTTCTCAAAATTACATTACAGTGGCTAGAAGATGAAAGAATCTGTATTATATATGCACAATGCTGCTCCCTTGTCAATCCATGAGTCATCATGATGATCATACAACCTCGTGCATTCTGTGCGGTAGCTAAAATCTAACATTTATTGAGAGGTGATTATGTGTCAAGTCCATTATCTTGTTTAAGCGTCCCGGGAATTATGAAGGAGGTGCTCTTGACAGATGAGAACCCGAAGCACAGAGACCCTTGAGCAGTTAAGCGAATTGCCCAAGGTCACAAAGAGGCGGAGTCCTGCTCAGACCAGAGCCAGAGTCCTGACCATGACCGGCACACGGTACTCCACACTGAAGGCTTTTGACAATGATGAAAGAAACTTTTTTTTTTTTTAAATCTCGAGCATGTCAAAATATTAAAGACATACGAAAATATATCAGGGATAATGGAAGGGGTACCCGCGCAGCTTCCCTCCAACCTCGAGGGGTAGCACTGCCTGCAGGGTCAGAGCCGATTGCCTCCCCCGCCGCCTCCCGCCCCTGGGGCAACTCCTACTGAACTGGTCGCCTCTCAGCTCCCCGCACTTGCTTTAGACATTCCCTATGTCCACACGTGCCCCTACGCTTCGTGTATAGTGTGGTTTGGCACGTTTGCACGAATGGCATATCATGCCTTACGTGTTCTTTTGCAGCTTTTTTTTCACTCCGTGTTGTATCTGTAGGATCCGTTCACGTTGATGTGAGCGGTTGTAGATCTATTCGCTTTCACCGTATTTATCCCCCTTCCTATAAAGGGCATCTTCACGTCAACCACGTCAGCGACCTTCACCTTCTGTGCGCAGCAGGGTTGGTACCGGTAAGATCATTTTACTGATAAAGACGCTGAAGCTCAGTTAGTGCCTTCCCGAGGCCGCCGCCTTCACTGGGGCCGCTGGAACAGAACAGCTACATGCACTGGGTGCTTGATGAACAGCAGACTTGACTTCTCACATTTCCAGAGGCCGAACGTGTGAGATCAGGGCGCCAGCCCTATCCGGTTCTGGTGCGAGCCCGTGCCGGGTTTCAGGCAGGTGACTGGTCTCCTCACAGGGCGGAGGAAGAGAGCTCGCTGGGACCCCTCTAATAACGGCGCGAATCCCATCGCGAGGGCTGCACCCTCATGACCCAATCGCCTCCCAGAGGCCCCGCCTCCTAACACTGTGACATGGTCGAGTGGATTTGCACATGCGAATTCGGGGGTGGGGGCGTGAACATTCCCTTCGTTCGTTGGAGATGCACAGCCAGGGAGTGGCAGAGCCACCATCCGAACCCAGTTCTGCTGACTCCCGGTGCAGGGCGTCCTCTTCCGCCAGACGCTGGCCTTCGCAGGCAGCCTCTCAGTCAGTGTGGAAGCGCCATCCGCGAGGGCCTTCTCTGGCCACCTCCTAGGCTTCTGTTTTTTATTTTGTGGCTGGAACAACTCAACAAACTGCATTTGGGGCCTGCCCGCCCCCCAACCCAGCCTCTTCTCTGAAGCTCTTGGAGCTGAGTGTGAAGGCAGCAGCTAGTCTCTCACGTCCACCACTGAGCACATCTGAAGGCCATCAGAGAGACACTGCCTCCCTCCGAGGCCTGGGGCGCGCGCCCCTTTTGTTGTTATCTGTGACTCTTAAAAATGTGTGTGAGTGTGTGTATGTGTATGTGTATATGAGAATGTGTGTGTGTGAATGTGTGTAAGTGTGTATGAGTACGTGTGTGAGTGTGTGTGTATGTGTATGTTGGTGTGTGCATACCTGCGTATGTGTGTGTGCGAGTGTGTGCATGTGTATGTGTATATGAGAATGTGTGTGTGTGAATGTGTGTAAGTGTGTATGAGTACGTGTGTGAGTGTGTGTATGTGTGTGTATGAGTACGTGTGTGTGTATGTGTGCGAGTGTGTGTGTTGTGTGTGAGTTTGTGTATGTGTATGTGTGTATAAATATGTGTGTGTGAGTGTGTGTGTGTGAATATGTGTGAGCGTGTGTGAGTACATGCGTGAGTTCTGTATGTGTGTGTATGAGTACGTGTGTGTGTATGTGTGCGAGTGTATGTGTTGTGTGTGAGAGTGTGTGTATGTGTGTGTGAGAGTGTGCGAGTGCATGTGTGAGTGTGCAAGCGTGTGTGTGTGCGTGCACGTGCGGGCGGGCCCCTGAGCAGGAACAGCCTGGAGGGTACGTGTAGGTAGCTACAGCGCTCATACCTTGCCAGGGGGCGAAGGTTGAGAAAGTAGTTACGTTTTGTCATGAGGTTTAATACTTGAATTCCGGGTGACTCGCAAAGTGACAAATTGAAAAATAACAAGGGACAGAAAGCAAGTACATGTCATTTGAGTCAGTGTTAAAGGTGGGAGGTTGGTCAAGAACACTAGAAGCCAATTACTTGTGCCTGTAACTTCCTTCCCTGACATCCTTGGCAGTGGGCATCATTGAGGAGCAGAAAGATCACCCTGATTTTGCTTTCCATAAAAAGCACTTCCAGAGGAATAAAGCCACTTATTTGGGGGGAGTAGGAGAGACACGTTTCTAAATGCTTTATTATTGAAAACTTGAGCAAACCAGTAAAATCCAAATAAGTTTGCCATTTAATAGCGTTGTACCTTTGTCAATTTTCTGGTTTGGCTGTTGTACCGCAGTTATGCAAGATGCAATGAGGGGGAAGCCGGGTGAGAGCCATTCTCTACTTTTTTAGAGACGTCTATGTGAGTTTAAAATTATTTCAAAATAAAAAGTTAAAAAGAAAAACCCAAGCAGCCCTTTTTGCTCTCTGGCTTTTGAGCCCAGCAAACTTCACCAAAAAGCATTTCATAGCGATGTGCTCAAGAGAAGCAGGGAACGAGAATTTTGAAACACTCTCTAGCAGCCAGTAGATTTGCTGGAAGGTGAGGTGAGTGCTTACGAACGCATCTTAAGAAGCTGACGATCGGCCAGCCCATGAGAACACACTGGTGATGTGGTCTGCCCACACGTGATCTCTATTGCAGGGTTTCTCATCTGTGGCAGCACTGGCATCAGGGAAGGGACAGCTCTTTGCTGAAGGGGGCTGTCCCATGAATGGCAGGGTGTTTAGTGGCTTCATGGTTTTTACCCACTAGATGCCAGTAGCACGTGCACACACACACACACACACACTTGCAGTTGTGACATCCCAAACTATCTCTTGTCATTGTTAATTGTCCCCGGAGAAAGCCAGATTGCCCCTGGTTGGGAATCTCTGCTCTACTTAGAAAACAAATCGTTTGTCTCTGTTTTTAAAAGAAAATGACATTTACTGATTTTATAGATTACAAGGACAGCACCTCCCACCCTTCCTTCCGTTGGCCTTAAAGCATAAAGTCCTTGAATAGAGATTCTGGATTTTTTTTTTTTTAAATGTGCAATTTCGCCCAGTTTTAATGCCTTGAACATATGCAGTGGTATCGAAGTAGAACTATTTTGTACTCTTGAAAGGCTGCATGAGACAGATATTTCAGAAGGAACATCGCCCGGCCCCCAGAGAACAGAGTGTAGCAATGTTGGCAGTATTGAGTATCACACAGAGTCATAATTTCACCACGAAGGTAATTCGTTACATTAAAACATTCGCAGGCTTTAGTTTATTTAAGCCTCTGGGGCTAACACAGCACATTTCTAAATATTATGGGTTTTGTAAAGGTGCATGACGAACAAGTAGACTGCTGGCTCACTGGAAAAGTGATAAAAATCAGCGCCGAGCTTAATCGCGGCTTTCTTCGGAGAGTATATTTATGCGGTGATGTCAGCACGATATCCTGCAACTGGCTGGAGGTCATGTTCCGTGTTCATCTGCACAGGATTTGGAAACTCGCAAATGGCCTTGCTGGAGAAAAATGGCCGGGCGGACCGGAGCGTGGCTGCCCCTTCCTGGTTTATATTGTCCTCCTGCAAAGGAGCTGAACAAAGAGATCCGTCTTTAAACAAATTCAAGACTGCAGCGGCTCCGACTTCAGCCACATGAGTTATTTGAGTTATTGAGGCTGGCTCCAGTGTCAAGCCGCGCATGTTGCCTTAATGTATTTATTTAACCCGGGACTGCCACAGAGAAGGCAAACCCACCTCAGCACGCGAAGGCTCGCGACAAAGGGAACATTCAGACCAAATCCACGGTAACACACACATCGGGAGCTCTGGGAAGGGAAGGATGTTGCAAGCCCAGCACAATGCTCAGCTTTATTCCCCATGTGGAGGCAGGCTGGAGCCAGCCACACTGCAAAGCGTGGTTCTCTGAGCAGACGCGGCCGGATGGCGGACCTGCAGGGAGACGGGGCTCCAGCCGGGCCCTCGTGGTGGCGGGGACTCTGCAAGTCCAGCCCATCGGCAGCCTTGTGTTTCCTTTTCAAGGCCCAGCGTGGGCTGGGTGAGGCTCGTTGGAAGCTGCACAAAAAGGATCTAGAAGCCAATTATCCACACTCAGGCAGCAATCTGGCCCCGCCCGTCCTGGGCCCAGGGAGACCTTGCCCACATCTGGGAAGGGGTGGGCGGGGGTAGGGTTACTCGATGCCCTTGAACACGGCCTTCGTGGAAGAAGTCCTTAATTATGGTGACTCCGGGCCAGTCCTTGGTTAGGCTAATCCGAGCTAACGGCATTCAGCTTGTTTTTCTTGGTTGGTAGATTTGGCAATTGGGAGGCAGGGCCGTGACTTCGGTTGAAGTCAGAGGCTCTGTTACCATGTGAGGTAGCTTTGTCTTTCCAGCAGAGCCAAATGAGATACCACCCACAAGACCCAGTCCGTTGGCCAGGAGTCTTTCTACCTCAAATGACAAAAACGCAAAGCAGACTAACCGCAGCGAAAATAACTACCACGTGCTCGTGTGCCAGGCGCTGTTCTAAGTTCCTTCACACATTCACATATTCAGTCTTTACAACAACTCTGTGCGGTAAGACCGTCCTTGTCCTCGGTCTAGAGATGAAGAAACCGAGGCACAAGGAAACGAAGCAACTCGTCACGTATTCTTCAGTGACAGAGCTGGGATTCGAACCCCGATACACTGGGTCTGTTATCCATGCCCTTGAGGACCTTCTGATACAGTGCCTGGGACCATGTGTGGGGGTCAGAGGACTGGGCTGGAGAGTGGAGCCACGGCAGACACGATGTAAGAGTCGCAGGGGCTTCGAACCACGTGGCTCTTTCCGCACAAATCCGCTCTTGTCTCTGCTTCCCTGTAAATGCTGCGACCCGCCACGCCTTGCTCCCCAATCTCACCTGCTCCCCTGTCCTGTACCTGCAGTGCTGTGGCCCCACGCGCACCCTCCTTCTCGCTCCTGTGGCTTTGCACAGGCTGCTGCTTCTGTCGTAAACACTTCCGCTATCTTCTTTGTGTTCTTCAAAGTTCAGATCGGGGTTACCTCCTCCAGGAAGCCCTCTTTGGCCACCCTTTCCCTCATCTTCCCAGGCTCGCCACCCCCAGGCCGGTCCATCAGCGTGCTGAGAATCATAGGCCCTATCACAGGTTTTTACTTCTCTGCCTCCGCTGATGAACTGTGGACTTGAATACGGGTCATTGGTCTTGTGTCTTCAAGTCCCTCAGAAACTGTGGTAGTATTTGGCACATAGTAGGGATGCAAAAAAAAAAGTCATTGGTTGAATGAATGAACCAGTCACTGAATGGATTTGGAGAACAATCGCTGTGGGGAAATTGTCATTTGTAATCAGGTTCCTCTTCAAGGAGGTTACGGTGTTTCATTGGGGTGACAGACCTCGGAACACGCCCCACCTCTTGCAGGTGTAAATGAGGGAGCAAAGAGGGCACAGGGTGTGAAAATGCGCCCAAATATAAAGAAGGGACAGAGCCAAAGACTGTCCGCAGAGTAATTGGTGGCTTTACGAGTTTTTCCCTGGAGGCGACATTTTTCAAGGGCCAACTCCAAATCCTAGGTATAGTCTTTTTAGACTGTTTCTTGAAAAGCATTTTTTTTTTTTTGTTTTTTCAGGAAGAGAGAAGTTAATGAAGCTAGAAACACAGGACTTCACTGACAGGAAGTGGTTTCTTTTCTTTTCTTTTTCTCTGTAAAGAATGGAAAACCCAACCCCATTCCTCTTTAAGGTTCACAAACAGATGCGGCTCTCACGGCACATCCACAGCAGCTGTCCCAGAGCCAGCCTCTGTGCGGCCCACGAGGACCAGCTTGTCTAACGGGGACCCCCCACCCCCGCCATCCCCTCCAAGGGCAGCCAGCCGGCCAGCCAGTTTCCTGCGTGAGGCCGTCACTTCGCAATGGGTTTTAAGGGTATTTGTTTTTTGCACAGCTGGTTTCGACCTTGTGCTTGCATCAAAACGTAAAATTGCAAAGCAATATTTCGCGTTTCACATAGGACAAGTACACACACTGGGGTCAAGCCACAGGCCTCTCTTGTTCCGGTCATCAGCACTGCTGAGCCAAGAGAGAGGCTCAAACAAAGGTGGGGCGGAGAGGCTCTGATGGAAGAAGGGAGACATTTTGTTCTTAAATGGTCTTGCCAAGACCTCATGGTAAGGAGACCCGTGGAAGGTTCTGGAAGGCTGCCGTGGAATGGTTACACATTGGGAAGACAGTTTGCGCTCAGGCAACAAGTCACCCCGGGGATTAGGCATGTAATGTCACAGAGGCTGCTAGATTTAGAAAGCAGAGATAAAAATGGAATCGAGCTAAATTTTGCCAAAATGAATTAATTAGAAGGAAATACATTTTTTTTGTCAGCTATTGATAGTCAGGGAAGAAACACCATATTTAGCATTGGCAGGTTTAGTTTCAAAACTCCAGTTTCATCAGTAGAGTGGTATGACTTTGGGCAAGTTATCCTTAGTTTCCTCTTTTGTACAATGATATTTATGAAAACTACTGTGGAGAGTTATAGGGATTCGAGATGATGTACCGAACTCACTCGGCACAGTACCTCGCACAGCAAAGATACGGTATAAATAGCGTCATTAGTAATAGTAACACGGTATTTTTCTTTGAAAAAACTGCCTTTTCAAATAACTGGCCAACCCACTGCAAGTCCAGGAAATAGAGAAAGAGGCAGCAGGCAAGATACAAATGATGAGAGGGCCAAGGTAATAAAACCCCGTTTTAGTAAGGAAATGACGAGGTGCATATGGCCTGGTCTAGCAGTGCCTTCTTCTTTATGGGTTTCTGCCAGAATCATATACTTTTTCATGTGTTGACTAAGGTGGGGCTAAAGTTCTCCCCACATTCATAGTCCCAGAAAACTGGATCATTTCACTGTCAGGCGGACGGGCGACCTGCTCAGAAGGGAGGTTTACTCCATCCATACTCCCTGAGGCCGCATCTTCCCCAAAGAATTCCATTCCTTTCCTCCCAGTGCATGGAGCTTGGTCCACACAATCAGCCTATCTTTTGGCACCTGAGAGATGCCTGAGAAGCAGGTGTATCTGCTTAACATCCAACCCATTTTTATTGCCAACCCCAATGACACAGTGGGTTCAACTGGCCACGGTTCTAGAGGAGTCAGAGCTTGTCATGGTTCCAAGAATACAGTTTCATAACAGCCATAAAATGAGAACTCTGTTTAGCTCAAGGATATTGAATTGGGGTGAGGCGCTCCAGCTGCGAAACTAAGAAAGATAAATTTTTTAGCAAATTGGCAAGAGTATTGTTATACCAGCCTTTTGTCTTCTTGGAGAAGTCATAAGAGGCATCCCAGACTGTGCTTGAATTATCACAAAATGAAGATCCCCTATCTCTTGATCGCTGCCTCAGGGTACTTTCTCTGTGCCTCCCGATGACGCTCAGTTAATAGTCCTGGACAGTT
Organism: Rousettus aegyptiacus; assembly: GCF_014176215.1. NCBI lineage: Eukaryota > Metazoa > Chordata > Mammalia > Chiroptera > Pteropodidae > Rousettus > Rousettus aegyptiacus. The sequence continues at coordinate 53,843,302 of NW_023416309.1, read as the reverse complement.
TAGAAAGGGCATTTAATGAAATCCTTTTTACATGAAATGCCAAAAGCACACACCGAGGGCTATTAACAATAAGCCTGAGGTTCAGTGTACTGAGAACCAGTTGCTCACCACCTGGCTCGGTCTTGGTTCAGAAAAAAAATCAATACAGCCATTTCTACTGTGGATATAAAAGCAAAGAGCCTTATACTGTGCTTCAAGGATGTTACAGAGATGCACTCAAGACAGATGTGCAGGAGTTGTGCAGCCACCTCCTTTCAGAGGCGAAGAGCATCTTTTGTTTATTGCTACCCAGTTTTTCCTTTAGAGAATCACCCCTTCACTTGCCGTCAGTCCCTGCGGTTCTGGGGAAGTGGACTCCATGCTTGATTCAGGAGATCGAGTGATCCAGGTTTAAGCCCATGAGCACATTGTATTTTCCGTGGCCACTCTGGTAGGTTGAGAGAAGGGCGTGTGACTCCAACAGAGCCAATGAGATGAGACGAGATTTTCTTTGGGAATTCTGGGAAACTTTCACTGGCTGGGAAGTTAAAGGGATGTGAGAACCAGGGGAGGTCTGGGGCTCCTGCAGAAAGATGCCCATGGCCCAAACAGAGTCAAGTATTGAACTAAGAGACAGCGGAAATGAGCTCTGAAGGCCATCGTTTGAGCCCTGCCTCAAGCCGGTCCTCCTATAAACTTTTCAATTCTGTGAGTCAACGACTTCCTTTTTCTGCTTCAGTCGCTTTGGGTAGGGAATTTTCCACTTACCCCTTTAGTGCCCCGTTATCTCTACTCTTACTTCTCTATCATTTCCTCCGTTTAACTTTGTTTCTCATTTTAAAAGCAATACACACTCATTTTAGATGGTTTTATAAACACAAAAAAGAAAAGTAACTTGCCCGAGACCACACAGCTCTCAGGTGACTGAGCCATGATTCTGACCCAGGCTGGCTGGCTCATGCCAGAGGCCACCTTCCTAATCCTGCAATCTACTTTAGCCTCTCACAGACCTTCTAGGCACTTCGATATAGAGCCTTCCGTCTTTCCCTGCCTTAGGAGTATTTTTTTCTCATGAGCATACATAATGATTCTTTCGCAAAGTTGGAAGATCATAATTTATTTAAATATTCTTGTATCATTGAACCCTTAGGTGATCTATATTCTTCTCTACTTAAAAAAGCAAATAAGTGGAATAAGGAGATTTTTAGGGAAATGAAACTATGCTGTGTGATGCTGTAATGGTGAGTACAAGTCATATTTGTCAAAACTCATAGAATATACCAAAGATTGACCCCTAATGTAAATTATGGACTTTAATTAATAGTGGTGTCTCAATATTGTGTTATGAGTTATAACAAATACGCCACTCCAATGCAAGATGTTTCATAAAAAGGAAACTAGAAAGGAGGGGCATATGGAAATACTCTGCGCTTTCTGCTCAATTTTTCTGTAAACCTACAACTTTTTCAAAAAATATTCTTTTCATTAGAAATAATCCGTGAATTAACTAACAGTATAAATGAACAAGTAAACTAAAAGTAATGTAAATATAAATTTCTCACCAGTTCTGATCATTATAATCAATTCCTAGGGGTAGAATTATTGAAACAAAGCTTAAGACATTTTAGACATGCCTCCATCATTTCTCTTCAGGAAAAAATGTACCACTTTATACCCATCACCAATATATGAGAGTGTCTAGTTCATTAGATTCTTGTCAACACTGAAAGTTATTGAGTTTTTAAATCTCTGTAAATTTCCTAAAAGAAATAAATAAATAAGTAATGCCTAATTGTAATTTGCCTGTCTTTGCTAATTATAAAAATTACAACAGTGTGATACAGGTTAATGGTACAGAATAAATACTTCTGAAACAGAAGTAAGTTGCTGAAAACGGTGAATCACAAACCAGGAGGAATAAAGAATAGTTCCTCATGACAAGGCAAGGTACAGAGAAATCCACACTCCATGCCTTCTGCAGTGGTCCTCGAAAGTGAGTACATATCCCAGCATCCTGGAGAGCCTCTTAAACTACAGATTTCTGGTCCAGCCCTAGTTTCTGATCCAGTAGGTCTAGGGGAGGACTCAAGATTTGGCTTTTCTATCAGAGAATCAGGTGATGCTGATGCTAGTCCAGGGACCACACTTTGAGAAACATTTCCTTATATGATAAACTCCAGAAAAACGAGAGGAGTGAATGAAATAAAATTAAAAAATCAAATCTACATCTCTGACCGATCAGGAACATAAAAAGTATGGATAGAGATGATCTTAATAGTATAATTAATAATATATGTGTATATTATATGTATATAGAAATATATAGTATACATGATATGCACATATCACATATATCTTACATTATATTAGAGAATGTTATTTTCAAGCATTTATGAAATAATTATAAGTTTTAATTGTATACTAAGCATAAAATCTATATTATGTCATAAAGGCAACCTCAATATATTTTTAATAGAAGGAAGAGGATAGATCACATTTTCTAACCCAAATGCAATAAAGCTAGAAATAAATAAGTTGAAACAAACAGTAACTTTCCAACGACATGGGAAATATACCACTCTCTCTGCATACCTATTTTCTACAACAGTTATGAGATTGCCGCACGCAAAAATGCAGGTATCGAAGCCGAAGTTGTTCTTGGGGAAAATTTATAGCTCTAAATTCCTAATTGTGAATTAAAAAGTGAAATTAAATAATTACAAAACTCAAAAATCTAGGAAATAAAGATCAGACCTAAAGCAGGAAATAAACATAAAAAGTATAAAACTGAATTTAAACTAGAAAACCTAGAAGCAGTAGAATTCATTAATTAATTCAAGAGATGCAAAAAGAAGCTAATAAAGCACAAGTCACAATCTACCTTAAAGAAGAAAAACAACTAGGAAAATACAAATATCTAAATTGGACAAAAGGCCAGAGAAGCACAAATGCAGGGGAAAGTTTTCGAAGTATAAAAGAATACTTTGTAAAACTGCGGAAATAAATTTAAAAACTTCAATGAGATGAACAATTATTCTAGAAATAATAAATTTTCTATATCAAGATGAAATAGAAAATCTAAATTAAGGTTTGAGATGATTACAAAGGAACTTCTCCTAGAAAGACCCAGGCCTAGGCAGCCTACATGGCTCAAACCACCAAAGAATAGATAACACAGAGATTATTTAAGTTGTTCCAGAACTCAGAAAAACAAAGAGGGCTTTTCAATGTTTTTATAGAGCCAGAAAAACACTATAATGAAACCTATCAAAGATAGACCAAAAAGAAAACTGAAGACCTTGTTTCGCTTATAAATTCTAAACAAAATATTAACAAGTAGAATCTATTAGTATCAGTGGGTCATTATCATCACTGATTCATAGCATCTGCCTAAGCCAGCACGATACACCAAAATAAAAAGCATAAGTATTGGCAAGAAGCAAGCAAAATTGTCATTATTTGAAGCTAAAATGATTATATACTGGAAAAAACTCAAGAGAATAAACTGAGAAAACTAGTTGAAACAATAATATAACTCGGTTCCAAAACAAATATACAAAAAAGTAATAACTTTCTTACTAATTATAACCAGTTAGAAAGTATAATGAATAAGTTCCATTCATAATATAATTTATATATAAAAATTAAAAAGACCTATGCTCTAAGGAAAAAATAACAAAACTCTACATGGACAATAAAGGAGAGCCAATAAAATGGAGAGATGTATCTTTTAGATACGCTATCTTAACTTTATGAAGTAGGGAAAAAAATAATTGTTAGTTTTTGAGCTGTAAGACTTGACTACAGAATTCCTCTTGCGGGAGAAAAGTGTTTTTTGTTAAGCCAAACACCTTGGTGGGCTGTTTAATTTTAGAAAGTTAATTTCTGTGCCTTGCTGTAATAGACTGGAATTAAGATAACGAGATTAGGCTGAAGATGAGTCAACTAGGAAAAAGAAGAGATCAAAGTGAAGGGCCCAGTTGGAGCTTAACGAGAGAGCGAGGACCTTCTTCCTTTATGAGGACAAGTATAGAGACTTTTAAGAGTAAACATATTCGATATTCAGTTTAAAGTCATTTGCTGTGTTTCATTATAATGTAACCTGTTTGTATAGCCTCCAAACCTTCGATGATAACAATGATGATGATGATGATGATGATGGCGGTGGTGATGGAGGTGCTGGTGGTGGTGCTGGTGTTGGGGATGATGGTAACAGCTTGTTTTTATTGAGCACCTACTTTCTAAGCAATGCACTAAGCACTCTGCCTGTTTATGTCATTTAATTATCACAAAAAAATCCCATTTCCCGTTCCAGATGAGGAATTAAGGCAGAGAGATGTTCAGTAACTTGACCAAGTGCACGGCTTGCAAGTGGAGTCGTAGCTGTTGATCCAGACATTCTGACTCCAGGGCTCAGACTGTAACGCCGCCCTGAAGCCGCCTATCTAGTGTGCTCATGGCTTTGAGTCCGTGCCAGTGAAAAGATCAGATGGTCTGGTGGGGTGTGTGGACTGGAGAAGGGACAGATGTGCAGGGGACAGAGCCAGAGTGAAGATCAAGAATTCCATGGAAGCAGGAAAATGGAGCTGGCCTAGAGAAAAATAAACACCAAACCCGTCCGCGGCCAGGAAACCCCAGAAAGACTGAGCAGCGTGTTGAGACTTCTATCAGGTGTGAGATAGATGTTGAGACAATTTTATTACAGCTTAAAATAAACGATTACTTCAGCTGGCTGCATAACTTAGATGCATCCAAGAGGCTAAAATATGGCTTATAATTATTAAAATGCCAGTGCTCCCTAAATGAATCTATAAAAATAAATTCAAGCACACCCCAAATTCTTATGGGATTTTTTAACTTTCCCAAAAAATGTGGTTAATAGAACAAACTTTTACAGATTGCAAAGAAAGCTAAAAAAGAATTACGAAGAACTTAACCATAGATAATAATACATATTATAAAGCTGCGTGAATTAACAGAATATATATTTCAAATCAAAAAGCTAGTCAATAACTAATGTTTAAACAAATGACTAAACATTTTCTTTTAAATTAGCTCTCTCTCTACATCTAATACCAAATAAATTTTCCAATGAACCGAAGATTTAAATATGAAAAAAAATGACGCAAAATCTCTACAAATATGGGTGAACAATCTCGGTGTAGTACAGATGGTTCTAAGTTTGGCAAAACTTCCAGCTTGTCCCTTAATCACCAAAAAGAGAAAACAGGAAGGTCTGAATATTTAAACCTCAGGATTGGATAAGGCACCTAATTGAGTACTTGTACCTACTCCCAGCTCCACCCCGAACTTCACAAAATGTAGAAAAAATGTAATAATAAAATCATAACTGGTTTAAGTAAGAAGAAAGAAGGCCATCAGCAGAAAAGGAAGTTCGAAAAAACTTCTTTAAAAAGCCAAATGGATCAGATCGCCATAGGGAAAAAGATTTAAAAATTAAAAAGCCTACAGTAGACTCACGCCTCAGATAGTTGTAGGAGAAACTTCTGTGGAGGAGAAGGAGTCTGGAGGAAGCTGGGAGCCCAGAGGAACGGATGTGAGAAGGGAATCGGGCACTCCTGGGCCATGTGTGGTCAACTGAGGCCCCGCTTTCAGGTACTGACATCCAGACAGACGCAGTGAGTGGACACTGGGCCCAGAGAACAGACTGATGTCCAGGGAGCCACTGACCCCAAAGAGGAGGAGAAGCAGCATCTCAGTGGAGAAGGTGGTGGTGACGACGATGATGTTAAGAGCTCCTGTTTTCTTATTCTCCCTTCCAAAGTCCTCTAACATAATTATAAAGAGATTTATTTTCTTACCATATAAACCCACAAGGACAAACAGACTGGGGGAAAAAAAAAAAACTGTAACAAAATTTGGAATGCTGGAAAGCAGACAGACCGGTGGTAACTGACTTGAGAAAGCTGCCTGCTGTATTCTGCAAGACTCTCAAAAGGCACTGAGCTTGGCAGCATCAGGAGTAGGAATAAAGATAGTGCCAGGTGGATAGATAGATGATGGATGGATGGATGGATGGATGGATGGATGGATGGATGGATAGATAGATGGATAGATGGATAGATGGATAGATGGATAGATGGATGATAGATGGATGATGGGCGGGGGGAGAGGGATAAATACAGGTATTTAAGAAGAAGTTGGTCCCCTAGTCCTGTCCCCACCACCACTACCCTCCAGGCAGAAATGTAGAGTCCCCGGCAGAGGGATAGAAAGTTGAGGAACAGCAGGACAGTTGAGGGATGAGGTGCCATGCAGGGAGGCAAGTGAACTTTCACCTAACTGCTGCACTATGATCAATCAGCGTCCAGAACTGAGGCAGGCAGGACTGTATCCTGCAGGCAGGAGATGGAAGACTCTTCTCTAAGAATGTGATGGCCCATGGGGAAAGAACCATTTATCTTGCAAGAAGCCCATAGTATTCAAATCTCAGGCTCAGAACTTCCAATCGACATATCTTTTCTACTTCTAAAATAGTGTTGTATCTCACAGCTGCCCTTCCTCCCGCACTCAGCACAGTTCCCAGAACCCTCTTCGGCTCCCTGCTTTGGAGGCAGGGATGCGGGGCCCAGCGAGGCCGGCCTGCCGGCCCTGGAAGCCACGTCCTCACTGGCCAGGAGCCTCCCTACCTCCTTCACACGCCCACCTCTGGCGTGGTAAGAGACACTGTAGCATTTCACCTGCATCTCCCACCTGGCTTCTCCCCTCACAGGTGGGTGGCCCTGCTCGTGGGGAGTTCTCAGCACCTCCCACTTAGCTGCTGAGCGTCTTTGTAAACCCTGCCCAGCTGAGAAGCTGCCAAAGCCTCTGGGAGAGCCTGCAGCAGGCGGCACCCAGGCGGGCAGTGTGGCGTGGTGGTGGGGTGCACGCGCCTGGGTCCACACCCCAGCATTGCCCTTCCGTGCCACGAGACCTGAGGCAAGTCACTCAGCCTCTCAGAGTGATAAACACCCAAAGAGTCATCCTAAACGGAGTCAAAGTCATTGCTGCTTCTTGAGCAAGAGAATGGAAGACGGGGATTAGGCCCTGCTATTTTTATGGCAAGCTCTCTAGCCTTGTTTAAGTCTTCATACTACTCTAGATGAAATTCAGACAGCAGAAAATGAAATCAGAGATGACAGAGAACTTCCAAACTGAGACGCAGAGCTGCCGGCTGTGCGGGCCCATCGGCACAGCCCACCCTGCTTCGGGCGCCTCGCCTCCGAGCCCGGAGGTGGGCTGTAGTTAGCCGGAGGGGTGTCCAGGGACAGGAGCCAGCAGATCACAAATGCGCAAGTTCACGTGCAACCAAGGGACCCGTAACGCTTAGAGAAAACCAATGCCACGCAACGTCTTGCAACAACAGAAAAAGCTAAAACCTGAGTAAATTGAGTTAATAGAATGCAACGAGACTTTTTAAAAATGTCTAATCTTCGGAGGCTTAAGAGAGGATTTCCCATCACAGGTCTAAAACAGGAGCGTGCTGGGATCTTAAACAATGAGGGATCTTGGAAGTGAAACTGTGATGATCATGAGGCAAAGGCCCCCCTGACAGGTGCACCCCAAGACTGAAGCACTGAGCTGGAGAATGAAACCAAAGAGTTTCTTTTTTTTTTTTTCCAGAACACAGTTCAGAAGGGCAAAGGTATGGAAGATCTGAGAAAGGGAGAAGTCTCAGAGGACAGATTCTAAGATCCCAACCTCTTTTTAATAAGAGTTTCATCAAGGAGAAGACAAGGGAGAAAAATTATCAAAGAGATAACATTTTAAATTTCCCAGAGCTTGAGAAAGACATGAGACTTCAGCTGGAAAAGACCCGTGGAATCATACTTACTCTCTGACTTCTCTTAAGGTTTGCAAGACTTAAAAATCCTTCAGTCTCCTGAGGAATTGGCTCTCGCGCATTGTGTACTTTCGTGTGTCTAAGATATAAGTCCGGACGCCTTTTATGAGTCCCCTGGCACATTTTCTGTCACCAGTCGTCCAATCATCATCCCTCGTCTTGCGTCCTGAGTTCCTGTGTCAAGTCTCTGAATTGCTACAATTTGCCGCTGTGCCTTTTGCCAATCTAGTTACCGCTGCAGACTGAAACGGCCACAGCGCCATCTCTTAGGGCTTCAGCCCGTTTCAGGCAGGCCCGTGCGAGTTCGAGGGGACCTCTGTGTCCAGAAGGACGCTCTCTCTAACGGTGCGCCTTTGCCCTGGAATGTTGGGCTGGCCTCTCCGAATAACCATCACGTGGATCTTTTCTACCAGACTTCGATGTGTTTTGCAGGGAACTATCACTCCCCCCCTTGTTGCTGATCTTGGTCCGTGTCAGGCGGGAGTCACGTGCACACGCGAAGCTGGGTAAAGCGGCGCGCGGCGGCTGCCTCCACACTCCTGTTTCCAGATGCAAACCACACGTGCAACAGCTCACGTGGAGGTCAGTCACGTATCTCGCAGGACGAATTTGTTCTCTAGACCGAATACAGCTCAGAGCAAGATTTCGTTTGGCCCACGTGGTATTTTTTTTTTTTTAAGGTTGTAATTGGTTGCTGAACTATCAGGCATGAGAGCCTGCAAGGCAGCAGAGGGGACCGTCCCCATCGGCAGGGCAGGTGCTCGCCCCGCCCACACCGCCACACACCAGCGTAAGTGGGAGCAAACCTCTGTTGGGAACGGCAGAGAAGCTCTCCACACGATCCACTCGTAGTCCGGGTTAAGCACCTGCTCCGTGTCCAGCACAACGCTAGTCAAAGGAGAGAACAGGTGGGCAAGACCGCAGGATATTAGGGCAAGAAGGACCTTAGCAATCACCGTCGTCAATTTCCAGATAGAGAAAGAAAAGTTCAGTGATGTCAAAAGCCTTGTCCCAGGTCACACGCCAGTGGGCGGCGAAGCCAGAAACAAATCCAGGTCTCTTCATATACTCAAGCATTGTTATATGTGGTTTATTTCGTCGCACTTATTCTAATCTTGTGTTTAAAAAGTGCAGTGGAATCCAAGGTAACCTGATGTTAAAAAGAAAAACAGTCCAGTTAGTAAAAAGGTAGGGGGCAACTTTTTAAAAAATAGCACTTTGTATATGACCTCAGCTCCTTGTAAAGGTGGAGATTATTGTTCTACTGCAAAGGATATTCTATGTACATAGAAACCTGAATATTTACTTTTTCAAATCCTCCCCTTTTTTGAGACTAAGCGGAACTTTACAAACATCAAAGAATTCGGTATGAGAGAGGAGTGTGGACTATTCCCGGGATGCCCCTTGCGGGCCAGGGATCCCTGGCTTGGAGGTGTGGTCACATGGAATCGCGGAGAGAATTCCTAGTCATCGCCTTCCTGTATTTTCAGGCCAAGCGTTGGTGGGGGCGTGCGGGGTTGAGGGTGGCCCATTCGTTATTCCCAGAATGAAAGCCGCTCTGCTCTGAATCGTCGATGCTCCTCGGAGTCCGAATGGGATCCAGCACCACTTCGGAAGGATCGAGAGAAGAAAGCCTCCGCCGGGAGGGGCACGCGCTGTTTTTAACTGCACAATAGAAATGAAACATGAGAGGCTCTTGAGTCAGGTTCTGAGGCGAGTCGATGATACAAATTGCACGGGTCTCTCGGGCCTCTATCCACTCTCCATTCCCTAGGTATTCGTCTGTCTAAAGAGGCCGGGTTTCTCGAGGCCCTTCCTCACCCCTCTTGCTGCCATGCCCCTCTGTTCCTGCACTGGTCCGAGCTGCACACGCAGCTGTAAGCTTCTTCCATTAAATTGTAGTTGTCGCATTTCCACGCTGTCTTTCCCCAAGCTTCCCAGTCTTTGAAGGTATTGGTTTTGGTTTCCTAGAAACCCAGGGCCTCTGGTCATGGTCCAGTCCGGATGCCTGAGCTCTCTCACCAATGGCAGAGGAGTAAGGGCTTCGTGCAGGCGGAGGCCTGCCTGCAGGTCGAGGGGTAAGGCTTGCTGTGGTGGAGCCCAGTCTACCGACTGGGTCTCTGTCACACAGGATCCAGTGTCAGTGTTAATTCTCCTTGTTAATTTAAACTTAAACTTAACCTTTTCTTCCAGCCAGGTCCTCTGCTTCTGTCCTCCGAGGACACCTGGTAAATTCTCACCTCTGCCCACAGGAAGTACTCTGCATTCCAGCCTCGTGGAAGTACTCACAGCTTCCCAAACCCGCTCATACCTTCAGGCCTTTGGGTGCTGTTGCTCAGGCTGGGACAGCCTCCCCACTGCTCTTGGCTTGATGTGGCTTTTCCTCCTTTGTTCTTTGACGATGCGACTTTCCAGACTAGTGGCTTTCTAGACCACTTATAAGGCTGCATTTGATCAGCATCCGCTTGTCTTTGGCCATGACCCCTCTCCAAAGTGGGTGCTTCTCGAAGCCAGGGGCTATTTCGTGGATTCTTTTGTCTCTCCAGTGCTGCCACATATAAAGTCTCATTTCAAAGTGAATGAGCGTATGATTGTCGTAAAATAACAGTGTCACTTAGGAGCTGTTCATAGGGGTTTCATTTTCGGTTGAGCTGCTTTCTGAAAATTTTTCTGATTTTTAGGGCTCTGTCTGTAACAAATTCAGGAGATATTTCTTGCTCCAATCATTGTCAGTTTTCCACAATTTCACTAATTTCCCATCATCAGAGCAAAGGGAGGGACTTATAATGTTACTGTCTAGCATCTGCCTCTCATTGGATTTTCAGAGTAATAACTTCCTCTACTTTAACCTTAATTACAATAGATTAACCGTGTGCAAATAGAAGTATACAAAGAATCTCTCATTTATCCTATGAGAAAGAGTGGCCATCATAATTCTGTCATTGATACAGGGGTCAGATTTTCTTTGTCAGGTGGGCGATTGGAAAATTGTAAAGTAACAGAACAAAATATTACTCTGTTGAACCAGTTGGCTCAGGTGTCATAGCACATCAGGTTGAATGATCTATTTGCACTACGCACAAAATCAGACAAAGATGTCATTAGCACGCAGCAAAACCTCAATTCCAAAGTTATTAAGAGGATGAGGGAATTTTCAGGTTTTCCTTCTCCACCACGTCTCCTCTGCCCAGCCGAGATAATGCTGTGATTGCTATCCCAGTTCCGAGCCAGTGCAGAGGAAGGCTCGGGAGACCAGAAAGACAGTCCAGGAGCCTTGGAGGGTGGACACAGGACACAGGGGGCTGCTGAGAGACGCACCAGCAGGAGGAGTGGAGAAGTCGTTGCTGGAGACTCTAAATTGGGACCCCCTTCGCAGCTTTGAGAAGCCCAGGTAAGGTTTGGAATTCCATTTAATTACTTTTTTGGCCGTGAGACTATGGTTCTTTGAATGCAATCTGCCCACGTGGGTCCCAGGATTCAGAACGGATGCAGGACGCTGCTCCCAGCTGGCTTGGCTCACTGTGCTTATCTGCCTGAACACGCCTACTGTATGCTGTGCAGACATTTTCTTAAAGGGAGATAATTACTACAAGAATGAAAAGGAAAGTAGGAAATGGCACGTAATCTATAAAATAGTTTCTGAGAAGAAATATATTCCTGCTTGGCACAAATAAAAGGATCTTTTTCTTTGGCCAGAAGAAAGTCAAGGCTGGTTTTCAGGACTGCGAAAACCTCAAAGTTTGCCTGGAGGAATTTCCTTCTACAAGAGAATTTTGAAAATCTTGACTTTGATCTGCCTTGTTTGATCCGTGGAAAGTAATATCGGCAATATTTCAGGGTTTAGCAGGGTACCCCATTAACCTGCCATCACCGCGAGCTGATTACTTCTGCTTAAACAGAGGCATATTTAAAATAAGACAGAAGCCTTCAACCAAAGGCATCACATGCGTCCTAAACAGTCCCATGTGGTGGACACAGAGTCATGCTCAATAAACCCAATAATCCAGCTGGTCTTCAGAAGTCGGGCCGGAGGTTTATACCCTGCTTGGTATGGGGGTGGGGGGTGGTTCTAGGTCACCTCTGTCCCCTCAATCTCACCTGCAATGCTGATGGTAAAATCTGTTTTATATCTTGAGGATGTTATTCGAACAAAGGTTTCTATAGCTAGAAAGAAAAAAAAAGTGTTTGAAAACCACGAGTAGCCCATCCATCTATAGCTATAAATGGTTGTTTTCAAATAATGTGTTAGTCAATTACTTGAAACTCAGAACACATTTCCCCTCCCCCCAGAAATAATATTATTACAGACTGTAGTCAGGGTCCTACACAGGTCCGGAGAAGCCTGCTTTGTTACCGCCGTGACCTGGAAAAGCCAGCACATGTCACAGAATTGCCACGGCAAATGGGCATCCTAGAAGCGGAGTCCTCACTGCAGCTCTAACAAAGGACAGAGAATGCTAGTGATCGTAATACAAGTTAGTGAACACACTGCGTGTGCCAGGCTCTCTTCTGGGCGCTCGTATGCGTCAGCTCGTGCGTTCTTAGAGTTGACCTACCTAGCTCGGACTGTGTGCCAGGCGCCGTTCACAGATTTTCTCATTTAAGGCTTTTTAAATAACCTATTTTACAGACAGAAAAACTTAAGTCAGAGAAATTGGTTAAGCTGTTTTCATATGTTCGTGTCTCGAACGTGTTTTCTAATCCTGGGTAGAATGATTCTCTTCAAGCAGTCTGCCCCATCTGGGTCCGATACCTACAGAGGCGCCCTTCGGGCCACGGCGAGAGGAGTGGCAGGCCAGAGGCCATGCCCGGGTGGGCAGCGAGTCACCAGGACCGGGAGGGCAGGCAGGTCTGTGTCCTGAGTCTCCGCGTATCAGCGTGGGAACCGAGCAAGTCGTGTGACCGCTCTGAGCCCCGGTGTCCTCGCCCGTTTACCAGGATGCGAGCAGGGTCCACCTCACAGGGTTCCACCGAGGGTCAAGGGGGGAGCGTACTCAATGTCTGAGCACAGCGTGGGTGCTTGGGAGTTACTATAGGTCGAATCGGTCCCCTGCTGCCCTGAGTCACTGAATTAAATAAAAGCCTCACCTTGGCCACTATGGACTCCTGACCCAGTTATATAATCTAACACCACGGTGGGGAAAGCCTGTGATACCACGGTAACAAAAATGGTGGGTAGCGTGCAGCTTATCTCAGGTTTGCCTCCACCATGGCGTCCTTGAGCCTGGACATATGAAATCCTCTCGGTCTTTTGTAGACGGCTCCAGAAACTTCTAAAAGACGCGAGCTGGGCTTTGAAGCAAATGCTGCGGAAGAATGGCCGCCTCTGCCTTTCCTGACATGACGTCAGTAACTAGACGGCGATGAGATAGGGTGGCCCAGGCACGGGGGCCGGGGCACGGTCTCAGCACCTCAGACTTCCGGACCAGCATCCCTCAGGGTCAGGGACAAAGGACGGGCCTGAGGGCTGCGTCCGGGGTGAGTCAGGTTTCCCAGCAGCCTTTCCCTGAAGACCTCACGTCTCCAGACGGTGTTACTTATATTTCTTTTCTTTTTAAATGCTGTCGAGTAGAGAAAAGAAAAGCCCGCCTTTGAAATGAACATGTGTTTTTGTGAATTCGTGAAGCAAAAGATGGCAAAGGCATTGAGAACTGCCCGTTAAAGAAGTAGACACCCGAATGAGAGAGATGAGTGGGATTCTCCAAACACTGCAGGCTACCAGGACGAAAACAAGGGCTAAAGGCAACCCGGCTCTCCCACAACGTACACAACGTGTGCATGTACACCGGTTTATTACCCACTGAGCTGACATAAAGGATTTTAGCACACAATTCACAAATAATAAAACATTCAAATCGCCTTAATTGTAAATGCGATGCACCTGGAACTTCAGAGTGACTGCACTTCTTACGTAATCTGCTATTGGTTTTTATAAGTTGCAACTCCATACGGTCACAAAATCAGACTACGGAGAAATGCTTGAATACGATTTGAATCAGCAAAGTCAGTCACATCGCTGACAAGCGAGCGTACTTCTAAGGAACGGACAACGCACACGGGCCGGTCGGTCTCTTCACAAGACAGAAGCTAAGCGGCGAATCGGATGCTCGTTTCTAACACTGCACCGTGGCTCCTCGGCGCGTGGGTATGATTCCCGGCCGCCACGGACAACACGTATTCACCCGTACCGTTAACATTTCTCTATCACCTTCTTAAATCGAGACAATGAACAAAACAAAACGACAGCTCACACCAAGTCCTATGGTGCAGCTACTCCCCTCGGGGCCATTTCGGGCCACCGAGGTGACCTCGCTGAATGCGGAGCCGGGAGGAGCCAGCGCTGCCGTGACGAGGTATTCCCACCTCGCCCACGGGACAGATGTAAATATCCTCGGGAACAGCAGCACCGATGACATGTAAACTAGCCAGGAAGTCGTGCGTTTGGGTCTTCATTACCTCCGGCATTAGTATAATACATGTTACATTGTTTGGATCTCTCAGAGTTTTTAATATGCCTTTCTGTAGCCAGCTCACAAAAATCCTTGAACGTTTAGAACCCACCAACAGACAGTGTGAGGAAGCTTTGGTACCCACTGTCTGGAGTGGCGGAGGGACGGCAGGCAGGAGTCCTGAGGGAACAGGTGGGGGCCGGGCCTCTGCTCCCGGGGCAAAGCCGAGGTACAGCTGTGGGTGGCAGGCACGGAGAGAGACCCAAGCTCCAGAGATGGGCAGTGGCTCGTGGAAAGCTGCTTTGACCGGGAACAGGAAAACCGAAAACAGCAAGCACCTCGTGCATCGCCCTGACGTGGATGCAGCACGAGGGGACCGCGTCCTCTGCACCACTAGCTCCCGGCTCCTTCCTTCTCATTTCCCAGGCCACGGCCTGAAGGCCACGGTCCCGGGGAGGTTCGCTGTGACCGCCTGGCTCCACGCTCCCCCCTTTCCCTATCACTCATCCCATTGGCTATACCTTCAACCTCTGGGTTCCCGGCAGACTACATGCCCTACAAGGGCAGGGCTGCCTGCTCTCCGGCCTTGTCCTCAGGGCCTGGCACAGAGCTCGGCACTCGGGAGGCGCTCACTGGATATTTGAGACACCAAACAAAATGGCTAATTCCAGTCCGGGAGTGGTTCCAGGCCTTATCTCAGCCTCGGCTTCCTGTTTGGACTCAGGTTGCAGAGATAAAAGGCCCAGGTGAGTTGCCTGGCCTTATCACCTGCGCAGAGCAAGCTGGGTCACCTTTCAGATCAGCAACTGTGGGAGGGGGAGTTTCGGCATGAGGTCATAGAGGGAACCTTTTGTAATTTTGGGTTCCTGAATCTTGAAGCAATTTTCTTATTTCACTTACTCATTTTCATTCATTCGTTCATTCTTTGCTCATTTAACGTGTTTGGTTTTGACACTGACTTTGTGCATAAAGGTGTCAGGCACTTGGGGCCGACTCAGTCGCCGGCAGAGCAATATTTGTAAAGATGATGTCTTCTGGAACTGGCCAGACGTGGCTTCAAATTCTAAGTCTTTACTGACAGCCTGTGAAAACTTCCGTGTGTTTTTTAACCTTGTCGAGTCTCAGTGTCTCTCCTTTATGGAAAGGCTAATCAGGTTTGCCTTGCAGGGCTGTCGCGAGGTCCAAAAACGATGGGCCAGCTCAGACAGCCAGCTCCCCTTAAGAGCCCCACACGCCTTAGCTCTGAGCACACCCCACAGGCCCGCCCACCGCCACGACGCCTCTAAGCGGTCTGTGCCATGTCCTTCAGCAAAGCATTTTCTCTTCTCCCGCATTAAACCATTCGGAGAGTTGGCACTGCTGTCCTTCAGGGCTTCTCGGAGCGCAGCGCCCAGACCACCAGCATCAGTCACCAGGGGAGCCTGTGAAGATTCAAATTCCTGGGCTCTGACGTCATTTTGCAGCATCGGAACCTCTGGCGGCTCAGCAGATGGCATTGCGAACGCAGTCCCGGGGCAGGAGCACCTGCACTTGATCCTCCCCGTCTCTGAGAAGCCCCGTGGTGGTGGCGGCGATTCGTGCCAAAGATCTAGACTCAGCTTGCAGAGAAACCAGAGGGTCCAGAAATGCCTGTGCTTAGCCAGAAGCCTACAGGGCAGGGAGCAGAGATGGGAAATGAGGTCGGCATGAATGAGTGAGGGTGAGGCAGGCATGAAGGAGACGACAGATAGCGCGGTCCCCTGCCAGGCAGCAACAAGGGGACAGCTCCCTCCTCCCCCCAGGGCCTGAGGCCGGAAATCTGCCCCACCCTGGAGGTGGCCGCAGGCTCCAGGGGTCACATGGGAGGGTCAGGACCAGCTCCAAGCCCTGTGAGTGGCTTCCCGACAATGACGTTCTCCAGGTTAGTTCTGGTTTCAAAGATTTTGTCCCCTTATTAGATTATATACCCCGATGACCTTGAGGGCAGCCTCCGTTGATGGAGAACTTTCCGTGGGGCCGCTCCAACGTTTGGGAAAGAGAAGGGGCCCATTCAGATTCTGGCTCTGGCCCTGGTGAGGAGCGTGGAGTCGAGAAAGTCATGTGGCTCTGTTTGCTCATCTGTGAAGTCCCCCCCCCCACCACCCCACTGTGGCATCGGTGGAAGAGATGACATGGTATGAGCCTGGCATGCAGACAGGCACCGAGCAGGTGCCCAACAAAGGTCCCTCGCTCCCCACCCACTGTTTCCGAATAGGGGCCCAGGCAGCAGAGTGCCTCTCAGCCAGCGAAGTCCAGCGCCCGGGTCGACCCAGGCAGCTGTGGCAGCCACACGGTCCTGAAGCCACCCACAGAGATGGCTTTTTGTCTGCCCGTGACACTCCGACGGGCCCGAGCTGAACACAGAAGGTTCGCCTTGCAAGGGGATGGGAAGGAGGAGCAGGGAGAGGTGAGGCCCAGGTCCATGGCATTTCTCTTGCAACAAGCAGAGGTTCTCGTCATTTTGAGCTATAAAAAGGGCCGCGAAGCCCTGAAGACTCGAGGTGCCTGGTAAATTGAGCCGTGCTCCATGCGATTCCGGGCTCGGAGGCCGGGCTGCCACTCCTTGGGGGGTCGCACAGCAAGTCCGAGGACTGTGGCTCGTCCCTGAGTGAAGTCAGCGGCTCTGTGGGCAACGTACACCCCGGGCCGTCTCTGTCCTCACTCCCCCTTCCCTGGTGCCATCACTCTTGGGGACTTTGGGGGGTAGGGCTGGGCCACCGTGACATCCGCAGAAGCAGGGAGCAGCACAGGGGGGATAGGTTTCTTTGAGGTACTAGTAGAAACTGAAAATGCACAGTTTTCAGTTCGGGGTGCATCTTGCGCAGACTTGCTGCAGCGTCATCACAAGAGCAGGGTGACGTGTGTGTGTGCGCGCGCGCGTGCGGCAGCTACAAAGCCCAAGAATTTGGAAATAAGTTGCGCTCCCGGAGCCTCAGGTGCAAATCCGCGACTCTGGCTCTTTTTAGAATTGCAGTAGCTTAAAGCACGTGCTGTTCTCGATCGTGACCGTGGTTTTCCCGAAGCCTGTGGGGCCGCCCACCTCCCCCACCGGCCTGGGGAATGGCGCTACCCAGCCCACGAATGGGAACCAGCAGACCCAGCAGCCCCTCCCCACCAGCTGACCCCCCCCACACACACACACACACGAACCCATGCTCCTGTGTTAGAATCTGTGCTCTAGAAGATTCTCTGGTCTCGTCTCAATGATGGGCCCTGCCCGGCTCTCCAAGAACACTCTAGTTCAAAGGCACAGCTAACCTAACTCTTGTCTCCCTGGCCCCAAACCCTCCCCTGCTCTGCCGCCAGGTTCACCTCCCCAGAACCTGACTCCCACCCTGCATCTCTCCCCTTTCCTGAGGCCAAATCTGTTGGGTGAGCAGCCAACTCAGACCCTTCCTGAAGCCTGGTGTCCTCTGCGCCCTCTAGTGGTCTATTCAGGTTACAACAGGCCCCTGCCTGCACGGAGCTTCTGCTCTAGAGAACAGATGATCAAATCCATGCATAAATAGAAATGGTGATTCGAGCCTTAGAGGAAACAGACAGTGCTCAGCGATGTAGAGAACAGGGCCGTCAGGAGGGCTTCTTGGAGGAGGCGGTGTGTTGGCGGCGACCCCAAGTCCGAGCAGGCGGCCCGTCTCATCCTGACGGCTCCCCACCCCGCCGCGCTCCACCTCTGTCCCCTCTGTCACCCGAACACTTCACCGCACTTAGAATCGTGTGTGCGGTGGAAGCAAACTGGCCGGGCTCTGGGTGGGAGACCTCGGAAGCCCCGGCCAGCTCCCGTCCCCCCACAGTCCTGGGCCCCGGGGTGGAGGGCGGAGCCTGCGAGGAGCCCAGGCCCGAGACGAAGCACGAGGCTCTGCGGGCATCTGCGGGGGGGGGGGGGGGGGGCGTCTGTGTTCGCTCAGCCAGCGCTGCGGGCGGCGCGGAAGGGAGCTGAGACTATACATCTATTTCTCTCTGTCTCCTTCTCTCTCCCTCTCTCTCTCTCACACACACAGTCTGGCCGCGCCCGATGAACACTGCCAAGCAGGGAGGTGGGGAGGGTGATTTGGGCGTTGGGCCGGGAGGTAAGACTATCCGGGAGATTGTGGTCTCCTCAAGGTGGAGGAGACCGTCCTCTCCATCTATCGCCTCCACCTACAACATCCTCAACACCCTCTTTTCGGCCGGCCTCGCATTCTTTTCTGAACTCTCCTCCTTCAGGAAGCCTCCCTGACTGACTCCCTCTCCAGGCTGGGCTGAGCGCAGCTCTCACAGGGCCTGTGTCCCAGCCATGTGGCTTCTCACGGGTCTGTATTAGGCCCCACCTTCTCTCCGGGGCTGTGCGGAGTCCTGCCCCACTGCATCTTAGTTAGCTCTGGGTCCCCCCATCCCACCCAACCCCACCCGGTGCCCAGCCTGGGGGAGGTTTGTTGGGCTGGAGTGGGGAGGGCGGAGCAGAGCCAGGGAGCAGGGAGGAGGTCAGCATTGTGGGTGGTGACAGTGCCTGGTTTGCTTGGAGCCAAAGATCCCTGCGGGAACCAGATGGCAGGTGGCCCCGGAGAGGAGGCCTGTCCCCATCCTGGTCCTCGCAGCCACGAATGCTGTGGTTGCAGGAACCTTGGGGAAAGCGCCCTGGCTGCTCCCACACTTCTTCAAATAGAACCTGGGCCCAAACGCCGCAGGCCTCTCTTTTCTGCAGAGTCGCAGTGCATGTTTACTTTGCCACCTGGGGCGGCGCTGACTGCCAGGGCTCGGAATGCAGGCCCGGCAGGCCCCGGGGTGCTCGGCGACGGAGTGTGCATGTGCGGTCCGTGGTGTGGCCGGAGCCGTTGGCTCTGATTCCGCATTTCTTGCTCCTGAGGTTTTGAAAAAGAAAACACTCTCCGATCGATCTGGCTTTCTCGGAGAACGGACAGAAGTTCTGGTCTCATCCTGAGGGAATGGTCTCCGTCATTATGAGATCTTCGCGCGCTGGCGAATTCTGCAGCTGACGCTGAGTCCCCCAAGCCTGGGAGGTGGCAGCCAGGATGCAGGGTGGAGGAAGGACCCCCACGCAGGTCCCTGAGTGGTTCCCTATGGCTGTCCCCATTGCTCACTGAGCGAAGTCCATTCTACGTTCCAGCCATCTGAAGGCTAATGGCTTGGGGTGGGCTGGGGGTGAGGGTTAGAGCCAGCTTCTAATCTGGGGTGAAAGAAATATGGGCTGAGACAGGGGGCTCTGGAAGACAGCAGGAGCCCAGCAGAAGGGACTGGATTTACTTAGGAGGAGGAGGAGCTGGAGAGATGGGTGCAGAGGGGACGTCTTGGGCTGAGGCTGGAGGAAAAGGGACCATTAGGAAATCCCGAGTCTAAAATGTGGGAAGGACAAAGGGCCCAGCATGGGGCTGTCGGCCACAGCAGGACAGAGGCTCCTGCCTGGGTTCAGAGCTCACTGGCCCCGTGAATGTGTCAGGCAACATGATGGACCCCAAGGGCATTAGCTTCCTTGTAGCTGAAACCTGTGAATACATCGCCTTATATGGAACTTAGAATTCGCAGATGTGACTAAACTAAAGACTTTGAGATGGGGAGATTAGCCTGGATTATCCAGGCGGGCCTGGTCTAATCACACGAGTCCTTAAAACCAGAGAACCCCAACTACAGATAGGGCAGAGAGATGTCGGCTATAAGATGGAGGAAGGCACCATGAGCCTTTGAATGTGGGTGACTTCTAGAAGCTGGGGAAAAAAAACAAGGAAATGGATTCCTCCCTGGAGCAGGCCTGTGACACCTGGATTTTAGCCAGTAAGACTGTTGGACTCCTCACCTACAGAAATATAAGACAACAAATTAATGTTTTAAGCCACCACATTTGGTTTCGTTAATAACAACAGCAATAGAAAGCTAACATAATGACAAAGGAATCTCTTAGTCTCTCTCCTCTTCTCTCCACCCCCCGCTTCTGCCCTGGCCAATAGCTGTGCCCGCCCAGGGTCTCTGTGCTTCTCCCCACCTCCCTGCTCTCCATCCCCACCTCCCTCCAGACCAGCTCCTCCTCTCTCTTCTCTGATTGACTGGAATCAGCTCCACCTGGACCACCTGCCTAAAGCTCTTCCTGCTTTAGCCCATCCTCCCAGATGCTGGAGTTCTCAGCCAAAGACTCACCTCAGGTGAAGAAAACTCCTACCTAAAATTTGTTTTAGACGGCTTCCTAATGCCTCGGGAAGTCCAGATTCCTTCGGCTGGCATGCAAGGCCACCCACGGCTTCCTTCTCGGTCTTCCTCTGCAGCCACGTGCCAGCCAGGGTTCTCTGTCTGTGCCCCGCCATTCTCCAACTCCCAACTTTGCCTCCATTGCCTTGAATTCTCTCCCCAGACTAGAGACGCTCAAGTAGCACCTCTTGCTTGGGAATCAGGCTTAGAATGACTCTCCTCTAAGGCTGCTGCTCGCCCCCTGACTTGGCTTTTTCATGGGTGAAAAGGTGCTGTTCTACCTTGCCATTTGCTTGTCACTCTGCTATCTTGTGTCCCCTGGTCCCTGCTGACTCCTTCGGGGCAAGGATGGGTCTCGCTCATCATTACTGTGCGCATCCATAGCTCCTGAAGAAATGCGGGTGGACAGAGCGAACTTGGGCAGCCCGTGGGAAGAGGCGGAGGGTGGAGACATCTAAGACCTTGGCAAATAATCCCAATGGCTAACTTTCTACGTCACTTGACAGTTTTCTAATCGCATACAAATCTACAAGTACATTCGAGTCCCTAGTAGCCAGTGTTACCAAGAATCTTTAAATCCAACTGCTGACATCTATGAAGCACTTGGACCTTAATCCAAACCCCAGGAGGTAGGGAAAATGCCAAAAGTTTCCCTACAGCTCAGCTAAAGAGAAGCAAAAAACGAATTAAAAAATAATAACCAAGGAAGTTGTCCTTCTCACACATCTCAGCGGGCGGAACTGCTACACATGAATTATCCTCTTCACTCCTCACCACCGGGCTGTGAGACAGTTATAATGTCCCTTCTGGTACAACTGAACGCAAGTGTGGCTGAGGCAAGAGGTCACCCACTCAAGGTCAAATGGCAGGGAAACAGCAGAGCTGGGCCCAGAGCTGGGGCGAGTCTACAGCCTAAGCTTCCCCACACTTCCGGGGGAAGGATGCATCTGGCACTTTGCCCCGAGATGATGGATCCCGCCCCCAAGGAATTTTCTCTACCGTCCCCACATAAAGGCCGTTTGCTCGCTGTGTTCCCGTTCTGTGTGCTTGGGCTGAGAGAGAGCTACACTGCCTGTTAGAGACTGCATTATGGCCCTCTCAAATTCATATGTTAAATTCACATGTACCGTGACCCTCAGTACTTCAGAATGTAAGCATATTTCGAGATAGGGTCTTAAAAGAGGTGATTCTGTTAGAACGAGGTGTTTAAGGTGGTTCCTCATCCAATGGCCAACGTCCTTATAAGAAGAGGAAATTCGGACACATGCAGAAACACCAGAAATATGCAGTGAGAGGGAACCTCTCGCGTGGAGGCACAGGGAGAAGGCGGAGGTGGCCACCCACGGGCCAAGGACGGAGGCCTCAGGAGAAACCAGACCTCCTGACGCCTTGAGCTGGGACTTTCAGCCTCCGGAAGGGTGAGAAAATAAATCTCTTGTTCAAGGCCCCTGGATCTGCGCTATTTTGTTAGGACAGCCTAGCAAACTAGCAGGCCACCCCCAGCATAAGCAACGAGACCATGCACACCTCCTGAAAGAGCTAAGAAGGAAAAATGAAGAAAAAAACGTGGACAATACCAAGTGTTGGGAAGGATGCGAAGCCACCGGAAGTCTCGTGTGTCACCGGAAGTTCGCACGACGGTGCAGCCACTTTGGAAAACAGCCTGGCGGTTTCTTACACAGTCAAATGTTCCCGTGTGACGTACCAACTCTAGTCCTAGGTGTTTACCCGAATTAAATGAACTTTGTGTTCACACAAAATCCCAAACATATATTATAGCAGGTTGATTCGTCACCACCCGAAACTGGAAATAATCCAAATGTCCTTTGCCCGGTGAACATCCCATGTGCTAAACATCGGTACGTCTGCACAATAGACGGCCACTGGATAGTAAAAAGGACAGGACTGTTGATACGCAGCTCAGATGGACCTGAAACACTCAATGCTAAGTGAAGAAGCCAGCCTCGAAGGCTACGTACGCGGTGTGATTCCATCCCCAGCATCCACGCCTTTCGTAGAACACATAATCATATTACATGACTTCATGTATATAACAGTAAGGCAGAGGCAAAATTATAGGAAAAAAGACACAGCTCAGTGGCTGCCGGGAGTGAGGATGGGGAGAGGGGTTGGCTACAAAGAAGTATGAGGAAATATCTGGGGGGCGACTGTTCTGTATCTTGATCGTGCCGGTGGCTTCACAGTTGTACCCCTAGAAATAAATATACACCCAAAAGAGTACATTTAACCATCCGTAAAATTATTTAAGTGACTAAAAATGAGACTGCAGTTAAAGAAACAAGAGAGAACCTGCAAGGGCAGTTACGAGCCACTGGAATGTCAGGCCGATACCAGCCCCTTGCTCTGCGCGGTGCTTGTCAGTTTGCCAAGGCCTCTCCTGAGCATTCTCTTTTTGATCTTCCGTAGCCCTGCAAGGCAGGGCACTGAGTAAAACCGCCTCATTTTATAGATAGACGTGGAAACAAAATAGAGACGCAGTGACTACCCTCAGGACCGGTAGCTGGGCGGTCCCGACTGCAAGCCCGGCCACTCTCCACCTGACTCTCGTCACTCCAGACACAGGAACCACCCCCCCCCCCCCCGAAAGGCCTCGGGAGACGCATGGAAAACAGAGGGGACGGGCTGCTGCCTGGGGTACCCTCCAATCCGTGTTCTCCTGCAGGAGGGACTGTGGCCAGAAAATTCTGTGACTATGTGCGGGGACAGACGTTAACTGGACGTAGTAGCGTGGTGATCATTTCGCAACATACACAAATATCAAATCGTTATGCCGCGCACCTGAAGCTAATATAATGTTGTGTGTCAATTAGAACACAGTAAAACAAATCAAGCGACAGGCTTCAAAGTCAGACATTTCCCCCCTATTCCTCTTTTCTTCCAGACAGAGACCAGCACCATTGAGCTTCAGCGCCAAATGCTTGGTCGGCTCTGGCCCATGTAATTCTCACCACTGGTCTGCGAGGAGAATATTACTACCACCCCATTACAGACCAGGAAATTAAGGTTGCGAGGGTTAAGGGACTCACAAAAGGTCATGAAGCAGAAGGGACAGGGGAGCTGGAATTCCAGCGTGGGTCTGTCAGGAGAGAACAGAGGCCTTGCTTCTCAGCCCCCTAAGTGTGAGCCATCAACTGCTGGGGATCACATCTCCGAGATTAATGAGTCCACAGGGCCCCCAAAGCACTATCTGAAGGTAAACAAGTCAGTATCACCTCCTGCTTGGGGTTTATGAATGACTTTTCCTCCTTTGGGAGAGAAAGGTGGAAATCTATACCTAATCGAGCCCAAGGCAGGGGCTCAGGTTTCTCCGGGACCCCTGGGAATCCTGGCCGGGTGCTATTTCCAGGAGGGGCTCCCCCTCGATAGGGAAACTGGAGCAGAATTTGCAGAAACTCCAGATGGAGAGAGAGCCCTGGGGGCACTCGGTTTAAACCAGATCTGAACTGTTTCCCTTAATCCTGCTGAGGCACGAGGCCCCCTGCACAAGGCCCTAACTACTTCGATCTTATCTCTTCCTGGGGAATTTTCCCACAGGGAGGCAGGAAAGGTCAGGGGTGTGTCCTAGGGGTCTTGGGACAGCTAGAGCCTACACGTGTGAGTTCTATGGGCCCCTGTGTCTTTCCAAGACATATTAGGGAGCTCTGAGTGGGAGACGCCACCCTGGAGCCTGGCCTGCCAGACAACCCAAAGGCAAGTGTACAAGCTGCATTTACTAAGCTCCCGGCCTGGGCGTGGGTGTAGGGCCAGAAACTCCATCGCCCTGAATTAGGAGATGTGAAATGCCACTTCTGCACAATTTATGCACCCTCTTCACCGTTTTTCCCACATCTGCGTTCTACTAGTGGCGTTATTTGATTTTTAAATTAAGCCTTTTATTTTATCTAATAATTCTCGAAAGTACCAACAGAGGTCAACGGAAACCAGTATTCATATATCATACACGAAGAGTCACCATAAAAACACATCCGATGACTCCTCTGCAGCAGTGAGAATGGGCAGTCTACAACTACACAGGATAACGCAGGTGAATCTCACAGGGGATGCTGAACAACAGCTGGACCTGGGTGATTCCGTTTGTGCGACCGACGTGTGAAAACAGGCAAATCCCACGCATGCTGTCGGAAGCGAGGACAGCTATCACCCTTTGGGGAGGGGGGACAGTGACTGGAAAGGGACAGGGGTTGGGGAGCGGGGCTTCTGGGAGCCCCAAAAGTTCTGCTTCCTGAATTCAGAATCAACAAATTCTGTTTCTTGTTTTGACCACTGCCTTCACAGGTGGTTCGGTTTGTGATAATTCACCCAGGTTAACACGGCTCATGGTGCTGAACTTCGATATTAAAAAAAAAAAGAAAAATGTTGAGAATAAGTAGAAACCCAATGAGCACACGATGGTGCTTATTGAATGCCGGGAAGAACCCGCAGCGGGCTCAGGTCTGCTCCGCCTCGTTAAGGAGAGGGACTAACAGGTGCTCGAGAGAGGTCAAAGGCCAGCGCCTCCTCCTCAGAAGGTTTGGAGGAGCATTTGAAAGGAAATGACTTTCTCACTGTGCGATTTCAAAGCTTTGTCCAAGCACTTGGGAAAACACTGAAGGAGGCGACTCATTCCCAGCTCCAGGTAAATGATTAAAACGAGATAAGGATGGAGGGGGCAGGAGGGACGCTGAGTGCCCGCCCACGGGAGGCCGGTGGATGGGGGAGGGGGCGGGAGGGGGGAGGGGCCAGCGTGGTCAGAGCCGGAAGCCTCAGTGCTGGGAGGGGCCGGGTGTGGGGCCGGCTCCGTGGTGGGGTGCTGCCTCGGGGGACACGCCCTGGCGCCTGGCCCAGCCTGCCAGCTGTGGCTTTGGGCTGCTTACTCACCTGGATCTCAGGTCTGGCCTGGAAAGTGAGCTAATAATTCCCCCCACGTTACTGGGGCAGCGTAAGGGGTCTACAGCATCGCGTTCTGCAGTTCGCTGCCACCTAGGTTCCCGCCCCACCCCCACCCTCCGCCCCCACCCCCGCCCCCACCCTCTCTAGAGTCTCAGATGCTTGGGACACAAAGGGCGCATCTGCCGTCTCTCAGCTTCAGCAGAAAGCCCCGTCTGCAAGGATGGGCCCAGGGCCCCAACGCCACGGCCACCCATGGGAGCCCTGACACCATCTGACCCCTAGAAGACCCCTCCTCAGCCCCAAAGGCTGAGCCCGAGCGCCCCCGGGCCCCTCGGACAGCTTTAGTATTAAGCGTTAATGATTAAACCCGGGGTTCTCCATTAACCCACCCCGGCCTTTGTATCCCCGTCGCCTAGGAGCCTCCTGCTTTGAAATGCCACATAAAAATGATAGATGCCCCTTTCCTCCCTCCCGGGATCGGCCGGGTCCTGTTTCCCTTTAAAGTTTGAGTCGGAACACGGGGTGCGCCCTGCTCAAACACAGAAGCGCGAGGACTGAGCAGCGGCAGGGGCGGCTCCCCGACATAAGCACGAGGGACGTGGCCCGGGAGGGGACACGGCGCCGCCCTGCGCTCTGGGCAGGGGGATTGGGAAACCCGTCTCTTTGCCCAAATCACGTCGATGACGAGAATATCAGCCACAAGAATAACGCTCGACCTGTCCCCATGGCCAGGTGCTGTGATGAGAGTCGAATGAGAACGGATGTAGGCGCGGTGGGCACATTCCGTGTTCTGCACCTGCCGTATCCAGCATCAGCGTCCCCTGCGCGCTGGTTAGAAATGCAGACTCTCAGGCACACTGGACCGGAGCCTGCCCTTTCATTAGATTCCCTGGTGACGGGTGCCCACACTACAGGTTGAGAAGCCTGGTCTGGGTAAGCAGGGGGGCTGGTAGGAACCGCAAGGCTGGGCACCGCATTGAGCGCTTATCCAGAGCCAGCCTTGTTCTAACCGGCTTATGCAATTGTTCTGTTTCATCTTCACAACATGCCAGATGCACCATTTTGCAGGCGAGAAGGGTGAGGTCCAGGGAGATTTGGTGCCTCACCAGAGGTCGCACCTGTAAGGATGAGAAGCCTGGGCGGGAGCTGGCTCACAGCCAAGCACCCACACAAACACCCCTTCTAAGTTAGCTCTGTGTGTGTGCACAGCAAACTGGAGACTGTCTGGCATAACGGGGGGGCCGACTCCTGGCCGCTCAATGTGCATCCAGCGAGAGGGGTTAGCATTGAGCACGCGTGGCCACAGAAAGACATGCTCCTTGGGTCCCCTGCCTCCGTCTGCTAGAGATGGACATGGGGCTTGTCTCCTCTCTACCCTCCGCCTTTGAAAAAGAAATACCAGTGGTGATCTAAGCGGCCTCACTGCACGCATAACCCCCGCCCTGGGTTCCGTTTGGCTCCATGAAAGGGTTAAGGTAGGGCTCAGCCACTACATAAATCTGTGTTTATCTGCTGCAAAGCAAGCTATTTAGGTTTCTGATTTACAATCCTTGGTTTTCATAAAAGTCAGTCATTCCCAGTAAAAGAATGTGGGCTAGATTTATAGGATCTGCGTTACTCTTTAAAGCACAAAGCCGGTCTATGACTCACCCTCCATAATGTTTTTGCTCTAGTCCGGAGATATTCATGCGCAAAGAGAAAGATGCAGATCTCTGCCCCCAAAAATAAGACTTTTGGGGGGAACTAATTATAATGGCGTCAATTGTGCTATGCTTGTAAACTTGCCGTCAGCGTGGCCTCCTGGAGCCTGTTTTCCAGGGGTTTTATTCTGCAATAAAGTGCGTTCTGGCTTGCAGCTTGGCATATAAGACCTCCACTGGTATGAGCGAATGTTTTTTCCTACTAAATTATTAGGAATAAACAGCCCACCAGTGGAAAGGCAGAGAAATTATAAGCAAGGAAAATAAATCTTGGAATGTTTGCGTTTGGTGACTTTAATAAAATCGGTCACTTAGCCCAGCAGCCCAACTGGCTAAATGGAGCCAGCCTGGTATTTTTATTTTAATTTGAGTTTGTGTTTTGCCAGAGTAAAATGGGGTCAAGGCAAGACATCATGGAAAAAAGGCTTTGATGTCTCCTTGAAAAATATTTTGCACTGTGACTTTATGGTATTTTGTGTCCTTCTCCCCATCCCCCACCCCCAGCCCCCAGCTTGACAAACTGCATGTCTAAACCAGGACCATCACACTTAATAAAATCTAGCCATCATCAACAATCTTTGTGCCAACTCTCTCCCCTCCCCCAAACAAAGGCAGAATTCAAGGCAGGATGTCTTAACAATGCAAAATAAAAATGCTGATGCAGATAACGGAATATGATTAAAGGGGGTGGAGGAAATCAACCTTTTCAACTTTCTCCAAAGCAAAGCCAAGGTGAGGGGCCCAAGTGCAAGAGGAGAGATGGGAAGGAAGGTCATACGGACTGGGCTGACGGCCAGTTCAAACAGACCTGGGTCAGGAGGGAAGGTTTGCCCATGGGTTGAGAAGCAGCAAAGGATGGATTTAAAAAGATGGCAGAGAGCAACGAGCCCAGAATAAAAAGCAAGTCCTCCTTCACCAAATGTGTGAGAAAAGATGCGATTCTATTTGTGAAAGCTTCCATTCGGTCTCAAGGTGAGCACACTGGAAGATTGTGTACGGTAAAGGGAAAAGAGTCAGTAGTATTTGCTCTTGGTCAAGGCCGGGGAAGGTTTAGTGTGGACCTACAAGGTGCAGGCTGAGGCCCCCGGCACACATGGATGGATGTGCTTTGCCCTTGACCTTTTCCTGGACCAGTGCTGGAGCAGATGAGTCGACAGAAGCTTTCTGTTCACGGAAGCGGTACACACAGAACCATCCAGGTGTGGTCCATTCGTGTTTCTGTGTAGCGGGGACAAAACATCCTCTTGGGCCTCTTTCTCGATTATCTTTACCTTCACCTCAGTGTAGGGCATTACATTAGGGAGGTCCTTTGGGGAATCTCAAAAATGAACAAAATATGGCGCCTGCCCCCTGAGTTCAATGGCACAAAGATGCACACAGGCCACCCCAGTATTCCATGTGCAAACACACAGGGCAGCAAAGAGCAAGGTTTTGTGTGAGTCTGGAAACTAGGAAAGGCTTCCGGGAGGGGGTGGCGTTTCTATGGCTCTTAAAGACTCAGTAGTAATTTGACATGTAAAAGTGAGAAGCGAGGATAACCCAGGGAGAAGGAAAATGGACAGAAAAATATATAAAACCAGGAGGGTGCCAGGCTGTGTGGAAGACACAGGGACCCTTTGCGGGTGCTTCGTGGAGCAGGTGAGGCATCTAGAGGTCAGGAAAGGAAATTTAGGCCAGGTAAGAACAAGCTTTGGTCCTAGCCACAGAATCTGGATTTGCACCTGTACGGGCCAGGGGCCTCCCCTGACCCACGGAGGCTGGGGTCGGCTTCCTTGCGTGTGGCCCAGAGCACAGCACTTCCCGCCCCGTAGCACAGCACCCCACGTCACATCACGAGCCCAAGAGTCCCGGCCCCTAACGCGATGCCCAGCACATGATATTCAAGAAATAGCGGACGCAGAACGAATGAAACGGAGTTTTCAAGATAATAAATGGGCGGTTTGTAGCCCGGTGGCGCGGAGCTGGGCTTCAGAGAATTTGGACTTCAGGACGCGGGTAGACTGGAGCAGGGGGAACCGAGAAGCAGAGATCCGTGGGGGCTGGTGGACAACTAGGGGTTATGCTCAGCCGGGCCATGGAAGGCGTGGGGAAGTCAGGATGCAGGGAAGTTTGGAGATGGCGGTGATGAGAGCATGGACGGACGGAGTCGGTTAGAGAAACGCCGCATTTGAAGGGTGCTGCGACTCCGAGTGGAGAATTCGTAGCAGTCAGGTAGAAATTTTGCACGGAAGCATCTGCACGCAGAGTTCAAAAAAAAAAAAAAAGACAGCGCAGAGAGAAAGCCAAGATCAAAACCCAGGAGGCTGCCTATTTTTAGGAGATGGAACATAGACGCTAAATCTGAAATTCCACTTTCTATGATCTCCACGTTCCCCACCCATTTCAGTTAAAATCCATTTGGACTCACAGTGGGTCAGCCCGTATTCCTTCTGACCTTGTTTTGATCTTCAAGCTCCATAAATTGGAGGCCTCTCTAGGCATGCGCAGTGAACTCCCCCCACCGCACCTCCCCCCGATCCGGCACATTGAGAAACGGCCCGGCTGGTGGAAACATTGAACTTCGGGTCCCACCGTGACGAATGGTTCTGGACAACGAACCGCCGGCTCCTCCGTGTGGCCTGCTCTCTGCAGCAGGCGTGAATGAGCGGCCGCAGGAGCGCCCACAAGCAGGTGTTCTCTGCTCGCATAGCGAAGTCGGTGGGGCGGATCCACGGGTAATGAACAGAGGGGTTGCCCCTCGTAGCCAGGGAGCAAGGGAACAGAAATGCGACCGCCCGAGGTCAGAAACGACACGGAGGGAGAAACGTGGGGGCCGGACTGGAGTGGCGGGAAGGACGTGCGCGTTATAAACCGGGGGAGGCTGGCCTCGCCTGCAGCCTGGGGAAAGAGAGAGGCTGTTACTGGCCGCCCCGAGGGTGCGGATCAGGAAGGAGGGGAGACCGAGAAGGCACTGCCTGGGGAGCCATGACAGGCTGCAGCCAGGGCCTCTACCTGGGTCACCTGCCAGGAAGGGCCTGGTGTCCTCGAGGCGGGGAGAGAGAGTAGAAGAAGCTGGCCTGGCGAAGGGTCCCATGTGACTCAGACGAGACCGACGCTGCCTCCTGACCTTCTGCCCAGGCCTCATCTCTAGCAAAATAATCTTTTGTTTGGTCAGGTTGCCTGGGACAGTGTGAGATCACTTGGTTACTTGCTCCCAGCCCTGAAAAAGAACGCAGAACAGACTGCCCTCAGCTTCCCAGCAGAGGTATCAGATCAGCCCAGGGTGGCCTCAGGCCTGTCTCCAGTGTTGCTTAGGAAACTTCTGGAACCTGTGCCTCAAACCACCTGCTCTAGTCTCCATGCCATGTTTCTGCTGAAATGAACCGACCTGCCTTGGCAGAGAGCGCATTTGCATTTCCAGAAGATGCGCTTTGACAGGAAGGAGGCTGCCGGAAGTACGTAGCGGTTGCTTGTGTAATGGGTGGGACGGGCTGAGGTTCAGGGTCCAGCGGGGAGGTGAGGGCACCTGGTGGGATAGGCAGAGTCGGGGGACTCAGTTCCGTGCGAAGGGGCATCTCACCGTGTTCCGATGCGCATCTTTCTACCAACTGCGGACGTCGAGCATCTTTTCATGGGCTTGTTGGTCACTTGTTTATCTTCTTCGGAGAAATGCCTATTTGCTTTTTGCCGCGTTTGTTAGCGGGGTGGTTTGTCTTTTCATGATTGGGGTGTGAGACTTTTTTGCGCATTCTGGATATTCGACTCCTAGATATATGACGTGCACATATTTTATTCCACTCCGTAGGTTGTCTTCTCACTTTCTCGCTAGGGTTCTTTGATGGAAAAAAGGTTTTAACTTCGACGAAATCCAGTTTATCTATTTTTTCTTTTGTCGGTTGTGCTTCCTCTTTTTGGTCATATCCGGGAATCCATTGATAAATCTAGGATCGCGAAGACGTACCCCTATGTTATGCCCTAAAAGTGTTATGGTTGAAGCAGTTATGTTTATGTCAGACAGGAACTATTCCAGAGGTGTGTGCAGAGTTAAAGGAAACCACCGGGAAATGATGCAGGACCTTGGGGCCAGGCAGGCAGGGGCGCTGTGGCCATCCCTAAGCCTGGGGACAGCATAAGGAATGGAACAAGGGGAGTCGGGGCTGTGCAGGAGGACTGACCGTCAGTGCTGTGTCCTTTGGTAGAGAGATGCATCCATCATAGCACCCCGCCACGCTGGGGAGGGAGCCAGGCACCCTTCTCTGTTCGCTGATCTTGGCTGGTGCTTCCCTTTGGTTGAAGTCTACCAGAAGCAAGGGTGCAAGGGAGCCACTAGACACAGCTCGTACGGGTCAGTCTCCCAGGGCCCTGAGCAGGGACCATGGGGGAGGCAAGGAGAGTGGATCTGGAGGGGTGGTTGGCAGAGGGATAGCCCCGAAGACATGCAAGTCCCACCCTCAGAACCTGTGAATATATTACCTCACATGGCAAAAGGGACTTTGCAGATGTGGTTAAGGGTCTCGAGATGGGGAGGTTATCCTGGACTGTCTGGATTGGTGTAAAATAATTACAAAGTCCTTAGAAGAGGGGGACAAGAGGGTCACTGAGAGAGAGGGAGAGAGAAAGAGAAAGAGAGAGGAAGGGAGATGGAGAGAGGTGGAGAGAGAGAGAGAGAGAGAGAGAGGAGACTCGAAGATGCTACTCCATTGAAGATGGTGGAAGATGGAGAAATAGACCATAAGCCAAGGATGCTGGTGGCCTCTAGAAGCCGGGAAAAGCAGAGAAACAGACCCTCCTCTAGAACCTCCAAGAGGAGCGCAGCCCTGAGGACTCCGCGACTTTCACCCAGTG
Source organism: Rousettus aegyptiacus (assembly GCF_014176215.1). Lineage (NCBI taxonomy): Eukaryota > Metazoa > Chordata > Mammalia > Chiroptera > Pteropodidae > Rousettus > Rousettus aegyptiacus. The sequence continues at coordinate 53,811,422 of NW_023416309.1, read as the reverse complement.
AGACTCAGTTCGGACTTATGACCTCTAGAACCGTAAGATGATAAATCTGCGTGAGTTTAAGCCAGGCGGTCTACGGTGATTTCTTACAGCAGCAACAGGGAACTAACGCAGAAGAGGAAGGCGGCGGCTCCCTCTGCTCCCCTCTGCCCGGGGAGACCTAGGGTTACTGGTCTGGGAAGAACTCCAGGCGACCACATTTGCGTCCTCTGGGAAGGCCACACTTCACGAGTCCCAGGGCCTGGTTTCTGTAGAAGGCGAGCCACCGTGACTTGCACGGGATTCACTTAGAGAAGTAGGATCACACTGAGCGGTAGGGAATCAGGGATTTATTAGAAGGATTGGGACTTACACAATCCCGGAAGCCGGTGGAAAATTCGCGGCAAGCCTGCCCTCTCTGGTGTTGGGTCTGAAGCGACTAGGTCAGCCAGCCCGGCAGCGAGCAGAGAAAGCCGGATACGAGGTTGAGGAGAGCGCAGATCAGCCGGAGTCTGCCACAGGGACTGGAAGCCAAGCCTGTGTTCCATGCAACTCTGATGACGTGGGTGACCTGCTGGAGAAAATGTGCCCTGTGCCACAGAAGTCACAGGCCCAGGCATCGGAGAAGGTGAAGGAAGAGACCCAGCGGGAGCTGCCGAGCTGCTGGGGGCGGGGGGGGGGGGGGTGCTGCGTCTCCCCAGCAGAGGGAGGCAGCAGCTCAGCGGCCACATTCGTGAGCCGCCCCAGCCCTCGGAGCACAGAAGGGCTGCCGGGCCTCTGCGCCTTCCCAGTTTCCCACGGCATCTCCTGAGGCCCGTCTGAACCCAGAGCTACACGGGACGGGGAATTCTGGGAATCCCGGATCCAGCCCAGCTAGGTTGACAGCCAGTCGCAGGCGGGGAGAGGTGAGCCTTTTTGAGTGCTTGGTGCATTCCCATCAGGGACTCCAGCTTCATTACCGCATTTAATTACCTTCCAGTTACTTCCACTTTACAGGCAAGAAAGTGAAGCTCGGGATTACATACCTTCCCCAATCATGCAGCTACTCCAAAGATACACGCATGGCCAATAAGGGCATGGGAAGATGCGCAAAAGCATTTTCCATTAGAGAGATGCAAATCAAAACCACAATGGACCCTCTTCGTACCAATGAAATGGTAATTAATAATAATAATAATGATAATAATAATAATAATAAAAGATGGACAAAGCAAGTATTGGCAAGAATGTGGAGAAATTGCAACCTTCACAATTAATGTAAAATGGTGCAGCTACTTTGGAAAACAGTCTGGCAGGTCCTCAGAACGGCGCGCATGGAGTTACCATATGACCCAGCAGTTCCACTCAGGTATATGTTCGAGAGAAATGTAAGTGTGTGTTCATGCGAAAGTTGATGCACAGATGTTCACAATGGCCTTATTCATAGAGCTCCAAAATGGAACCGACTTAAATGCCCGCTGACAGATGAATGGCTAAATAAGAGAGAGCACGTCCACACAGTGGAGTATCACTCGGTCACAAAAAAGAATGAAGCTCATGCTACAACGTGGGCGAAACTCAGCGACATCCTGCTAAGTAAAAGAAGCCAGTCACAAAAGGCCACCTATAGTATGAGTCCGTCGATACGAAATACCTAAAATAGACAAATCCATGGAGAGAGAAAGCAGATTAGGGTTTGCTGAGGACCGAGGGGTGAAGGGCAAATGGGAGTAAGTGCTAATGGATATGAGGTTTCTCTTTCGGGGTAATAAAAAGTTCCAAAATTGGTTGTAGTGATGACTGCACAACTCTGTGAGTTTGCTAGAAACCAATGAACTGTACCTACGATGCGATGGGAGAATCGCATGCATGTGTGTTATATCTCGCTAAAGTTGTCACAAAGCCATGCCATTAGCAAAGAGCAAAGCACGAGATCCGGCCAGGGTTTTTCTTACTTCAGAACCATGCTCCCCCCCCCCCTGAAAAATAGTGGACCCCAACTTCACTGGGAGGAAGGCTTGCTGGGGAACTTGTTAAACATACAGATTTTCTGGCCCACTCCCCAGAGTCCAGTTCAGGAGATGTGTGAGGTTTGGGGAATCTCTGACCAACAAGATCCAGGTGAGTTGAGTACAGGTGGTCTGAGGCCACATCTGGAAAACCACTGTCCCCTGCCCCGCATAGTGGGACTTCAGTATCTCAGAGCCAAACAGGGGCATCACTCAGTGAGATTAGAGGAAGTGGAGATCTCAGGGGCTGGTTTTCTTAGAGGATGATTTTATTATTATTATTATTATTATTAGAGAGTAGGTAAAGGAAAAGGAAGGGAGAAGGAGGAGAGGGACCCAGAAGCTCATGGACTACGAGCTGTATCGGAGGAAGAGATGGTAGAACGCTAGGTCAGAAACCCATCCAAGGGAGGTGCATCAAAGAGAACAGGAATGTCAACATTTGTGAAAATTGCTCCAAAGAGGAGAGAGAGAGAGAGCAAACACTCACACACCAGCCCAGTTTACCACCTGCCTGGGGCTTCATGCTCGAGTGTAATCCTTGAGAGAAAGAGAATCCCAGTGAACTCAAGGTAACGTCAGTTCTCTGGGGCTTCTTTCTGAAGGGCTAATCTGAACAAGCCTGGAAAGCACCCAGCGGTGAAGGTTAAATTTCAATCTTTTTGTGCTGCTACATCTTTGTTCCCTTTACCTTCTCCTTGAAGTGGAAATGATTGATGCTTAAGTAACTTCAGCTATTGAGTAATGTTTATTCAGACTGCAGGGGAACAAGATAGGGCTTAAAAATGAGGTGGACATTTTTTCTTTGAATGGCACAAGTTGAGCCTTTGAAAGTCAAGTGTATTCCCAATTGTGCAGTATAATAAAGAGGAGGGCCAGCAGGCAAAAGGTCTCCTACAGATGATCAATGTACAGGAGTTAAGTGGAGCTCAAATAGTCTCATAATGCCACCTGAGCTGAAGCCCCGGGTTATAAATATTGACTGGGGCCGGGATCGTTTTGAGTATATCTTAGATTTGCTGGTGAGCCTTTCAACCCAGATACTGGAGGGCTTTGTAAATAAGCTTCTAAAGCTCTGAAGAAAGAGACAAGTCATGTTCCCATATTCTGAACTCTCTGGATGACGCCAGCACCCCCTTAGAGGTAAGTGGAGACTGGCAAAGTAAAGAAACCCCACCCACACCCCCGGTGGTGGTAACTGCTCCTGGTGGAGCCCACTGCCTTCTGCATGTGGGTTTCTTCCAGTCAGTCGGCTCAAGTTGGCTTGTAGCCATGGCCAGCACGGCCAGACAGATCTATAACACACAGGGATTTGGCTTGGCAAGCGATTAGTCCATCTTAATATCTAAGAATCCACAAGCAAAAGCAGGAAAGAATAATTATGTGTCTTCATTTTGCTAAGACACCCTAACAACTAGACAGACTGGTCATCTCTGAATCTATGGATTGAACATGGGAGGAGGGACCTATACAGGGGGACGTTATACGTTATAATTTTCTGGGCCCTGAGTGATAGGTCGATCGACAAGTGTTTGTGGAGCACTGTGAAGAAACAGCCTCCCTTTCTGCAAGGGGTGGTGTGGAAGGAATTGCTGAGGGTCTCTGTGTGCCCTCTCCCACCCACCCACCAGGGCCTTGGTCCCTGGCTCTGGAGGAGCAGGAGGTGGCCTTCTTTACCGAGAGGACCAACAACCTAATTGCCAGCCACTCCCACCATATTGTGACCATCCAGGGCCAGGCCCAGCGTGGCAGGGAAGGAGGGATAGAGGGATGTTTAACCCTTTCGAAGGGGACTCCTGGCCGGTTTTCCTGGGTGGTGCTAAGTGGGTAGGAAGGTCTCAAGACCCATGAGTTGGCCTGTATTGTGGCTTTTTAGAGTAAGGAACCCCATCTTTAATGCCATCGTATTTTGACCATCGAATGTTTTTTATTCCCCCTCCACCCCTTTTTAAGTTTTTGAAAAAGTGCTCTTTGAAAATCTCAACCATTCCTTTCGAGCTAAGCAATAAGAGAATGTTCCCCTTGCCTGGCAGGCGGCATCAGCAGAAGGGAAGGGGGATTTATGAGACCAAAGCAAGATAACACCGTGAGGGCTGAGGAAAAAGAGGAACGTGGCCATAGCCCTCTGCCTGAGCCAGGACTTGTCCTTCTGTATCCCTCCACGGGCTCCTTTTTTTTTCCTGTCAAATATTAAGACACGTTCACCATATCATTCATCCCTTTAAAGTACACAATTTGGAGTTCTTCAGTATGTTTACAAAGTTGGTACGACCACTACCTCTATCTAACTTCAAAACATCTTTGTCACCCTACAAAAACCCTGCACCCGCTAGCTGTCACCGCCCCCCGCCCCGAACCCCTCTTTCTCCTCCATCCTCTCAGTAGATTAGACAATCAATGATCAACTTCCTGTCTCTAAGGACTTAGCTATTCAGGGCATTTAATATAAATAGAAGCATATAATATGTGACCACTCGTGACTCTCTTCTCTTGTTTATCATAATGTTTTCAAGGTTCGTCCGTGTCGTAGCATGAATCGGTATTTTGTTCCTTCTTTTGACTAAATGACACCGCTTTGCATGGACATGCCGTATTGTATTTATCTATTCATCATTTCATGGAAACTTGGTCGTTTCTGCTTTTGGACAGTCGTGAATAGTGCTGCTCTGAACATCTGCATACACCTCTATGGGATTTTATCCAAGGATTTTGTCACCACCCCCTGCAGAAGCACCCCAACTCAGGTCGTGTGAGGTGAGAAGGAGTGCAGCTCAAATGACTCAATCTGATCAAGAAGGCATGGGAAAGGAAAGGACGTGCTTGTCGAGCACCTACTGTGAGCTCCAAGATACACCCCAATACATCTTCCTTTTACAGATAAGAAGACTTTTATAAATCGGAAGAGAGATTTTTAAAACTGGCCCAAGAATACATAGTTGTTTGGCTCAAAATTGGAGTGATTTCCCTGGTATCTTACTGCCACGTGCAAATGTATCTTATTAAGAACAGAGGTCAAGTGTCAAATGATAAGCTAGTTCTTCTGTGATGTTCTCAAGAATACATAGCTTGTAGGTAGCAGAACCGTGGTCTTCATTTGGGAGGAAGGAGAGTCGGAAGTGCCCTGGGATGTCCAGGAAAGACTTCCGCATCTGTCAGAGTTTGTTAAGTTATGCCGCAGTAACGAAAATCCCCAAATCTTATCGTCTTACAGCAACGGCAGCTTCAATCTCGCTCTCGTGTCGGGAGCTGCAAGGTGGCCTCTGTGGCTCTACCTTGTGCATCTTCTCACCCAGGGGCATGTGCCGAAGGCGAAGCCTATAGGTGAGACATTGTGTTTTCACAGTGGAGGGAAAAGAGCGAGAGAGGCTCTTAAAGCTTCCCAGCCATGGCTTCTCTCATATCCATTCCTGTTCATTGGCCAAAGCAAGTCACATGGCCAAGCATGGAACTGGGGCAGGGAATTGTCCCCTGTGGTCACACGTCAATGAATGGGATGTGTAGTCCTCCTACAAGGGAAGGCAGTAGATGGGAATATCAACGTAGTCGCCTAGAGCTTCTAGAAGGCAAAGTAGTAGTTGCTTCCAAGCTGTAAGTATTAGATTGCTAAAAAATATTTTTTCATTCGACAGATTTTTATAAAATATCCCCTAAATGCTATGTATTCCACAAGGTGCTGGTGAGCAAAAAACGAGTTTGTTTTCCGACCTCATAGCGTTTACAGCTGAGAGTAAGATCAGTATCAGTCAGGGAAGTACATAAACGATGATGGAATTCTGACCAGCGCCACAAGGAGAGGCGTGTGGCGTTATCTGTGGTGGAATGACCCAGTCAAGGGGGTCCAAGAAGCCCATGGGCGCCAATCCAGAGAAAGAGCTGGCTCCCTGGGCCACCCTGGGACACACGCCTGACGTGGTGACAGCCGTGGATTACACCGTGACACCCCTGGGTGCCCATGACGCTGTCCGACACGAGAGTGTGGGGATAACCGACCCCGCGGAAGGGCAGGGGTCACCTCGGGCTTCGTGGGGAGGGGAGGGAGACCCGTGGCTGGAGGAACGGGGTGGGGAGCGATCCTGAGAGGCGGCTCCTGGGCGCGGTGTCGGTAAGGTGGGGAGTGAGGAGAATGTGGTCTCGCCGTTACCATCTTGGAGCCGCCTCTCTCCGGCTAGGCGTCAGTTTTCTCATCCGCCGAACAGGTGTAACCGTGCACATCCGACTCACGCGGCTGGTGCCGGGGTGTGGGAGATGGAATAACGCCCCTCCCCCCGCCACCAACAGAGATGTCCACATCCTCATCCCCAGAACCTACAACTGCAATCTTCCGTGGCAAAAGGGGGTTTTGCAGCTATGATTAAGCTAGGGACCTTCGGGGGGGAAGGTTAGTGGAATCACAGGGTGAGGGGCCAGTGGAATCACGAGGGGTGTTAGACACGGGACGCCAGAGGGCCAGAGTCAGAGGAGATGTGAGACAAGCGGGGAGCAGAGTGATTTAAAGAAGGGACCACGGATCAACAAGTGCAGGGGCCTCCCGAAGCTGGAAAAGCCAGGGAAGCGGATGGTCCCCTGCAGCTTCCAGGTGGCACGTGGCCCTGGGACACCCGATTCTAGCCTGGACGCCCATGCTGGGTCTCTAACCCACAGAACTGTAAGGTGACTTGCTGTGGTTTCGAGCCACGCCCTTCGCGGTAATTGGTTACATCATCGATAGGGAACTTACACACAGGTTAAAATAAGTTCTTTGAAGGCGCTGGAAATCGGAATCGTTCTTGCCGCTTAGAGGCAAGAAGGGGCGGGATGGCTGCTGGACTGTGCCGCGTCCCTGAAGACGAGTCTGTCAGACTCACCTGCCTGTCTGTTTGGGGCGCTCTGTAGGTGGATAAAACTCCCAGAGGGCTGGATGCTCACATTGGCCCTTCTGCACCCACTGAGGCAATTCCTGCCCCTCCCAGCAGAGGGGACGACCTGGGGGCAGGGTCAGCCCCTCCCCTCTCCTCCAGCTCTGGAGTCTCTGCTGGTTCTCGGCCCTGGCGTCACATTAAAGTCACCTGCAGAGCCTCCAAGGCACGCCAGTGACTGGGCTGCACCTTGGGAGATTCGGATCGGCTGGGTCCGTGGTGTGGCCCGGGCATCGGCATTTTCAAATGCTCCGCCAGCAGCGTCCGGTGTGCAGCCGGAGCTGGGAGCCGCCGGCCAGCAGCGGCCACCACACTGCTGTGTTGTGGGAGAGTCGCCGGCCCCCCGCACCCCCCCCCCAGGGACCCCGGTGTCCAATTTCCCCCAGCCCCTGCAGCCCGGCTGGCGTCAGCGGTGCCCGCGAAGCCAGCTCCTCCCAGACAGGCAGGCTCGACCATAAATTTTAATTCGCAACTTTTCCTTTTTATTATTTTCGAATGCTCAAGGCCCCGAACGTGACGAGAAGCCTTGCTCACGCCGTGACCTGCAGAGAGCTTCTCTGGGAGTTGAGCCCCTGGTTCAACAAGGTGCTCACGGTTCAGCCGCCCGGCCCCCGCGTGCACACGCACGTGCACACACGCGCGCACACCCCTTGCGCCGGCGAGTCTCCACATCTGTGGGTGCTGCGCCCTCCCAGTGCGAGGCCGGCGGCTTCGCTCCCCGACACTCTGTGTGGCGGCTCCCGCTCTGGGGCCAAACGGAAAGAAAATCCACATAATCACGGATAATGTAGGTGCCGACAGGTACGGGCGCAGGACTCCACCTGAGCGGGCTGCCTCCTCAGCGAAACACATGAACTTGTCGCAGCAGGAGTTACGGCTGCTCTGGAGTCGCCGTGAGCTCACCTGCACTCTTGGGTGGTTTTTGATTCTTGACTGTGTGCCTTACACCGTGTGCCTGGGGGTGACCGAGCCCCTTCTGGCTGGCCTGCCGCCTGGAATATTGAAACCCAAAGCCGAAGCCTTGCTGGGCACCCAGAGAGAATCCTGCCTGAGCCTGGGAGTGGAAGGGTCCATCCTTGAGGTCACATTGCCCACCCGAGCAGTGGCCAGTCTTGGTCCGGAAACCCTCAGACAGGCCCAAGGCTCTGGGGAGCTAGGAAATCTGATCGGGTGGGTCTGGGGCAGGCCTTGAGGTTCTGCGTTTCTAACAGGCTCCCAGGGGAGGCTGAGGCCACCCTCACTGGGCTGCACCTTGAGTAGTAGCAGTGCCCGGGGGAATTCCGGCTGCCTCAGCATCTCCGTCCACATCCAGCTAGAGTTTTAATGGAAACATCTCCGGTTTATAGGCAAAATGCTACAAAGGGAGCCTGGGCACAGCGGAAGGGCAGAGGTGTTCATGGCTGAGGCTGCCCGGTAGTGATGCTGTCGCTGAAAAATAGTCCGTGGAAGAGGCCCCCCGCTTCCCTTCTCCCCCTCCCAGCTCCTCCCCTGCCCCACAGAGACCAAAAAAATGTTGCCTTGCTGGATTTTTTCTGGAGCAACTCGGCAGGGTGGTCCCCTCCCGTCGCCTGGGGCAGCATGCGGGGTGCCTTCTCTCCAGCCCGAGTCCCTGCCCCACGCCCCAGGGCCAGACCTCCACTTCCCACCCCCTCTCAGCCTGACCCCAGGGGCACCCCTCATCATCAGAGGCCCAGCCCAGCAGCCGTCTTCCCTGTGAGGTCTCCGCGCCTTCAGCTAGGACGATTGTCACGTTCTCCTGGCCTCGCGTGACCCTGCGCATTTCCCGCTCTGTGCTGCTTTAATGGTCTCCCCTGCCGGCTTCCGAGCACCTCAGAAAAACGCCCCTGCCGGGCACGTGGTTGCCATCCAGCCAATGCCCGTTTAAAATCGAAACACAGCGAGAGTCCGGAGTCACTCTGGCCTCGCCCCGCGCACAGCGGCTTCTCCCATAACGACGAAACAAAGCCGCAGCCTGGGTCAGAGGAGGCGCGAGGGGCTTCTCAGTGCGGGGCTGGCAGGCAGGGCAGAGAATTACCGCTCTGAGACAAGAGGACATTGAGGCAGTCACCTCTCCGCCCCTCCCGCTTTGTCTGCTTTCCTTAAGGAAAAAACCCCAGGCCTGCAGCACGGGCCTCCTGGGCCTTCCCGCCAACCTCGCAGGTGTGTTGCTACCTCTGACCAAGGTGTCCCCGGAGGTCGGCGTCAGCCCCTGGCCCAGGGCGTCCCTCTAAGGCCACTGGGCCTGCGGTGCACGTGAGCCTCCTGTGATGGGATAGGTTTCTGCTTCTTCCATCTCCTGGTTTCTCTGGGGCGTGGAGCAGGTCCACACACGGGCCTGGTGAGCCCTGGTACTTGCTTTTGAGGAAGACATTCCCTGCTCTGGCAAACAGATTAAAACTCGTCCCTAGCTAATAGCTGAACACATTTTTACGTAAGCATTAGAGGATCGGCTGACTTTTAGATGTGACGTTATGCTTCGTAGACATTACATTCGACATGCATTCATTTCGGTTTTGCTTTTTTCCCTCCCTGTCTCTGAGGGAGGGGATCCGGGTCCTGGGTGAGCCCAGGCCGTCGAGGGCCCGTGCAGACCCTCCCCATGCAGACCCTCCTGGCTGGAGGCGGAGGGGCGATCCGGAGCAGGGAGGCAGCCCTTTCCTCTCCTTCCATTATCTTCCCGGGCAGGGATCAGTGCTCAGCTAATCGTGTCTTTTTCTGCCTCCAAGCCAGAGCCGTCCTCCTAGCTCCCGCCTCTCCAGGAGAGAGGGGAGTGAGTTCCCTTTAGCATGGAGCCAGGAACTCAGTGACAGCCCAGCCCTGAAGCCAGGAGGGAGTCATGAGGACGAGAAATCGACTCAGAGGTTTGTGCTCCTCGTGGAGAGAGCCGCTCCGCTGTAATTAAACAGTTGTTCTTTCTGACATTGCACAAGCCCGAAGCCTTTTCTAGGGCCCCCGGCTTGTGCCCAGGGTGGCTCACGCTCAGGGGCCATCACAGCCCTTATCTCTAGCCATCTCTCCGCCCCCGTCCTCTCCCTACCCCTAGTGTACAAGCCAGGTGTCTTCAGTGCCTGGCCCTGCCAGACGCCCCTGGAAACACACCTGCAGCCCGAAGTCGCCTGACCTGGGCTGGGCCAGGCAGGTGCACGCCCCTGCCACCGCCGCCACTCCACATTCCAGGGTGCGCCTCACCTCCGGGCTGGCTCAGACAAGCAGCTCCCCCCGCCAGCGCCGGATGCCCCAACGGAGGCCTCTCCCTCTCCTCGGCTGGGCCTGACTGCAGCCTGGATGTGCCAGGTGGGACCCAGGACAGCGTGTTAACAAGCCAGGAGGCTCCGGCTCGGAATTCCTTGGCAGGCGGGCCTCATGCACCGCGCGAGGCCGAGAACCGGAGCCTGTGCAGGGACGGGAGCTAATTAAGCTGTAAGCCATCCCCAGAGCCTCAGTTCATCGGTAATTATGCCATCTGATCTCAGAAGCTGCCTCTGGCGCTCTGGGAGAGCTGGGGGAGCAGAAGCTGCTCGGAACTTTTAGAATAGATTTTCACGAAATGGACATTCACACCGGTTTTGGAGAACCAGGCTCCCTGAAAAGCACCATAAACCATGCCTAATTCTGCCACGTGATCAAGGCGCTCCGATCGGCTGGCCCCAGGGGTACCGACTTGCTTTATGTAGGTCAGGGGACCCTTGTGTGGTGTGATTTGGGAAGGCCCCCCCTTGCTCCTGCCCACAGAAACACCCTGGCCAAGCTCGCTAATGCTGAAAACCGAGTCTCGCTTTAATCCTGATGCTTTGGCATCGCAAAAATCCGAACGGTGTGTTGGCCTTAACAGACACAACACCTTGGTGGGAAGGAGGATGACTGAAACCCTAGGATGGGCCCTACATCCCCGACCTGTATTTTCTATAAACAGCCAACAGATCAAAACACGACCTAATGTGTAATCCTCATTTTTGAAATGGGTAAACTGAGGGCCGGGAAGAATTAGTGACTTAATTCAAGGTCACAAAGGCAGAATGTGGCAGGGCAGGGCTCGCATCCAAGCTCTCTGGCTGCCAATCTAGCAGATGCTACAGTTTATAAGAAGTGGGGTAAAAAGAATTTTTAAAAAGTGCTGGAAAGCTGAGGATTTCGTCAACCATCACACACTGCAGAGGCTGGTCCCGGGGTAAAGGGTGCCATGCAGGAAGGGTTGGAGCCTGAATTTGGTTCCTATTATCACCTTTGGTCATTCTGTGATTTGCTGACTGCTAGAAAGACCCAAGTCAGGGCTCTAGCCATGCTCCAAAGGGTAAATTGCAAGCAGAAACTCTCGCGCGGATGAGCTTACATCTGTTAAGCTCGTCCCCGTGTAGTCATAGGCCCCGCTGACGATTGACTTCGGTCTGGGCGGAGCACACACTCCCCTGGAAACCCTGTCCCACCCCCACCCCCGACGGTCCCACATAACTAAACGGCAGCGGCTCGTCTTTGCTCTCAGCCTTTGAAGAAAACCAGATAGAACTAAGCTCAGCCTGGTTTAGGTCGTGTCTCTTTCTTTTGAAAACAAAGGAGACAGACAGAATTCCTGCCCGAATTCGTTCACCCCGTCCCTGTGGTTGAGCCTCAGGAATTCTGCCCTGGCCAAGAAGTTTCAGGCCTCAGCACTTTTTCTGAGCAATGGGGACTTGGGCCAGAGTCTCCACCCATGAGTCTCCTTCCCAGAGTGGCAGCGAGGCGTGGCGCAGGGCGCTGGCCCTTGAGAGCCTTCCAAATCCCTAGAACGAAGCGAGGAGGCCTCGAGACTGTTTCTACCTTTATTACAAATTATAAAATATAAATGAGTATCGTCTGATAGAATTTTAATAAAAAGTCAAGAGGTAAGGGACTTAGCTCCGAGCCTGGCATAGAGTAAGCACCCCGAAACAATCATTCTAAGAATAATTCATTTCTAGCTCTACAGGTAGCTGTCTTGTTGTAAACAAATGTAGAAAACATTGAGAAATACAAACACACAAATAAATTCATCTACAATTGAAATCCCAGACATAGCACCTTCTGGGTAGATAGATTTGTAAATTTTTTTCTATTCCTAAGCTCTATATATCTATAGCATAAGCTGGATGTGTCTATTCATACGTCAGAAATGGAATTCACAAAATTGGGACCATGATATATGTATTGTGTGACTGTATTTTCACTTTAGAGCATTTCCTGAACCCCTTTTCATACTAACAAGCATTTATCTAACTCATTGTTTTTCACAGCTGCGTAGTAGTCCATCGTATTATAAACAGCTCTTCCCTGAGCATCCCTGCACATAAATATTCATTCACTTGCCTGACAATTTTGCTCTGGATAATTCTCAGAAGATGAGCTCTCAGAGTTAAAGCCTTTAGGGAGTTAGTATTCATTTTCGTAATTGCGACTTCACAAAACGCATGCTAGAAAGCCTCTCTGTAAAACGCGATTTACATTGTTATAATCTTTTAATGCTTCTGGAACATAGTAGACACTCAGTAAACACAGCGTGTGCCGAATGAGTGGGAAGCACGTCGGAGGTCGTTATGCGATCTGGAGCCCGCCCGGCGTAATGAACTTTCCCATTTTTCTATCTTTCGAACCAGCTTCTGTCCTGCCCTGGCTTTGGCTGATTCTGCACAGGCGTTTCTCGGAGACATGAGCACCAGGCTGACATGTCTCCTCGCGGAAAAGGAGACTCCAGGTGATGCCCTTTGTCTTCCGCCATCCACGCGATTTGAAGACCACCGAGAGCACGGAGAAGAATGGCGACGCAGCATAATCACATGTCCCCAACTAAAAAGTAGGAAACAAGGACGTTATCTGATTTATAAATCTGTTTATGTGAAAAAAGAAAAAAAACATTTGTAGACGATTATACAGAGTTCAGATTTCAGTGCCCACATGTAATTTTATCGGAACGTAGCCACTCCCATTTGTTACCGACCTTCTGTGGGCGGTTTTGTGATGCTTTGATCGAGTTGTGTAGCTCGTACAAAGACCACACAGCCTCCTTGGCACCCAGGTGTGGCCGCGGGACTAGGTTTTGGCCAGGGAGATGTACAGAACGAGCCTTTCGCTTCTAGTTTCTCTCTCCTTCCTTCCTGCCAGCCACAGTGAGTGCCTGATGCCTACAGCACCAGACACTATCTTGAGTCATGCAGCGGAAGCCACTTGTTGAAAATGGGGGTGCAAAACAAGTCTTTAGAAGGTGCTTGGCTCCCTGACACTGGGCAATAATACACCAGCCTGGACTGCCTAAGTCTGTTCTTTTGAAAGAAATAACTCTCTTTTGTTTGTAGCCTCTGCTTTTTGTTATAAGCAACTAAACAAAATCCTAATACGGACCATAAGAGTTATTACTTTTAATCCTTATAACAACAATATGACATCAACATTCTCCAAATGGGGAAACTGGGGCGCTTAGAGTTTATATAACTAACCCATGGCCAAACACCTGAGGAGGGATAAAACCAGCTTCCCGGCCCAGGCAGTCACAATTCAATCTCGTCCTTTTAATGAGTATGCTTTGCTGCCCAACATTTCAATAGATGATCAGCCTTCTTCCTTTTGGGGTTAATTTCCTGGCTTCCTTCATTTGCTTTTTATAAAAATCTGTTACTAGTTGATATTGGCTTCTGGAGTAGAGCCATTGGGTGGCCAACTACTAAATGGAGCAATAGGACCCATATTTATTATATTTGTGACTCCTGTGAACTTTTAGGTGTACACACACACATACACACACATGCACACACACACGCGCACACACTGATGGTTACATATGCATCTCAGGGTGAAACGCCAGGTATCCACCGAGTTCACCAGACATTGCCTTTTAGGCTCTCTACATACTGATC